>NC_069361.1:69705000-70955000 GCF_021730395.1 Mercenaria mercenaria | reverse complement strand
GATTTTAATTCATAAACAGCATACAATAAAAGCAGAAAATAGATTACTGATAGTAGAACTACGTATTTCTCGGTTCAGGAACTATATATATTATGTAGTCGTGTTCTTTTTCCGGAAGTTCTCAAAAGAGTGACAGTTTCTATACTATCTTAGGAATGTCTGGCACGCAGTTTTAGGCCATTTCATTTCAAGGTTGGTGACGTACGGTTATAACAAATGGCAATAGACAGTACTTATTGTCCGCTTTATATATTTTTATTTCTTGAACAGTTTTTAAGTCACTTTGGATAGATATTTACAACAACGATGTTACGTGCATGGCGCAAATTTCATGTTTGTTTTTTTTTTCTCCAAGAAACCATTATATGATCCAACATGAATTTGTAGATATACTATTACAACATTTTTTATTGTGTTCAGGTAATAATGTTTCTATAAACAAATGATAAAGGCCTCAATTATTTAGATCTACCTGGATGCAAAGTCTGTCTAGTTGTTAATATGGGCACCTTTCATACTATTCAAATTACAAAACCGTTGCAATAGTGTAAATGTGCCAATATCTATAAATTTATAAATGTGAGTTTTATTTTGCGTTTTAATTCCTTAAAGAATAATAGTTAAATGTTGCTGTTTTATTTTATTGAATCGAGACGGAATGTCTGTCACAGGTAAAACATAAAGTTCTGTATTTTAAAGTCATTAAATCAGACCTAGGCGAATACATCCATCTTTACGTTATGCATGAATATCATTTTGGAATATTTGATTAATATGTTATTATTATCTTCACAAAGTATGGTTTAACTTATTTAAGACGTACTATTTCTTTAATAGGCACTGAAGGAGATGGGTCCCATTTTATTGGAAACGAGCTCACACTTACAGTACAGAATCGGGCGTGACGTCCTCCTCGGACACGATAAAAACATCATTCATATAGGCTTCATAAAAACAAACTTGAAATTGAAAAATATTATGAAAAAATATTATTGTTTTCTTCCACAAGTTGTATGAAAATATATTTACTTTTATGTGCAATGGTTTCATGAAACGTAACACCCACAAAATTCGGGTCATATGGCACTTTTCCACTTTTCAACTTTTAATGCTGGAGGATGACCTAAAGTAACCCTTCAGCAGGCATTATGTAATGTCTGTATGTGCACCGTTTAAGGAGGTACACCATTTAAGTAAGGTTGACTAGGCATGTTAATACTTACCCTAACCATTAGTCAGTATATTATACGCAATGATACCTAATTTATACGGTGTACATACATGGTAATACTTACCCTAACCATTAGTCAGTATATTATACGCAATGATACCTAATTTATACGGTGTACATACATGGTAATACTTACCCTAACCATTAGTCAGTATATTATACGCAATATACCTAACTTAAACGGTGTACATACTTCAACGGTGTGCATATACTCATTTTCGGTATTATCTGAGGCACGAGTGAACACTTGGGTAAAACCAAGAACCTTCTTAAAGCCAACTGGATGCCTTCCTCAAAAATGACCCGAATAAAGCTCTAAACCACAGGAGAGGGGCAATTGAATTTTTCATTTGATAAGCGATTTCTTGCTGTTCAAAGTGAATTTACCTCTGAAACAGAATGGGGCATTTAAAAATTCTGAGTTACATGCGGTAAAAGTTCTCTAGTTCACTATACATATTGGGGAAGAAATGTAGCTAGGTTTTACTTCTGCCCCAATGTTATTTTTGACTGAATTGAGCAAAAGTTATAACAGTCCCACAGGACTCGACCTTAATTTTTAGCTCGACTATGCGAAGTATAGGGAAAGCAATCCTACTCACACCGGCGTCGATGTCGGCGTCTTTCCGTGTCCCCGCCTTGGTTAAAGTTTTTTTTACACTTTCTCTATTTTCTCCTTATCTCTGTAATTGCTTGATGGATTTGCTTAAAACTTAAAATAGTTACTTCTCATCATCCACCACATCATAACTCTCACACCAATATTTCATGAATTATTTTCCCTATTTACTTAGATTTTCAGGTTAATATTTTGATGTACTTTACTCTATCTCAGTTATTCCTAAATGAATTTGAATCAAACTGAAAGTAGTTGGTCCACATCATCTCCCTTATCATATGACATAAGGGCCATAACTCTTGCACCAATATTTCATGAATTATCCCCCCTTTTTACTTAGAATTTCAGATTAAAGTTTTGATACACTTTCACTCTATTTCAGTTATTACTAAATGGATTTGATTCAAACTTAAAATAGTTTTTCACCTTATCACCCACATCATATGACACAATGTGCATAACTCTTGCACCAATATTTTACTAATTATTCGCGCCCCCCCCCCCCTTTTTGCTTAGAATTATACTTATATAGTGTTTTGATACACTTTGTCTTTACCTCTCTTATAACTTAATATTTTGACACAGACTCAAGCTGTTGTGCAATATATTCATCCACCATTGGAGTCATTAAACAATCCAGTGACAGCTCCAGTTTCCGCAGATGTGCCCGGTTTCACTATCCAGCATCGAAATAGCCGAGCGAGCTGTCTCCTGTGACATCTCTTGTTCGATGTTGGAGTTAGAATTCTGCCTTATTAAATCCTTTTACTTGAGGCTCCCTAGAAACAAGAGGGTCATGTTTGCCCTATATCGCTCATCTGTATTGATCTGGCCTTCTGACCTAGTTTTTGACCCCACATGACTCAGATTCGAATTTGACCTAGAGATCATCAAGACATTCTGACAAAATTTCATAAAGATTGGGTCACAACTGCGATCTCTAGAGTGTTCACATGATTCTCCTTTGATTTGATCAGGTGACATAGTTTTTGACCAAACATGACCAAGTTTCAAACTTGACCTAGAAATCATCAAGAGAAACATTCCGGTTAAGTTTCATAAAAATTAAGTCACAACTGTTGCCTTTAGAATGTTCACAAACTTTTCTTTTAATTTGACCATGTGACCTAGTTTTTGACCCCACAATACCCAGATTTAAACTTGACCTAGAGGTCATCAAGACAAATATTCTGACCAAGTTTCATAAAGATTGAGTCACAACTGTGACCTATAGAGTGTTCACAAAGTTTTCCTTTGATCTGGCCTACTGACCTAGTTTTTAACCTCACATGACCAAGAATCTAACTTGACATAGAAATTATCAAGACGAACATTCTGACCAAGTTACAGAAAGATTGAGTCACAAATGTGGTCTATGGAATGATATTTAGGTAAATATTACACAATGACTGCTGACTGTTACAATTTACTCACTGACACTCCCATTGTGCTTACTGGTATAGTAAGCATGCATGCTTGCACCTTTAACATTCTTGTTGACAATGATACCACGCTTGTTGAGAATGATACCATGCTTGCTGACAATGATACCATGCGTGCTGGAAGTTACAACTTCTTTGCTGCTTAGACCCTGATGGCTATATCATAATTTCATTTGGCAAAATGACAGTGCCGTGTACCGTATTGGAATATTTCAACATGCTATGGTTATACTGGTCAATCTGTAATGCATCCAAGAACAAAATTCAGGAAGTGATCAACCAGTAAGGAAAATGTAATCAGGCACTAGGCAAAATAGGAATAAGCATAATGTCATTTCAAAAGTTTATGTCACATTTTGATAACAGGGGGCGCTATGTTCAAGTGGTCGTATTTTTCCGTATTTTGAATAATTATTTGCCGGAAAGATTATCGAGGATATCCGAATATGTATAGATATCTAACAATAGTTACTTCCCCTTTTTGCAAATCGCCATTTGTCTTAACTTTATTTATTTTTAGCTCACCTGTCACAAAGTGACAAGGTGAGCTTTTGTGACCGCTTGATGTCCGTCGTGCGTCGTCCGTCGTGCGTCAACAATTTCTAAAAAAATCTTCTTCTTGAAAACCAATGGGCAGAATTACACCAAACTTCACAGGAATGATCCTTGGTGGCCCCCTTTCAAAACTGTTCAAAAAATTGAATTCCATGCAGAACTCTGGTTGCCATGGCAACCGAAAGGAAAAACTTTAAAAATCTTCTTCTCAAAAACCAGAAGCCCTAGAGCTTAGATATTTGGTGTGAAGCATTGCTTAGTGGACCTCTACCAAGTTTGTTCAAATCATGACCCTGGGGTCAAAATTAACCCCGCGCCAGGGATCACTTGATTTTACATAGGAAAATCTTCTTCTCAGAAACCGGAAGCCCCAGAGCTTAGATATTTGACATATAGCATTGCCTAGTAGACCTCTACTAAAGTTGTTCAAATCATGACCCCGGGGTCAAAATTGACCCCGCCCCAGGGGTCACTTGATTTTACATAGCAAAATCTTCAAATTTTTTCTAAATATAAACCAGAAGGCCTAGAGCTTAGATATTTCACATGTAGCATTGCCTAGTAGATCTCTACAATATTTGTTCAAATCCTGACCCCTGAGGTCAAAATTGACCCAGCCCCAGGGGTCACTTTATTTTACATAGGAAAATCTTTAAAACTCTTCTTCTCAAAAACCAGAAGCCCTAGAGCTCACATGTAGCATTGCCTAGTGGACCTCTACAATATTTGTTCAAATCATGACCCCTGGGGTCAAAATTGACCCCGCCCCAGGGGTCAATTGATTTTACATAGGAAAATCTTCAATTTTTTTTAACAAACCAGAAGGCCTAGATCTTAGATATTTGACATGTAGCATTGCCTAGTAGATTTCTACAAAATTTGTTCAAATCATGACCCCCGGCGTCAGATTGACCCCCGACCCATAGGGTTACTTGATTGTACATAGAAAAATCTTCAAAATTTTCTAAAAATAAACCAGAAGGCCTGGAGCTTAGATATTTGACATGAAACATTGCCTAGTGGACCTCTACAAAATTTGTTCAAATCTTGAGCCCCCTGGGTCAAATTGACCCAGCCCCAGGGGTTACTTGATTGTACATAGGGAAATCTTCATAAATTTGCTAAAAAT
Organism: Mercenaria mercenaria; assembly: GCF_021730395.1. Lineage (NCBI taxonomy): Eukaryota > Metazoa > Mollusca > Bivalvia > Venerida > Veneridae > Mercenaria > Mercenaria mercenaria. Next base: position 70,950,024 of record NC_069361.1, on the reverse strand, counting down.
AAACCAGAAGGCTTAGATCTTAGATATTTGATATGTAACATTGCCTAGTAGACTTCTAAAAACTTTGTTCAAATCATGACCCCCGGGGTAAAATTGGCCCCGCCCCAGGGGTTACTTGATTGTACATCGGAAAATCTTCCAAAAAATTTCTAAAAATCATCAGTTTGACATTTGAAACATATAGCTCATATTACTCAGGTGAGCGATCCAGGGTCATCATGACCCTCTTGTTAATGTTGCATTTATTTACAAGTGACGTGTTATATAAATGGAAGACTTACAGTTTGAAATTCCTGAGATTTCACAAATTAAACTGGCTGTTAAGGACGGAATTTTACAGATTGCTAATAATGTGTCAAACTGTCATTTTGAACATGTAGAATATGAACTTGAGTCAGTGATGACTGTTTTGACACTTAGCCAAGAGCTAATTAAAATCCGTTATAGGCCGGATATTCCCGTTACCTTTCGTGAAAACTACGAACTTGCGCCCTCTGGTATCAAAATGTGACGTGCAATGTTGCACTTTGCATTATGCTTACTTTCAACTTGCTTAGTGGCTGATTGCATCTTTCATATTGTGTGGTCACATCGTGTATTTTCTTCTGTGAGCATTGTAACTATGCAATGTTGCTTATATACAGTCCCGGCATGTTGAAATATTCCAATACGGTACACGGCACTGTCATTTTGCCAAATGAAATTATGATATAGACATCAGGGTCTAAGCAGCAAAGAAGTTGTAACTTCCAGCACGCATGGTATCATTGTCAGCAAGCATGGTATCATTGTCAACAAGCGTGGTATCATTGTCAACAAGCGTGTTAAAGGTGCCAGCATGCATGATTACTATACCAGTAAGCACAATGGGAGTGTCAGTGAGTAAATTGTAACAGTCAGCAGGCATTGTGTAATATTTACCTAAATATCATTCCATAGTGGTCTCTAAAGCGTTCACAAGCTTTTCCTTTGATTTGACCGGGTGACTTAGTTTTTGATCCCACATGATCCAGATTCAAACTTGACCTAAAGATCATCAAGACTAACATTCTGACCAAGGTTCATAAAGATTGGGTCACAAATGTGGTCTCTTTTTACCAATAGTTTGACGTTTCTGTAATCAAAATTAATGGTTGCAAACGTTTTGGACAGTGGCAATCTCTTTGAAATTTGTCTCTTCTTGAGCTTGAGGAAATGTCATAAATTATACAAAATTTATAGTAAAAAACGGTACGGTAAAACTTGTTTAAAATTGCAACAAAGTGCAAAACCAGGTCAGCTTTAAGAATATACCAAGCGAATGCCATTTTTCAAACATTACTATTAGGGGTCTAATACCTTAACACACGTTTACTCTCCATGCTTGAAAAGTGACAAGAACAGCAGCTTTATGCTAGAATAAATACTGGTCACACCCTAACGAATGTAACATTCCAGCCTGTCATTGCAATAGCTGTTGTGACCCTTTATAAGGCTTTAAAACTTGTCCTGAATTGTTCACCTACATATTCAACAATGAGGTTAAAATCCTGTTAACTAACCCGTTGTTAGGCTACATTTTCATATAGTCTTTTGCTACACCCCCACTACATTTAGAAGTGCTATACTAAGACCTCTAATTACACATGGTTCCAATACTTGGAAACGTTAAAGATTTATGGTTGCTCTCTAAACAAAACATGCATTGCTACATAAAAAAGTCAACTGCTGTGGAAAATGGTTTACATCAAAATACTAGTATCTATAATTTCCAGTAAGTTGTCGGAATCCATTTTTTTTACCAGTTATTTAGTCATATTTAGTAATCACATCATGACGTAACGGTAGTGGATTCTCAACGCTGGTAAAGGAGCGTAATTATATTACTGACATTTCTTTCATGTGAAGAAACAATCCAATTGGCTTGCGGAAGAACTTTGGTTTTACCGAGGTTCCCGCCCATGCCTGAAATAATGCTAAGATAGACCCCTGGGGCCTTCCTCCTCCACGAAAAGCTTTTAAGTTGCGGCGTCGATTTGATATCAGATCCAGCTAAACAAAAGTTCATTGTCTTGTGAGAAAATCAATCTTTGAAATTGAAATAATTATCAAGTTATTTTTCGTTGTTTCTTTTTAACAAAAAGGCGTGTTTCATTGACAGGTATTTCAGTCATACTTTACTTGTTGGTTAGTGCTCTCACCATAATTAAAACCCGTAAATTTGTCTACAACTGGTTTATGTTCTCTTACTAAAATGAAAGAAAAAGAAAAAAAGAATTATGGATTCTATTTCGGACTATGGTTCTCCAGAAGTAAAGAGCATCTCTTTTCATATCGTTCAAAATATCTTTTTAAAGGGTGTAAAGAAAGTTCGTTCCGGTTAAGCAAATGGCCATATAATTTTACTGAAATGTAAAAGAAAACTGGAAAGCTATATACCATTCACTGAAAGACTACCAATGACCATGTTGTTTTGGGCTTTACTATTGGATAACTGAGATGAATGTATGTTTTCCCTTATTTATAATTGTTTTTGTAGAAAATGGCATTTTTTACTAACATTTATGGGGGAAGGCCACTTCAATACTCAATAGTACTAATATGTTGCAATATATTTAGAAGTTATTTATTTCGTTTTACAATATGGTGGTTGAATTTGTATTGTCAAATGATAATTCAGATCTGATATAAGATGTTTGTTATATAAGCAATGAAAGATGAAACGCTTGTTTGTTTTAAAAAAGTTGAAAAAAATTAACTTAGTTCATAGAACAAAATGTTTTTTCTCCAATGTGAAAATCTGAAATAACCAAATTTCTATAGCAGCATTTCGTCAACTTATCAGCATTTAATATGACAAAAAAACTGTATATATCTTACTTTCCTTGTTTTTGATATGCTGATTTACTTTTCCTTTTGGAACGAACTTTCCTTACACCCTTTACATATTTCTTTAAAACTTAAAAAGTGTCCTGCGTGAAATAAAGTTTCGTAAATACCAAGTACGGTTACTATCTATGAGAAATATATTTTAGACAAATACAATTAAATAGATCGGAAATGGTAACGAGCAAAGCATACAGCTGCAAAGTTTGTGTGAATTTCTAATTCTTTAATATTTGCTTTGCTTCGAAAATATTCGCATAAATATGCCTATTCGAATATTCGAATAAGCCTTACTCATCAATGTTCATATTTATGGTAAAAAATGTATGCAGCGAAATTACACGAGTCCTGCTGTTTTCCAAACTTATTCTTGAATTTCACTCGGTCGGAGTTGTACATACATGCCCCCTCGCCACCTAACCCTTTTCTTGGCTGACTGTTTACACTAAAGATAAAGTGACTACTAAGTGTGAAATATCCAAAATATATTTCCGTGTTGCGGTGAAATATTGTAGGCTACAATGAGACACATAAGGATGTGGTAGTTATTTTTGGGTTTAGTATATGTTCTTCTTTTTTTTTTGCTTGGAGAGAAGATTTAGACCACTATCACTGCGTCAATGTCTACATACGCAGAGTATTCAGCAGATGCAGATGTACGCGTAATTGCTCAACAGCAATTTTCATGGGAGCATTTTCGGAGGATGATGTTTTTCAAAAACAATATTGTTTTTCTTATGACGGTGGCTAGGGATCCGGTAATCAATATGAATACTGAGAATGTTATTTACTAAGAGGAGACTATATTGTATCTTTAGAAACCTGAGATGATTTCAAAAGTTTGCTCTCGTTTTTAACACATAGTAAATATGACAGGAAAGAGAAGTATTTAATAATTCTTGTTTTGTTAGTATTTAAGACATGGGTTGTGCTCATGAATTGTTGAATTCGTTTTACTTCTTCAGTAAATAAATAACGGTGACTACCAGAAATCGCTGTTAAAATTTCATATATTCAATATGCCTCGGACCCGAGTGAGAGCTAATTATAAATGAAATATTAAGTATTAAATATTTACGTAATAACGGCAACTTGTCATAACTTTTACCAGCAATTACCTTATGGTATACACTGGTAATACATAATAGTACATGTATATCGATTACCGGACGCCGGGTCTAGAGGTTCGGTTACCGGACCCCTTGCCACTTCCTTTTCTTATAGATCTAAATTATCTAACAAATTTACACTTCTACGAAAGATCTCAAAATTTTTTACACTAGGAATGAAACAAATGTTTTACATCATTCCGATTATTGACTACTGGTGCGATAATTTGGTGTACTGCTCCCAAAACTTACTTTTCAAAAGTCTCGGTGTTTCAGAAAAGTATTGCTAGATGGATATTAGCAAAACCTTTGTTAATTTCTTCTGTTGCTATGTTTAAAGAACTGAAATGGCTTTCTGTCGAAAACAGACATAAATTACATATAGCTGTAATGACGTTTAAGGCTCTACATGGTTCCACCCCGGAATATATTAATCAGTTGATTACTGTTTCCGACAACAAGTCATACAACCTAAGATCAAATTCCCAAGGTTTAATTACTCAATTCAGATTATATGAAACAATCTTTCAAATTTTTATCAATGAAAGTGTGGAATTCTATACAAGTTATTATCAGAAATGCAGCGAATGTGAATTCTTTCAAATACAGTCACAAAAAAAAACTTTTATTTGATGAAGTCTGCACTGCATAATCATAATGCTACAGGTGCTCAGATCAAATGCGTTTTTACCTTTTTTTATATTGTATTGTTTTAATATGCATTTAAAAAAAAAATTAATTTCTACCTTGTTGAAAGCCTCATTGTAAATATGTGATTTCATTTGTATCTGCTTATGTGATTGCATAATGAGTTTACCTTCGTAAAATAAAGAAATTATTATTATTATTATTATTATTATGTAACATTAGAATCCACATCTTTACTTTTGATAAGAAAACTTGTTTTACTTACCGGCTATATATGGTTTTCATATCATACACATGCTCAGAAGTACCAAAGAGCTATAAAAATGTATTTTATACTTCTTTGGAAGTACTGAGATTTAATCATTCATTACCTACGCGGGGTACTGCTGTTAATATAGAGGTCGTTAACCTATATTACAGCAATTACCATGGATGTGTTGAATTAACTGACACAGGAAATGAGAAATGCGCGCAAAATTGCGGAAATTTCAACAATAATAAAGAAGTGTTTTGTTACAAACAATGACATCCGAGTCAGAGCTGTTAGTTTATTGCATTGTAAATGTGACTTCACCCCCGGTATCATTGAACAGGTTTGTTTTATGTGTCGAGTCTGCAGGGATTTTCCTTTTTAAACTGACAACGGAAACCCCAGATTTTTTCTAAAAAATGACTGCAAAATCGGTTGGAATAGCCGAGGCTAATTTGCAGAAATATTATCCACCGCCCCCATGTGGAAGCAGTTTTTTTTTTTTGGAATGGGGTGGTGGTGTTTTGTATGTGTAAAAGCATTGCTCTAAGCTGGAGGAGGGTAGGGGGATTTTACAGTTTGAGGAGAGGGGGTTATTTGAAGGGACCAGATGTGGAGGGGGGTTTTAAGGGAAACAGGCTGATTCGGACCATGGCTGATTCGGACCAAATATTTTGGCTGATTCAGACCACATACTTTGAATAAAAGTAGATAATGACGATATATTTTTGGCTGATTCAAACCACAAACTTTGATTTAAATTATAGTCAATAATGACCATATATTTTGGATGGTTAAGCAATTTTCAGAAAATAATGTTGATTATAGCTTATAAAGAGGTTTAACTTAAAGTAAGGACATAAAATATACATCGTACCAGCAGGTAAGAAGTTTTGACAAACTATAATGCATCATTTATGCATTTAAATAAGGACTTTAATTATTCTTTGCATCAGAGATTAAACTTAATACTCATACATTTTATTTTTCCTCATGACATCAGTGTCAGGAAAACTTAAACAATTTGGTCCGAATAAGCCAAGTAAATTTGGTCCGAATCAGCCATGGTCCGAGTCAGCCTGTATTCATTTTAAGGAAGGGGAGGGGGTATTTTGAGGTAACTGGGGTGTGGAAGGGGGAAATGGGTGGTGAAAATGTCTTCAGGAGAGGGGATAATTTTCTTTTTAAAAAAAAAAGTTCTACCACAAGGGGTGGGGAAATAGGGGATATTTTCTGGAATAGCCAGATGAAAACAAATATGCCTCTTTTTCACAATTCCGAGCATTCTTATTGATCCAATATGCATGTTGTGGCAAACCGTATGACTGTTAAAGATAATAAAAAAAGAAAATATAATATTATTCACAAATCACATTAAAATAGAAGGCAGTGGCTATGATTACGATACCGTAATCCTAACCTCCAGTTCTAGAATTATGGAAGTTCAGTATTCCTAGACAACCCTTTGAAGATAGACTAGGATTACGAAAGTATTTAAGAGTTATCAAATATATGTTAAGACATGCATAAATGATGTTGTAAACTTACTTCTTTCACTTAAAATAACGAAAACGAAATAAGAAAAGCATATACGGATGTTGATTTCGTCTGATTCTATACGCATGGAAATCTAAAGTGACAGGCAAAATAAAAAAAAATTGAAAGTATATTTTTTAAAATTCTTTTGAGCTATTATTAAGAATATAATTCTTCGTTTGTCTGCCAATTTTCAAAAAAAAAATTAATAAATATATTTAGTATAAACAACTCATAAAATTTAAAGTATAGAAACTTTGACCCTCAGATTTCTATAATATTTCCGCGTGCCACCATTAATATATCGTTTAAGATTATACTAACCCAAAGTGACTGATCAATAACACCAAATAATAAGAAGGCCATGAAAAAAACGCTATTTTAAATGACATAAGTAAGTTTATAACACCATTTATGTATGTCCAAACATACATTTGATGCCTCTTAAATACTTACGTAAATAATCCTAGCTTATCCTCAAAGGGTTGTCTAGGAATACGGAAATTCCGTAATTCTAGAATCAGAGGCTAGGATTACGGTACCGTAATCATAGTTACTGCCAAAATAGAAATATACACAACAGAAAATTTTGGCACAAAACTTGTTTATAAATCTAAAATCACTGGGGTAATATATAACCTTATTAGAAACAGTAACCACTTTAATATATTGTAAAACATTTTTGTACGCAAACAGTTATATATCTGTTTTTAATTTTAAAAAAGCCTTAGTTTTTGTTAAGCTAGTACAAATGATCAGAAGTCTTGGTTCAACGAGAAAGCACCTAGCTTTGTCAGAGTTTGAGGGTCATTATTCATTGACAATCCTTAGCATTTTTCTTCAGGGGATTTTTTTAAGTTCAAATGTTGGACTATCAAACTGGAGCAAAAACTCTTAAATTGAAACTTAAATCTATTACTGACAAGAACTGAAGTACAGGTTAAGAGGTTCGGAATAACGAGAAAAAGGGCATACAGTATTTTAGAAATAAAAAAAAATGGGGAAAACCCCCCTTTCAGTGTCTTAAATATAGGGATTTTTCAAAAACAAAGGGGATGCCCCTCAGAGACAAGCAGGATGTCATATACACAAGCAAAACAAGCAATGTTTTATTTTATGATATGTCATTTTAGAGACAATTTTTCACTGGCATTGAACTCTCACAGGAGGATTCTGAAACTGAAGTTTTGATCGCTCTGACTGTGAAGTTTTGAAAAATCTGTGATTCTCTTTCTTTTTTATACGCCCGTTTGAAAAACGGGACGTATTATGGGAACGCCCTTGGCGGGCGGATGGGCGGGCGGGCAGCGTCCGCAGACTTTGTCCGGAGCATATCTTCTACATGCATGGAAGGATTTTGATGAAACTTGGCACAGTTGTTCCCCATCATGAGACGGAGTGTCATGCGCAAGAACCAGGTCCCTAGGTCTAAGGTCAAGGTCACACTTAGAGTCAAATGTCAAATTCAGGAATGACTGTCCGGAGCATATCTTCTTCATGCATGGACGGATTTTGATGAATATTGGCACAATTGTTCATCATCATGAGACGGAGTGTCGTGCACAAGAACCAGGTCCCTAGGTCTAAGGTCAAGGTCACAGCGGTCAAAGCAGGGTTCTCGGAAACGCCGAAATTGGCGTCCCTGTACGCATAATTGGTCCCGGTATACGCGTGTTTATTGCAGCTTGGGACTCTGGGAGTCCCCGGATGCACATTTCTGCAGTGAGACGCAATGAAAATTAATTGATTACATAAACCTGTGAATACACAAGGCTAATATGTGGGGGGAGTCACTCGCTTGTCACTGGTAGCCGGGTATAGCCAATCAGCGTTGCCCGTTTACAGTACACCGAGAGATAAGCTGCATATGTATAATTAACTCGAATGTATACATGTGATTGTCGGCGTGATTGCATAGGTGACAATTTCTAATTGTTAACGATGGATTACGTAGTGTTTGGAGTAACTCCGATTGTTTTTAGCTCGACTATTCATAGAATAGTAGAGCTATTGGACTTGCCCATGCGTGGGCGTCGGTGTCGGCGTCCGCATCGGCGTCTGCGTCCCGATTTGGTTAAGTTTTTATATGTAAGCTGGTATCTCAGCAACCACTTGTGGGAATGGATTGAAACTTCACACACTTATTCACTGTGATAAACTGACTTACATTGCACAGGTTCCATAACTCTGTTTTGCTTTTTTACAAAATTATGCCCCTTTTTTGACTTAGAAATTTTTTGTTAAGGTTTTGTATGTAAGCTGGTATCTCAGTAACCACTTGTGGGAATGGATTGAAACTTCACACACTTATTTACTGTGATAAACTGACTTACATTGCACAGGTTCCATAACTCTATTTTGCTTTTTTACAAAATTATGCCCCTTTTTCGACTTAGAATTTTTTGGTTAAGGTTTTGAATGTAAGCTGGTATCTCAGTACTCACTTATGGGAATGGATTGAAACTTCACACACTTGTTCACTGTCATGATCTGATATGCACAAAGCAGGTCCCATAACTTTATTTTGCTTTTTTACAAAATTATGCCCGTTTTTCAACATAGAAATTTTTGGTTAAGTTTTTGTATGTAAGCTGGTATCTCAGTATCCACTAATGGGAAAGAATTGAAACTTCACACACTAGTTCACTGTCATGATATGACATGCAGTGCAAAGGGTCAATAACTCAACTTTGCATTTTACAAAATTATGCCCCTTTTTCAACTTAGGAGTTTTTGGGTTAAATTCTTATATGTAAGCTGGTATCTCAGTACCCACTAATGGGAATGGATTGAAACTTCATACACTTGTCCACTGTCATGAGCTGATAAGCACTATGCAGGTTCCATAACCCTATTTTACTTTTTATACGCCCAAAGGGACGTATTATGTTATGACGCTGGTGTCCGTCCGTCCGTCCGTCTGTCCGTTAGCAATTTCGTGTCCGCTCTGTAACTCTTGAACCCCTTGAAGGATTTCAAGGAAACTTTACACAAATGTTCACCACACCGAGACGATGTGCAGACCGCATGTTTTGGATGTCTCACTTCAAGGTCAAGGTCACACTTAGGAGTCAAAGGTCATATCAGTTTGTTTCGTGTCCGCTCTGTAACTCTTGAACCCCTTGAAGGATTTCAAAGAAACTTGACACAAATGTTCACCACACCAAGACGACGTGCAGAGCGCATGTTCCGGATGACTTGCTTCAAGGTCAAGGTCACACTTAGGGGTCAAAAGTCATATCAGTTTGTTTCGTGTCCGCTCTGTAACTCTTGAACTGCTGGAAGGATTTCAAAGAAACTTGGCAGAAATGTTCACCACATTGTAACGATGTGCAGAGCGCATGTTCTGGATGACTCGCTTCAAGGTCAAGGTCACACTTAAGGGTCAAAGGTCATATATGACTTTGCTTTGTGTATATTGGTCTGCATTGCAGTGGTCTTGTTTTTATTTGGCAGATCTCTTTTTAGCTCATCTGATTTTTTGAAAAAAAATGATGAGTTATTGTCATCACTTGAGCGGTTGTAGGCGTCGGCGTCGGCGTCTGCGTCTGCGTCGGCGTTGCCTGGTTAAGTTTTATGTTTAGGTCAGCTTTTCTCCTAATCTATCAAAGCTATTGCTTTGAAACTTGGAATACTTGTTCACCATCATAAGCTGACCCTGTATAGCAAGAAACATAACTCCATCTTGCTTTTTGCAAGATTTATGGCCCCTTTTGTACTTAGAAAATATCAGATTTCTTGGTTAAGTTTTATGTTTAGGTCAACTTTTCTCCTAAACTATCAAAGCTATTGCTTTGAAACTTGGAATACTTGTTCACCATCATAAGCAGACCCTGTACGTCAAGAATCATAACTCCATCTTGCTTTTTGCAAGATTTATTGCCCCTTTTGGACTTAGAAAATCAGTTTTCTTGGTTAAGTTTTATGTTTAGGTCAGCTTTTATCCTAAACTATCAAAGCTATTGCTTTAAAACTTGCAACACTTGTTTACCATCATAAGTTGACCCTGTATAGCAAGAAACATAACTCCGTCCTGCTTTTTGCAAGATTTATGGCCCCTTTTTGACTTAGAAAATATCAGATTTCTTGGTTAAGTCTTATGTTTAGGTCAACTTTTTCTCTTAAACTATCAAAGCTATTGCTTTGAAACTTGCAACACTTGTTCACCATCATAAGCTGACCCTGTACAGCAAGCAACATAACTCCATCCTGCTTTTTGCAACAATTATTGCCCCTTTTGGACTTAGAAAATCATTTTCTTGGTTGAGTATTATGTTTAAGTCAACTTTTCTCATAAACTATTAAAGCTATTGCTTTAAAACTTGCAACAGTTTTTCACCATCATAAGTGGACACTGTACATCAAGAAACATAACTCTATCCTGCTTTTTGCAAGAATGATGGCCCTTTTTAGACTTAGAAAATCATGGGTAGGACAATATTTCTATTACACAAAAAAAATCAGATGAGCGTCAGCACCCGCAAGGCGGTGCTCTTGTTTGTACTTACAATAATTTTTTTTTTTTTTAATTACTTCCCTTTTATGTTACTATAAATAGCTTATTTTGAAACTTTTTATTATTGGCCGTAGGGAAAAACCGAGACCACTTTTCTGTGGTACAACATGGATGGTACCTCCAATTTTAAGGTGTATTTTTACATACCTATACCTGATAAGGATTTTTTTGTAGACTTTGATTTTTTTTTTTGTGGACTTAGATTTGTTTTTTGAAGTTTCCCTTTTGTTGTTCCAGTCCTTTGGGGCTACAACAGTCAAGTTCTTAAAATTTTGCTCCAATCCTATGATGTAAGCCTTCGGGCGTATATTGCCCCGCATGGCGGCGCTCTTGTTTACTAAATTATGCCCCTTTTTCGACTTTCTTATTCATTCAAGCGACAAGGCTGTTAAATAGTCGAGCGTTGCTGTCCTCCGACAGCTCTTGTTTCACGTACTAATTACCAGGCAGTTTTAAAAAACATTTTTAGAAGTGATAATTAGGAATGAATGTCCGAGTAATTTTAAGATGCTGTCGATGCCAGTCTTAGTAACGTGATTATTTTTCTGCAAAATCAATGATGTTACTGAAGAAGCATTTGTTAATATGTTGATCATAGAAATACTGTGCATTCTTAATGTATTTTAGACCGAATGTTTTAACTTTTAATAAATATTAAAATAAAAGCAGTAATTGTTCCTGTATTTTCTTTTCACTGTATGTTTATATACGTTTCCATTTTGAAATAAAAAGGTAAAGATAAAATTATCACCAGGAATTTTTTCTAACTTGATATTTTTACAAGGGGAATTTTGTCCACCTTGATAATTTCACAGGGGGATTTTGTCCAGGAAGATAAGAAACAGCAGGGATGGGGCAGAGAGGGGGGAGGGAGGTGTTGTGCAGGGGTGATTTTGTCCTACATAAATTTTTGACTACATTTTACCTATTTTACCTTTACCTTCTCATCGCACCTTAACAATATTTGGATGAAGAATTGTGATTACAAAATGTCTGTTGGTCTACACTTAATTTGACAGTACAATAGAGGCCTGTGTTTTGATGAAACATTTAAGTCTGTCCGTCAGTCTAGTCAGTAGTTGGGACTGCAGCTTTTTCAGCTTTGGGAGTCCCAGGACTGTAACTTGAAATTGCTAGTGAGAACCCTGGGTCAAAGGATAAAAGAATGAAAACTTTGTGCGGAGCATTTCTTCTTCATGCATAGAGGGATTTTGATATAACTAGGCACAAATGTTCACCACCACAAGACGGAGTGTCATGCGCAAGAACCAGGTCCCTAGGTCTAAGGTCAAGGTCACACTTAAAGGCCAAAGGTCAGATACAAGAATGACTTTGTCCGGAGCATATCTTCTTCATGCATGGAGGGATTTTGATATAACTTGGCACAAATATTCACCACCACGAGATGGAGTGTCATGCCCAAGAACCAGGTCCCTAGGTCTAAGGTCAAGGTCACACTTAGAGGTCAAAGGATAAAAGAATGAAAACTTTGTGCGGAGCATTTCTTCTTCATGCATAGAGGGATTTTGATATAACTTGGCACAAATGTTCACCACCACAAGATGGAGTGTCATGCGCAAGAACCAGGTCCCCGGGTCTTAGGTCCAGGTCACACACAGGCCAAAGGTCAGATACAAGAATGACTTTGTCCGAAGCATTTCTTCTTCATACATGGAGGGATTTTGATGTAACTTGGCACAATTATACACCATCATGTGACGAAGTGTCATGCATAGTTCCCTTCTTTAGAATTACTTCCCTTTGTTGTTACTATAAATAGCTTATATTGTAACTTTTTCATTACTAGTCGTAGGGAAAAATCGAGACCACTTTTCTGTAGTACAACATGCATGTTGTAAACATCCAATTTTTGAGGTGTATTTTGACCAATCTCTACCAGGTAAGGATTTTTGTGTGGACTTACAATTTTTTTTTTTTTTGGATTTTTTTTTAAAGATTAACTTCCCTTAGTTGTTGCTATAAATAACTTATATTGTAACTTTTTTATAATTGACCGTAGGGAAAAACCAAGACCACTTTTCTGTGGTACAACATAGATGTTACTTTCCAATTTTAGGTGTATTTTAAGGTATCTCTACCTGTCAAGGAGTTTTTTTGTGGACTTAGAAAAACAAAAGAATTACAATGATTACTAAACAACCACAAAATTAAAATTCCATCTGCAAATACAGGTGCTAGAGTAAAGAAATTTGCTGTGATGGGCGTATATTGTGACATTCTGGCACTCTTGTTGCTCATTTGTATTTTTGTCTGCAATAATAGAGCTACTTGTGTTGCCAGTTGGTAGCATTGACAACAACTGTAAATTCACAACACGTCAGAAAAAAGCTGACATGTTATTAAAAAACATTCTTTCTTTCCCCGATAGTAAAAAGTAGTTGATGTCTAATTGTGAGACATATATTTTTATGAAACTTGATAATGATTTTTTCAGCCTGAAACTCTAGTTTTACTGATGGAGGTCACAGGGGATCATTTTTAGCTCGACTGTTCGAAGAAAAGTAGAGCTCTCTTACTCGCCACGGCGTCGGCGTCACACCTTGGTTAAGTTTTTCGTACCAGTCCACATTTTGACAAAGTCTTTTGAGGTAAAGGTTTGAAACTTTCAGCACTTGTTTACCATCACCATGGCCAGTTATAGGCAAGAGCACATAACTCCATCATGGATTTTGGCTGAATTATGGCCCCATTTGACTTAGAAATCATGGTTAAATTTTTCGTACCAGTTCATATTTTGACAAAGTCTTTTGAGATAAAGCTTTGAAACTTTCAGCACTTGTTTACCATCACCATTTCCAGTTGTAGGCAAGAGTACATAACTCCGTCAAGGATTTTGGCTGAATTATAGCCCCTTTCGACTTAGAAATCTTGGTTAAGTTTTTCGTACCAGTTCATATTTTGACAAAGTCTTTTGAGATAAAGCTTTGAAACTTTCAACACTTGTTAACCATCACCATGTCCAGTTATAGGCAAGAGCACATAACTCCATCAAGGATTTTGGCTGAATTATTGCCCCTTTTGACTTAGAAATCTGGGTTAAGTTTTTTGTACCAGTTCATATTTTGACAAAGTCTTTGAAGATAAAGCTTTTAAACTTTCAACACCTGTTTACCATCACCATGTCCAGTTATAGGCAAGAGTACATAACTTCATCTAGGATTTTAGCTGAATTATTGCCCCTTTTGACTTAGAAATCTTCGTTAAGTTTTTAGTACCAGTTCATATTTTGTGTAAAGTGTTTGACATATGGCTTTGAAACTTTTATCACTTGTTCATTATGATAGTCTCTATCAGTAGGAAAGAGTACATAACTCTGTCGTATATTTTGGCTGAATTATTGCCCTTTTTGGACTTGGAAATTGGTTCTGATTTCATACAAGTCCACGTTTTGTCAAAACTATTTGACATATGGCTTTTAAACTTTGAACAATTGTTTATCATCATGATTTCCATCTGTAGGCAAGAGTACATAATTCTGACAACTCTTTTGGCTGAACAGTGGCCTTTTTTGGACTTTGAAATTGGTTCACACATTCACATTTAGTGCAAGACTTATCGAAATCCACAAATACAGGAACATTGTTTGTCTAATGTATTTTTTTCTTTTGTCTGAATATCTGTAGAAATATTTTGACCCCATTCTTCAATCAATTCTTCGAATAGTCGAGCGCGCTGTCATCCGACAGCTCTTGTTAGTTTTATCGATGGAGGTAACAGGGGTTCATTATTTAGAACAGTAAATGCGTCATATAATATGTGACCAAAGGGAAAGTATTCTTGTGAACAAAACATTGCATTTGCGCAAAGAACTTTACCTAGCTGTTTTTGCTGTGTATGTAGCTTTAAGGTTTATTAATCCTTCTAAAACAGAAGTCGTGGTTTTCTCTTTTAGAAATATTATAGTCCAACTTTCATTAACCTTCAGTATTTAAATACCACTTGACGATCACAAACATCTTGGTCTTGCAATAAGCTGTGATGGCAATTGGCACACCTTTTGTACATAGTTTGAAATTTTCCTGTCTATATTTTAAGTGTTGTTATTTCTTTTTCAATGATTAGGAGAAAGGAAACTGGAGCATTTTACTACCATTTAGCAGTGCCAATTCAAGACCAGTTAGTTATCTTCTGTGAGGGGAATTGGAACTCGTCTGAGACAGAATATACTGTCACACTCACATACAAAGATGATGAAATAGAACTTGGAAAAATTACAAACAGCAGCAGGTACGTATACACATTATTTTTCAGTTCTTGAAAGCTATTGGTAGGGATGGGAAAGAAACATACTGGTAAGAAGGTACTGGTACAATTTATTGCCAGTGCCACACAATCTTCTCTGATGTACATGGCTCATTGACCCATAATATATACAATGTATGATACAGGTTGGTTATTTCCACCTTCATGCAAAACCGTAATCTACAACTTTACATTAGGAACCAAAGTCACTTGATGAAATAAAACTTTTTTAGCAGACATATGTGTAAAACTAAATTATAAAAAGTATATATTTTGTACACATATACACAACCTGTACATTTATTGAATTCTTTATACCTCTATTACTTTAGGTGTTTGTTTTGGAAGCGAGCTGGGACTGAAGTTCCTGATTCAATGACAAGTGAAGAGGAGAAAGGCCTGGCAAAATTGTTGGTAGAAGCGACAGAGGTGCCGATACAAGTGGAAAATATGGAGACAACAACAGATGCTAAAAATAAAACAGACTTGAGACTGGTTAATGAAAATACACCACAGGTTAGTGTTATAAATGATTTAAACTTAAACTGGACAGGTAAATTGATATGATTATTGGTCTTTGAACAACACAAATTTTCAGCCTAATAAAAATCTGCAAATAATGTTTCTAAATCTGTCATATTTTATTTGTTGTTTTATTTCCATTATGTGTCCTTTGATGTTGGATTTTCTCCAATATGTTTTAAAAGGCTTAAAAATCCTATTTAGCTCATGCTACTAAAAATGTTCATGTTCATACAAATGTACTTCAAGCATTATATCCAACTGGTGAGTTTAGTTGATTTCTTCTCAGTAACTTGCAGCTTCAGTATACTGTTTTCAGTTACCGGGAGAAACTGAGAATACTCCAGAAAGACCTCAGAAGAAAAGGAAGACGAGTTTAAGTAAAGATGAGAAAACACCAACAGGGCAAGCAACAAAGAAACAAAAGACACAAAAAGTACCAACAAGATTAAGAAAACCAAAGGAGGACAGTGAACCGAAAAGCAGAGATGAATCTCCAAAGACGGATAAAAAGTTGGAAAAAATAGACACAAAACTAACTAAAAATAAACAAAAATTGTCAGTGTCTGAAAAGGAGGCCGACAGTAATGAAAAGTCAGACAAAAAAGACAAGAAGTCAAAAGAAAAGGATTCCACACCAGATACAGAACAAAAGTCAAGTAGTATGAAAAAGGTAGATCAGAATACAGAAAATGTTTCTAGTACTAAAGACTCTAATACTCCTAAAACTGGAAAAAATCCTAAAGGTAGTGTATCAAAACAAGGAAAGCTTACTCCTAGGTCAAATGTAGAACAAAATGTTAATGGTGATAAAAATGAAGAAAATGAGGTTGATAAGAAACAAAATGAAAAAGTAAGAAGGAAATCTGAAACAAAGAAGAAAACCGATGTATCTGAGGACACTGAAGTAAAAGCGAAAAGAACTAGAAAGAAAAAAGACAATCAAAATGATAGCATTGTGGAAGATAGGGAAAATAATGGCTTAGATGATAGTAAACTTGCAAATATGGACAAGGAAAATGTGCAAGTTGATAGCAATATTCCAGCTAATGAAACTGATCTCAAAACAGATGCATTACAAAAATTACCAGGGAAAGAATCAAAAAGTTCACTTGCAATATCTTCAACAGGGAAGGCAGCAACATGCAAAGATCTCACACTTAGAGGTAAGTATGAATGGAACAGAACTGCTGTTAAAGGGATCTGATGATGTTTTATTTTGCAGGGGTTTATTTTTAGCTCGACTATTCGAAGAATAGTCTAGCTATTCTACTCACCCTGGCGTCGGCGTCACACCTTGGTTAAGTTTTTGCATGCAAGTACATACAGCTATCATTTAAAGGCATATAGCTTTGAAACTTATTTATTCTTTTTCTAGGTCAATTACCAACCTCACTGGGTCAAGTTCCATAACTCTAACATGTATTTTGAGCAAATTATGCCCCCTTTTGGACTTAGAAAATTCTGGTTAAAGTTTTTACATGCAAGTTACTATCTCCAAAACTAATGCAGATATTGAATTGAAACTTCACATGTGTCTTCGGGGTTATAAAACTAGTTGATAGCACCAAGTCCCATAACTCTGACCTTCATTTTGGCCAAATTATGCCCCCTTTTGTACTTAGAAAATTTTGGTTAAAGTTTTGCGTGCAAGTACATACAGCTATTACTAAAAGGCATATAGATTTGAAACTTATTTTTTCTTTTTCTAGATCAATTACCTACCTCACTGGTCAAGTCCCATAACTCTGACATGTATTTTGGCCAAATTATGCCCCCTTTTGGACTTAGAAAATTCTGGTTAAAGTTTTGCGTGCAAGTACATACAGCTATTACTAAAAGGCATATTGATTTGAAACTTATTTTTTCTTTTTCTAGATCAATTACCTACCTCACTGGGCCAAGTCCCATAACTCTGACATGTATTTTGAGCAAATTATGCCCCCTTTTGGACTTAGAAAATCCTGGTTAAAGTTTTACATGCAAGTTACTATCTCCAAAACTAATGCAGATATTAAATTGAAACTTCACATGTGTCTTCGGGGTTATAAAACTAGTTGATAGAATCAATTCCCATAACTCTGACATGTATTTTGGGCAAATTATGCACCCTTTTGGACTTAGAAAATCCTGTTAAAGTTTTGCGTGCAAGTACATACAGCTATTACCAAAAGGCATATAGCTTTGAAACTTATTTATTCTTTTTTTAGGTCAGTTACCAACTTACTGGGTCAAGTTCCATAACTCTTAACATGTATTTTGAGTAAATTATTCCCCCTTTTGGACTTAGAAAATTCTGGTTAAAGTTTTACATGCAAGTTACTATCTCCAAAACTAATGCAGATATGGAATTGAAACTTAACATGTTTCTTCGGGGTTATTAAACTAGTTGATAGCATCAAGTCCCATAACTCTGATATGCATTTTGATCAAATTATGTCCCGTTTCGAACTTAAAACTCTTTTGATATTTAACATTTTGGGTAATAATTTCCTGCTTCTGTGACAATATTTCGAATAGTCGAGCTTGGCTGTCTTATGGACAGCTCTTGTTCAGTTTTAGAGGAATGGTGGCAGGGTCTGTTAGAAGGGGAAAAATCGCATGGTGACAACTGAAATAAGGGGAAATTCACATTTTGATAGATTAGTATTTTTCATAAATATGTTACAGTCGGAAAGAAAATGGCATGAAAACACATTGTCTTGTGTTTTAAGAGACTGCATCATTGATATAGGTCTTAATGTAAGAGTTTTGTTTTGAATATGTAAAAAAAATATGATTTTGGAGGGGAATTATGTCTCCCACCACACAGTGGTGTGGGAGACTTCTGTCTGTCTATCACATAGCTTGTCCGCACTTTAAATCGAACATTTCTCATCCAATCTTCACCAAACTTCAACAAAATGTGTCTGCCAATAAGTGCTCGGCCAAGTTCTATAACTAGCCAAATCGGCCTAGGCACTTCGGAATTATGGCCCTTGATTTACCAAAAACACTCGGATTTCTTGCGCAGTTATACCCCTAAACCGGCGCCTATACTACTAGTAGTATAGGCGTCCTTTTGGTGTCAAGAAAGCGCATGCACATGTGGATAAAGTAAACAGTATATAAAGGCTGACTTAGGGGCCTCCATGGCCGAGTGGTTAAGGTCGCTGACTTCAAATCACTTGCCCCTCATCGATGTGGGTTCGAGCCTCACTCGGGGTGTTGAATTCTTCATGTGAGGAAGCCATCCAGCTGGCTTACGGAAGGTCGGTGGTTCTACCCAGGTGCCCGCTTGCGATGAAATAGTGCACGGAGGGGCACCTGGGGTCTTCCTCCACCATTAAAGCTGGAAAGTCGCCATATGACCTATCATGTGTCGGTGCGATGTTAAATCTTAAAAAAAAAAAAAAAAGACTGACTTACTATTTAGATGATTAGGCAGTTGTGGGACACATGCGCTTTTCTCAAAAGCATCTCTAGTTTTTGTTGGAAATGTGGGGAGAACAAAACTTTTTAGAGACGGAAATTGGGTCAAATTTTGGTTCCCAAAATGGCCGCAAAGACTGTTCATTGGATTATTGTTATTTAGAATGGAAGTTGAAACACAGTGGCATTAAGTTTATTGAATGGGAGTCATTTGCCTCATTTCAGTTTCAAGCAAATATTTTGTGAAAACTAGTAGACACTGTACATTGAGTCTGTTTTTAAGTGATTCTTCTGTTTAACTTTTGAGAAAGTGAAAAGATTTTTCTTCAAGATTTGGTTTAGGTTGGCAGCCAGTTTAGTAAGTTACTTATATTCATGTGCATAACAGATTAGATAAACACTAAATGACTTGATAAATGTTTTTCTTATTTCAGCCCTAGATCGCCCTTCTGGAAGATGGGGACACAGTTTGTGTTTTATCAGCCGGAATCTGTCAGTTCTGATTGGTGGACAGGGTGAGAAACAACAAATCAGCAAAGACTCAGTCTGGACCCTTGATTGTGGTATGTTACCCTTGATTGTGGTATGTTACCCTTGATTGTGGTATGTTACCCTTGATTGTGGTATATTACCCTTGATTGTGGTATGTTACCCTTGATTGTGATATATTACCCTTGATTGTGGTATGTTAGTAAATTGTCTAAATTTGGGAAAATTTACTGACAAATTGAGTTTTTAAGTAATATATATATAGATCTATATTAGTTTAAATCTTCAGTTTTAAATTTTACTGGTAGACAGTATTCTCTTGTGAAATTTTGAGATTTTTTTTTCAGGATTGTGTTCCAATATTGCCTAAAAATACAGAAACTCTTTATTTGTCATGCTAAAAGTTTTGTTTACAGTTTGTTTTCACCAAAGTTATAACTGAAATTATCCAAAAAGTAAAATGGCAAAGTGGTGTATTTTCGAGTGTAAAAACTGGGTCACGAAAATATGTGACAATTGATTTTAATGGTATAAGAACTACCTGTCAACATGTTTTAGGTACTTTATTCAATTAATATTTGTGTTTTTATGCATTTTGAGAGGTTTTTGCATACAAATCATACATTTCTTCAGCAAAATCTTCTAATTATTTTTTGCCGAGGTTGCAGACGTCATGTTACTAAAAATAGAAACGTGTTGGTTTTTCCAACATTTTTGTTTGATTTACTTGGCAAACAAAACTAATTGTGCAAGAATTATTATTGAACAACAGAAAGTCACTGATTTCAGTTGGGAAATTTTTCATTGGATTGGGAATTTTTTGCTCCAGATTGGGAAAAATAGAACATATTTGGTATTGGGAATGGGGCCGAATATCGGCCCCGTGAGATAGGGTGAAAAAGCCCTGGCAACAGCAATAACCGTAAATGAATGGAGTAACACATCAGTTTCTGAAAATGTTGATTATGCAGTCTTAAAAGCAGTGCAAAGTTTTATTGTCCGAGTACTAATGTACATCCCTAATTTTAGAGGCATGATTTCGCTGTTATTCGAAAGCATATAGATCTTTTTGTCTTTTGCGCTATGTCCATGTGAATAGTGTCCTGGAAAAGTGAAAAAAAGTATAAAAGTCGTAGTTGAGCAGTTTCAATAATGCAATAGAACTTTATCCAAAATGTAAATGAACATAATTCAGACATCAACATAATCTTAAAAAAAAATGTAATGTTGCATAAAGTTTAAAAGGAAAAATGTTGAATAAATGTAATGCAAATCTTGGTTTGTTTCATACTCTAGCATAAAATTAAGTTTAAAACCATTGAATGGATATTCAAGCTTGGACTAATTTGTACTAAATTTTAGTAGAAATGTAGGCATGGTTCTCTTTATACTTCAGAAACACGACGATGGAAGGATCCAACAACAGAAGCAGAGGGCCAGAAACCAGAGTATCGTATGGGTCACACTGCTACCTATGATCCCCTTGTTAGATGTATTTATGTGTACGGTGGATCAAAAAATACACGATGGTTTCATGATGTTCATATATTAGATATAGAGGAATGGAAATGGCAACTAGTTAAGGTAGGGCAGCTTTTATTTTTTACCCAAGAAAAGTTTTGGTGTCTGATGGGGGCAGTGAGAGCCCTTGTCTGTCTGTCTAAATTGTCATGCATGTGAAGTTGTGCACCTGGTGTTCTGTTTCAGATTTCACTCAGCCACACCAGAGTTATGGTCCTTGTCTTCATGAAAACTAAACATAAAGTGCTTAAATGTATATTTTAAAAGATATTTCACCGTTTTACTGAATTAGTCAGAGGTAAATGTTAATTGCAAGCATTTACACAGGAATAGACAAGTTAGCTAAATGCTGATGACAGATGTTACTTTCTGTTGTTGGTATGGATGAAATTCTTTAAAAATGACATTGAAAAGATAGTTCTGAATAATATTTTTGATGAAGTTACATATTGTTTATTTTTAAAAAATATATGTATATACTGAACATGTAGAGATTAAATGCCTGCACATGTACAGTACCATATGTTAAGATCAAGAAAATTATGTCAGTGTATTTTATTAAGGTAAATGGCAAAGCTCCTACCAGGGCATACCACAGTGCAACGTTATACAGACATGAGTTGTGGATCTTCGGTGGCGTTTACCCTCGACCCGACCCACAGCCAGATGGTTGCAGCAATGAGGTTCATATCTTTAGTCCGGTAATGGAGAGCTGGTACTCTCCTATAGTGTCTGGAGAAAAACCGATACCGAGATCAGGGTAAGAATCGGAATAGAATTAATTTTTGAAACAGATCCGTGAGATGAACACTGACATTTGTATGTAATAATTTCCAAAAATAAAATAAACTAGTGCTGTGCAGTTTAAACTACTCAAGAAAATGAAAAATTTGTTTTTAAGATCAGCAAAAGTATATTGCTGGATATCTGAAATTTAGCTTTTTGGACTAAGGGTGTAACGATATATCGCAATTTACTGTATCATGATACCTTAGTGTAGCGATACGCATATCATATCATAGACCTGTTTCACGATACAGATAGAGTGAAAAGTAGAAACATTGAATGGAAACTTTTGTAAAATCATAGGAACTAAACAAATGTATCATTTATAACAGTTTCTTTAACTTTTAAAACAAAATTTCAAGTACTTTTCCCAAGTGTAGGAAAACTTGTCCAAAACAGTTTTGGTGGATATAATATACTTGATTTATAAACATGAAGGTTTTTTCCCCGATTCCCAAAGTTCTATGATCCAGACCTCTTTAAAATGTTTATGGTTAACTTAAATATTTGCATGTGTTGTTAATGCAGATGAACCTGTAGTAAAGATTGTAAGTTTTAAATGTTTCTGCAGTCGGGTATTCGATTATATAAAGGTTTTCTGTTACAGTCACTCAGCAACCCTCATCAATGATCAGTTGGTAGTGTTTGGAGGTTGGGATGCTCCAATCTCTTACAATGACCTTCATGTGCTAGATATGAGTAAGTATAATCCTCTGAAATCGTCTAATTTTGTGGGGTTTAACTTTGCAGTTTTGGCGAAAACTGCAGTTTTCATGGGACATAAATTTATCCAGTATTAAAGATAAAATCAATTTTTCAAGACCCAGATTCTTAATTGAAAACTTTTTTTTTTCTACAAAGAGGGGAAAAAGGGGCCCAGGCTTGTGATTTAGGAAAAAAATAGCTCGGTATCTGGGCAAAGGGGAATAATAAACCTGATGTAAAAGACAATTTTTTGGGGGAAAACTGCATGATTTAAAAGAAATTTTCTGAGGGGAAGGGGCCTGTAAACGACCCCCATATATAAAAGGAAAAAGAAACCCTGTATAGACGTATACTTCATAGTGTTTGACATGGTATGTATAAAAAGTACATGTACTAGGTTTAGGTTTGTTTACTAGAACTCGCTTATAAGCGAGTTCTAGTATACTATTGCAAACCTAAACATAGTACTATCTGTGAAAATGTCGGCTATCTCAAAAACATTTTTATGTACCATCCCAAAAGCATGTGTGCATTTTAAGTCAAATTTAGGTTATCTCAAAGTAAAAAGCTGTATCCCTTGGAATTTGAGATACAGACTTTCATCTGTGTTTAGTCAAGTTAAATTTAATTGAGCCGCACCATGACAAAACCAACATAATGCGTTTGTGACCAGCATGGATCCAGACCATTTGATGAGGATTTTCTGTATTTCAAGTTAGTTTGTAAAAATAAACTATGTGAAAATGGCTATTGGATATCTTTAAAGATTGCATCTGTGGAAAAATATTTGTTCATTAAGATTTAATTTCATGTATCGGTTGCAAAAATGGATCCCCTAAAAATTAAAATGATAATACAGATTTTACAGTAAACTAGACAGGTTTTCACCAATCTCTGTTCATTAAAATTTGGACAAGATTTTGCACAAACAGCAACTATTTTGGATTTTTTATAACAATTTAAATATAAATGGTTATCAGTGTGACTAGATCAGCCCTGGGCCGATAAAAACCTTGGATGACCGGGGAGAAAAAGCCTCAGTCTCCCCATCCGAAAAAAAAACAGTTCAGACATTGGACTGTCTGTTGTTGTGAGTTCATTTCTAGGATGCCATTTTTGATATACGTGCAACGATAGCACACGAGGTGTTCCGAGTCGTACAAAGAGCACCCGCTGAGACTGATAATGTATAATTTGTACCCAAAATTTTTCATCTCCGACTGACGGTCCAAATGCTACCTGAAAATTATTAAGCTTTATACCCACGCCAAATAATTAGGAATATTATAATTTCTTGAAGTAAAAATCGATTAGAGGAATAAAGCTTTATTATTTATGTTTCCCATAGCCAAAAAAACAGAATATATTTTCATTTAAACTAAACTTTCCATCAAGAAGATAATATTTTCCCCTTTAAAATTTAAAGAAAATGTTCCATAATAATATAGTGAATAATTTTACAAAAGTCAGCGTTTATTTTTCAACCCCAGTTACCCATATGTTGCCTCAAATTCATAACACGCCCAGCTGTTTTGGACTGATAATGTCATGCTTCTCATCAGTTGTTTTAATTGACTGAAACGACATGAAATATTGTGTTTAGTGTCAGTGTTCAGTCTAAAAAAACTAATTTTGCTGTCATTCATGTCTACAAACAGTTTTTACAAGAACAAAATATAATGTCTGAAGGTTTTTGGGCACTTTAGGACAAATGAACTGGAAAAAATTAGCCATTTAGGACAACAGTCCTGAAGAATTTAGTCCAGTCTGAATCACTAGTTATTTATCTTGGGTATGTTAGGAAAAAAATATATTCAGAGAATGTCAAAAGTCCTTCAGATTTATTTCTTTTAAAGGTTTGAAACTTGAAATGTGTTCACTTGAAAATGTTCTCTTTTCACAGGCATTGTAGAATGGTCTCAGCCAAAGGTAACAGGCTCACCACCAAGCCCTAGAAGGTAGGTTAGATAGATAATATACAGATTGTCAAGATTTCTGATATTAATGCTTTTCTGGAATAGACGAGTGGATATTTTTAGCTCACCTGTCACAAAGTGACAAGGTGAGCTTTTGTGATCGCGTGGCGTCCGTCGTCCGTCGTGCGTCCGTCCGTGCATGCGTGCGTAAACTTTTGCTTGTGACCACTCTAGAGGTCACATTTTTCATGGGATCTTTATGAAAGTTGGTCAGAATGTTCATCTTGATGATATCTAGGTCAAGTTCAAAACTGGGTCACGTGTGGTCAAAAACTAGGTCAGTAGGTCTAAAAATAGAAAAACCTTGTGACCTTTCTAGAGGCCATATTTTTCATGAGATCTTCATGAAAATTGGTCAGAATGTTCACGTTGATGATATCTAGGTCAAGTTCGAAACTAGGTCACGTGGGGTCAAAAACTAGGTCAGTAGGTCTAAAAATAGAAAAACCTTGTGACCTCTCTAGAGGCCATATTTCTCAATGGATCTTCATGAAAATTGGTCAGAATGTTCACCTTGATGATCTCTAGGTCAAGTTCGAAACTGGGTCACGTGGGGTCAAAAACTAGGTCAGTAGGTCTAAAAATAGAAAAACCTTGTGACCTCTCTAGAGGCCATATTTCTCAAGAGATCTTCATGAAAATTGATCTGAATGTTCACCTTGATGATATCTAGGTCAAGTTTGAAACTGGGTCACGTGCGGTCAAAAACTAGGTCAGTAGGTCTGAAAATAGAAAAACCTTGTGACCTCTCTAGAGGCCATATTTTTCACAAGATCTTTATGAAAATTAGTCAGAATGTTCACCTTAATGATATCTAGGTCAAGTTTGAAACTGGGTCATGTGCGGTCAGTAGCTAGGTCAGTAGATCTAAAAATAGAAAAACCTTGTGACCTCTCTAGAGGCCATATTTTTCAAGAGATTTTCATGAAAATTGGTCAGAATGTTCATCTTCATGATATCTAGGTCAAGTTCGAAACTGGGTCACGTGCGGTCAAAAACTAGGTCAGTAGGTCTAAAAATAGAAAAACCTTGTGACGTCTCTAGAGGCCATATTTCTCAATGGATCTTCATGAAAATTGGTGAGAATGTTCAGCTTGATGATACCTAGGTCAAGTTCTTAACTGGGTCATGTGCGATCAAAAACTAGGTCAGTAGGTCGAAAAATAGAAAAACCTTGTGACCTCTCTTGAGGCCATATTTTTCATGAGATCTTCATGAAAATTGGTGAGAATGTTCATCTTGATGATATCTAGGTCAAGTTCAAAAGTGGGTCACGTGCCTTCAAAAGCTAAGTCATTAGGTCAAATAATAGAAAAACCTTGTGACCTCTCTAGAGGTCATATTTTTCAATGGATCTTCATGAAAATTGGTCAGAATTTTTTATAATGATGATATCTAGGTCACATGTGCTCAAAAACTAGGTCACTGTGTCAAATAATAGAAATAACGACGTCATACTCAGTTCAACACTGGGTCATGTGGGGATAGGTGAGCGATTCAGGACCATCATGGTCCTCTTGTTTTGTCATCAGCTCGCCATTACAGAGATATTGCAATATTTCTGGCTGTGTGTGTAGATACGGTTCTTGGCAAGCTCATATCTCAGAAAATTCTCATCCCAGCTGAATAAAACTTCATGTATGCCTTCTTAGTGATAATACCAAATGAAGGACATAGGCTCTAAAACTGTTGCTTTAGTTTGATAAATTTGATTATGATTTTCTGCAAGTTAATATTTCAGTTAATACACAGCAATACTAACTGAATGATTTAGGTCCCATAACTCTTTAATTTTCATTTTGATGAAATTATTACCCATTTTGAACTTAGACATATTTTACTCCTTTTAATACGCCTGTCTCTGCAAGAGGTGGACGGCGGTGGAAGCGGTTGACGTCCAAAAGTATGTCAACTCTCCAAGTGGAACAGTTTTCATCTGATTTTCACCAAACTTGCTGACAATGTTTGTGGGCATAATATCCCGGCCAAGTTTGATAAGTAGGCAAATCGCCTCAGGCATTCTTGGATTATGGCCCTTGAATTACTAAAAAAAACTGCGGAATTAGCCTTGTCCGCTCTCTAGTAGAATAGTTTTCATCCGATCTTCACCAAACTTGCTGATAATGTTTGTGGGCATATCTCTGCCAAGTTCGATAACCAGCCAAAGCGCCCCAGGCACTGGATTATGGCCCTTGAATTACTAAAAAAAAACTGCGAATTTAGCCTTGTCCGCTCTCTAGTCGAACAGTTTTCATCCAATCTTCACCAAACTTGCTGACAATGTTTGTGAGCATTATATCTCGGCCAAGTTTAATTACCACCCAGATCGCTCCAGGCACTCTTGGATTATGGCCCTCGAATTCTGCGAAATTAGTCTTGTCCATTCAAACAGTTTTTGGGTGTATTTTGTGACAGCCTGGCACTCTTGTTTAACAATATTCTAAGGGGAGTGGAGGTCTAGTGGTTACGGTGTCTGCCGCTCAACCCAGGGGTTGTTGGTTCGAGCCGCATTGGGGTCACGTTGATTGACTTCTCATATGACACCAGTCCTTGTTTTTTCAGGAATTGGACCCGAGAGTTGTTCAAATAAGCTTTAAGCTTTCACCACAATCAAGCTAAAATAAATTATTTTAAACCAACAATATTTTGCAAGTTAGTATCTCCCTAACTTTACACCACTACATTCATATATAACAACAGTTGTACATAGTCACAAGTGGACATGCACACTAAAAACAAAATGTGGTTGGGTCTGCCAAAAGTTGCAGCATCAGTAAATGGCTTTTTCGAATATATATAACATTATGTTTAGAGTTGGGAGAACAAGCTTTTAAAAATATAAGAGGTTGTACTATTAACACTGAAATTGTGAATTAGCGAGGGTTGTGAGGTGGAGAGAGGGAGAGAGAGAGAAAGGCTGGGACTTATCCAGCACTTGGGTATGTTTTGTTCTGGATAAGCCTAGCAAGTCTACCTATCCCCCAAATTCAGGTGGTTTTGTTTATCAAAGACCTGGCATTCTTACAAACTCAGTATCATTGCAGTCAGGCTGTGCTTGATTCTTTAAACACATATTGAATAATTTTACCTCTTCAGCTGGCATGCCTCGTGTGCTCTCAGTGGGAACAGATTGCTCATTCATGGAGGATATAATGGGGACTTTGCTCTCGAGGATACACACATATTTAAACTAGGTGAGGATCAGCTATTTTAACAGTAATAGTTTTATTTTGCGTGGATAAGCATTCTGTAAGCTTAGGCATGTCTTATTTTCAAACAGAATTTAGGCTTATCTTGAGTACCATAGTTTTGTTCAATAAATGATCTGTTATATACCTACATTTTCTGTCTGAAATACAGCTTGTATATATGTAAAAAAAAAAAACGACAAAATTTTGTATTCAACTTCAATCGGATATTGGAAAATTACTTCAGGTTATCTGTCCTGTCCCATGAGAAAGCTGGCCTTTCACTAGACAGTATAAATTTTAAAAAGTAATGATAGGACAATTGATAATAATAATTATAATTAGATGATATGACAGCAACAAGATCTTCAGTTTATATCTTGTTCACAAAGTTTTACAGAAGTACTAGGTGTTGTTTTTTTTTTGGTCAGATATTAGCAGTAAATAAAAATTAGTGACTATTTAAAAGGGGAATTATGTTGAAGCAAGTGATAAAAAAGTAAAAGTTTTTAACCCAAAGTTTTTTTTTTTCATTAACCAGATCATTATTTTTTTCGGTATAGATGATTTAAGCTGGGTACGGATTCATGTTGAGAACCAGCCATCTGCGAGAGTTGGTCACAAGGCGTTGTGTATGCCATATCGTCATGACAACGAAGAAGAGGACGAGGTTATCATATTTGGCGGAGGTGATAATGATGGCGCCTATTTCAGTGACTTGTACAGTATCTATGTACCCTTTCAGCCTGCAACGGTTTCCTGATTGTATTGATGTGACTCCATTGATGTCATTCAAAGTGTGATTTCTTCTATATTATTGTTTAATTTGCATATTCCATAGCAGAGATTTTCTTCTTGAATTCTAGAAAATACTGTTTACATGTATATGATCAACAAGTCTACAGAACTCTAGAGTTGTAGGAGGAATTTTCTAAGTTTAAATAATATATTTGATAATTTTAAATTTATCATTTAGTCTAGTGTAGGATATTTTTTCTTTTTCGTTTTAGCCATCTTGGATGGCAAAATGTTGTTGTTGTTTTCTGTTTATTACAAGTATAAGATAGGAAACAAGTAAATCTAAAGATCAAAATGCCGCAGTGCTGTTTTGAGGGATGAAATAAGCAAACAATTTATACTGAGAAACAGATTTTTTTTCATTAGTCATGCTTGGTCATAATTTGTTTAAAAAGAAGCCCTTATGGCAATCTATTTTTAGCTGACACTTGTTTCCACTGCACATTTCTAGTTTGTCAGATAAGTGTATAAGATGTTATTTTTAGCTCACCTGTCACCTAGTGACAAGGTGAGCTTTTGTGATCACGCAGCGTCCGTCGTCCGTGCGTCCGTCCGTAAACTTTTGCTTGTGACCACTCTAGAGGTCACATTTTTTGTGGGATCTTTATGAAAGTTGGTCAGAATGTTCATCTTGATGATATCTAGGTCAAGTTCGAAACTGGGTCACGTGCCTTCAAAACCTAGGTCAGTAGGTCTAAAAATAGAAAAACCTTGTGACCTCTCTAGAGGCCATATATTTCATAAGATCTTCATGAAAATTGGTCAGAACATTCACCTTGATGATATCTAGGTCAAGTTCGAAACTGGGTCACATGGGGTCAAAAACTAGGTCAGTAGGTCTAAAAATAGAAAAACCTTGTGACCTCTCTAGAGGCCATATTTTTCATGAGATCTTCATGAATATTAGTCAGAATGTTCACCTTGATGATATCTAGGTCAAGTTCGAAACTGGGTCACGTGGAGTCAAAAACTAGGTCATTAGGTCTAAAAATAGAAAAACCTTGTGACCTCTATAGAGGCCATATTTCTCAATGGATCTTCATGAAAATTGGTCAGAATGTTCATCTTGATGATATCTAGGTCAAGTTTGAAACTGGGTCACGTGGGATTAAAAACTAGTTCAGTAGATCTAAAAATAGAAAAACCTTGTGACTTCTCTAGAGGCCATATTTTTCATGAGATCTTCATGAATGTTGGTCAGAATGTTTACCTTGATGATATCTAGGTCAAGTTCGAAACTGGGTCATGTGGGGTCAAAAACTAGGTCAGTAGGTCTAAAAATAGAAAAACCTTGTGACCTCTCTAGAGGCCATATTTCTCAATGGATCTTCATGAAAATTGATCAGAATGTTCACCTTGATGATATCTAGATCAAGTTCGAAACTGGGTCACGTGCGGTCAAAAACTAGGTCAGTAGGTCAAATAATAGAAAAACCTTGTGACCTCTCTAGAGGCCATATTTTTCAATGGATCTTCATGAAAATTGGTCAGAATGTTCACCTTGATGATATCTAGGTCAGGTTCAAAACTGGGTCACGTGCGGTCAAAAACTAGGTCAGTAGGTCTAAAAATAGAAAAACCTTGTGACCTCTCTAGAGGCCATATTTTTCATGAGATCTTCATGAATATTGGTCAGAATGTTCACCTTGATGATATCTAGGTCAAATTCGAAACTGGGTCACGTGGGGTCAAAAACTAGGTCAGTAGGTCTAAAAATAGAAAAACCTTGTGACCTCTCTAGAGGCCATATTTCTCAATGGATCTTCATGAAAATTGGTGAGAATGTTCAGCTTCATGATATCTAGGTCAAGTTCGTTACTGGGTCATTTGTGTTTAAAAACTAGGTCAGTAGGTCGAAAAATAAAAAAACCTTGTGACCTCTCTAGAGGCCATATTTTTCACGAGATCTTCATGAAAATTGGTGAGAATGTTCACCTTGATGATATCTAGGTCAAGTTTAAAAGTGGGTCACGTGCCTTTAAAAACGAGGTCATTAGGTCAAATAATAGAAAAACCTTGTGACCTCTCTAGGGGCCATATTTTTGAATGGATCTTCATGAAAATTGGTCAGAATTTTTTATCTTGATGATATCTAGGTCACATGTGCTCAAAAACTAGGTCACTGTGTCAAATAATAGAAATAACGACGTCATACTCAGTTCACACTGGGTCATGTGGGGATAGGTGAGCGATTCAGGACCATCATGGTCCTCTTGTTAAACTTTGTTAGTGTTAATATTTTCAGTTTTTGGAAGTGAAACTTTTTTTTATGATTTTGCTTTTCTTGTTATGATAAGTTTTGTTACTTTAAGCAATAGATCTTATTTAATGGAATAGTACAGTATGTTAACACTGAACTGTCTTCTGCAATAGTTCATTGTCATTGCCATTGATCGCCTCACACTTAAAAGGCTTTGCTGGCGATTGAACTGGGCCTTAGAAAGTTGTAGCCACTTTTTGAGAGAAACTGCCAAATTGAAGCTGAATTGCTGAAATTTGGCCGCATTTTGATAAATTCTGCGTAGTCAGTTTCAAAAATCTGTAGCCAGTTCTTTGAATTTGTAGCATTTAGCTACATTTGGAGAATGGCAGAGGAGGCCCTGTTGAATTTAAATACTGTACTTGTGCAGCTGTAAGGGACGACTTAAAGGCTCTCTTTGTACATGTTTTAAAAACAGCTAAAACACATCTTCATCATAATGAGGCAGTTGTAGTATGCATTGGTGTCTAATGCAATGGAGGAGCTTTAAAATTAATGCATTTGGATCTACCCATGGGATAAGTGCTCCTGGCAAAAGTTGACCTTATCATTCATTCTTAATTTATTCTATACATCTGATATTTGACTGGGAACAAGTTGAAATTGTTTAAACATTTAGAAATATATAGGTTATCTAGGCTAACAATACTGTTTGAAAAGTACATTATATATGATAAATGAGGACGGACCGTGCTAGACTTTTATCTCTCTTATCTTTGGCAAGGATAAGGCTTAATTGACTTAATTGTAGAGTGATGTTTAATATGTCATTGATATTTTGTTTAGGTGACACTTAGATGGTCCAAGTGGAAATACCTCTGCCACTCTGTAACCCTTTATTTCTGATTTTTTTAAGCTCGACTATATTAAGTATATGGAGAGCTATCCTACTCACACCCTGGTGGGCGGTGTCTCTCCACGTCCCCACCTTGGTTAAAGTTTTTTTTTTACACTTTCTCTTTTTTCTCCTTATCTTATGTAATTACTTGATGGATTTGCTTTAAACTTAAAATAGTTATTCCTCATCATCACCCACATCATCTGGCTCAAGGGTCCTAACTCTCACACCAATTGTCTACCGACAGTTAATAAAAATTGACTTGACGACCAATATTTCATGAATTATCCCCCCTTTTTACTTAGAATTTCAGGTTTAAGTTTTGATGCATTATTATTACTAATTATGTCTTCCCCCCCCCCCTCTGGGGGAGACATATTGTTTTTGCCCTGTCCGTCCGTACGTCACACTTCATTTCCGATCAATAACTGGAGAACCATTTGATCTAGAACCTTCAAACTTCATAGGGTTGTAGGGATGCTGGAGTAGACGACCCCTATTGTTTTTGGGGTCACTCTGTCAGAGGTCAAGGTCACAGGGGCCTGAACATTGAAAACCATTTCCGATCAATAACTAGAGAACCAATCATCCTATGAAGTTTCAACATTCTGGGTCAAGTGACTTGACCCAGAATGTTGAAACTTCATAGGATGATTGGTCATTTATAGTAGACGACCCCTATTGTTTTTGGGATCACTCCGTCAAAGGTCAAGGTCACAGGGGCCTGAACATTGAAAACCATTTCCGATCAATAACTAGAGAACCACTTAACCCAGAATGTTGAAACTTCATAGGATGATTGTACATGCAAAGTAGATGACCCCTATTGATTTTGAGGTCACTGTGTTAAAGGTCAAGGCCACAGGGGCATGAACATTGAAAACCATTTCCGGTCAGTAACTTGAGAACCACTTGACCCAGAATGTTGAAA
The DNA here is from genome assembly GCF_021730395.1 of Mercenaria mercenaria. NCBI lineage: Eukaryota > Metazoa > Mollusca > Bivalvia > Venerida > Veneridae > Mercenaria > Mercenaria mercenaria. Next base: position 70,917,412 of record NC_069361.1, on the reverse strand, counting down.
CTTCATAGGATGATTGGTCATGCAGCGTAGATGACCCCTATTGATTTTGGGGTCACTCTGTTAAAGGTCAAGGTCACAGGGGCCTGAACATGGAAAACCGTTTCCGACCAGTAACTTGAGAACCTCTCGACCCAGAATGTTGAAACTTTATAGGATGATTGTTCATGCAGAGTAAATGACCCCTATTGTTTTTGGGGTCACTCCGTTAAAGGTCAAGGTCACAGGAGGCTGAACATGGAAAACTGTTTCCGGAAAATAACTTGAGAACCTCTCAACCCAGAATGTTGAAACTTCATAGGATGACTGTTCATGCAGAGTAAATGAGCGCTACTGGTTTTGGGGTCACTCCGTTAAAGGTCAAGGTCACAGGGGCCTGAACATGGATAACTATTTCCGATCAATAACTTGAGAACCTCTTGATCCAGAATGTTGAAACTTCATAGGATGATTGGACATGCAGAGTAGATGACCCCTATTGAGTTTTGGGTCAGTCTATTAAAGGTCAAGGTCACAGGGGCCTGGTCATGTAAAATCATTTCCGGAAAATAACTTGAGAACCACTTAACCTAGAATGTTGAAACTTAGTAGGATGATTGGACATGCAGAGTAGATGACCCCTATTTATTTTGGGGTCACTTGGTCAAAGGTCAAAGTCACAGGAGCCTGAACAGTGTCTTTAGAACCACTAGGCCAAGAGTGTTGAAACTTAGCGGGATGACTGGACATGCCAAGTAGATGATCCCTATTGCAGCCAACCATCAGTGTCTCTTTGACTTTCGCTCCAGACCCCTATTGACTTATTGCCTATAGGACTTTGCATTGGGGGAGACGTGCTTTTTTACAAAAGCAATTTCTAGTTGGATTTGGTTCAAACTGAAAGTAGTTGTTCCACATCATATGACACAAGGTCCATAACTCTGGTACCGATATTTGATGAATTATCCTCAACTTTTACTAAGAATTTCAGGTTAAATTTTTGATGCACCTTCACTCTATCTCAGTTATTACTAAATGGATTCGATTCAAACTTAAAGTATTTGTTCCGCCTTAACTCCCACATCATATGACACAAGGTGCATAGATCTGTTACCAATTTTTCATGAATTATGCCCCCTTTTACTTAGAATTTAAGGTTAATTTTGATGCATTTTCACTATATCTTAGTTATTACTTAATGGATTCGATTCAGACTTGAAGCAGTTATTCCACTTTGCACCAATATTTTATGAATTTTGCCCCCGTTTTGCTTAGAATTATACTTATTTAGTGCTTTGATACACTTTATCTTTATTTCTCTTATTACTTAATATTTTTGACACAGACTCAAGCTATTGTGCAATATCTGTATCCACCATTGGAGTCATTAAACATTCTAGTGTCAGCTCCAGCTTCCTCAGATATGCCCAGTTTCACTATCCAGCATTGAAATAGTCGAGCGCGCCGTCTCCTATGACAGCTCTTGTTGTGTTTCAGAATAGTTAGATTTATTATCTTATTTTATGTAGAAGTTGTATGTAATCAGTTTTATAATTTAGTAAATTGTGTAAAGGCAATGGAAAACACTTGATTTGGACATAATCTTGGCATTTGTAAATATAATCACTTCTGTTACATATGTTTATTCTCAAAATATTGGTATAATGTAATTCTGTGACAAATAAATCTTACAGAAAATTGTATTTAGTTGTATTTTTGTTTATAAAAGGTCTGCACATTGGGTTCAGTAGGGAGAATATTTAACTCCCATTCCAGTGGCCCAGAGTTGCTGCAGTGTTCTTTATGATGATTTGACAATACATGTACATAAGATGTTGAATAATTTGATGATTGATCATTTTTAGCATCACTGTTAGAAGCTCTGCAAACTGCATGACTATAAAAGTAAATATGAAATCGTTTTTATGCCCCTGAAGGTGGGTATATTAAAATCGCACTGTCCGTCCGTCCGTGTAAATTCTTGTCGAGAAGTGTAACTCTGCCATCCCTAAAGGGATTTTAAAATAACTGCATAAATGTTCACCGTAATGAGACAAACTGTCATGAGCAAGACCCAGACCCCTAGCTCCAAGGTCAAGGTCACATTTAGAGGTTAAAGGTTAACAAGGTCGGTTTTGAGTCCAGACCATAACTGCCATCCATTGAGGGATTTTGAAATAACTTGGCATAAATGTTTACAATAATGAGACGACGTTTCTTGCATAATACACAGACACCTAGCTCAAAGGTCTAGGTCACACTTGGAAGTCAAAACTAAAAGGGGGGTCTGTTTCGTGTCCAGTCCCAAAACTGCCATTGAAGAAGGGATTTTGAAATTACTTGGCATAATTGTTCCACACAATGAGATGACTTGTGATGTGCAAGATCCAGACCCCTAACTCTATAAAGGTCAAGGTAACATTTTTGATGTTAAAGGTTTACATGGTTTCTTGTCTGGTCCATAACCCTGCCATTGATGAAGGGATTTTAAAATTACTTTGCACAAATGTTCCCTATATTGAGATGACGTTTCATGCGCAAGACATAGACCCCTAGCTCCAAGGTCAAGGTCACACTTAGAAGTCAAAGGTGTTTCTTGTTTGGTCAATAACTGCCATTTATCAAGGGATTTGAAAATAATTTGACACAAATGTTAACCATATTGAGGTGTGTCACGCTTATGACCCTGGTCTCTTGGGTCAAGGTCACAAAATGATGCGTTTCTTCTTTTTGGGCAGATATCTGTAGCATTCTTGGGCATGCTTCGGCAATAGTGACAGCTCTTGTTATTTATTGTAGTGCCAGCCCTTGCAGAACGGTCAACCCTGCTTGGCTTATAAAACACATACAGACATTGAATAGCATTACTCTTTCGGTTTCTATTTGTTATGTCAGACAAGTAGGCAACAGGTTACCAGTATTAAAGTAGCTGGCGACTCGACCAGTCTCTCTTCAGTGATAAGACCCCCTCGGTCATGGCTTGGTACTCCGACCCCCCCCCCCCCCCCCCCCCCCCCCCCCCCCCCCACACACTCCGATTACGGGGCAGGCGCCTTACTTAGGCCACCACAGTTCGTAAAATAGCAGGAGGCTGTAAAAAGAGATAAACTGATCATCGAATCTGATATATATTGAAGGAGATTTAGGTATCAATAAGCTAATCCCTGCCGAACGGGATAAGGTTTCTTCTTTGAAGAATTATTCTCTGCCTACAAAAACATATTTTCTAAACGGATCTTAGTTTGTTCCAATTGTCTTATTCCTTACTCAAGTTTTTATGGCCCCATCATCTACTGATGCGGGAGGCATATAGTGATTGTCCTGTCCGTCCGTTCGTTCGTCCGTCAGTACGAGGTTAACCAAATAGGACCGTTTCATCTAGCATCAATACCCCTTACTGGAATGACTTTAGTCTTACGCAGATGTAACCTGTGACCATTCCTCATCTTCAGACATCACCTGACCTCAGTTTGACCTTGACCTCATTTTGGACTTAGGTTGCTTTATATGGGCCATCTCTTGGTTAACCAAATGGGACCGTTTCGTCTAGCATCAGTACCCCTTACAAGAATGACTTGATACTAATACAGATATAAACTGTGACCATTCCTCATCTTCAAACATCACCTGACCTCAGTTTGACCTTGACCTCATTTTGGACTTAGGTTTCTATATATGGGCCATCTCTTGGTTAACCAAATGGGACCGTTTCGTCTAGCATCAATACCCCTTACAAGAATGAATTGATACTAATACAGATGTAAACTTTGACCATTCCTCATCTTCAAACATCACCTGACCTCAGTTTGACCTTGACCTCATTTTGGACTTAGGTTGCTTTATATGGGCCATCTCTTGGTTAACCAAATGGGACCGTTTCGTCTAGCATCAATACCCCTTACAAGAATGAATTGATACTAATACAGATGTAAACTTTGACCATTCCTCATCTTCAAACATCACCTGACCTCAGTTTGACCTTGACCTCATTTTGGACTTAGGTTGCTTTATATGGGCCATCTCTTGGTTAACCAAATGGGACCGTTTCGTCTAGCATCAATACCCCTTACAAGAATGAATTGATACTAATACAGATGTAAAACTTTGACCATCCTCATCTTCAAACATCACCTGACCTCAGTTTGACCTTGACCTCATTTTGGACTTAGGTTGCTTTATATGGGCCATCTCTTGGTTAACCAATGGGACCGTTTCGTCTAGCATCAATACCCCTTACAAGAATGAATTGATACTAATACAGATGTAAACTTTGACCATTCCTCATCTTCAAACATCACCTGACCTCAGTTTGACCTTGACCTCATTTTGGACTTAGGTTGCTTTATATGGGCCATCTCTTGGTTAACCAAATGGGACCGTTTCGTCTAGCATCAATACCCCTTACAAGAATGAATTGATACTAATACAGATGTAAACTTTGACCATTCCTCATCTTCAAACATCACCTGACCTCAGTTTGACCTTGACCTCATTTTGGACTTAGGTTGCTTTATATGGGCCATCTCTTGGTTAACCAAATGGGACCGTTTCGTCTAGCATCAATACCCCTTACAAGAATGAATTGATACTAATACAGATGTAAACTTTGACTTTTCCTCATTTTCAAACATCACCTGACCTCAGTTTGACCTTGACCTTGACCTCATTTTGGACTTAGGTTGCTTTATATGGGCCATCTCTTGGTTAACCAAATCGGACCGTTTCGTCTAGCATCAATACCCCTTACAAGAATGAATTGATACCAATACAGATGTAAACTTTGACCATTCCTCATTTTCAAACATCACCTGACTTCAGTTTGACCTTGACCTTGACCTCGTTTTGGACTTCAGTTGCTTTATATGGGCCATCTCTTGGTTAACCAAATGGGACCGTTTCGTCTAGCATCAATACCCCTTACTAGAATGACTTGATATTAATGCAAATGTAACATGTGACCATTCCTCATCTTCAGACATCACCTGACCTCAGTTTGACCTTGACCTTGACCTCGTTTTGGACTTGGGTGCAAAATCTATCGAAAAGGATGCCACTGGGGCACCAGGCGTTTATTGAACGCAGCTTCTTGTTTTTAATTGAAACAGCTTAAACATTTCAAGAAAAAGAATGTACAGAGTGAAAGGCATTTTATATTTTAAGTACATCCGTAACAATGACCTTGACCTAAATAAACCAAACTGCAAATGAGCCTTGGTCTCTACAAGATACATTAGTACCAACTTATTTGTAAGGATTTTTATGTCTCATTATGACCAATAATAGTTTGTTATACTTTTGTAACACTGACCTAGACCTTGACCAAAACAAGCCAAAATGAAACTGAATTTTGGTTTCCATGAAAGCTACCCGTTATACAAAGCTTGATCGCAATTTCTCATTTCTAACTAACTTACTGAACGGAAACCATGTTTTTTTTATAATTAGTAACAAAGACCTTGACCCAGCTAATGCAACTGCAAATATTGGTCTCTATGATACTTGCCTATTGACAGTGTTTCGTCTACCTATCTCAATCCTGCCTAAAGTTATTGCGAGAAAGCTAGTTTTCTGTTTTTTAGTAACAATGATCTTGATCTTTACCCAACCAACCCAAACTATGACAAAAGCCATGGTCTCTGCAAGATTCCAAAATATAAAGTTATCAAAACAATTTTCTATGTTCAGTGACAGTATCAGCGACCTTGCACTTGACCCCAGTGACCAGACAGCATACTGTACCTCAAGCCAAAAGAAAGCTACATGTGTACTAAGCTTTGGTCACAATATCGCATAACAAAAATTGACCTTTGTCGTTTACAAAGAAATGCCCTATATACGTAATGAGGACAACAAATCTTGTCTTCCCCAAGCAGTTTCACTGAAATTTGCAGATCCGCATTTCCCAGTAGTTTTTTAACAATTAATATTACCATATTTTATTGAAATCAGATATGACCCCAGACGGGCAGAAAATGAACTGAAAACTTATATATATTTGTATATATATGCAAGTACAAAGGGCCATTAATCTTGCCTTCTTAACACAATCCGACTGAAACTCTCAGAGCTGCTTTTCCATATTTCAACAGCAATTAATATTTTTATCATGTTTTTGTTGAAATTCTTCAAAACATGTGCAATATGACTCCAGATGGACAGAAAACACTATAATACAATCATAAGGGCCATTATCTTTTTGTCTTTCAAGCAATCTGACAGTAACTTGCAAGACCGCATTCCTCTATAGCAATTAACATTTTTATAATGTTTTATTGAAATCCTTCAAACCATGTCTGAGATATGACTCTTGGAAAATTGAATAAAATATATCTATGTTATAAATATGTATATGCACAAAAGACCATAAATTTTATCTTGCTCAGACAGTCTGAGTGAAACTTGCAGAATGCTATTTCCCTATAGTAGTTGCATCACACGCTGTACCAAGTCACAGATATGGCACGGTTGGGCGGACGTACGTAAAGACGGACTGACGGATAGGCGCCTCTCAAACTATATTTTACCCGCCTTCGGCGAAGGAAAATAATGAAGCTTTCGATCGGATCAGTTTATTGTACATCCAAACTATTTATTTGATAACTTGTCCAAATAAAATACGACCTGAACTGAATTGACCCAACTTGGGAAAAACTCAGTATAAACCAGCTGCAAATTAACGATATCAAAATTTTCAAGTCACTTTCTATGTCAAAATAGTGACACTTTCGACTGTGGTAGACAAAGTTGACGTAAATCTTAGCTGCATGTAAGCAATAATTTCCACTGTATTATTTGCCTTGTGGAATATCCCTGCAAGAAGTTATTTTGCCTTTTCCCGATTTACAACACGTCCGTAAAACGTTATGGATGTCTATGGGCGGCCGTTACCGCCAAAATTAGTAAATATACAATCCATTCATAAGCAAGTCAGTCACTGCAGCGCATTTCAATGCCGTCTAGTCTAAAACTCCATCCCGTCCAATCTATTTACATTCAACACATTGTATTTTGAAACCATTTAATACAAAACTTCATTCCATCCATTTAAACATGGAACGATGCATTGAAAACCTTGTTGCGATGCACAGTAATATGAAATCATCCATCAAAACATGATACCATGCAGCTCAAAGTGAACCCGTTTAACACAACGTGAGTACGTGCAGTGTAAGATGAAATGATTTATTACAACTTGACGCTGTTTAATGCATATTGACACCGCTTTGTGTAATTTAGAGCGGTGTATTAAAACTTGATGCCATGCAGTCCAATGTGAAGACGTTTAACGCAACATGAGTTCGTGCAGTGTAAAGTGAAACGATTCATTAGTTTGGCGCCGTCTAATGCATACTGAAACCATGTTGTGCGATTTGGAGCGGCGTATCAAAATTTAATGCCATGCAGCCAAATGTGAAACCGTTTAAGGGGACGCATACTTTGAAATTAGAAAAAAGTGGATGGGGTATTATAAAATTTACCTGCAAAAAAGTACAAGGTTTTGGTAAATGAAATGAATACTGTTTCAACTGTTATAAGTACACAAAGGATTGCTCACTAAAATAAAAATGAGAAAAACTGAAACAAGAAAGTTATTGTTGAATTACATAAGACTTCTTGTGTACATTCAAAGTCAACAATTAAGACTTTTTGGTGCGAAAATAATAGTGCTTCACTTTGTCCAAACATTTACAATGTCCTACAGATTCTAATTTAAAGAAAGAATGTGAAATAAGTTCACTGTCTTGCTTTTCATTTCGCATATGTGAGCTAAAACACATTATTTAGTTTGTTTACAAAGTAGTGCATAAGAAAAGATACGGTGGTCAAGGAATGCCACATTACAAAACTAAAAAGAGTATATTCCCCTTAATACATTAAACATTTATCGTTACAGAAGTCTAGTGGCTTACAATAAAGGCCTAGAAATGTTGCCATTATTAGGATAGACAACTCGTGCCGTTGTCTATGGGATATATACAACGAGCAAAGCGAGTTGTATATATCCCGTAGACAACGGCACGAGTTGTCTATCCGACTTAGACCACGTGACATAAAAACTGCAATTATTGAAAACTCTCCCACGCTTTCTATAGAAATTAGGATGAACGTGTTTTTATAAGAGTAATATCATCTTTGTACCGTTAGCGCTTAATTATCAGTAGGGCATATGAAATAATGCAGGTTACTTGTATAAATTCAGTTTTACTCAAATACCGGATTTACTAAGATTTAACGTTCATTAACACTTTGAGTCATTTGCAATCACAAAATTAATGATAAACAGTTAAATATGGATTTCTCAAAAATACTCAAAACTGGACTGCATGCTGAACAATTAGTTTTTGTGAGAAGTTTGCATGTTGGCGAAACACGATGACAGATACGTTGATTCGTTGATTCAAGAAGATAGCCAGGTTATTTATTTATTTATTTAGTTAGTTAGTTAGTTAGTTAGTTATTGTTTTTATTTGTTTACTTTGTCTATCAGGACATAGTTAGAGCGTAGATGCTCGTAGGACTACGAATACCTTTTACTATATCGTGCCTTCTTGTAAGAATGATGTAGTTGTTTTACTTTCTAACTGGGCCAAGTTGTTCGAAACTTTAACGGGTTGTAATTTAGTTTAGGTTAGTTTAGTTTATACTAATTTGTTTTAGCTCGATTGTGATGAAGCTTTAACTGTTTAAGCTTATTGTAACCACTCTCGAGTCCGTTTCCTATGAAAACTAGTACTGGGGTTATATGAGAAGTCATGGTCGTGTCCCCAATGATGCTCGAACCCACGACTACTGCATTAAGCTGATAAACTAACCGCCTGTTAAATTTCTATTCAAGATACTAGTCTTGGTGGGTGGGAAATACTAGTATGATGTTTTAAGTTTACTGTAAAGATGATTTAGTGTTTTAAAATCCTTAACAAATACATTTGATTTTCTAAGTTTTCTAAAAATGTCGAAATCTACTGATAAGTTAATCGACCGTTAACTCAATCGCCTGTTAAAGTTTCGAACAACTGGATCCAGTTGTTTGCAAATGTAAGGATCGTGCTGACATGTCTTTTTTTTATAAAAAGTGAACATAAAAAGTTACAACTGTTGGAAATGTTTCAGTGAATGTATAAATTACATTTTTACCCAGTTGGTTCTACACTACAAATATGTAGTTTATTGTAATTCAATTTTATTGATATCTAATAAGATGGGGTCATTTTTACGATATTAACATTTAGACGTTGTCAACTGAATTTACCTCAAAGTCATTCTTATTTTTTATCCCAGTGATAACTGGTGAGAATATTGCAAGGTCATTTAACTCCGGAGTTAGCCTGTATTGTTAGATGGTAAATTGACACGAAATTCACGCGTTTTTTTGCCCAAGTTTCCCCCGATATATATACAACGCTACTGTTGTATATGAAATATAGACGGGTACAAGTCTGCTTTGCGATTGGCTATTTACGGATTATCGTGGTCTAAACGTAATTAATGGATTATGCAATTCAAGATAAACTTTATCTCATAACGTAACGAACATGTATAATGTTGTAACAACAACTTTACTTACACTGATTTAAGTAGCAGTCGGTTTATAAGTGACTTTTATGATTCATTTTGTGTTTTGTTATTGTTGTCAAAAAGTATAACGGAAGTGCCTCACAACTGAAGCGGAAACCAGTTTGATGCGCAAAGTAGTCCACTGTAAGTAATATTATTTGACAAATGTCCACAGAAATTAAAAATTTTCTAATATTAAAGACGAATATCTGAATAGGATTCATTATTTGATAAGAAATTATAATCATCGACATGTTTTTTTAAAAATCGTACACGTGCTGACACCTAAGTTGTCTCCCGTTGTTTATTAGAGTTACCTTTCGTCCGGCGCAGTAATACATTTGCAGTGAATCGCCGAGAAGTCGTGGGAAAATTAAAAACCATGTAAACAAACTAAAATTAACCACCTTTTCAAGATGAATTTCAAGTGATCGACATTATGCACTTAACCCGCCTGACCTGTGTAGCATCTTAGATATCTGTTCTAAGGTATTCATTGTGTAGAATGTCATGTTATGCCCTTGCAATGCTAATCCCACTCTGATTTTTTTGTTTACATTTTTTATCAATGACAAATATGGCGTCCATCCCGAGATGAACAGACGTGGCGTTAAATTTTTACATGTTTAAGCAAACCTGGTGTGTTAGAAAGAAAATCTCATCCCTTCAACATTATTTGGAACACTGTTATTGTAAAAAAAACTGTTTTTTCCTTATACAAAAGCTTAATATTTTGTGTTGAATGAACTTTCACAAAGACCTCTGTTTTCCTATTACATTCATAGTACCACATCCTTATCCACAAAATACTGAATATTACAGGTGTCCATCAGTATTATATCAGTTTAGGAATATGTTTTTTATTTTCCCACCATCGATTTCTTGAATATGCACCCCTTCCGCATTGCTATATGAACTGTGAATGTAGCAATATGCGTCCCCTTAACGAAACACGAGTTTGACCTATTATAAATATAGCTTATGTATGCGTTTTACATAATAAAAAACATCTTGAAATTTGTCCTAAAACCAACTTTGTAGTACTATTCTTACATTTAATTTTAAACAGTTCCTACGATTTATCTGATTATTAAAAGGGACCTTACTTTCGTGAAACATCTTTCTTCTTAGGTTAAGCTTTATCAGAAGTATGCTTCTTTTTTTGCTTGTTTTTTCTTTTTTGTTGTTTTGTTTGGACAGGATCTTTTTCCGTTTTTAAACAATATTTCAATTAAGTTAGAAAGACAGTTTCCTGGATTTCATACGACCTGTTAGGGGATCCGAGCGAACATAGCAGATACTTGTGGATATAAAGTTAATACTAATATGAAATCAAGGAAACTGACTGTCTAACGTAAACGAAGGACTGTTTAAAAACGGCTTAAGATTTTCCGCCGCCACTTCCCTCCCACTCTCCACCACCTCTAACCTGCTCGCTTAGCTCAATTAGGGTGAGCGCAGATGTACGGATCTTGGGGTCGCGAGTCCGATGCCCGGGCTTGGCTATGTTCTCCGTGACGATTTGATAAAAGACATTGTGTCTCACATCATTCGTCCTCAGATTCATCAAAGACCTATAATATACATAATAGGTCTTTGGATTCATGTAGGGAAGTTGGCAGTTACCTGCTGAAAACAGGTGTGTACTGGTACAGAATCCAAGAACACCGGTTAGGTTAACTGCCTGTCGTTACATTACTGAAATACTGCTGAAAAACGGCGTTAAACCAAAAACAATCAAACAACTCACCCCCCTCCTCCGTCCCGACCCCGTAAAAACAACAAACAAAAATTGGAAGAATATCCAACAGGGAAAACCACGTTCCAAAAACACAGCCTCCCCAAAGACACACGGGAACAACACTCACACACCAGATACAAAGAAAAACAAGAGGACCATGATGGTCCTGAATCGCTCACCTCTTCCCACATGACCCAGTTTTGAGTATGACATCGTTTTTTTTCTATTATTTGACATAGTGACCTAGTTTTTGAGCTCATGTGACCCAGTTTTGAACTTGACCTAGATATTATCAAGATAAAAATTCTCACCAATTTTCATGAAGATCCATTGAAAAATATGGTCTCTAGAGAGGTCACAAGGTTTTTCTATTATTTGACCTATTGACCTAGTTTTCCAAGGTACGTGACCCTGTTTTGAACTTTACTTAGATATCATCAAGGTGAACATTCTCACTAATTTTCATGAAGAACTCATGAAAAATATGGCCTCTAGAGAGGTCACAGGGTTTTCCTATTTTTATACCTACTGGCCTAGTTTTGACCGCACGTGACCCAGTTTCGAAACTTAACTAGATATCATCAAGGTGAACATTCAGATCAATTTCCATGAAGATCCATTGAAAAATATGGCATCTAGAGAGGTCAAAAGATTTTAATAATTTTAGACCTACTGACCTAGTTTTTGACCACACATGACCCTGTTAAAAACTTGACCTAGATATCATCAAGATGAACATTCAGACCAATTTTCATACAGATCCCATGAAAAATTTGGCCTTTAGATAGGTCACAAGGTTTTTCTATTATTTGACCTACTGACCTAGTTCTTGATGACACGTGACCCACTTTCGAACTTGACCAAAACATCATCAAGATGAACATTCAGACCAACTTTCATACAGATCCCATGAAAAATATGGCCTCTAGAGAGGTCACAAGGTTTTTTTATTTTTAAACCTACTGACCTAGTTTTTGACCGCACGTGACCCAGTTTCGAACTTGACCAAAACATCATCAAGATCAACATTCAAACCAACTTCCATACAGATACCATGAAAAATATGGCCTCTAGAGAGGTCACAAGGTTTTTTTATTATTTGACCTACTGACCTAGTTTTTGACGGCACGTGATCCACTTTCGAACTTGACCTAAATATCATCAAGATGAACATTCAGACCAACTTTCATACAGATCCCATGAAAAATATGGCCTTTAGAGAGGTCACAAGGTTTTTCTATTATTTGACCTACTGACCTAGTTTTTGAAAGCACGTGACCCACTTTCGAACTTGACCTAGTTATCATCAAGGTGAACATTCTAACCAATTTTCATGAAGATCTCATGAAATATATGGCCTCTAAAGAGGTCACAAGGTTTTTCTATTTTTAGACCTACTGACCTAGTTTTTGACCGCACGTGACCCAGTTTCGAACTTGACCTAGATATCATCAAGATGAACAGTCAGACCAACTTTCATATAGATCCCTTGAAAAATATGGCCTTTAGAGGGGTCACAAGGTTTTTCTATTATTTGACCTACTGACCTAGTTTTTGAAGGCACGTGACCCACTTTCGAACTTGATCTAGATATCATCAAGGTGAACATTCTGACCAATTTTCGTGAAGATCTCATGAAATATATGGCCTCTAGAGAGGTCACAAGGTTTTTCAATTTTTAGACCTACTGACCTAGTTTTTGACCGCACATGACCCAGTTTCGAACTTGACCTAGATATCATCAAGATGAACATTCAAACCAACTTTCATATAGATCCCATGAAAAATATGGCCTTTACAGAGGTCACAAGGTTTTTCTATTATTTGACCTATTGACCTAGTTTTTGACGGCACGTGACCTAGTTTCAAACCTGACCTAGATATCATCAAGGTGAACGTTCTGACCAATTTTCATGAAGATCTTGTGAAAAATATGGCCTCTAGAGAGGTCACAAGGTTTTTCTATTTTTAGACCTACTGACCTAGTTTTTGACGGCACGTGACCCAGTTTCGAACTTGACCTAGATATCATCAAGGTGAACATTCTGACCAATTTTGATGAAGATCTTTGAAATATATGGCCTCTAGAGAGGTCACAAGGTTTTTCTATTTTTAGACCTACTGACCTAGTTTTTGATGGCACGTGACCCAGTTTCAAACTTGACCTAGATATCATCAAGATGAACATTCTGACCAACTTTCATAAAGATCCCGTGAAAAATGTGACCTCTAGAGGGGTCACAAGCAAAAGTTTACGGACGGACGCACGGACGACGGACGACGCGCGATCACAAAAGCTCACCTTGTCACTTTGTGACAGGTGAGCTAAAAAATACAAGGACAAAACAAACAAATACAGGAACACAATGGGGCACCGCCTTAGAACGGTCAGTGGCAAAACCACCACTGAGGAGTTTAAAGCGGTTTATAGTGCACCTAACCTCACACCCCATATTATACCTAGCTGTCAGGTGTAACCCTAACATACATTAAGACAACAGAAGGAACGTAATGTTAAACTGATCCAGAATCAATATTTATGAAAGGTTAAACCTATGAACTGATAGTCTCATTACCTTTTACAATGCACGTACTGGTGTTTCGTTAAACGGTTTCACATTTGGCTGCATGGCATCAAATTTTGATACGCCGCTCCAAATCATGCGACATGGTTTCAGGCGCCAAACTTTAATGAATCGTTTCACTTTACACTGCACGAACTCATGTTGCGTTAAACGTCTTCACATTGGACTGCATGGCATCAAGTTTTTATACACCACTCTCAATTACACAAAGCAGTGTCAATATGCATACGACAGCGTCAAGTTGTAATGGATCATTTCATCTTACACTGCACGTACTCACGTTGTGTTAAACGGCTTCACATTGAGCTGCATGGTGTCATGTTTTATTGGATGATTTCATATTACAGTGCATCACAACAAGTTTTTCAATGCATCGTTCCATGTTTAAATGGATGGAAAGAAGTTTTTTGTTAAATGGTTTCAAAATACAATGCATTGAGTGTAAATATATTGGACGGAATGGAGTTTTAGACTAGACGACATTGAAATGTATTACACTGACTGACTTGTTTATGAATGGATTGTATATTTACTAATTTTGGCGGTAACCGCCGCCCATAGATGTACATGTGGACAGCTTCTTCGCCAGTAGATATTATACAAGCATTATAGGCAGTGATGGGGGCAGTGATCGGAAACTTTATACACTTTGTTTTTACCTTACAGTATTAAAGCAATCTTTACATGAGAATTTGACTAGGATTTTAAGCGTTTTCAAATTGACGCACTGTGGTTTCTTTAAGACCGGGAAGTACTAAAACCTTTATCAATTTGAAGCAGGACTAAAACCAGGAATGTTAAAAGTTAGTATAAGATTATCAGGCATGTAAGGTTTTCCACAGGATAGAGGTGAATATCTTGAAGAAGCCATGATCTACTGTACCGAACCATTATCTATACATAGAGCGTGACGTCACTTCTTTCCGTTATTGCGTCAGTATGAAAAGCGCTACGTAGTGTACACATTGTTACAAGGGTAATCATAGTCTTGATTACCTGCCCCTTGATATCCGGACATTTCTTGCTCATGTCTTTCCACGTGCATCTAGATGCTACCTACACATATTATACATGAGAAGAAAGTACATATTATTGCCTATAATTCCGTCAGTTTAATTTCTGTAAGAAGTGTGTATACACGAAGTTTTGTGCATTTAATCAAGTTGGTAACAGGGCTTGGCTACCATGGACTCGGCTGAAAGAACAGAGATCTGTAATAAATTTTCTGCTTTTAGACGGTCAAAAACGTTGCCACATGTTTTTAAAGATCGCAGAAAAAGCATTTTTAAAGCCTGCATATCCCGTTCAACCTTTTACAGATGGGTTTCACAGTTTAGGGAGGACAGGACAAGCGTGAGGGACAAGTCTAGGCCAGGGAGGCCCGCTGAGGCAGTGACCCCCAACAATGTTGGCGAATGTTGAAGGTTTTGTCAACAAATTTGCATAGTGACATTGCAGGAGGTAGCTTATCAGTATAAGATCGGTAAAACGTTTATACATCAGATGTTACACGCAATAGTAGGCATTCATTAGCAATGTAAGTGCTAGTTGGGTACCGAAACAGTTGACAGAAGACCAAAATGCATCCAGGGTGACCATTGCAAAAGAACATTTGGGGCGTTTTAAACGTGATAAAAATAAGTCTTTGAACTATATTGTCACTGGGGTGAAATGTGGGTTCACTATGCTGAACCTGAAACAAAAGCTCAGTCAAAGCAGTGGGAACGAGCTGGTTCCCCGTCTCCCAAGAAGTTTAAGCTGTCTCCCTCAGCTGGCAAGGTTATGCTGGTTGCTTCTTGGGATTCGCGTGGATCTGTACTGGCTCATTTCATGCCAAAAGTGTAAACTGTGATACTATTTAGAAGTAATTTTGAAAAAAAAAAACTCAAAGAAAAACTGAAAAAGTTGCGTCCAAGGCTAGCACACAAAAATGTGCTTCTTTTGTATTACAGTGCCCTCTCATACTGCCTCATCTACAATAGAACTTAATATCAACTCATGCAAATAGCAAATGTTTTCCCACCCTCCGTACAGCCCAGACCTTGCCCTCTGCGACTTTTAGTTTTTTCCAGAACTGAAAAAAGGCTCACTGGAAACAAATATTAGGACGACTTTGATTTCAGCTGTAAATCGGTATCTAAGCAGTGGGTCTACTTCATGATTTGCAGATGGAATACGAAAGGTCCCACGAAAAGTGTATAGACGTAGGTGGTAAATTTTCTTACTTTGAAAAGAATAAAAAAAAAATTGAAAACTATTGCCGGCTTTTGAGAAAGAGCAAAAAGTCCAGATATTTTGTGACCGCCCCTCATATTTCTATCATCTTTAACGTCACACATTGTATTCTGAAATGGCCGCATCTTGAATAAAAGCAAAGCATATGTATTTTGGTTGACCTGCTGCCCATGGATGTTCTCATGTTTGGTGATGATTTCCTGAAAACTGTGTGCCTGTATCGGCTTTTGCCCTACTATCCAGATTTCTACCCATCTAGTGATAATGTAAATATTTCAGGACATAATTTGTCCAGAAATGAACCAGGAACCATAGTTTAGGGTGTCTGACATTCCGATGCAGATATAGATTTTGTGTTATGAATAATAACTTATTTTGTTTTCTTATTTGCAAACATAAAGGTATCTTATCTATAAATGACTGGAAGATACGGAAACTGTCCAAAAAGTATATGTAGGCATGTGGTGGGTGGGGTAAGTCGACCCCATCGCTTTTCATTTTATTCGGTATGTAATAAATAAAAATTGTATTTTGTAACAACCAAAGCAACGTATTAAATAAAGTCATGCAATAAAATATCAGATTTATGATAAGAAATGTCACCAAAAACTGTTGTACCAAGGTTCACGCTGTTGTAAACTACGGAGTGCCATGACGGCCCTCCAAAATGAAGTTTCTGTTAATGGCATGCATGACTAAGACGAAATAAAATGTTTCCTTGGCTCGCGCGGCGGGAAGAAATGTACTACATTACCGCGCGAAATAAAAATGTTTCACTTTGAAAATTTCATTTAGGCGCGTTATATCTGCCTAGTCCAGTCCCTGAGCATCTAACGTGTGCAAAATATCCACCGACTAATTTTTATATTTATGTGTAAATTAATGTCTGAAATGTCAGACATTTATCTAAATGTTGATATAAAAAATAGCCGGTAGACTTATTTGCACACGGGAGGTGCTCAGGGACTGGACTAGCCACCATACTAAATCTTACAAAAGTTGATATTTGTCTTACATCCATTTGCCCTACATCTATTTGCCCTTATAATCTCTTGTTGCTCTAACTTCATACATGTTACTACTTACAACGAGTTAATTGTCCAACGGGTTGGACTAGGTTAAATGTAAGTTAAGTGTCATGTTGTCTGTCTAACGGATTAAACTAGGTAAAGATTAATGTTGGCTACCTAACGGGTTGAACGAGGTTAAGTGTGAGGTTGACTGTTCAATGGGTTAACTATGTTTAATGTGAGGTTGGCTGTCCAAAGTGTTGAACTATGTTAAATGTGAAGTTGGCTGCCTAACGGGTTCAACTAGGTGAAGTGTGATGTTGGCTACCTATCAGATTGAACTTGGTTAAGAGTGAATTCGCTGCCTTACAGGTAAGTGTGTACTAGTATTTGGCTGCCCAACGAGTTTAACTTGGTTAAGTGTGACATTGTCTGTCCAACGGGCTGATATTAGTTAAGTATGAGGTTGGCTGTCCAACGGGTTGAACTAGGTTAAGTGTGATGTTGGCTGTACAAAGGGTTGAACTATGTCAAATGTGACGTTGGCTGTCGAACGGGTTGAACTATGTTAAGTGATGTTGGCTGTCTAACGGGTTAAAACTATGTTAAGAGTGGGGGTTTCTGTCCAACGCGTTGAACTTAGTTATGTGTGATATTGGTTACCTAACAGGTTGAAATGGGTTAAGCGTGAAGTTGGCTGTCCAATTAATTGAACCAGGTTAAGTGTAATGTTGTCTATGCAAAGGGTTGAACTATGTCAAATGTGAGGTTGGTTATCCAACGGGTTGAACTATGTTAAGTGACGTTGGCTGCCTCACGGGTTGAACTAGGTTAAGTGTGAGGTTTACTATTCAACGGGTTGAACTAGGTTAAGTGTGAGGTTGACTATTCAACGGGTTGAACTAGGTTAAGTGTGAGGTTGACTATTCAACGGGTTGAACTAGGTTAAGTGTGAGGTTGACTATTCAACGGGTTGAACTAGGTTAAGTGTGAGGTTTACTATTCAACGGGTTGAACTAGGTTAAGTGTGAGGTTTACTATTCAACGGGTTGAACTAGGTTAAGTGTGAGGTTTACTATTCAACGGGTTGAACTAGGTTAAGTGTGAGGTTGACTATTCAACGGGTTGAACTAGGTTAAGTGTGAGGTTTACTATTCAACGGGTTGAACTAGGTTAAGTGTGAGGTTGACTGGTCATTGGGCTGATCTATGTTTAATGTGAGTATGGTTGAACTATGTTAAATGTGAGGTTGGCTGCCTAACGGGTTTAACTAGGTTAAGTGTGAGGTTGACTGGTCATTGGGTTGATCTATATTTAATGTGAGTATGGTTGAACTATGTTAAATGTGAGGTTGGCTGCGTAACCGGTTTAACTAGGTTAAGTGTGAGGTTGACTGTTCAACGGGTTGAACGATGTTTAATGTGAGCTTTGGCTGTCCAAAGGGTTGAACTATGTTAAATGTTAGGTTGACTGCCTTATGGGTAGGTCAAGTGTCATGTTGGCTGCATAACATGTCGAAATAAAGCAAGTTGACTGCCTGGAGGGTTGAACGTTTAAAGTCTATATTCCTTTTTCCAAGTTTACCGTTGTCCCTTTATCAGGTCAAAGTTACATTCTCTATATCGGCCCAACACCCTAATCAATGGCGATCCGATCTCCAGCCGACCAATACATTGTTTCTATTTGGAATACGCTTTCATGTCAGTCCAATAACATAAATTTGTTAAGACAAATCGGACTGACATCAAGCATATGTTACATTGGCATAGCTTCCAAATTTGGTCTGATCTGCAGCCGACCAATATTTGCACGTGTGTAAGATGCATATCAAAGGAAAACGTTGTGTTTTCGCCGAACTCTCACCGATCTTTTGCCGGCTGGATTAAAGGACATTCTGATTTCGTTTTTTTTAAACGGATTAGAAAATACAAAAGTGCTTCTGTCATTGTGGCTAGATATATATTGCAATGATGTTCAAGGTTCTACGAAACCCACATTTTTTCCATTTGCTTTGTTTCGCATGCTTTACAATGAATTCGGCAATGTTTCTCTCCAAGAATCAATCAAACAAAGTAAGGTCGAGTGAAAATGGGAAATCATGAGTATGTATACATCTAGCACACTCTTCTGATCTGGCCTGAGTTTATCTTTAAGCTTGAATTTATGACACTGGCACATGCCCCCTTTTTGTTCTTATCGCGTGTTATATAAGGAGTCCTAGAGTCGATTACGCTTACAGACAAGGTGTCTTAAAGTCTTGCAACAGGTAAGCAAAAGAAATTTAGTTGAATTACGATTTTTTTGTAACTCTTTATGTTTTTCATCGATGCTTTAGTAAAGAGGGTGTGTGTAAGTCTACACATATAAAGATTTTCTTATTTTAAGATTAAAGAAATCAAGTGCCTATGTTTTTGCTGTCTTTTTTTTTTTTTGTTTTTGATTGTGCATATCAGAATTCATTGCTCGTTATAAAAACATTTTTTCAATGACTGTGTTTCACGTTAAAAGACAAGTGTTCACGTGTGAAATAGGTTAATCCAATTAGAAAAAAGCAATTTAAACGTTTTGTAGTGAATCTAAAACGGAATAAAACAATTTTATAGTAAACTGACGAATGAATTTAAAAAATGTTTTGTTTGTTTTTTTATCATTTCCCCCAAGCTTTTCCAGTCTAATCTAAATATCTTTGCATTATTTGAACTCCATAGAAATAGTAATAAAAATATAAAGAATCAATTAAAAACAGGCATTTTCATATATAAGTAATATACGGATATATCATGAAGTCGTTGATCAATTGACTATTGACTTATTGAATAAAGTAATTGTTTTAAACTCGTTTTTACTTTTGTAATAATTTAATTCCTTCTGTATTTCGTATAAAAATTAGATATGGAGACATCATGTTCACCACTCTGTGCAGTTAACACAATATTACACAGATGTTGCCATATATTATATCGTGTGACACTGTCTCCTTACCAAAAATGAATTTTCATTGATATTTCATTATATTAAAGTATGTGGACATTGTCATTTACCGAAGTAGCCCATTTATATCCTCGTTTATTTCATGACTTGTAAATTTCAGCAGGGGTGTAAAATTCCACTCGCCCGCTCGCATTGGCGAGTTAAAGTATGGATAGGACGAGTGGATCTCGCTGTATACTCGACCGATCGGGCGAGTGGTTTTTACGTCGTAGCTTTAATGAAATTCAGAAATTACATCTTGAAAAACCTCAGCAAGCTTTGAGATAGTTCAGTTGCTACTTTGATTGACTGGAATTTACCCGCGAATTGTAAAGATATCAAAACGTCATGCCAGTAATTTTCCATTCCGAGAGCACGTGCGACCTATCGTAATATTAAATTTACATGTCCGTTACTTTTGTTTATCGACACGTACACAAAAAACGTGCGTAGTGCATTCATTTTTTTACATTATCGCTTCGGTTTTTTAACATCGCTTGAGAAGTAATACAATTTGAAACCTACTAAGATTTCAATAAAATATCGACGGAAATATAAGCAAATTTGTATGAAAACGGTCGAATTTTCATATAATCATTTGTTAAGTTTCAAACAGCCCGATCTTAATTACTGATTTCTTTCTAAGAGAAAATAAGTGATACATACTATGGGCATAAAATTCGGACTTTTGACCAGAAAGAACAAAAAACAGGATTAAAAAATCTTAAATAATGAAAAAGCGGCAGTAATTTAAATACATTGAGTAAAACGATTTTTTTTTGGTAAAAAGGTCTCGTGGACGTAAATAGAAATGTGGTTTTAAAATAAAACAAAATGATGTTGTTGCGGTTTTAATAGTTTTAAATGAATCTTTGTACATGTATTTTTTTTATAAAATATTCTTCTCAAACGATAATGTAAATTCCTTGAGGGCAAATAGGTCACATGGCGCGAAAACTGTAATATGACGTAATGCCATGACAATCCCGTGCAACAATACCGCTTTGATCTCCACTTCAGATGTCATGATACCGACACACTTCTTTTAGCTCTTTGGGAGGATGTTAATTGATGATGAAAACAGGCCAATTACTTAGTTTATCAACAGAATAATTACCGATGATCGTCAACTTTTTTTTTCGTTTTCAAGACGGGTAGGTGGATGATGATATTGTGTCCATATTTTTAGGACACTTTTCAAAATAATTATTTTTCAGGAAATAAGTCTTGAGAAAATGAAAATAACTGATGTTTAATACTTTCCTGACACTTTGTGAAACTACGGTAGGGGTTAGACTGTGATTATTTTTACTATCGATGCAGTTATTATGGAAAGCAACTTGGTGGTGGATATGACAAAATTAGTGAAAGAAAAATGTCTGGTGTGAAAAGGAAATTTAAGAGTAACAAAAACGAATAATCAAAAAGGAAACGTAGTGTACGAGCTATGTGTTATGTTTGAAATTTGCTTGTACATAATTCTCCTTCCATAAAACGTGACAGTATTAAAAATGTCAATTATTAGGGCGAGTGACTGTTCACTAAGGGCGAGTAGATTTTACTAGCTACTAGTCCTGCAGGGCGAGTGGTGTGAAAAAGAATTTTACACCCCTGAAATTTCATCTTATCTCATTGGTCGATAGCTGATCACACTTAGTTCCAAAGAAATTTATATTCACCGCAAAATGTGATATTCTTCTTAACACACACGAACTCAAAAGCAAACTCTCTGTGATCAAAGGGGTAGTCCACTGGCACCAGATCAGAATGAAAATGCCTCCGTACGTGTTATATCCTACCCCTAGGTATTCTATAAGAACCATGGTCGTGAACGGAAAAATATACTAACCCGTTTCAATCGCGCATTTCATACCTTAAACACGCAGTGGGGTAAATGTGTACTATGGATATCAAACAAGTGGTAATTTATCTTCCATTGTGTACCGGTTACATTTTTTCGATACATTTTATCTTAGAAAAACAACGCGTAGTTTATAGTAATTTCAACATTACACAAAAAACCTGCTTGAACTTCCCTGGTGAAGTTCCATTCTGGATTATAAAACGATTCTGATTGGCTGTTGTAAAAATGTATGTCAATCGTCATTTTACTACACGTGTTCGCTAAAATGTGAAAATGCAGCAAAATGTGCAAAATGAATAAAATATACAGAACAGATGCAGACCAATGTACGATTTCAAATTAAAGATCATATACAAGATGAATTTCATTCATCATTTCGAGTTTTAGTGTAAAATTGTGATTTTTGAAAAATCTGTTTTTGTTTGTTTACGTTTCGCCAAACATGTGCGCACTGCCGTGACCTCTAGACCGGATGTTCATTAGGGAAGTTCAAGCAAGTTTTTTCTGTAACGTTGACGAAAGCATAAAATATGTTTATAATCTCAGCAATATGGAATATTGAGACAATGTTACTGGTGCACGATTGAAGATAAATTATCGCTTGTTCAATATACTAGGTACCCATTCACCGAACTGCGCGTTTAACTTGAGAAATGTACGATTGAAACGAGTTAGTGCACTTTCCCGTTCATGACCATGGTTCTTATAGAATACCTAGGGGTAGGGTATAACACGTACGGAGGCATTTTCTTTCTGATCTGGTGCCAGTGGTGTAGTCACTATTTTCTTGCTTGCCGAACATGATTTTCCTGCTGGAAACACTCGCCTTACACCCCGGGTGTAATATGACTCACAAGCTGTAATTTATGAATGGATGCGTTAACTCACACTCTACTATAATGAAATACTGATTAAATGAAAAGCTTTCGTTTTATTTCATTCTTTCGTTATTTGAAGAAAACGGTAAGCAACTAAAAGTATCTATCACTGGTTGAAGGTGTGGATGGAAATACCCGGGTAAGATTTTTATTCGGCTTTACAATTACGCTTGAGCCACACCTGCAACCAGTGACAGATTCCTATGATCTAAAACATTATGCATTTAAAAATAAACGAAACTTTCACAAAAAGAACTAGTGGGTTTCGATAATTTTGTACCAGTTGAAGTACTGAGCAGACAAGTCATGCTTTTCTACCTTTGAAAAACAATAAAACTGTCTCCATAAAATACGACATTAAATGTACCTGTCTTGTACGATCAAAGCCGAAAGCCATGCAGCAAGATGTCTGTAATCAAAAGCAGAGAACAAACAGCCATTTTTGTCTCATCATTTTTTCAGAAATTGTCAATAAAATCTGTTAGAGCAGATATATATCATGTATTCAATTATTTGAAAATAACAGTTGTTAGTACAAGAGTATGAGTATTTTCAAATAACGTTTGTTCAGATCCAGCCTAGTGAATTATGGGAGGAATCCATTATAGAATATGACAGCAGATGCCTGATCAAATGTAATTGTTCAATTTGATTGCAATGTGTAAAAATGGATCAAGTTGCTCAATGTCATATATTCAATTATTGGCTTATTCGAATAGACTATATCATATATTCAATTACTTGAAATTAACACTTGTCAACAAGAGTATGCCGTATTTTCGGATAACGTTACTTTAAACTCAACCTATTGAATTATGGGAGGAATCCATATAGAATAGGACAGCAAATGCATGGACAAATGCAATTGTTCAATATAATAGTAATGTTTACAAAAGGATCAAGTTGCTCAAAGTGTGAAAATATAATGATTTAATATTTATTAACACTAATATGTAATAGAGGTGCTACACATGAATGTTTCAATGTTTTTGTAGAAGTATTTGCCACCTCGAAAACTGAAAATCTACTTGTGGTTTGATGATATAATTGCGGAAGAAAAAATAAATCATTAAACATTAGTATGTGTAATAACTATTTACAAACTTCTTTTTTTTTGTTCTAAACAGACATGATTCGGTCAATTCTCTTACTCTGCCTGTTTGGCGCATGCGCAGCCCACCAGGTCCACATCACAAACCGCTGCTCACATACTGTTTGGGTAGGGATACTTGGAAATTCAATTCCAGACGGAGGTAAGAATAAAACTCTTGAAATATATAAGAGTATCTACTGGTACATTCAATAAAGACAATTCCATTATTTTCGTTAATTATAAAGTACCCTTTAAAGTAATTAATTAACCCTAACGACTATATAATTTCTACTGTATACAGCTATCGATATGTACACAGATTAACGTTTTCAATGTTAAACTTTTAAGACAATTCCAGGTGGGTATGAGCTAAGAGCAGGCGCCTCCCGCACTACCAACGTACCAAGCCACTGGTCTGGTCGCTTCTGGGGAAGAACCGGTTGCCATGGTAACAGGTGTGAAACTGGTGATTGCGGCGGTGGAAAAATTCAGTGTAACGGTGCCGGTGGAGTTCCTCCTGTAACACTCGCTGAAATTACATTCGATACCGGTCCGCAGAGTATCCAAGATTTCTATGACGTCAGCCTTGTTGATGGATACAATCTACAGATGTCAATGAGACCAAGTGGCGGTTACAGGTCTGGAAGCGGCCATTACTACTGTTCCAGAGCTGGTTGCAATACCGATTTAAACCGAAGTTGTCCGCGTGAACTTGCAGTTCACGGCACAGGCGGTACTGTCGCTTGCAAGAGCGCTTGTCTGGCGTTTAATCGTGATGATTATTGTTGTAGAGGGGCACATAATGTACCAAAGACATGTCCACCGTTCCATTATTCTCAGGTCTTCAAAGCGGCGTGTTCGGAAGCCTACAGTTACGCCTATGACGACCAAGCTAGCACCTTCACTTGCAATAACAACTCCCCCGGAACCTCATCATATAATATTATCTTTTGTGGTTAAAGAAATGTGTACTTTTCATTGAAACTTATCCCAGATTAAAGCAATTACATCAAGCTCATTATACTATGTTTTGGCAGATTTACCTGTTTCAAGAACAGCTGAAACTTAGTATTTCAAATTCCAAGTTTCACTTCGAGTCTTAAGGTGATATTTTGTGCACCTGTTATAAAGACGGTTCTTGAAAGATTCTTCGAGATAACCGGATTTTTTAGATTAGTGAATTCGAGATATCGAGTCTCAACTGTATGTCTAATGAAATAACAATTAATGTTACCTGTCGTGTATTTTTTTTCAGAAGCATTGGACCATAATATTCTTCGAAAGTCTCTCATATCTCTCATAAATAGAACTATTACGCCCAAAGAAAACAAGAGTGCTATAAGTCAGCCTCACTAATAGGCAACTTAAAGCAATCATAAAGTTGATTTCAAATTTAAAAATGAACAAAAAAAAAGAGATTGAGAAACGAAAGAGTTTATTTGTTATTGAAAATGTTGAACTTAAATACACGAACGTTTACAGAACAAACGTAGCACTAATAGGAAAACAAAATCTGTTGTTGAAATTTATTAAAAAACTTTGTAACAAACTTGCATGGCAACACAAGTAGGAAAACAGCATTAAAGTACTATACGTTAAATCTCCTACTTCCACGACAGAATTATAGCAAGAAAGTGTCCATACATTGTATATGAAAAGTTCTTTTTTGCTGGGTCCAGGAATGTGTTAACGGGAGAAAAAACATCTAAAAACAAGGCAGTTCACGTGTTGTTAGTACATGTATTTTATTTGTCAAATGCTGTGCCAGGGCCGAATATTTCTTCTTAAGCAAATGAACATCGGTTATCTACGATTTGTTTTTTCATTAAAAAGTCTCTTTTTATATCATAAATGTTGCGATCCATTTCATTGTATGTTTTACTACATTAGCTACCAACACTAGGGCACTGCCATCTGCCCACACAGAGCCGCTCTTGCTATGTGCTTACTTGCCTAGTTACACTTTCGAACGTGACGTCAGTAAAAGAAATCATTTGGTTTTTCGTCAATTCGTCGACAGCCGTGAATAACATATGTCGAACCACATTTTCACCTTGAATCATATAATAAAAGAGAAGATCTGAAATGGTCCTGTTTCAATGCCATTGACAGGCGTTACATTTCAACCTGATTACATGTATACATCCTCCATAGGCTATAGTAGATAGCATGCATGTATCCACTTAAGAAATGAAATTTTTTTTTCGGTGTTCATGCTAAATGATTGACAAATCCATGAATCGCGCGATTCATGTATAATTTGGCTATTCTATTCTGTCGTTCATTTCGCATGAACACCGAAAAAAAGAAGGAACACTTAGGGTTGGTAGGTTACACTTGACTGAGCAACTGACCTCGAAAGTTGTTGTCATTACAAGCTGGCCAATCAAACTCCGTGACCTTAGAAATAACCTCTGACGTTAAAATTATTCTTTCCTAATTGAGGCGACTCTCTGACTGAACGCGCTCCGCGAATTACACAATATTATTACTAAACCCGAGGATGGAAAGTGGCTTTGTTGAAACATGCCAAACATCTTATTTGTCACAAAGGTTAACATACGTCGTTACCTTCGAATGCATGGTCAATATGTGAAAACAAACCCCATTGCGACCCTCTAATTATGCGCAATAAAATCACGCATCGAATGGTACACTATACATGTGGAAATGGACTGACCGGGTCAGTTGATGTGTACAACCAGTGTATTCTTAATTGATGTATTTACTCAACTGAAACTGATAACGGATTTACTTTGTTGTTGGATTTAACTTATATACACTGACGAGATACAACCGTGAATCGAACCCGGATCGCTGGCGTTGTAGTCCAACCTGCTAACCACTGCGCCACTGACGGGGGATACGGAATGTCATTAGGTAGAATGGTATTGTCCTTGTGTCCGGTCCTGGGGTTCCACACACTGATGACCAATATTTAAAACTGACATTGCAACCAAACTTTTACAAGATGATCATTATATATTTATATAGATGTGCCCTAGAAGGAACGTTTGCTATGCTTTAACTTGTAAACAAGATTAAATGATAAATTGTAAACATTTTGTTGCATTTAACATTAAAATCAGATTTCCAGCCATTCAGGAACAACTGCGACGTCATCTAAGGAACGCTCTCTCTGACTATACGCGGACGTCGTCAAAACAGCGGTCCGTTATCACTAAGCAGCGTTGACGTAACTTTCGCGCCTTTCCTTTTGCATAATTTTCAATGGAAAAGAATAGGGCGAATGTAAATATTAACTAATAACCTTACCTTCCGTTTAAACACATTAGTTCTATCACTTTACATCAAACACAATATCAATACCTTCAAAAATCCTGAAACTGAACTAAACCCGTTCAATGAATGCTCTTTAAAGGACTCTTATTTAGTGTTTTTGGAACATAACTGAAGTTTATTACCCGCTGCTACTTTGTTCAAAGTTTATCTAGCAATCACCAGTAAGACAAACCCTACAAAAATACACAATGAGTTTATAAAATTATATAGTTATTGCAAAACATTTCATCTAGCAGTCAGCCATTGAAATACTGATTCTACATTGTAATGAAAGCCGCGCTTTGATAGGTCATTTGTCATTTTGCTTCCAAGATCTGGCAGAAGTAGCCTATTTATATCTTCAATTATTTTATGACTTGTCAATCCCGCTTATCTCATTGGTCGATGGAGGTCCATAGAAAGTGATATTCACCTAACAAAGTGATATTCTTGTAAACAACGAAGTTGTCAATCACCAGCCAATCATATCTGGTTTCCATAAACGCGTAATCCAATCAGCAGCAGTAGTATAGGGGCCGGTTTACTTGTAAACAAACGGGCGCCATCTTGGATGACCTAGTTACTATATATAGTAATTCATTTGCATATAAGAAATGAATTCACTGCACATGCGCGGCAGCCATTTTGAATTCTATGTTTAGAATGACATCATCTTCCTATTTTAAGAATGACCTCACTCTGCTATTTATGTCTCCCAGAAGTATATAGAGCTGACTTATATACCTATCTAGAGCGTGAGCGCGCACATTGAGGGTCAGGTACTCAGCCCAAGACGGGGAGATAACAAAAACACAAACTATTTCAAGAAAATCAAATAGATATTAACTATTTTTATAACCTAATTGAATAATTGCGTTGTATGGTAAACAAAAAACTTATTTAATAATAATCTAAAGTAAAATATGTATCACTTTTTAAATTAAAAACATAAAGCTTTATTTAAGATAGATACGCTAGAAGTAACGTTAACTGAAAATAAAAGGCTAATTTTTGTTTACGATGTTTCCTCCTAGGCGTCCACTAAGTAAATGACCATGTATTTGTTTTAACAAGAGGTCATTCAAATGAACACATAGTCTAATTTTAGAATGAACTTCCGACCTCGGTGGAACTACTATTAGGTACTGTATACCCATAACGATGGTCATTAATCAAACGAGTCTTTGATGGTTGAGCTTTGGTATTCATGCGTAAATCTGTACCAGATGGAAAAGTCATTAAATTCTCCATTTGCCACTCAGGCGTGAAAGTGCATTTCCTGCATCTCTGAGTCCATGTGGTAAACTCATTATCTTATCCGGAATAGCGCTGAAGCGTGATAAAGCACTTCCTGCCCCTCTGAATACACGTGGACAACTCATTAAGTTTCCTGACTTCGAACTCACGCGTGACAAAGTACTCGATGCCTATCGGAGCAAGTATGGGGAATACACATTAAATTTCCTGACTGAGAACTCGAGTATTAGTGCCTCTTTCATACCATCAATATTATGATGTTAAAGAAGATTTTGGTAGTTTTCTAAAATATTTGCCAACATTTTCAATGACCATCTAGAGTTTTAGAACCGGTAAGGTACTTTTTGAGAAGGTTGCTAAATAAATCATCAAAAATAAGACGTTTTGGGGTCCATTTTTACATTTTGGGTATAAGACATTTTTGAAAAGCCTATAGGGTGCACTATATCGTAACCTAGGTGCCAACCGGAAATGAAGTCATTAAATTTCAAAGTCATCGTATAGGCTCGGGATCGGTTCCGTTAGAAAGATCTTTTCGAGTAGGTTCTGTAAATGTGTACTATTATGGGTCTATCTCTATCCGTTTTCCAGATAGTGAGGAAAAAAATGGAATCATTCATCCGGAAACACCCGGCTTCATGCCTTTATTATTAAAGATAACCTAGGATCGACGAGTACTATAAGTTGGTATACTCAAACCGGAAGTGAATTCAATCATGCGTAAAATTCACATTTTCTGCGAGTTTCTGGACTCGAACCTGGTCAAGTGAGGTATCGTTGGAAAGGTCTCCACAAGAAAATTCATGAATTGCATACTTTGATCATTGTATTTCCAAAAGGAACCGAATAATAAGCCAAAATTACTCAAGCGTTAAAACCCTGCTAACTCCTTCATTATTGAACAAAAGCTAGGCATGTAGGGCATCTAACCAAAGGTCTCGATAAGTACTATAAGGCAATAAACTTAAACCGGAAGTCAAATGCGAGAAATACGTCAAAGTAAGCTTACCTGATCCTTACACTTTGAGATAAAAAATGACAATGAACGAATTCACAGGGAGAACTATAATTAATAGAGCCAAAGCAACGTTTTGATTAGTCAGTTTAACTTATAGCAATGCTCTGATTGGCTAACGATATGACGCATTCTGATTGGTTCAAATTCTCAAAGAAGGGCTAGCTTACATGTTAAAACTTGTCATTTGTGCGATAGTTTGGTTCAAAGCCGTTCCAAACTAGAATTTCTATTTTTAACCGGCCAATGAAATCACTCCCTTTTTACATAAGCCTTGCTTTGAAAACGAGGCTCTTCGAAGCGTGTATATTAGAACACACTTTAGTTAGTCAAATCAGTCTGACTTTAGACGTCAAAGCTTACAGTATGGAAAACTCTCGCCAGTCAAATGTCATCATCAAACGACAAAAAGCAATCATCATATGCACGATTATACTTATTGTTATATTCACCTTGCCTTTCGCTTTAACGTTTGCGACTACGAATTCAACTACACACGTAGATTATGTAATTAAAGTGAATGAAAACCAGACTGCCTGCCACTATATGAAACAGTTCGATATACAGCAAAACGTATATTTTACTGTCTGCAACAGAAATAGTGAAATCCTTGTGGATTTGAGACGTTTCATAAATCACATCGCAAGTATCATCGGAATACAACTTTACCTTAAGCAGTGGAAATCTATCATACAACTTCTTCCTAAAATCGACGCAGTCATCATTGAAGCACAAAGCATTCAGAATATTACATATTGACACAAAGACTAGAAATATTATAAAAATAACAACAACCATTGCACCACCACCACCTCGTCCACCACCACCACCACCTCCACCACCATCACCACCACCACCACCACCACAACCACCACCACCACCACCTCCACCACCTACACCTCCACCTCCATCACCACCACCACAACCAACTCCACCACCACCACCTCCACCACCACCAGCACCACTAACTCCACCACAACCATCCCCACCACCACCACCACCACCTCCACCACCACCACCTCCACCACCACATCCACAAACACATCCACCACCACCACCACCACCACAACCACCACCACCACCACCAACACCACAACCTCCACTACCATCACCACCACCACCTTCACCACCACCACCACCAACAACAACAACAACAACTCCACCACCACCACCACCACCACCTCCACCACCACCACCACCAACTCCACCACCACCACCACCACCTCCACAACCACCAC
This sequence comes from Mercenaria mercenaria, assembly GCF_021730395.1. Taxonomy (NCBI): domain Eukaryota; kingdom Metazoa; phylum Mollusca; class Bivalvia; order Venerida; family Veneridae; genus Mercenaria; species Mercenaria mercenaria. Next base: position 70,886,713 of record NC_069361.1, on the reverse strand, counting down.
CACATCAACCACCACCACCACCACATCCACAAACACCTCCACCACCACCTCCACGACGACCACCACCACCACCTACACCACCAACTCCACCACAATCACCACCAACACCACCACCTCCACCACCATTACTGACAATAATTCTGACAGCAAAATATGTTTTAAAAGCGTAAGAATGGCATTTAAAATTTGTAAGACCACAAAGCAGTGTCTTGTTGTATGAATATAATTTTACATCTACTTCACAAATGAATAAGTGCCCTCTATGTCACCAGTCATTCTGTAGGCGCGACGCCATGCTGAGACATCAACGTAATCAGCATTGGAGTGACGACCACACTGGGAATTATTCACCATCATTACAAATATTGAACACTTCAAGCGAGACGACGTTTCAACATCCATTTTCTATGGTCGTTACAGGACCAAGTGGTAGTGGAAAAACTGAATGGACAAGAAAACTGTTATCATCAAATCTTGTAAGACCTCAGCCTCAACGTATCATATGGTGTTTTAGACAATGGCAACCATTGTATGATGAACTTCAGCCTGAAATCCCCGGGGTCGAATTTGTACACGGTATTCAAGACTACTTGAATGATTCCCAATATATAAATGTTAGTCAAAGGAACCTACTGGTCTTTGACGACTGAATGACTGAAGCTAAATGCGATCAAAGAATTGCTGATCTCTTTACGAAGGGCAGTCACCACAGGAACATATCGGTCGTATATCTCACCCACAATTTATTTCCTCAAGGTAAAGCCTGCAGAGATATCGCTTTGAATACTTAGTATCTGGTGCTATTTAATAGTCATATTGATAGACAGCAAGTAGCTACATTGGCAAGAAGAATATATCCTTTGTCTAGTAACATCTTTATGAAACGGTTTGAACGAGCGACATCAAGACCGCATGGTTATTTGGTAATAGACTTAAAATCGAGCAGCACAGAACAACACAGTTTACGTGATAACTATTTCGAAGCGAACACTCCAGAAAAGAGAAATCGAACAGATGATGAACATAAACAAGAAGATTATTTCAATGGAGAAGGATACTTATCTGACAAAATTGATGACAAGGATGGAGATGAGGAGGGGGATTATGATGACCATGATGATGATGATGATGATAGTGATGATGAAACAGAAAATAGAAATAATGATACTTTTGTAAAGAAACGATCTTTGATCAAGGGACCTCCAGGTAAACGTAGAAAAGTTGAGATGATAGAAGAGCGATCACGCCGTGAGATATGGGTTAAGCGTTTTCAGGATCCTCTCTGACAATCTATTAAAAAACAATTTAAAGCTAAAGTTAACAACTATACAGAACAAGGGCTCTCTTTTAAAGAAGCTTTCCGTCGCACAGCTAATGACGAATTGCCTCAATTAAGAAAGAGACTGAGACAAAATTATGCCCGATTTCTAATTGACTTTTATGAGCTACAAAACGACCAGATTGTACAGTCGGCTAAAAAACTAAGAAGTCAGCACGGCAGCATGACTGTCAAAGAATCTATTCGGCAAGCCATTGCGCTTAGAAAAGACCTATTTGATGAGTTGTGACCCGATCATAAAAGCAAAGAAGAATATTCAATGGAGGATAATAAAGAAAGTGATGACAATCAAGAATCGGATGATGATGAATGAACGCTGTAAGAAGGATTGGCGTGCTTTAACTTTTCACCATGCCAAAATGGATTCCATAGAGGTATACAATTATAAACAAGAAAAATGGGTACCGGATAAACCGGACCCGGAAAAATGGATACAACACTTCAAAGACTTGAGGGACGGATATGTGTATCCTGATCATATGGGCCGTTACTTTGTAGAAAGCGGTACACATCGAAGAAAAATGGCTGAACTAAAAGAGAAACAAGAAAGATAAGCAATGAAACAAGAACAAAAAGGGGAAGATCTCCCCGCAGTAAAACTTGTGACACCCGTAGCCCAAGCGGTTGATATTGCTAGGTTGGAAATAAGACGGTCACGAAATCATAGTGATCTAAAGCGACATAGGGATACATTGGACACAACTATGAGTCGTGATTTAGACAGCCCACGACGTAAGACATATCGCGAAATCATGACCCAAGATACTTTGGATTGGAACACCTATACATTTTAAAATGAATAACTATGAACTCGAGGAAAAGATTACCCTGTGACAATATGTGCTGCGGATCAACTTCAGATACGTAGGGGACAATACGTCGTCTCAAATACAGACACGAGCCAGGGATCAGGAAAACATTGGGTGGCCTTTTATTTTCCTAAAAGGGGACCCGACGAATTTTTCGATTCACTAGGTAATAGACCAGAGCACTACAAAGTTCATTTTGAGCAAGTGTTAAAGAAGCGTTACTGGATGAACTTCAGTCAAATACAGGATACAGATTCAAACATATGCGGGTACATACATGTTGATACATGTAACCTGTATTAGTGATACAAGCTTTGGCAATAAAAGATTGAAAGACCAATATGTCTTTGTTATTTATAACCCATACGTTTGAATTTGATTTGAAAGAAAAGATGAAGCGTCAGTAGGTGTTGTGGTGTACACAAATAATACAACATATTCCTTAACGTTACTTCTAACGTAGCTATCTTAAATAATGCTTTATGTTTTTAATTTAAAAAGTGATACATATTTTACTTTAGATTATTATTAAATAAGTTTTTTGTTTACCATACAATGTAATTATTCAATTAGGTTATAAATAACCTATATGTTCAAATATAATTAATATCTATTTGATTTTCTTGAAATATTTTGTGTTTTTGTTATCTCCCCGTCTTGGGCTGAGTCCCATTTTTACTGATACTCGTATTTTTTAAGCTAACTATACTAGACTATTAGAATATTCTTAAAGCTTTATACTTATCCGTCAGTTATTTAAATCAAAATTGAAGTTTTTAGAAAAATGGCCTGAATTGATGATGAAAAACATCCCTGTTAATATGGACTTTGATGAAATAATCATATCTTATCTAGAGAATTATTTATAAAAAAACACTAAAATATTCATTAACTACCTTTCTGTACTTTAGAATTATGTATAATATCAACAATTAAACCCTGTTACAGAAAAGGTGATTCGTACGGAGTTCCGTTAGGGCCATCGCCTTTGAATGTGTTGATCCGAAATGCGATACTCGATAGTACGATGATAAAAACGTGACAGTACGATGTTAAAACAAGATATTGTATCGCATTATCATCATCGTATTATCGTATTGTCGCGTTTTCGGTATCGTAGTATCACGTTATCATCATCGTAGTATCGCGTTTTCGTTATCGTAGTTTCGTTATTTCGCGTTTTCATAATCGTACTATCGAGTATCGCGTTTCAGATCAGCACATTTAAAGGCGATGGTCCTAACGGAATTCGGTAGATTCGAACTAATTGAAAACGACTACTATGATTTTCGACCAGTAGAAAGTCTCCTGTTGTTGAGACTGAGTTCGAGACTTTTAAAATGTTTTACCACTTCCGCGGTGTATGCCCAGTTCCAACTAAGATGAAAGTTGACTAAATTAAACGGACAAGATCTGCAATTATTTGATGAAATATTTGATTCGGAGAAGGGACGCGACTAAAACTAGAAGGAAAAAGAAAAAGAAAAAAAACTGCGGTAGAACATTACAACGTCAATTACGTCCACAAAATGTCATAATTATAACGTCCGGTTCATAACTACTCGGAAAAATGAACTTCAGCGTAAATTTTATCAAAATGTTTCAAAGGAAATGTGATATAGAAAATATACAAGGCCCCCGTTTTCAGGCTGATCATGATCTACACTGGTCGCAAAGGCAGAATCAATCGTGTCCAGCATGATAAAGGTTAAGATGCGAGGATATTTAACTACATGTTCTACACATATAAAGTCACAATATCTTCGAGATCAAATATGTAGCGAAATAAAATGTTCGTGTGATAGCTAAAAATGTTGCGTGAAATGATAAAATTACACAAGAGTTTCTTAAATACGTATTTCTTCAACAATGAAAATTGATCTCTTTTTTTTCGAAAACAGCACAATAATTGAGGTGCTTTTCCCGTTTAATTTAGTATAAACCATATGTTTCGAGTAATTTGGGAACGCTTTGACTCTCGGGGACTTTTTCTTCCACTTCATGCCAATACATCGTCAGTATTCATTTATGCAATAGATACCTTATCTTGAACTGACCGCTAATTGCCCGTCCACTTTCATATATATAACTCGAATCATTTGAGAGGACAAGTTTAAGGTGAAAAAAGCTCAGTTAAAAGGTATTTCTGAATTATTAAATGATTGAACTGTGATTTTGTTCAGCGATAAGTATCGTCTTTGCATTACTGACTTATGACAACACGATAATTCCATGCAGTATTATGAGGCTGGGTTTCATTATTTGAATCTATTAATCCATTCGATTAATATTTTCTTTGTTTGTTTGTACTACTTTCCCAAGTCTATGTCAGACAGATCAACTCATTGCTAAGCAAAATTGTTCGATGTTTATTTCGCTTAGGCAAATTAATTCGTGATCTATCCTATGCATCCTACAACACGATTACTTTTAAAATGGCACATACTCAAAAGCATTCAGACGGAATAGGCTTGTATTTAGATAAATCATACTTTTTTTGAGGAAGTAACTTTCCACGGACTTTAAGAAAATGACATATTCCATGATATTCGCCGCTTTCTTGAATCCTGAGCGCTTTATAACAAACAAACAAACAAAAAAAAAAAAAAAAAAAAAAAAGGGAACAAAGATCAACGAATGGATCTTCCTTTCTTGTGAAAACAGAAACACTGGATTAAATGATATTTCGGATATTTCAAACGTCACAGTTTTAAATATCACAAAAGCATTATCATACATTTGCAGAAACAAAACGTACAAAAATTCAGAGGTGTACAGGTCAGGATATTTAGCAAGCTTTGTCCCATCCAAACTTGTTTCTACATTTGTTTGGCATATTGTATTGTGAAATAGATTGTGTGAATATTACATAAAATTCTAGTTCCAGTCACTCGTATCTTAACCGTTTAGTTTGTTATGATATAATGTAGTCAAAAAACTGAACGACTTGTTCGCCACTGGAATTAGCTTTATTTGAGCCGCACCATGAGAAAACCAACATAGTGCGTTTGCGACCAGCATGGATCCAGACCAGCCTGCGCATCCGCGCAGTCTGGTCAGGATCCATGCTGTTCGCTAACGGCTTCTCTAACTGCAATAGGCTTTGAAAGCGAACTGCATGGATCATGACCAGACTGCGCGGATGCGCAGGCTGGTCTGGATCCATGCTTGTCGCAAACGCACTATGTTGGTTTTCTCATGGTGCGGCTCATTTGCTGTATAGCCTAATATACCGCTATATTTGTGGCACTCTGACGAAATTTTACAATTATCAACTAACTGAAATTATAGTAACCAAAGAGTCTCCACTGGTTGAAGGTACGGCTTGAGTGTACCTGCTTAAACGGTCACGAGGCTCTGTCGAGTTGCCGTCACTCCGTAGCCAGAAATTTCCATCCGCATCTTCTACAGTGACAGATAAAACATAGAAAATACTAGTTTGTTAAGATATTGTATTGGCAAGTGGAGCACTTAACAGTCATGTCATGTTTTCTAACATTGAAAATTAATGATACTACCTAAAATTTAGCTCTTGATAGGCATAACAACAATAATCCATAACATTGTCCGATCAATGCCGAAAGCCTTACAACAAGATGTCTGACATAAAAAGCAGAGAAAACAGCAATTTTGTCTTATCGTTTGTTAGAAATTATGAGTAAAATCTGTCTGTCTAAGCATCCGCATATATGAAACAGAATTGACTTATTCGAATAGACTATATTATATGAGCCGCGCCATGAGAAAACCAACATAGTGGCATCCGCGCAGTCTGGTCAGGATCCATGCTGTTCACTTTAAAGGCTATTACAATTAGAGAAACCGTTAGCGAACAGCGTGGATCCTGACCAGTCTGCGCGGATGCGTGGTCGGTATCCATGCTGGTCGCAAAGCCACTATGTTGGTTTTCTCATGGCATGGCTCAATTATGTTCATTTATTGACTTATTTGGATAGGCTGCTCAATATATCGTATTTACTGTGAACATAAATGTATGAATATTTATCAAATTTGACATTGTTTTAAACTCTGAAAAAGCTTTATTAGCTTAAAGTGATCCTTTTAAAAGGAGAAAGGGTAAATCTTCTAATAGATTAGATTATCTTTTAAACATACTAAAGGTATGACAAAAATTGTAGTGAATTAAAACTCAAAATAAATAAGCTTCTTAGAAAATTCCACACTAGCAGAAGCATTAATGACCTTAATTTATACATGGACTTTAAAAAACAATATAAAGCACTATGTAAGGAAAAGATGTATAAAATAAGTGTCTATATGAACTTGAATCTTCAGTCCAACATACTAAATTGTTTTGGTGTAAGCTCAGGAGTAATATCGGTGGCGGGAGTCGAACTCCAATGTTACTTCTCGTCAGTGGCTTGAACATTTCAAACAGGTGTTTAGTTGTGAGCCAAAAGAAAATGATGTCAATGCAGAGATATTTGTCGAAAATATAACTATAGGCGAAGTAGAAGCTACACCGTTTAATTATGTTATAACTGATGAGATTATTGAAGCAGTTAAATCTATAAATCCAAATAAAGCTTCGGCGACCAGATCTGGCCATTTACCGTCAGCTTGGGCTAAGTCGACAATAATTCCTTTGCATAAAAAGGCAGCATTGATAACCTTGATTACTATAGACGTATTGCCCTTATTGATATTTTATTCTATATAAGTCTATTGACTACGTTTCACTGTAATGCATTTTAAAAAATCACTAAAACGCAAGCTGGTTTTCGATCCGTTTACTCTACTATTGATAATGGTTTTGTTTTATATATTATAATTAGTAAATACCTAAGTATGAGGCGTAAAAAGTTGTTTGTGGCCTCTGTTGACTTTAAAAAGGCATTTGACTCTGTTAGTAGATCAAAATTATATACAGCATTGACTCAAAATGGCATAAAGGGTAATATTTTGAAATCAATTGTAAGTATTTATCACTCCGTAAAGTAATGCATCATGTACTACAATATTCGAATGCACTCCTTCCCCCTCGGCCCTCGGTTTAAGACAAGTTGTAAACTTAGTCCAATTCTATTTTGTCCTATTTATAAATGAGATAGGCAATGTAATCAGAAGTAGCGGGATTCAACTTTTACCAAATTATTTTTAAATTTTCCTGTTGATGTTTGCTGATGATGAGGCTTTGGTATCTGATACTGTTAATGGGTTAAAGAGACAACTATATGTTTTACGTCAGTACTGTTCTGAGTGGAAATTGAGGGTTAATGCTGATAAAGCCAAAATTGTTGTATTAAAACATGGTGGAACTTTATCAAAAAGAAAAAAATGGAAAACTGGATTTTATGATGGCCAGACCATAGAAACTGTAAATGATTTCAGTTATGTTGGTTTAAATTTTACCTGCAGATTGTCATTGTTTAAGATGTCTGAACATGTGACACTTAAACCTAAAAGTTCTCGTTTTCCTTTTAAAGAGTATGTATAATTTGTTACCAATATCTTATAAAACTTTCTGTCAGATTTTCTGACGCTAAGATATCTCTAGGTTTTATTATACGACTCAGAACTTTGGGCCTTAGGTGTTATACGTGTTAATGTTTGTAAGAGGTATATGAATGCACCGGGGCCACCATGGCCGAGTGGTTAATGCCTCTCACTTGGAACCACTTGCCCCTCACTGATGTGGGTTCGAGCCTCACTCGGGGCGATGAATTCTTCATGTGAGGGAGCCCATCCAGCTGGCTTATGGAAGGTCGATGGTTCTACCCAGGTGACCGCCCGTGATAAAATAGTGCACGGACAGGCACCTGGGATCTTCCTCCAAATTTAAAGCTAGAATGTTGCCAAATGACCTATAAAATAATGTGTCGATGCGACAGTGACCTGAAATGCATGTAAAGTCTAACAAACTAACTTACTAACGTCAAAATTTAGAATATTCCACACATATGCAGTGCAATACAGGTTCTACACAGATATGTTTCAATGTTTCCTCTTTTCAAATATTGTAAAAATACTGTCACCACTTTTCCTAAAAAAACAAATTCTGAAAATCTAGCTACGGTTTAAAACTAAGATTGTGGAAGAAAAATGAATCATAAAAAATAGTATATGTGACTTTGTTTTGAACAGACATGATTCGGTCAATTCTCTTGCTCTGCTTGTTTGGCGCATGCGCAGCCCACCAGCTCCACATCACAAACCGCTGCTCACATACTGTATGGGTAGGGATACTCGGAAATTCAATTCCAGACGGAGGTAAGAATAAACCCATTAAACTCTTAAAATATTTAAGAATATTTACTAGAACATTCAATAAAGGAGGTTCCAGCTTCTTTTCGCCTTAACCCTAATTTTCTTTTATCACTTTTAATAAAATCAATAATAAGCCATAACGACCACACAGTTGCTATATGTGTTCATATCAAGTTTTTAATGTTAAACGTTTATATAAAACAATTTCAGGTGGATATGAGCTCAGAGCGGGCGCCTCTCGCACTACCAATGTACCAAACAACTGGTCTGGGCGCGTCTGGGGGAGAACCGGTTGCCATGGTAGCAGGTGCGAGACTGGCGATTGCGGTGGTGGAAGAATTCAGTGTAATGGTGCTGGTGGCGAACCGCCAGTAACACTCGCTGAAATTACATTCGGTTACCGGGATTTTTATGACGTCAGCCTTGTTGATGGATACAATCTACAAATGTCAATGAGACCACGTAGTGGCTATAAGTCTGGAAGCGGCCATAACTACTGTTCTAGAGCCGGCTGCAATACTGATTTAAACCGAAATTGTCCGAGTGAACTTGCTATTCATGGCACAGGTGGTGTCGTGGCTTGCAAGAGCGCTTGTCTGGCGTTTAATCTTGATGAGTATTGTTGCAGAGGAGAACATCGTTTACCGCAGACATGTCCACCATTTCATTATTCTCAGATTTTCAAAGCGGCTTGTCCGGAAGCCTACAGCTACGCCTATGATGACCAAGCTAGCACCTTCACTTGCAGTGGCACCTCCTCTGATTCCACATCATATGATATTGTCTTTTGTGGTTAGAGAAATGTATACATTTCATTGAATCTCACCTCGCATTAGAAAAAAATAAATCAAGCTTTCTCTTCAAGTTCAGTTTTTATCCAGGTTTGAAGAACATGACCCTCCAAAGGTATTTCATATTGAAAGAAGAAGGAAAACACGGATATTTAACACTTTTCAGTGTATTTTAGTTTCATTGATATCCGTAAAAGTCTGCATAATTGATAATTTTACTAGTATGCACGTTAGCTTTCTAATATCAGCTTAAAATGTATATGTCGCGGGGCTCGTATTTCCATGGTAACGCATTTTCTCTCATTTTAAACAACTTTGTATAAAAAAAACGGGTTATCGACGGCTTCAGTGCCATTCTGTTAATAACCAACATGGAATATTTGGGTAATATTATCAGCAAAATACCAAGCACTTTACATGGTACCCTATTTTTCTCAAAGTTTAAAGTAACCATGGCAACAGAGATGTTTAAAATAGCTTATATCTTGCTTTATGTAGTAATTTCTTATAAAAAAGTATTGAATAAGATTATCTTTCTAGTTAATGTAGTTTTAAAACATATTATTTCTAACGTAAGTTATATTTTCGTGTTATTTGCATTTATTCAAACAAATTTCACAGCTTAGAATACTTACAGCAGTACCCCTCGTCTGGCATTTTTCATGGAAAAATCGTTCAGCATGTTGTTATTACTCTCATGGATATCGTTGAAATGAAAATAAAAAGCCGAAGCTGTGTTTCTTAAATAGACCAGTGTCAACGCTATTGAATTTCACATTTAGATATATAGGTCACGGGCTTCGTTTCCATGGTAACATCAATTTAATTCAAGAAACCACAATTTTCTACTGAAATTTGAACAATTTTAGATCTTAATTTAAGTATATAAGTAACAAATTATCAACGGAACCTGAAAAATAGGTATTACAAATCAAACTGCTAGATTTTTTATTTGAAAATGGCCGTAACAAGTAACCTTTCACCCAACCATATTCCAAATAACATTGGTTACCTTCGTCCATTTTCTTACATTCCGCATAACATTTCAAAATAACTACATGAAAGAAGCAAAATATTGATTATAATTCAGAGCAATAGACTCATAAGAAATATTTCAGCAAATAATGGTTATTTGAAAATAGTTGAAATAAAGAAAATACACAGAATTACGTATTTTCAAGATAAAAGCTATTAATTTTGCGCGGTAACTGACACGTAACGTCATGACGTCATTTTAAGGCAACATTGTTTTGAAGCGTTTCTGCGGCAATTTATTCATTATTTCTGCATTATTAAGCCATAAAGCATCAGATCGAAGACTGGTTCATGATTTGTTTTCAGAAGAATGAATATACAAACACATTTAGTTTGTCGTAAACGTCATCGTAAATCGTCACGTTAGCTTCCGGTTGGACATGCGCACATACAAATATGAAGGTAACATACCTCCTTAAAGTCTCATCATCTGTGTAATTAATACACATGCAAGTGTTCCTACGCAGTATTCTTCCAAAACACTTGATATTTCAGGAAAGGGGATGAAGACACGTTATGAACTTATCACTTACAGAAATTTAAATGCCAACAACACTAAACCAATTATTCTAGACCAAAGTATATTTGCCCCCCAAAAATCATGATTGAGATATTGCGCTACACTAATTTGATTTCCTTTTTGCATTGCAGAAAGTAAATTGCACTACAAGCACAGTTTTGTACATAAATTGCCATTACGTAATAATCATTCGGCCTCAATGCCTCAGAATCAAACATTTTATCTGAAGAAAGTGACGAGGCAATAGACAAAATAGTTCTAACTTTGTGCCACAGTCGCCATTAACATTTACAGAACACACACCTTTTTCTCACTGACAATAGATTTAAGAGAATAACGTACAGTACATACACCTACCACTTACACACTTGCCTTTATTTACACGATGTTTCTCCGGACATCTTTTACAGGTGTTATTGGTTATAGAATAAACAGTACTTGACTCTGTACATGTATTGTTATGTGAACACTTTCCTTCTAATGTTCCGTCTGAAAGAGACACTCAGAATGACAATGGAAAAAGTCATTGACACATTTCATATACTGTGAAGGGCATTTTGAACTCTATCAATTTGGCTAAAGTACATCACCTATTACGCTACGCTTAGGATCTGAGAACGAGCTATTGATAGCCTCGTTCTGACGACCCTTTCGCTAGCCAATCAGAGCTTAACTTACAACATTTCGCAAATCGATATTTAGCCTTGGTTTTTGATATTTACATTTCTTATGTCGTAATGTGTCAGATAGCCGGTTATCTCAGATGTGCCCGAACGTGCCCTCTGTAATGTTATACTCACCATTAAAAGTAGGAAAGTCGCAATACGGCTAAAATTGTGACGGTAAGACATGAACTCCCCTCACCACCATCCCCAATAAAAAACCAACCCAAAACATTTCAAGTTGAAAACCATGTGGTGCGCCTATATTTACAAACAAACCTGTATACTAAATGTAAATAAGTGAAGTGTTGATGGAGGCTGGTCAGGTCTATTGAATACATATAGGGATTTACCAACTATACCAACTAGTTAATGAAGCATGTTGTTGTTTGTAGTATATGTTTGTTCATATTTCAAGCTATGACTTTTTAACCTTGGGCACATTTGCCATTTATCGAACTATAGTATTTATGGCACGTTTCACACGTATTGTTTAATGTGTTGCAAACATAGTTCCAAGGGGGTGCAAGTTCGGTTCGATAAGCACCGTCCTCCAGGTTGCCCGTCTGAAAATGTTAAGTATTGTTTTATTAGTGATTATTGTACATTTCTGACATGCTTTTGAGGATTTTGCTTCTGTTTATTGTAATAGTTTTAAATAAGTTTGTGTTTAGAACTGTTACGTTTGTTTTCCATTGAAAAATATATCCAATACAACAACCAAACTATATCAAAATAGCATCTCCACCATAACAGTTTATGAAAAATGAAAATAAAGACATATTTAAGCTATGAAAGAACCGAAATACACTTAACTTTTGATTTGCAGTCTGAACCTTAACAACAACAGAAACAAGTTTCAATAAAGTCTATTTAATTTTTATTAATTATTATTTATGATACCATCGTTACCTTAAGTCTATGACATTATAGTTACTTATAGTCTATGACATTAACGTCAATTAAAATATATGCTATTATACTAAAATCTTCGATATAATCATTACTTAAAGTCTCTAGTGTTTTTTTTTGTTGTGTTTAACGTCGCACCGGCACAATTATAAGTCATATGGCGACTTTCCAGCTCTGTTGGTGGAGGAAGACCAAAGATGCCCCTTCGTGCATTCTTTTCATCACGAGCAGACACCTGGGTAGAACCACCGACCTTCAGTGAGCCAGCTGGATGGCTTCCTAACATGAAGATTTCAACACCCCGAGTGAGGCTCGAACCCATATTGGTGAGGGGCAAGTGATTTGAAGTCAACAACCTCAACCACTCGGGTCTGTGGTGTAGTCGTTAATCAAAGTCTATGGTATTATCATTACTTTAGGTATATGATACAATAGTTATTTAAATCTAAATTCGATTTTTAATTTGTAAAAAGATCTGAACGATGATCGCGTGCTAGACACACCGGCAATGCGGACACATTTTCTCCCTGATTTCTTATATAAACGCCGACATTCACATCTGTTCGTGCGTCTGTTACATACAGTTCTCAGTGAGTTGCAAGAGTATATGCAGTAACCGCCTATACTACCATCTGAAAAATTAATAAGAGCGATATGACATGTAAACTTATCCCTACAAGTTCAAAGTGTCTGCAAAAATAGTCTAAACTAAGAGAACATTCTGGCTTCTTTAATGTCGTTACTGGCTTAATGACTTTAATGACTTCGATTGTTAATCAAATTTTGCAAATATTGTTTTCAGATGTTGTTTAACTTGTAAACAGATGATAATTAACTGTTTATCGAATAAAGTAACCTACATAATCGTATATACAATTGTAAACGTGTTTGTGTTTCGTGTATACCTCTCCTACATTTGCCATCTATCACTTGTTGTCTGTTTGGACAATTGACTCACGGGTTGTTTCTGTTGTTACAAGAGATGTTTTTAGAGAAACAAGTGCTGTTCTGAAGGCACCGACCGCCAATTTCGCCATCTAGTAACATAAAATGGTTTGCTAGACTGATGTGTTATATAATTTATGGTCTAAATTAAAACATTTTTAAACGTTACTAGTATTTCTGAAGATGGCTTATGTCGAACTTTGTTTATTTTCTTTATAACGACGACTTAATATATATATATATATTTATTTATTTTATAATTTATGGTCTAGCAAATGCTACATTTCACGTTTTTAGGAGCAAATAAGTCTTTTTTTTTCAATACAGGTGACCTAAGACTTTTATTGCATATCTTTGTTTCTTAGACGATTGTCCTTCAATATCCAAAGTCTGAAGAAATTCTGTTGTTAGGAAAAATTTTGCCCACACATATACAGAGACTCTAGCGTACGCCTTTAATTCTAAAGTGTAGAAATATCGCCTTTAATGGAATACCAAATTTTGTCATTCAGTGATTTAAGTAAAATCGTGTTATGTAAGAAACGTAAGGTTTATTTGATGACAATACCTTACGTGTACGAGTAATTTAAATAACCTATCAAACGCTATGTTTTGCTACAGTCAAAAAATGGTAGATTCTATATGGACGAAGGAAACTGCTACTAAAACCATTTTCAGCAATAATTGATTCAAACATCAATATAAAATGATTTTGCTATGAAATAAGATCCCGTGTGCCTTTTCAACTATTTAAAACCTGATTAATAATTTGTTTATGCAAGTGTCATTTAGAAGTTAACAAAGGACATACCGTAGTCAAAGACATTCAAATCCTACCTATAGAGCATTTTCACTTTTGCAAAGGGCTAAATGTCGTACAATGCACACCGGAAGTTTGATCACGTATTGTGACTGGAACTACCCTATTGTTTAAAACAGTCCGTTCAAGGCTTTCTGGGTCTCTTAGTATTATTATCATAAGTAAATAATATAAACAGATTTTAAATGTCTTTACTTACGTTTAACACAGCTTCCGTCTATAACAGTGTGGTATCTCGGACAAATGACACATGTGTTGTTACTACTGTCACAAAATGCGTCATCTGCAAAACATCTGCTGTTTGATAACCATTTTCCACCAACGTTACCGGCTAAAAAAAGAAAAATACAAGATATGTTTACCCTGCAATATGGCCCAATCTCGTATATGTTTCAAAAGATATACAACAATATAATCTGGCTTACAAGTTATATGTGTATGTTCACGAATGACACCTTGTAGTCGAAGAAACTAACGACAGCCATTGAACATTTTCTAGCTTTGAAATCGACAATACTCGTATATGCACATTAAACTGTTACTGATCGCTCGAGTATTAGTGTATTGTGACGGGAACGATCCAGAAAATAACTACTAATGTTATAAGTGGAAGGTTATGGTATATAGATGTTTACATTTTTATCAAATAGTTAATCATTCTTAATATAATAATTCAGAGTATACTGGACAAAAATGGACCAGCACGTATAAATAAATCAACGGCCCAGATACTCCACCTACCCCTTTTTTACATGATCCATTGGATTTATAAAAGTCACTCAAACAATCACATTTGTTTGTAGTACGGTTACAAAGTGTACGTTGTCCGAAACAATGAAACAATTTATGAACCAATGACAATAACCGCCCCCCACCCCCCCCCCCCCCCCCCCCCCTACATACCTTGTGCTACATAACGAACGTAAGGTCGAAAAGACTTAGATGCTTGAATAAGTCATATTGATGCCGATCAGGCCCCGTGTTCACAAAACATTTTCAGTCTCAGCTGAGTTTGATAATGAAACTTTATTTGTCATTTATATCTAAATAGCATGTTTAA
Organism: Mercenaria mercenaria; assembly: GCF_021730395.1. NCBI lineage: Eukaryota > Metazoa > Mollusca > Bivalvia > Venerida > Veneridae > Mercenaria > Mercenaria mercenaria. The sequence goes on along the minus strand of NC_069361.1, from coordinate 70,871,592 downwards.
AACTAAATTTTAAGTTAATAACTATTTTCAAGTGTCTATTCAGTACTGATGGTCAGTCTCAGTTGGAATTTAACCTTGAAGTTTTAGAAAAATTGATATTAAAATTTCAAACTCAAGCTCAGCTGAGACTGAAAAGTGTTTTGTGAACACGGGGCCACAGCATGTGAATAATTTTAAAATCATGTATTGATAATAATTGAACTTACAAAGAATTTCTCACTGAACAGTAAGCAACAAGCAATAAGATAATGTTTACAAATGTGCATAGCGTCCGCTAAGTTGATGTTTTCTGTAAATGATATTTCATGTAGAGGAGTTTACTAATGTAATTCCAAAGTGAAAAATTTAGTAGAAAATTTTGAACAAGAAAGAGATATATTTTGTATTCTTACAAGACCATATAATAACCTACATACTTGTAGAGCAAAACCTATTTTGGGTTATTCTGCAATAAAACGACCCAATCGTGCAACATCGGGCATTTCCATATTCCCCGGCAAATACGCCTCGTTTATAGCTCCAGAATACACCAACGCTATTCGCCTGTGTTAAATGTCTGTGTTCGTTCGCACGAAAGTAACAAATTATGTATCATCACTTACATGAATTAAGTTGAATATATTACGTTATTAAATCGATTTTTTTATCTATACACGTAATATTTGTCAATTTTGTAGGGTTTTTTAAAATACCGGCCCTGACTAACCAAAGTTTATATTTTCAAAATACATGTATACATAAACAACAAAAATGGCGGATGACAGTTTCTCCAAACACGGAAGTAAACTTTGATTTTTAAAAATACGTTAACTGTATCACCAAACGAGTCTTGATAAAAAGTAATTGTTCAGATATTGACATGCAGAAGGCATAACAAAGTGTCTAAGATTTGACAATAGGCTATTCCAGGAATGATTTTTATTATATATCAGACCCCCACGGAACGCATTGCCATAGTCTATTATATTATCGGCCCAGTACAATTTCTCCTTCTTTGCTGTATAGTAAAACAACCACTTTTGGACATGGATTGTGAATTTCACAACAAAATTGCAGCATTGACAGCTCTGTATTTCTGAAGAGTAATACTATCCCAGTCAATATATCACAGAAAAACACCACCATAAACAATGAATTTTTGCTACATATCAAAGTACATTGCATGTTTTAAATTTCCCACGACATTTCTGGCCGCGTCTGGTGTAGTTTTAATCCTTTTGACAGAATGTAGTCTGAAAAACACACATAAAAACCGTTAAAGACATCAGAAATGACCAAAAAATGTACACAGTATCAATAAATACATTTGGAATTTAACATGTCAAAGTAGGGATAGCGTTAAATTGGGAACTTCAAAATTTCAAAGAACTACTTCCTAGGATACAACGACCCGAAAGTACATCAATACCGGGGTAACATCATCTATCTATCTCTTTATACTGCCTCACACCTCTCACGAGTATTATGGGCACTCTATTTAAAGTAAACCCTGGGAGAGAAAAGACCAAGGTCCCTGCTCGAACTGGAACCCTAGACCTCATGATACGTAGGCGGAGACTCTGACCACGTCGCTTTATTGTTAACCCAACAGCAAGGCTGATGGAAGTGGCCTATAAACCTACTATTACTACACTTCTCCCCCTTTACTTTCAGAGCTTACCAGCTCTCCAGAATGACACTCCATGCACACCGCATAAGTCCGTCAAACACCTCAGATACCATTGAAGTAAACCCTTGGAGAGAAAATACCAAGGTCCCTTCTCGGGCTTGAACCCTGGACCTCGTGATCAGAAAACGGACACTCTAACCACATCGCTAAAGGGTTAACACAACAGCAAGGCTGTTGGAAGTGGCCTATAAACCTAGTGCCTACTATCACTGCATATATTTGGTCCCATTCAAAGGGTGGGAATATCTATTGTCCAGGGAGAAGTGTCTGCCCTTGGTGAATTCTTGAAACAGTTTGTCCGAGGGGTCTTTTTTTCGGGCAAAAATGCCTTCCAATCTAATCGTGTATATCGCAGATACTATACAAATACAACACTTGAATAAAAAAAGTCTTAAAACCAATTAAAAACCAATTTTTTAACCATAGTAATATGATGATACATGAAGTTATCATTAGTGAATGGCAAGTTGTTGTATGGTACTATGACTGAGTGGGTGGATGAGTAAAAGACATTTTGGTGGTTATATTTATATAGGTGTGTGACTGAATTAAGCAGTCTGCTTTAATGCTTACCTGACAAATGCTAAAAACAAAATATTGCTCTTGATAACTATGAAGTATGGGTAATCTCTTACATTCATATAGCAAGACTAGTAAAACTAAGGCAGCAGCCAATACTCATAAAATTAGATTAAAAGGATGCATCTAAAACAAAACAAAAGTGAACAAATAAAGTATGAAAGCAGGCTTTGGCAGATATATTTACATAGTTTTCATCACTGAAAATTATAATCATTTTCTCATCATCAGACATATACATGATATATATATATATTCTGATTAAAGAGTGCTTAGCACTAGGACTGCTGGTCCTTGATTTATGAATGTTACGAATTGCTAGGCCAAAGTTTCTAGCTGTCCGGTTAACCAAATTTTTGCCCACACCCTAGCCTTACAGTAACCGGATGCATAGCCTAACCTGTAAAGTTTTCCTAGGCGTTTGGCGTAATAAATCAATCTGTTTATGAACATTCAACAGTTAACCATTTATTTTATTATCCCCTGCCGATGAAATCGGGAGGGCGGTATTGAAATGGCGTTGTCCGTTCGTCCGTCAGTCAGTCCGTCCGTCCGCAGCCATTTCTTACTAACTACCTGGTAGAATTTCATGAAACTTGTAATAAACATGAACCAACATACTGCGATGATGCCCGTCAAGTTTTTTTTTTAAATTGGTCAATTTCCCTTAGAGTTATTGCCCTTGATTTAATGAAAAATGTCCGTCCGCAGCCATTTCTCAGTAACTAGCAGGTAGAATTTCATCAAACTTGAAATAGACATGAATCAAGATACTGCGATGATGCCCTTCAAGTTTTTTTTCGATTGGTCAATTTCCCTTAGAGTTATTGCCCTTGATTTAATGAAAAATGCACAAAAATGTCTGTCCGCAGCCATTTCTCAGTAACTAGCAGGTAGAATTTCATCAAACTTGAAATAAACATGAGCCAACATACTGCAATGATGCCCGTCAAGTTTTTTTTTGATTGGTCAATTTCCTTTAGAGTTATTGCCTTTGATTTAATGAAAAATACACGTCTGCAGCCATTTCTCAGTAACAAGTTTGTAGAATTTCATGAAACTTGAAATAGATATGAACCAACATACTTTGATGATGCCCGTCATTTTCTTTTTTTTTTTTTTTGTCAATTTTCCATACAGTTATTGCCTTTTAATTGTTTAAAAATCCACAGATTTGTACATAACAAACCAACCAATTGGAAAAATTTCATTAAACTTCTTTCATTCTTTTCCATGAACAATTATTATAAACATGTGAAGTTGTGTACACACACCTGGGGTCACTACCTTGTCTTGGTCACCCCCCCCCCCCCCCCCATTTTATTTTCATTTTTAATTTCCATCAATATTTATAATCAACATGTAAAGTTTTGTACACTCACCCCTCCCCCCACCCACCCCCCAAAAAGCATTCATTTTCTGTTAAGTTGATTTTGACTAATGAAATTATTTGCTTTTTTGTAACATTCTTAACTTTTTGCTGGATACATTTTTGCCGTTCCTCACCACAGACCCTTTCGGCGGGGGATTCCAATTCATCGAATTTGCTTGTTTATCTTATTTTGTATGCCTAAGATAGCAGTATTTAACTGTATTACAAATACAAGTTCAAACTAGAAGCTCAACAGGTAAAATCAGAAGTGTGACAAAGAATTGCATGTAGAAATGAATTATCACATCGTATTGTTAGTGAATATCTTAACATAATGACATAACATTTAAATACAAGTAATTACTTTAATTAATATTTATGACAGAAAATACAGCACAAATGAAGTCCCATAATACTTGTCTTCTGTAGAAAAGGCCATGACCTTGATACAAGAATTTATTTTCAGTCAGACCTCTTTGGTCTTGAAGTGCTAGGCTCATATCATTTTAAGCTGACTGATATTTTTCAACCATTAAATATATCTTGACTTACTTTTCAATGTATTGTGACCCCCAAATGTTTGTGGTCAGTTTTCAATAATTTACAAAAAATGTTTTATTCTACTGTCTGCATGGGAAAGTGCACATTACACTGCTGTTAACACAAAGTTAATTTAGTACAAAAACTGCTTACAGTACAGTGACTTAAATTGACCTAGAAAAAAAGCTGTATTGCATTAGATTAAATACATTTGTTGTTGTTTTTGTATCTTTGCCTAGGGTACAACAGTCATGAAAAAGAAATTAACTAAACAGGAATCATCTATTCATCAATAATCAATACAAAAACGTCTGTAAAACACTACCTAAGAAGTTTTGTTACTTTTTATGCCCTCATCATCTACTGATGCGGAAGGCATATAGTGACTGTCCTGTCCGTCGTCCGTTCGTCCGTACGGGGTTAACCAAATGGGACCGTTTCGTCTAGCATCAATACCCCTTACTAGAATGACTTGATACTAATGCAGATATAACCTGTGACCATTCCTCTTCTTCAGACATCACCTGACCTCAGTTTGACCTTGACCTTGACCACATTTTGGACTTAGGTTGCTTTATATGTGCCTTCTCTTGGTTAACCAAATTGGACCGTTTCGTCTAGCATCAATACCACTTACAAGAATGAATTGATACTAATACAGATGTAAACTGTGACCATTCCTCATCTTCAAACATCACCTGACCTCAGTTTGACCTTCACCTTGACCTTGACCTCGTTTTGGACTTAGGTACAAAATCTATCGACAAGGATGCCACTGGGGGCATCAAGAGTTTATTGAACGCAGCTCCTTGTTTTAATGTATTACATGTAAAATGCAGCAATACATGAAATGTTTGTTAGTTAGAACAAAGTTTTTTCATTTCCTATTCTTAATTTAAATAGACATTTCTGTTCACAGGAAATGTTATGATACCAGAATGGTCAATTTATACTGTAATGTTTAGATAGTGTTGCTGATTTAATGCGGTTATTCCATAATATTGCAAATCTATATGACTTAAAGATCTTTTGCTTGGAAATTGAAAATTCCAATATTGTTTTCCAATATGGACAGTCTGTGTCAGGTAGCTCAATTGGTTAGAGCACCCCAAACATGTAAGTATAATGTTATGGGGAGGTTTCAGGTTCAAATCCTGATCTGGTACTTGTCCTCACATTCATAAACTCCAGTTTTGGCAAAAATATATTGACAAATATTCAAACATATATATTGCTCCTTCAATTTTATATTTTCCAAAGGGAGCAGGGTTTAGAAAGTGTTTCAAGAATCTTGGAGAGCTGAAGTGAGCAACTTTTATCAGGGAGGCTTATTACACACTGAAAAGCCAGTGATAAGTAGAGGCCATCCTTCATGTTGAAATCCTCTAGAAGCACGTATTTGTTTTTGTTTTTTTATATTTTGACCCCATATTAACATTAATTCTTTGAATAGTCAAGTGTGCTGTCAACAGACAGCTGTTGTTGAATATTCATTTCCTTACAAAGTCATAATCTAAACAAGTCTGACATTTTTTAATAAAGCTTTTATGACATTTAAGCCTAATGTCTTATAATTAACATCTTTACCAAGGCTCTTTAAGTTTTCAAAGGTATTTATTTAATAATAAAAATTGATAGATCTATCTTTAGTTAATGACCTGAACTATTTCTTTTATCACCAAGGACTTCCACTTTTTATACATAATCAGATTGTGTATTGTTTGAAAATTATGAAAAATAACACTAACTTTGTTATGTCAATTTCAAGACATGAACAGTCTTAGTTTTACTTAGAGTGCAAAGTACTAAGAAGGCATATACACATGAATCTGATGTTAAAATATAGTAAAAAATGTGTAAATTAGGTTACATTTACTTGGAGCTCTTTGTGATCAATTCTGTTTTAATGATTTAAAAGGAAATTTTGTAAATTTAAACTGAATAACTTAACAATTCTATTGGAATGGTAAAACTCACAGTGAAAAGTTTAGAAAACCCTTAACAGGAGATGTGTGTGTGCGCGGGTGCATGCGTGCGTGCGTGTGTGTGTGTGTTTTAATGAATCAAACACATCAGAAGCATTGTTGCCAATCAATGACAAAAGAAAGTATGCAATTGAAACCCTAACATCCAGCATCTTCTAAGACAAACTATTACCTATTCACAATTCATGGTGTATACATTAACTGATTTAAATAATTTTACAGTTTATTTATTCACCTCATTTTTGTCCTGAAGGTAATTGAATTCCCCAGAATAAGTACTCATGGTCATCTGCAAGCAATTTGTCACCGGTTACAAAACACAATAACTTCTCTGTCTGGTGTTATAGGTTATCCTCAAGTGATCTAATCAATGTAAGACTAGTATAACTCACAGCCACATAGTAATAAGCATTGTTTCGCCTTTGATGGCAAATTATTACCGGTATTTTAAGTTTCAAGTCAAAAGCTTTAAAAATAATAGCGATATTTGACCTTATCAAAAACTTTAACCAAAAAAAGCCTAAGTTAAAAAGGGGGATAAGTCTGTCAAAATTCAAATCAAAGTTATTGAGATTGTTTCTGCTGGTGTAGACTTTGACAGTTAATAACTATTTTATTAAAGTTTCAAGTCAAAAGCGTTAATAGTAACTGTAAGCAAAAAATATGATCGCAAATTCTACAAATCATAAATAGCACTATGTAATCGGAAACTTTTATCAACTTCTTGTTTTTCTTGGGACTGATGAATTAAAATGATATTATACTTAATGTTTTCTTTAGTATAACATGGGATAGAATACCGGACAGAAATTGTTGTTAAATTTATTATTCAATATTCCTCAAACACAAGTGAGAGTTAAATGTAAATTATAAATGAAACATTGACAAAAAAAATGTAATAACAGCAACTTTTGACAACTAATCATAACATTTACCAGCAACAGACTTATACATTGGTGATGCAGTACTTAATAGTACATGTACATTAATTACTGGACCTCTAGACTATGAGTTGATATGTCAGATTACCAGAACCCTAGCCACTTCCTTAACAGGGAGGGGGTGGGTATTTTGAGGTAGCCATTTGGTAAGGGAACGGCCAGGGTGGGGGAGAGGTAGAATGTCTACAGGAGAGGGGGTAATTTTCTTTTAAAACTGCTTTCACCAGGGGTTGAAAGTGGATATTTTCTTCAACAGCCCACATAATCCTGAAACCTGGTAGCCGTTGTGTGCGCGTGGATTCGAAAGGATTTTAGAAGCATACGAAAGTCAATGGTGTAAATTGTTTGGGTTCTCTTTAAATGCATCATACCATATTTGCTTCGAAATTAGGCACAAGTTCGCCGAGCCCCAACTCTTCTAAAATTCCCTCTATGATTTACAAATGGAGTTTGAAAATTCAAGGGGCGCAATCTCGTATTACTTTCTAATTGTTTTAAACCCCGTTTTACTTCCGGGTGAATCACGCTGTGCAGTCGCATTTTCATAAAAAGTCGCGGGTCAGAAATCCGCGACTTTTTTTAAATAAGTCACGACTTTTTATAAGAGACGTTTCCCGGCATATAAAGTCGAGGTACATGTTGAAACTCGACTTTTTATAAGGTACGCATCAAAACAAAATATTGCGAATTTAAATGGCCGCAATCGGCAACCTAAAATAAGAATATGTTTGCGTGGTTTATTCTGCTATGTAGACAGAAAATATCGCGGTTTCTCCCGTAATTCGCAACTTTTTACGACAGAAGTGTGACAGAAAAACTCGAGAGTTTCTCTTGGCAGCGATATTTTATACATTTTCGACATAAAATCTCGCGGATTTGAAAGTTGCCCGCGACATTTTATAAACTGACGATAAAATTTCTCGCGGCTTTAAAATGGACGCTACCGGACACCAATCAAAATGTACCTCAGAATCAACAAAACAGATGCTTAAAACTTTTTGACTTTTAACTATAATTTTGAGCCGAGTCTCCATTTCAGGAATATGTAATGCACGGGCTTCCGAACGCAGTTCCATGTTCATATTACTTCCAGTTATTACAACTTGCCTGATTCGCTTACAGTTTGCGGCTAATTTTAGTAAAAAGGTCAGTTACAAGTTTTGTTACAATTTTTTAGCTCGACTATTCATAGAATAGTAGAGCTATTGGACTCGCCCATGCGTCGGCGTCGGCGTCGGCGTCGGCGTCGGCGTTCGCGTCGGCGTCCCGATTTTGGTTAAGGTTTTGTATGTAAGCTGGTATCTCAGTAACCACTTGTGGGAATGGATTGAAACTTCACACACTTATTCACTGTGACAAACTGACTTACACTGCACAGGTTCCATAACTCTATTTTGCTTTTTTACAAAATTATGCCCCTTTTTCGACTTAGAAAATTTTGGTTAAGGTTTAGTATGTAAGCTGGTATCTCAGTAACCACTTGTGGGAATGGATTGAAACTTCACACACTTATTCACTGGGATGAACTGATCTACATTGCACAGGTTCCATAGCTCTATTTTGCTTTTTTACAAAATTATGCCCCCTTTTCGACTTAGAAATTTTTGGTTAAGCTTTTGTATGTAAGCTGGTATCTCAGTACTTACTAATGGGAATGGATTGAACCTTCACATACTTGTTCACTGTCATAATCTGACATGCACTAAGCAAGTCCCATAACTTTACTCTTTTTTTTCTCAAAATTATGCCCCTTTTTCGACTTAGCAGTTTTTGGTTAAATTTTTGTATGTAATCTGATATCTCAGTATCCACTAATTGGAATGGATTGAAACTTCACACACTTGTTCACTGTCATGATATGACATGCAGTACAGAGGTTCAATACCTCTACTTTGCAAAATTATGCCCCTTTTTCAACTTTTGTATTCATTCAATTGACAAGGCTGTTGAATAGTCGAGCGTTGCTGTCCTCCGACAGCTCTTGTTTTACCAGTGCTATGCTTAAATCTACACAGGGCCCTTGACAGGAGAAGTTGTTAAGAGTTTAACCAAAGGCTTTTGATTGACATAATGCAAAAAGAGACACATAAAGCATCGGAGGTGGTACTTCATGCATGAAGAAAGCAAAACTAAAGAAAAATGCTAACCAGATCTGATTTTAAATCATTACATGAAAGACAAGAGCATGTGAATAATGAAATAAGACAAGAAATCGTCAATGTAGTAAAGTACAACAAGACAAAGATGTGAGAAACTCCAACAGAATATAGAAAAATTACGCAAAGAAATTGAGTAAGAAATAAACTTAGTTTGATTAACCCTGCAAGATGTACATTTACAGTTAGTCCATTCCATCCAGGTATGAATGTTCAAAATTGATTGAAAAAGCAGTGCTCGCGAAAATTAGTTGGAAATGAGTCCAAGAGATGACTTTCCAACAGAATATCGCAAGTGTTTACCATATTTGACTGTGTCTTACTATTGTAAAGCTTGTGTATTAGTATACCTAAATTCTAAGTGTAGAATACAAAAGGTAGGGTCATGTGCTTTATTAATGTTATCTAGACTGATTTGAAAAAAAAAATTAGGACATCACACAAGTTTTCATAATTGGAATCTATGGGAAAATCACAATTTTCATATCATTTTCGCAAAGATAATTATTTTCTACAATTAAGGTTTTAATGAAACTTCTCACAGTCGTAGAAACAATAGTGAAATAAAATGTATAGGTTCGTGTGCTTGTTTTTGAGATATTTGCCCACGATTAAAGTGATCCTCATATTTCAAGCTGATTTTAAGCCATTACATGTATTTTGAATTATTTAAAGTGACTGTCAGATGTTCTAATATCATACTTTAACATTAGAAAGATAGTTACGTTGCAATTGTTATAAAGTTGATCATGGGTTGCCATTAATTCATAAAATGATTTACATTTTCATGCTTTATTCCACGTTATCCGGATAAATGACGTCACGGCATCACTTTCGGTTTATCAAACGTGCAAAACTACTTTATGAGTTTCTTGTTCGTATGAGATCAGTAAGGTTCTTCTCATCCGATTACAGCATTAAATTTTCGCTCAATGATGTACGCTCGGACTTGTATAATTTGAACACTGCCCTTCTCTCGAACCCGTCACCGGGTCCGTCAAAATCCCTTAATAATGCATTACCAGTGAAATATAACTTTTATTTTTGCCCTTTCAGTAGCAGGCGAACGGCAAAGACAGCGAGCTTTTTTCCAAATTTCAGCAATAATTTACAAGTTTCAATCGATAGAAATTTACAGTTACAAACTAAATACCTAAGTCATTGTCAGTGTTATGACTAAAATCAATGTCAAACTTTCATTACACAAAGACCATTGTTTACATTTTTTACTCATTACCGGTGCACTTTGTAACATTGTACATTGTACAATAGAACAATGCAACATTGTAAACATTGTATTTTCAAAAATCAAAGTACGTGAGGAAGTCTGGTACGGTCTCAGTATTAATCAATTCCAATTTGCTTTTGCTCTTTTGGCACTTAGTTGTTTTACCTATTTGATATTTCAAAGAGATAAAGACACATCAAAGCCTGATTCGAAGATTTCTTTATATTTACGCCTTATAAGTAAAGATGCAGTGTAGTAAAAGAGTTGGTGTTCAGTTGTTCATGAACTGGAATTCTAGATTTATTCTTACTTTTAACGCTTTCATTTACATAATAAACGTTGCTACATGTATATTGCTATAGGCTCACAAACACTAAAAAAGGGAAATGTTGAGGAAAAATGATAATATATGGATTTGAAAATTTTAAAGATTTTGCAATGATTTAATTAATGGAAACTATTGTTCTTGCACCAAACGTGATCCACACCACACTTTTCTTTTAATCTTTTTGTCCAGCTCTGACAGTGTTCTTTAAGAAAATGTAACTTCCAGACATTTAGGAAGGGTTTCTAGTGTATGCTGAAGCCATTTTAAGTATGTCAGTTATATGATTTAAGAATAAAAGTTATTTGGTTTGTTTATGTCTACACGTGACAAAGCATAAACGTATATTTGCTTATATTATCCAATCTAATCATTTTTGAAAGTAAGAGATAGATACACGTGAAGGAGTTTTTAGTTATGTTTAGATTAAAACCGAAAAAGGCAATAACCCTGACCTCCATGAATATTCCAGTCTGTAAGTGGAATACCACACACACATTTTACTGGGCTTATTTTATATTTTTTATTAAATTATATGTAATGTTAATATGTTAATATGTGAACTTTTCATTGAAAGATGATCAATTTCCGCTCCATCAAAATTGGCTTCTTATACATTTATGGAAACTATTTCCGCTTTAAATATAATGATGTTTTACATTTCTGCATGGAGAACTGTAAGGAATGATCAGACATTCCATTTGTAATCTGACGTTCTGGAAAAGATAAAACAGAGTGGAATTAAGCTGACATATGACAAGAGGCATACAAACAGACCAACTGTAGATGCATTTTGCAATAAAAACATTAGACTATTTTTTTGCACCACATTCATCGAAATATATTGTCAGTAGATCATGATGTCAAATTCCTTGATGGACGGCAGATTTATAGGCCGGACAAGAATTAAAAAACGATGTGCAGACATAATGTGGCTTTGAACCAGTTGAGGTCTATAGACAAATGAAACGGAAGTAATGAACATATTGCACAACATTACCAAAGTTTCGAAATAATTTTTTGAGGTATACCGAAATTGGTTCAACCAGTTGCGGACTAGCAATGTGACACGGAAGTATTGTAAAACAGATATATCACTTTTCGAAAGTTTCGAAATGATTGTATAAGGAAAATATGTATATGACAAATAGCTAAAAACAATAGACCCGGAAATTTAAGAAGTAAAGCCGTTAAATAGTCACTTTTATTCGTTTTAGGTAAAGATTAAAAATGACATATTATCATTTATTTTTCACTTATTTATTTTACTTACCGTTTTCAAACTCTGCATTATATAGCAACAAGTTTTTAATGAAAGCTGATGTAACGGCTGATGAGGCTAAAAGCATCGCTGAAACGTACGGATTCACTTTTCATAAACAGGTAATTATTTCATTTAATACAGTAAATTAAAGTTATCAATTCCTATCCGATTGGCGGATGTTGCCAAAACTAGCGCTAAGTTGTCGTTCACCCGTCGTGTGATCTAATTGCACATTATATACATATATTTGCACGCGACAGGTCGTCTTGGCATGGAAGAAACATTTGCGAACATTTGCGCTAATTAATATCATATGTATAATAACATGTACATATTTATATACATGTCTTCTAAAGTAACTTGTTACATTGCTTCTTTATATATGTAATTTAGCAGAGTTTACTTTGAAAAATCTACGTTTTTGTAGTTTTTAGGGCCTGTGAGAAAAAAAAAAGCTTTCTCGAACCTCGCCATTTTGTTCTTTTGCAGGGGGATTGGTATGGTATGGTAAAATATAATTGATTAACCCTCCACATATCATTGTTTAAACTACAGCATTATTAATAACATAGATTGTAAACGCTAATACTGAAAGAGAACATTATTATTATATGTGGTAACTTTGTCTGCGTGTCTAAAATGCGTTTAGGTAATTTTTGACAAAACTATTCAATAATGTATTAAGAATTAAAAGAAAACGACAAAATGGTTTTATTTTTAACCATTCGACCGAAAGAACTATTATAACTTTTGTTGTACAAAATATATGTTGAATATTTCGAGATCTTTACAACAATCGTAAGTCATGGTATCATCTTTTCTTTATATTTGAAAAAGGTATTACAAGGTTATTATGTCATAAAAAGAGCCGATGTGAAAGATAAAACGACTATCAGGTCTAACTGGAAATCGGATGCAATGAGGAAGGAATATCCACAGGTAAATTTACTTATTCAGGTTTTTACTAAAATATCATTCAATATAAATTATCAAATACTCATGTTGAAGGCAAAAATCACGTGCAGAATTTTTCTCTGCTGTTGGGTTAATTCACATATAAATGAAGACCGAAATAAATGAAAGAATATAAATTTAAGAGCAATTAAAACTGCCAATTTGTTGACATAATGCGTATGAATATATGACCAAGAGGTTAAGACCGCTGACATCTAACCACCTACCCCTCACCACTGTCGGTTCGAACACTTTACTTAGGATGTAGAATTCTTCATGTGAGGAAGCTATCCAGATGGCTTATGGAAGGTCGATGATTCTACCCAGATACCCGCCCATGCCCCGGAGGGTCACATGGGGTCTTAGTCCACCGTCAAAAGCTTGGAATGTCATCATATGACTTAGATAGTGTCGACGTGACTCTAATCCCAACAAAATAAAGACACACCTTCATTTCTTATCATAATATTTCATTATATTTAATTATTTGTCAAACTTTCTTGGAGGCGGCTTTCTGTACAGAGCTAGAGATAGTACCATATTATTTCAAATGTAGAAAAATCATCACAAAAAGATAAGAAATTGATTCAGTCATTCAAATTACCAGCACATATTTTACATGCTTGTATTTTGAGACAATTTTGTTATTCAAAAATAAAAGAATATTTGGAATAATTGTTGTATCTGCAAAGAACAACATATCTTGCCTCAGGTAGGTAGGTAGAAGGTACCTGTCAGGTAGTAGTGTATGAGAGTTTACAATTTGCATTAGTATTATTCTGTTTTCACAGTAATTTCGACAAATAAAATATACGTATTCGTCTCAAAATGAATGACCTGTACATCAGTCAGGCAGGTTTTTACTAAAACAATAACGTTTAGATAAGGTAAATCATTTTACATGTTCACTCATCTTGTTTTACTGGGTGAGATGTGTTTTCATCTTACACTAAAAACACTAAAACAAACAAATATCCTCTACTTATTTGCGTATTGGCAAACGTAAATATGTCATCGATCATTTACAAATAATACAAACAAAGGTAAACAAACTAAGCTGCAAGCTTCCTTCATACATGTAATCGGGCTAGAAAAGAAAGGATATAATCTTATCAATTATATCTAATACTTTTGTAATAATTGTTCTTCTAAATTATTGACTAATTGATTGATTGATTGATTGATTTTATGTTTCTTTTAGATAAAATCGATCAAACAGGAAAGTTATTTGGAAATGACTGCTCATGCTGTTGAGTCTGTATCAAAGACATCTACGCAGTTTTCTGTTACCGACACGTATTGGCCAAACATGTGGCATCTGGTGAGTTTTTCTGTGTCATACTTGTAGTTGTGCGGATACCTTTATGTTGCAGCCGGTGAAATGGAACACTAAAGCTGCCTTCTGCTTATACATCTTAAACGGTGATGTAGTGTGCGTTTCACATTTCGTGATGTGCATTTACTATGTCGTGCAGTAGATACATCAGTTCGTGATTTGCATTTTACATTTCGTGCAGTAGATTAGTCTGTTGGTGATGCACATTTTACATTTCGTGCAGTAGATAAGTCAGTTGGTGATGTGCATTTACGATGTCGTGAAGTAGTTACGCCAGTTCGTGATATGCATTATACATTTCGTGCAGTAGATTAGCTCACATTTCGTTATGTGCATTTGCTATGTTGTGCAGTAGATAAGTCAGTTCGAGATGTGCATTTCATATTTTATGCAGTACACTAGTCAGTCTGTGATGTGTATTTCACATATCGTGATGTACATTTACAATGTCGTGCAGTAGTTACGCCAGTTCGTGATGTGCATTATACATTTCGCGAAGTAGAAATGTCAGCTCGTGATTTGCATTTCACATTTCGTGCAGTAAATTAACCAGTTCGTGATTTGCATTTCACATTTCGTGCAGTAAATTAACCAGTTCGTGATGTGCATTTCACATTTCATATGTGCATTTGCTATGTAGATTAGATTAGTAAGTGATTACTAACATAGATTATTATAACAAGAGGACTATAATGGTCATATATCGCACACCTGAGAAACCTGCTAAACAAAGAATTGATGGATACAAACATTCTTACATGAAGAACCGATAAAATGAGGCATCTAGAACGTTTACAATATTTTTCTAAGATCTGACCCAGTGACGTAGTTTTTTTAAACCCACTTGAACCACTTTCAAACTTGTAAAAGGATTTCATGAAGACAAATCTTCTGACTTAGTTGCATGAAAATCTGATCAAAAATGTGTTGTTTTTTTTTTTTTTTTTTACAAAATTTGGCCTAGTTTTTGACCCATATGACCGACTTCCAAACTTGTTCAAGAATTCATTGAGACAATTATTCTAACCAAGTTTCATGAAGTTCCGATAAAAAATGTGACCGTTAGAGAAGTTCAGAAAGTTTTTCTACGATTTGGCCTATTGACCTAGTTGTTGACTCCACGTGATCCACTTTCTCAACAACAAGATTTTATAAAGGCAAACATTCTGACCAAGTTTCAAGAATATCCGATCAAACACGTAGTCTCCAGAGTGTCCACAATATTTTATTCTCAGGTTTGGCCCCGTGACCTAGTTTTTGAACCCATGTGACACAGTTTCGAACTTGTTCGTGATTTTATTGAGACAAACATTCAGACCAAGTTTCATGAAATGTGAAATGCAAATAACCATCCGACTTATATACTGCACGAAATGTGAAATGCACATCACGAAATATGAAATGCACATCACCAACTGATTTATCTACTGGACAATATGTTAATGCACATCAACAATTGTGAATTGCACATCATCAACTGACTTATCTACTGTACGAAATGTAAAATGCACCTCACGAAATATGAAATGCACATCACCAACTTGCGCGAAAAGTAAAATGCACACTACCAATTGTGAATTGCACATCACCAACTGACTTATCTACTGCACGAAATGTAAAATGCACATCACCAATTGTGAAATGCACATCCCCAACTGACTAATCTACTGCACGAAATGTATAATGCACATCACTAATTGTGAAATGCACATCACCAACTGACTTATCTACTGCACGAAATGTAAAATGCACAGCACCAGCTGACTTACCTACTGCACGAAATGTAAAATGCGCATCACCAATTGTGAAATGCACGTCACCAATTGACTTATCTACTGCACGAAATGTAAAATGCACATCACCAATTGTGAAATGCACGTTACCAACTTAATTATCTACTGCACTGAATGTAAAATGCACACCAACAACAGACTTATCTACTGCACGAAATGTAAATGCACATCACGAACTGACATATCTACTGCACGACATAGTAAATGCACATATCGAAATGTGAAACGCACATCACCAACTGACATGACTACATCACGTTTAAAATGTATAAACAGAAGGCAGCTTTGGTGTGCAATACTGTGATATTCGGTATCATTGTTGCAGTCGCGCGAGTATCTGTGTTCGGTACATTGGGACTTTCTTAATTAACCCTTATCATGCTGGACACGACTGATTCTGCCTTTGCGGACAGTGAAGACCAGAATCAGCCTGCACATCCGTGCAGTCTGATCATGGTCTGCACTGTTCGCCATTCATTCAGTCAATATCTTTTTGGTAAACACCCCTTTAAACAGTTAACGGTAATGTTCAAACTGAAAGATGGACAAGGTTATCATAGAAATTTATCCGGGTAAGTGTTATTAAAGATGTTTCATGCTGTGTGTCATGTGTGGTACCTTATGATATTCTGAATTGGTAGAAACATTTTATACTGTTAGTAAATAAATAATGTTGAGAGTTGTTACTCGTTTCATTACCTCTCAAAGACAGATTTAATCAACAACTCTTATTACTTTGTTGTGTTGCGTTATATGCCTTTAAGAAACTCTTCGTAGATTTTATTGAAGTATCAACTATTGATAAAATGCGCTTAGTTGACTTTTAATCCTGAAATTGTCAGATGACGAAACAGTCCATTTCGACAGTTTTCGAAGGTTTGTGCCATATTGCAAAATGTTAGTGCGTATTTTCTGTTGGATTAACTTTTGTCTCAAATGAAATTAATCTTCACGATGTGACTTGTTTTACTCCTCAAAACACATAACTATCCCCAAATTTGTAAGTTCGTATTAAAAACGTAGCAATAACGGCAAATATCTAATTGTTAGCGATTTAAAAAGCACTTATTTGACCTATGACCTGTTGCTGACTCTGTTATGACATTTTGAAGGCCTTACATTAGGCATGGATAACGGGAAATCATATTGAAATTCCCCAGATGTCATATCTCTTTATCAATTTGGACATAGTATAAGGCAATATGAACTTCGTATGTTTTCTTTTTTTATTAAACCTTAGTGCAATACATTAAGAATACTGTATAAATGTATTTGGACATATTCCGTTAACTAATAACTAGATATTACTTCTACATGAAATCCCTTCTCTGTCCGATTCTAAGCTTACTCGAAGCAAAAAAAAACAGGGTACAAGTTTTGATCTATCAGTGCTTTTGGTAAAATTGCGTACATTGTTTATACATCTTTTCTTTATAATCACCGCCCTGCAGAATGATGTTATTTCATAATCACATTTTTCCAGCATCCGGATAGGAAACCAAACATGGGAGTGTACAATGCTTGGTGTAGAGGTTACACGGGTAAAGGCGTCACTTTGGGCTTCATTGACCATGGAATTGATCTGTCACAAAAGGATTTACAACGTAACTATGTACGTCTTTCCTTATATTGTATATCTATTATGCTATGCTTTTCAAAAACTAATACTAATACACCTCTGTTGTAAATGTAAGACAAAAACAGCGTACAAAACACGAATTATAATTGTCAATGAATACTTTCAAACCAAAGATATCCACAAACTGTTTTGTCATGATGACATCACAATATAGTTTTTACTGATGTCCTAAGAGGGAAAAGATAATAGACACACATAACTCATTGAATAGCATCCGCGCAGTCTGGTCAGGATACATGCTGTTCGCTAACAGTTTCTCTAATAGCAATTGGTTATGAAAGCGGACAGCATGGATCCTGACCAGACTGCGCGGATGCGCAGGCTGGTCAGGATCCATGCTGGTCGCAAAGCCTCTATGTTGGTTTTCTCATGGCGCGGCTCAAATATTGACTTGTTATATTACTTTAGCAAACAATTCATAAGCAGTACTAGTATATAGACATTTATATGTTTGACTAGTTCGCAGAAAGATGCATTTAACAATTGTGATGAACACTTTTAACTAGGGATGTCCTAAGAGATGGTCAGTCACTAGAATATGTTGGGGGAGGATGGTGGGGTCAACAGATTTAATTGCATGTATATACCTAAAAATTTAAGGTCCGTAAGATCAAACAATTTTTTGACAAAATGCGTTAAAAAAAAAAGACGGAAATAATTTTACATTTTTGCAAACATTTGGAAACGAGTAACCGTATGCAACAATTGTGTATTCTTTTTTCTGTTAGGTCCCAGAACTTGCTTACGATTATTTGGACGATGATGATGATCCATTGATGAACTACACAGCTGATGAATCAAGGTAACTGTCCTTGTAGCATGTTCATGACAGGTAGAGAAAAATGCAATAACACTCACACACCTCGTACCTGCTTAAGAGGATTCCTTTCTGTCCTTTAAGCGTCTTCAATGTTGACTTTTCCATCTCAATCAGAACGATTTCATAGATCAAAATATAATAATTCTGAAATTTACAAAAAAAAAAACGAAGTATAGAAATGAGAAATATACTTAAGCAAATACTTAATTTCGTTATATCGTGCTTAGGTAGAAATATCATATTTGCGCGATTGAAATAAGTACTGCAGACAAATACTACTAACCATAGTATAATTTAGCTATAGATACCATGTTATAGAAAAAATCAAAATTACACGACAATAACGGAAGCAATAGCATGATTTTAAAATAACAGACTTAACTAAGTAATTACTTAAAGGGAAAGGCAACGTTGTTCTTATGTTAATATCATCAGCTGGGATTTCTTAAATCATTTAAATAAGTGAAAGAATTTTCAAAATCGGAATAAAAATGAGAAAGTTATGAGCAAAGTTATGAGCATTTAAATATTTGGTCAAATTGGCAGCCATTTTGTTTCCATGGCAAGAAAAAACAAAATGGCGGATTTATTAAATTTTTAGATATACATTTGAACAGTATTTACTTATTTATGTAAAATAATTTTTCTACTTTTTCCAGCTATAATGGAAGAAATTATCATGTTTTACACCTTACACTCAAGAAACATATAAAATTAATCTATTTAAAAGGTTATTTGCTAAAATAAGTATTCAGCAGTGTGTAAATGACGTCATAAACACACTAAAATGGCTGCCTCCATGATCAGTCATTTTCTTAAATTTCAAACTGCCATATCTTTTTCAATAGTAGTCCGATTTTAAAAAATACCTTCAGCGTTATGAAAGGCTTGAGGATGCCTTTCATATAGAATTAACTTATTATCAGTCTTCCTTACCCTTTAAGTTTTATTTCGTGAAATTGGGACCAGAAGTGAAGGCGTAACGTCATTTATCCGTAAAACGTAGAATAAAGCTTGGATTCTGCGTACGGAAATGAAAATCATTTTATGAATTAATGGCAACCTGTGAGTAAATTTATTTCAGTGGCACTGTTTCTATCTTTCTAAAGTTAAAATATCATATTTGAACATCTGACACGTTAAATAATTCAAAATAATGTCTAAAAATTAGCTCGAAATGTGCGGTTCACTTTAAATATAGTCAAATATCTCAAAAATAGGTAAATGTACATGTTTTTCACGTCGATATAAATCATATGTTTATTTACGACTGTAAGAAAATAGAAAAAGTGGAAACTCCACAGGTCGCGCAACACAACAAAAACGAAAATGTTTCAGGCTCGGTTTGATTGTAAGAAGTTTCAGTAAAATCTATATTGCAGAAACATATTAAAGTTGCGATTTTCCCTGAAAAAATGCGTGAGGTCCGAATTTTTCAAATCAGTCAAGCAAAAAATCAAGCATACGTCCTTTTCCCTTTTATTTGCTCAATTTTTCACGTTCGGATCGATGTTTTTCTACAAAGTAGAATTTGATTAAACCTTATTTTTTCAAAACTTCACAATATACTTATAATAGAAAATTGAGCAAAAAAAGGGAAAAGGCCGCATGCTTGATTTTTTGCTTGACTGATTTGAAAAATTCGGACCTCACGCATTTTTTCAGGGAAAATCACAACTTTAAAATGTTTCTGTTTTAAGGTTGTTCTCGCAGAACAACCTTAACAATGCAGAGTTTCACAGTTGCTCAAGTCTGATGAGGAAAAACATTCAGATCAACGCGATGGTATCTCTGTTAGGTCGTTTGTTGCAATTAGGACTTATAATATTACAATAGTTTTATAGGCCTAAACTAGGTCATCTGATGTCATGAAAATGAAATTGAGGTGGTTTTTACCGTATTGACTCAGAAGACTTAATGTAAAGGATTTATGAAGAGTTATTTCGACTCCACTTAACAAAGGCAAAAGACTCCACTTCCAAGTGTTAAAGATAAAATAATGAACAATAAACTAGAGCTATACATGAATATGAGGGTCTGAAAATGCAATATTTTGGTAAATAAGTCGGTGCCATAAAACTAGCTTCGAGCTAAACACAGTAAATACTGATTTAAATAAATTCTAATGTAAAAAGAAATCATAACTTGGACGCAGTTTCCACATTTGTACAGACCCGGCCCCATTCCAAAATTGATATACAAACACAAAGGAAACAATAGTCGGTTCTGTGGCCTTGCGACAGAGGATCTTCAGTTATAAGCCTAAATTATACTATTACTGTTGATTTAAAAAGGCATTTGAATATGAGCAATATCTTAATACTATTGTCAATGATAATCTGAGAAAATATTACACTTGTTTTAGATTAAGCTCTCATCATTTGGAAATAGAACGTGAAAGATTTAATGGAACTGACAGAGAAAAAAAGATTATGTAAATTGTGTGACCAAAATGTTATTAAAACTGAATATCATTTTTATGTTGTGCTATAAACGATAAGATCATTTAAGAAAAAAAATAGTTTGGTGCCATTTCAAGGCCTAGTATACAGAAATTTAATTGTCAGAGAGAAGTAAAAGGAAAATGCTAAAAATAGCAAAATTTTTGAAACAATCTACGTCTTTGAGGAAAAACTACATTGAAAGTATATTTGTTTCTTAATATCGTGCACTTGTGTTATGTGTATTGTGTAATCATGTATTTTTTTTGTGTGTGTCTGTTTTATAGTCTATTGTTTTGTCTATATTACAGTGCGTCTTTGCCAAAATTTATTATGGATGTAAATGGCCAAAAGCAATATATATTGTCGATATGCCAATAAATTTGAAACCTCGAATAAAATATGCCCGGATAATTGATATACAAAGTTGAGTTTTATAAGCAGGCTAAATGAAAAATGATCATCATATAGAATAATCAATACATCGCTCTGCATGTTGCAAACACATAATAATCAGTCTCCGGAAATTGATATATGACACCAAGTTTAATCGAAGGCATTTAAAATGAAGCGGGGATCATTTAAAATAATTTCAAAATGCGTCACTCTACATTGAACAAACCAATTATGATCAATGACCGCGAAATTGTAATACGTTATACATAGAAAATATGCTTGTTTAAGACTTCATTTTACTTTTCAGCCATGGCACACAATGTGTTGGAACTGCTGTTGCAGAGAAAAGCAATAACCACTGTATTATAGGCATTGCATACGAGGCAAAATTCACAAGTATAATATATATACATAATTTAGTTCTGTTTTTGTAAAAGTTAGATTTAGTGAACGATTTTAGTTTAGCTAAAACAATGATGTCCTTTAATTATATTATCATTGATCTTGTTCTTATTTTTTGCTTCATGTTTCTTGTGTCAGAAAAAGAAATAAATTTGAAAACTTCGTAAAAATATAAGGAGTGACTACCAATACTATATTTTGGCTCTATTACTACACATCGTCAGGATATCTTTGACTATCGGCGGCGTTCTCCTATCATCTTGTATCTATAAAGAGCTGCTTGTCTCTTCTTTAATAGCTTCACTGTATGTCCTGTCTTTTGTTAAAGGTGTGTATGATATGACATTATTTAACATTGTTCTGTACAATACGGATATATATTTGGACGAGTACGCAGCTGAGAGAAAATGGTTTTCCCAGCTAGGTACGAGTCCAAATATATCTTGTATTGTACAGTTCAATGTTAAAAGACATTTTTATTCTATATCTATTTTATTTTAGTTTAAATTAAAAATGATTTATTTCTGCCTTCCTCATTTCAAGACGCATAATCTTACTCTGTACATAGAGCGCCTACTCCACCCTATTTACATTGGAACACTTTCACGCGTTTCGGGCTTTATTGTATGTTTAACATGGAACATTTCGAACCGTCCAAATACGGAAAAAATACAGATTTCTTGTACGCACGTGCGCCCAATAAGGTAATATATTTTGCGGTCACGTGTTGCAAACGAACGTTCACGATTGGATAGATAAAATAGATATAGATATAGAATAATATTTGCTATCCAGGTATTCAGTACTGCATTATTATACTTGTTCAGATTTGAGAATATTCGGTAAAAATGAATCAGCAACCTATTCGGATGATGCTCTTGCTTTCACCCATCGTCTAGACGACATTGATGTTTACAGCAATAGTTGGGGACAAAGTGACACATTATCTGGCTTCCCTGGAACCCAAACAGTCATAACAGATGCTTTCCGGAATGGTGTGTACAACGTAAGTGTTACGATATTTTAAATATGACCAAGAGATGTACCTAAGCTTCTATTTCCTGAGCAACAAAAAGTGTCCTTTCTCCAAGACGACTGTGTGACTGTGTCTTAGTCTTAGACTACATAATAAAGCATGTAATTATTCTCAGTCTACTTTGTGTAAATGCGTCTTGACCTTATGATTTGCAAATGATTTATATAAAACTAAATTTTGATAAGAAGCATTCATCTAATGATTTAACCTCTGATATGCTCGAAAATCTGTACTTGACCAGTCGTTTGATGAAAATCCCTTCAGATGAGATGATGTCTTATCGACTATGTTTTGAACCAAATGTTTCTGAAATTATTTCCAAGAACCACTCGACTTACGATTAGTAGGAGAACTCAACACATATGATACCCGCCCGCTTAGCTCAGTAGGTAGAGCGTCGGTCTACGGATCGCGGGGTCGCGAGTTCGATCCTCGGGCGGGGCATGTGTTCTCCGTGACTATTTGATAAACGACATTGTGTCTGAAATTATTATTCCTCCATCTCTGATTCATGTGGGGAAGTTAGCAGTTACTTGCGGAGAATAGGTTTGTACTGGTACAGAATCCAGGAACACTGGTTAGGTTAACTGCCCGCCGTAACATAACTGAAATACTGTTGAAAAACGGCGTTAAACCCAAAACAAACAAACAGTCAAACAACACATATGATATCTACCACAACCCCGTGACCAGATCATTAGAATCAACTCTGTTTCACACAAAACTCTATTTCAAACCTAGCCACAAACAATAACGATGTTAATGAAAATAATCAAAACTATCATTTTACCATACAGTATTAAAATATTAGATAGAAATAAACTCTGCAAGCATGAACCGAGCTGCAAATATGAGAGAATCTTAACTATGTTAACTTTGCCAAAGTACCAGTAATATTTATGGCTTATTAATTATATTCTTAGGTGTTCTTTCTTCCATTACTGCTGACGATCTCATCGTTTTGTATATTTGTATGTAAGCTTATTGATAGTCGGTAACACCCTAGGGCTACTTTTCCAAAAGACTGTTCGTAATGTTAGTGATATTGAAAGATTCAGAGGACGTTCCAATTCCAGAAGCTTCTCTTATTCTTTAGCGTGCCAGATTTAAAGCACCCACACACGGGACTCTTATCCTAATGTTAGTTGAAGGAACATGCAGCCAGAAACATTTGTGAATTAACATTTGTTTTACCATCAATCTAAAATGAATATAGAACTGAAGTCATATGTATTATTATACTGTTTAATAACAGGAATTTAATATCCAGTATACATTGCCGTACCCATCGCTGCATTCATGCAAAATAATGCAGTAGCATAAAATTGTAAAATTGTAAAATTGGTGAAAATACATTGCAAGTTATATAGAAAATTAATGTGGAACACTAACCCATCATGACAAAGTGAAAATGTTGCAGGTTTAGTTTGACGGAGCCTGCTCATGGACGGTAGCAAAAGAACATGCTATCGTTCACGCCCTACAGCCTCGGGTTGAGCAGAACTCAACCTTAACAGATGCTACAATGACCAAAACAAAATCAATATTGAGAAATCCGCAGATTTGTTCATACAGTGGTGTACATGGAACCTTCAATGATACATTAGAGTATAGTTATATGAAAAGCGGTGTATGGTCCCCATTCAATATAATGAAATAACCCTAAACGAGAAAACAATTGTTAAAACTAAACAAACTAAAATTTAGAGAGCGTGGCCAAGGGTATGGAGCCTGCGTATCACAAAAACTGTTAAAAGACAAAATTATGCATCACATTCAAAGGATGATTAAACAATACCTAAAACAATATAAGCGGGAATAATTGCACCACCCAAGCCGTAATGTTTAAGCTGAAAAACAAAACGGTACCACTAACACGCTGATCAAAATATTAACAGCTTTAATTGTATGTAAAACATGCAGGATCTCAAAATTTTGCAAAATATTTTTTCATGTCAGCCGATACATTCACTTCACTAGTACCAAGAGAAAACATCATTTTTAGTAAGTTTACAATTTCAATACCTTTGAAGATTGTAGCGAATAATATTTCATAAATCGTTATGACCTTACAATTTTTAAAAATGACATAAAGCGTTGTTACTATGCAATTTTTAAAATGTCACTAAGCGTTATGACTACGCATTCTTTGATGTCTCTAAAATTTATGACTACGCAATTTTTAAAATGTCACTAAGAGTTATAACTATGCTATTTTTAAAAGGTGAAAATAATATGTAGATTTGAGATCGCCGACATATTGCACGGGGAAAATTAAACTAAACGTAAAGTATAACGCTTTATGAAACTGTATTCGCAAAAATCTTCAAATGTTTGTATCTAGCAATGAATCTTGGAATACATCATAAACATTAAATAGACATTCGCATAACATCAGTTGCCTTATGATTGATTATATTTAGCTGTCTGAACATACGTTTTATGGTTAGGTATTGTGCTTGCGCTGTGTCCATCGTTAAGCATTAATGTTTTACCTTAAACGACTTCTTCTCATGAACCTCGTGATGGATCTTCACTAAATTTGCTTTATGGAAACCTTTCATGCATTTGACTCTAGCTGGTTAAAATGATTCAGCTTAACCCTAGTGCTATAAAGAAAAAAAAACACTTTAAAATGACTAGGTGAATCATTTAATGCTACTTTTCATGAAACAGTGGGCCATGACCTACGTTCATTCATATAGCAAGGTCTGGTGAGTGACTTAAAGTGGAATTATACGCATTTTTCAAGTAAAAACCCAGCTGAAATAGAAGTCTGTGTAAAAAGGGTGGAGGAAACCAATATCAATATATGTTATATATGTTACCAGTACGAAATAATAGCTTTCCAAATATGACATTTCTTATTTTGACCGGGGCAAGCCTTTTAAGAAAAGTCAAACTGCACACAGGAGTTGCTTCCCTTCAGCTTAGAGATAATTGCGTAGAAGATTGAAGAAAAGAACTGTTATTTGATTAGTTTGATTTTTTTATTTCTAAAGAATCAACTTCAAATACACATGCGGCATTGTCGATAATTTAACACATTTAAATGCACAGCAACCGAAAATTAAATTGCTTTTATAAAATATTTACCAACAATACACTATGAGCAGTAAGATGCGCATCATGTTACATTAAAGCCATTATGGCCCTCTTGTGTTTGTTTTAGTTTTGCCCCTTGATTTGACTTAAACAAGCATTTTTGCTATGCATATGGCATACAGTGTTAACATCACGCTTGCAAGATATATTGTACAAGATTTAAAAGAAGGTCTTTGGTGGGGACATGACTCACCGTTAGTAAAACCTCAAGTACTTATCATTTCAGGGACGTGGAGGTAAGGGTGTAATCTATACATTCAGTTCTGGTAACGGGGGTGCACTGCATGACTGTAACACTGATATATTTAACAGCAACATTTATACAATCCCTGTAAATAGTGTGGCGTATGATGGAAGTCCAGCAGACTATGCAGAGTCGTGCACAGCAATCATGACAAGCGCCTACGGTGGCTCTGTTGGTTCGGAGGGTGGAATTGTAAGTCAATATATTGACATCGATTCAGATTACTTGGATAAAATCTTTACTATAGAATTTAGTGTTAGTATAAGGTTGATGAAACATAAAAATCCGTTTTTAACTCACCTCCTGTTCTAGTCTACATACTATACATCACTTTTGTACGGTCGAGACTGCTTCCTGACCAATACTTATGTCTTCGTAAGCGATTGATTTCAAGTCCACTATCACCTGGATTCAAACCTTAGAACTTCAAATAAAATGTCTAGGGCTCTTTTCCTGAACCATTATGCCCCTTTATAAAATTAGTTTGCGTCTTGTTAGATACCAAACGTTGAAAGTCATGCGAAGTATTTCATTTAATATTATAATGTTCTATATTTTGAATGAAAGCATGGTTTTCCTTGTTATATGTGTTGTCAAGATAGAGACAGTAAAAACGCAATAATTTGGTTTTATTGGCAGTCTTAACCGCCAATATCTAAATAACGTTTCTTTCAACATTTTGTTTGTTTTATTTTTGCATTGTGTTTAATTCTGAAATACAGAGTTATGCAAAAAGAAAATTTTTCATTATGAAAGGTTTGCCAAGTACGAGTAATATATAACGCTAACTTAAAGTCAAAACCTTTGCCTAAACTATGGGTATTTCAGAGCCGTTTAAGTGTTGCATTTCAAAAGCGGTTCAAAGTAAGATCTTCAGTTGGTTTTTAAAGTATAACATGCACTGAAACGACGTTCTGAAATACGTGCATCTAATAAAGTCTATGAAGATTTTTTTTCTAGACAACAACGGACAGCAACAATGTCTGTACAACAACTTTTGCTGGCACATCTGCGGCCTGTCCAATGGTTACTGGAATTATAGCACTGACTCTTCAGGCCAAGTATGTTAATATATTCCATACATAATTAGACAATAACAGCAATGTTTCGTTTGTACGAGCGTGTCCTTTGACTGTTTGATCCACCCGATTGTCCACCCCCAGTTCTCTTTAAATGTAGGGCACTACCATGCATATTATTATTGTGGTAAGAATGTTTTATAATTTCGGTGTGTCTGATCGTCCAAAAACGGTTTTATTAGCTAAATACAATTGTAAATTACAGCCAATTTGGACCCCAACAAATTTTAAATATCACATTTGACTTTATTTGTCGATGGATTGATTCACAAATTTTATGGTATGTTAGTTAGCATTAAAGCAACATTTGTTTGAAATAATTTTATGAACTTTCCAAAGGAAATCGAACACTTCATGGGCCATAATTTAACACAGGAAAAATACATTAGTTTTTAGGAATTGAAATCAACATTTGTATTCAAAACGTTCCTACTGCCAACCTTTGAAGACCTTGCGAATAATGTACAAGTTATCTATGGATTTTTAAAAGTATAGCCGACATTCACGTAAAACCCTTTTACTTATTAGGTTGATCAAACAGTAAATAATTATCATTAGTTTGCTGACATTGCACTGATAATGCAGGTATCGCTGTATTTATGAAAAATAAATTAAGAAACATAACCAGTACTTTGGAATGTCTGTAGATAAATATTCAGGCAATAATCGTGCAAACATTTATGCGATGTTCCGGATTTTTTACGAGATACTACAAATTACCTTATCAGAATCGTCCCAGTTGTACTAAGAAAAATGTTGCAGAATCTATGGAACATATGTCTAAACACATTTTTAAAACGGAAGAAATTCTTTGTATGAAATTACATTTTCCGCTGTAAGTATCTTTTACATACACGCTCCATCTGACTGTTATTGCTATTCCAATTCCATTATTTCAATCGTCACTCCCGTTTATCTTTAGAAAATCACCCAAAAATATATTTCAGTCCAGAACTGACATGGAGAGATATTCAACATCTTATTGTTGAAACAGCAACAACCTCCGGTCTGAAAGATGGATCGTTTGTAACCAACGGCAGTGGCAGAAACGGTCAGTTTCATTTATTTTTTCTTATATATACGTGTATAATTAGAGTTATCTAATATACGCAGCACATTGTAAATAAAGACGTTTGAAAGAAGTAGCTAGTAAGGTTTCTCTATATACTTTTCAGTGAGCCTATTCTATGGTTTTGGACTTATTAACGCAGACGCAATGGTTTATAAAGCTTTGACCTGGAAAACTGTACCAAAGTTATGGCATAACAGTACACATAGCCTCGTGGATAGGTTTGTATATATTATCTTAAGAGTTTAGCAATAAAAGTCAACTGAAGCGGTTATTGTTACTTTTCTGTTAGCTATATTGACAAATACATCACACGAACAAATATTCTCAAATGTCCAAACTCGGAGAGACAAGAAATTATATAAAATGCTTAATTTCTTTCTTTAAGTTATCACAAATAAAGTATACAATGTAAACATATCGCTGTTCTTCTCTTTAAACGTGTATATGTACAATGTAAACTTATAACTATATATTTGTTTTTCTTAAAATATGTGTACACGTACAGTGAAAATTTGTAACTTGTAAATAATGTACAAAATTAGGCTTTTGTGACACACTTTCTGGTGTTTGTGCTATGTTCAAGGGGGTGGGGGGGGGGGGGGGCGCTCTTTGCTTTGGCAAAGGTTTTCCGTATAGAGGCAAGTTCCATTACTTTATTAAGACAAATATTACTTCAAGGTGGTGTTATCTCTTGAGTGTCATTATCGTCATAAACACTATTAGTTTGCCACACTTGCGCGGCCATCCCCTATCTTTCTCCCAGTCTCTAGTTACTTCCTTGGTGTGAAGATCATCATCCATTGTCCCTAAAATTTCCTCGTAGAGCGAGAACTGACGAACCAACGCAGCAAGGGGTACGACGTTATCCTCAAAATTTTCCGCATCTTTGGGCATTTCCACAACAAATTCACATGAGTTAAAATACTTCACAATTGCTGAAGATGGATGGATGGATGTTGGATTTAAATCGAAAGGATAAGATAGGATAGATTAGGATGGATGGATGGATGGATGGACGGACGAACGGACGGATGGGTGGATAGACTAGGCCAGGAAGACAGACAGACAGCTTTCCTTAATATTTTCTGCTAGATAGGTAGGTAGGTAGGTAGTGTCTGCTAGATAGATAGGTAGATGGATGGATGGATGGATGGATACATACATACATACATACATACAAACATTAGATAGATAGTTAGATAGGTAGGTAGGTAGGTGCATATATACATACATACATTAGATTACATTAGATAAATAGTTAGATAGGTAGGTAGGTAAACGAAAACACACAAATGTAAGGTAATGAACGGACAATAGATATCGTTTTAGTTTGATTTATAATAAATATTTACAACATATATGCTAATGGATTATCATGCTCATTCAACCAATACCGTTCTCACAGATTAATATGTATAGCATATTTATGGGGAAAGGCTGAGATACATGTATGATAACTTATTAATACAAGAAGCACAGCATATTAAAGTGAATATATATATATATATATATATATATATATATATATATATAGAGAGAGAGAGAGAGAGAGAGAGAGAGAGAGAGAGAGTATGAGAAAAAATATATGTTCAAACAGTGTCAAAAGTTTAATTATAAACCCGAGCGCTTTCGGCTTTTTAAAAAAGCCTTTTTCAAGGGTAGCATAAATTAAAACAACACAGCAACGGCGTAAATACCGCCTGTATAGTTCGATATATAAATGCTCAATGAACATATCGATCAACAGAATGAGTGATAAATAAAAATAGCGGTTTTATAAAAATAGAGCGTTTTTGATTGGTTCCCTGTATTTTTCCTGAGGATTTCGTTCATTGGTTTTGTGTTTAACGCCGTTTTCAACAGAGAAGGTAGCGGAAAAAGAAAATCTATGTTGTGGTCGATGTTAATTAAAAGCTATGTCCGATTGCCTGAGATGATTTAATATCTGCTAAAATGAACTACTAGTATCTGTGTTTTTAATCTCAGTTGGGAAAATAATGCTTCAGCAGGCTAATCTAGTCTCCCTTATTGATGCCTATAGGTTGTAAGGTGTTGAGACGGCGGATCCAGTAGGTTTCTCTTTCCTTTCTTTGCTTATCCGTCCATCTGTCATTGAATTCAATGCAACACAGTAGGATATCCGCAAAGGTGTGACCCTCCATGTTAAAATGTTCAGCTACCGGCGACCGATTGAATTTGCGTGTTTTCCAGTCAGATCTGTGAAGATTCATTCGCTTTGCTAGCGTCTGTTTTGTTTCCCCGACATATTTTTTGTTGCACTTCCTGCATGTCATAAGGTATATGGCATTTTCTGTTTTGCAATTAGCCATTCCTTTAACAGCAGATTTGCTTCCATTGGAGGAAAGGAATGTGCTGGTGCTTGGCATGGTAGTGCATGTTTGGCATCTTGGGGCACCACAAGGACCTGACTGGTCTGAACTGGTTGTGTCTGTAGCCGACTTGACTTTGGCCCGAACTAGAATGTCTCGCAGACTTTTAGGCCTTCTGTATGCGATGAGGGGTTTCTCAGGGAACATATGATGTTTTTTCTTTAATATCTCACTTATATATATATATATATATATATATATATATATCATTGTTAAAAATTGATTATCAACTTAAGTATTTCATTTAAACAATCTAATTCCAAGTTACTATCTAATGTATAAAGATAATAATATCAGTCTGATTCAGTTTTAAACTTTATACAGAATATAATTATATAAATGTATGAATATAATTCGATGTAAAATAAAAAATGTTGAAATTCTACAGGTCGCCCAACAAGACATAAATGAAAATGTTGCAGGCTCGGTTTAATTGAGCCTGTTGATGGTAATGCCTGTATAAATAATATTTTTGTTACTTTCTTGGTGTCTAGACTCAAAACGAAAGCGAAAGAAGGGGAATCAGGGTGGGAAAAGAAAGAAATGGGGAAGGGTAATGTAAGAAATTGTATATAAAAACGTTGCCGAGTACTTTTATTAAATGGCATGTGCATATCATGTGACATTAAAGCACTATTCTCCGTATACCACACAGAGTCACTAAGGTGAAACCTTAGTATATTTTCACAAATTGATCTAAATATTGCATAATAGTTTGCGCAATGAAATTCTCATTTGCTAGAGATCTGTGTAAAGTAAACAAACATTTTGTCAAATGCAAAATAAAAGAATGTGTTCTGCAACTGAATCAGAAATAGTTTACATTATGGGCAAATTTTATCATATCTATTTCAAAGAAGTTTATTGCTATTACAATAACAGTTCTATAGTAAAGCAAACTCTCCTTGTAGGCTAAACGTTTTTTAATCATTTGACCAGAACTGAAACACACACACATACGCACGCACACGCACACGCACAACACAACACACACACACAGACACACCACATGCGAACTCGCACACACAAGGACACACACGCACGCGCGCATACAAATAAAAGCAAACAAGTTAGACAAAAGGAAAAAAGGAGCACAATAAGTCACTGCTCATGGAGGTTCGTTGAAAAATCACCAGCCGAGATCTCCAGCCAATATATAGCGAGTACCTTAAATCGCTCATAGTAAAAAGGAGAGGGGCACCTGAAACATCTGGAGCGGGGAAAAGGGGGAATAAACAATGTAATACCACCAACATTCAAGGCAATATACAAAACATATAATAAAATTAAAAAAAAAATATGCTGAAAATAGGGGCACCGCCTTGGAATGGTCAGTAACATATATAAAGGAAACTGGGGTTTAAACGCTTTTAAAACGCTATCTTCAACAAGTTAGATAGTGTAAATAAAATAAGTCCACTCTAACATTAGTGACAAAATACCAGAAACATATAAATAGGGTCAATATAAGGTATAGCCACACCAATGTAAGTCATATTAACCGAGCATAGGTTAAAATCAGGAATATAACCTAGGCTATTACTGGGATTTTACTGTTAAGGAATTGCACGGTAGGGTACGGCAGTAACATTATTTTGTTTTGATGTTATTTCTTCTCGCATAATGTTTATCGCTAGATCGTAAAACTTTTACACACTGTAGGCTGATCACTGCCAAATCAAATGTAAGCCTCCGCATGTCAAATCACTCTTTCTTCCTTTCCTCGTGCCCTTTCTTAATAGATCGTGTTTTCTTTTACCCTATCTCGTTTCAGTAGGTTTGTTTAGCATTCTTTCGAAATCGTCATGTTCCTCGAAAATGCACATTAAAAGATAACGGATAGGAAGTAAATACAGCGGGTTTGTTTATTTTAACAAACGGAAGTTTTCTTCTATAAAAGTTAAACCTCCCTTTTTCTCTTAGTAGCGATATAGTTCTTTTGCTTGTAGGAAAATTAAGTTCTCAAAATCCTACTCATGCTAGAAAAATGTCTAAAACCCGTTATAAAGTGGCGTGGATTTTATATTGAAATAAGAGCAGCCGATTTAGTTGATTGTGTCAAAAGCCTTATACCAGCGGCTTTTTTCTTTTAGACCAAGTACTTCGTCGAAAATCAATTAAGATGGCCTGCATTAATCTTGATGTATATAAATGATCGTAAAATGAGCCTTTTTCAACATTTTATGCAATTAAAGACCGATTTGTGTTCAGCTATAGGCTTTTTTTACCAAACTCCTCAAATCATAGAGCCATTAATCTGATTATAAGACTAAATGATGCCTTCAATTTTAGCATAATGCTCATGTTATTAAAATTAGCTGTCTGATTGAAATAGCAATACTTATACGATGAATACTTCAATCAATAGTGCATGAATAATGTAACAAAATTTGAGATATTGCTTGCACAAGGCTAAATTTGTTATTTTTTGAATGTGGGTGACCTGTAATAAATGCGCATTTCTCTTGATTTTCTCAATATTTTGCAACAAAACTAAGCAGATCCTTGTGACATAGGTGTGTCTTGAGCATGGATGCTATTTCTTGTAAAATTAACTTGCAATTTTCTCCCCAAATCGGCTACATGCAGACTAGCAAGATTTTTCACGTATCCTAAATATCATGATCCGATTTTCTGGGGTATTTTAATATAGTTTTATAGCCTATGTATGCAAAATCCGCCCGATATCCGAAAGTAAGGCGTTATACGGTTTTCATGAGTTGAATATATGAGAGTATATTATGAAGGTACAACTGGTTTTGAGGGGATCGATTTAGATGGTTTCTACTTATTGAGTAAACCTTTAACTATGCTTCTTTGTAAATGTTTATATGTACAAAGAAAACATATAAAAACTGCTTTGTTTCTGATTCCAGACGAAGTTATTTCTACACTATTCGGAGTTCCAGTATATTCCGATCCAAGATATCACACACTGAAAAAGTTAGGATTTGGATTAAGTTTCTAGCATCTTATTCTGCATCCGTTTACTTTATTCTCACCTCTCCTTCTGGCACTGTAAACAGACTGCTCAGGGAACAGATTTATGGCTCCCGTCGGACCACAACATGGACAGCCATAACAGTACATTGTTGGGGAGAAAATCCAAATGGAAACTGGACATTAAGTATGGCGAGCCGAGGGGGATTTGGTATGTTTTTATTTATCCTGCATATACTGTGAATTTCTACTTCTTATACAATAGTTATTCTAGCATGCTGTTCAACTGCGAGAATTTTCGAGCCATCAACTTTTTATAAGTGGAAGAAACTAGGAGCTTTTTGTGCAGAGAATATAAATATATTCTTTGCGTCAAGCACCCGCATCCTTATTTAGAGTCAATCCTAAATGCATACAATTTTGAAATATTACAATGTTTAATTTCGAAGAAAGGGCAGATAGACATGATTAACAAAAATGGTCAACAAAAGTCGATATTCTTAATTACTGCTGTTGTTATTATACGCGATGTGTGAGGCTTCAGGTTAATTGCATTAATTTACTTGAGCATTGAATTACGAAAATTTACAATGAAAACCCATTCTAGTTCCCAGAACAACTTTTTATAAGTGGAAGAAACTAGGAGCTTTTTGTGCAGGGAATATAAATATATTCTTTGCGTCAAGCACCCGCATCCTTATTTAGAGTCAATCCTAAATGCATACAATTTTGAAATATTACAATGTTTAATTTCGAAGAAAGGGCAGATAGACATGATTAACAAAAATGGTCAACAAAAGTCGATAAACTTAAATACTGCTGTTGTTGTTATACGCGATGTGTGAGGCTTCAGGTTAAATGCATTAATTTACTTGAGCATTGAATTACGAAAATTTACAATGAAAACCCATTCTAGTTCCCAGAACAAGTCTAGTGATACCCTCTGAAAACACTCAAATTAAATCAGAACATCTAAACCTTGACCTTTATTATCATATCAACTTTTATTTAATTATTCAGCATACAAATCAGTAAGAAAAGTTTTGACCAAGCAATGTCATTTAAATTGTTATTTCAGTTTTTCATCATCTGTATGAATGGAAGTTATATGTTTACGGAACACTATCTGATCCGTTGCAAGATAAACAAAAAGGTAAAGTAACATTTCAAGAAAGCATTGAGACGTCTGGTGAGGATGAATTTGGTAGATTATTTTCTGTTCAGTGTGAGCCTCAATATCACTCGTTAACAGGTGGTGTGAAATCAGAAAAAAACTAAATTTACATTTTATCTTTTAAAAAGTTCAATGTCACTTGCAATTTGACGAAACATTTCAGAGGACAACTTCTCAAGAAAAGTAAAACAACAAACAGTTTGCATGTAAGATATAACACAAACTAGCTTCTCTGTGAAATACAGTGAAATACAGTGAAACACCGCTCGCTCGAGCTCGCAAGGGGATGAGCAAAATGCTCGAGTTATCCATGGGTTCGAGCGACCCGAACATTGACCAACATACGAAGAAAATTGAAGTTTGTTTTACCAATTGTCATCAAGACCATTTGCAGAGGAAACGGTGAGGCGTTATGATAAAACACTCGTGACATTTTCATTAAACGTATTACAAACTTATTTATGGCACATGAAGAAACAGCTAAGAAATTTTATTTCATTTTTTTTTTTTTTTTTTTGAATACTATAATCGAATTCGCAATTTTCTTCTCAAATGAAGATCTCATAATTATCGTCTCATTTTATGAAAGGCTATCTTATTTCCTTATTGCATGTAATTAACTGTTGATTAAAATATTAAGATCTCATAATTATCTTCTCGATCCGCAGAAAAAAGTAATAACTAATAACAATTTTGATCAATAAAATTTTTCTTCCACCTTTCATCAACAATTAATCTCATTATTAGATCAAATATACCGACAAACAAAAATTTAAGATAGCCGGGGAATAGACCATGCAATTCTCACGACGTGCGAAAATTTTAGATTAACCGATACATTCTGACCGCCGAAGGTGTGAAAAACTTTGACATCTCTGCTCGAGTTTGCCGTAAGCAACAAAGAGTAAATTAATACAGAGGGACCAGGTGTCATGCTCGAGTTATCGATGCTCGACCCAGCCATGGTAATTCCACATAGAAAATAGAAGGAAATCGGCCGGGACCACATGAATTGCTCGAGCGAGCCCTGGTGCTCGAGTCATCGATGCTCGAGCGAGCGGTGTTTCACTGTATCATCATTCACCACGTCAACCTATCAACTCTACGCGGCCTTACATTTATCAAGAATTAAACATTTTCTAAATGATCAGATTGAATGCAACGGTATAACCATAGACTGGGCTTTTGCTAAAAGTTACATAGTCTAAACGATCAATTTGAATGCAAACAGCAGGCTAAATTAGCACTGCCCTTTCATTGACAATTCCTCTGCGGTGCTCATAAATGATTAGATAAATATATAGATTTATTCGGCAAAGGAAATTATATAGAATGATTCACAATCAAAATTACATAGAATAGAACAATAAAACCATTGAATACAGCTGTGTAGATTAAGTTATTATTCGGTTAAAATACTGCATTTGGTGATGAAAGCATGAAATTTGGCATGTGTACTCGTCTGAGCCTACTTCTTTAACAAAGACCGTTAGCCACTTGAAAATTCAAAATGGCGGCCATTTTCAATATGGCCGCCACAGGAAGTTGATTTTTGACTTGAACAGACCTATATTGAGTTCCTTTTTGTCAATTATGAGGAAAAGATATCTCCTGAGATGTTTTGAGTATGCAAAACCTATTTTTGATACACAAAGGACTGGTTCCAAAATCCAATATGGCGTCTTTTTTTAAGATGGTCGCCGTTTTATGTAAACAGTACTAATTTGCTACTGACGTTCCTATTTAAATTAATTTTAATGTTATAGTCAAGTAACATATTTGGAGTGTTGAAGGGCAGTTTTTGTCTCGCCTGAGACTTTAGAAACTGACGGCGTACTAAGGCATACCTTTTCAGGTGGCGACAGGTAGTGGCGTCAACTTTAAGTTTTGTTGTTAAGTCTTTTTGTCAGAAACTACTATGCTTATTGAGTTGAAACTTCACACATGCCTTTGTGGTCATAAGGCGCTGTATCAGGCCAAGATCCATAACTCTGACATACATTTTAACAAAATTATTCTCTTCTTTAACTTAGAAATTTCAACGTTAAGTCTTTTTCGCAGAAACTACTGGGTTCATTGGGTTGATTTTGTTACAATGTATGTTAGAGCTATGGAACTTGTCCTGGTACAGCGCGTTATAACCACAAAGGCATGTGTGAAGTTTCAACCCAATAACTTAGTAGTTTCTGAGAAAACGACTTAACATGAAATCTTTACCTACGCCGCCGTCGCCAACGACAAAGCTACGCCTTAGTCCGTCGTCAGCTCCTAAAGTCGCAGGCGAGACAGAAACTGTCCTTCAACACTATCAATATGTTATTTGACTATAACATTAAAAGTAATTTAACTAGGAATGTCAGTGTTAATGGCAAATTAGTACTTTTTATATGAAACGGCGGCTATACTGAGAAAAGACACCTTATTTGACCTAAAACTATGAGTTATTGCCCTTTAATTGTTTAAAAATCCACATATTTGTACATAACAAACTAACCAATTGGTAGAATTTCATCAAACTTCTTTCATTTTTTTCCATTGAACATATATTATCAACATTTGAAGTTGTGTACCCACACCCGGTCACCCCCACCGTCATGGTCAAACCCCCACCCAACAATTACTTTTCCATTTTTTCTTTTTTTTAACCTTAAACCTTTCATGAATGTTTATCAACATGCAAAGCATTCCTTTTTTAATTTTTCAAACCTTCCATGAATATTTATCACACCCTCCCCACCCCCTTCTCACTTGATTGTGCTATCTTAAAGACATTTGATCTTTTAAAATGTAATGAAATTGTTTGCTTCTTGGTAACATCCTTAACTTTTTGCCGGCTATATTTCTTTGCCATTCCTCACCACAAACCCATTCGAAGGGGGATTCCAATTCATTGAATTTGTTTGTATTATTTATTATTATTATTATTATTATCATTATACCAGATTTATATTATTTCAGATGGGTACCTTGGTTCAAGCTGCAACGAAACATATTGCTGGCAACCACATTCTGTTTGTAATGATAAGTCTAAAATATGTGAATGTGAATACGGCAACATAAATGGATTCTGTATAAAGGGTAATACAAATTCATTTTAATTACAAATAAGTTGATGCACACGATAGATATGTTTTAAAACAACTATTAAACTTCTAGGTTGTCTGCCTGTTCTACTCGACAAATCTTTTTATCAGAAATTGCTGGTCCGACTCTAAAATGAGTCACACAAATTATTATTATTATATTATTATTATACCAGATTTATACAGCGCCCTTTTCATGATCAATTACACGTTCAAAGGTAATTTACATAGTTCAAATGCAGCCACACAGGGCGCATAATTCATCCTCTACTAGTACAGACACAGAGCGATCTGACCAGAGGGACAGAGTGAGACAAAGCCCCCACGACAGAGAGATCAGAAATCAGATACAGGCTTGTCCAGCTAACTTAGCCTAGCTCGTTATGAATAGACAGCCTGGTTCTTTAACGTGCCCAGTGTATAGCACTGATACACGCAAGGATTGCCTGGGTTCCTGACCAGTACACCTCTAGTTGGGTGGGAAACACTGAAAAGCGTTTCTGAAAATTCCCGAGTAGCTGCCGGGGATCGAACCCCCGACCTTAGGATTGGAAGGCCAGTGTGCAAACCAATGAGCTATCCGTCCACACAAATGATACTTAGGTGAAAAAGCTTATTGTCAGAAACCGCTTTCTCGATTTTGAATCAGTTTAACACAAATATTCTTCTGTTCACCCTTAGTATAATTGTTTTAATTATTCTAATTTGTCATTACACATGGCCGCCAGAGAGCATGGTCACTTTTCCGATATGTATAAAGTGAAAACTTGAAAAACGTATTGTCAGAAACTGGTGGTCCGAGCTTAGTCTTATAGTTGTATAAAAATGTTCCTTCGTTGACTCTTTAATAAGAATGTTCAAATTATTCTGATTCCTCATAGAAAGATGACAACCCGAGCTGAAAGTAGAAAAAAAGTCTTACATCATCTCCTGCTAAACTGCTGGTCCGATTTTTAAAAAAATACTCTTGGGTAGCCTCTCTGAAGATTGGTCAGATTTGTAAAATAGAGCATCGGCAGCTAGGGGTTGTTGCTATTTTCCCCAATATGTATCAAGCGGGAAACTTAAAACTCTTATTGTTACAAACCGCTGACAAACTTCTAAAATAATTTCACAATATTCTGCAAATTATTCTGATTTGTCAAAAACATGTCTGTCACTTTCCCTGCATGTATTATTGCATTGTAATATTGTCTAATTTTGAAATATATATTTATAGAAATATTCCTTGGATGACCATCTACCAACAATATACATACTATTTTGATTTGTCAAAACATGACTACCAGGAGTAACAATAGAAAAAAAAACGTCCTAATTTCCTCCTAAATTATTGGTCTGATCTTGAATTGCACAGTTCCTTTTGTAAATCTATATTAAATTTGTTAAAACCATTTCGATTAAGAAACATGACTGCCTAGACTGGGTCTACTTTTACCTACATGGCTGTGTAGACAACTTTGAATATCTTCTTCAGGCAAGTTTTTAAGATATTTGGCAGAAACCTTTCCTGTAATACCTGTTTGACATGTGAATTAACTGTTGGTACCTTTTATGTCAAAATGAAATGAGAGCATATATTTCTTAATCAGTAATAAAACACAAGTGTTCAGACTGAATTAAGACATAGCTAAAAGTCATTCTAACATATAGGAATGCTATTAGACCTTTATAACGGACACGGACAATGTAATCGTACAATGTACTATGGTCAAAGTCTGGGGAATGTCTCAAAACACAAAAATTGAAACACGTAACCACAGGGATTTGTTTTATTTTTAAGATATTTTAAAGATTTTCGCGAAATTATCAAGGCACAACATATCTTTATAATTCTTTGCAGTGTTTTCCTCTGCTGCGAATAAATCGTCTCCAATGAGAACACGGACGAAGACTTTATATTTACGTATACATCTAATGAAAAAAAAAACATGTTCAGTTTAATACCTGTAATTTTATTTACTGTCTGCCATTTGATAATTTTTTTTTTTAATTTTGTAAATTTATGAGACTCATTTTGTCAGTCTATCAGCAAACAACGCAATTAAAACAAATTTCATCGTAGTGACAGAAAATACATTCTGAACTAAATTCATTGGACGGTAGCCGTTTCTTTGTATGGGTAAAACAATTTTGACCTCAACTCAAATAGCCCATGGATAGTTTTCTTCACTCAAATAAGTATAGTTTATGGCAGAACATTATCTATTAATTTAGATACAGGACTTTGAACCAAGCAACTGTAATGCAATCACAAGCGGTTTTTAATAACCATGCTATTTCTCAAGTTTGGTGACAATATATCATTCCAAACTTTAGTTATTGACCGAAAAACTTTGTTTCTATTTTCAGAAACAAACATGTTGAAATTAGCTGCATATATGGACAGCTACCTATAATCAAAGTTTTGTGGAACATCTGTTTGTTATTTACAGTAATTGAGTTCAATCAATTTAAGCGAATAAGGATGTCTATATTGAACTCACGCCGACGTTGGTGTCGGTGTTGCTCTTTGCTCTCGGGTCAAAGTTGGCCACCTCCTTAATTTCCATATAATCATTAAACCTTATATTTTGTAATAGCGTTGGTTGAATGTTTAGATGAACCTCCTCAATGCCTTTTTACTACAGTGACTATAATAAAAAAGAATCATTTCTTCAGGACTGATCTTGTTAAAGGGTAAATATTTCATAAATTATGCTCCAACCCTTTATGCATACAAGCGGCAATGGCTTCATCTCAAAAGTGTAAATAGACAAGTAAGAACAAACAGTGAACCACATTATTTATTTTGTAAAAATTTAAGCTTTTCAAATAAATAGGTACCATTTCTGTGAAATACTAATGTTGTACAAACCACAACGGAATATATTGCAAAACTTAACTTTCGTTTTGAACATGACCTAAATCGCTACTCTCAAAAGCGCTAACGTTAAACAGTAAACCTCTGAAAATCAATCTTCATAAATGTAAGTTACAGTCATTTATGATTAGAACTATATTGCACGTTTATTTGAAATAAGGTTCCAAACTGTTACAGAAAGTAGTATTTTTTACTACTAAGAGCCTCCTCGGAAGTATCATTTATTAGCAATATCCTCCACTACCTTGCTAGCCACCAAAAGTATGTAGATCCAGGGTTTACAGGTCGTGTTATGGCTGATATTGTTTCTAAATATCATTTTACCTCAATCTCACTGTCTCTTACATCCTGACCACCAAAACATGGACAACAAATAAATAAGTTTTATGTTCTTCTTATATTTTAGTATTCTCCCAAACACACCCAGAACCTTTAACCTCCCTAGATACACTCCTACACTAACCGTCAGTTATTTTTTAATTTCTATTCATATTCCTTTCTTTTTCAATTCCTTGTTTATCCCCCCACCAAAGGTGAAGGGGATATTAGAAATGCTCTCCGTCCGTGCGTCCGTCCGTCCGTCCGTCCGTCCGTCCGTGCGTCCGCAACGATCTTTGTCCGGACCATAACTCCAAAAGTACTTGAGGGATTTTCTTCAAACTTCATACACTGATAGAACACATTGGGAGGAAGTGCAGTGTGCAAGAACAATAACTCTACCTTGCCTATTTTTTGAGTTATTCCCCTTTATCTTATTTTCTTAAAAAATTTTGTCCGGAGCATAACTCCAAAAGTACTGGAGGGATTTTCTTCAAACTTCATACACTGATAGAACACATAGGGAGGAAGTGCAGTGTGCAAGAACAATAACTCTACCTTGCCTATTTTTTGAGTTATTCCCCTTTATCATATTTTCTTAAAACATTTTGTCCGGAGCATAACCCCAAAAGTACTGGAGGGATTTTCTTCAAACTTCATACACTGATAGAACACATTGGGAGGAAGTGCAGTGTGCAAGAACAATAACTCTACCTTGCCTATTTTTTGAGTTATTCCCCTTTATCATATTTTCTTAAAAAAATTTGTCCGGAGCATATCTTCTTCATGCATGGAGGGATTTTGATATATCTTGGCACAAATGTTTACCACCACGAGGCGGAGTGTCATACGCAGGAACCAGGTCCCTAGGTCTAAGGTCAAGGTCACACTTAGAGGTCAAAGGATACAAGAATTAAAACCTTGTCCGGAGCATTTCTTCTTCATGCATTGAGGGATTTTGATATAACTTGGCACAAATGTTCACCACCACGAGACGGAGTGTCATGCGCAAGATCCAGGTCACTAGGCCTAAGGTCAAGGTCACACTTAGAGGCCAAAGGTCAGATACAAGAATGACTTTGTCCGAAGCATTTCTTCTTCATGCATAGAGGGATTTTGATGTAACTTGGCACAATTATACACCATCATGAGACGAAGTGTCATGCGCAGTTCCCTTCTTTAGAATTACTTCCCTTTGTTGTTACTTTAAATAGCTTTTATTGTAACTTTTTCATTACTAGTCGTAGGGAAAAATCGAGACCACTTTTCTGTAGTACAACAAATATGCTAAATCCAATTTTGAGGTGTATTTTGACCAGTCTCTTCCTGATAAAGATTTTTGTGTGGACTTGCAATTTTTTTTTTTTTTTTTTTTTTTTTTTAAAGATTAACTTCCCTTAGTTGTTACTATAAATAACTTATATTGTAACATTTTTATAATTGACCCTAGGGAAAAAACAAGACCACTTTTCTGTGGTACAGCATAGATGTTACTCTCCAGTTTTAGGTGTATTTTATTAATTTTATTATATATAAGGTATCTCTACCTAGTAAGGAGTTTTTTTGTGGACTTTAAAAAACAAAAGACTTACAATGATTACTAAACAACCACAAAATTAACATTCCATTCGCAAATACAGC
Source organism: Mercenaria mercenaria (assembly GCF_021730395.1). Taxonomy (NCBI): domain Eukaryota; kingdom Metazoa; phylum Mollusca; class Bivalvia; order Venerida; family Veneridae; genus Mercenaria; species Mercenaria mercenaria. The sequence continues at coordinate 70,828,807 of NC_069361.1, read as the reverse complement.
TGCCCGGTGGGGGGATTAGCCATGTCTGACATGGCTCTTGTGTATATTTAGAACACCCACCCTTTCCCAAACAATTACAAATACGTCAAAGATCTGTGTTTTTCTGTAAGCATATACAGCATGCAGCTTTGCAGGGTTAAACTTTACCTCTACACAATTTAAAAGAAAATGCGCTATAATTATGATTATACATATTCTCAATACACACTAAGTACAACAAGTTACCATGATTCCTAAAACATGTTTGAGAAAACCTCCAAATTTGACCGAAGTACAGAGTACGTTTACATTTACATTTCCATGTCCGTGTCCGTGATAAAGGTATATTACGTATAGCTGGAGTGAGATTAAACAAAAACAAGAAGAGCAACTTTTCCTATTTAATGCAAAATATTTTTAATAAAGGGAGAAGGTAATAATAGCGACTCGCTCTCGCTGCATACTATGTTTTTACATATATTTAAATATCCACTTCAGATTACAAACATTTTTACTTGTAATAAGAATACTGTTAATTCTGTCAAACAATTGCAATAGTGCGTATGTCATCAATTAGAACTGTCCTTAACTTGATATAAAATTCAGCAATTAATACTACCTATTGATTAAATCGCCAACAATATCAGTCTCAAATTAGACAAGAAATTATTATTGGCCCAATAATGAAATATGTGTATATTGGTATATTTGTGTCAAATGATACTGTAGATGGTGACATAGGAGCGACGTGTGGACGAACAAAGCATTGCACAAAAGAAAATGCAATATGTAGCAATATGACTGACACGTGCGAATGTAAAGTAGGGTACCGTGCCTTAAATAGTAAATGTATTAAAGGTGAGTTTGCTTCATTATTACAAAGTATGACTTTTACGTTTAATATAGTTTTCAAACGGTTAATATATCTGTTTAAACATTAATCATTTTAGATTAATTGCAGTGAAAGCGAGTTGTAAAAATTACCAAAATAAACTTTGGAAATTTCAGATTAGTACTCTTGCCTATTGTTTCGCTTATTATGATGTTTGATATACAAACTATATAAATTACATGTAATTGTACTTGAAGTGGTAATGAAAAAAAGGAAGCAATGATACAATAGAGGTAAATCGTCAAATGACGTTCAAATGAACTTTGTATTTCAGATGGAGACTACGGTGGCAAATGTTTGATGAATGGAACATGCACTGGCAGTGACATTGTATGCGACACATATCTGGAAACTTGTGTAAAATGCAGCAGCAATTCTAACAAAATCGGAAACAAGTGTAGGAAAGGTAATGTTGAATAGTTCACTGTATTTGTACGGAACCTTTTGTTATTCTTTATTTACTTTAATGACCGAATGTAAGACATATTAATATATCAACAACAAATTGCAATAAAACATCTACTTTTGCTGTCATTCTATAACGAATTTCAAGAGACTAAAGACTTTAATAAACCTCAAAATATCAATATCAGAATTTAAGATAATAAAATCTGTAAGAAGATCCTTTGGAAGCGTAGAGGAATTCTATTACACAGATATTGAATGGAATCCATGATCCCAAAGGACCTGAAAATATATCAACAATGAATTATTCAAGTGATTTCAAATGTTTGACTAGACTACAAGTTATACTAGATGTAGATATAATGAAGCAAAGAAAACGAAAAATTAAATCTAGTTTTAAGTGTCATCAAATTAAAATATCTAGTCAGTACAAGATGTTGATGTTTTGATACTTGTTTCATTTTCCTAATAGTTCATAACGATTAATTTTTCAAAAAGTTGCTTACAGACTAGAAAAGTCTACCTTCTTAAACCTGATTGCACAAGGAAATGTGTCAGCAAAGAATGAAATCGAGTACTTGCTTTTGTTGGTTTCACACAAGTAGTCAGTAACAACACAAGTTGTGCATGGTGCATGTTAGGTTCTTTCAAAAAATAATTTGCAGAGTTATGGGACTTTGCTTTCTGTTACTATTCTATATACATAGAGTCTGCATACGCAATCTTGTGCGCGCCTAATCTGCTGAACCCATGCACACAATTTAATGAAACTTAACAAAAATGATCAGTAGTAACCCAGTTGTACATGGTACATGTTAGGTTCTTTCAGAAAAAAATCTGCACAGCTATAGTACTTTATTTTTTGTTAATATACTATTTATATAGACTCTGTATACATACTGTCCACATAATTCTTATGCAATCTTGTTTGAGTCAAACTGCAATGTACTGTGTCAGTGCTTGCGGGGGTACATTCATCACCTTCAGTGATAGCTCTTTTTTAGAAGTGTTTTTCTTTTATTAGAACACATGTGTTTTTGTTTTCTATTTCAGTTGGATTTGTCGGCGGAAAATGCTTCTCAAATAGCAGTTGTTTCGATGATGGAGCATTTTGTGACAATAGTAACAATACATGTGTCATTTGTTCAAAATACCATACTGCAATAGACGGAAACTGTATTAAAGGTAAATCGACTATTTTAACATTTAGCCTGCTATTTTCTAAAATGGACTGGTCCATCATCCTATTTGGGCAGTATCATTTATTATTCGTAGGGGTTTTCACTGAAAATTGATTGACTGAGTAGCGAACAGTGCAAACCATGACCAGCCTGCACGAATAATTCTAATGGACCCAGAATGTCTCTGACAGTCAGTGGTTTATAGTAAGTAGTGTTTAAGTGCCTTAAACAATATCGCAGTTCCAGCTACAATACATGATCAAACTTCCGGTGTACATTGTCAAACACTTAGGTCTCTGCTAAGCTGAAAGTGTTCAATGGGAATGGTGGCTCTATGGCTTTGTTTGGGGTGCTTCCGGGAAATCTACACTTAACTTTAATCTTTTGACTATATTTATTTCCTTAGTCAACATATACATTGTACATGAAACTTGCATCAACAAATTGATATAAAATCAAGTTTTATCTAGTGAAAAGTTCATGAGTTCTTATTTCATAGAGAACTCATTTAACATTTCATCTTTGCGTCAGTATTGGCTACAAATGATTGTAATATTAGTTACATTGACGATAGCTCAGTTTGTTACTGTAGCAAAAATACATGTGTAATTGTTTTGTTTTTTTTTGTTGTTTTGTTTTTGTGTATTGTTTTTTGTTGTTTTTTTTTCTTGTTTTTTTTTAGGTATCGAATTGTAATAGATGCTAAACGTATAAAGATATTCAAATTTCTGCTCTTAAAGTCACAATTAAAGGTTCTTTTCGTCTTTATACATTTCTAGTTATTTGGCAGATTTTGAACGCTTTGCGTAATACAAGTGCATTTATTTTTCTTAGTTTTTAAAAGAGAAGTTAAAAGCTGTGAAGAAATGTTACAAACAAATTAATATTGGTTTTAATCTTAATAACAGTATTTTTTCAATTTTTGCTGAAGTGCTATTTTGCCCTGTACTTTTTTCTATAGCATGAAAATATTTGATGCAGAAAAACTTATCTTGCACAGGAAAAAGGCATGAAATACAATCACTTATTGAGCTGCTATTTTCAAACCCTACTGACTTTGGATTTGAAATGAATACAGTTCTATACAATGTATTTTAATAATAAAATGTATTCTTGAAATAATATTTGAAAGCATACATTTTTACTTTTATATCATTCAAATGAGTAAAAACTGTAGTAATAGTGGTTATCTATAATTATATGTATACCAGTATTTGCATACTCATTCATGTTTTTATGATTTAACTGATTATTATTATCATCATTTAACATATGAATACAGAATAGCCTTAATGAAGTGAACAGCTACTAACTCAAGTAAGAATCAAATTGTATGATGCAGGATATTAATAATACTATCCCAAGAACAGCCCACTGGCAATAAGTTGAGTTAAAGGGCAGGGAATGCCTGAAAATAAGTTTATTTCATACGAAAATCATCCTCAAACCTGTCATAATACTGGAAGAATTTTTAAAATTGGACCGCTATTGAAAAAGATATGGCAGTTTGAAATTTAAAAAAAAAGAATGGCTGATCCTGGTGGCAGCCATTTTAATATATTTCTGACGTCATTTACACACTGCTGAATTCTTTATTTAGTAAATAACTTTAAATAAGATTAATTTCATACATAAAGATTAAAGAGGATGTAAAACAAGGTAATTAATTTCATTATTGCTGAAAAAAGTAGAGAAATTAATTTACAGAAATAAGTAAATACAGTTCAAATATTTTTTATGTGTCTAAAAATTAAATTAATCCGCCATTTTGTTTTTGTTGCCATGGAAACAAAATGGCCACATTTTTTTCAAATATTTAAATGCTCATAAGTTTCATATTATTAAGCCGATTTTGATTATTTCACTCCTTTAAATGATTTAAGAAATCCCAGAAGAAGGAAACAATATAAGAATAGCATTGCCTTTCCCTTTAAGTTCTGCACTTACAAGGCTCTTCTTAGGGCGTTACCTGACGTTTGAAAGGTATATGCATCTGCAAGGGACCGGTGTTTTGGACGGGGTACCTCCACCAGCCAGCGGCCCCACAACCCTTCTGCTGGTGGGGTATGGAGGCCTCTCTCGGAAAAATGTGAAATTTAAACTAGAAATGGTGAAATCTGGCTCATGCAGACCTAGATAATAGGGTCAAAATCGTACAAAAAGCGTATATCCGCCTTATGTACATGATGGTACATTTTTTAATAGTTTTTTTCATGAAAGTTGGTCAGTAGGCATTTTATGATGTGTTCATGATTTCTTTCGATATAAGATCATAAACGACCATGAATAAGGTCACAAGTACAATTATAACGATATTTGGTTATTACTGGCTCTTGGTTGAACTCCTCATTATTGTTATCTTTTTGGTTGATTCTAGCACATTTACAAAATGTAACGAAACTCATACAGTTTAAAGGATAATCAATTTTGGAAAATAGTAGTACACATTTGTACAGGTAACATTGAAGTAGAAATATATGTGCAGTTGAAACTAGACTGTAGTTAGTGTAATGAATGATGGAATGCATATTGGGAGTGGAGTTTTCCCCTCTAGCGAGAATTTATAGGGCATCCACTGAGAAAATTTGAAGGATTTTGGGACTTATTCGAAGGATTTGTTGGTATACCTTATACACAATCAGGGGAAACGTGCATTTGTCCGAAATGAATGGAATAAACTATTCAGTTTTAACAATGACATCAACTTTATTATCCAGGAAAACAGTATCGGGAGACATTCACCATAAAAACAATAGTATGAACTTTTTATAATTTTAAATAACTCATATGGTATATTTTTTATACATAAACTGCAAAAATAAAAACTTTCGAGTGGTCATATAACTCGATTGGCTACGGTTGTTTACACACCTCACACGATTAAAGTTTATATCGTCGTTAATGGTAACATGTGGCGCGTAATTATTTTGCGCTTCAAGTCTTTGACATCACTTATATTTAAATGGTAATGTAATTTTGAAAGTAACAGTCACGTATTTTCAGAAATGACAACATCAGATAAGTGCGCGGCGCTGAAAGTATTAAACGTATTTTGTCGCCCTCTCTTTGAATCACTCGCCCAACCTTCCTTAAAACGTTTGTGCAACGTAAAGACAAGTATCCTGCTAACATTTGCCCGACTTCCAGAATTTTCCACGTCCCGTTTTGTTTGTGAAGGAGTCATAGTGCGACCTACACAATATTTTATTAATACTTTCTGCGCCGCGAACTTATCTGACGTCGCAATTTCAGAAAGTGCGTGCGACCGTTACTTTCAAAACTACATTACCATTTTAAAGCAAGTGATGTCAAAGACTTGAAATGCAACATAATTACGTGTCACACGTTGCCATTAAAGATGATATAAATTCTAATCCTGAGATGTATATCGAGTAAGTAACATGAGTTTAAATGGAAGCCTCTTCTTTTTTATAGGAGGAAAACTGAGAGTGCGCCGACTAGCACTGACTGCCGTCCATTATTTAAATAATACTCAAATAATATGAAAGGTATTCAGTTCTAAACTATATAGTCCTGTCGAGTGTACATTGAAATAACACCAGTTAAAACAATTATTTCATGCGTCGCTTATTTTCGAAATAATAAAAATGTTCGCGATTTTCTGGGACAACCCTAGTACTTGTTACTTAAGATACTAAAGGTTACCGAAAAATGAACGAGCAACTATTAATAATACCAAAGTTTACTACGAAAAGTAACAATTCAAATATCTTGAAATGTTAAATTTAAAGTCCGATCAAATATGCAAGAATAGTTCAAATTTAATTCCAATCAGAATTAATTCCAAATTTCTCACACAATTAATATTGTATTTAATATATCCAAAGTATCTAAATCCCCTCTTTAAAACTATTTTCAATCCATAATGTTAATATAAATCTATTAAATGTTCAATTTCCAAACTGGTAATATTTTTATCAAGAAATACAGGAAAATTTATCACTAAAATTTTAGTAAGGTACTACTTGTCCACAGACAGCTTCATGAAATGTTCCAACACTTTCATGTATACCAACAACACAAAAAAGTTTCTGGAAAATCAGAATAACCCAGACTTGAAAATAATATATCATGTTTATTAGTATTTATGATGGAACATTCTTGAAAACCGTAGATTGAATATAAATGACTTGTTGACATACATGCTGTCTCAAAGCTAGGACAGGCTTTATAGTAAACAGTGAGTTATTAACAAAAATCAAATTAAGCATAGTGGGGAATGACACGTACATATAAACAATTCATCTCTTAGTTACAACTTCTGGACATGGTTTTTGCTTTATAACATTTTTCATTTAAAGGACATAATATAGACGATACTCTAGAAACTTTAAGGCGCCAGTAGAGATCTTTCTGGAAAGTCTTTTGAGGCACATGTGATTATTTGTTAAATAAATTAAATGCAATTTTAGTTTCATTTTTCATCACTTTCTACAAAATTCTCTAAATGTTTCAGGTTTTCCAAGATGGCATTGATACACAATGTATAGCTTTCTCAATTTTTCTGCCTAAGTTGTCACTTTGGAAGACACAAAATTACATAACTGAAGCCCATACAGATTTGTTATCATTATCTTATTGCTTTGTTGCATACACTATTATAATAATACATGGTTTTGAAATTATTTACCTACTCTGACCGGCATCAATATGACTGTATTTGAACATTTTAAGTTTCTTATGCTATAGTTACTCATTTTTATGCAAAATATCAATTAATTATAGGATCCAGTAACCTAAATTATGCTTGTAACAAAAGAACTTCATGCTAAATGCACAAAATATAAATAATGTACATAGAAAAGAATAATCTGTCAATATGAGGATTCAGTAGGATACACTTTGTAAAATTGCTTTATTTTTTTACTAGAATTATCAAAAAAAATATGAAACCCACTGTTCTAAGGTATGACCATTAAATACTATTTCAAAATCAATTTCAGAAGAAACTCATGATACTGTTCAAAGAAAACATTTTAGCTGCCTAACTGCCCTTAAGATTTGCATTTTAACGTTGTTGTTTTTTCTCTCTTTTTTTTTCTTTTTTTTATTATATATATATATATATATATATATATATATATATATATATATACTCAGTACATCCCTCGATTTTTTCATACTTTCCTTGTACATGTATTTTTGAATTTTGTGTAGTAGTATTGTAAACTCGTTTAAAAACCTGACCATCATCCGAAACCAAAACCCCCCAAAAAAAGTCAAGTAAGTGCAGTTTTCTTATCAATTATCTGGTTAAAAATATTGACTGTAGACCAAGTGTTGCGTTTCTAGATGTACTCAATATATGTATATGCAGAATATGTTCAAGCCTGATTCATGGCATAGTATCAATATAAATATACAGGTATGAAAAAAACTGTCATGTTATATCACATGTATCTAGAAACATTGCATTAGCAAAGGATTTTTCATTCTTCTTCATTCCAAATCGAAATTATATGCATAGACATATAGAAGTATGCCCAGGTACACTCCTTGAGTGTGGACTAAGACTACTTAAACAGCATAATAGCTTATGCCATGTCTTAACAAATCGTATGAGATAGTTGGTTGCCTTATCTTATACTTACATTGTGTATAACAAGTCCAATAGCAGATAGACCTATTTTGCGTTACAAATTGGATAAAATTCAGATAGGCCACTTTCTCAATTTAAATAAAGATATTTACCACAGTTGTTTGTATAATGTGTGTCTTATCATACTTAATCCAATTATGCAAAAAAAAGTGATTTTGTGAAAAATTGTCAGGTAGAACTCTTTTGTGCCGAGCCATTTATGGATCAGTGAGCGAAAGCCATATAGTTCAACATGCGTTTGCATGGAGAGTCATCAAACAAAACTTACGTTTTGTAAATAACACATTTTTTTTAGATAATTGAATAATTAAATTTGGAATTCCAAAGTCAGTTGAATGTGATATTTTTACACTTTTAAATTAAGCAGTCTCTCTCTCTCTCTCTCTCTCTCTCTTAATTTCAGATGGAAGTTTAGGTGGATATTGCCATTTCTTAACAATATGTTACGCACCACATGCACATTGTAACCGTAATACATATAAATGTGAATGCCGGAGTGGCTTGAATAAATCCACTGGATCTTGCAAAAATGGTAGGTAGTCTACTAGGACTGTTTAGCCATCCATTTATATTCAAAATACTCAGATATGATGTTAGAGAAACAAACAATTCGATTAGAAGTTTAAACATCTATATACAATGAGACTTCACCAAAAACAGTGTTTTTCTTGGTAGTTCCCACCACTAGACGCTAATACACAGTTTTTGTGATCACTTCCTAGTCAGTACTTTCTTGATATAATAATGGAATATCATGTTATTGACAATGTGACCCGCGTTTATGGAAAAGAACATATAATCACACATTTGCAGTCATTAACCTAGTCAAGACAAACATTTTGTATTTTTAATTATAATTTTTTCGTATTATAATCATATGGTACTTGAAACCTTATAAATGTTTCTGCTTAACGGAATTTATTTTAATTATATATATATGTGCAATTTAAACTATGCTGATTAAAATTCACAACTTCTAGTTCAAATACATGCCTTAGACTACCCACTAGTTAATCTGTTTTGCTGTATATGTTTTAATGCAAATGCTATTTCACTTTGTAAATTATGATTACGTTATTATAAAACAGAACTAATTAATCTGTAACAATTGTAATACCGCTGTATTTGTTAACTTGTAGAAAGTATATTCAAATAAACAATGTTGGCAAATAATTGTATGAATATTAAGTCTTTGCTTTTGTATCTAACAATACTCAATAGTAACGTAACTTTCTGTTATAAATGGCGAACCCTCATGATATACATTTTCTTTCAAAGTTGTTGTTCAGTATAATATAATTGTCGCAAGCATTATAAATTCATATAATATCTGACTGTAGACATACTCATAGACTTAATTAAATTTATTGATAACAAATTGGTAACGTATTGTAATATGAAAATATATGTTGCATTTGTTGTCTACATCATTCTGGAAAATATCTACTTATAAATGGAACTATCTGATAGCAATACTGTTTGATTAAATATAATGTTATCTGAATGTGGCATAAACTTATCATTTGCTTAAGACGCCATTTTGGCCGCCATCTTTAATCCTCCATAAAACATTTGCCAAATGATGACAGGGTGTCGTCAAACGGATTCAACTTCCACAACACCACTACAACTGAAAACCATCAAAACCTTTTCTATCTGCCCCCAAACAAGGTCCAGCAAGAAACCAGCATCCTCGTCAGGACTAGTAGTTCCCCAGTCGCCCGCCCGTGATGAAATAATGCATAGAGGGGCATTCCTGGACTTTTCCTCCACTACCAAAGCTGGAAAGTCGCCATATGACCTGTAATTGTATTACCCAAGAAAACAAAAATAAAATATTAGTACATTTTATCGTTTCTTATGTTGAAAATGTGCACTTGTAATGTGGGGAAATAATATTCAAGGCAGATACTTTCCAGCAGGGAACGGAATTTACCATACGCGCCGTAGCAAGTGTGTAAAATATTTACAAAAAAAGCTAGCGAATATCTTATATTTAACAAAACTGAATTAAGTATTGGAGCATTTGTAACAGTCTTTCAAAGCAATTATTGGTAAAATATTGTACATCAGTATCGAAATTTTCACGTCAAACAGTGCGGCCATTGGTAAGGATGGAAAAATTACAATAAAATTGCGAAATCTTAGCATACGACAGATTTTAAAACTTTTGACTTCACTATAAACTACATTTAATCAGCTTTCCACAAATGTATGTCTCATTAACAATCAAATTGAGCACAAACTTACTATACAATACAACTTTACAATACGTATCATTAAGTGTTACCAGCGGGTAATATTTGGACGAGAGCCCATTTAAAATCGATGAATAATGTAATTGATATACACATGTTATAAACTTCTAAAATCAGTAACATGAAGTCACATGTATAGTTAAATTAATCAGAGTTTAATTGTGTAAGTCGTTTAATTGTCAAACGAATAAACTAATATCGTAAGTCAACGATGTATTGTATTGTTTATATCGTACCAGGGTTCCAGTAACTTCACAGATTAAAGTAAAAATGGCGACGGCATTGTCTCTTTAATCGAGCTAATAATCCAATTATATAAAATTTCTCTACAAAGTTATTTATTGGACTTTAGTGAGGGCAATAATTTTAGAACATACTAAAACGTTATCAATATGCTGTTGCGTGTTTTCCTTTTATAAGCATACGAGATTGGATCTTCAGAGTTAACACATTTTCTATTTAAGTCGGTTTTGTCGGTGGACAGTGCTTATCAAATAGCAGTTGTTTTGATGATGGCGCATATTGTGACAGTAGTAGCAATACATGTGTCATTTGTCCGATAGACCACAGTGTAATAGACGGAAACTGTGTTGAAGGTAAGTCAAATATTTTAGATTTTCTTACACTATTTACATATAAAATAATACTAAGGGAACCAGCATGTCTCTGACGGTCAATAGCTTATTATAAATGGTGTCTAGGTGTCTTAACAATAGGGTGATCAAACCTCCGGGTGGCATTGTCTCACAGGTAGGCCTTTGCCAACCTGAAAAAGGTTCATTATGTAGGGTTTGAATGTATTTGAATTCAACATATTTTTGTCAACAAATACATGAAACTTGCACCTAGAGATTAATTTAAAATCAGGTTTTGAATAGTTGAAAAAGCACATGATATCTTACTTAACAGAAAACTCTTTGCGTCAATGTTGACTGGAAATGGATTTAATATCAGTTGCTTTGACGAAAGCTCATTTTGTGACTTAGCAAAATGACCATGTCATTTTTTCAAGATTTTAAATTGTCGTGGTTACTTAATGTATAATAGGTTATTTAAATTTCTGCTTAAAGTAAGATGCAATTAAAGGTTCTCTTCGTTTTTATACTTTATTGTACTAGTTATTTGGCAGATATTTATCAGGCAGAGAAAGCGATTTATGTAAACATGCGTATGCATAGTGCTGGTCGTCAAATAACCCTTACGTTCGTTATGTAGCACAACGTTTACTGAATAATTTAATTATAAGATTTGGAATTCCAATATCAGTTGAATGTGATATGTGTTTCACATTTAAAAAATATTTTTCTTTCTCTTTCTACATGTGAGATGGAAGTTTGGGGGGTTATTGTCTTTGGTACAGAAGCTGTTACGGACCAAATACACGTTGTGACCGTACTACAAACAAATGTGAATGTTGGAGTGGCTATAATATATCCAATGGATCATGCAAAATGGGTAGGTGGAGCATCTGGTGACTTATAATTCTATCACCCAACAAAACAGAAATAAAATATTATTACATTTTATCGTTTCTTGTGTTGAAAATGTGCACTTGTAATGTGGGGAAATAATATTCAAGGCAGATACTTTCCAGCAGGGAACGGAATTTACCATACGCGCCGTAGCAAGTGTGTAAAATATTTACAAAAAAAGCTAGCGAATATCTTATATTTAACAAAACTGAATTAAGTATTGGAGCATTTGTAACAGACTTTCAAAACGATTATTGGCAAAATATTATACGCCAATATCGAAATTATCGCGTCAATCAGTGCGGCCATTGGTAAGGATGGAAAAATTACAATAAAATTGCGAAACCTTAGCATACGACAGATTTTAACAATTTTGACTTCACTATAAACTACATTTAATCAGCTTTCCACAAATGTATGTCTCATTAACAATAAAATTAAACACAAACTTATTATACAATACAACTTTACAATACGTATCATTAAGTGTTACCAGCGGTTGTATTGATGTGTATAACTGGACGAGAGCCCATTTAAAATCGATGAATTATGGAATTGATATACACATGTTATAAACTTCTATAATCAGTAACACGAAGTCACATATATAGTTAAATTAATCAGAGTTTAATTTATGTAAGTCGTTTAACTGTCAAACGAATACAACTAATAGCGTAAGTCAACGATGTATTGTATGTCAACGATGTATTGACCCGCCCGCTTAGCTCAGTAGGTAAGACTGTTGGTCTACCGATCGCGGGGTCGTGAGTTCAATCCTCGGGCGGGACGTATGTTCTCCGTGACTATTTGATAAACGACAATGTATCTGAAATCATTGGTTCTCCACCTCTGATTCATGTGGGGAAGTTGGCAGTTACTTGCGGAGAACAGGTTTGTACTGGTACAGAATCCAGGAACACTGGTTAGGTTAATTGCCCGCCGTTACATGACTGAAATACTGTTGAAAAACGGCGTTAAACCCAAAACAAACAAACAAACAACGATGTATTGTATTGTTTATATCGTACCAGGGTTCCAGTGACTTCACAGATTAAAGTAAAAATGGCGACAGCCATTGTCGCTTTAATCGAGCTAATAATCCAATTATATAAAATTTCTCTACAAAGTTATTTATTGGAATTTAGTGAGGGCAATATTTTTAAAACATGCTAAAACGTTATCAATATGCTGTTGCGTGTTTTCCTTTTATAAGCATACGAGATTGGATCTTCAGAGTTAACACATTTTCTATTTAAGTCGGTTTTGTCGGTGGACAGTGCTTATCAAATAGCAGTTGTTTTGATGATGGCGCATATTGTGACAGTAGTAGCAATACATGTGTCATTTGTCCGATAGACCACAGTGTAATAGACGGAAACTGTGTTGAAGGTAAGTCAAATATTTTAGATTTTCTTACACTATTTATATATAAATTAATACTAAGGGAACCAGCATGTCTCTGACGGTCAATAGCTTATTATAAATGGTGTCTAGGTGTCTTAACAATAGGGTAATCAAACTTCCGGTTGGCATTGTCTCACAGGTAGGCCTTTGCCAACCTGAAAAAGGTTCATTATGTAGGGTTTGAATGTATTTGAATTCAACATATTTTGTCAACAAATACATGAAACTTGCACCAAGAGATTAATTTAAAATCAGGTTTTGAATAGTTGAAAAAGCACATGCTATGTCAATGTTGACTGGAAATGGATTTAATATCAGTTGCTTTGACGAAAGCTCATTTTGTGACTTAGCACAATAACCATCTTATTTTTTCAATATATTAAATTATCGTGTTTAGTTAATGTATAATAGGTTATTTAAATTTCTGCTTAAAGTAAATGCAATTAAAGGTTATCTTCGTCTTTATACTTTATTGTACTAGTTATTTGGCAGATATTTATCAGGCAGAGAAAGCGATTTATGTAAACATGCGCATGCATAGTGCTGGTCGTCAAATAACCCTTACGTTTGTTACGTTGCACAACGTTTACTGAATAATTTAATTATAAGATTTGGAATTCCAATATCAATTGAATATGATATGTGTTTCACATTTAGAAAAAATATTTCTCTTTCTCTTTCTACATGTGAGATGGAAGTTTGGGGGGTTATTGTCTTTGGTACAGAAGCTGTTACGGACCAGATACACGTTGTGACCGTACTACAAACAAATGTGAATGTCGGAGTGGCTATAATAAATCCAGTGGATTATGCAAAATGGGTAGGTGGAGCATCTGGGTCGTTTATCTATTTACAAGTGCTGGTCCATTTTTGTCCAACATACTCGAGACTATTATATTAAGAATAATAAACAATTCGATAAAAATGTAGACATCTACATACCACAACCTTCCACCAATAATACTAGTAGTTATTGTCTGGATCGTTCCCATCACGGTGCACGAATACATGAGCGATCAACAATAGTTCAATGTGCATATACGAGCGAGTATTGTCGATTTTAAAGCTGGAAAATATGCAATGACTGTCGTTAGTTTCTTTGACTACAACTTGTAATTCGTCAACATAAACATATAACTCAGATTATACATGTTGTATATTTTTTGAAACGTACACGATATTGGACACACTAACCTAGCTGAAACTACACAAATTTTGTCAAAATATTCAATTTATCCAAAAGAAAATTAACACAAGGTGAAAGAAAAATATTATTGAAGGGTCTCAAATTTACACCTACACCAGAGAATGGAAACAAAGTAGAGTTAGAAACAGATTTAAATGAATTTCATAGAAAACTTAGGCTGAAAGAATTTTTATTATGCCCCCGAAGGGAGGCATATTTGATTTCAACTGTCCGTCCGTTTGTTAGTTAGTAAGTTCGTTCGTTCGTTCGTTCGTCACAACGTTAACTTTTTGCATGAAGGCACTTTACTCGCGAACCACTGCACACAGGACCTTCAAACTTCACATGCTGATAGTACTTATTGAGTACACTACCCCTACTGACTTTGGGGTCACCAGGTCAAAGATCAAGGTGCTGTGGGGGCATTTGTCACCATTTGTGACAGCTCTTGTTTCATGATAAAATTATGGATAATGATAATTCATTAGTACGTAACAAGAGCAATTTTGCACCATCAAAGGGTCGTAATATACGTTTAGACCAGTTTATCGAAGTCAATAAAAAAATTTCCACATACATATTTACATGTCAATCAGACATATAATATAACATTGGAGGAAAGGAAAGAAATCACGTCCTTACAAAATGATGACAACATTGTAATCAAACAGGCAGACAAAGGGGAGGCATAGTTATAATGAATAAGAATCATTATAAACTTAAAATTCTAGAAATGCTTGAAGATAAAACATTTTACAGAGAAACTGATGAAACATTTTCTAAAATAACATTTAAGAAAATTAGAGATGCCATTAAATTTAGTAAAGATATAAGTAGGAAAGAAATAGATTATTTATTAAACTTTGAATTGAAACCTAGCATGTTTAATGGTGTGCCTAAAATTCATAAAAGTAAGCTTTTAAAAGATAATTGCATTGAACAAAACACTGAATATATAGAATTAGGAGACCTAGATGATCTCAAATTTAGACCGATAGTAGCAGGCCCAATATGTGAAACACATTGACTTAGTAACCTCATAGATATTTTATTAAAACCCTTTGTCTGTCATGTTAAAAGTTACATTAGAGATGATATAGACTTTTTTCCAACATTCAATCAGTTACAACTGAAGATGCATTATTAGTTTCATTTGATGTTACAGACCTTTATACAAATATTTCACACAACTTGGGACTAGAAGCAGTTCAACATTGGCTGGAAAAACATCTTGATTGTATTCATAAAAGATTTACAAAAGAATTCATCTTAAAAGGCAACAATTATACTAATATAAACTCGAATTTAGATTTAAGTAACAATTCTGTCATATACATGAAATAACGACGATAGCATATACTTTAATTAAAGACTACACCTTAGACTTTAAGTAACAATTATATCGTTGACCTAAAGCAACGATATTAGCATATTGTTTAATTAACGTCAATGTCATAGACTTTAAGTAACTATAATGTCATAGACGTAAGGTAACGACAATATCATAAACAATAATTAATAAAATTAGATAGACTTTATTGAAACTTGTTACTGTTGCTGTTAAGGTTCAGACTGCAAATCAAAGTTAAGTGTATTCGGTTCTTTCATAGCTTAAATACGATTTTATTTTCATTTTTCATAAACTGTTATGGTGAAGATGCTATTTTGATATAGTTTGGTCGTTGTATTGGATGACCACAATATATATATTTTTCAAATGAAAACAAACATAGAAGTTCTAAACACAGACTTATTTAAATCTATTACTATTTACAGAAGCAAAATCTTCAAGAGCATGTCTGAAATGTACAATAATCACTAATAAAACAATACTTACATTTTCAGACGGGCATCCTGGAGGACAGTGCTTATCGGACGGAACTTGCACCCCCAGGGACTCTGTTTGCAACACATTTAACAATACTTGTGAAACGTGCCATAAATACCATCGTTGGATAAATGGCAAATGTGTCCAAGGTTGAAAAATCATTGCTTGAAATATGGACAAACATGTATTACACACAACAACATGCTTCATTAGCTAGTTGGTATAGTTGGTAGATCCCTAAATATATTCAATAGACCAGACCAGTCTCCGTCACCTCTTCACTTATTTACATGTAATATTCGGGTTAGTTTGTAAATAAAGGCATTCCACATTGTTTTTCACTTGAGAGGTTGGGGGTTGGGTTTTTATTGGGGCTGGTGATGAGGGGAGTTTATGTCTTACCGTCACAATTTTAGCCATAAACTTTTATGCGACTTCTCCACTTTAAATGGTGAGTATGATATTACAGCGGGCACGTTCGGGCACATCGGTGACATTTCGTAAATTAGTTGCACACAGTCTAACAAAATCTTGGTTAACGACATTAGAAATATCACCAAGAGAATACCTTATATATATATTATTTATTATGGAAGAGATACCCATAAACTTCAAACTGCCAAAGAAAAATATCGGAAGCATTAATAAAACGCCTTTGCTGATCCCTTGTACTAAAGCGGTAAAGCCAAAGCATTTTCCGTTGGAAAGATTGAGTAAACTTTATGCAAATAAAAAAAAAAGATACAGGCATTATGTGATCATCTTGAATTCGATAACGAGATAAAATGAATTGATAGTGTTCGAAATGCCCTTCACAGTATATGAAATGTGTCAATGACTGTACCATTGTCATTCTGGGTATCTCTTTCAGATGGAACATCAGGAGGAAAGTGTTTACATAATAATACATGTACCGAGTCAAGTACTGTTTGTTCTATAACCAATAACACTTGTGTGAAGAATTCAAATACTCACTGGGAAGTTGGCAAAAAGATAGTTAGTATGGGTATGTATCGTAAAATAGACACTTTTAGTAAGTTTATTTAGATTATCGTCTAGTGTGAAAAATAGTCACGGGAGTTATTACTTTGACGACTAAGCGGAGTGTATTATAAATTTGGGGAACCAATATCAAAATTTTCCTGTAACTCTTACATGTAAATAAATAATGATCAAATTTGTTGTGTGTAAGATTCACTCACTGTGGCAAAACAACCTTTCAAAATTTCAATCGGAAGTGTTATTGCATGGCATAATATATAAGATGGTACGGATGTTAGAACAGGAAAGAGCGCTTATTACAGTAACAACTCCTAGTTATGTTTGATAGCATTTTTAATTCTTAACATATAATTGATATAGATTTGTTTTAAATAGAGTCGAAGAAGATAGAGTAAATCAATCCCGAACATATCTAACATATTTAAGTAAACATCTTCTGCTTAAGCACAGGTTAGGAATCGACAGGTAAAGCCGAATCCAAATCAAATGCTGCACAATAAATGTTGATATTATGTCCATTATATCACTCTGATCACAGGCAAACTTATAATATATTATTTGTTTTAGGAACTTGGGCACTGCAAGCAATTGCAGTAATTGCAGGCGTAATCGTTATAATGCATTACACGTGTTTTCGTGGACGAAATGGACATATACACAACAGACCTGTACATGTGTAACAACTTATATGCTTAAAAATCTGAGGGTTGTACATAATGTTCTTTGACGTTTACAAATATACATACTTACCAGCTGCACATAAATACAGTCGAAACTCGTTATCTCAAACTCGCTTACCTCGAAATTCTTCTTAAGTCGAAGAAATTTTCAAGTCCCGTCAAATTTCCTTCTATATATATGTAATTCGACTCCGGTTACGTCAAAATTTGACTTACCGAGACTCCGGATGTGTCGAAAGGGATTTTCAGTCCCGACAATAAAATTCAAGTGCATTGTAAACTCGGTAAGTCAAAGTGGGGAAAACATGTGATAAAATTTCACACATCTCATTGTGAAGGTGGCTGGTTTTTAACACATGTCCATGTTTATTGCCTAAACAAAAAGCAGTGACGCCGACATATCAAAGGTGCAACGATTATCAAAGTGAGATAATGTCATACTACCATAATGATAATTGTTTGATTTAAACATTAGATTTCTTAATTAGCGGTCATTTGTTTTTGAGACGTTATGAAAACTGCTTTTAATTTCAACTAATGAATTAATTAGTTTGAACAGCTGAGATCTTTAATAAGTATTAATTAGAGGTAATCGCGATGAGAATGTATAAAAAATAACTTCTTGGGGGGAAAGCATCGTTCGTTCAAAATCAGATCGAAATGCTGTCAATCCTCCGGGAGAGAAACGTGGTACAAAAAGGAAACTTGGCTCAAAACATTTTTTTCAAAAACTGAAAACTTTCATAAACACAAACTGTACGGGATCGTGTACGCGTAAAGTGCCGACAGCGTATCCACGGCATCAAGGAAACAATTTTCATTAAATCTTTTCGTTACTAAACCAACTTTTTCTCATTATTTCGTACATATTCGTCCATCCTCATAACTTGAATTTCGGTTATCTCGAAATAAAAAGCACGGTCCCTTAAAATTCGAGATATCGAGTTTCGACTGTATGTAGAACGATGGCTGATCGAGTGCAACATGGCCGGAAGTAACTCAAATTCTGAAAACGTTTCATCCTTGTATTCAAATGAAGTTATGCGAATATGTGAATTGTTTGTTTTCATAATTGTTTTCGTATCTTTGTTCGTACATGCGGTATCATTTATATAATAAAATCTATCAGTAATGGAAAATACAGTAGCTCTCACGCCGCCTGGTACCGGCTTAAGCGGAACTCTATTACATATGTTTTGAATGGACTCCATGATCCCAAATGACCAGAAAATATATCAACAATGAATCCAAGTACGGGGAGACTTTTTACAGCCACCACACGGCGCGTAAAGATTGCTGTTGTGATAGTTAATAAAATCTGTACATGTTTCAGAACTGACAGAAATGGTTCTTTCTTAAAACTTAAACACACATTGCGAAGCAAGGAACAAAAGCTATGAATTATCTTATAAAAAAAGCAAAACCGTCTGTTTACCTATTGTTATGCTAACACAATATTTTTAACTGTTAAACCTATTGTTTTGAAATTTGGGCTATGAAAATATACAGAGTTAGCATGTTGTACTTTGAATTGTCTTTATTGTTTGTTCGTTTGTTTGTTTTGGATTTAACGCCGTTTTTCTACAGTATTCCAGTCATGTAAAGGCGGGCATTTAACCTAACCAGTGCTCCTGGATTCTGTACCAGTATAAAACTGTTCTCCGCAAGTAACTGCCAACTTCCCCACATGAATTATCAGTGGTGGAGGACGAATGATTTCAAACACAATGTCTTTTATCAAATCGTCACGTAGAACAAACGCCCCGAGTGACAGGTGTTCAACTGTTGATATTTAAACGATAGTTATATCCTTTTTGGCATATGGGAGGAAGTGATCCAGTAACAGCCATGCACGTTTGCTAAGTCACTTTAATAAAGTTTTCACTGCATTGTAAATATTGAAAATATTCCTGCTTCCTGTTGATTAATTAATGTATGGGAAAAGAATGAATTTCAAAACACCAAATGAAGTACACTAACTGCAAAACAGAAACCGTCTTATTAGTTTGTTAATGGATGGTATTAAGACAAAGTAAACAATTATAGACTTTTGAGTGCACTTATGGACTTGGACTTTTGAAAGATACTTAGGTAAAATTCTAAATATTATACGTATATGTTAATAAATGGGAGAGCGATGCCCTGATCATAACCAGGGAGCTATTGTCTTCTTCCATGGCCGTTATCATTCAAAGGGACCACTCCCCCATGTATAAATGTTTTATTGCATGCTTATCTATCATATAGTATCATTTTTACTGGTACTAGCATCTCCTAACATTCAGCCTTTTTAATAAGGCTAGAAGATTCAAGAATTTCAGTTTTTATTTTACGTTTTACAATGTAAATGCAACAGTATAAAAATCAAATGTCTTTACAGTTGTACCTTGCTGCTTCTAGTACAGTTCTAGATTAAGAATAAGTTATTATCAGATAATAAAACTTTAACTGGATTGTAAGCTTTTTTTCCTAAACTAAACGTCATGACGTCATTTCTGTTTACGGACGTAAATTTTCCACTCTGACGTCAGCGCCATTTTCAAGACAATTGCCATGTCGCCAATAATGATAATATCACAATGCGTCAAGCAATACTATTACATTGTGTACAAAAGAATTTCAGCATAATTTGTCAATATGTATAGATATTCATGTACTAATTACCAGAATTGAATCTGTTTTTGACATGAGCTGTAATGAAACAGTGTATCTATGTTAAAAATATCCTTCCGATGTTTGAGTAGAATATGCCGATATTGCTTCATCGAATTGTATATATCTCAAACAAATTCATGTACGTTGATATTTCATTGCAAAAATTTAACTCTCCTGCGTGTATATAAACGTTATCCTATGTATTCAAAACATGTATTGTTTCTATAAAAATGTTAGTACCTACTATTTCATTGCTAGTGCCACGTCAAAATTATCGGTACATTGTACATATCCTCGTTCTGTAGTGCATGAAATATGTGTAATACACGAATTGAATCGAACATGTTTTATTAATGTACTTGGTTAAAGGGGTGCTTGGTGCACAGTTTTGGCCTAGCAGGATACTAACATTTTCATTTAACATTGACAAGTAATTATTTTAAGCTTTTTATCACTTGGTGATTATCATAGCAAAGTATATAGCAGTCACCTGATGTTCTATCTGGAATTCTATGTAATAATCTATGCAATGTCCTAACAACTTGTAACGTAATCTTCATTTGCACTATCATCAGTTTTTGTTTCACTAATATCTGATAAAGAAAGTGAAACGCTAAACATTTGAAATGAATGAATGCAGAAATAGTCGCATCTATTATTGCCATGTGTACATGTTTTAACTGATTTTAATTGGCAATACAAATCCAAGATGCCAGCTTTTTGAAATCGTTAACTTTTACATGCATACCTGCTAATCATGTATATATGCACATGTTCATGTAAATTGTTGTAATATATCTCGGCTTTCTATATGTACAAATATAAAAGCTTGTATGATCCAGGCCTGGCAAAATCCACTTGAGCCGAATACAACATCCCAGCTGTAGCCTCTGTTACATGTAACAAACAAAATATTTTATCACAAAAGATCTCCATGTACTTCAATGTGAACTGTTGGGAAGTATTCGTCCTCTAACCATGAGTGAAAAAGACAGGTTCATGAGAAATTAATTTTTGAGAAAAGAAACACCATATATGTCAATAAGTATTAATGTATTGACTGCAGCGAGATATGCTGCATTCACGTTGTTTCCCTGATTTTATGATTTTATTTTAATAGTTTACCTTTGCTACAAATATAGAAACATCTAAATGAATAAGTTGTGTCTTCATTGTACCTAACAGAAAACACATAAATGTATTCATTTTAAAATTTCAAACTCATTTTCATTTGTTCATATATTAATCATTTTTACAACAAATTAAATGGATGATGCCATTTAATAGCTGCTTTTGGTAAACAATACTTATGCAGAGTTATATATGAGAATCACTTCTGTTAACAATATGACAATTGTAATTGAACACATTCTGCTACATACCTCCAAGATATTTATGAAAATGATATTGCAAGAATTACATGTTAATTAGAAATAGTTAGGTTCATGCTAAAGTGCTAACAATTTGCCCGGGTACGCAACACCTCCCCCCGCCTCCACCATTTAAAGTTATTATATAGATATTCTTGAACACTGTTTCCACACTCCACAATTTTTATTGTTTTGTAACTGTTGTCTACATTAATGGTATATAACCGTAATAATAATGTACATTATGAAATACGGAAAAGGTTTCATTAGGTGGGTATTTTTGGTCAATTTAATCTTATAATTTAGCGTCCTGACACCGAAAATATGTTTAACTTGTCATCGACATATCAGTTACTGAATGAGCAGAACGAAAATTACATCCCATTACATTCCACGTATGTACAAGACAAACGCAGTATCAACACGATATATACTGATGAGATAAAAAAAAACAAGAAATTTAACGTTATTTTCGTTTCATAGTTTAAATTTGTTGGGCTGACCGACAAACACAGCCAACCGAAACTCGTACAATTTTACTCAGTCCATTGTTAAACTAATGTACCTGCTCATGATTTCCTCGTGCAGCCCGTGTGTGTCAATCCTGTTGTTTTATTGATCGAATTTTACACAGGTACGTGTGTTAGTCGACATACGACCATATTTTCATAAATTTTCTGACAATTAATCAGTTTTTGATAATCCCGAGGCTAAATTTTGAAGAGAGGGTCCAAGTTTTGGCGTGCTCGAATGTGGGCGAAAGCAAGAACGAGTCGCTAGACATTTTTAACGTCTCTCGTTCGACAATACTATGTCTCGTTCGACGAGTCAGAGACACAGGAACATTTGTCGATGACCTCGTTCGGTTAGAACCGCGTGTAACGTCAGTACGGCAGAACAATTACATACGTATACAACATTTGCGTGGCAGATTTGTAACGGCTTAATCCACGTCTTAGTGGTAGTTAACCGTGGACGGCCTATCAGTCGACAAACAGTGAGAAATCGGCTTAGAGAACGGGAAATTATCTGCCGCAAGCCCTACCGAGGTCTAGTTCTTACGCTACGTCAACGTCTCCAACG
Source organism: Mercenaria mercenaria (assembly GCF_021730395.1). Lineage (NCBI taxonomy): Eukaryota > Metazoa > Mollusca > Bivalvia > Venerida > Veneridae > Mercenaria > Mercenaria mercenaria. The sequence goes on along the minus strand of NC_069361.1, from coordinate 70,805,792 downwards.
TCTAATCTAGGATCGCAACCATCGTGGTCAGCGTTGGCAGAACGTACTGTTTAGTGATGAGTCACGTTTCAACTTGTGGAACGCCGTCGGACGTATCCGTGTCGTGAACGCTAACGCTACGCTTACAATTGCGTTGAGGCGAAGTTATTGTCTGGGCAGACATTAACCCTAGGTTTAAGTCCCAACTCGTCGTTTGCCAAGGTAATCTCACAGCCAGGCGTTACATCGACCAATATTACGTCCTATGGTTTAACCTATATTCCGTCAACGTCAAGACTTGGTATTTCAGCTGACAACGCGCAACCTCAAGTTGCACGGGTCACCAGGAACATTTAACATACGAGAAGCATTTACGTTAGCCTTGGCCGGCGTGCTCATCGGACTGCAATCCGATTGAGGTCCATCCAAGGTGACTAAAGTATATCTCCTATTACGCTACGCATAGGATCTGAGAACGACCTATTAATAGCCTCCTTCTGACGACCCTTTCGCTAGCCTATCAGAGCTTAACTTACAACATTTTGCAAATCTACCTGTAGTCTTGACTTTTGATATTTACAATTCTTATGTCGTAAGGTGTCAGACAGCCGGTTAGCTCAGTTGGTAGGCCACTTGCTTTGTGAGCGAGGGGTCCCGGGTTCGAGCCCTGGAATGATTACACATTTTTCTTACTCTTTGATAGTCGAACAAGTCGTCTGATTGGTCAAAATAAAATTAGCAATACTGGAAATCCAAAATATACAGAAGACGTATGTGAATGGGTCGTTCTCAGATCTTCGTTTAGAAGATCAAGTACTTAAGTCAGATTGGAGGTCCATCGTACTGTCGCGCTTCGCCTTCGTACTGTTGCGCTTCACCATCGTGCTGTCGGGCTTCGCCATCGTACTGTCCTGCTTTACCATCATAGTTTCACCATCGTATTGTCGCGTTAACCACGTGTCGAACCAAATTTTAGAAACGGTCCAGTTTCAATGCCATTAACAGGAGTTACATTTCGACCTGATTTCATGTATCCACTAACTAATAATTTACCTTCCGTTTTAACGCATTTATTACCACAAACATCAAACACAAAATGAATAGGAGGCCTTCAAAATTCTGTTTTCGTTTCATTTCCTAAAACTAAGCTAAACTCGGCCAATGAATTATCCCTGCAGAACTCATATTCAGTCCTTTTGGGAAAAAATGGAGTTAAACATGCATTGCTGTTTTGTTCAGTTATGTTTGTCTAATATTTACTTAAAAGAAAAAGGCCTACCAAAACACTTTGCGTCTTTATAACACACTTTTTCTAGTTAAAACATCTCATCTTAGGAGTCATCCATTGAAATACTGGCTGCATTGCAATGAAAGGCGCGCTTTGATTGGTCAAAGTTAAAATAGGAAAATGGTCATTTCATTTTATCTGGCGTTATTATTCAGAGCGAAGATTTCTGACTCCTGAGACGAAATGTACTATAAAAATGTGATAAAGTGTTTTATAAAATCTAAGAGGGTATTTTGTTCGGTCAATAAACTTGTATTTCGAATCATTTTTCTTGTGTTCATATTTACGACATGCAAATATAGTTAATGTCATGTTTGTAATAAAAGGAAAGAAAGTTTAAAGTAGTTTCCTTGATTTGTGCGGCCCAGTTATGGACATTTAAAATAAGTTGACCGTTTCCAAGAACAACAAAATGGTAATTAAAATTATTCCGTCAGCTATGAAAAGGATACGTCTTTTTGTGATGTTTTATGCAAGAATATCGATTTGACACGTTTGTTTCGTGTATTAACGTGCAAAAGGCCCTTAGGATGCATTTTTTAAAAACTCATTCAGTTAAAAAACCTATCGACTATAAAACTAGGAACAGCTAATGTAAAAATTGTGAAATAAATTGTTATGTTTTATAGATGTAGACATATTTGTCTGCTAGAATATCAGTTCTACAACAAAAAACCTTCCAGTCTTAAACGGGCATGCTGCTTAAGAAATATTTATATATGATATACCGTAGTACACATATACAGTGTATGGTAATTATACCCGAAGTTTGTGTGTTTGGATATGTCCGATTTGGCCTCTCCCGAGCCAAAACATACATAAACATCGCGTAAATCTTGCTGATTTCTACTATTCAACCGAAAAAAATGCATAAAGATTTATACCGATTTGTATCATCATTCTAAGCTTCAAACTATGAGTTATGAAATGATCACAGCATTCTAGTTTAAATTAAATTAAATCGAATAGATAACGGCAATCAAGAAGCGAAAACCAAACTTTTAAATGATATTATCATAATTCTTGCATATGTATCATCAGTAAAAATTGCTAAGAAGAAAGAAGAAGCATTTTTGCACATACGGTCATTAGTTTCTCAACTGAAAATTTAGTATTTTTGTGATAAAATACAACTTGAAGTCAACCACAAAGTATGTAACTGTTTGGATACGAGTAATCGAAAAACATTTAACGCTTTGGATATAGCATATGTAACGGTTTGGATAGCAACTAAAATCACGTGATCGTTATCAAAATTGATAAAACTAGATACAACTACAGTTATCTTACTAGTAATTTGTGGGATATCAGAGTGGCCGTGTATATAGTTTGAATAAAATCTAGTGAGTTGGAATTCATGGTGAATCGACACAAAAAGGTCATATGTCACGAAGAATCGCCTCTAGGAAAAGAAGGAAACTGAAGTTTATAAAATTTAATATCAAACTAAAAGGAAAAGGTGTGTATAAACGATTAAAAAAGTGGCATTGTAACCCCACCCAGTACTTATACTGCACCGGCTGACCACATATCACTACTGGACATGCCGGTGAACGCGCAATTAACCCACGACCTCCACACTCGAAGGCGTTTTCCGAGGCGTTTAATAGCTGGTGCGTTTGAATTTCTATTTATGATGAATGGTGTTTACCGTTATTTTTCTTGGTCATTCGAATCCTCTCTCACTTGTGTTTTAGAGGGGAAAACTTTCACTGCTGTGCTCGAGAAATGAAAATTATAAAAGGGAAAATATCCAATATGAAAAACAACGGTCTAAGACCCTTCGAACCGAAAACAGTGTATGCATGGATGTGTACACACTCAAAAATGCTTTGATAAACCTTAACGTATACATACAGTTAACTAAACAAATAAGCAGTTGGATATCGTCTTGGAGCTGTCATTGGCAAAATTACCAAAATGTTATATAAGACTTTTAGTACACATGCAAATGTGATAAGATAAACTAGTCATATGTTAGCCCTGTATAACAACCACTTAATTTTCAACATATCGCTTAACGTGTTTCTGGCAGACCTAAAGCTATCCTCTTTACAGATATCATGTACCACTAACCGAAGATTTTTTCATTGCAAACTATATGAAAACATAGGCTAGAAACAAACATTAGCAGGTAGAAAGGTAAGTCCAAACCGCAAACATCAAAAGAGACTAAGTTATCCAAACCATATGTACACTTGCCATCCAAACCGTTACATTCATCTTTCTACTACACTCGACGGTTTGTGTCATTTTGACTATTAAGGTGTTTTGTACAGTATCACAGATACATACCTATACCAGTAATTATTATCAAGTATATTCACACTTTTACACTTATTTCATAAGTCATAATAGTTTAATTTTTAGAACACCTGACACGAAATTGAACAATTTATATCAGTTTAGAATTTAGAAGACATGTTACTAAATACTTTTAATACTGCAAGAGTGTACAGAATTAGAATTAGTATTCAGCCACAAATAATGAGTTTTTGGTGACGTTGACAAATTCATTTCTATTCAGACATATTCAATAGGCTCACATCATATCATCAGCTGGTATTCTACTTTTCTCTGAAAAACAAAGATGGCAGTTGCATAAGAGGTAGGTAAATGTTATTGGAGGTAATGGGAAAATGAGTCAAGGAAATCTATATCTTAAATATTGATATTCCTTTGGTAACATATTGCATTAGCTTAAAGAAATACAACACTAACCTTTAACACCTTAAACTTTTAATAATATTGGGTGTAATTCATTAACTACGGAAAATCACATATAGCTTTAATTTAAACAAATATTTGAAAAAATTGCCGGAACTTCATTAATATTGTATTTCTAAAATCAACTATTACATTTTCTTATTTAATGGTGCGATGACTACTCAAGTGTAAGGATCAATTATGCTTCCTCCTAAATCCAAAACACAAAGGACTGAAGAAGTAGATTTTTGTCGTCGTGTTCTTGGTGCTATCACTCAAGATAAATTATTTTCAATGGGTACTTTGGTGTATCGCATTGGCCCTATTTATATGTATTACTTTATACAATTGGGTATTTTGTCATATCCCCAGTTTCCTTTACAAAACTTACTGACGTGTCTTTATTTTGAGTTCACTTGTTGTCCGTAACGATTTATATGTTATGTTGCAAGTAATATGAGTTGATGTTTTTACTTTTCTTCCCTTCTCTTCCTTCTATATCTTCCTCCACTCGCCCTTCCTGCTACATATTTCACTACTTTGTTTATTTTTTGATGACCTTCTTTGCAGTTTGTGGTTTTGGTTGCGTTTGCACAATGCTTGTAGGGATTTACCATTACTTTTTAATTTTTAACACGAATGGGTATACTTACCTAGTGTTCCTTGATTCTTTCAAAGCACTAACATGTTGCCAATAGGTAATTTGCTATTTTCCATTTGAATTTTATGTGCAGAAAAAAATGACCTCATACTTGGTATCCTGTTTAATGACCAGGAATTAAAATCGCCTCACCTGCGGATCAAATACATACCTAACATTGTGGTCTATTTAAAGGCGTAAGAACACGGGTTTTCTGGACTTACCCGTAAACTATTTAATGTACAATTAAAAACAATATTTCATATCTGTTAGTCTGTTACTGTTACGTGGATTGTCCTTTGGTCGGTCAGTTTTTCCTTATAATCGTCTATCTCTTACCTAACAGGTGAATGACCCAGCTTCATACAGGACGGCTATAGGGCTATTTCATATGAGATTACAGCGGCTCTTAAAATCGTATACCACAACTATGGTCCTATTTACTTTTTTATTGTTTGGTTTCTTCTTGCGTACACAATGGTTTATTAAGAAAAGCGTACCAAAATTGAATATTTTCATATGCATCTATTATCACACTGGATAACCGGCTATCCTGACGCCTCTTGGAAAAATAACCGCGCTGGAAAAATAACCGCGCTGTAAATGGGTAGGCAGATATGTTGTCATTTATTTCTTTTGATACGAAGTCAATCCTTGCAATTCAACTTGACAATTTTATTAAAGAATGGGCAGGACTTAAATTTACAACTTCTGGTCTGAAAAGGGTCGTTGTTATTTTTAGAAATTCCTAACAATTTATTCAGTCTGAAAAATCGAACAAAATCCAAGGTTTTACGCAGATGTCTTTGTTTATGAACAATCTGTGAAAACTTGAATCAGCTGGTTTGAAAGAGCCTCTGTGCGAAACTTCCGGTTTCTACGTTCTGTCTGAAAAACAGTATTTCAGCATAAATATTGAATCAGATGTACTTGGTGTATTTTGTTCATCGTATACTAGTATACCTGCATATTTGATGCAGCTTTCTGACGAAGCGGATACATTTACATTTGTTTTATGTAAAGAATGTGTGTTGTGAATGTTTGATTTATAATGTAAATTGCACCTCACCATGTTTACGTATACAATGCATATACAGTGAAAAATAAACATAAAAACTACAAAAAACTACAAAAAAAAAAAAAACAATATAAAGTGCTAGTTTAAAAGGTAAACGATTAGCCATGGTCGGTCAGGCGGTGCAAACTCCATAACCATTGGTAACGCCTCACGCCGACCCCAACACCTGACAGTGACTGTTTCACTTGAGGTACGTTTAATTAATATGTTTGTTTTCATTGGTTAAATCTTTTTTTTTTTCCTTATCACTTAATTCTTCTTCCACAAAACTTATTGCCCTTTGAGCCGTCGAAATCACTTGTGTTTGGCTCATTAGACGCATTGTATGCATATAGCTTTTCGTTATTGATATTCTGGTTATTGAGTCGTCCACTTCACGTCTCCTTCTGAGAATATTAGAAAAGGGTCAACTGCAGATCTTCCGTCTCCTGGTCATTTTGGTCGGGCTGGCACACTTACAACAGCATTTCCGGTCTGCATCGTGATTTTTTTAAAGAAGCAGAGCTAGGTTAAGCTTCAGGACAGGTCAAAACCGTCTGAGAGAAGTATTTCAAAATCTTTTGCAAAACTGTAGGCGGAAACACTTGGAAAACAGACTGCACACACGGTGATTGTCATTAATGGCTTTAGAACTGTCAAGTAGTGTATTCTGAAAGTGATATTTATTCAGAATAAAAATGACTATCAAACACGCATAAATTTACTAAAATGTGATTGTAAATTATTCTGTCGTAATGTTTTGTTAATATGAGTATGACGATAATAAGCCCGAAATCATACTAACGTATAAATCTTGCGTTTTAGTGACGCTAGGTATATATTCTAAATACCTCGGAATAACAAACTATTTGGTATAAAGTTGCACTTTTTTCCGAAATAATGCAAAATCAAGCAGTAAAAGAAGTATGCCAGATATCACGGATTTGTTTGTTTTCATAATATAACATAGTCTACGTTATTGATTAAATTTCTCCATTTGCAAACTATTCATTAATGTTCCATAAGGCTTTAAATTTTATGTTAAAAAACAGATGATACAGCTGTCCAAATAGATATTATGCACTACTTTTAATAATACACATGAACTTTTACAGAGTCATACGGGGAGGTAATCAAAAATAATAAACTGTTCTACTATGTTAATCAATATTCAACATGTTAAACAAAGGCATTATGGACCTTTTAAATAGCATGCATCAAATGCATATAGTACGAAAAAAATGCAGATTGTGATAGGTTTGATAATGTCTGGAAATCCATAATGTGCAATTGCTTTGACATATTGAAACCGTTATTCTAAGATCAATTTTCATATCATAACTGGTTAGAAATTAGAAAAATAGTTGTGCTCAAATTTTTTTCTTGTTAAAGGGAAGTAATAACAAATTTGGGGACCATAAACAAAGTCATGCTATACTTCATCATAACACAGAACAAGTTGAGGGTAGTATCTCTGGAATAACTTATCAAAGTATATAACATTAAGATAAAGAAAGTATTGGAATAAAAGGGAAGAAATTAAATATTTGTCTCTGAAACAAGAGTAATGATTTGTGCAACTTTGATTCATTAGATGCTGTTATATATCAAATATCAAAGCTTCTGTTATTGTAGTTTCAGAGCAGAGTGTTTAAATTTCATTTTTTTTTCTTTGGCAGCCAGAATTCTGCAGGTATTTACTGCATCTGTACTGGTTTTAGAGGAAGAAACAATTTGTTAAGGTTTCGTGACATTTGGCCCAGTGGTATTAGATATTAAGGAGATATTTTGTAAAGAATTTCATTCCCTTTAACACTCAATAAAGTTATAATCGGTGTGACAGACAGAAAGACAGACAGTGAGCGAGCATTTCTAAATCATCCACCAGGAAAATGAATAAAATATGTTTGTGTTTGCTGTGATATTACACATCTACACAACATAAGTAAATGAGCAAGTAGGAAATGTATAGTTCTATTTAACTATCAACAACGTTACTAAATGTATAACATCATGAAATGATATTGCCATAATTGATATACTACAGTCAATATAAATTTCAGGAAATAGGAATAAGAAGTAATACAACACATATCTGTCTCTAAAACCACCCAGCTTTATAAGACAGTTATAAAAATCTTTGACTGTGTTATTTTGGGAATGGATCATGCACATGACATTGTCTTATTATGGTGAATATCTGGTCAAAGTGATTTTTCAATAGCACGGTTATTGACAGGACAAGAAAATTGACTTTATATATTTTACCTCTGAATGTGACCTTGACCTAAAAGTTTGGGATTTGTGTTTGCACGCGACAGGTCGTCTTGGCGATAATTAATATCAAAATCATCTGATGGACTAAACACGAAATAGACCCTTTGAACATTTTACTTCCAAATATGACCTTTAACTTATAGCTAGGGATTTTAGTTTTTGCTTGCGCAACATTATCTTCTTATAGAAACCGTTTTACCAATGAATATCAGTATCCCTCGTAAATGAAAGGATTATAAAACCGGAAACGAAATGGACAATGTTTACCTTTAACCTCAAAGTATGACATTAGACATAGGTCTTGCACGCGACACATCGTCTTGTTGTAAAAAGTAATGTCAAATTCCTTAATAATGGATGGCAGATTTATAGGCCGGTCAAGAATGGAAAAACGAGGTGCAGACCTGTAATCCCCGAAAGTGGCTTTTAAACCAGTTGAGTTCTATAATAAGATGAAAAGAAAGTAATGAACAGATTGCACAACTTTACCAAAGTTTTGGGGAAAAATTATTAGGTACACCGAAATTGATTTCAACCAGTTGCGGACTAGTAAGGTGACACGGAAGTAATGTAAAACAGATAACACCAAATTACGAAAGTTTCGAAATAGGAAAATATGTATATGACGAATAGCTAAAAACAATAAACCGGAAATTTAAGTAGTATACTTGTGAAATAGTCGTTTCTATTCGTTTTAGGTAAAGATTAAAAATGATATATTATCATTTATTTTTCACTTATTTATTTTACTTACCGTTTTCAAACTCTGCATTATATAGCAACAAGTTTTTAATGAAAGCTGATGTAACGGCTGATGAGGCTAAAAGCATCGCCGAAAAGTACGGATTCACCTTTCATAAACAGGTAATCATTTTATTTAATACAGTAAATTAAAGTTGGTTTGTTTCAATACACTGGCGGATGTAGCTTGACTGATTTGAACAAAACTAGGGCTAAGTTGTCTCACCCGGCGGCGTGATTATATATATATGTCTTCTTAAGTAACTTGTTACACTGCTTCTTTATGTAGTTTAGCAGAGTTTACTTTGAAAAAATCTACGTTTTTGTTACTTTTAGGGCCAGTGAGAACAAAAAGCTTTCTCGAATCTCATTATTTTATTCTTTTTGTAGGGAGATTGGTGTGGTAAAAATAATTGATAATCCCACCACATATTATCATTATTTTCTTTTTGGTACTTTATGGTTCTTTCTAGCTTTTAGTTAAATTTGGTTTAAATTTACGCACGAAGTTTTCATGAGTTAGCGCGGGCTATAGATCATTCGAGGTTTACTACACAAAGCGATAACACGCAGGTTCGCCAAATCCTGGCATAGTTTTTTCAATGAGCAAAGACGAGAATTTATTTCCCAGCGGGGACGAACATAGAATTCCTAATGGAACGCCTCCGGATTCCATAAAACACATCCGTATCGAAATAACAACACAAATTGAGCAGGCGTTGAACAAAGAAAGGGGCATTATTCTGGACGAGTTAGTATTCAGTTTTTGGTCGTTTAGTGCGAAGAAGTTGACACATGAAGGAAATATTCAAGAATGGAGGATTCTCCGGGCAGTGCTTCTCCTGTCACTTGCCAGGTATTTCGCCAGAGATTGCCTATACAGTTACCAGACCACAGCAGGCACTCCAACCAGCAGTCATCACAGAGCAGCTAGGCGGCAATAGTAACGGAAAGTAAAGTTAAGTATGATAATTGAAATGTTTTGATTCCAATTGAGCGTAAAAGTGTATCAATTACCGTAAAAGACTGTAAAAAAGTAGATTTTTGTTTACAAGAGCTGAAAGTAAACACGTCTATAGAAGATGTAATCAGAAACGGGTTTAAAATTCTTTTTGCGACGTTGCCAAGTTCTGTAAATTTGAAAAATAAAATCTATTATTTAAAACACCACAATTATGTCATAGCGATTTTTGGAGCTTTTAGTTGAGAAATGTATTGTTGAAGTAGACCGTCGGCTCTATTGTGTAAATCCATTGACCGTAACCGTCGTATTCTGGATTTGCGGCATATAAATATACATGTAATCAAACGTAAAGTGAAAGGGTTTGAGGGTCATATAGAAAAAGTTAAATTTGAGGGTCAAATAAAAACATTAAAGTTTTGTCAAAAGAGGGTATTTTATGTTCAAGTTCGATTTAAAGTTGTTTAGAAATGTGGCTGCACTTTTTTCGTTAATATTAAAATAAAATATGTAAACTTTAAATCCTTTGCATGAAAATTGTTTTCTACAATGTTTGACAAAAGTTTGAATATTTATGAATATAAGGTTTCATTGAATTTGTTGTCTTTGATTACCTCTCTTTGTAGCTCTAACTGCATTGTCATATACAATATAAAAGTAATGCCTTTCTAACCAAATAATTTTGAAAAGGAACTATGGTCAGCATTTATAGTTATAGTGAATAGATTCGGATATTTTTTTCATAAATGTTCTTTCGTTCTAAAGTTACCATATCCGTTGTAAAAGGCTCTACAGTTTTCCTAGTGAATAGTTATCAGATTAATAATCTACAGATATCATTATGATTTAACGACCTACAGCTGTCGTGAATAGATGTTGTTAGTTTTCCATTCATCATTCGGAATTATCGTATAAAGAAAGTAGTTTTTTGGTAAAATGATCTACAGTTATCCTAGTGAAAAATTATCAGATTAATGATCTACAGTTATCATTTTGATTTAATGATCTATATTTATCGTGAAGAGATGGTTTTATAGTAAAAGGATCTACAGTTATATCCTGGTGAAAATTATCAGATTATTGATCTACAACTATCATTATGATTTAACGAACTACAGTTGTCGTGAAGAGATGGTTTTATTCTAAAAGGATCTACTGTAACAGTTATCCTAGTGAAAAATTATCAGATTATTGATCTTCAGTTATTATGATTTAACGACCAACAGTTGTCGTGAAGAGATGGTTTTATAGCGAAAGGATCTACAGTTATCGAGTTATCCTAGTGAAAATTATCAGATTATTGATCTACAGTTATCATTTTGATTTAACGACCTACAGTTGTCGTGAAGAGATGGTTTTATTGTAAAAGGATCTACAGTTGTCCTAGTGAAAAATTATTAGATTATTGATCTACAGTTATCATTTTGATTTAACGACCTACAGTTGTCGTGAAGAGATGGTTTTATTGTAAAAAGATCTACAGTTATCATAGTGAAAAATTATCAGATTAATTATCTAGTTATCATTTCGATTTAACGACTTAGAGTTGTTCTAATAATAATAATAATAATAATAACATCTTTATTTATAGAAAGTAGCACAGGAAGATATAGATAAGTACAAAGTACAAACGATGCATCTTAATTTTAAATTTGGTTTTTTGAACAACAACAACAACCAAATACAATTTATACTAGCACATAACCTAATTAAAATCACATTCATTCTTAGACAAATACCCCTTAAAATAGATATTGCCTTTAAGTATCCATTTATACAATTTCCATTTAGGCAATCAATTACTGACATAATATATACATGCATAATTATATTATAATGGCATAGTTATAATTCATATGATATAAACAAACCGTCAACTGTAAGATATACTTTTTATATATCTTTTTAGAAGATGTTAGAGAGATAGATGCTGTTAGGTTTACTTTTATTGTCCAGGAATATCGTATAATGATAGTATTTTATTGTTAAAAAGGATCTACAGTTGTCCTAATGAAAAATTATCAGATTACTGATCTACAGTTATCATTCTGATTTGACGACTTACAGTTGTCCTGAAGAGATGTTTTACATTTTATCATTCGGAAATATCCCTTGTGTTTTTTGTAAAAGACAGTTATTCTAGTGAAGAATTATCAGATTAACTATCTACAGTTATCATTTTGACTTAACGATTTACTGTTGTCGTGAAGAGTTGTTTTAACTTTTATCATTCGGTAATATCGTATAAAGGTCGTATTTTATTTTAAAAGGATCTATAGTTATCCTAGTGCAAAATTATCATATCAATTATCTACAATTATCTTTTAGATTTAACGACTTTCAGTTGTGTAGAGTTACTGTAAGTTTTACATTTATCATTTGGAAGAATCGTATAAAGACGTATTTTTGTACCTATTGGATCTATAGTTATGATAGTGAAAAATTATCAGATTAATTATCTACAGTTTTCATTTTGACTTAACGATCTACAGTTGTCGTGAAGAGTTGTTTTAACATTTATCACTCGGAAATATCGTATAAAGATTGTATTTTTGTAAAAGTATCTACATTTATTCTAGCGAAGAGTTATCAGATTAATTATCTACAGTTATCAATTTGACTTAACGTCCAACAGTTGTCGTGAAAAGATGTTAGTTTAACATTGATCATTCGGAAATATCGTATAAAGATAGTATTTTATTGTAAAAGGATCTACAGTTATCCTAGTAAAAATTATCAGATTAATGATCTACAGTTATGATTTTGATTTAACGATCTACGGGTGTCGTGAAGAGATGATTTACATTCATCATCCGGAAATATCGTATAAAGATAGTATTTTTATTGTTAATAATCTACAGTTATCCTAGCTAGTGAAAAATAATCAGATAAATGATCTACAGTTATCAATTTGATTTAAACGATTTACAGTTTTTGTGAAGAGATATTGTTAGTTTACATTAGTCATTTGGATGAATCGATTAAAGATTGTATTTTTTTGTAAAAGGATCTAAAGTTATCATAGTTAAAAATTATCAGATTAAAAATGTACAATTATCATTATTATTTAAGATTAACAGTTGTCGTGAAGAGGTGGATTGGCATTTTGAAACCATTTTTTTAAACAGACAAGCATATAGATAAAATATTTATATATTTGTGAACGGATGCTGTTAAAAATATCATTCTGAAATATGTGAAGAGATAGAATTCACATTCCAAGGATCTTCATTATAGTTGTCTTGATTTTTAGCAGGTGTACAGTATCATGGTTATAGGTATTACAGTTTGGATTAATGTATTTTCAGGATTTTTAAAAGCATGCAATATGGAAAGAGATATCGCAGTTATCAAATCATGGTTCTCTTGGCGCTGCAGCAAAGAAGATACCGGACATAGTTTTAGCTTCGAAATCCAAGAATACCAACAAGAAACATTGGACATTTCAGCAAATTTGGTGCGGAAAACACGGTTTGGTTAGTTTACCCACAAAAGTGACAACGGTCAGTGAAGTGGAAGTGTCTGACTCTGTTCTGGAAAGATATTTTTACGTCATAAACTGGAAGTGACGAATTGTCAAGTGACGAATTGTCACTTCTAGATAATTCGTGTTCAAACAAGTTATTTAAACTTATTTCTGACTGTAATAGACATGTTTTGTGTAAAACAACCTGCAAAAAGCAACTAGTTACTGTAGACATTATAAATTGTATAATAGAACTGTATAGTAGTACAGAAAGTATTAATTTAAAAGACAATAGAATATGTATAATGTGTATTCTTGGGTTTTTCGGGCTTCTTAAGATTTAATAAATTAAGTTCTTTACAAATGAAATATGTCCATAGAGTAAAATATATCAATTTAAGAAAGGTTCAGAAATAGTCTTGAAGAATTATTTAGCAGCTGCACGCTTGACCGTCTCCTCTAACCAATATGTATTTACAAAAGTGAAAATTTTCAAAACTAGTAACAATTATACCCTCGTAGATACTTCTAATCCTTTATCTTATTCAAGAAGTAGAGATATATTTTTTGTAAGCGATTGTATCAATTTGGAGATCATTACGTAGTTACGAAGTGGCGGAGCTTCTGGGTTGCAAATACATTTTAGTACGGATGAAATAGATGGTAGATTGTTGAAAAAAAAGCACGGTAGATGGAAATCCACCAGTTCCTCTGATGGTTAAATTCATTTTAATTAAACAAGAGGTTACAAATTTTACAACATATAGCTATAAACTCAGGGCTTAGTCGCGACATCTTTGTTTTTTCGAACAGTAGTAAACCACCATCTTGTAAACCTATTTTGTGTTAAGTTGTTTGTTTGGTATTAGTTATATAGTAAAGGAAAGAAATAATTTATTTTCGGACGAACGAAGTGAGGGAGAAAATAATATCTTTTTCTTTTTGGTACTTTATGGTTCTTTCATGTTTTTAGTTAAATTTGGTTTAAATTTACGCACGAAGGTTTCATGAGCTAGCGCGGGCTATAGTTCATTCGAGGTTTACTACACAAAGCGATAACACGCAGGTTCGCCAAATCATGGCATAGTATTTGCAGAAATATGTGGAGATGGTCTTAATGTCATTTATAATTCTGTAAAAATCATATTAACTGAAATATTTCTGTAAGAAATGCATCGATTTATAATTGGATGACAGTTCACGGACATTTCCCAGTTTTTTCATATTGTTTTTGTTCTGTTTGGCACATTTAATTTATCTTCTACAAACATTGATGTTAGTAAATACTCGGAAAGCAGGGGATGGAGAGAGCCTTTTCGCTGGTCAGAGCCTCGGATTCTCCCTACCTCCCCCCTCATATATAGAAATATTATAAAAATTAGAAAAGAGTTAGGGATGGGGCAGCCGGCTCGCAGCATACGATTAACCTGTCTTTCTGGGTAGTTTTTAGATGAAATTAAAAACAAAATGCGTAAAGATTAAGATAATATGACAAGTATTTGTCGTATTACATATGAACTGTCCATTCTGTATTCTGCCTTATTGCATATGTTCATAAATAGTCCGGTATATGTTATGTTTCCTTTGGCATATTGATTGCTTAAGTACATGCATATTTAGAAAGAATTAAGGTATTTCTGACTACTAGTATATATATTTTGAAGGCGTTTCATTGTTGTATTGTGTTATTGTGCTATTGATTTGTTATATGAACAATAGTAAACCACCATCTTTTAAACCTATATTGTGTTAAGTTGTTTGTTTGGTATTAGTTATATAGTAAAGGAAAGAAATAATTTATTTTCGGACAAACGAAGTGAGGGAGAAAATAACATTATTTAAACTACAACATTATTAATAACATAGATTGTAAACGCACGTAAGTTACCAAAAAGAGGACATTATTATTAGTTGTAACTTTGTCTGCGTGTCTTAAATGCGTTTAGGAAATTTTTGACATAATTATTTAATAATGTATTAGGAATTAAAAATACGACAAAATAGTTGTATTTTTTAACCATTCGACCGAAAGAACTATTATAACTTTTGTTCTACAAAATATATGTTGAATATTTCGAATTCTTTACAACAATCATAACTCATGTTTCATCTTTTTCTTTATAAAAAAATGTATTACAAGGTTATTATGTCCTAAAAAGAGCCGATGTAAAAGATAAAACGACCATCCCCGATCTTTGGAAATCGGATGCAATGAGGAAGGAATATCCACAGGTAAATTTACTTATTCAGGTTTTTTTTTTAATCATTATCTACTAAAATATCTTTCAATATAGATTATCAAATAATTATGTAGAAGGCTAAAATCGCGTGCAGATTTTTTTTCACCGCTATTGGGTCATTTTAATTCACATATAAACGAAGACCGAAATAAATGAAAGGAAATAAATTTAAGAGCAATTAAATTTGCCAATTTGATAACATAACTCGCATGACATATATGACCATGTGGTTAAGGTCGCTGACATTTAATCACTTGCCCAACACCGCTGTCGGTTCGAAACCTTACTTAGGATGTAGAATTCTTCATGTGAGGAAGCTATCCAGGACGATGATTCTACCCAGGTACCAGTCCATGCCTGACAAAATCCCCGGGGGGTCACATGGGGTTTTCCTCCACCATAAAAACCTGGAAATGTCATCATATGACATAGATTGTGTCGGCGTAAATCTTAACCCAACAGAATAAAGACAAACCTCCATTTCTTATCATAACATTTAATTATTTGTCAAAACTCCTCGGAGGCGGCTTTCTGTGGTACCATATTATTTCAAATGTTGCAAAATCATCACAAAATGATAAGAAATTGATTCAGTCATGCAAATTACCAACACATATTTTACATGCTTGTATTTTTAGAAAAAATCATTATTCAAAAATAAAAGAATGTTTGGAATAATTGTTGTGTCTGCAAAAAACATCATAATTGAGCCGCACCATGAGAAAACCAATATAGTGCATTTGCGACCAGCATGGACCCAGACCAGCCTGCGCATCCGCGCAGTCTGGTCAGGATTCATACTGTTCGCTTTCAAACCCTATTGCAATTAGAGAAACCGTTAGCGAACAGTATGGATCCAGACCAGCCTGCGGATGCGCAGCTGGTCTGGATCCATGCTGGTCGCAAATGCACTATGTTGGTTTTCTCATGGTGCGGCTCAATTAATTATCTTGCCTCAGGTAGGTAGCTAGAAGGTACGAGAGACCATTATTTGTATAAGTATTATTCTGTTTTCACAATTAAGACAAATAAGATATAAGTATTCGTCTCAAAATGAATGACCTGTACATCAGTCAGGCAGAGTTTTACTTAACAATAACGTTTAAATAAGGTAAATTATTTTACATGTTCACTCATCTGGTATTCACTGGGTGAGATGTATTTCCATCTTACACTAAAAACAAACAAATATCCTCTACTTATTAGCATATTGGCAAACATAAATATACTTTCGGTCATTTACAAATAATACAAACAAAGGTAAACAAAATAAGCTGCAAGCTTTCTCCATAATCGGGCTAGAAAAGAAAGGATACAATCGTATCAATTATATCTAATAGTTATGTAATGATTGATCTAATAAATAACTGACTAATAAATTCATTAATTGACCAACTACCTTATTGATTGATTGATTGATTGATTGATTGATTGATTGTTTCTTTCAGATAAAATCGATCAAACAGGAAAGTTATTTGGAAATGACTGCTCATGCTGTTGAGTCTGTATCAAAGACATCTTCGCAGTTTTCTGTTACAGACACGTATTGGCCAAACATGTGGCATCTGGTGAGCTTTTCTGTGTCACACTTGTAGTCGTGCGGATACCTGTATGTTGCAGCCGGTGATATCTGTTTGTGGTACCTGGGACTTTCTTAATTAAAAAGTTGTTTCATACTGTGTTTCATGTTTGGTACCTTATGCTATTCTGAATTGGTAGAAACATTTTATACTTTAGGCATGCAGGTATCTGTATGTGACATATGGTGATTTTCTGCGTTAATAAAGCAGGACCATACCTCTAGGCGTGCAGGTACCTGTATGTGGCACCTGGTCATTTCTGAATTAATAACGAGGCTTTATATTTATAGGCATGCAGGTACATGTGTGACATCTGGGGATAATTGTATTCTGAATTGATAAAAGGGCTTCATATTTCTAGACATCACCTAACTGTATGCGGTACAAGGTGATATTTTGTACTGATTATTATAAGACGGTTCATATGTTGACTGTATTTGGCTCCTGGTGATATTCAGTATTGAATGAGGTTTTATACTTTCAGGCGTTTAAGTATTTGTATGTGGCACCTAGTGATACTTTGATTTGTGAAAGATGTTTAAGGGAGATGGCGATCTTAATGGTATAGGGAAAGTGCAATCTAAAGCTTATTTAGCTTCCTTCCAATCCTTACTTATAGCATATTGTATTTATGCTATGAAAATGATATGAATTAAACATGTTTAAACCAAAGATGTTTAATATTTACAGACGCGCAGGTATCTGTTTGTTGCACCTGGTGATATTGCGATATTTAAAAATGTTTCATACTTTTAGGCGTGCAGGTACCTGTGTTTGGCACCTGGTGATTTTCTAAATTGATAATTTAAAAGTGGTTTTATACTTCTAGACATACAGCTACCTGCGTGTGGCGCTTGGTGATATTTTGAATTAATAAGGAGGTATCATACTGTTTGTGGCAACTTATGATTATCTAAATTGATAAGGAGGTAAACGTACCCGGGCAAAAAATACACTATGTTTAATGTGAAATTGCTTACGCGTGCAAAGGTGCAATTTAATGTAAAAGGTTTTATTATAATGACACATGAAAAGCTAAACGGGGACATGTTTGATTTTGCGCTAAGCGAAAGCAAAAGTCCAGGAGAGTTTCATGAGTAAAACTCTCTCATAATCATGGCCGTGAATTGAAACCTGCAGTCTTGCCGTAAATGATAGAATTCGGCCTTCTGTAAAATAAAATATAATATGGCCTTAAAGAAAGACAGGCCTAAAACAGGCAACAGACAGTAATATTGTATATAGCACCTGATGATATTCTGAATTAACAGACACGTTTCTTGCTTTTTAGTATGTGAAAATATGCCACAATTTTCTTTAAATGTTTAAAATTGCATGAAGAATGAAGTAACTTATAATCTATTTAGTGTCTTTGAAATATGTCAAGAATGTAACTACTGTTATTATTGGCATTGAAAATTATTGAGCATTAGTTTTTGGCTTATCAGAATTTGTTATATATGTTACTAAATATAGTAACAAATTTGCACTTAATTTAAATGTATACGAGCAGCATGAGGCCAATATTCGTGTTCGTGTGAGCTCTTATGTCTGATATCGATATCAGGCACACTTCCAGCTATAACTGGCACACTTACGGATGCGCAAAATATCCAGATCTTATGCGTCCACTGACAGGATGACAGGTATCTATCATACAAAAGAAAATATGGTAAATTAACATTATTTCACTAGCTTCTTCTTTTAGCGTGGATAAATAAGGCTAACAGAAAAAACTACTGACCAAGAATTCATACATTTATAACAAATGTTTTGAAGGAAAAACGTCAGTGTTATTAGACAACGTTGGCGTTCCCGCGCAGTACATGGACATTCAATGACGTCCAATATAAGAAAATAATTTTGTGTTCAATTTAACAGTTGATTGAAACATATGCAATAAAAAAGGTTATAAAATTGGGCTAGTGTTCCTTAAGGCGATATTGGCATACTAGACTTATATCGGTCCGAGGGCTTTCAATACCTCTCTTATCATGACAATATTGCTTTAAGGCACCCTAGCCATGTTGGAATGAGGTAAAATCAAACATAGCTTGCAGTTTACATCTAGTTTGTCAATATCTTTGGAAAATTTTACCTCTAATGGCTTTCACTGTTAATCTCGGATATCTGTATATTAAAAGTAATCCTTTGGACCAAACAAAACATTCTAAAGGGCTTTGTCGCTTTCTATGGTTTCACATTAGGGCATAAAGGAGTCAAATGAGTGCATTCACGAGTAGTTTAAACCGCTGTACAACTATGTTATTTCAATGCATCCCTTGATAAGGCTGAAACCTTAAATCATAAAGGTTTTATAATAAGATTAATAAAAATACTAACAAGAACTCCAGTAGCACTATAAGGGGTTGTCGCAGTGTAGAGGTCATTTCAAGATCTAAACAAAGTCGAAGGCAAAATTCAGTTTTAAGAAATTTGCACACCAAAACACACATTTCTTTTAATATTAATTATTGAAAAATGTTGCATCTTTTATTGCTTTACCTCCCACAAAAGTCTAGCATTTTCAATGGGTAAAAGGTGGTCACATGGTTACCGGAGGGGCAGTAGATTTTCATGCCGGGTTAGGCTATTTGAAATTAAATGGTAGATTAAACAAATTAAATAATGGGTTTTGTAATGACCCTCCCCAAGGATGTATTTGGGGTCAGTATGATAAATATGATTTATTGTAATGGCCTTACATATTTCAATGGAGGGTTACTACAAAACCAATAACTAATAATGTATTGATAATAGAATTACATTGCAAATTCGGGCAACACTACTTTTTGAATTTAATCTTTGCGCTGAGGATTAAGGGAAGCTTACTGTTTATATTACTCTTCTTAAAGATTGTATTTCTCGGTGGAAAGTGTATGTTAAGAAAACAACTACAATTGCAAAGGAAATGAAATGAACTGTTAATAAACGTCTGTTAAAACATTACATTTTGTAAAATGTCAAAATAATACTTTGCGCATATGCACTGATATTAAGGCAAAACTTGAAACAAATTTATTTGTTTCAAGTCCACCTTTCTTTTAGCAACAATAAAAAATGCTATTATGTGTTTTCGAACACAGTTCCAAAACTCTGAGGAAAAGTATCTAAACCGTATATCCGATTCCCGTGGTCAATTTCTTGTTTTGTGAAGTCGATTTTAAGAAATTTCTGCTAACAAACATATAAATAAAACTTATCAACAGTTCATGCATTATGAACATTTTATATTTGTTTGAAATTTTTATATGAGAATTAAAAACTGGCAAATGCAGATTCCTGTGGTATTTCAGAGTATTAGCAATTTCGTTCATTGTATAAGAATGTAGAAACAAATTTACTGTTAAATGTATAGGTAGATAATTATTACTCACATCAGCCTTTGATGAAACTATAGAATAATAAGCTATTAATAAAAATGTCCATGGTTTGCTTTAACATTTGTCGTGTAGTCATTGATGCGTCCTACGAGAAAAAAAGTTATATTTCTTTCATCAATATCGCCCAAAGTTTTGAAGTGAAAATTGTTGAAATCTGTGCGATTGATGAAAAAATTTTTAATCTTTCATGACAAATCTGTGCTCGAAGAAGTGAAACAGCAAGTATGTTTATTTCATTTTGTCCTAATGCTGAAGTATTAAATTGGTTATTTCTTTTAAAAATCAGCTTATAACCACGATTTTTGTTTCGTCACATATTCTATTTGACTGTTTGCATTTTTCAAAACGCCAGAAGCAACAAACGTTTCCGCAGAAATAAATTAAAATCAGTCGGTACCAATCTTATGATAAGACGTTTTGGTTCCAGACGGATTTACAATTCAGCTGAAAGAAGGAAACATCTAGAAAAAAACATAGAAATATATCAACCAGCATATTTCAAAAAGCAAAAAGAGGTTGATTAAAAAGTAAATAGTTAATAAGAATAAGAATTAGGCACATTCAATGCAATACTGCTACCTTCGATATTTTCATGACTACTGACATAGACATGTTTTACATAGACATATTTGTCAAGAAAAAGGCATACAATAATGCGTTGTTATGGTATTCAAGAGAGTTGTCATGCGTAAAACAAATTCAGGACAGGAAGAGAGTGAAAAAGAGAATCTGCATTTAAGACAAATGATATATTTTATTCTAAATCGTAAACAGTTAGCTGTTACACTTAAGGATGTCAATCTAAGACTCCGATTATTCATAGAATGTGACTGTCACGATTTTTCTAATATACAATATGTATACCTAAAGTTAATGCGCAAAGAAGTTAATTAAGCTCAAAGTTATAAAGATCATATTAATTAAATGCGATTTTCTTAAAAAAATATTCATTATATACGTTAATATCTATAAAACACTTTTTGAATTTAGGTAGTTGGTACAAGTAAAGATGTCAGGCTAAGACGATATCAACTTGTAGAGCCAGACTTAGATAGATTTTTTTTTCATTACTTACAAATGCTTCAGCTTAATGTGCAAAGCAGTCATTTTTTATCAAGCACATCATTTCCATGCAATATAATATAACACTGGAAGTTACTACATGTATATTTTCAAAACTTAACAACGATAGAATCATCATATACAAAGTTGTAACAGTGTTTCCTAGCGCTCAAACAGACCTGGAATTATTACAGCACAAATGTAAAACAATGTAACAGACTTGTCATTAATAGCATTTTATAGGGCCGTTTCTAAAAGGAATAATAGTACATGTACTAAATTAGGTAATCAGGTAGCACTTCCGGGCTAGATAATGGCGGAAAGAAAAAATCCTCATTTTTTCCCCAGCTAAAGTGGCATTTTCATGCTTTATGTAAGTCAGTACTTGTTTTGATTTCATTGTGGACCTATACTTGACATTTTGTTAGCATTTTCGAGGAGATTTTTTTTGCATTTATAGAAATTAAACAAACCTTATTACCCATGTGTTCATATCCACATTTTAGCTGTCAGTTTGGAAGATAGTGTTAACCTGTCAGACAAAACATCTCTCTTAGAAGATATATGACCCCTACTTTTCGTGGTGTTTATTTGGTGGTTTATAGGTCATTTTAGAACATAAGGCTAGTAATACTTGTTTTAAAATGGGCCTGTCTATGTGTTACAGTGTCAGAAGTTTGTTCGTTTTATATAGAACATATAGCATTATTTTACTACTGTATTGCATAAATTAATAATATTGAGAGTTTTGCTCTCAAAGACAGATTTAATCAAACCGAGTCTCTTATTATTTTGCTTTGTTGCGTTCTATGCTTTTACGAAACTCTTCGTTGATTTTATTGAAGTATCAAATTTAAAAAAATGATTAAATGCGCTCAGTTTACCTTAAATTGTCAGATGACGAAACAGTGCGTTTCGCCCATGAAAAACTAAAGTTTTCGAAGGATTGTGCCATATTGCAAAATGTTAGTGCGTATGACAATTTATTGTATTTTCTGTCGGAATAAAACTTTTGTCTCAAATGAAATTAATCTGCACGATGTTACCTGTTTAACTCTCAAACACATAACAATCCCCGAAATTTTGGAAGTTCATATTAAAAACGTAGCAATACTGTTAGCGATTAAAATGCACTTATTTTAACCTATGACCTTTTGCTGTGACTCTTCTCTTATATGACATTTTGAAGGCTTTACATTGGGCATGGATAACGGGAAATCATACAGAAATTTACCAAAGGTCACACATCTTTTCTGGATATATTAGATTAATTCATACAAAGACAATATGAATTTTTTATGTTTTCTTTTTTTTTATAAAATCTTAGTGCAATATATTAAGAATACAGTATCAATGCATTTGGATATATTCCGTTAACTAATAACCAGATATTATTTCTACACGAAATACCTTCTGTCCAAACTAAAGACTACCCGAAGCCAAAAAAACAGGGGACATTTTTTTATATATTGATCAGTGCCTGTGGTAAAAATACGTACATGTTTATACATCTTTTCTTTATAATCACTACCCTGTAGAACGATGTTATTTCATAAATCACATATGTTTCCAGCATCCGGATAGGAAACCAAACATGGGAGTGTACAATGCTTGGTGTAGAGGTTACACGGGTAAAGGCGTCACTTTGGGCTTCATTGACCATGGGATTGATCTGTCACAAACGGATTTACAACGTAACTATGTACGTATTTTCTTATATTGTATATCTATTATGCTATGCTCTTCCAAAATTGATACACCGCTGTTGTAAATGTAAGACAAAAACAGCGTACAATAAGCACGAATTATAAATGAATGCTTTCAAACCAAAGATATTCACAAACTGTTTTGTTATGATATCACAGTACAGTTTTTACTGATGTCCTGCCTTCTAAGAGGGAAAACATTAATAGACACATATAACTCATTGATTCCCTAAAATAGAACAAGTGAAAAAAAAACAGCCCTCGACCCCCCCCCCCCCCCCCCCCCCCCCCCCCCCCCAGCACGACATAAACGAAAATGTTGCAGGCTCGGTTTGATTGAGCCTGTTGGTGGACGGTAGTGAAAATTTAAGCTACCGTTCACGCCCTGTAGCCCCGAGCAGAACTCAACATTTACACATGTTCATAGTACCAGACACCCGCAGATGTATTCATACGTGGTGCACATGGAACCTTCAATGATACACAGAGTTCAATTCCATGAAAAGCGGTGTATGGTCCCTAGTTAAAATAAAACCACAAAAATATTACAACTACATTCTCAAGTCAACGCTAAATATACAAGTTATAAAGTTCTTGTCTCCTTTAAACTATACTTTTATGAAATTTATATACTTCTAGCTTGTAATTTTTACTTAATAATTACTCGATCTTAGCTTACGCTAAAAGTTAAAAAAAAATATGTGCGAGATTATTATAATAAGTAACATTGCTGATGACACAATGACCGTGTCACTTTGTGATACTTTTGATAACAGGTAAGAATGGAACTAGAATACTAGGATGCTTTGAGAAAAAATTTACTCCGTCAGCTTAAACCAACATTTGATAATGTCTTAATAAGTTGGGCCTCCGTGGCCGAGTGGTTGAGGTCGCTGACTTCAAATCACTTGCCCCTCACCGATGTGGGTTCGAGCCTCACTCGGGGCGTTGAATTCTTCATGTGAGGAAGCCATCCATCTGGCTTACGGAAGGTCGGTGGTTCTACCCAGGTGCCCGCTTGTGATGAAATAATGCACGGATGGGCACCTGGGGTCTTCCTCCACCATAAAAGCTGGAAAGTCGCCATATGACCTATTTAGTGTCGGTGCGACTTTAAATCCAACAAAAGAAAGCTGATATTACTTTGAAAAAAGTACAAATGATGACTTAAACATTAAAAAACAGTGCAAAGGCATGAACATACAACAAAAACGCATGACACAGTACGTTTAAGTTCTAGCAGAAGGTTTAAAGTCACTTTTCAAAATTATGTCTAGCAAGTAGATTTCGTTATAATTGTGATTAGATATAAGTTGACAATACCAGTAAAACAGTATGTCTTCTTTTAAAATAATCATATTTTACTAACACCACAGAATCCATATTTTCTTTTATTTAAAAAATATCTGCATAATTATTTATAAAAAGGAAACTGACAGACACAAACTATTTCGTAACAATGCAAAATATCAAACCGCTGACGGTATTCATGAAAATGATGATAAAATTTGACTTCTAATTCTGTGCTACAAAATATAACACCTAAAAGGTTATACAAATCCAAACATGTTTTACCTCTACCCCTATCCGGAATGGAAAAACAGGCACACTTGTCTCTTATGTTTCTTGCAAAAAAATCCAGAAGAAATATCAGCTGAGTTATTTCAATATATCTAACAATTAAGTATATGAATGTTTATCAAAATAGCTGTTTTAATGTGTATATAATGTATACACAGTAGATAAAGGTATAAGCCAGAAATAAGTAAACTGTTACGAGCTACAAATATTAAGAGCATACAAATTAATACATTCTGATGTTGTTTAAAATTGATAAAATGAAAATAATGACTTTTTGTATTACTTTAGCAAATAATTCACAAACGGTACTAGTATGTTGAAATTTATATGATTTGCTGATTCGCAGAAAGATGCCTATGAAAAATTGTGATGAAGACTTTTAACTAGGATAATTCCTAGGAGACGGCCAGCGGCCAGTCACTAGACTATGTTGGGTGGGTGTGGGGGGGGGGGGGGGGGTTGGGCCACATATTTTATGGCGTGCATATACATCAAAATTTAAGGTCCATAAGATCAAACAATTTTTAGCTCACCTGAGAAGTGCTCAAAGATGAGCTTTTGTAATTGCCCTGTGTCCGTCGTCGTCCGTCGTCCGTTCGTCCGTTGTCCGTCGTCAACAGTTTGACTGTTAACACTCTAGAGGTCACAATTTTAAATTAATCTTAATGACACTTGGTCAGAATGTTATTCTCAATAAAATCTTGGAAGAGTTTGATATTGGGTTATCAGGGGTCAAAAACTAGGTAACCAGGCCAAATCAAAGGAAAAGCTTGTCAACACTCTAGAGGCCAAATTTATGATTATATCGTAATGAATCTTTGTCAGAATATTAATCTTGATGATCTTTAGGTCAAGTATAAATCTCGGTCAGATGAGGTTTAAAACTATGTCACCAGGTCAAATCAAAGGAAAAGTTAGTTAACACTCTAGAGGCCATATTTATGTCCATACTGTAATGAAACTTAGTCAGAATGTTAATCTTGATCATCTTTAGACAAGTTCAAATCTGGGTCAGGTGGGGTTAAAAACTAGGTCACCAGGTCAAATCAAAAGAAGAGCTTGTTAACCATCTAGAAGCCACATTTATGACTGTATCTTCATGAAACTTGACAAGAATGTTAACCTTGATTATCTTTATGGCAAGTTTGAATCTAGGTCATGTAGAATAAGGTCTACTGACCTCCTTTTTTATTTTTTAAGATACAGCTTTGAAATTTGGATGACATGTACAGTTTTGCACACTGATCTTTAAACTGACTTCAGTGACCATGAATGTTACCTTCTGACCTACTTTCTTCAGGTAAGCGATACAGGGCCTTCAGGGCCCTCTTGTTAAACAAATGCGTTAATAAAGATGGAAATAATTTTACATTTTAGCAAACATTTGGAGACGAGTAACCGTATGCAACAATTGTGTATTCTTTTTCTGTTAGGTCCCAGAACTTGCTTATGATTATTTGGACGATGACGACGATCCATTGATGAACTACACAGCTGATGAATCAAGGTAACTGTCCTTGTAGCATGTTCATGACATGTAGAGAAAAATGCAACAACACTCACACACCTAGTATCTGCTTTTTCATGTAAACAAGAACCGTAAATGATTACTTCATAGATCAAAATACAATAATTCTAAAATTACACTTGTTTTAGATTACGCTGTTATCATTTGAAATTAGAACGTGGGAGATATAATGGAACTAACAGAGAAAATAGATGATGTAAATTGTGTGACCAAAATGTTATTGAAACTGAGTATCAGTTTATGTTGTGCTGTAAGAGATATGACCATTTAAGAAAAACATGTTCGGGTACCATTATCTGGCCTAGTATACAGAAATTTAATTATCTAATGTCGATGAGGAGTACAAGGAAAATGCTAAAAATAGCAAAATTGTCAAAGAATCTATGTCTTTAAGGAAAATACTACATTGAAAGTCTAATTGTTTCTTAATATCGTGCACTTGTGTTATGTGCATTGTTTAACCATGTTTTGTTTTTTTGTTTTGCGTCTGTTTTATAGTCTACTGTATTGTCTATATTACAGTGTATCTTTGCCATAATTTATTACGGATGTAAAATGCCAAAGGCAATATATATTGTCGATATGCAATAAATTTGAAACCTAGAATAAAATATGCCCGGATAATTGATATACAAAAATGTAAACTGTCGAGTTTAATAAGCAGGCTAAATGAAAAAGGACCATCATATAGAATAATCAATACATCGCTCTGCATGGTGCAAACAAATTATAAACAGTTCACGGGAAATTGATATACAACACCAAGTTTAATAGAAAGGTAGTTAAAATGAAACGGAGATCATGTAGAATAATTTCAAAATGCGTCACATTGCATTGAAATAACCAATTATGATCAATAACCAACGAAATTGTAATAAGTGAAACAGAAAATATGTTTGTTTAAGACAATCATTTTACTTTTCAGCCATGGAACAAACTGTGCTGGAATTGCTGCTGCAGAGAAAAGCAATAACCACTGTATTGTAGGCATTGCATACGAGGCAAAATTCACAAGTATAATATACATACATAATTTAGTTCTGTTTTTGTAAAAGTTAGATTTTGTAAACAGTTTTTGTTTTGCTAAAAATATATGTCCTTTGATAATGTTATCACCGATCTTGTTGTTATTTCTTGCTTTGTATTTCTTGTGGCAGAAAAAATTAAAATTTCGTAAATCAGATAAGGAGTGACTATCAATACTATATTATAGCGCTATAACTACATATCGTCAGGATATCTTTGTAAAACCAGCATTTTGACTATCGGCGTTCTCCTATCAACTTGTAGCTATAAAGAACTAGTTGTCTCTTCTTTAACAGATTCACTGTATGTCAAGTCTTTTGTTAAAGGTGTGTATGATATTTGCTATACAGGTATTCAGTAATGAATTATTATACTTGTTCAGATTTGAGAATACTCGATAATCATTTAGCAGCAACCTATTCGGATTATGCTCTTGCTTTCACCCATCGTCTAGACGACATTGATGTTTACAGCAATAGTTGGGGACAACTTGACAGATCATCTGGCTTTCCTGAAACCCTAACAGTCATAACAAATGCTTTCCGGGCTGGTGTGTACAACGTAAGTGTTACGATATTCAAAGTATGACCAAGAGATGTACCTAAGCCTTTATTTCCTGAGCAACAAAAAGGGTCCTATCTCCGAAATGACTGTGTGACAGTGTCTTAGTCTTAGACTACATAATATAGCTAACAAACTATGTTCAATGACATTAACGAAACCGCACAGTTGGTAAGACCTTTATATCACAGGTATGTAATTACCCTTAGTCTACCTTGTGTTAATGCGTCTTGGCCCAATGATTGGCAAATGATTTATATTTAACTTAAGGGATCATATTTAAACAAGTAGCATACATCTAATGATTCTTAGTTTAACCTCTAATACGCTCGAACGTCTGTACTTGACTAGTCGTTTGATGAAAATCCCTTCAGATGATATCTTTGAACTGCAACTTACCTGTCTGATAGCATATGCTTTGAACCAAATGTTTCTGATGTTTTCAAGAACAACTCGACTTAAGACAAGAAACGCGGCAATGCCACGAAACCAGGTTTTCAACACTTTTCATAAGAATAAACAAAAGTGCCAGAATGTCACAATATACGCCCGTCACAGCAAATTTCTTTACTCTAGCACCTGTATTTGCAGATGTAATATTAATTTTGTGGTTGTTTAGTAATCATTGTAATTCTTTTGTTTTTCTAAGTCCACAAAAAAACTCCTTACCAGGTAGAGATACCTTAAAATACACCTAAAATTAGAAAGTAACAACTATGTTGTACCACAGAAAAGTGGTCTTGGTTTTTCCAAACGGTCAATTATAAAAAAAGTTACAATATAAGTTATTTATAGTAACAACTAAGGGAAGTTAATCTTAAAAAAAAAAAATACAAAAATTTTTTTTTAAGCCCACACAGAAATCCTTACCAGGTAGAGATTGGTCAAAATACACCTAAAAAATGGATGTAACATGCATGTTGTACTACAGAAAAGTGGTCTCGATTTTTCCCTACGTCTAGTAATGAAAAAGTTACAATATAAGCTATTTATGGTAACAACAAAGAGAAGTAATTCTAAAGAAGGGAACTGCGCAAGACACTTCATCTCATGATGGTGTATAATTGTGCCAAGTTACATCAAAATCCCTCTATGCATGAAGAAGATATGCTCCGGACAAAGTTTTCATTCTTGTATCCTTTGACCTCTAAGTGTGACCTTGACCTTAGACC
The DNA here is from genome assembly GCF_021730395.1 of Mercenaria mercenaria. Lineage (NCBI taxonomy): Eukaryota > Metazoa > Mollusca > Bivalvia > Venerida > Veneridae > Mercenaria > Mercenaria mercenaria. Next base: position 70,776,838 of record NC_069361.1, on the reverse strand, counting down.
TAGGGACCTGGTTCTTGCGAATGACACTCCGTCTCATGATGGTGAACAATTGTACCAACTTTCATCAAAATCCCTCCATGCATGTAGAAGATATGCTAACCCTAACCCTAACCTAACCCTAACCCTATTTTTAGTAACAATGACCTTGACCTTGATCCCAGAAACCCCAAAATCAATCCCAAGCTACAACTTTATATAAGTTTTCTATACACCAAGTTTCATCATGATAGCTCATTCCTAAGTTAAGTTATTGACCGGAAACCCTTTTTCTATTTTAAGTAACAGTGACCTTGACCTTGACCCCAGAAACCCCAAAATCAATCCCAGCCTTTGTCTTGATATAAGCTACATACATACCAGGTTTTATTCAAATATCTTTACCGAAACAAAAGTTATTGACCGGAAACACCAGTTTGACGCCGCCGCCGCCACCGCCGCCCGCCCGCCCGACCGACATCTACCCCAATCTAATAACTCAGGTTTTCGTTGAAAACCTGGTTAATAAGAAGGAGACCCCAACACATATGACACATACTACAACCCCCGTGACCAAATCATTAAAATCAACACTTTTTAACACAAAACTCTGTTTCAAACCTATACACAAACAATAACAATGTTAATGAAAATAATCAAACCTATTATCTTACCATACAGTATTAAAAGTATTAAATAGAAGTAGACTCTGCAAGCATAAACCGAGCTGCAAAAATGCCTATGTTACCTTTGTCAAAGTATCGGTGGTATTTATTGCTTATTAATTATATTCTTCGATGTTCTTTCTTCCATTACTACTGACGATCTCATCGTTTTGTATGTTTGTATGTAAGCTTATTTATAGTCGGTACCCTCCAAGGGCGACTCATCCTAAAGACTTTTAGTAGTGTTAGTGACAGTGAAAGATTCAGAAGACGTTCCAATTCCAGAAGCTTCTCTGGTTCTTTAGCGTGCCAGATATAAAGCACCCATACAGGGGACTCTTATCCCAATGTTAGTTGAAGGAGCATGCAGCCAGAAACATTTGTGAATTAGTATTTGTTTTACCATCAATCTAAAATGAATATAGAACTGAAGTCATATGTATGATTATACTGTTTAATAACCAAGGATAACAAAGGAATTTAATGTCCAGTATACATTGCCGTACCCGTCGCTGTATTCTTGCAAAATATTGCAGTAGCATAGAATTGTAAAATTGATGAAAATACATTGCAAGTTAAATAGAAAATTAATGGGGAAACTCCAAAGATTACTAAACATGACAAAGTGAAAATGTTGCAGGTTCAGTTTGACGGAGCCTGCTCATGGACTGTAGCGAAAGAGCATGCTATCGTGCACGCGCGACAGTCCCGAGTTGAGCAGAACCCAACTTTTACAGATGTTACAAGTACCAAAATAAAATCAATTTTGAGAAATCAGTAGATGTGTTCATACAGCGGTGTACATGGAACCTTCAATGATACACTAGAGTACAATTACATGAAAAGCGGTGTATGTTCCCCAGTCAATATAATGAAATAGCCCCCTAAACGGGAAACAATGGGCAAAACTAAACGAGCTAAAATTTAGAGAGGAGTTCCAAGGGTATGGAGCCTGGACAAAATTATGATCACATTCAAAGGAAGGTTAAACAATACCCAAAACTATGAAAGCGGGAATAATGGGATCACTCAAGCCGTAATTCAATTCTTAAGCCGAAAAACTAAACGGTAGCACTAACACGACAAAAATGTCATGCTGAACGGTCTGAAATGGTCAAAATATAACAGCTTTGATTGAATGTAAAACAAGCAGGATTTCAGAAGTTTCAAAATGTTCGTTCCATATCAATCGATACATTCCCTTCGCTAGTATCAAGAGAAATACATCATTTTTTAGTAAGTGTACAAATTGAAGACTTAAGCGAATAGAATTTCATAAAGGGTTATGATTATGCTATTTTTGAAATGCCATAAAACGTTATTACTACGCAGTTTTTAAAATGTCACTAAGCGTTACGACTATGCAATTTTAAAATTTTAGAATGACACTAAGCGTTATGACTATGCAATTTTTAAAGGTGAAAAACATATGTAGATTTGAGATCGCCTAAATGATAATAGGAGAATTGCACGGGGAAAAGTAAATTAATAAAGGTAAAGTATAAAGCTTAATAAAATTGTATTCGCAAACATCTTCAAATGTTTGTATCTAACAATGAATCTTGGTATACTTCATAAACATTAAGCGGATATTCGCATATCATCAGTAGCCTTATGACCGATTATATCTAGCTGTCTGAACGGAAGTTTTATGGTTAGCTATTGTGCTTGCGCTGTGTCCGTCGTTAGGCATTAATGGTTTACCTTAAACGACTTCTTCTCATGACCCACGTGATGGATCTTCACTAAATTGCTTTTTAGCATCCATTTATGCATTTGACTCTAGCTTGTTAAAATGATCCAACTTAACCCTAGTGCTACAAAGAAAAAGAACCTTAAAGTTTAAACTACTTGGTGAATCATTTAATGCTACTTTTCATGAAACAGTGGGCCATGACCTAGGTTCATTCATACGGCAAGGTCTGGTGAGTGACTTAAGGCCATTATGGCCCTCTTGTGTCTGTTTTAGTTTTACCTCTTGTATTGACTTTAACAAGTATTTTTGATATGTGTCATACAGTGGTAATATCACTTTTGCTAGTTATCACATTATACAAGATTTAAAAGAAGGTCTTTGGTGGGGACATGACTCACCGTTAGTTAAAGCTCGAAAACCTATCATTTCAGGGACGCGGAGGTAAGGGTGTAATCTATACGTTCAGTTCTGGTAATGGGGGTGCACTGTATGACTGTAACCTTGATATATTTAACAGCAACATTTATACAATCGCTGTAAATAGTGTGGCTTACAACGGAAGTCCAGCAGACTATGCAGAGTCGTGCACAGCAATCATGACAAGCGCCTATGGGGGCTCGTCCGGTTCGGAGGGTGGAATTGTAAGTCAATATAGTTACATCGATTCTGATCGAGTTTTACTTGGATAAGATTTTGTACTATAGATTAAATTTGGTGTCTTTATAAAAGTTGATGAGGCATAAAAGGTGCGTTTTAACTCATATCATGTTTAATTCTACTTACTATACATAATTTATTTTTACTGTCGAAGACTGCTTCCTGGGCATCTGACCAGTACTTGGGTCTTTGCGTGCGATTGACTTTAAGTCCGCTGTCGCCCGGATTCAAACCTTAGAACTCCAAATAAGATTTCTGTGACACTGCGCCCCTTTCTAAAATTGATTTGCATCTTGTTAGATACCAAACGTTAAAATTCATGCGAAGTATTTCGTTTAATATATAATCTTTTATAATTTGAATGACAGCATTGTTTTCCTGGTTATATGTGATGTCAAAATAGAAATATTGAAAAACGCAATAATTTGGTTTTTATAAGCAATCCATAACCGGCAATATCTTAATAACGTTGTTTTTTTTTTTTGTAACATTTTCTGAGTTTTATTTTGCATTGTGTTTAATTCTGAAATACAAAATTATGCCAAAAAAAGGCATTTTCTCAATATGAAAGTTTTGCAAAGTATGAGTTACATATAATGCTAAGTCGAAACCTTCGCCTAAACTATGGGTATTTTAGAGTTTTGTAAGTGTTGCATTTCAAAAGAAAGCTATTAAGTTGGTTCGTAAATTATACAATGCACTGAAACGACGTTCTGAAATACGTGCATCTATGAAGGTTTTTCTTCTAGACAACAACGGACAGCAACAATGTCTGCACAACAACTTTTGCTGGCACATCTGCGGCATGTCCAATGGTTACTGGAATTATAGCACTGACCCTTCAGGTCAAGTATGTTAATATTTTTAATAAGTAATTTGACTGTAGGAGCAATTTTCGTTTATACAGGCGTGACGTTTGACTGTTTGACCCAACCGTTTGTTAAAAAAATGTTTTTTCTCAACCCCCACCCCAGCTCTCTTTAAATACAGGGCACTGCTATGCATATAATATATCAGTCATAAGATCTACAAGCCTTAGGGTTGTTATAGGAATGTTTTATAATTTTGGTGTGTCTGATCGTACAGAAACGGTTTTATTAGGTACATTTTTGTAAATAAAACTGTAAATTGCCGCCATTTTGGACACCCCACAAATTTTAAATATCACATTTGACTTTATTTTTCGATGGATCGATTCACAAATTTCATGGTTTGTTAGTAAGCATAAAAGCAATATTTGTTAGAAATAAATTCATGACATTTTGAAACTTCATGGGCCATAATTTAACATAGGAAAAATACATTTTAGGAATTGAAATAAACATTTGCATTCATTCAAAACGTTCCTACTGCAAAGCCTGGAGACATTGCGAAAATTGTGCAAGTTATCTATGAATTTTTAAAAGTAAAGTCGACGTTCACGTAAAGCCTTTTTACTTATTAGGTTGGTCAAACGGTAAATAATTATCATTAGTCTGCTGACATTGCACTGATAATGAGGAATCGCTGTATTTATGAGAGATAAATTAAGAAACATTTTTGTAGATAAATATTCGTGGCAATAATCGTGCAAACATTTATGCGATGTTCCGGATTTTTTACAAGATAGTTCAATTACCTTTATCAGAATCGTCCATGTTTTACTAAGAAAATTGTTGCAGAATCTATGGAACATATGTCTAAACAACCTTTAAAAACGGAAGAAATTCTTTGTATGAAATTACAATTTCCTCTGTAAGTATCAAACAAATACGTTCCCTCTGACTGTTATTGTTATTCCAATTCCATTATTTCAGTCAATGATTTCCCGTTTATCTTTTAAAAAATCTCACCCAAAAACATTTCAGCCCAGAACTGACATGGAGGGATATTCAACATCTTATTGTTGAAACAGCAACAACCTCCGGTCTGAAAGATGGATCGTTTGTAACCAACGGCAGTGGAAGAAACGGTCAGTTTTAAAACACGGTCAACCGTGAAGTCAGTAGTCCCACAATAGCCGTTCCGCACGAAATTTTGGCTATATCTTCTGCGCGTCTGTTGCATTGTAACATCCCAATTGCGCGCTAGCGCTGAATTTCAGTCGTGCCATGCAAAAACAATATTTTTTTAACTTTATGTTGTTTTTCGAGTGAGTAAATCGTCTCTGTTTGCAATGTCAATAAAATTTCACAAAGAAAATCATTAATTACACGCGCACGTGAATTTCGTGCGAAACGGCTATTATGGGACTATTGACTTCACGGTTGATCGATTTTTTTTTAATTTACCGGTACTTAAAGTGTTATGTGGTATGAAGAAAACAAGTCAAATTTATAAATTTAAGTTTTTTTATTAAAAAATATTGTAAATAAAGGCGTTTGAAAGTAGTAGCTAGTAAGCTTTTTTTATTTACTTTTCAGTGAGCCTGTTCTTTGGTTTTGGACTTATTAACGCAGACGCAATGGTTCATAAAGCTATGACATGGAAAACTGTTCCTAAGTTATGGTATAACACTGCACATAGTTTCGTGAATAGGTTTGTATATATCTTCTTAAGAATTTAGCAAAAAAGTATACTCGAGCGGTTATTCTTACTAGTCCGTTAGCTATATTGACAAATCCATAACATGGAAAATGTTCTAAAATGTTCAAAGTCGGAAAGACAAGAAATTATGTGAAATGCTTTATTTCTTTTTTATCACAAATAAAGTGTACAAAGTTAACATTTCGCTGTCTCTCTCTCTCTCTCTCTCTCTCTCTCTCTCTCTCTCTCTCTAAATGTTTATATGTTCATTGAAAGCTTGTATTTTTAAGAAATGTAAACAATGTAAATATATAACATAATATCCTCCATAGGGCATAAAACGTAAACATGATTTTTTTTCGTAACCTGAAATTCTGTTTCTTTTTAATGTGTCTAAAGTCAGCGCTTTACATGTGTACAAAATTACAAAATCAGACTTTCTTTTGTGTCACATTTTCAGGTACATTTGCTATGTTCAAGGGGATTGGGGATGGGGGCTGTCGAACCATCTTTTGCTATACAAAGTTTTTCAGTATAGAAACAAGTTCCATTACATTATTTAGACACATATCACTTTAAGGTGTTATCTCTTGAGTATCATATTATCGTTATGAACATTATTAGTTTTCCCAATTGCGCGGCCATCCACGACTTTTGCTACTATATCTTTCTCCAAGTCTCCAGTTACTTCCTTGGCGTGAATATCATTATCCATTATCCCTAACATTTTCCCTTTGAGCAAGAGCTAATAAACAAGTACTGTAAGGGGTACGACGTTATCCTCAAAAGCTTCCAAGTCATTTGGCATTTCCACAACAAATTCAGAGAGTTAAATTATTTCACAATTGCTGAAGATAAATAGATGGATGTTGGAATTAAACGGAAAGGATAGGATATGATAGGATATGTTGGAACAAGATGGATGGAAGGATGGATGGATTGATGCACGTGCGGACGCACGGACGACGGACGCACGGACATATTTCCTTATTAGTTTCTGCTAGATAGGTTGGTAGGTAGATAGGTGGATGGATGGGTACTTGTGGATGCATGAACGGATGGATGGATGTCATGCATACTAAAGTAAAAAAGTAAACACACACAATAGTGAAAGCGAACAAAAACACACACATTTAAATTAACGAACAGGCAATAGAAATCGTTGTAATTTGAAATGATATTCCTTATTTGTAATATATTTTTAAAACATATATGAAAACCGATTATCATACACATGCAAGAATTACTATTCTCACAGAATGTTATATGGTTGTATAGCATACTTATGCGGAAAGGCTTAGATACATGTATTATAACAATAATATAATAAACATTGCATATACGAAACTTTAGTTACATAACATCAAGTACAGCATATATTTTAGATCACTGTTAAAAACTGATCATCAACTTAAATCAAGTGTGTCATTTAAAGTCATGTTATTCTAATTAGATGTTAAGTACTGTTTAATATTTCAAACTTTATATAGACTTTAAAACATTTTCATGATGTCACTCCTTTGCACTAGCAGTACTGTAATTTTAATATTTGACTGCTTTCAATGGGACTCAGTACAGTATTTTCCACGTAGAGTCCAATATTCATTTAATATTGGACTATTTATTTGATATTGGACTGCATAATGAAAACAGTTAATACACACACTCAATTTACTCTAGTAGTCCAAAATTTAGCAATTATAGTTGAATTCCATAGAAAAAATACTGTAACCGACTGAAAGCAGTCCAATATTATAACACAGTACTGATAATAAAAAGAAAATTAATATTAAAACTAAAGTTTATGTATAGATGCCTAATAAATATAGAAGTAATCGCAAAATGTTTAAAATAACATTATACATTTTTAGCATGGGTCGGTGTAGTCATATCCCCAAATGACTCCTTCCTATGGCAACAGTAGCCTTTGAAAAATATTGTTTACGTTTCCAGTTATAAAAATTGTGCAAGAATTTTATTCCTCTCTGCTTAAAAACCAGTTTTATAAGACCAATGATGATAGTTCTTTGAGGCTGTACTGTAGTAAATTCCTTGACTTCGAGACCAGGGAGGGCCTACTAGCCATACAGTCCCAAGTATTCTAAACACTGCGAAAAATATGTGCATATACGGGAGTATACGGTCCCGTATATGTCTAATATACGAATATCATATAAAAGGTATCTTTCCTGAAAGTATGATCAAAACCTACGTCTTAAACATACTTTTGGACATTGACAATCCCTAACTTTGAATACTGACATAAACTGTTAAAACGTATTTATGCTAAGTTAGAATGAACGGATCCATGTGAGAAAAACATGAATGTCCAATTAAAGAATACGGGATTCCCGTATATGGAGTGTTCCATATACGGGAAAAATGTTTCCGTATACGCCCGTATATTAGGAGTGTACGAAATGCGTATACTCCCGTATACGGAACCATTTTCCGCAGTGAAATTAAACGAAACGGTTATGTGCTGCTTGCATTAACTAAAACAAATCAACCATAATAATTCGGTACAGTGTTTGTTTTGCGTTTCACAACCTTTTTAACAGTATTTCAGTTACAAAAATAATAGGTATAATTTATGAAAGTTGAATGAATAATTGCATTATCATACATAGTCCATTTTTTGTTTTGTCACAATCCATATTTTCCGAATTTATCTGTACATCTATACATAGGAAAAATCTAAACCAATGCTTACACGAATCTGAATGTTTATGTAAACTTCTGCAATTTTTTTTGATGTGGGTATTGAAAGGAATTTTTAGCATTAACCAGAAGAGTTTACAGTTATGTTCAGATTTCATGTTTAATTGATTATAACATTCAAGCAAAATACTGCGGAAAAAGTGAAACACATTGTGGGTTTCCTATGAAATGTCGGACAAATTCTAAATATACCATTCAAAACGATAAAATTTATTAATTTCAGTGACTATTCTAGATCCTTTCAACACATTTCATCCAATACCCTAAATTTTCTATTGAAAACCTTGGCGGTATCCGTATTGAAAAAAAAACTGTAAAAATGGTATTCCTTTCAAAATATAAATGTTTATACGTATAACAAATTACCTTCCGTTTTGTGTTCGAAGGCAGTGCGAAGCATTTGCAAACATTCCTTCAGTCTGTGAGACTGCCTATTTGAAAATAAAATAAAATGCAAATAAGGTGCACCGGTCTTAATCGCAAGTGCTTGCATGAAACTTAGTTTTGTCGCAATGGTTTTGAATTTTGTACTCGTACATTCTATTTCATTTTATGCTTTCGGATGAAATACTGAGATTTAAGTGAAAAAAAAATCTAATAATTTCAAAGTGAATGAAATCAAGTATATTTTTCAGTACTCCAGTTGGGACTACATTAAATATATTTCTCCTTAGGGTGCCTCAGTGTCTGTTCTGTAAGTCTTCTTGCACTAAATTTGAAGATTTTCGGGCAAATTCATGTAGAACCCAGCAAAAAATGTCATTGAACTAATAAATCAAAACAGGCAGGTAAACAAATAACCCATGTTCTCTTTAAGTGCACATTTCGGCAGCAGTCAAGTTCCCCAGCCGTCCGATTCTAAATACCACTACGGTTTCAATGAAACATTATACGGATCCGCTGTATCCTTTTAAATTTTAACACCAAGAAATTGTTTCCTTAAATAATAATAATAATAGTAAAAAAAGCACTCTACCCTTTCCATTATTTAAAATATATATCTAGTATTCGTTTTCGAAATGTCCCAAAATTTCTTTCCTCGCGCCGCCACTTGTGAGAATACACCTTTCGAAGTAAATTGCTTATTCCGTAACTAAAATCATCACGAGAATTCCGGGCAAACGAACGTCCAGTATTACGAAGGAAAACTCAATCGTGCATTATGAGAAAAGCGTGAGTAAAATGGTCATGAGGAGCCACAGAGTATTTCATAATCATATAGCAACTGTTATGAAATGAAGTAAAGTGAATCAAAACCGAAATAATTTATGAATATTTTACGCCAATGTTTTATACGTACTTCTTTATTTGTTATGTCATAAAAACAATGTTTTCAGTAAGCTGACGCGCTTCGGACAGTCCAGTATTTGACATTTGAGGCTTATATCCTATACATATATAAATGTATGAAGATTCCTCGATGTAAAATTAAAAAAGTGAAATCTCCACAGGTCGCCTTAAAGTATCTTAATGTTAGTACTTTTGTTAAATGATGTGTGTATCTCCATTGTACTTTAAAACAATATTCTCCGTACGCCACACATAGTCAATGAGGTAAAACCTTAGTGCATTTTCACAGTTCTACAGTAGAGCAAGTAATCAAGACAAAGCTGACAAAAGCGCCATATAGTACTGGAAGAAACTCCCCTTGCAGACTAAGAAAGGCATGCAAACATTTACCGTTCAATAAACAATTTGACCAGAATAAAAGTTTGTATAACCTCCTTTTCTCTTACTCCTGTTTTCCATGTCAAAACACTTGGAAATTACCAAAAGCATGTATGAAGTGACTTAAAAAGTAAAAGGTTAAGAATAGGTTTCCCGGAAATACAGATCACAACAAACAAATTCAGAGCTACACATCCAAGGTAAATCCGCTACAGACAAAAAGCTGTAGTAGAAAGATATAGAAGACGGTGTTGGTTCAGAAACAAACAAGTATGTTTTATTTCAATCTAACTAAAGTACTTGATCTTCTAAATGAAGATCTGATGATGACCCATTCGCATTCCTCTTTCTGTATATTTGGATTTCCGAAATTGCTATTTTCATTTCGCAAATCTATTGTTATTTGAACCAATCAGACGACTCGTGTCAGCAAGCATTTGGCTGAACCATCAAAATAGCGTCGAATGTCAAATGGTAAAAAAATTTACAATCAGTCCGGGGCTCGAACCCGGGATCCCTCGCTTACAGGGCGAGTGCCCTACCGACTGTGCTAACCGGCTCTCTGAGACCTTACATGACCAAGTCCGTACCGTGACATATGATTTCTCTCAAAACACGAGGGCTATAGTCGCGATTAGGTCGTCATAAGAATTCTAAATATGAAAAACCCAGGCTAAATAAAGATTTTTAAAACTTATACTTTCACATTCAAAATGCTGTAAGCAAGGCTCTGATTGGCTTGCGGAAGCGTAGTCAGAACGAGGCTATCAATAGCACGTCTTTGTATCCTAAGCGTAGCCTATGGAGATATACTTTAGTCAGATTGATTGTATTTTAATTAAAGTTACAAACATGGGGATCTCTAGCCAATATATGGTGTGTATCTAACATCACTGATAGTAAAAAAGAGAGGAGGACCTAAAAATTGGGAGCGAGGAACGGAGAATAAGGAAGTAACACCACCAACATTCAAGATAATATACATAACATATAATAAGAAACGAACAAAACAAAAACATGCTGAAAATAGGGGCACCGCCTTGGAACGATCAGTTGCCTGTATAAAGGAAGCTGGGGTTTAAACGATTTTTAAACGCTATTTTCAACAAGTTAGACAGTGTGCATAAAATAAAATAAAAATGTGGAAAACCACAGTCGTTCAACATGACATAATCGAAAATGTTGCAGACTCGGTTTGATTGAGCATGTTCCTGGACGGAAGTACACTCTACCATTAGTGACAAAATACCAGAAACATATAAATATGGTCAATAAGGTATAGGTACACTAATGTATATCATGTTAACCGAGTATGGGGTAATTATCAGGCATGTACATGTAACCAAGGATATTACTAGGATTTTACTATTATTTTCTCTTGATAAAAAATTCTTCTTTTATAATATTTATCGCTCTAGTTTGTAAAAATTCAAGACATTGTAGGCCGATCACTGCCAAATCAAATGTAAGCCTCCACACGTTTAATCACTAGTTGTCAATATATAATTAGTAATCATTCTTCCTTTTCTCGTGCCCTTTCTCAATAGCATCGTGTTTTCGTTTAATCTACCTCGTTTCTGTATGTATGTGTAGCATTTTATCGAAATCGGCATGTTCTGTTGCATGCTACATAAAACTCGCGGCGTAAGATATTTATGTCTCGGAAAGTGACATTGAAAGAACTGGATAGGAGTAATTTCAGCGGGTTGTATTTAACGAACTGTAGTTTTCACATAATAAGATAACACCCCTTTTTCTCTCTGATTTTTCTACAGTAGCGATACAGTTCTTGCTGGGAAAATAAATCTCTGAAAATCTAAAGCCGTTATAAAGTGAGTGGATTTTATATGAAACAAAGAACAGTCGGATTTAGTGGTGTTCTGTCTATAAGGGGCACCACATGCTTTTTTTGTCTGTTTTACTAAACTCTCCGAAAATCAATGAAAGAGCCATTAAACTATTTTTTATGATGTCAGTGATAACAAATTGCTAAAAATCGTAAATTTCTTGTTTATTTTTTGTTGTTTTTTTTTGTTTTGTGTTTGTTTTGCTTTGGAATTTAGACTCAAATTTCAACCAGGTGGTCCTATTTTGGTCGATTTTAGGATCTGGTAAGTGTCTTTTCTAACATTTTAGCACTAAATTGTCTCAATGTTACTGAAGTTAGCATGTTTTGATTAAAAATAACAAGTATCTTAAGGATTAAATGAATCTTGAATCAAAAGTGCATGAATAATGTAATAAACTTTGCGATATTGCTTGCTAAAGGGCCAAATTTTGTTACTTTTGAATGGGAATGACATGCAATAAATGCTCATTTCTCTATATTTTCTCAAGTATTTTGCAACGAAACTAAGCAGATCCTTGTGACATAGGTGTGTCTTAAAAATGGATACTATTTCTTGAAAAAATAACTTGCCATTCTTTCCCCAAATTTGCTACATGCAGTCTAGCAAGATTTTTCACTAAATTTCATGATCTTATTTTCTTGGACATTTTAATATAGCTTTATAGCATATATTTGCAAACATCGCCCGGTATTCGGAATTAAGGCGTATTCGGTTTTCATGGGTCAAATATATGACCGGAGGGACACATGGGTTTGACGGGGACCGATTTGGATTAAACCTTTACCTATGTTTCTCTGTAAATGTTTATATAGACAAAGTAAACATATAAATGTGCCTTGTTTCTGATTCCAGACAAAGTTATATATACAATATTTGGAGTACCAGTATATTCCGATCCAATATATCACACACTGAAAAAGTTAGGGTTTGGATTAAGTTTCGAGCATCTAATTCTGCTTCCGTTAACTTCAACCTCCTCTCTCCTTCCGGCACTGTAAACAGACTACTCAGAGGACAAATTTATGGCTCCAGTCGCAACACAACATGGACATCCGTAACAGTACATTGTTGGGGAGAAAATCCAAATGGAAACTGGACATTAAGTATGGCGAGCCGGGGGGTATATGGTATGACTTTTTATTAATCCTGTATTATACTGTCTCCTTCTTATGAATAGTTATACTAGCATGGTGTTCAATTGCAAGACTTTTCGAACCATTCAACTTTTTGTAAGTGGAAGAAACTAAGAGCTTTTTGTGCAGGGAATATAAATATATTCTTTGCCTCATGCTACCCTATCCTTTATTTAGAGTCGATCCTAAATGCATACAGTTTTGAAATATTATGTGTAATTTCGAAGAAAAGATTTTGAAACATTTATTTATAAGCAAATGAAATAAAATAGATATGGTTAGTAAACATGCTTAGCTAAAAGCGATACAAACTTAAATACTACTGTTGTTATTATATGCGGTTTTGGAAGGCTTTCGGTTTATGCATTAATTATTATTGAATACATTATTCACAACTGTAACAGCATTCGTCATTTTACAGTAAGCACCCATTCCAATGCCCAGAACCAGTCAGTGATACCCTATGAAAACAATCTCAGATTAAGATCAGAACATCTTAATCACGGCCTTTATTATCAACCTTTTACATAAACATTCCACATACAAAGCAGTAAGAAACGTATTGACCAAGAGATGTCTTTTACATTGTTATTTCAGCTGTTCATTATCTGTACGAATGGAAGCTATATGTTTACGGAACACTATCGGATCCGCTGCAAGATAAACAAAAAGGTATACGTTTAACGGTCACTTAATTTGATGACTTAAAGAGACATTTAAACAAAGCTTTGAGAAGTCTGGTTGCGATGCATTTTGTAGATTTATTTTCTGTTTTGTGTGGGTCTCAGTATCAATCGTTATTATAAACAGGTGGTGTGAACACCTAAATTTACATAATATCTTTTGAAAATTTAATGTAACTTGCAATTTTAAGAAACTTTTCAGAGGATCATTAATTATTCTCAAGACCTGAAAAAAGCAACAAGTAGTTTGTATGTAAAATAGAACATGAAATAGAATCTCAGTAAAATGTCTTCATTCACCACGACAACCTATCAACTCTACACCGCCTTAAATGAATCAAGAATTAAAGTTGTCTGAATGATCAGGTAGAATGCACCGATATAACCATGAACTGGACTACCTATCATTGCTAAATCTTACATAATTTAAACGGTAGGTCTTTGTATTGTGTACTAAATACTGCACACTATATCAAAGCGACTTAAATGCAAACTTCCGTTACATTTATTCATTTCTAATAGCTCTGTCTCCATTATTGATAGACTGAAGGATAATCCATGCCTCAGATTTCTGCTTGATTCGTGTTTGTGACTCAGATGCAATATTGTCTCACGGATGTGTTTAAACATGTTAAATGCTTCACATTATCGCTTATGACTCTGAATTCCAGTTGGTGAATAAAAGATTACCCTAAAAGACTTCTTTATTTCACTTTTCAAAGATCTCAATGTAACATTAACAAGTAACAACTGGTATAAGATTTAGTAAGTGCTCTTGTCCAACAGCCCTGGTCACAACCCACACACAACCTTTTTTTCTTGATTTTTTTCTTTATTTATAACAAACCAACCATAAATATCTATTATCATGCAAAACTGTATTTCTTCCCCCGCCTCGACGTTCCAGATTTCTTACTTAATTGTGCTATCTTTTTAAATGTAATGAAATTATTTGCTTCATAGCAACATTCATAACTTTTTGCCGGATATATTTCTTTTAGTGAATAGGTTATAGGAAAAAGATGTTTCCTTTTGTGAAGAAAGCACCAAACTTTGTATGTAACTATTTTGAAGTATGCTGAATTTAAAAAAGGAGGAGACACGCAGTTCGCTAACCTCATTTAGCTTAAAATGAGGCCCCAAAAAGGGGCCTATATTTTATCTATTTTAATCATATATTTTTGAAAGCAATGTCCAAAAGGTTAATTTAAAACCAAACTAAGTAACTATTATTGACATAATATCTATTTAGTTACATTTGATACACATTTGATATATAGAACACTAACAAATGACTTAGATGAGGCCCTAAAAGGGGGAAAATTGTTTAAAAATGACTTTATTTTTTTAAGTGTGAATATTATATCACTCAGGTAAACAAAACTAATTTTAGTATTTAATTATATCAAAATATTATTTAAACAGTCTTTACATTTTGAGGTTCATTAAGGGTATTTTATAAAACATAAAACAAGTTCACATATACGTAGTACTACATACTGTAATTCATGTTATCGATTTTACTGTACTTATACTTACATGGGGTATCAATAGTTTTATTTCCCTATGCATATTATTAAGCATTCAAAAGAGCAGCTATAGAAGGGATTATTTTGTGTTTTCCTTGTAATTCAATATCTAATTTAAATTCATGTAAAACGTATTATACAAAACATAATTTATATGGGTTTTTTTTTCAAGAAATTAATGACTTCAAGCTAACGCATACGATCATCCTAATGATTTCTTTACAACAAAAGAGAAATGGAATGTGAGCTAAATGTATTGTTGTATTTATTATTAATTTATACTATATTCAATACTAACTTATTTGAATTAGATAAAGATTTCAAGTTTTAGAATCAGTCTAAATTCCGCTTTCTTGAAAATAGCAACGACCTTCCTATTGATCTGACAACACCTTTACCACTAGAGGTCTCTCTCACTGAACACCTCCACAAAGCTTATAACTATAAACATTTCTAAAGTGCAGTGATTTTCTGCAGACACCCAAGAACGCAAATAGTTACATATAAAAATAGTTAAAGATGAAAATATGATACAGAAATAAAGAGGGTCATACCAAATAGAGTTAGATGTATTTTTTTAAAGTTAAGATTAATCGATTAGTTTATAAACAATGTCTCCTTAAAATATACTATCCGTCCTAGGTATAATCATAGATGATATGTGCTCTTTGTCCAATACAGTGTTAGGAATACCTCCCAGTAGCACAGTTATAAGTCCTAGAATAATTGCTTGTTTAGGGTAATGTCCTAAGCATCTTTTGTGAATTTACAAAAGTTGAAATCTGGTTACTTGAACAAACAATTTTTAATATTAGGCGTAACAACCCTTTCAATATTTAACTAAAACTATAATAGGTTTGCCAGTATTTTACTCTCTAGCACATATGTCTTCAAAATGTCTAAGTACACAGGATTGGCTTGATACATTTATATCTGCCTTTGTATGTATTCTTTTAGTTACATTGATGAGTTTCCTCCAACTTAGAGCAGCTAATTATAAAGTGTATTACATACTTAAAGCAAAGTACCAGTTCTCTTGACCATTTTTAGTTGACAGGATTAGCAATGTCAGTGTATGCTATAAATGCCTGTCTACAACCTGCTTGATACAATGACACTTGCTACATTCGTGAACAACAGGGAGTGCTTTCAATACATCTAATTGCTTAAAAACATATATTCATTGATTTTTGTCCTTGTTGTTATGCCAAAAAGACGGCTTACTACGGAATTAGTCAGCATGTACCAGAACTCTTTGAAACGGCCAAATGAAGCTACAGCTAAAACTAGCAAACTGTTTTACTATAGAAAGTAACAGTGTGTATCAGTGTTGGTTGCTCGTAACGTTTTTTTTTTATGCATTTACGGCAAACAAACGTGTACCATTTCGCATACCAGTTAGTGCACCACATGTTGTAGGAAATAGACAGCATGAAAACATGTAAATTACCTGATGTTCACATTTCTAATATTTATATATGAAGCCATATTTGTGGAGAGACATTAAGGTATGGACATACCAAATAGCTGACCTTCTTTATTCTAGATAAAGTTGACACACTTTAAATGGCTACAGCACAGAGCAGGACCCGTTTTAAATGTCTGTATCTTACATTTTTACATTTTCTAAAAGAATATTGTCAGTGCTGAAAAAACATCAAATGTGAGTCATGTACTTCAGTCAAACAAACCAATTACTATCTGTCATGCTATCATATTATTGCAATAATGCTTCCTACATGTCAAGGATAGATCTTTTATGTGATTGCATCAAACAAAATGTAAAAAAGGAAGGAAAAAAGCTCTACAGAGCAAAGAAGGAGGACTCTTTGAATGCACCATTTTACAACTACCATGATTTTTTCCATGCGAGTTTTCTGTTTAGTGTCTGTATACCTTAATTGTGACCCTTGCATTGCTTACTTCTGTTGAATCTGGATTAATCGGTAATGACACTTGACTTTTATTACTATGTAAACTTCACAGAACCAATGCCAGTGCAATAACACATTCATGTATAAGAAATATAAATTTGCCAAACAAAACAATTTTGACAGTGACGTCATTTTGTCAACAAACTATAAATAACCACGGTATATCCCCAAACGAATGTATACTTGTAATAGATAGAAATATGTCCTTATCATACGAGAAAGTCAAAGTAAGGTATAGCCCAGTGGATGTGTTGGCTACTTGTCACACAGGCGATGTAAGTTCGAAACCAGTGGTAGGCGAGGTATATTTCATTATATTTCATGTATTTTTGTAGCAAAAACATTTATATATTTTTCTTGTTAGTTTTTTTTAAATATCAATCATATATTTTATTATGAAGTATACCACATGTAAATGCAGCATATGCCTGTGTTAGCGTCAGTCCATTGTGTTTTAGAATAGATAGTGCTTTCTCGTTATTCTCCAAAGGTTCGTTACAGTTAAAAACGTGTTCATAGCCATTTTATTGAGGAGTGAAATGACGAACGTTTTCTACAAAATTTATTCTGTACGCATAAGTCGTGAATCACTAGAAAATCAAAATAACTATTTAGTTGAATAAGAAAATTTCGTGCGGAAAAAAGATTCCCCCGACCGGAATCGAACTCGGTACCTTTTGGTTACTACGAAAGCGCTGTTATCCTCTGGGCTACGTATCCATGTAAGCTATAGGTAAAGAAACTTAATAATAATCCATAACAATACAAGGTAAACATTGGAAAGTAAACACAATATGACGTCACTGTCAGGTATCCCTGGTCGGATAGTACTGGGAAGCCTGTTACAATTCTTAGATATCTATTGAATGGGTGTAAATATCAGTTTCTTTTATTTTATGGGTCTTTGGATGAGTCATTTGATTTGAAAACATGATTATGTCATATTATACTGTTTGTAACATACAAAAATGATCCATTGAAGGGTCTCTCTTTTTATATAAATCTATTGCCCTAATAAAATACAGATACATAGGTTAACTCATGGACCTAAACGTGTGAATATTTTTTACTTTTGATATTTTATACATTTGATCCATGAATTCTGTTGTTTTTTGTTGTTTTTTTTGACTTATGTTAAGTTCAGAAATATAATATTTTAACGATTGAAATAAATTAATTTGCCCTTAAAATGTGTTTTTTTAACAATTTCCCCTTTAAGGACCTATTATTTTTTCTTAGTCATGTATATTGAGTGTGTATAAAATGTAATTGAATACATTTTGTGTCAAGGGTTATAATTGGTTAAGGTAACGAATTAACATTTTTGAAATTGTTGTAGATATATTTATTTGAAATAAATAAAAGGTAGTTCCCCTCTGGGGCCTCATGTTTTGGTCTATTCAAGCCAACAAATCGTATATAACACGTTCCATTTGCAGTTGACAGTTTCCAAACTGTCAAGTTATGTCAAAAAAATGCCAATTTGGTATACAAATCGTTTTATCCTGACATTTTGGAATAATGTTTTCTTTACTTTTACAACATTGTTAAGCGGTATTATCAATTTGCCATAAAAATGCAGAACTTAACCATTAAAATCGAGACTGTTGCTACTTCATTTAGAGTTCTAATGTACGACGTATCGAAGGAATTCGTACTTTCTTCTTAGACAAGAATAATCATCAACGTTTATACAATGTTCCTCGCAAACAATACTATAAAGTTTATGGTTCATCCAATCTATAGATAGCGTAATTTCGCTAAGGCATTCTGAGGAAAGAGTATATTTGCAGTGCAACGTCCTCCTCTTAACGAAATTTCGCTAGGAGCGAATAAGATTTAACCTTGGAATAAGTGTAAACACTTGCTAGTTAGGGATAATGGTATGTTAAATAATCGCTTACTCCAACACATGAAAGCGGATCGGAAAGTATACATTTGAATGAGGAAAACCTGCAAAAAAAAAAACCAAAAAATCAAAACGTTAGTTCACGTCATCCTGAAAATTATTGATAGGAATTTTGGAGTTATTAACTGTTTACTTTCTTGCGATAAAATCGCCATTTAATTCTGTTTTTTTTTCAGTTAATCTTGTTGTCACATCGCGAAATTAAGTTCATTGGGATTTCAGCTTCTTTGGTGGAGTAAGACTTCGCGTGCCTCTCTGCTTTTCAAAGTTATATCACACCGAATGTTTCGAGTTCTGGAATGTATTGTAACCATACTCTTATTATGATATTATATCCACTGCACTGCCAGGGTACAATTACATTGCTTATAACATCTGTTTTAGTAGATTATGAAAGTAATGGATGAAATATGTCTGCTCAGTAATGCTTTTTTAAGTACAGGTCTTCACTTGAATTGTGGATAAATATATATTATTATTAAATAAAAGTGTATATTTATTACATTTACTTCATCAGCGAAAAAATGTACATGATAACTACATGAATATAGAGATTTCGCAGCTTGGTATAAACACGTGCTAGTATATAGATATCGCTTAAAATGAGCTTGCCAATACGGGGTAAGATATGACAAATTAAGGGCCATAACTCCAATGAAAATTATAGGCACTGGCCAGTCATGTAAAGTTTGGTAAAAGCGGGCCCATTAGAATATAAAGTATTATAAAACTCTGATCACAAAACAATGAACTGGTGTGAATCCGCATTGCTGTTTCACATGATATGCACATTTAAACTTTGTGACATACAGAGAGACAAACGGACAGACCAAAATTTATGGGTCAGTCACTGCACTAATGCTAGATAAAACTTCGAGTGTACTTTTACATATACTTTCAAACCTGTCTATAAAGACAAGACTAGGTAGAGCCAAAATGTGGTCTTTATTTGGAGGTAGTCACAGGCTAAATAAATGTTAAAACTGGAAAAAAAACATGTGGTCTTTACAGTCAGGTGGCCTCTGTTCAGAGGTGGTCTTTAACACAGGTTTACCTGCATCTCTTTTTAAGGTTATGCTAACTTGCACTACAAAAAAACATCCGTTGAATATAAAGAAAGAACAACATTTTGATTAAAAGCTCAAACTATATTTCATGTAAACTGCTTTTACAAACAATCACATTTTTTCTTCGAATACGAGCCATATTCCGGACTTACTAGGAACATCTTCATGAAATCTCACTTTATACATTTCACCTGAAAAAATAATGCTGCTTTATTGTAAAATATAAAGAATGAAGATAAAATGACAACCCGTGTTTGTTTGTTTTGTTTTTGTGTATAAACCACTTTTTGAACAATAATTATGTTAAACAAAACTGCGTTGGTTTTCTCCGTAAATGATAAGCACAAGAAACAATTTTAAAAGAAAGTAACACGAAAGTACTAGTTTAATATAGTACAGCCTGGACAGAATCAGCATGATTATAGGAAGTATGGTCTATTAATCGTGATGACCAAGCTCAATTGAAAAAAAATCTTAGTAGTTTCCTATGGAAAACATGACACGATTAACAAATATTCTAGATATATTTTTGTAATAAAATATCGGCGATATATCATTTTCTCGGTACGGATTTACTTTACGTTACGTTACGTTTAGAGAGAATATGTGTTAAGTAGCCAGTTAGCCTAGTCGGTAGGTCCAAAGTTCGAGTCCCTAACTGAAGTCATACTTTTTGACAATTTGCTCAGAAAGTGGGTCTTTAGCATGTTAGCTTGGACAGTCTTGCAACGTTTGCAATATTGTGTTCTTTTGGAATTCGAGGACGAATTTACAATTTCTTGGAAGGGGGTGGGGGGGGGGGGGGGGGTATGTCGAGGTACGGACTTAGTCACGCTAAAGAGAGTATGTGTCAGGCAGCCGGTCAGCTCAGGTTCGCGACCCTAACAGACTTCACATTTCTGTCATCCTGGATTTATCACAGCATTTTTATTAACCAAGGATTTTCTATTATTGAACCTAATGACCTAGTTTTTGAAGGCACATGAACCAGTTTGGAACCTGACCTAGATATTATCAAGGAGAACATTCTCACCAACTTTCATGAAGATCTCGTGAAAGTATGGCCTCTAGAGAGGTCACAATAATTTTCTATTTTTATACCTACTGACCTAGTTTTGACTACACGTGATCCAGTTTCAAACTTTATCTGGATATCATCAAGGTGATCATTCAGACAAATTTTCATGAAGATCAATTGAAAAATATGGCCTCTAGAATGGTCAAAAGGTTTTTCTACTATTAGACCTACTGACCTAGTTTTTGACCGCAGTTGACTCAGTTTCAAATCTGACATAGATATTATCACGATGAACATTTTGGTCAACTTTCATAAAGATCCCATGAAAAATATGGCCTCTAGGGAGGTCACAAGGTTTTTATATTATTTGACCTACTGACCTAGTTTTTGAAGGCACGTAACCCAGTTTCGAAGTTGACCTAGATATCATCAAGGTGAACATTCTGACCAATTTTCATGAAGATCCATTGAAAAGTACGGCCTCTAGGGAGGTCACAAGGTTTTTCTACTTAATGACCTAGTTTTTGACCGCAGTTGACCCAGTTTCAAACTTGACTTAGATATTATTAAGATGAACATTCAAACCAAATTTCATTTCATACAGATCCCATGAAAAATATGACCTCTATAGAGGTCAAAAGGTTTTTCTACTATTAGACCTACTGACCTAGTTTTTGACCGCAGTTGTCCCAGTTTCGAACTTGACCTAGATATCATAAAGATGAATATTCAGACCAACTTTTATGAAGATCCATTGAAAAGAGAGGTCACAAGGTTTTTCTACTTTTAGACCTAATGACCTAGCTTCTGACCGCAGTTGACCCAGTTTCAAACTTGACTTAGATATCATTAAAATGAACATTCAACCAAATTTTATTTCATACAGATCCCATGAAAAATATGGCCTCTAGAGAGGTCAC
Source organism: Mercenaria mercenaria (assembly GCF_021730395.1). Classification (NCBI taxonomy): domain Eukaryota; kingdom Metazoa; phylum Mollusca; class Bivalvia; order Venerida; family Veneridae; genus Mercenaria; species Mercenaria mercenaria. The sequence continues at coordinate 70,754,907 of NC_069361.1, read as the reverse complement.
AAGGTTTTTCTATTATTTGACCTACTGACCTAGTTTTTGATGGCACGTGACCCAGTTTCAAACGTGACCTAGATATTATCAAGGTGAACATTTTGACCAACTTTCATGGAGGTCCATTTAAAAGTATGGCCTCTAGAGAGGTCACAACGTTTTCCTGTTTTTAGACCTACTGACCTAGTTTTTTACCCCAGTTGACCCAGTTTCAAACTTGACCTAGATATCACCAAGATGAACATTTTGACCAACTTTCATGAAGATCATTTGACAAATGTAACCTCTAGAGTGGTCACAAGCAAAGTTTACGCACGGACGGACGGACTGACGGACGCCGGACGCCAGGCGACCACAAAAGCTCACCTTGTCACTTCGTGACGGGTGAGCTAAAATGCGGATATTTCACAGATTCAAGCAATAACAAATGAAATAATGCAATAACAATTACCAACCTTTCTTAACTTTCAAAATACTCTCAGGGCTGTACCATTTCCTGAACTGAGGACTCTTTGTTTATCGATAAGGCCTCCACTTCATCCCTATCACTGAATGTCTGTAAATACATTAATTTTATGTAACATTTATTCTAAGGTTACTATTAACAACTAAAAGATATAGTTTCCGATCTATATAGAGCTGCAGGAGACAGATTTCACATTTTACCAACCCTACTGTCTTTTATCAAATTACTCCGATGAACATATACCCCTCTCACCTTGGGATCGAACGGACTACCCTGCTTATCCTGAATCTGCGCTCTACCTTCTGAAAGAGCCAGCTAACAGCAAAATATTTAGATCAAGTCATAAGACGGACGGGGGTGGTTAGCGGAAGCAGTAACCATATTACTTCCATATTACATATCACTAATTAATGTTACATTAATGTTTACAATTTTGATCACCTCTTATTTTTTTCTGCCTTTATAAGCTCCCCATAATTGAAACCAGGTATTACAACAAGGAATGCACCTAACATAATGTCCATTCCCAATAAGCGTACCTAATCCTGTTATCGAAATTACATTGAAAAACAAATTAACTACTTATTTGCAGGTGAATTAAGATAAGAAATATCTTATTTATAAGAAAATTATATTAAAAGTATCTGGCATTTGAATTCTCTTAAAAGTTGCAGTAAGTTCATTGTGAGTTGTTAGATTTTAATTCAACATTCTAGTCATTCTTTCTTTTTTTTTCTTTTTTTTCCATTTCTAACATAAATTAACCGCTAATTTTTAAACTTGTTTTATTCCTTTAAACTGCTTTCATTTTCCTCTCGTATCTAGACAAATCTCATCAAATGTTTATACAATATCATTATGAATTAGGGTTTCATGATATTAACGTACATGTAGTAACAAGTTGTAATAATGTAATTTAGAATCATCTATCGTTATATCCATACCTTTTAACTTTTTCATCAATATCCCTGCGACCAACTAGTATAAACATTTTGTTTCCATTGACGTCAATATCCTATGATGTGCACATAATTCTTAGTTTGGTTGTTCGTTCTCTAAAAACAATACAAAAATACACACGTATGAAAATCAGCACTTCTGTGGAGTGCATATTTAAACATATCGATATTTTAACGACGGTCTATATAGAGCCTGTTAGTGTTCAGATGTTGTCTTTAAGACATAATTGATTGTATCTAGAATGTATGTATATTTCTACACGCCAAGGTAATAACTTAAAGTATTATGAAATTATATAACCTTTTGTCCAAACATTCCAACTATTTAAAAAAGAAATAAAGATAAATAACATATTTTACTTACTTTAAAGGTTTCCACTTGCTTTAAATATGTACATGTCTACCATGTTACTTTCTGTATCTGAATCCAGACGTTCCTGAAAAAAACGCGCAACCTTTTAAAAAATAAACGGAAAACAGACATTGGCGCGAAATTTCCTATTTGAACAAATGCAGCCATTCAGAATAATCAATTAAATGTCTACAAAGTGGTAGTCCATTTCTAATCCAGTATATTTCATAAAACTTTATAATACAACTTTCATTCTTTCTTCATAAGAAACATCTTTTCACACGCAGTTTGAAATTAAACATACAGTAAAATCTGATTACCTCCCTTTTTAGTATGTATCTTGAGAAATAAAAGTATTTTGTAGTAAACTTTGTATATTGTCAATAGCAAATGGTTGTTTGGCTATGCTAGTGATGTTGTCCATGTTTAGATCGTATGAAACATTACTTTGCATATAAATTTCAATTTAAAGGAAAAATATTATTATTTATCAAGACATTTTTACCTCCCTTTTTTTAAACTGATTTAAAAGGAGGTTCCAGAGCAGATATAGCGTGTCTCCTCCTCTTGCAGGATTTAGGATACCTTAAAGTAATTTCATGCAAACTTTGGAGCTTTCTTCACAAAGGGGAACATCTTTGCCATTTTTTGTTCCATATCTTACTCGCTATTTGCCATTCTTCACCACAAACCCATTCGGAAGGGTATACTAATTCATTGACTTTTCTTGTATTATTTCAGATGGGCATCTTGGTTCAAGCTGCAACGAAGCATCATGCAGGCAGCCACATTCTGTTTGTCATGATAAGTCTAAAATATGTGTATGTGAAGACGGATACAGCAACATAAATGGATACTGTATAAAGGGTAATATAAATGGATTATGTATAAAAGGGCAATATAAATTAATTATAAAAACAAATAAGTTGGAAGACAATTTAACAATTGTTAAATTTTTATTTGCATTACTTCATTGTATTTCTACGTTTATGTGAAGACCGATACGGCAACATAAATGGATACTGTATAAAGGGTAATATAAATGGATTATGTATAAAAGGGCAATATAAATTAATTATAAAAACAAATAAGTTGGAAGACAATTTAACAATTGTTAAATTTTTATTTGCATTACTTCATTGTATTTCTACGTTGGGTGTCTGCCTGTTAGATACTTCACAAATCTTTTGGTTAGAAATTGTTGGCTCTAAAATAATTCCACAAAAATTATCCTTGGGCGATTGTTCAGATTACTCTGAGTTGTCAATCATGGCCACCAGAGGATGCGGTCACTATTCACTATATGCAGGGGTGTAAAATTCCACTCGCCCGCTCGCATTGGCGAGTTAAAGTATGGATAGGACGAGTGGATCTCGCTGTATACTCGACCGATCGGGCGAGTGGTTTTTACGTCGTAGCTTTAATGAAATTCAGAAATTACATCTTGAAAAACCTCAGCAAGCTTTGAGATAGTTCAGTTGCTACTTTGATTGACTGGAATTTACCCGCGAATTGTAAAGATATCAAAACGTCATGCCAGTAATTTTCCATTCCGAGAGCACGTGCGACCTATCGTAATATTAAATTTACATGTCCGTTACTTTTGTTTATCGACACGTACACAAAAAACGTGCGTAGTGCATTCATTTTTTTACATTATCGCTTCGGTTTTTTAACATCGCTTGAGAAGTAATACAATTTGAAATCTACTAAGATTTCAATAAAATATCGACGGAAATATAAGCAAATTTGTATGAAAACGGTCGAATTTTCATATAATCATTTGTTAAGTTTCAAACAGCCCGATCTTAATTACTGATTTCTTTCTAAGAGAAAATAAGTGATACATACTATGGGCATAAAATTCGGACTTTTGACCAGAAAGAACAAAAAACAGGATTAAAAAATCTTAAATAATGAAAAAGCGGCAGTAATTTAAATACATTGAGTAAAACGATTTTTTTTTTGGTAAAAAGGTCTCGTGGACGTAAATAGAAATGTGGTTTTAAAATAAAACAAAATGATGTTGTTGCGGTTTTAATAGTTTTAAATGAATCTTTGTACATGTATTTTTTTTATAAAATATTCTTCTCAAACGATAATGTAAATTCCTTGAGGGCAAATAGGTCACATGGCGCGAAAACTGTAATATGACGTAATGCCATGACAATCTCGTGCAACAATACCGCTTTGATCTCCACTTCAGATGTCATGATACCGACACACTTCTTTTAGCTCTTTGGGAGGATGTTAATTGATGATGAAAACAGGCCAATTACTTAGTTTATCAACAGAATAATTACCGATGATCGTCAACTTTTTTTTTCGTTTTCAAGACGGGTAGGTGGATGATGATTATTGTGTCCATATTTTTAGGACACTTTTCAAAATAATTATTTTTCAGGAAATAAGTCTTGAGAAAATGAAAATAACTGATGTTTAATACTTTCCTGACACTTTGTGAAACTACGGTAGGGGTTAGACTGTGATTATTTTTACTATCGATGCAGTTATTATGGAAAGCAACTTGGTGGTGGATATGACAAAATTAGTGAAAGAAAAATGTCTGGAGTGAAAAGGAAATTTAAGAGTAACAAAAACGAATAATCAAAAAGGAAACGTAGTGTACGAGCTATATGTTATGTTTGAAATTTGCTTGTACATAATTCTCCTTCCATAAAACGTGACAGTATTAAAAATGTCAATTATTAGGGCGAGTGACTGTTCACTAAGGGCGAGTAGATTTTACTAGCTACTAGTCCTGCAGGGCGAGTGGTGTGAAAAAGAATTTTACACCCCTGATATGCATACAGTAGCTACCTAAACAAGCTTCTTGTCAGAAACCACTGGCTCGATTTTAAATCAGTCTCACACATATTTTCCTCTGGTCACCCTTAGTAAAGTTGTTTTAATTATTCTGATTTGTCAAAATATATGTCTACCAGAGGGCGTAGATACTTTCACAATATGTATAAATTGAAACTTAAAAAAATCTTGACAAAAACTGCTCGTCTGAGCTTAGTCTTATAAGTATACACGAATGTTGGTTCATTGACTCTTTAACAAGAATGCTCAGACCATTCTGATTCTTCATAGAAACATGACAACCTGAGCTAAATACAGAATAGAATTCTAATAACATTACCTACTAAACTGCTGGTCCGATTTAAAATAATCGTTGGACAGCCCTCTCAAGATTGGTCAAATTTGTAATAAACGTTGACCGCTAGGGATTGTGGCTATTTTTCCCTATATGTTTATAATGGGAAAATTAAAACTCTTTTTCTTATCAAGTGCTGGCCAAATTCCGAAATAATTTCACAAGGTTGTTTTTGAATGAAGCTCTGCCAAGATTCTGTAAATCATTCGGATTTGTCAAAAACATGACTGCCACTTTCCCTGTATGTATCATTGTTAGAACGTCTTGTCAAAAATTCTTGGTCTAATTTTGAAATATACTTGAGCCGTGGCATGAGAAAACCAACATAGTGGCTTTGCGACCAGCATGGATCCAGACCAGCCTGCGCATCCGCGCAGCCTGGTCAGGATCCATACTGTTCGCTTTCAAAGCCTATTGGAATTAGAGAAACTGTTAGCGAACAACATGGATCCTGACCAGACTGCGCGGATTCACAGGCTGGTCTTGATCCATGCTGGTCGCAAATCCACTATGTTGAATTTCTCATTTTACAAAAATATTCATTACTTGACCGTCCACAAACAATATACATACTATTTTGATATGTCAAAATATGACTGCCAGGGTTAAACGTTTTAAAAATACTTAAAATTCTTTCTCCTCCTAAACTGTTGGTCTGATTTTGAAATGGAAGTTCCTTTTGTAAATCTCTGTTAGACTTGTTAAAACCATTTTGAATATGAAACATGGCTGCCATGACTGGGTCTTCTTTTACCTATGTTGATGTATGGAAAACTTTGATTATTCTCTCTTGAGTCTGGCAGGTCAATTTTCCAAGATATTTGATAGAAATGTTTTCTGCTATACCTGGTTGGCACGTGAATTAATTGTTGGTAACTTTTGTGTCAAAATGAAAACTAGAGATTATATTTCTCAATCCGTAAATAAAACGCAAATGTTAAGAAAAAAACAGCTACAGGTCCTTCTAATAGATACAGATGTGTATAGCTGGATGGACGAACAAAAAGAGTAACAACGATATTGGTTGGAAATGAATTGAGATCACATATAAATGTAATAAGCAACATATATATTTTCTTATTTAATGCAAAATATTGTCATTAAAGAATGAAGGAAATAAATTGATAGCGACTCCCGCTCGCTGAAAGCTATGTTTATACATATATCTTATTTAACTATTCACTTCAGATTACAAACATTTTTACTTGCAATGAGAATTCAGTCATACAGTAGCAAAGCAATAGCGATTATAAAATTCAGCAATTACTACTACCTGTTAATTAAATCGCTAACAGTATCAGTCTCAAATTAGACAGCGTATTGTTATTGGTCTGGTAATGAAATCTGTATATCTTGAAATATTTTTGTCAAATGATACTGTAGATGGTGACATAGGAGCGACGTGTGAAAGAACAAAGCATTGCACAGACGAAAATTCAATATGTAGCAATATAACTGACACGTGCGAATGTAAAATAGGGTACCGTGCCTTAAATAGTAAATGTATTAAAGGTGAGTTTTACGTTTGGTATAGTTTTCAAACGGTTAATATATCTGTTTAAACAATAATCATTTTACATTGATTGCAATGAATCACATAAACTTTGGAAATTTCAAATTAGTACTCTTACCTATTGTTTTGCTTAATTGTACTTGTAGAGGTAATAAAATGAGGAAGCAGTGATGCAACAGAAGTAAATTGTCAAATGACATTCAAATGAACTTTATATTTCAGATGGAGAATACGGTGGCAAATGTTTGATGAATGGAACATGTACTGGCAGTGATATTGTATGTGACACATATCTGGAAACTTGTGTAAAATGCAGCAGTAATTCTCACAAATTCAAAAACAAGTGTATGAAAGGTAATGTTGAATAGTGTACTGTAATTGAGACATAAGAATACTAACATAGTGCCTTTGCGACCAGTATGGACCCAGGCCAGCATCCGCGCAGACGCGCTATGTTGGTTTTCTCATGGTGCGGCTCATTTGTACGTAATCTTTTGTTATTCTTTATTTCCTTTAATGACTGAATGTAAGACATGTTAATATATCAACAACAAATTGCGACAAAATATCTACTTTTACTGCCATTATATAACAAATTTTAAGAGAGTAAAAATTTCAATACCAAATTTTTAAGTTATAAAATCTGTAAGAAGATCCTTATGAAGCGTGAGGAATTCTATTACACATATATTGAATGGACTCCATGATCCCAAAGGGCCTGATATATCAACAATGAATCTAAATACGTAGTGCCTTTTGACTGCAACTGCACGACACTAAATATTTATTTAATGATTTCAAATGTTTGATTAGAAAACAAGTTATACTAGATGTAGATATAATGAAGCAAAAAAAACAACGAAAAATTAAATCTAGTTTTAAGTGTCACCACATTAAAATATTTAGTCACTACAAAATGTTTTGATACTTGTTTCATTTTCCTAATAGTTCATAAGGATTTTTGTTTTCAAAAAGCTGCTTACAGACTAGAAAAGTCTACCTTTTTAAACCTGATGGCTTAAGGAAATGTGTCAGCTAAGAATGAAATCGATGTCTGGCTATTGTTGGGTTACCACGGTACCATCCCGCACCTGAAAAAGCACATAAGAGTTTACTTCTATCATTACAGCTGAACAGTTTCCACACGACCTACATTGTGTCAGTATGACTTTTTATGTATATATATACAGTCTGCATATGCAATCTTGTGAGCATCTAATCTCCCGAACCATTGCACACAATTTAATGAAACACAAGTGATCAGTACCAAGCTTACTTGTACATGGTGTATGTTAGGTTCTTTCAGAAAAAAATCTGCAGAGTTATGGGACTTTTTTGTTACTATGCTATATATATACAGTCCACATAATTATGCAATCTTGTGTGCGTCAACGTGCAATATACTGTGTCAGTGCGTGCGGGGGTACATTCACCACCTTCAGTGATAGCTCTAGTTTAGAAGTGTTTTTCTTTTATTAGAAAACAAGTTTTTTTTCTATTTCAGATGGATTTATCGGCGGAAAATGCTTATCAAATAGCAGTTGTTTCGATGATGGAGCATTTTGTGACAGCAGTAATTATACATGTGCCATTTGTCCAAGATACCATACTGCAATAGATGGAAACTGTATTAAAGGTAAATCAAACTATTTCAGTACCATTTTTTATTCGTAGGGGTTTTTACTGAAAATTTGCCGACTGAGTAGCGAACAGTGCAGACCATGATCAGCCTGCACGAATAATTCTAATAGACCCAAAACGTCTCTGAAAGTCAGTGGTTTATAATAAATGGTGTTAAGGTGCCTAAAACAATATCACATGATAAAACTTCCGGTGTGCATTGTCACACACTTAGGCCTTTGCCAAGCTAACAAATGTTCAATGGGAAGGATGGCTCTTCCGGGAAATCTACGCTTACCTATTATCATTTGACTATATTATAGCCTTAGTCAACATATATATATGAAACTTGTATCAACAGATTAATATAAAATCAAGTTTTATGTAGTGAAAATTTCACGAGATCCTATTTTATAGAGAACCCTTTTTACATTTCATCTTTGCGTCAATATTGGCTAGAATTGATTGTAATATTAGTTTCTTTTACAATAGCTTAGTTTGTTACTGTAGCAAAGAAAAATGTGTTATTGTTGTTTTTGTTGTTTTTGGGATATCGAATTGTAATAGATGGTAAACGTATGAAGATATTCAAATTTCTGCTGTAAAAGGCACAATTAAAGGTTCTTTTCGTCTATATACATTACTAGTTGTTTGGAAGATTTCGAACGTTGGCGCAAAACAAGTGCACTTAATATTTAAGATGGTACCTTAAAAACAAGTTCATCTTTACAGATTTTTTTCAGAGTGAAATGATAGCTAAGTGCACCAATTTACTAAATATATTTATGGGTTTCCTCCTCTCCATGTGAAAATAGAAATATTTGATATTTGGAAAATGACTGTCTTAAACTATCTGTAGCCGAATGGACAACTCTTGTATTGACCGTTTTTCAATGATTTTAGGATTTCCCCAATTATAGTCTGTATCAAAAGTCTCCACAGCTAAATAAATTCAGTAGCGTATGGTGTAAGTTTAGTCCACTTTCGACACTTTGAAAGAACCTATACTGAACTCTCTTTTGTTTTTTAATGAAGTCAAAATTCAAGACTAGCCAAGAGTCTAAAACTAATGAAAAACATCTGAGAAACATGAAAGAGAATGATATGCTGTTTATTATAAGCTTACAAAAAAACCATACCAAACAAGAGCTCCGCCAAGCAGGGCAATATACGCCCGAAGGATTACATCATAGGATGGGAGCAAAATTTAAAGAACTTGATTGTTGTAGCCCAAAGGAGTGGAACAACAAAAGGAAAACCTCAAAAAACAAATCCACAAAAAAAATCCTTTTCAGGTACAGGTATGTAAAAATACACATAAAAATAGAGGTACCATCCATGTTGTACCACAAAAACGTGGTCTCGGTTTTTTCCCTACGACCAATAATAAAAACGTTTCAAAATAAGCTATTTATAGTAACATATAAGGGAAGTAATTCAAAAACAATTATTGTAAGTGAACAAAAAAAGATATGCTAAATAAAAACCAGAGCACTGCAATGCAGAGCAATATACACAAAGCAGTCATATATGACATTTGACCCTTAAGTGTGACCTTAACCTTGAAGCAAGTCATCCGGAACATGCGCTCTGCACATTGTCTCAGTATGGTGAACATTTCTGCCAAGTTTCTTTGAAATCCTTGCAGCAGTTCAAGAGTTACAGAGCGGACACGAAACAAACTGATATGACTTTTGACCCCTAAGTGTGACCTTGACCTTGAAGCGAGTCGTCCGGAACATGCGCTCTGCACGTTGTCTTGGTGTGGTGAACACTTGTATCAAGTTTCTTTGAAATCCTTCAAGGGGTTCAAGAGTTACAGAGCGGACACGAAACAAAATGATATGACCTTTGACTCCTAAGTGTGACCTTGACATTGAAGTGAGACATCTAAAACATGCGCTGTGCACACGTCGTCTTGGTGTGGTGAACATTTGTGTCAAGTTTCCTTGAAATCCTTCAAGGGGTTCAAGAGTTACAGAGCGGACACAAAATTGCTAACGGACAGACGGACGGACGGACGGACACCAGCGTCATAACATAATACGTCCCTTCGGGCGTATAAAAATTTACATGAAAGAAGTTATTAAAGTTTTTATAATGTAAACAAACCCCTACTCCATTTTACCATCAATATTTTTCATTCACGAATGCACTCAATTCAGGTGATAATTGTTGATATATTGTAAATGAGAGGCCCCAACAAAAATCTTTTTTCAGGTTGTGTAAAGAGTTTAAGTTGTAATTTAATGTTGATATCTGAAATTACCCGCTTACCTTGTTTACAGCAATAAATAAACACATGATAGTTTTTAGGGTAGTTAACCTTAATGAAAATCATCAAATAAAGTAATCTCCATATGCTTTTTCAGCATTTATTCGTTTTTCATGGAAAACAATGATCGTTAGAGTTTCATCCAGAAAATGCTGAATCGCTTAAAATACATTGCAGAGTCATTACCTATCAGCTACCTTAATGTTGTACTTACAACTTCTACCTTAAAATGTTGTAATTTCATTTGATGACAATGATTTTTTGTGTTACATTATTTGCATTAAAGTACACTTGAACAGTAAAAGAAATGCTTCAAAATGACTAAAGCATAAGAAACACTTTCAAAATGATTCATTGAAATGACGAATATAACCAGTCTAGCTACGTTGTTATGCAAACGTGATACCAATTTAACTTTTTTTGTAATTTCTCATTGTTGGATATTTACATTTTATATTTCAGTATATAAATTTTGTGTAAACCAATGTAACTATCATCATTGAGAAAGATAAATAACTATGACTAAAAGATCAAAACTTAATAACGTTTAATGTCATAAAACTTTTCTTTAATGTAATGTATGCATTTTTTTACTTTATTTTCATGCACTACTATACTTTCAATCAGGGTCTCACTACAACTTATAAAATAACTGTCAGTGTAAGCCATGAGAAAAGTGTGCATTTTGTATATTGAATACAAAGAGATTTAAACAAATGTAGGTCATATTTTGTCTGCCTGATCAGTTGTTGGTATAGTAGTCGCAACTTGACCGCGATGGTTGACCTAAGGCTGATTATTCATATCGATTATTTCATTATAGAAATCAAGGGTGCTTAGGGTAGCCGTGTATAATTTTATGGAATAAGTTTGTATACAGTGCAGTATCAAAGTATGTACACTTACATTTGATCAGTTAAAACTTTCCAATACACTAATTTATATTTACACAAATTTATATTTCCCTTTTCTCGTGCAGCTCGTGTTTTACGTACACTCCTTTTCAATAATAGGTTGTGTCTCATTGTGTATTATAATGCAAAGGTCAACCATCGGGGTCAAGTTGCGTCCACTATAAAAGGACCTATTTGTTTTTCTTTCACTGTTGAGCAATGTTTTATGTTGACTTCATTTATTTGTCAATTCAAAGTTGTTCCCCTTAGATTTTCTCTGGTAGGTACCATCTCTAAATCATTTATTGTCTGCTTTTATTTTTAAATTATAAAGGAGAAGCAAAAAGCTGTTTACCTTTTTAAGAAAAAGATTAAATTAACTTAAAGAAGAAATGTTACAAACAAATTTAAAGGGATTTTAATCTTAATGATAATGTGTTTTTTTTCAACTTTTGCTGAAAAGATATTATTGTGACCAGGAGTGCAAAAGAAGTCCATATGCAGATGAGACCCATTTTGTACTGTACCTTTTCTATAGCAGAAAAATATTTGATGTAGAAAAACTTATCTTGCAGAAGAAAAAAGGCATGAAATACAATTACAAATTCTAGCTGCTATTTTGATACTGAAGTTGGATTTGAAATAGATACTGTTCTATGCAATGTATGTTAATAATAAATGGTATTCTTGAAATGATATTTGAAAGCATACATTTTTACTTTTATGTCATTTCAGTAAGTAAATTCTGTAGTAATAGTTTTTATTTATAAGTACATGGATACCGGTATTTGCATACGCATTCATTTTTTGATGATTTAACTGATTATTAATTATCATTTAAACATATGAATACATGTATATAATAGACTTAATGAAGTGAACAGCTACTAACTCAAGTAAGAATCAAATTGTATGATGTAGGATATTAATAATACTATCCCAAGAACAGCAGACTGGAAATAAGTTAGGTTAAAGGGCAAGGAATGCCTGAAAATAAGATAATTTCATATGAAAATCATCCTCAGCCTTTCAATACGCTGAAAGAACTTTTAAAATTGGACCAATATTGAAAAAGATATGTCAGTTTGAAATTCAAGAAAATAGCTGATCATGAAGGCAGCCATTTTAGTGTGTTTATGACGTCATTTACACACTGCTTAATTCTTTATTTAGTGAATAACCTTTAAATAAGATTACTTTCGTACATAAATAGGATGTAAAACATGGTAATTTCTTTCATTATTGCTGGAAAAAGTAGAGAAATTATTTTACAGAAATAAGTAAATACAGGTCAAATATGTGTCTAGAAATTGAATAAATCCGTCATTTTGTTAGCGGCTCAGGTGAGTTTTTGTGATCGCTTGATGTCCGGCGTCCGTCGTCTGTCTGTCGTCTTTTAGCTTCTGTATGCGATAGAGGCTGTATTTTTCAACTTATCTTCATGAAATTTTGTCAGAATGATTATCTTGATAAAAGCCAGAACGAGTTTGAAAATGGGTCATCTTGGGTCAAAAACTAGGTCACTAGGTCAGATCAAAGAAAAACCTTGTATATGCGATAGAGGCTGTATTTTTCAAGTGATCTTCATGAATTTTGGTGAGAATAATTACCTTGATAAAATCTAGGCTAAGTTTGAAAATGGGTCATCTGGGAGCAAAATCTAGGTCACTAGGTCAAATCAAAGAAAAACCTTGTGTATGCGATAGAGGCTGTATTTTTCAATTGATCTTCAAGAAATTTGGTCGGAATGATTGCCTTGGTGAAATCTAGGTCAAGTTTGAATATGGGTTATCTAGGGTCAAAAAAGGTTACTAGGTCATATCAAAGAAAACCCTAGTGTATGCGATGGAAACTGTATTTTTCAATTGTTCCTCGTGAAATTTGGTCTGAATGATTGCCTTGATGAAATCTTGATCGAGTTTGAATATTGATCATCTTGGGTCAAAAAGTAGGTCACTAGGTCAAATCAAAGAAATTTCTTTTGTTTGCGATAGTGACTGTATTTTTCAATTGATCTTCATGAAAATTTTGTCAGAATGGTTGCCTTGATAAAATCTCGGTCAGGTTTGAATATGGGTCATCTGGAGTCAGAAACTGGGTCATTAGGTACAGAATCCAGGAACACTGCCCGCCGTTACATGACTGAAATACTATTGAAAAACGGCGTTAAACCCAAAACAAACACACTTTCACTTCTTAAAATGATTTAAGAAATCCTAGAAGACAGAATTAACATTGCCTTTCCCTTTAAGTTGTGCACTTACAAAGATCTTGTTAGGGCATTTCCTGACTTTTGAAAGGTATATACATCTGCATGGGACCGGTGTTTGGGATGGTTTACCTCCACCAGCCAGCGATCCCCCAATCCTTCTGCTGGTTTGGTATGGAGGCCTCCCTTCGAAAAATTGTGACATATAAACTACAAATGGTACAGTCTGGCTCTTGCAGACCTAGATAATCGGGTCCGATCGTACAAAAACGTATATCTGCCTTATGTACAGTATCTAATAGTTTTTGTTTTTTTTCATGAATGTTGGTCAGTAGGCATTTAATGAAGTGTTCATGATTTCTTCCGATATTAAATAATAAACGACCATGAATAAGGTCACCAGTACAATTATAACGATAGTGGTTATTAATTACTAGCTCTTGGTGGAGCTCCTCGTTATCGTTATCTTTTTTGTTGATTCTAGCCCGTTTACAAAAAGTAACGAAACTCATACAGTTTAAAGGATAATCAGTTTTAAAAAATAATAGTACACATTTGTACAGGTAACGTTGAAGGAGAAAATATATGTGAAGTTGTAGTTAGTGTAATGAATGATGGAATGCATATGTGGGAGTGGTGCCTTCCCCTCTAGCGAGAATTTATAGAGCGTCCACCGAGAAAATTTGAAGGAGTTCAGGACTTAATCGAAGCATTTGCGGGTATACCTTAGACACAATCAGGCAAATGTGCCTTTGTCCGAAATGAATGAAATAAACTTATTCAGGTTTAACCATGACGTCAACTTTATTATTCGGCAAAATAGTACCAGGAGACATTTACCATAAAAATAGTATGAACTTGTAGTAATTTCAAACAACTCATATGGTAATACATGTATTTTTATATAAATAAACTGCCAAATGAGGCATTTTACTAGATGTTGCGCTTGGAAAACATTGCATTTCAAATTGGAAAGCATAGAATTTCAACATGTCCAAGTATTTCATCCCAAAATTAAAACATTGTTAAGTTTACTTGTTACTTAAGATACTAAAGGTAACAGAAAAACGAACGAGCAACTATCAACAATAACAAAGTTTACTATGAAAAGTAACAGTTCAAATATCTTGAAATATTGACTTTAAAGTCCGATTGTATAAACAAGATTAGTTCAAATTGAAATCCAATCAGAATTAATTCCAAATTCCTCACAGAATTAATACTGTATTTAGTATATCCAAAGTATATAAGTCCCCTCATTAAAAATATTTTTAATCCACAAATCCATTAAATGTTAAATGTCCAAACTGGTAATATCTTTCATTAAAACATACTGAAAGATTTATCAATAAGATCTTACTAAGGTTCTGCCCTGTCCACAGACAGCTTCTTATTCATGAAATGTTCCAGCACTTTCAAGTATCACCAACAACAAAAAGAAGTTTCTGGGAAAAAAACGAATAACCCAGACTTAAAAATAATATATCATGTTTATTAGTATTTATGATGAAACCTCTTGAAAACCGTAGATTATAAATGACTTGTTGACATACATGCTGTCTCAAAGCTAGGGCAGGCTTTATAGTAAACAGTGAGTTATTAATAAAAATCAAATTAAGCATAGTGGGGAATGACACGTACATATAAACAATTCATCTCTTAGTTACGAATTCTGGACATGGTGTTTTAATACAAATAATACAATTTTAGTTTCATTTTTCATCACTTTCTACAAAATTCTCGAAATGTTTCAGGTATTATTGGCATATTTTCCAAGATGGCATTAATACACAATATATCTCTTTCTCAATTTTTTTTTCTGCAGTAATTTGTCACTTTGGAAGACACAGAATTACATAACTGAAGCCCTCTGCATGAAATATCTTTTACAGAAAACATTAACTTAGCGGACACCATACAAATTTGTAATCATTATCTTATTGCTTTGTTCAGAGGGAAATTCTTTGTAACTTCAATTATAATAATACATGATTTTAAAATTATTTACCAGCTCTGATCGGCAACAATATGACTGTATTTGAACATCCACATTTCTTATGCAAAAGTTACTCACTTTTATGCAAAAATTAAATTAATTATAGGATCCAGTAACCTAAATTATGCTTGTAACAAAAGAACTCCATGCTAAATGCACAAAATATAAATAATCTACATAGACAAGAATAATCTGTCAATACCAGGAATCAGTAGGATGCACTTTGTAAAACTGCTTTATTCTAATTATTTAATTCTTTACTAGAATTATCAAAATATATGGCGAAACCCACTGCTTCAAGGTTTTGCTATATATATATGAACATTGCAAAAATAAATACTATTTCAAAAATAATTTCAAAAGAAACTCATGATACTGTTCAAAGAAAACATTTTAGCTGCCTAACTCCTCTTAAGATTTGCATTTAAGGTGTTTTATTTTTTTGCTTTTTACTGTTTTTTTCTTGATACTTTTATTATTACCGTCATTGGTGTGTGTGGGTCGGGGAACCATCCGCACTCCACACCATACAAATTATATATATGTATATGCAGAATATTTGCAAGCCAAATTCATGGCATAGTATCATTTTGAATATACAGACATGAAAAAAATCTGTCATGTTATATCACATGCATTAGGAAAAGGTTAATCATTTTCTTCTGATTTTGCGACTGTAGCAAACAACCAATGTCATTTTTTCAAACTATCAAATTGCCGTGGTTGGTAAACGTATAATAGGTTATTCAAAAAACCTTACGTTCGTTATATAGCACAATTGTTTTACTTAATAATTTAAAGATGTTTTTCACAATTATTTCTAGCAGACAGAATTTTTTGTGACTTTGCATATTTATAGATTGATGTATGACAAGTTAAAATAAAAAATAAAAATGATAGGTACCCGTGCTTCTTTTTTTCAATATTCAAAGTTTATTCAGAACACCAAATCGGTATTTTTGTCTGAAGAGATTACCACATCGATGAAATTAAATTATGACAGCTTCATTTTAAATGACCCGAATAAGATATGTGCAGTACGTTAATTCTTCCGCGAGACTTCGCGGATGAATCCTAACTACATTCTGGGCACTTGTCGGCGAACACACGTGACCTGTTTATAACAACGCTTCTACGAATTTGCGTTTGAAAATACGGACTTCGGTTTACCGAAAAAATACTGCGAAGATCGGCCAGATAAAAATGATGCAAAATCGCGAGTTGCGAAAATGCAAACGTCTATAACTTCGTTCTAAATCGTAACCTTTCTGGAATTTTGACTGGTCGGGATAATTTGCTTATGATACAGGTCGCAAAAAAATGAAACCGTCACCCATTCTTGATGACACATGGGTTGAATTTTGCAGCCAGTAAGCGGATAAATTATCGGGAGAAGAAACTCTTACTGGTTTGTTTAATTACTACTGATTTTAAAAATGATTTTATTTCTTATTTTCGAGAAATAAACAGTCGGCGACACATTAATTTGTATTTTCTTGTAGTTTTCGAAATCGAAAGTAGATCGTATATGTTAGATTCCTTTGACGAAACGAAATAACTTTTTTTTAAGAAATGATTTAAATAAGAGGTAATTTCACTGTAAACTTCAATGTCAGATACTGCCAATTGCTGCTAAACTGTCTTCGCATCATCACAATTTGTGAAACTTATTGTTGAAACTGGAGATTTTGGCGGTATTAAGAAAAGTGTACGTATCCGGATATAATATTTTGGGTAAATATCGAGCTGTGTTATGAAATTTTAACATTCAAGTAACAGACATGATAGATATTATTGTAAAAGAAATGATTCTAGAATTTATTTTTATAACACATACATAGAATCTATATCAGACTTATATTTTAGTCCTGAGGCATGACCTGAAAGTAAAAATATGAAGTGACAGTCATTCATACTTTGGATAATGTAATACTAAAAAGAATCTAGGTAATATTTAGAAATTAAAACATAAAATTTTCAGTTAGAAATCGCACCAAAGGCTGTATCAAGGGTGTACATTTTCAAAATTTTCTTGTGGTGATTCTCTCCCCCCATATTGCCACTTTACAGTTTGATACATTTGCCCTTTACACCTGCCACAATGCCCATTTCAAAATCTGACTGCAATTCAAAGGAACATCCGTCCCCACACCACCCTGCTACCGACCACGTAAAAATGGCTCAAATATTTTTCAGCCCAGTCTGAGCCTGTCTGTCTACATGATTCAAAATGGATAATTAAAAGTGCATGGACTTGGGGACTATTGACATGGTTTTGAAGGGGTTAACAGGTCTGAAATAGAATAAATGATGGTTTTAACTAAAAAGAACTGCATTTATTAATATCGGTTTTCTTTTCCGAAATTGGTAGCTAGTCCGAGTAACTTCCCTAAGTTTCCAATGCGCAATTTTCCTGTCAGTGTAAACATTCATGTCACTATATATTGACACTCAGCAGCATTTACATAATTTTAAACGCAAAGTAAGTATACTTTAAATTCACATCACTTATAATATGATTGAACAATGCCTAATGAATGATACGGTTATCGCCAGGCCCGTTATCTGTAAAATATCTGAACAGTTCTTTCGTCCATCCGTTGCAAATTGTATGTGGCAATCCACGCTATAAAATTTCAATATTGTCATATTCAAATTTTATCATGTGCGAATATATACCAGCCGATAGTTGCCTGTTTTTGGTAATGCCAAAGGCAAATGTTTACTGGAAAAATATATATAGTCATGGGCAGTATCTTAGTGTCAGCTGTCAAATTGTAGTTTGTACTTTCAAAATTTTTATTTTTGCGAACCACTCTTCAATTTTAGAGAAATATATTGGGTTTATATACGTGTATAATGTCAATCAGAGTTTTACTAGGCATCGATTGAATGTCCATTTCAACTATTGTAACAAAATCTCTGTTCTGTTGGGGAAAAAACTAAAAACAAACTGAAACCGATAGATTATACTACCAGTACACCAATCATTAGCCGACTCTCAGGCCCTTCAGGCCTTTGATTTTTACATTGTGAACAAGATAGAAGTCACATTTTATACTTGATTATAACCACACTTATACACAATTTAAGTCACAATAAGATCTCGGTTACTTTCGAAAACTGGGTAGATTCCTTCGTGGGTTATAGAGTTACTGCACCTAAAAGCGGCCATTTTTTTATTCGCCCTTTAAGCCATATAGAGGTTTCATTTATGTTTTGATTTAACACAAACTTGCACAGAATGATTATCTTGAAATTTGGGTTATATGGGGTCAGAAACTAGGTCACCCAGTCAAATCCGTCCAAAATTTGTCCGTTCCGTAACTCTGTCATCCATGAAGGGATTTCAATATTAATTGACACATATGTTTTCCATGAAGAGACGACGTACCATGCGCAAAATCCGGACCCATAGCTCAAAGGTCAAAGTCACAATTGTAGGTCAAAGTTCAACAGTGCTTTTTTCCTGTACGGTCTAAAACTCATCTAAGAAGGGATTTTAATATTACTTGGCACAAATGTACTTTCAGTGTATATGAATTCGCGGAGACAAATTTTCGCAGAACGGTCCATTTTCGGCACCGCAGATATATTTGCGCAATTTTGATTTGCTTAAAATCATAAATTCGCGCACAGCAAAATATCCACTCAAGGGAGGCTACTACAAGAGTTTTAAAAATCGGACGATTCGGGACAACGACGAATCTGTCATAGGTACATAAGCCGTGACTGATAGTTTATAGACGTGATTGTTTTTCAATCAGCACTTATATATACAAACAATCAAAGGGGTATTGATTATAGTCAACATCTGTCGAGCATTGTCAAAACAAATATGCAAACAAAAACACCTGGGCAGTTTATAAAAACCGATTAAATCAAGAATAGAAATTATATCTGAATGGCGAATGTATTCACAGCTGATAGAAAGTCATCTTATGATCATTTAATCATCGTGTTTGCCAAGATTTGTTTGATGATCTTAAATGCCGTGTTTGACACTTTTTATTTGTGCATGTTTGCAAGTGTTTTGGTAAAACTTAACACGAACCAACAATTTTTTTTTCAATAACTTAATACATTACAATAACTAACAAGTTGTTTATATTCATTATATACATGAAGGCACAAATGTATAATGACAGCTCGTGCATACTTTTACAGATAAGATTGAGGTGGTTCACATTTGCGCGAAAATATGACTTATAAGTAGAAATATCTGTAGAAATAGTCGCGGTAATCATGAATTCGCGGACTGCCCATCACCGCAAATATCGCATAATTTGAAGCCCGCAAATATTTCTACTCTTACAGTACTTCATAATGAGACAATGTGTCATGCACAAGTTGAAGACCCCTAGGTCAAAGTCACACTTGGCAGTCAAATATTTACATAGCATGAACAGGGTCTTTTTCGTGTTTCGTCCACAGCTCTGTCATTCATCAAAGGATTTAATAACATTTGGCAATGTTTCCCATGATGAGACGACGTGTCATGTGCAAATCCCGGACCCCTGACTCAAACGTCAAGGTCACAATTGGGGTGTGTTGTTGGGGGGTGGGGGGAGTCAGAGGTCAACAGAGCTTTTTTCCTGTCCGATCGATAACTCGGCTATCCGTAAAAGGATTTTAATATTACTTAACACAAATGTTCTCCATGATGAGACGACGTGTCATACGCACATCCCGTACCCCTAGCTCAAAAGTCAAGGTCATAATTGGAATTCAAAGGTCAATAGCGGTTTTTCATGTCCGGTCCAGTACTCTGTCATCCATCAAGGGATAATAACATTACTTGGCATAAATGTTCCCCTGGATGAGACAACATGTCATGCCTAAAGCCCGGATCCTTAGCTGCAAGGTCAAGGTCACACTTGGAAGTCAAAGGCCGAAAGGGCTTTGTTTGCTGCCCATACTGTAACTCAACAATCCTTAAAGGGATTTTAATATTACTTGACACAATGTTCACCACCAAGAGACAGTGTGTCAAGCGCAAAAACCAGGTCCCTAGATCTACAATCAAGGCTATACTTAGAGGCCAAAAGTCAGATACAAGAATGACATTGTCCAGAGCGTTCCTTTTTCATGTATAGAGGGATTTTGATGTAACTTGACACAAATATTCAACAAGGTGAGACAGTTTGTCATGTCTAAGGTCAAGGTCTACTCTTAGAGGTCAAAGGTCAAATTCAAGAATAACATTGTCCGGAGCATTTTTTCTTCATGCATGGAGGGACTTTGATGTAACGTGGCACAAATGTTCACCACAATGAGGGACTCTTGTTAGCTCACCTGAGATATTGGCACAAAGGTGAGGTATTGTGATCGCTCACCGTCCGGCGTCCTAAACCATTAGGTCAATTTTGATGAAACTTCACAGGGATGTTCCATGGAGTCGTCTTAAAAATTGTTCAAACAATTAAATTCCGTATAGGACTCTGGTTGCCATGGAAAAAATTTACAAATCTTCTTTTCCAAAACCACAGGTCATAGGGCTTTTATATTTGGTATGTAGAATAATCTAATGGTAATCTACCAAGATTGTTCAAGTTATGATACAGATACCCCCTGCAATCCGCTTGAAAATCATATCCTAAACAATCGTGTAGTAAGAAGATTGTGCACTTTCGTCAGATTGTATCACAGACCACTTTAAAATACACATGAAGTACAGTAAAAGTAATAATAATAGTAAAAACATAAATTAGTGTGAGCAGCATAAAATACGCTGCAAAAAGATTTTAGGAAATGGACCCCTGCAGGTTATATCATAACCGTTATAATATAGTAATTCATCAAAATTGCCTCCGTTGAAAGAAGTACCTTAGAAAGAAGGAAGCCCTGAAGGCCCTGTATCGCTCACCTGACCTATTGACCTAAAGATCAAATCATCAAGATTAACATTCTGACCAACTTTCATTAAGATAAGGTAATGAATGTTGCCTCTAAAGAGTTAACTAGTTTTTCCTTTGATTTGACCTGGTGACCTGGTTTTGACCCCACATGACCCAGATTCAACTTGACCTAAAGATCATCAAGGTTAACATTCTGAGCAAGATTCATGAAGATACAGTCATTAATGTGACTTCTACAGTGTTAACAAGTTTTTCCTTTGATTGTTTGACCTGGTGACCTAGTTTTTGATCCCACATAATCCAGATTCGAACTGGGCCTAGAGATCATCAAGGCAAACATTGTTATTAAGTTTCATAGAGATATCCCATGAATGTGGCCTCTAGAGTGTTAACATGATTTTCCTTTTGACCTGGTGACCTTGTTTTTGATCTCAGATGACCCAATATCAAACTCATCCAAAATGTTATTGAGGTAACATTCTGACCAAGTTTTATTAAGATTGGGCCAAAATAGTGACCTCTATAGTGTTAACAAGCTTTTCCTTTGATTTGACCTAGACTTACAAAGTCTGTTGAGATCAAGTAATCTGTAATAAAGATTCAGGAAGATACAGTCATAAATATGGGCTCTGGAGTGTTAACAAACTTTTCCTTTAATTTAACCTGTTGACCTAGTTTTTGCCCCACCTGACCCAGATTCAAATGTGGCCTAAAGATCCTATAGATTTATATTCTGATCAAGTTTCATTAGGACACGGTCATAAATGTGGCCTCTAGAAAGTTAACTAGCTTTCCCTTTGATTTGACCTGGTGACCTAGTTTTAGATTCGTATTGACCCAGATTTAAATCTGACCTATAGATCATCAAGGTTAACCTTCTGACCAGGATTCATGAAGATACAATTATATATGTGACCTCTAAAGTGTTAAGTTTTTCCTTTGATTTTTTAACCTGGTGACCTAGTTTTTGACTCCACTTGACCCAGATTTGATCATAGCCTAAAGAGCATCAAGATTAACATTCTGACTAAGTTTCATAGAGATATTGCCATAAATGTGGCCTCTAGAGAGTTAAGCTTTTCCTTTGATTTGACCTGTTGTCCTAGTTTTTAAACTCAGATGACCCAATATCAAACTCGTCCAAGATTTTATTGAGGATAACATTCTGATCAAGTTTCATTAAGATTGGGGCAAAATTGTGACCTATAGAGTGTTAACAAGCTTTTCCTTTGATTTGACCTAGACTTAAAAAGTCTGTTGAGATCAAATAATTTGTAATAAAGTTTATTCTTTCTTCATACTGACACCGATATTTTCTCAGAAAACCATTTTCTCTCTAGGCTAGTCTTATTTGACCCGGTGACCTAGTTTTTTACCCCAGATGACCCAATATTGAAGTCGCCAAAGATTTTATTGAGGGTAACATCTGACCAAGTTTCATTAAGATTGGACCAAAATTATGACATCTAGTGTTAACAAACTTTTCCTTTTGTTTGACCTGGGAACCTAGGTTTACAGCCCAGATGACCCGATATCGAACTCGTCCAAGATTCTATTGAGGGTAACATTCTTACCAGGTTTCATTTAGATTGGACCAAAATGAAATTGTGACCTCTGGAGTGTTTTAACTTTCAAATTGTTGTCGACGGTCGACGGACACAGGGTGATAACAAAAACTCACCTTTAGCACTTCGTGCTCAGGTGAGCTAATAAACCCTCATTTTTTTCTTTTATGGCACTTCTGCTTGTTAAATGGGGGCTTATTTCAGTCGCAGAATGTATTATCAGTAAAATAAGACAAGTTTCATGATAAATTTCGTGTGTTTTTGGCAAACACAAAGACAAAACTAAAATAGAGCTGTTTACTATGCGACGCTGTCAAGAAAGCGATCCACAAAGGGTTAGTGGATTCAATCTGGCACCGTTTCACTACAAATCACTCCATTTACGGTTCATATTTTCACAGCTTATATATTGTAGTTTGCGATGATATACCGGTTTCAATGGGTTGAAATTCTAAAAAGTATAGTCTTGTGCGCGACACATCGTCTCATGATGGTGAACATTTGTGCCAAGTTATTTCAGAATCACTTAATGCATAAAGAAGTTATGGCACGGACACGAAGAGCAGAGCCTGTTTTACATTTAAGTGTCACATTAAAGAGAAAAGGAAAAGAATAAGACGGGCATTAACTACATATTGCCGATGTTTGTGTGTAAACTTTGAGAGAGGTAGGTGTAATAGTATTCAAGTAATTGCACGACCAAATTTATGAGGGTACATATACAAACAGACCAAACAGACAGACCGCATCGTCACTCCTATATACCACCCTCCTTCAAACTTCGTTTGCAGGTTATAATTATAAAGAAATACTACATGAACATAGGAAACGCCGATATTTTATAAATAAGTCAGTTGCAAACAGGCATACAGTCTTTTTTATGAAAGTCGCAAACACTCGTACAGTACTCAAGCAAACATTCATGCAGTCAGGAAATCACACCGAATCTTCTTTCATTGACGGTTATAAACAAATTGGAGATTGTAGCAATAATTTTATTTTATTTTACCAAACTAGTATTAATTCTTTATCCATGAAACAGTGGAATTTACATGTAGATCATTCTTCAAGCAAGAAAATATGTACTTTTGACGCCGACAATTTACAATATCTGGACAAAATCAGTGATCAATTGAGTTTGTTTTTTCTATAATTATGCCTGTCATCAGACTAACAGATTGTATACAGAAACAAATCATGTTCAGCTTCAAATAAAATATAATAGACGTACCATCAAAGCATATCAGTCACTTTAAAATGGTGTTTTTTAACTTTTACTTGTCAGTTTATTGTTTTGATCAATCGCAAGAGGAAGAGCGGTTGTACAGTCGTTTATAGGGTGTGGTATTGTGTAAGTTATTAGGCCAAACAAAACTTTTTAATGGGTAATTATCTGTTAGTATCGGATTATTTAAGAACTTGTAACAAATGGTAAAAAAACTGGTATGTCAGAAGTATAAGTATTTTCCGACGTTGGTGCTTTTACTAAAAAACAAAATATATGAAATCCATATCTTCAGTATTTTGGTACTCGAAAATACGCCGCTTTTTAAACTGTTACTAAATATATGTACTCAAAAGTTCGCCGGACTCAACAATAAGCCGGTCTCGTAAGTCCACCAAATCCTTACGAAAATTTAAAATTAGCCGTGGCTTATTTTCGGGATTTCAGGGTATAGAAGTATGTCCAGGTACACTCCTTGAGTGTGGACTAAGACTACTTCAACAACATAATAGTCTTAACAAATCGTATGAGATAGTTGGTTGCCTTTTCTTGTACTTACATTGTGTATGAGTCCAATCGCAGATAGACGTATTTTGCGTTACAAATTGGAAGGATAAAATTCAGATAGACATCTTTCTTCATTCAAATAAGATATTTGCCACAATTTTTGTATAATCTATGTCTCATCATACTTAATCCAAATATGTAAAAAAACGATTTTGTGAAAAATTGTCAGATAGAACTGTTTTGCGCCGAGCAATATTTATGGATCAATGAGCGAAAGCCATATAGTTCAACATTCGTATACATGGAGCTGGTCATCAAACAAATCTTACGTTTCGTAAATAACACATTTTTTGGAATAATTGAATAACTAAATTTGGAATTCTAAAGTCAGTTGTATTTGATATTTTTACACTTTTAAATTAAGCAGTCTCTGTCTCTCTCTCTTAATTTCAGATGGAAGTTTAGGTGGTTATTGCAACCGGTACCGTTTCTCAACAGTAACATGTTACACACCACATACACATTGTAATCGTACTACATATAAATGTGAATGCCGGAGTGGCTTGAATGAATCCACTGGAGCTTGCAAAAATGGTAGGTAGTCTACCAGGACTGTTTACTCATCCATTTATATCCAAAATACTCAGATATGTTTTAGAGTATTAAACAATTCGATTAGAATTGTAAACATCTATATACAATGAGACTTGACCAAAAACAGTGTCTTTTGGGGTATTTCCTACCACAAGACGCAAATACCCAAACGGTCAACAATATTTCATAGCGCATATATGCGTATTTTTGATTTTCAAAGCTAAAAGATGTCCAATGGTCGGTGTTTTTTTTTTCTTTGACTACATCTTCTCCTTTGTAAATATAAACATCTAACTTGTATATACAAATGAATAATTTAAAATCAGGTTTTTATATATTAAAGGAGACCGTGGCTGAATGGTTAAGGTCGCTGGCCCCTTACCGATGTGGATTCTAGCATCACTCGGGGCATTGAATTCTTTCAGCTGGCTTACGGAAAGCCGGTAGTTCTACCCATTCGCCCGCCCGTGATTAAATAATGCACAGAGGGATTTCCTGGGGATTTCCTCCACTACTAAAGCTTGAAAGTTGCCATATGACCTATAATTGTGTCACCCAACAGAATAAAATAAAATATTATTACATTTTATCGTTTTTATGTTGAAAATATGCACTTGTAATGAAGAGAAATAAAATTCCAGGCAGATATTTTTCAGCAGGGAACGGACTTAACGATACGCGCCGTAACAAGTGTGTAAAATATTTTACAATAAAGAGATAGCGAATATCGTGTTATATTTAATAAAACCGAATTAAGTGTTGCAGCATTTAAAATAGTCTTTGAAAACGATTATTGGCACAATATTATACGCCAGTGTCGAAATTTTCACGTCAAACAGTGCGGCCATTAGTAAGAATGGAAAACGTACAAAACAATTGCGAAACCTTCGCATACGGCAGATTTAAAAACTGTTGACTTTACTATAAACTACATTTAATCAGCTTTTTACAAATGTATGTCTCATTAACAACCAAGTTAAACACAAACTCGCATTTACAATAAAATTAAATTGATGTATTATAAGTTGTTACCAGCGGGTGCGTTGATGTGTATAATTGGCCGAGAGTCCATTTAAATTCGATGAATTATGTACTAGTAATTGATATACACATGTTATAAACTTATAACATCATTAACATGAAGTCAGAGTTTAATTGGTGCAAGTCGTCTTATTGTCAAACGAATAAAACTAATATCGTAACTCAACGGTGTATTGTATTGTTTATATCGTCCCAGGGTTCTAGTGACTTCAAAAATTAAAGTAAAAATGGCGATGATAATCCAGTTATATAAAATTCCTCTACGAAGATATTTATTGGGATTTAGTGATTGCAATATTTTTGAGAACATAATAAGACGTTTATCAATACGCTGTTGCATTTTTTCCTTTTATAAGCATACGAGATTGGTTCTTCAGTGTTTACACATTTTCTATTTAAGTCGGTTTTGTCGGTGGACAGTGCTTATCAGATAGCAGCTGTTTTGATTATGGCGCATATTGTGACAGTAGCAACAATACATGTATCATTTGTCCGAGATACCACAGGGTAATAGACGGAAATTGTGTTAAAGGTAAGTCATAAAAGTTGCACCAGCACCAACAAATTAATTCAAAATCAGGTTTTGTATAGTTGAAAAAGCAAAAGGGCTCTTGTTTAACAGAAAACTCATTTCAGATATATATATGTTTGCGTCAATGTTCATTGGAAATGGTTATAATATCAGTTGCTTTGACGAAAGCTCCTTTTGTGACTGTAGCAAAATACCCATGTCATTTTTTCAAAATGTAAAATTGTCGTGGTTGGAAAACGTATAATAGGTTATTTAGATTTATTCTTAAATAAAGATGCAGTAAAAGGTTCTATTACATTGACGGGCATTAACTACATATTGCCGATGTTTGTGTGTAAACTTTGAGAGAAGTAGGTGTAATAGTATTCAAGTGATTGCACGACCAAATTTATGAGGGTACATATAAACAGATCAAACAGACAGACCACATCGTGACTCCTATATACCACCCTCCTTCAAACTTCGTTTGCAGGTTATAATTATAAAGAAATACTACATGAACATAGGAAACGCCGATATTTTATAAATAAGTCAGTTGCAAACAGGCATACAGTCTTTTTTACGTAAGTCGCAAACACTCGAACAGTACTCAAGCAAACATTCATGCAGTCAGGAAATCACACCGAATATTCTTTCATCGACGGTTATAAACAAATTGGAGATTGTAGCAATAATTTTATTTTATTAGTATTAATTCTTTATCCATGAAACAGTGGAATTTACATGTAGATCATCCTTCAAGCAAGAAAATATGTACTTTTGACGCCGACAATTTACAATATCTGGACAAAATCAGTGATCAATTGAGTTTTTTTCTATAATTTTACCTGTCCTCAGACTAACACATTGTATACAGAAACAAATCGTGCTCAGCTTCAAATAAAATATAAATAGACATACCATCAAAGTATATCAGTCACTTTAAAATGGTGTTTTTTAACTTTTAATTGTCAGTTTATTGTTTTGATCAATCGCAAGAGGAAGAGGGGTTGTACAGTCGTTTATAGGGTGTGGTATTGTGTAAGTTATTAGGCCAAACAAAACTTTTTAATGGGTAATTATTTGTTAGTATCGGATTATTTTCATTAAGAAATTATAACAAATGGTAAAAAAAACTGGTATGTCAGAAGTATAAGTATTTACCGACGTCGGTGTTTTTACTAAAAATCAAAATATATGAAATCCATATCTTCAGTATTTTGGTACTCGAAAATACGCCGCCTTTTAAACTGTTACTAAATATATGTACTCAAAAGTTCGCCGGACTCAAAAATAAGCCGGTCTCGATAATAGTCCACCAAATCCTTACGAAAATTTAAAATAAGCCGTGGCTTATTTTCGGGATTTCAGGGTATAGAAGTATGTCCAGGTACACTCCTTTAGTGTGAATGAAGAAAACGTCAACAACATAATAGTCTTAACAAATCGTATGAGATAGTTGGTTGCCTTTTCTTGTACTAACATTGTGTATAAGTCCAATCGCACATAGACGTATTTTGCGTTACAAATTGGAAGGATAAAATTCAGATAGACATCTTTCCTCATTCAAATAAGACATTTGCCAAAATGTTTGTATAATCTATGTCTCATCATACTTAATCCAAATATGTAAAAAAGCGATTTTGTGAAAAATTGTCAGATAGAACAGTTTTGCGCCGAGCAATATTTATGGATCAATGAGCGAAAGCCATATAGTTCAACATTCGTATACATGGAGCTGGTCATCAAACAAATCTTACGTTTCGTAAACAACACATTTTTTGGAATAGTTGAATAATTAAATTTGGAATTCTAAAGTCAGTTGTATGTGATATTTTTACACTTTTAAAATAAGCAGTCTCTCTCTCTCTCTCTCTCTCTTAATTTCAGATGGAAGTTTAGGTGGTTATTGCAACCGGTACCGTTACTCAACAGTTACATGTTACACACCACATACACATTGTAATGGTACTACATATAAATGTGAATGCCGGAGCGGCTTGAATAAATCCACTGGAGCTTGCAAAAATGGTAGGTAGTCTACCAGGACTGTTTACTTATCCATTTATATACAAAATACCCAGATACTAATAAGCTTTGATAATGTGGCAGTTGAGTCCAATAAGTCCAGGGGTATTCAAAGATAATCCGTCAAAGGTCTATTGTAAAGCAATTATTGGATTTACCTGTATTGGAAAATAAACAGTGTCGATTGTATTGAGGTCAACTGCTACATTATCAAAGTTTATTAGTATGTTTCAGAGTATTGAACAATTCGATTAGAATTGTAAACATCTATATACAATGAGACTTGACCAAAAACAGTGCCTTTTGGGTATTTCCTACCACAAGACGCTAATACCCGAACGGTCAACAATATTTCGTTGCGCATATATGCGTATTTTTGATTTTCAAAGCTAAAAGATGTCCAATGGTCGGTTTTTTTTCTTTGACTACAACTTCTCCTTTGTAAATAAAAACTTCTAACTTGCATATACAAATTAATAATTTAAAATTTATAATATTTATATATTAAAGGAAAACCGTGGCCGAATGGTTAAGGTCGCTGGCCCCTTACCGATGTGGATTCTAGCATCACTCGGGGCGTTGAATTCTTCCAGCTGGCTTACGGAAAGTCGGTAGTTCTACCCAGTCGCCCGCCCGTGATTAAATAATGCACAGAGGGATTTCCTGTGGGTTTCCTCCACTACTAAACCTGGAAAGTTGCCATATGACCTATAAGTGTGTCACCCAACAGAATAAAATAAAATATTATTACATTTTATCGTTTTTATGTTGAAAATATGCACTTGTAATGAAGAGAAATAAAATTCCAGGCAGATATTTTTCAGCAAGGAACGGACTTAACGATACGCGCCGTAACAAGTGTGTAAAATATTTTACAATAAAGAGATAGCGAATATCTTGTTATATTTAATAAAACCGAATTAAGTATTGCAGCATTTAAAACAGTCTTTGAAAGCGATTATTGGCACAGTATTATACGCCAGTATCGAAATTTTCACGTCAAACAGTGCGGCCATTGGTAAGAATGGAAAACGTACAAAACAATAGCGAAACCTTCGCATACGGCAGATTTTAAAACTGTTGACTTCACTATAAACTACATTTAATCAGCTTTCTACAAATGTATGTCTCATTAACAACCAATTTAAACACAAACTCGCATTTACAATAAAATTAAATTTATGTATCATAAGTTGTTACCAGCGGGTGCGTTGATGTGTATAATTGGACGAGAGTCCATTTAAATCCGATGAATTATGTACTAGTAACTGATATACACATGTTATAAACTTATAAAATCAGTAACATGAAGTCAGAGGTCGTCTTATTGTCAAACGAATAAAACTAATATCGTAACTCAGCGGTGTATTGTATTGTTTCTATCGTCCCAGGGTTCTAGTGACTTCAAAAATTAAAGTAAAAATGGCGATGATAATCCAGTTATATAAAATTCCTCTACGAAGATATTTATTGGGATTTAGTGATTGCAATATTTGTGAGAACATAATAAGACGTTTATCAATACGCTGTTGCATTTTTTCCTTTAATAAGCATACGAGATTGGTTCTTCAGTGTTTACACATTTTCTATTTAAGTCGGTTTTGTCGGTGGACAGTGCTTATCAGATAGCAGTTGTTTTGATTATGGCGCATATTGTGACAGTAGCAACAATACATGTATCATTTGTCCGAGATACCACAGTGTAATAGACGGAAACTGTGTTAAAGGTAAGTCATAAAAGTTGCACCAGCACCAACAAATTAATTCAAAATCAGGTTTTGTATAGTTGAAAAAGCAAAAGGGCTCTTATTTAACAGAACACTCATTTCATATATATATGTATATGTTTGCGTCAATGTTCATTGGAAATGGTTTTAATATCAGTTGCTTTGACGAAAGCTCCTTTTGTGACTGTAGCAAAATACCCATGTTATTTTTTCAAAATGTAAAATTGTCGTGGTTGGTAAACGTATAATAGGTTATTTAGATTTATTCTTAAATAAAGATGCAGTAAAAGGTTCTCTTAGTCGGCAATGAAAGCAATTTATGTAAACATGCGTATGCATGGTGCTGGTCGTCAAAATAAACCTTACGTTTGTTATGTTGCGCAATTTTTACTTAATAATTTAATTATTAGATTGGGAATTCCAATATCAGTTGAATGTGATATGCGTTTCATAATAGAAGAAAAACATTTTCTCCTCCTACACGTCAGATGGAAGTTTGGAAGGTTATTGTCATTGATTTAGAAAATTTTACGAAACACATACACTTTGTAACCGTACTACAAACAAATGTGAATGTTGAAGTGCTTTAATAAATCCATTGGATAATGCAAGAGGGGTAGGTAGAGCATCTAGGCCGTTGATTTGTTTATAAGTGCTGGTCCATTTTTGTACAAAATAATCGGAAATATTATATTAAGAATAGTAAACCACAATTCGATAAAATGTAAACATTTATATAACCTTCCACCAATACTACTAGTACATTTGTAGTTATTTTCTGGGTCGTTCCCATCACAGTACACTATCACACAAGCGGTCAAAACTAGCTCAATATGAAAATACGGGTATTGTCTATTTCAAAGCTAGAAAATGTTCAATGACTGTCGTTAGTTTCCGTCATTGGTGTGTGTGGGTCAGGGAACCATCCGCACTCCACACCTTACAAATTATATATATTGATATGCAGACTATTTCCAAACCTGATTCATTATTAATATACAGAATTGAAAAAAAACTGTCATCTTGTATCACATGTATCTAGAAACATTGCATAGCAAAAGGTTTTTTTTATTCCAAATAGAAATTATATGCATAGACATATAAAAGTATGTCCAGGTACACTTCTTGAGTGTGGACTAAGACTGCTTCAACAAGATAATAGTCTTAACAAATCGTATGAGATGGTTGGTTGTCTTATCTTGTACTTACATTATGTATAACAAGTCCAATCGCAGATAGGCCTATTTTACGTTACAAATTGGATACAATTCAGATAGACATCTTTCCTCATTTAAATAATAGGATATTTGCAACATTTTTTTTTTGGATATGTGTCTCATCATACTTAATCCAAATATGCAGAAAAAGGGATTTTGTGAAACATTGTCAGACAGAACTGTTTTGCGCCGAGCAATATTTATAGATCAGTGAGCGAAAGCCATATTGTTCAACATGCGTATGCACGGAGCTGGTCATCAAACAAATCTTACGTTTCGTAGACAACACATTTTTTGGAATAATTGAATAACCAAATTTGAAATTCCAAAGTCAGTTGTATGTGATATTTTTTACACTTTTAAATTAAGCAGTCTCTCTTTCTTAATTTCAGATGGAAGTCTGGGTGGTTATTGCCGTTTCTCAAGAATATGTTACACACCATATACACATTGTAATCGTACTACATATAAATGTGAATGCAGGAGTAGCTTGAATAAATCCACTGGATCTTGCAAAAATGGTATGTAGTCTACCAGGACTTTTTAGTCATCCACTATTATCCAAAATACTCAGATACGTTTTAAGACTTATAAACAATACGATTAGAAGTGTAAACATCTATATAGAATGAGACCCCACCAAAAACAGTGTTTTCTAGGTAGCTCCCGCCACAAGACGCTTATACCCGAACGGTCAATAATATTTCGTTGTGCATATATGCGTATTTTTTATTTTCAAAGCTAAGAGATGTCCACTGGTCGGTGCTTTTTTCTTTGACTACAACTTGTCTTTTGTAAATATAAACATCTAACTTGTATATACAAATGAATAATTTAAAATCAGGTTTTTATATATCAAAGTAATACCGTGGCCCGAATGGTTAAGACCGCTGGCCCCTTACCGATGTGGATTCTAGCATCACTCGGTGCATTGAATTCATCCAGTTGGCTTACGGAAAGTCAGTAGCTCTGCCCAGTCACCCGCCCGTGATTAAATAATGCATAGAGAGGCCTTCCCGGGGTGACCTATAATTGTGTCACCCAAAAAACAAAATAAAATATTATTACATTTTATCGTTTTTGTGTTGAAGATATGCACTTGTAATGTAGAGAAATAAAATTCCAGGCAGATATTTTTCAGCAGGGAACGGACTTTACAATACGCGTCGTAACAAGTGTGTAAAATATTTTACAATAAAAAGCTAGCGACTATCTTGTTATATTCAACTAAACCGAATTAAGTATTGCAGCATTTGAAACAGTCTTTGAAAGCAATTTTTTGCACAATATTGTATGCCAGTATCGAAATTTTCACGTCAAACAGTGCAGCCATTGGTAAGAATGCAAAAGGTAAATAAAATTGCGAAACCTTTGTATACGGCAGATTTTAAAACTTTTGACTTTACTATAAACTACATTTAATCAGCCTTCTATAAATGTATGTTTCATTAACAGTCAATCTAAACACAAACTCGCATTTACAATAAAGTTTATGTATCATTAGGTGTTATCGGCGGTTGCGTTAATGTGTATAAATGGACGAGAGCCCATTTAAAATCGATGAATTATGTAACTGATATGTACATGTTATAAACTTATAAAAACAGTAACATGAAGTCACATGTATAGCTAAATTAATCAGAGTTTAATTGGTGAAAATCGTTTTATTGTCAAACGAATAAAACTAATATCGTAAGTCAACGGTGTATTGTATTGTTTATATTGTCCCAGGGTTCAAGTGACTTCAAAGATTAAAGTAAAATGGCGCTGATAATCCAGCTATATGAAATTCCTCTATAAAGATATTTATTTGGATTTAGTGAGAGCAATATTTTTGAGAACATACTAAGACGTTTATCAATACGCTGTTGTGTGTTTTTACTTTAATTAGCATACGAGATTGGATATTCAGTGTTAAAACAATTTCTGTTTAAGTCGGTTTTGTCGGTGGTCAGTGCTTATCAGATAGCAGTTGCTTTGATGATGGCGCATATTGCGACAGTAGTAACAATACATGTGGCATTTGTCCGAGACCCCACAGTGTAATAGGCGGAAACTGTGTTGAAGGTATGTCAGATTCCGGTATTTTATATTTTCTTACACTATTTACATATAAAATAATACTAAGGGACCCAGCATGTCTCTGATGGTCAATAACTTATTATAAATGGTGTCTAGGTGTCCTAACAATAGAGTGAAAATAGGTGATCAATCTTCCGGTGGGCATTGTCTAACACGTAGGCCTTTGCCTACCTGTGAATGTTCAATAGGTAGGGGTTAAATGTCTTTGACGTGATATTGTCCACAAATACATGAAACTTGCACCAAAAAAATAATTTGATATCAGGTTTTGTATAGCTGAAAAAGCTCTTCAGTGTTGACTGAAAATCGATTTAACATCAGTTGCTTTGACGAAAGCTCATTTTGTGACTGTAGCAAAATAACCGTGTCATTTTTTTCAAGATATTAAATTGTCGCGGTTGGTAAACGTATGAAAGGTTATTCAAATTTCTGCTTAATATAAGATGCAATTAAAGGTTCTTTTCGTCTTTACACGTTATTGTACTAGTGATTTGGCAGATATTTGTCAGGCAGTGAAAGCGATTTATGTAAACATGCGCATACATTGTGTTGGTCGTCAAATAACCCTTACGTTCGTTATATAGCACAACGTTTACTTAATAATTTAATTATAAGATTTGGATTTCCAGTATTAGTTGAATGTGATATGTGTTTCACATTTAAATGGTATTTTTTCTCTTTCTACATGTCAGATGGAAGTTTGGGGGGTTATTGTCATTGGTTAATAATCTGTTACGAACCACATACACGTTGTGACCATACTACAAACAAATGTGAATGTCGGAGTGGCTATAATAAATCCAATGGATCATGCAAAAGGGGTAAGTAGAGCATCTGGTCAGTTGATTTATTTATAACTGCTGGTTAATTTTTGCCCAACATACTCGGAACTATTATATAAAAAATAATAAAAAAATCGATAAAATGTACACATCTATATACAATAACCTTCTACCAGTAATACTAGTAGTTATTGTCTGGATCGTTCCCATCACAGTACACTAATACACGAGCGGTCAAAAATAGCTCGATGTGCATATACGAGTATTGTCGATTTCAAAGCTAGAAAATGTTCAATGACTGTCGTTTTTTTTAGTTTTTTTTGTCTACAACGTGTAATTCGTGAACATAAATATATAACTTGTAAATCAGATTGTACATGTTGCATATCTTTTGAAACGTATACGATATAGGATCTTAAACCGCACTGCAATAGACGGAAACTGTCTTAAAGTTAAGTAAAGACATTAATCCTTTTGTGTTATTTACTTATAAACATAATAATAAGAGACCCAGAAAGCCTTGAACGGCCAGTGGTTTTTAAGTAGTGTTTATATGACTGTCTTAAACAATAGGTTAGTTCCAGTCACAATACGTGATCAAACTTCCGATGTGCATTGTACGACATTCAGTCCTTTGCAAAACTGAAAATGCTCAATTGGTAGGATTTGAATGTTTTCGACTACGTCATGTCCTTTGCTAACTTCTAAATGACACTTGCACCAACAAATTATTAATCAGGTTTTAAGTAGTTGAAAAAGCACAGATGATCTTATTTTACAGCAAAATTATTTTATATTAATGTTTGAATCAACTATGGCTGAAAATGGTTTTAGTAGCAGTTTGCTTCGACCATATGGAATCTACAATTTTGTGACTATAGCAAAACATAGCGTTTATTAGGTTATTCAAATTTCTCCTACACATAAGGTACTGTCATCAAATAAACCTTACGTTTCGTAAATAACACAATTTTACTTAAAAACTTGAAGGACAAAATATGGTATGCCATTAAGGCCACACCAAATTGATAAGTTGTTCATCGGATTTTTTTTCTGAAAAAATTGAGGCGGCGAGCGAAAAAATAATTTAAATATTTTTTTAGGTTTTTGAGAAAATCAGGAGCGAGCGAAGAGCGAAGAAATATATTTGTCTTCATTTAGCTCTCGACTGACTAATAAAAACCTTGAAATAGAATGTATAGCCCTTTTAAATTAAAAAGTAAGTCCCCAGGGATTGAGAAAATCTGACCTGCAGACGCACAACAAAGCGAACTCATGAAAAAAAGGTAATAACATTGTCATACAGTACACTGTAATCAAATAATGCATGCTTTTGAAAATGCTGTTAGAAAATATGTAATAAACAACAATGCATAACCTTACACCATACTTATCACACATGTGACTTGATGTAGCATTCTTAGCTGACTTTACAAAGTTTTTGATACATCAAATATCTATGCGAGTGTTACTAGATCTATTAAAGCTTCTGATTTGAAACTTAGAACAGTTATTTACTGTCAAAGTCTACACCTGGAGAAACAATATTCTTAAGTCTGAATCTAGACAGACTTTAAACTTTCATAACATATTAAATTTGTTGAAACAAAGTCTCAGTTAAAGTCTGAAATGGAGATTAACGTGCATTAACATTAGTCTACTAAATGATTGGAAAATTGGAAAATCGAAACTGTTCTGAAAACAACTCATAATGTAAATTCCTTATCCCACCAACTTTCGTATGCAAATGCTGATCATTTAGCAAGGAAAAACAGAAAACAGATAAGTGACATGCATCAATAAGTATTTACCCTTACCAAAATAATGTAGACTGATGTTATCAAATAAATTAGTATGTTTTTCTTCATCCAGTTTTCAATGAAATAAATCGATTTTTTGTAGCATCTAATTTGGTAAACATTTGAAGAAAATGGCGTAATTGCATAAAGGGGAAACAACTTTAATGCAACTAAATATAAGTGTTATGATTTATTATAGACGATGTGTGCGTAGTATGTATTTATTTTGATTAAAATCCATTTGAGAACAATCTGGGACTGGAAGTATAAGCATTTATACACTTTTACGTCCGTAAAAAGTAGCGCACCAAAAAATTTTGGATTGATTTTTTTCAATGGGGCGAGCGCAAGCCAAAAACAAAAAAAAATATTTTTTTTGTGTTTCTGAAAATATACGAGCGGCAAATCCGATGAACAACTTTTTAATTTGGTGAGGCCTAAAGGCGATATTTCTACATTTTAAAATTAAAGGCGTACGCTAGAGTCTCTGTATATGTGTGGGCAATATTTTTCATATTAACATAATTTATACAAACTTTGGATATTGAAGGAAAATCATCTAAGAAATAAAGCTATGCAATAAAAGTCATAGGTCGCTGTAGTGTTTATCTATGTGTTATTTATATCCAGACCCTTGATACTAAGGGATAAGTATTTAGACCCAAGACTGGGATGGTTTATACACTTTACTATCAAACAAGCTCATCGTTTAGATCTTTATACTAATAAAAATTCGAATTTAGATTTAAACAACTATTGTATCATAGACTTAAAGTAACGATAATACCACATACTTTAATTAACGACTACACAATAGACCCGAATGTTTGGGTTACTGACTTCAAATCACATGCCCCTCGCCGATATGGGTTCGAGCCTCACTCGGGGTGTTGAATTCTTCATGCGAGGAAGCCATCCAGCTGGCTCACGGAAGTTCGATGGTTCTACCTAGGTTCCCGCTCGTGATGAAATAATACACGGAGGGGCACTTTGGGTCTTCCTCCACCAACAAAGCTGATGCGTATACGAGTGTTGTCGATTTCAAAGCTAAAAAATGTTCAATGATTGTTGTTAGTTTCTTTGACTACAATGTGTAATTCGTAAACATAAATATATAACTTGTAAATTAGTGTATATCTTTTGAAAGGTAAAGATCATATCTTGTATTTTATTTTTAGCCGGTAATGTTGGCGGAAAATGCGTATCAAATCGCATATGTTTCGCAGATGACGCATTTTGTGACAGTAGTAACAATACATGTGTCATTTGTCCGAGATACCACACTGGAATAGATGGACACTGTGTAAAACGTAAGAAAAGACATTTAAAATATGTTTATATTATTTACTGATGATAATAATACTACGAGACCCAGAAAGCCTTGGACGGCCAGTGGTTTATAATTAGTGTTCATATGACTGTCTTAAACAATGGGTAGTTCCGGTCACAATACGTGACCACTTAATGTATAGGAACAAATGCGCAATCGTTAACAAAATGTTAAAAAAAGGCAAGAATTGATTATTACTCAGAGAAAGTAGAATCAAGTGAACGAGACCAAAATGTTTGTTCAAAATAACGAAACATTTATTAAACGGTCCAAGCGAAGTTGCATTTCCATTAGGCAAGAACCCAGAAGTACTACCACAGGAGTTCAGCGATTTTTCTTAGATAAAATAGAAACAAACAGAACTAATATTGCATCCCAGGATCAGAGTGAATCAGTAACTCCAGAAAACGGACGCATAGAACTATATGATACTGCGCGTTTGGCTAGTTTCAGTTCAGCAACAGAGGAGGAGGTGAAAAAGCTTGTTCAACAGTCAGCAAATAAGTCATGTGAATTAGACCCTCTTCATACATGGCTCTTGAAATCATATATAAACGAACTTCTCCCAATATTGACGGAAATTGTTAACATCTCTCTACAAAGTGCAATCGTGCCAAAATCATTTAAAACATCACGAATAAGATTGTTTGTTAAATAAGCCAAGTCTTGACCAAAGCACACTCAAGAATTACAGACCTGTTTCTATTCTGCCATACCTCTCAAAAATCCTCGAAAAAGTGGTAAACAGAAGAATTGAGGAACATTTGACAAACAGTCAGTTACATGAAATAAACCAGTCAGCATACTGAAAATTTCATTCAACTGAACCGCATTGTTAAAAGTTCAGAACGACATTCTCGAATCCCTAGACAAAGGTGACGTCACAGTACTTATGATGTTGGACCTGTCGGCTGCATTCGACACCATTGACCATAACACCCTTCTTCATATACTCGAATTTAACTTCTGGATTCGCCGATAAATCTCTTCAACGGATGCCATCATATCTAACAGACCGCTACCAAACAGTATGCATCGATGGCAATCTCTCTGAACCAGTCCTTATGAAATTCAGTATTCCTCAAGGATCTGTCCTAGGCCCAAAGTTCTACACGACGTACAAAAAGCCAGTCGAAACACCAAGTGACGGTCTTAAGCACCATTTGTATGCAGATGACTCTCAACTCTATCTATTGTTTAAACCAGTTGATCAAGCATCAAAAACAGCCACAATCACGCGATTTGAACAATGCCTAAAAGAAATCATCTCATGGATGAATTCAAACATGTTAAAAATTGAATGCAGACAAAACTGAAGTAATTCTTTTTTCGAGTCAAAACACTCTAAACATGTTGAAAATCTAAAACTGAAAGTTGGTGATTCATGCATAAGACCATCAAAAACTGTTTGAAACCTTGGTGC
The DNA here is from genome assembly GCF_021730395.1 of Mercenaria mercenaria. Lineage (NCBI taxonomy): Eukaryota > Metazoa > Mollusca > Bivalvia > Venerida > Veneridae > Mercenaria > Mercenaria mercenaria. Next base: position 70,715,784 of record NC_069361.1, on the reverse strand, counting down.
TACGCTTGATTCGAACATGCACATGGACCATCACGTTAATTCTGTGACTTGAACATGCCATGGCCAAATACGACAAATTGGTCACATTCCAGATTCGACAACTGATGCCACCAAAGCCCTTATAAACTCGCTTGTGACATCACGATTAGATTACTGCAATGCTCTTTTGTATGGCTAGGCTGAAATCAACAACGAGCAAACTGCAAAATGTTCAAAACACAGCTGCATGTCTTATTACGTAAACAACCCGTTTTGAACATATAACACCAATCCTTAAATTTCTTCATTGGCTTCAAATACAAAATAGAATCAAATACAAAATTCTCATTCAAACATTCAAGGCCTTGCAATGACATTCGCCGGTGTATATGAGAGAATTACTGGAGGTTTACGTGCCAGCTAATCTGAGGTCAGCAAGTGCAGCCGCAAAACTATGGAATTCGCTCCCTGAAAATCTCAGAAAAGATTCATCACTAAATTCATTCAAAAGAGCTCTCAAAACACACCTTTTCAAAAATATTTACAACACATAGATACCAACTGTGACTGTTTCTACCAATAATAAATATGCTGTTGTTATTTTATGATACAGAACTACGGCAAGTCATTCGTCGCTGATGAAGATCTCTTTACTGTACCATTCATCGCGTAATTAACTAAATTGGCAATTCATCCTTTATTTCATCATGTCACATTTTAAGGGTAATGACATTCTGTGTGTGTTTTGCAAGACTCGAATTTCACTTGAAGTTTGTGATATTTCTTTCTAATACAGTACATTGTATATAATGGCACCATTTACCGGGAGGGGGTGGGGGTGAACCTCTATATGCAGCTCGTCTGGGCGTACCAGATGCTTTAAGCACTGGTATTGGCAAGAGGGGTAAAATGACCTCAAGGGGAGGGGTGCGGTCCTGACTGTTTGTTACAATAAGGCTGTATGTAATTATTATCATTTGCATTATTAATATTGTTATAATAACTATCATTAATGTTATGTACAATGCCATTGAATATATCATTTATAAAAATAGGCGTTTAATCAAATTATTCAGTTTCAGTTTTATAATTGCATGTCATGTTGTGTGATTTTCCTACATATCTGCGATAGGTCACATGTTTAAATGTGTGTGTGTCTCTATGTGTATGTGTGTGTGTCTGTGTTCGGGTTTAACGTCTTTTCAACAATTTTTCAGTCATATGAACGACGGTGTCTACTTGTAACAGTGAGCACAATGCCCAACTTTATAGTGCTGCGTCACTGGAATATCACGCCGTAGACACATGACATGATACCCCACCCAGTCACATTATACTGACACCGGGCTGACCAGTCCTAGCACTACCCTCTTAATGCTGAGCGCCAAGCGAGGAAGCTACTAGTACCATTTTTTACGTCTTTGGTATGACGCGGCCGGGGATCGAACACACGACTGTAAAGCGCCCTTGAACGTATATTTCATATGAAAAGGGTGCTCAACAAATCTGTATAATAATATAATAATAATATCAAACTTCCGGTGTGCATTGTACGACATTTAGCCCTTTGCAAAACTGAAAATGCTCAATAGGTAGGGTGTGAATGTCTTTGGCTGCGTCATGTCATTTGTTAACTTCAAAATGACACTTGCATAAACAAATGATTAATTATTAATCAGGTTTTAAGTAGTTGAAAAAGCACGCGGGATCTTATTTCATAGGAAAATCATTTTATATTGATGTTTGAATCAATTATGGCTGCAAATGGTTTTAGTAGCAGTTTGCTTCGACCATATAGAATCTACCATTTTGTAACTGTAGCAAAACATAGCGTTTAATAGATTATTCAAATTTCTCCTACACATAAGGTACTGTCATCAAATAAATCTTACCTTGCGTAAATAACACAATTTTACTTAAATAACTGAAGGACAAAATATGATATTCCATTAAAGGCGATATTTCTACACTTTAGAATTAAAGGCGTACGCTAGAGTCTCTGTATATGTGTAAGCAAATTTTTTCTTATTAACATAATTTATACAAACTTTGGATATTGAAGGACAATCATGTAAGAAACAAAAGTATGCAATAAAAGTCATAGATCACCAGTATTGAAAAAGAGTTATCTGCCCTTGAAAACGACATTTCCCGTAAAATGAAGTATTTGCTAAACCATAAATTATAAATTAAATATATATAGAAACGTCGTTATAAAGAAAATAAACAAAATTCGACATAATTCATCTTCAGAAATACTAGTAACGTTTAAAAATGATTTAATTTAGACCATACATTATATATATCATTAGTTTAGCAAACCGTTTTATGTTACTAGATGGCGAAATTGGCGGTTGGTGCCTTCAGAACGGCACGTGTTCCTCTATAAACACCTTTTGTAACAAAAGAAACAACACGTGTGTCAACTGTCCACAAAAACAGCATGTGATAGATGGCAAATGTAGGAGAGGTAAACACGGAGCACAAACTCGTTTAAAATTGTATATACGATTACGTAGGCTACTTTATGCGATAAAAAATAATGATCATCTGTTTACAAGTTAAAGAATATCTGAAAACATTATTTGCAAACTTTGATTAACAATACAAGTCTTTAAAGTCGTAAAGCCAGTAATGGCATTATAATAGCCAGAATGTTCTCTTATTTTAGACAATTTTTTCACAGATATTTCGAACTTGTAGGGATAAGTTTTACATTTCATATCGTTCTTATTATTTTTTAGACGGCAGTTTAGGGGGTTACTGCATATACTCTTGCAACTCAATGAGAACTGTATGTAACGGACGCACGAACAGATGTGAATGTCGACGTTTATATAAGAAATCAGGGAGAAAATGTGTCCGCATTGCCGGTGTGTCTAGCACGTGATCATCGCTCAGAGCTTTATACTAATAAAAACTATTATTTAGATTTAAATAACTATTGTATCATAGACCTAAAGTAACGATAATACCATAGACTTTACTTAATGACTACACAATAGACCCGAGTGGTTGGGTTACTGACTTATATCACTTGCCAATCACCGATATGGGTTCGAGCCTCACTCGGGGTGTTGAATTCTTCATGTGAGGGAGGCATCCAGCCGGCTAACGGATGGTCAGTGGTTCTATCCAGATATCCGCTCGTGAAGAAATAATGGACGAAGAGGCACCTTGGGTCTTCCTCACCAACAAAGTTGGAAAGTTGCTATATGACCTATATTTGTGTCGGTGCGACATTAAACCCAAGAAAAAACACAAGAGACGTTAAGTTACGATTATATTGTAGACCTTAAGTGACGATAAAAGCAGATATTTTAATTAACGTTAATGTCATAGACTTAAGGTAACGACGATATCAAAAACAATAATCAAGAAAAGTTTAATAGACTTCATTGAAACTTGTTTCAGTTGCTGTTAAGGTTCAGACTGCAAATCAAAAGTCAAGTGTCTTCCGCTTCTTTTAACTTGAATATATCTTTATTTTTATTTTTTATAAATTGTTATGGTGGATGTGCTATTTAGACATAGTTTGGTCGTTGTATTGGATGATCACAATATATATATATTTTTCAAAGTAAAACAAAATAGAAGTTCTAAACACAGACTTATTTAAAACTATTACTATTTACAGAAGCAAAATCTTCAAGAGCATGTCTGAAATGTACAATAATCACTAATAAAACTATACTTACATTTTCAGACGGGCAACCTGGAGGACGGTGCTTATCGAACCGAACTTGCGGCCCCTGGAACACTGTTTGCAACACATTTAACAATACGTGTGAAACGTGTCATAAATACCATCGTTGGATAAATGGCAAATGTGTCAAAGGTTAAAAAAGCTTGAAATATGAACAAACATGTATTACACACAACCACATGCTTCATTAACTAGTTGGTATAGTTGGTAAAATCCCTATATGTATTCAACAGACCTGACCAGTCTCCGTCAACTCTTCACTTATTTACATTTAGTACACAGGTTTGTTTGGAAATATAGGCACTCCACATGGTTTTCCACTTGAAATGTTTGGGTTGTTTTTTTATTGTGGGGATCTTGAGGGAATTTTAAGTCTTTCCGTCATAATTTTAGCCATATTGCGACTTTCCTACTTTTAATAGTAAGTTTGATATTACAGCGGGCACGTTCGGGCACATCGGTGACATTTTGTAAATTGTTTGTACTCAGTCTGACAAAATCTTGGTTAACGATATTAGAATTCATCACCAAGAGAATACCGTATATATATATATCATTTATTATGGAAGAGATACCCGTAAACTTCAAACTGCCGAAGAAAAATATTAGAAGCACTAATACAACGCCTTTGCTGACCCCTTGTACTAAAGCGGTAAAGTCAAAGCATTTTCGGTTTGAAAGATGAAGTAAACTTTATTCAAATAAAAAAGATACAGGCATTATGTTATCATCTTGAATTTGATAAAGCCTCTAAGCTATAGTACGAGATAAAATGAGTTGATAGTATTCGAAATGCCCTTCACAGTATATGAAATGTGTCAATGACTGTACCATTGTCTTTCTGGGTATCTCTTTCAGATGGAACATCAGGAGGAAAGTGTTTACATAATAATACATGTACTGAGTCAAGTACTGTTTGTTCTATAACCAATAACACGTGTATAAGATGTCCAGAGAAACACCGTGTAAATAAAGGCAAGTGTGTAAGAGGTAGGTGTAAGTTTCGTACGTTATTCTCTATTGTCAGTGAGTAAAAGGTGTTCTGTAAATGTTAATGGCGACTGTGGCACAAAATTAGAACAATTTTGTTTGTTACCTCGTCACTTTCTTTTAATGAAATGTTTGATTCTGAGGCATTGAGGCCGACTGATTATTACGTAATGGATATTTATGTACAAAAATGTGATTGTAGTGTAATTTAATTTTTGCAAAGTAAAAAAGGAAATCAAGTTAGTGTAACACGATATCTCTATCATGATATTTTGGGCAAATATATTTTTGTGTGGAATAACTGGTTTAGAGTTTTTTGCATTTAAATTTCTGAAATGATAAGATCATTAATCCCCTTTCCTGAAATATCAACTACTTTGAAAGAATATTGCGTATGAACACTTGTAAATGTATTAATTTCACAGATGATGAGACTGACGAAATGTGTTTGTTAAATCAAACTTGTGTAGAGGTCAATACTATTTGCGACATAACAAGAAACATTTGTGTCAAGAATTCAAATACTCACCGGGAAGTTGACAAAAAAATAGTTAGTTTGGGTATGTATCGTAAAATAGACACTTTTAGTAAGTTTACTTAGATTATTGTCTAGTGTGACGTTCCTGTAACTTTCAATTGCAAATGCTATTGCATGGCATAATATATAAAATGGTACGGATGTTAGAACAGGAAAGAGCGCTTATTACAGAAACAACTAGTTATGTTTAATAGCATTTTTATCCCTTAACATATGATTGATACAGATTTGTTTTACATAGAGTCGTAGAAGATAGAGTAAATCAATCCCGAAGATATGTAACATATTTGTATAAGTAAACATCTTCTGCTTAAGCAGAGGTTAGGAATCGACAGGTAAAGCCGAATCAAAATCAAATGTTGCACAATAAATGTTGATATTATGTGCATTATATCACTCTGATCACAGGCTAGCTAATAATATATTATTTGTTTTAGGAACTTTGGCAATACAAGTAATTGCATCAATTGCAGCAATGGCAGGCGTAATCGTTATAATGCATTACACGTGTTTTCGTGGGCGAAATGGACATCTACACAACAGACCTGTACATGTGTAACAATTTATATGCTTAAAAATCTGAGAGTTGTACATAATGTTTCTTTGACGTTTACAAGTATACCTACTTACCAGCCGCACATAAATATGTAGATCGAGTGCAACATGGCAGGAAGTAACTCAAATTCTGAAAACGTTTCATCCTTATATTCAAATAAAGTTATGCGAATATGTAAATTGTTTGTTTTCATAATTGTTTTCGTATCTTTGTTCGTACATGCGGTATCATTTATATAATAAAATCTATCAGAAGACCATTTGGAAGCGTGGAACAAAACCAACCAAAGTAGTAGTATATTACGTTTGATCGAAAACATAAAATTACTCGGAAAAGCGAAATAAGTAATTTCTTTGTCATTTTCATTTTCCATGTTATTTTTATCCGTTAAGTATACGAGTTGTTTATGTACTGCGGAATAGGAATGTTGCTGTTAATAATGTTATAGACAAAAGCTAAGTAAATTAGATTAACCCAATTATCTTAAAATATTTAATACTGTCACAGTGTCAGAAAATAAAGAAAATGCAAGTAAAAGCTTTCGAAATGTAAAAAGTATTTATGAGATAGAAAACATGTCAGTAGACGAACATAGCTTAATGCAAATTGTACAGCTGCCAAATGCGGCATTCATAGAACCGAATATTTACACTTGTGCTTTTAAACAAACATTATATAAGAAAACAGAATAGCAATAACGTGTGATATACGAAAGTTTTAAAGAAACGTTTAGCTGAATTTAAAATGCATTATATGTTGAATTAATCTAAACCAAAAATGTATTTGAAACTACTCAAAAACCGTATTTGCTGAATTGTCCGATTTGTATGACTGTGCATGTATATGCTGCAGTAAACGATAATTCTACCGAGAATGCAGTTTATAACACGGACTTTTTATGATTTAGACGATGGCGTGTTGAATTATGTTATCACAAGGAATGAAATTGTAAAACGTTAAAGCATGAGGCGTCAATGATGCACTACTAACATATCAAAAGTGCTTTACCTGTTTTGAAGCACGTATGTGTATGATTAACTTTTCAATATGATATCAAACCATGGTGTTATATGAGAAAACCGGATGATATGTGTTATTAACCCTGTATATAAAAATAAATGTGTTGCTTTGGAATCCTTGATATTAAAAGCCTGTTCCTTAGCTGTGCTACCCAGGAAAACTATTTGATTTAAAAAAAGAATAATCTGCAGAAATCTATTGCAAACTATGATCTTATAAAAATCATTTACATGAGCTTTTAGTGAATAATAAACTAGCAGGAGATGTACCTTGTAACAAACACGATTTAGATGCTACTTTGGTAGACCATTAAAAAAATTCATGATCAAATGATATTATGATGACGACACAGTTATTTTCACAGAAATTGGAAATGATTAGTAGAGAATTTATGAGAAATATATTGTAAAAAGTTGAAACTTAAATTAAATTCATCAAACTATTTTATTCAATGGTGGACGGAATAAATAAAATCTATAAGAAGATCCTTTGAAAGCATAGCATGCAACCAAGCAAAATAATAGCAGACTTGGTTTGACTGAGTCTGTTCATGAGAGGTAATAGAAAACACAATACCTCTCACATCGCCTGGCACTGGCTTAAGCGGAACTCTATTACATATGTTTTGAATGGACTCCATGATCCCAAAATGACCAGAAAATATATCAACAATGAGTCCAAGTACGGGGAGACTTTTTACAGCCGCCACACGGCAAAGATTATTGTTGTGATAGTTAATAAAATCTGTACATATTTCAGAACTGACAGAAATGGTTCTTTCGTAAAACTAAAACACACATTGCGAAGCAAGAAACAAAAGCTATGAATTTTCTTATAAAAAAGCAAAACCGTTTGTTTACTTATTGTAATGTTGATAAAATATTGTTTAACTATTAAACCTATTGTTTTAAAATTTGGGCCATGAAAATATACAGAGTTAGCGTGTTGTACTTTGAATTGTCTTGTTTATGTTCAACCACTGTCTGTTGGTATTTAAGCGATAGTTATATCCTTTTCTTGGCATATAGGAGGATGTTATTCAATAACAGCCATGCAAATTTGCTACGTCACTTTAATAAAGTTTTCACTGCATTGCAAATATTGAAAATATTACTGCTTCCTGTTGACTAATTAATGTATGGAAAAGAATGAATTTCAAAACATCAAATGACGTACATTAACTGCAAAACAGAAACCGTCTTATTAGTTTGTTAATGGATGGTATTAAGACAAAGTAAACAATTATAGACTTTTGAGTGCACTTATGGACTTGGACTTTTGAAAGATACTTAGGTCAAATTCTAAATATTTTACGTATATGTCAATAGATGGGAGAGCGATGCCCCGATTATTGCAAGGGAGCTATTGTCTTCTGCCATGGCCATTATCATTCAAAGGGACCACTCTCCCATGTATATATTTCCTTATCTATCATATAGTAAGAAAAGTTTGTCATTTTTACTGGTACTAGCACCTCCTAACATAATGTTCAGCCTTTTTGAATAGGCTAGAAGATTCAAGAATTCCAGTTTTTATTTTACGTTTTACAATGTAAATGAAACAGTATAAAAATCAAATGTCTTTACAGTTGTACTTTGCTGCTTCTAGTATAGTTCTAGATTAAGAACAAGTTATTATCAGATAATAAAACGATAACTGGACTATGAGCTGTTTCCTGTATTAAACGTCATGACGTCATTTCTGTTTACGGGAGTAACTTTTCCTCTCTGACGTCAGCGCCATTATCAAGACAATTGCCATGTCACTAATAATGATAATATCGTTTGAGTCGATTTTTGGTGTAGCCATCCAACTTGGCTTTCATGGGATGGTCTTGAAAAGACCTGAACTTCTCTGATAGAAGCAGTACTTTTGCATGTCTCCTGTCTTGTAATGACTACACAATTCACACTTCATACTTTATACTTCACAGCTAATACTTCACAGTTAATATTTCACAGAAACTATGAAGTTCGGTGTGAAGTGTGGAGTGTGGAGTATGAACTATGAAGTGTGAACTAAGAAGTATGAACTATGAAGTTTGAATTGAAAAGTTTGAATTGTAAAGTGTGAACTGTGAAGTGTGAACTATGAAGTGTGAACTGTGAAGTGAGAACTATGAAGTGTGAACTGTGAAGTAAGAACTGCGAAGTGTAAACTATGAAGTGTGAACTTTGAAGTGTGAACTGTGAAGTGTGAACTATGAAGTGTGAACTGAAAACTGATGTTTCTATAATATACATGTATATATATATATAGCCTTATGTATGAAGTGTGAACTGTGAACTATGAAGTGTGAAGTATGAAGTCACCTCCGGCCTTTCGTATATCAACAATATGATACTGCACTTTGATGATATATAGTAATGCATTCAAACACCCTGTAAAGTTAAAGAATGTTAAGTAAAAGCATGCAGTCGATGGTTATTCGTAGTAAACTACTGCGTCATTGGTATATATCTAAAGTATGTTGAACTGTTTTTTTACTGGAAATGAGTACTCGTAAGTTTATTATCAAGTCTACGGCTGCCTTAAAGGGCCAAATTTTCGGGTCTGTAGCGATATGACGTCAGAAGTGGTAAATTATTCCGCACTGAACTACATTGTACAGCAGATATAGTTGTGAGACAGTCTATTCCTCGCGGTTATATAGAAATCACCTTCCATTAATGAAAATGTAACGTATATAACCACAAAAGATGTTTAACTATTCTGACAACAAAATGCAATTACTTTTCTGTTATTATGAAAATCAATAACACTAATAATGAGAGTAAAATATAAATGTAAAAATAATAAATCCTGAAACTTTCCTATTACGTTAGAGCAAAAAAACCTGTAGCGTCACTTAACATATAGTATTACGTTTTATATAAAAACTTATTTTTTGGAAAGAAAAGATATCTTACATCATTTAAAAGATGAAATATTTTCCCCTAAAACCATCATGAACGGAATGATAATTTTATACTGACGGCAATATATTTTCATTACTTTAAAGGCCTTTTGCAATTTCGCTTGACATTGTTGACATAGGAACATTAAATTTTGACGGCAAGTAAAAGCCTCTTAAGAGAATATCACCTGAATCAAAATAATAAAATGTTTATCGATATTTTAGTGTAAAGGGAAACTACTACAACGGCGCGCAAGGCAAAAAAATCAATACCGACAGGAGTTGCGGTTCTCATGCATAAATAGACTGGCTCTAGTCCCTATGTTTGTTCTTATTTACATATATCAAATGTTCTTCATTAAGAGGGAAGTAACTCCAGAAGGTTGTTTCTACATTGACATTTTATTGCCCCCTGGCTCTAAACATTGGGACTGGTGAAAGCTGGCTATCTGTGTCTTACGTGAGACAATTTCCCATTAATTTCTTTTAGTGCTAATTAGCTGCTATTACTGTGACGTGTTATCTGAGGGTTTCATGTGCTAACCATCATTTAGCTTGTATCGGCTTATCAAACAACAGCAATGTGCTTTTACATATTTATCAGACGATTTGTGATCTTTTTTAATTTTTTTTCTTTGCAGTGGCGAAAGCTTAACTTTTGAAACTGCCTCGTTCGCATTTGCATTTTTTCCATTATGACAATGTACCATTACTGTTGAGTCACCTCTTGTACCTGAAGTGACGTCCCATAGCTCGGACATGCATTTTGGTCAAATTCTGCGTCCTTTTATCCTTGGAAAATCCTTGTTTTAGTTTTACGTGCAAGTTCCCATCTTCAAAACTAATGTAGATATTGAATTGAATTTTCATATGTGTCTTAAGGGTTATAAAACTAGGTGATAACATCAAGTTCTATAACTTTGAAATGCATTTTGGCCAAAGTATGCCCATTTTTAAATTCAAAAAATCCAGGTTAAAGTAAATTTTGCATGCATTGATTTCCCATCTCCAAAAACGAATGCAGATACTGGATTGAAACTTTATAAGATATTCATTGGAAATAAAATTGAAAATAATCTACTGACTTGGTGTCATCAAGAACTGGCTGCAGCCAAAGATATCTCACTGCCGACCAAAACAGAATTCCGTACTTTACTGTTCGACTCCTCGGAACAACCGAAGACACTTGGCCATTTGCCGACCTTAAGTCTCTACGAGGCTATATTGGGAGATTCATTGTGCATGACTTTATATGTAAGTGTCAAGATTTTGAACTCAATTCGATGCTGAACCGGAAACCAATGCAACTCGTGGTGTGATGTCCTGGTGTGATGTGATTGTATCGTGGAGTCTTGGTTATGATGCGGGTTACTGTGCTTTAACACATTGAAGTTTTTGCAGTGTGTCTTTAGAAATTCCATACAGCAGCGAGTTACAGTAGTCTACTTTTGATGTAACCAGAGAGTTCACAAAAGACTTGGTAGCATCAGACACGTGCCCGTTGTATAGCATCGATACACGCGAAGCCGTTTATCCTGGGAAGAACCGGTACAGGCCTTTAAGTGAGGTGTTGAAATGTGTTATTAATTATTCAAACTCAATTATTTTCTGCTTTATCATATTACTCTAGAGCATCTCAGAAATTTCCAGTGCCTGGACCAGGATTCGAACCGCGGACCTCCGGATTGACAGTCAAGCGTGTTACCACTAGGCAATCGGCCCACCTGTGTTAATTTTTATATAGATAGCAAATATTGTTCTCTTTCCATTGGTAGCTTGTAAAATTCTATTTTTATAAACCTTTTACAAAACTCAAGTTCAGAAAATGTCACTTTTTTCGCTATATTTTTGATTTGATCAATACATACTTTTTTTTTCAAATCATCGCGATCGGCCACTCACAACTTAAAAGAAGCTTTGTTCAAATATATCTGTAGTTATTATGCATGTTCACTTTTGCGAGCCCAGAGGCCAAAAGTGCATTTTTTGCAGGAGATAAAAGGTACCTATGCACCTAAGCCTACAATAAAGCTTTTGGTAGAGTTGTCTCTATTTTTATCCAAATATTTTACTGAGGTTATTTTTTGAGTCCTACAGTTCGTTTTCTGAAAATTGTCATTAAATCATTTTTTTCTGATCATGCACTTTGATAAATCTAAAGAATATTAAATTATGTTCAAACAATGACTATAGATCTTTTATCGCACCTTTATTGGTTTATTGGCTTCACGAAAATACTCAAGCATGAAGTTAAGCTTATAATTGCGCAAAATAAAGATAATTAATGATTCTACTTTATTATCTAGATATAAAAAACTAATAGAATATCTTATAACAGCTTAAACAAGGCATTCAATAATTACGGTAGTACCCGTCGAAGATTGATCTATTAAGATGAAATCTAAAACGATATCACATTAAATATATGATCCCTAACGAACAGAAATATTAATTTGATAATCTTAAGCATTTCTTCTATTGTCGTGCAACTTATACAACAAAGGTTAATTTGAATAGAATCAGAGGGTGGAAAATAATAAATTTAGTTAAGTTTTGAATGCATAGGTTCTAGTTTTTTTCAATTGTAAATTTCTGTCATTTTGGGTAATACAGTTTAATTCGAATTTTTACACAATTTTATTAATCATTTTGGAAGAGTCAATCAAGTTAAACTGTATTAGAAAAAGAAAACAAATGAAAAAGCTAGTACAGTGTTCTTGGTGAAAATAGATAGAAGTTGAAAATATACATGAAAAAAAAAGAAAAAGACCGAGCCTACTATCGTTTTTTAACGTTGTTTAAAGGAGTGACTATGTCACCTTTCGAAAAAAAAAGTTTCTTCCTTCTCTATTAAATCTAACTACAATTTTCTTCAAATATTTTGAACCAATGTTTTTGTAAGATTGTGTAAGTATATGTTTGTTTGTATTTTTTGTTTTAAATGTATGGTAAAAAATAGAACAGAAGGGTAGTACAGCAGGTTTCGCTATATTTTGACTCATAAATGTAATATCACACTAACAAAGTTTCCATCGTGTGTACATTTCTCGAATAAAAACAAGAATTGCTTTTTCTGGATTATTATTAATTATCATATTACACTCGTTACACATACAGTATTTTATATTTGAAAACAAAATGTCTATGAATAACTGGGCACGAGTTTAAAAAAAAGCGGGCCATTAACCCTAAAGCGCTCACCTGTGTAAAAGACTTAACGTGCATTTGTATAACGTAATGGTACAAGTACAGAGTAAGGTATATATTTATAAATATAAAGGCCTTAGCTATTATGGATTCAGAGAAGAAGATATTCAAAGTTTCTTTTATACTAGGCTATGTAATATACATGTCACACAGATGAGCATGGTCATTTTTTGAACCTAGGGCAATCATTGAACAATTACGGTAGACAGCCAAACCCTCATATCGCACGCAAAATATCAAGGCTCTAGCTATTGATTCAGAGAGGAAGATTTTCAAACTTTCTTAAAAATAAGCATGTAGTAAGTACATGTCACACACACAGGGGTGTTGCCATTTTTTATCCTAGGGCAATGATTTGAACAATTATGGTAGAGAGTCAAACCCTGATATCACATGCCAAATACTTTTTAAATATATGCAATTTAGCATATTCCTCGTTTAATGCGTATTTTGCATTTTTGATATTTCTGAAACATTTTTCTCTGAAAGCCTTCAACAAGAGCGTCGTGATGACCTTAGATCGCTCACCAGGGTTATATGAGATACATGCTTAAAATGTCAAATATGCTAAAATATTAAGAAAGTAGCCCTAGTAGGTCACATTTATGTCACTGAAAGTCAGTATTAAGATCGGTGTGCTAAACTTTACATCTCATCCAGATTTTGTTTAGAAATTGTTGACGGACGCCTATTGACGATTATTTTTGATGAGCGACAAATATGTCGTTGAGTTTAGAATAAAAAGGATCCTTTAATCTTGTCTCATGTAAATCCAAAACGATAGATTTTGATACCCCCCCCCCCCCCCCCCCCACACACACACACACACACGCACACACACAAACTAACTTAAAGATGAAAACATTTTTTTCTGTTGAGTGAAAAAGAAACAACAAAATTACGGGACCATCGAAATCATTTTCTCGTAAAACTACATAACGCTACCCCTACCCCCATATCACAAGATAGCACAACTGAGTATTTTTCCAGCATGTTCCCGTTTAGATAAACTGTACTCAGTCTGTTTGATTTTTCTTAGTATAATTATATAAAATTATCTCTTTAGTTTTTAGTATAATTAGATAAAAATATCTCTTAAAGCTATTACTTTGGGGGAAATTATTTCAGTGCAGAACTCAGATTTTAATGGTAAGATTATATTTGATATATGAAAATGCGATAAAATCAACACTATTACCGTTGCAATGAATTACCTTACACTATCCCTACCCCAGATAAAAACTGAGGAATGCGTAATTCATTGGGTTTTCTAACGTCCCATGATCAAAATAAACACTTCATTCATCTCTATATCAACACTATTGCAAATTAAACAATATCTCTCTTCACGTGGTATTCTATTTTTATCGAATCTTCCAGTTTATATCCTTACCATTAAATCTAAGTTCTGCACTGAAATAAGAACAAAGAACTAAAGAGATTGATCTATTTAGCAACTTGGCTAGATAGAAAGACTATCCTTTGCAAAGAGATTTAGCACTCCAGAGTGATTTTTCCTAACATAAGAAGCCTAGCAAATATCACAGATATGAGTAAATCCTCTGGTAAAACATACTCCTACACTTATCTAATAATATATTATGTTGACCTATTTAAATTTGTAAATGAAGTTGTGAAAACATATACTGAACAGAAAAAGAAACTATCCAGTTTTATAACTGGGTTATTTTTTATTAAAAAAAATAATTTATAAATCACTTGTGTTTTTCATATCACACTACACTTAAAGAACTTCACGTGTATTTTTTTTTTAAATCAATCAACCGTGAAGTCAGTAGTCCCACAATAGCTGTTTTGCACGAAATTCACGTGCGCCTGTAATTAACAATTTTCTTTTTGAAATTTTATTGTCATTGGAAATATTATTAATTGACTAACTCGAAAAACAGCATAAAGTTTAAAAGATATTGTTGGTCGCACCGCACGACTGAATCAAATTTAGCGCGAGCGCCCAATTGGAATTGGGATGTTACAATGCATCTGGCCCCATGTGGTTCTGTGACGATCTGTGTATGAAAAGAATTGGAACCACTGCCTTACCCTTGCATGATCGTAAGAGGCGACTAATAGGGTCTTAACACTTGGTTTTGCAGTAACTCTATGATTCCAGCAGGTATGCATATTTTGATTCCATACCTCATGTTTTTATTTCGATGTAAATGAGATGTGGAACCAAAATTTGTAGTCCTGTTTGGCGCCATATAACCTATACTGTGTTGGTGCGCCGTAAAACCCAAATAAATAAATAAATAAATAAATAAACAATGCAACTGACGCGCAGAAGATATAGCCTTTCAAACGGCTATTGTAGGACTACTGACTTCACGGGTGATTGATTTTTAAGAAAAGTGTAATTTTGGTATGAAGAAACAATTCAAATTTGAAAAAATTATTTTTTATTTCAAAATATACCAGTTATACATCTGGATAGTTTCTTTTGCTGTTCAGTATATAAATTAAGGGAGGACCTACATTGTCGACCTGTCATCATGTAATATAGCTGTATTATACCAGAATTTTAAAATTATTTTCAGGAAGTTCTTGTGGGAGAAATAAGTAGGTCACTAGGTCGTGGTGGGTCTTTCAGTAGAATTAAATAAAATTATTCGCGTTGCGAAATTACCTTTGTTAGTAGTTTATCCCAGTACTAGTTCGGTCTGCAGTTTATGCCAGTATATTAAGGCGTTCTTTGTCACGTAAATTTCGTGAAATATTTCGGCGTATATAAGAGTGAATTGGTAGTGTTCTCACCACTCGATGTTTACGATTGGCAGCAAACTCCCTCCCATGATGTCTGTTGTGCTTGTATTTCATTTATAGCTTGCTTCGTATGGAAATCTTTTCTCTAGACTATTAGTTTATTTAATTATAAAATTAATGTTGTTATTTTGGCTTATGTTTACTACTTTACATATTAGGTTATGTTAAGTTTTGAAAATATATCATGCGTGTTTTTTTTTCAAAGTAAATCACTCCGATTGCTTGTTGTAAAGCGACACTTTCGGTTGTATCTGTTTGGTTTAACCAATCTTCTAATGATGTATTTTCTGATAAAATAGTAAACCACGGACAAATTTAGGGATTTTATTAATTATCAAGGCCTGTATTTTACGCAAAATTGAAATAGTTATCTTGAAAACATGATTGAATTTACTTTTAGTCTCCATTCAGTTCAAATTTGCCCGGATGCTAGATCGATTTGAACCATTTGAACCATACATTATATCGATTGTTGAAATATGACTTCGCGAATAATTGTATATTTGTAATTATATGTTGCCAATTATAACCTTATTCCTACTTTTGTCTTGTTGAAGTTAATTGAGATTAGAGAAAAGTTGATTTACTCACAGCTTTAGCGTGATTAAAATCTTTACAGTAAAGTCAGGACTCCTTTGTGCTGTATAAGATATTTCCACCCGTGCAAAAAAACTGATAGGTCTAATTTTCCCATATGACTGTTTATGCATAACTCTTCTTCTTTTTGCCTGTGTACTAGAACGGAAAACTTGTTTACTGGTACTTTAAATAAGAAAAAGATAAAAACACAATCTTTATGATAGCAAAACTATATTCAAATCGAATTTAAAAAAAGGCATGATCAGTATGTGAAGCACATTTGTCGCACTGACATATGTTTTGCATTCTGCATTGAAATCATTTCGCACTAAAGTCGCGATTTATACAGTTCTAAAGATCACTTTTTATAAATATCTCTTTCTCACGAACCATGCTTCGTTTCACGTCTACGCTGAAACTCTGAGAAAATACATGATTCATCTTATAATTTAAGGGTGGGGGTAACGTTACATGTTATTACAGATTTTCGATAGAAAATAAGGTTTTCCTATTTCAGTATTTTATTTTTTTATTTTTTTTTTTTTTTTTTTTTTTTTGTCAAATTCGATCGTTTGGCTTTTTCACGAGACAAAGTTAATGGAAACATTTTATCATATTTGCCACTCTGGCGTCATTTTAACGTAAACATTGACTTCAACGTTAAAATGACATCCACAAGTTTTACACCACTTTAAAAACATATGATGAGTAATAAGCAAATCGATACTTGTGGACTGAAGAGAACGATTTACAAAAACAAAAACAAAAAAAAAACAGTCTGACGGAAGTGAAATTTAGATTCATCAAAAATGGACGTCAATAGTCGTTTTTGAAGGCTTGCAGAGAAAACAGCTACAGAAATATCAAAAATGTAAACTACGCATTAAATGGGGAATATGAAACATTGTATTTATAACAAAATGTCAAAACGGAACCCTTTAACTTCGATTTAAGCGCATTTCACCTTAGAAGAAAGTTCCGGTCAGATAGCGGATTGAACCTTGGACGTCGGAATTTAGCCCTAAAGCTTTACTGCACCAGGGTGTTTGTGACAAAGAATTTCGAACGAAGTTGTAAATCAAGGCTTTAACAGTGACATTTTAAGCATTAAACTTCAATCAAAAACATACAAAGTTAATATCAACGCATACCTTTTGGGTGCTTAACTGTCCCTCCATAGTAGAATAAAAATTGTAGAAGTATCACGTAATGTATAAATTATTCACATTAACTTCAGTGCATTAAGTATTACTTTAAAGACTAGTTCCTCTGGAGAAGTGCCAATAAGTACCTATTCATTACTCATGTTATTTATTTCAATATCAATTCTTTGTAACGCTTATCAATAACTAAATCGTTTCGTTCTTTCGCAATCAATTAGAAGAAAAGCGATACTATATTACGCATTTTAGCATATAAATGAATCGCACCGAGGGGTTTTTGTCAATACATTATTTTATATTCTAAAAAAACACACGTGTAATTTTAAGACTATAAATATGGTCATGGTGAGCTTTAAGAATAGTTGGATGTACGTTGTCCGTCCGTCGGTCTTCAACAATTTCCTTAAAGTATATATCCCAGTACCAAAATATCTGTTATATTTGAAAAGAATTCAGTGTACGTTGTGTAATTACCGCATCGTTACTATGGTTACAGGACTATAATGTTTTGAATTTTTATCTTAAAAACAGATTAAAAACTTTCCAAATAGATGATCTGCGTACTTACATGGTTAGAAATTACTTTTAATATTGCACATGGACTGTTATAGTTAGATAATAGATAAATAATAGATTCAATAAAACATTCTAGTATATTTAGCAAAACCTTTGACAAACTTTCAAAAATGTAATCATCAGAAATAGGAAAGACATTTAGTTAATAATGCATCTTATGTTCATAACGGAAAATGTGGCAGCCACTAAACAAGGGCATAATGAGCGTTTAATACTTTGGTTAAAACGCTAACTCCTGACAAGCTCCGAAAGCGGATTCTGTCTGAATACTTCCAAGCTGTAGTGCTTATAAGTATTTTGGCTGACTGATTGTATACATCTTTTTCGTTTTTTAAAGCCCTGTAATAAATAATTCACATTTCTTTGGATAATTGCATGTTATAAAGAATAAGATGTTTTGTTTCCAGTGATTACAGAGATGATATTTGAATTAGATGTATTAATAACTGTATTTTCACATTTGCACATTTCAAGCCAATAATATTACAAAATTTTATCTATCGTGTTGTATAAAAACCATTTAGAGGGTCTCGCATGTATCGGTTTTATACTTTAAGTGGTTCTGGTCAGATCTCTGTAAGTGTAATGGTAGTTGATGAATTTAGCGTCCAGTGTGGTTGTCTCTATCATGAAAAGGGTGCTATATAAATCTGGTATGATATAATATTATATGATATTATGTTCCAAGATTGTAATTCTACATGGTTTGTATTGAATAAAAAAGAAATACGGTATCTTAATTGCATTTACACTTACAAATTTATGTGACATTTATAAGATAACCCATGGGTGTTCATTTTCTACACGTTAAATATGGAATTAATTTACAAGTACGCACAGAACTTGATGTACTAAATAACTAAAAGAGGACCTCCTTTTCCTTTGGTTAAGGTCGCTGACTTCAAATCACTTGCCCCTCACCAATGTGGGTTCGAGCCTCCACCTGGGCATTGAATTCTTCATGCCTTTTGTGAGAAAGCCATCCAGCTGGCTAACGGAGGGTCGGTGGTTCTACCCAGGTGCCCGCTCGCGATGAAATGATGCACGGAGGGGTACCTGGTATCTTCCTCCACCATCAAACTTGAAAGTCGCCATATGACCTATAATTGTGTCGGTGCGACGTTAAACATGATGAAAAAAATTAAAACCACTCTGTGTTTCTGAGATTGTAAGAAATTTATTTAGCTGTGGTTTACTTAACATACACTGCAAAAAGATTGACTAGATGAAATAGAAGCGTGAAAGAATTACAGATAAAATTTTGAAAATATCATAACTCTAGAGTAGCCTTAAATTACCCACTCTTATTTGTAGTATAGTTGTATTACAGCTGTGTTTTAAGAATAATTTTCATGAAGTTCATGTGGGGAAAAAGTAGGTCACTGTGTTGTAACGGGTCTTAAATTCACAACAACAAAGATGTTGACCATTCTAAAAGAAAACACAATAAAACTGCATATTTAGATGACTATGTTTTTTTTATTAAACCATCTGTGCTGACATCTCAGTATTTATAAGGTATATATATATCATTCACTGTTAAACATACTTCTTTTTATGGACAGGTGTTTTGAAAGTACCCCCAAAGTCGATTGATGTCAGTCTTATTGTCTTCTTTGAAAAGGTATAAATTGCGTCTTCAGAGTAGAGCATTTATAAACCGATACTGAAACAATGTTTATCGGAATGATTACAAAGTGGTTATATTTAGCTCAAACATTTTAGTGCAAATTTGTGGTGACTTCTACCTGTACAAAATGTAAGATTATACCCAATAGAAATAAATCTAAATGGATAGATATACTGGAGCTAAAATAAAAGCATAGCGAAATATGGCTTCAAAAGTACAATATGAAATGAATTACAATATAATGTGCAAATTATCTTTGAAAAGGTCTTAAAACCGTCCATTGGAATTGGCCATAATTATATTAATTCATTCCCATTCTAAACCCTACACTTTAGGCCTAACTCGGATGCACTTTATAGTAAAGTTACCAGTGATGTCAAATGGATTTGAAAATAGTCGAAACAAAATTTTGTACGATATAAATGTTGTTTGTATGTCAAATAACAACACAACAAGATCGTACGGAAAATGTTCTTTAACGTCGTTATTTCTAATGTGATCCTTATCATAAACTTACTGCAACAGTTTTCATGATATCAACAATAACATATAGAATATGGATCATTCTAGTCTCATTTCTTATAAGGAACCGAACTGTTATGATCACTGAATTCACTCCGTCATGAGCGAAGTTCTTGTGATTTTACGAGATCTTTTTCGACGCATTCCCATTTCTCCTGCAATATAAAAAAATGTTTTTGTAAACATTTCTTTACTCTTTTATTGGAAATAATATAGTCCTCTGTGCACATGATTATTTACAAAGGCAATTTTATATCTTGGGATCAATTCACAAATGTATAATACAGAAACTGATAGTGGCCATGGCAACCGAAAGGAAAAACTTTAAAAATCTTCTTGTCTTAAAACCGCAAGGCGTAGAGCCTTGATATTCGGCATGTGACATTATCTAATGGTCCTCTATAAAGATTGTTCAAATTGTCCCTGGGCCCTGGGGTCTCAAGTTTTACAGAGACATATATATATAGGAGAAAACTTTAAAAATCTTCTTGTCTAAAACCACAAGACCTAGGCCTTTGATATTTGTATTTAGCATGGCCTTGAGGTCCTCGACCAAAATTGTTTAAATTATAACCTTGGGGTTAAAAGAGGCTCTGCCCCGGAGGTCTCAAATTTTACATAGACTTATATTGGAAAAAAACCTTTAAAGTCTTCTTGCCTGAAATAGCAAGGCTTTTGATATGTGGTATGTTGCATTGTCTTGTGGTCCTCTACCAAAATGGATCAAATTATGCGCGGCTAAAAAGAGGCTCTGCCCTGGGGGTCCCAAATTTAATATAGACTTATGTATGGAAAATGTGATTAGGTGATTAGGAGTCACTTGACTATGACCTTGACCTTCTGACCGACTTTATTGTTTTTAAGATACAGCCTTGAAATTTGAATGACATGTACAGTTTTGCACACTGATCTTAAAACTGACTTTCAGTGACCATGAATATGACTTACTTTCTAATATTTTAACATCAGTTTGCCATTTTAAACATGTAGCTCATATTACTCAGGTGAGCGATTCAGCGACATCATGACTCTCTTGTTAAATTAGCACTTTCAACATATCTACCTCTTGGTCTAAGATGCTTAGCCTTGGAAGGTAGATCTATCATTTACTGTATAAGTAGAACTACAGGTACTCTGCTACGTTTGTCAGAGGTAAATACACGAAACTCGCTTTATTGCTTCAACATCTTTAATTGTATAACATAATCACAATCAAACCTCCCTATTGATTTTTGTAATACGTACGTCTTCTTCATGATTAACGTTTTTATTTAGTCACAAAGCTCTTTACAATTGTTAGACCAATAGCCTTGATACTTTGTATGCTAAAGTTATAAACCATATATAAATCAAAAGAACAAGTAATATAATGAATAACTGCATTTTTTGTTAAAATGATGGCCACCTTAGAATTTTAGTGTATAGTACAATGTATTCTTGTTTTTATTTGTTTAATACATCACTCATGTCACTAATATACATTCGGGCATGAATTTTATTTACCTTTAATTCCTTCAAGTACTCTTGAGCAATACCTTCAAGTTTTTCCGGCTTCCTGTTAGATGCATTTTGTATAATTCTGAAGGAATCTCCTTGATGTTCTGTAGCATAAAGAGTTGTATCAAGGTCCTAAAATGTAAGCAAGTAAGCATTGGAGTTTTATGGGACTGAACCTGTTTTAACATATTTACTGTCAATTCTTTTCCTCCCAAATCATCTGTAACAATGGACTTTAGTAAGAGTAGAATTAATGTGTCTAATCTCATTGATTCCAATCTGATATTAATGTAATACATAGTAGATAAAATTGTTTTTGCCAACAGTTTGAAGTACAGTGGAATAAAAGCTTTGGTATGTTTTTAGTAATTATTTCAATTAATTAAAACTAATTTCTTGAGTCAGAACGCAACATAGAGAAATATTGTACTTATTCCTTGAATGTGTGCCACTTTACCTGTACATGTTTTGTTACTTGATTGATAACAGATATGGCAGTTAACAGTTGCTTCTCTATGTCGTTTAGTTTTCCACACGTCATAGAAAGTTTGTCTGAAATACATGTTTAAAACTTATTTCAGAACAGGGGAAATTTATGGTACTTTCTTTTATATAACAAAATTATATCAAAAATATATGACAGGAAATGGTAATTGCATTCCAAAACAACTGAAATTTAGATCACTTTCTGTAAATTAATCTAGAAAGCTAACATAAATTTGAGTACATTGTATATATTACCCGTCAAGCTCAATGTGCAACTTTTATGTATTTCATACTTTATCAGTACCATTTTTTTTCTCCAGGGAGTTTATTTCCATTTCTTTTTCGCCTGTGTCCCTTTCTAAACTGGCTTTTGTTTGTCTATGTCGTGCAACATCAGAACGTATTTCGTTTGCTCTTTGTCGATGTTTTCCTGCCATCTCATTCCATTGTGAAACTTTATACAGAATAACGCTCATACTACCAACAACAGCACCACCGGCGACAGCAAGGCTTAGTCCTCCTGTGTTCATAATATTTGAAGAAAAAATAGTTTCAGTTAACTTTAAACAACCTTCAAGACAAAGGACAGAGAAATATTACTTTGTTGTGCTTCCATAGTTATGATTATAAATTAGATTATTGTTGTAATGTAGAATTTATTCTACCTTTTTTATAAAACCTCTCAATTCATTAAAATAAAAATACAATAACTTTGGAAGGGCCTTATATTTTTCACCTATCAACTTCTTGTAAAGTTGTGTATGACAATTTGAAAAGGTTTTTATGGAAAGAAATGTCAGGCCATCCTGAATCTTTTACATTTCAATGAAACAAGTTTCTTTATTTCCTCTTAATGTCTCAAACTATGTTGTAAATTGCTAACCCAAGTTAAAGTTTTAGATTACGTTATGTTTTATGGCTATATCACAGACCATGTAAAGAAAATAAAATATTTTGTCCATATGTAAATAAAGGATGACAACAGATTGACACATAATGCATTAACTTACTGGCAGGTCAAAAGAAATTTTTAGACAATAATTACCTGTAAATGGTGCAAACAAAACTCCAACTCCAGCCGTTATGCCACTACTTAATATCCCAGCCGCCTTAAGCTTATCTGCTTCTCTACTTAGTGTTCTTGCATTTTCTTCGCACCTTTCCGCTGATTCCTCTTGTATCTTTGCTTCTTTTTCGCAGTCAGATATTTGTCGCTCCAAATCTCTCATCTCGATTCTCAGGCGAGTTACTTTTATTTTTTCAATCTCAATTGTGTTATTATGCTGCCGAATACGTGCTCTACATTCTTCAATTCTTTTGTGAACGCTTGCTTGAAAAACAAACATACCATCTCTTACTGTCTTAATTGCATCTTGCATTGCTTTCAGAGCCATTTTTAGATTCTGAACATCTACTTCACTTGGGTGTGTTACTACCATGAGTGCATGTTTTTTATTGAGTACTTCGGTTCTATTAGTTGCCATGATGTCGACAAACGTTTTACAGAGAGTTCGAGCATCAGAAATGAGCTTCCGTATTTCTTTCTGTATATCGTAATCTTTTTTAAGGTGCATAGCAAGAGCTTCAAGAGAACAAGGAATACCATGCAGTTGCTGAAACATTTTAACACATATTCTTACTTTTAAACCACAAGGAAAACTCATTTTTGCCAATACAAGTTGTTTTAATTCATTCTGATAAGGAGGTATTTATTTTACTGCCACTGTGAAAACTGTTTGTCAATATTTAGTAGTAAGAAGTTTTATATTTAAATGAAAGCCATATATAAATGTGTATATGGGTTAATTTCATTCTTTTAAGTACATGCACACAATTTAAGTTCAAGGATCAATGTTATAATACAACCCAAATTTATGTAATTTATCACCGAAATAAGTAGATAAGAAGAGTAAAACAGATCCTACTTTTCTTTTCCTTTTCCCCGTCAAGGTTGTGGTCAGTTCCAATTTATAAGTGATTAAAACCAGAGACGAAGAAAACGAACTTGATATAATTATACATAAACACACAAAATAGCGTATTCAAGAAAAGAAATCACTAAACAATTTATAGATTTATATAAAAAAAATAGAAGGCCAGTAGAAAAAAATACCTGAAAGAATACCATGATTAGATTAAAAAATATTTGGTCAAAACATTAAAAAGACAATTCAAAAAATAATGACAATCGCGCGCTACCGTAGAAGTTTTACATCCAACAAATTCGTGTTTTGCATGGATGATACATGAATGACTCCTCTATAACCCTGCAATATTTTTTAATGATTGCTATGTTAATTTACCGTTGCCAAGCTATTTAGTTTTGTTTCAGTTGTAGCCTTATACACGTAGCTATAAAAAGGAACAAAAATCTGAAATAAAAGCGTAAAGTATTAAAAAACATTTTCTAAGAAAAACATGCAAGGCAGAAACTCAGTGAAATGCGTACTACATATTGGAAGTCTGCAATATCAGAAAAAAGAACTGTTTACAGGTTGGTACTAAAACTTAAAAATGGCCAGGCAATCATGAAAGACAGGACTCGTCCTGGCAGGCCCAAATCAACAGTGACGTCATAGAAAATAGCTGCTGTGAGACGTCTATTTGATGAAGACGCAACGGACACGGTGTCCGAGACAGCGTCTTTTCTTCGCATGTCAACGGGGAGAACGAATCAGATTCTCAAAAAGCACTTGGTTTAAAAAATGGTTTATGCCTGATGGGTATCTCACATTTTAATCGAGGAACAAAAGGTCAATAGGTTCAAATGTACTAAACAAACGCTGAAAACGTTCTCAAATTTAGATGATCCCACAATGTCACAGCTCCTAACAGGAGATGATACCTGGATATACTTTTATGAGTCTCTGTGCCGTGTTAACAACAGCAACTGATGGTAAAGGTAACCGTAGACCAGTAATTGCAAAAAGCAAATAAAAGTGTCTTAAGGTTTTTCATTCCATCATCAATAACTCAAGGTGTGCTGTTGTACAAACTCCTCTTCCTCCAGGGAAGTCAGTCATTGGAAAGTTTCATTCATGCAATTTATTTATTTATCTATTTTGTTGGGTTTAACGTCGCACAACACAATCATAGTCATATGGCGACTTTCCAGCTCTCATGGTGGAGGAAGACATCAGTTGCCACTCCTTGCATTATTTCATCACAAGCGGGTGCTTGAGTAGAATCACGACCTTCCGTACGCCAACTGGATGGCGAGGCTCGAAACCACATCGATGAGGGGCAAGTGATTTGAAGTCAGCGGTCTTAGCCGCGGATGTCATCATAAAGGCAAAGTAATGAAAGTACTGAAAACTGTTACACGAAACTACACAAAATGCGTCCAAGAACTTGTTTTTTGTGGTATCCAACTGATACAAGATAACGCTAGGACTCACAAAAGTGTAATCATTAAAAACATTTCTAAGAGACTTGTTTTTCAGATACTTAAGACCATTTCAAGGGCACACTATTTTGCAGCGTTGAGCTTTTCGATTTCTGGACTGTGGAGGTACGGGCAAATACTTTAAAGGGATAAAAGTAAATTTGAAGTCTATACACAGACTGCATACCCTATTCCAGTACTATTATCATTATTCTTAGAATGGCCCTCGTACGTGAAAGAAACGGAAATAGTCTTGACAGCTATTCCCCAAGCATATATTTTTACAGTACAAATTATCAATAAATTGCATGTAAGAAAAAAAAATTCACAAACTTCATCGGCTAAACACTCTATCGCCTACAAATGCTAGTTTAATTGCAAGAAACAACCAGTCTTAAAATCACCATGTTAATAATTCGCTTTACGTCATTTGTTGAGCAAATTATATTCGTTTTGCCTTGACAATGATGTCTGTTCACTATATTGATTCATTAAAAAAAGATAAGGTCGTTGATTTACCTCATTATCTATTTTGTTCATATAAATTCATATGACACGTTAAATGTTTTTAATTAATAAATGCTTTTATGAAGCGACTAACTACTCTTATATATTAGATGTTTGGCTCAGTGGAACAGATTTAGTTAAAAAAAATTACATATTCCGACAAAACAATAGTCAAAATGAAAAACAATTATTGTACTTTTTACCGAACAAGAGTTTAAACCAGGAAAGTATAAACTTACCCTTAAATAGCAAAGTTTAAACTTAAAAGTAGAACAAAAATGCTCACCAAGGTCATATTATATCCTTCAAATATTATCACTTGAGATGAGGTTTATTTTGTATAATTTTGTCCGCTAGAAAAAAATATAAGGGCCTTCTTCGATCTTCGTGATTATTCTTATGAAGCGCATTACACTACATTACACTAAAAAGTAGGTCAAGACGTTTGCACAAAATCCGATATTAGAGAGTTTGAGATTTCAAACTTCGCCTTGCCCTTCAACGTCTCTCATATATATTTTGGGTAAAACGTCACCGATATGCGTGTATTTTATTTATATCACACGTTGCTACTAAAGTTTTCCATGTAATATCACGTAAGCCTAAGACTTCTCTTTGTTACTATGCGAAATAAAAAGCTTAGTTTCTGGATATCTGCTTATTAAGTTATTTGATTGTCCATATGTATAATTAGACTAAATTTGATGCGAAACACTATCAATAGGTATAAGAATAATGACGTTTTGTATGGCTAATGGTTTTAACTAAATACATTGAATTGAACCTGGAAGTATGAAGTTATCAACTGATTTTGAGAAACTTTGAGATTTTGTTCAAACTTTAACTTCTACGGCATATTTGTGTCCCCAGGCGGTATCGATTATACCAGATGGGCCTTTTTGCCGTATGAAATGAAGTTTTGAACGTCCGAAGATGTGATATCACGTAAGTCGAAACTTCATTCTTTTTACTTCTACTCTATCCACATACTCGGCATCAAAGACTGAAATCTGGAGGCACATGGCATGACAGTCATTTTACTTGAAAAATAAATAATTACGCGTGATTATAATTTGGTGGAACATTTTATTTTCACATCCAAATAAAATCAATCTGTTTCTGTCGGACACTTAATACGACAATTGCGTTTTAATCTTAAACATAAAATGGTACTAGTAAGACGGAAATTCTTCTGAAGTATCAGACACTTTCAGATCTATGATATCATGATGAGAGACGTTTCCTGTTAGCCGTATGGGATAACTCCATTCTTTAAATGCACGGAACCAGAGCCTGGCAGAGGGACATTGTGGGTTAATTCCCTTTGTTTCTTACATTTTACAAAGAAAGTCGGTCTTGAAACTCGGTGTGACCCTACCCTACCCCTACCCACCTACCCCCACCCCTGAAATGGGTGACCCCCTCTTTAATGTTGGTGTCCCTTTAACCAAAATTCCTGGATCCGCAGATGCTTTACTTATAAAATAGTATATTAAAATCATATTGTGCTGTCTGAGAGTTTGGCATTATACAGAGTCATACAGAGTGTCATTATCACTTTGATACGATCATAATAGGTTATTAACTTTGTATGTGGATATATGCACGAGTTCTGCAGCGGTAATACTGCGCGACTTTAGGAGCGCAATATTGTCTGCGAAAGAACGAGTGCATATATCCACATACAAAGTTGATAACCTTTTTATTACATATCCACTATCAAATGATTAATTTATATCTAAATTATCGTTCTGTCACGAAAGACAGGAAAAATACGGAAAAAAAAAATTATCCGAAAACGCAATTAAGAAATCAAACTGACGCGCATTAATATTTTCCGCGAAAATGATGTCAACTTGTTGTCGCGACGTGCGCGTGGACGCCATGAACGTGACGCGATTCTTTCCATTACAACGTTAAGAAACCATTCCACGTCCTATATTAGTCCAACTCATGACGTAATTATAACTTTCATTTCTTTTAAGTCTGATAAATTACTACATGCCAGTATCTAATAGAATAGAAAAAGTGGAAACTCCACAGGTCGCTCAACACAACAAAAACGAAAATGTTGCAGGCTCGGTTTGATTGAGCCTGTTCATGGACGGTAGTGGAAATGCATGCTACAATATATAGGTCAGATTAATCAAAGTGTAAAAGTAAACAAAATGTTGCATAAATTACAAATTAAACAAACACACAATAGCAACAAAAAATCTAAAGAAACGAGATCCGCAATGGACGCACTGTCAGGGGAGGTAACTAGAGTCACGGATTGGGACTAGTCCGATATGAAATCGTTCAACGTCATGATATGGAAAAATATTGCACGATCGCGGTCCATAGAAACCCAATGGAAAATAATTTTAGGTATACACATGTAATAATCATTTTTATTTCCTCTCATGTATGATTTACAATCGTGCATTGTATACTGACTATGCTGACATAATTTTGTATAAAACCTAAATGTTTGGAGCAACACTAACGATTTTTTACATTGTTCACATTGTTATATCGTCTGATTTTTAAAAAAAAATTTTTTTTGGTAATCGCTCTAATATCCATGCGATGATTATATTAATTGAAATGTTTTTTATTAAATTTTCATTTTTTTTTTATTTCTAAAGCCGCCTGTGAAATTCCTGCCCTTTCGGACAATTGGTATCAAAATGCACGAAAAAAACGATCATAATTACGGATAAATTGAATGGGCGGATTAAAAGAAGTAAGGTTCATTCTAATGTTTGAAATCTCAAGGAATTTTAATCGAACTTCAACTTTATACGTTAACTTCGCAAGAGACGTTGAAGGGGAAGGCGAAGGTTGAAATCTCAAACTCTCTATTTATAACTGTCGAACGTGTTTAGGCTCGTTAAAATTTTAAGCGAGAGCAAAAGGTTAGTTAAACTAAAATGGCGGATATCAGCGACGTGAAAGTAGAAAATACACATTTTACCTAATTTATCTCAAGTTTGCTAATATAAAGAATAAAATCATCCGTACATCGTGTGACAAATACATTGAAGCGTATGTGATAAGTTTTAACAACTTGCGATGAAATATATTAAAAAGGTTATTTAATGCATAAGTTGTTGTGTTTGTAAATAGCACACGCCATCTGAAATCATGAAATATTTAATGACACGATATCAAATACGTAACCCCATTAACCACGTTAACGAAACTATATCAGAACTGTCGCTGAATCTGAGAAAAACAATTATAGCATTTCAAAAGAATCTGATATTTACGCTATTAAGATATGTATTCCTCGGAACTCATGTCATTACTCTTGAATACCCTTGTAGACCCAAATTCTCTGCTTATAACTAGCACAGTTAAAATATAATAAATATTCATTTTTTTTGTAATTTATATTTTATTTCTGGAGACTTCATTTTACAGATTCACATATATTATGAATAGAATAGTTTTAGAATGGAATTTGTTTAATCTGAAAGGGCCCAGCTAAACTGTTATCACTTGTATCAATAACATGAGGGATATTAAAATTTTAAAAGAATGATAATAACTTAATATGTTTTATATAGATATTTTAGCATATCATCTTTAAATTTGTAAATGCTTTTTCGTGTGATCTAAAGGAGTCATACAAAGGTAAACAACTCAGCCAGAAAGTCTTTATCATTAGCTACAGCTTTTATCTCACTTTAAATATATTGTTTGTTTTTTTTTTTGTTTTTTTTTTGTTGTTTTTTTTTTTTTTTTTTTTTTTTTTTTTTTTTTTTGACTCTTTACTTATAAATATTCATTTTTTTATAATCTTGGATGTTTCGCCTTTGTTTCACCTTAAGTTTGTATACTGAACCGCCGTGGTAGCCTAGTGGTAGAACGCCGGCTTCAAGTGCAGTTGCCGGTTGTATCTAATAAGCGTCCACATAACTTGTCCAAACCGCAACGTCTTGCACGTCAGTTAAAATATGGGCAGTGCTGTTTTTATTACAAAGTCAACCTTTGATAGGAAATCGATCTTGTGTGAAGTGACGGAAATCGGGATCGATTTCCCTACGGTAACATGCGATATACCGAATGAGATATTTACTAGCGACTTGAAAAACGTATTCTTCGGTCCGTGCTCTTTTCAAATGTTATGGGATGAGTTGAAATCTGATCGATTCCTGATTGAAGTAGTGCCTTATTTCATGTTATGGCTGAAAAAATTGTGAAAAAAGACGTTAAACCCGAAAACACACACACCTTTGTATACTTGTACTTACAATCTCATGAAGACGGTATTAGTGTATCCAATAAGTCCTCTTTAAAAGTCAAAAATATGCAGAAGATGCCAATAATGAGCTGTTTGTTCTCCTGAAGTCAGTTCTTGAAAACATAGATAGCATAGATGATATTTGTTTGATAAAGTGTTTATATTTCAAGTAATATTTTTTACGAGTGGAATAGCCTCGGGAAGAAATGTAAAACATGATTCTTGCAAATGAAATACATTTAGATAGTACGTGTTAAACAAACAGATAAACAGATTTTCTATCTTTTTCATGATTTCGGTTGTTTAAACCAAACATTATCCTTAGGAAGTATTGGCGGTTCAATACATGTAAAAGGATATATCTTTCTGCTATGTTTAAAAAAATTATAGTATCTATAAAATCATGAATAAAAGACTGGTTAGTTCAAACTTAGTTTTTGAAATTTATGTTGGCAAGAGAATATAGACCATTCAGAAATTATTATGGTATCAGTAATTTTCAAATGATTCTTCTATACTCTTACTTGATCGACGTCGCTAAAATTACTAACAAAACTGATGTTTCTTTCATGTAAGCTATAGATGTTTTTTCTGTATTGTAGCTATGTCGATATAACGTTTTAATTCAACAAAATAAAAAGAATAGATAAGATTATAATTTAAATTACAAAACGTTAGACCAAACTTTTTTTCCAGACTGCTGTATCTATTTCTTGGTATTGTGTAGCCCTAGGAATGTAAAGCATTTCTGTCGATTTTTTGTCACACTGCTCATCAACTTATTGGATGTACCTGCATTTTTGTAGCTAGTCCATTAATGAACAGGTTAAAAGACCACACTTGGAAGTTACATATGTCTAAGTTGACATTACATTTTCTGATTTGATGGTACCATGACACGTAAAGTTTAAACCCGCCCGCTTAGCTCAGTAGGTAAGAGCGTTAGTGTACGGATCGCTGGGTCGTGAGTTCGATC
This sequence comes from Mercenaria mercenaria, assembly GCF_021730395.1. Classification (NCBI taxonomy): domain Eukaryota; kingdom Metazoa; phylum Mollusca; class Bivalvia; order Venerida; family Veneridae; genus Mercenaria; species Mercenaria mercenaria. Next base: position 70,684,559 of record NC_069361.1, on the reverse strand, counting down.
CTCGGGCGGGGCGTATGTTCTCCGTTAACGACACTGTGTCTGCAATCATTAGTCCTCCACCTCTGATTCATGTTGGGAAGTTGGCAGTTACTTGCGGAGAACAGGTTTGTACTGGTACAGAATCCAGGAACACTGGTTAGGTTAACTGCCCGCCGTTACATGACTGAAATACTGTTGAAAAACGGCGTTAAACCCAAAATAAACAAACAAAACAAACATAAAGTTTAAGACTCGAACACAAATGACTTAAACTGTTGAAGCTTTGTCTAACATCTTGCCAATTTGTCTTACTTTTACACTATTTTATAAAAATCTTTCACCGATTGAAAGAGTGGACTGAAATATCTGTTAGATTGTCACGAGGCCCTGCTGAGTGACCCCAAAATAGTTGTCCAATGGTTTTCTTGCATACCATATTCTTCAAACATTAGAAGAAATAAAATAAAACGTAATTCAATATTCATTATGTTTTAAGCTCTATTTATTATTGTATACGACGACTTGTGTACTTTCACAACGACTTGTGTATCCTCAGATTTTATGTTTTGTTTAACATAATAGTGTGTTTTGCCACTGATGTTAGAAGAGCTTATACTATCTCGACCTAGCATAAGTGCTAGATTGGATAGCAACAAACGCTCTTCAAACAAAGCAAACCAAGTTCCTTAAGCTGTTATGAGATGTTTCTATTTCAACTTGTTATTTGTCCGTTCTGTTATGTATGCTATGTCTGTTGTTTAGTATGTAAGTACTGTTCAGTCCCCAACCACTGACATTTGGATCTGTAAGCGTTACTCACTCGCACAAGTATGCACAAACACGCGCATATGTGCGTTCACACACATGCACATTAATTGTACCAGTACATACTTTTGGTTGATGCACTTCGTCTTTTAAATCTTTCAATTGCATTGTTATTTCTTGGATGGCTCAGCTCCGATTGCGATTAAAGTGCTCAGCGATTCCGGAAATATCATCTATTTGTTTCATGCACGTCATAATATATGGTCTCACTCATTTTATTTCTTCTCATTTGAATTTTTGCCGAAGTTTTCGTAGTTAATGTCGTTTTTGTCGTTTTAATATATATTTTTTTATTTGATAAATGATCATCTTATATATTTTATTAACTATCAAAATAGCCGTGTTTACGTGACAAGTGACAGTTTTAAAAAAGTCTCCCCGTACCTGATTTTGTAATCTGTGGCAGACATATCACTCGGCGTTGGGGACATCAGGTAATAGGCTGTGGGATTGTGGCGGACTTTTTTTCATGTAAGACTGAAAATGCTTCTTGTCCTTGCCACATTGAAGAATTTTTTAAAATTAATTTTCCTTTAGAACTTGTAACTATATATTTATTAGATCTAAAATAAGGATATAAGAAAATTTATAACTATAAAGTTCACTGTTTATGAAGGTATGTGTATTTATTAAGTATATTCCTTTTTACTTATAATTCAATAATTGAAATCCAAATTTATTCCTTTTGCACTGTTCATCCATTTTAAGCAATTAACTATAATTACAAAAAGTGAAATTAAAATTGTATGCCTTTTGGCGGCAAAATTGCTAATTGTCTCAACAAAAGCATGGAAAACATGTAAAACATGGAATTATATAATATGAGCAGGTAGCTCCCATGGCTCCACTAAGGATTAAATGTCGAACTATATCGCTTTTGCGACAAGGATAGAGTAGATTAGATTAAAATATTTACAGAGAATGAACAACGAACGTAAGTATTAAAACGTACTTTGCTAGCAAAATGTGATCCTTTTGTTTAACGCAACATCGCTTCTTGCCAATGAGATTACCTCTTTAATTGCAACAGTATTTCAGTTAATTATCTTTATAAAAGTGTTAAGATTATGTACTGCATCTAGCACTGACTTGCTCCTCGCAAGTTACTGAAACCTTCCATCGACAAACTTGAGGCAGGGAACCAGTGGCTTCAGAGACATTTAACTTCCATGAAATCCTTACAAGGAAGATATAACTAGTGCGAGGACCGACATCACGACCTCTCCTTTCAGCCTTTCTGCACTTTCTTCCGTTTCAATCCTTTGAGAATTAGGACTTAAAATCTCAGATAAAATGTATAAAACATAAAAATTCCGATATTTTGTGAACAAATATATATTATAGGGCAAGCTTCATTATGTATACAACTTACAAGTATGTTATTCGTGTAGTACACGAACAGAACGTTTAAAGCACGCGTACATCCACTGCTTCGTTTTAATTACCTTTTCAAACATTTGTCTACATTATAATGAAATATTGGCGTTTGTTCTAAATTTTATAGAGAGATATGCATATTTTTATCAGTGGTGAAATACAATAATATGAATTTGAGCGGATACATACATGCACGTTAAAACAATAGTAAGATTACTAAGTATCTTTTCTTTCTTAACCTTTAGCATGCTAGATAAAATGTCGTCTGCTGGAAATGTCGTCTGCTAAAATAATTGTAAAGTTCATTCAATTTGCTCCAAAATTGGAAGAAATATTGTCAGAGTAGCAAACAGCTTGGAACCTGACCGATTAATCGGCGTCTGATCTGGTTCCAAGCTGTTTGCAAAGGCTGTTAAATTCGCCTTCAGCAGGCTAAGGGTTAAGATATCGATTGAAATAAAGATAAACGGTAATTTATAACTCATATATGGATTTACACTTTACGGTTTTCGAAGGAAACTGTCAAAGAATAGGGAATTTGGTCGGAACACTAGTACACTTGCAATTTAAATTCTCGCATTCCGTACAAACCTTTCATTCATTATACCCACACGTTTTTCAATAAATTCGGGTTTTAGTCATATCGTACTAATCACAATCTAACTTTTTAAATAGCAAGTTGAAGGATGAATCATTTTAGTTACTGTAAAGTACAAGAAATATCTAAGCTATATAAAGCTAATTGAATTCACTTTGGGTTACTGTCGGTTAGCTTGAACGTTTAACAGTAATTCAGAAATGTGTGTTTGTCTGAGATTTGGCTTACGTTTCCTATATACTTGTTTATTGTCAAATGCGATGATTTAATTTTTCTGAAAGATATATTGGGGCGGGCAATAAAGCAGTTGTATTATTTTCAACTCATTGTCTATAAATCATGCGTCACAACGGCATAATATATTCTTCAAACGACCGTGTTCTGTATAATTTCAGAAATGTTGTCATACAGTTCTCAACTTGAGCATTTGATTGAAGAACTTGGCGGGTGTGGACTATTGCAAAAACTTCTCTGTATAGTTATTCACAGCGCAAGCACAATAGCTGTCTGGAGCATGCTGGCTATGTCCTTTATTGGCTACGATCCTGGCTTCAATTGTCAGACACTGAATGTTAAGTTTTCTTCACTTTCTGCTTTGAACCTGAGTGAAATTACAACTAATCGGCTGTGTTCGGTCGGACCATATGAAACATGTAGTGCCTACATATTTCCACAAAATATGAATACCACTGTATCGGAGGTATATTTTGTTTGATACCTTTTATTAATAAATGTGTTCATTGGCTTTAGAGCAAATGTCGATTACACGGTGTTTTGTTGCGACAGACTGCTCTACACGTAATGCTACATAAGCCTGAGAGGACACATTAGTAAATTGAAAAATATTGACGTTTCAGGTTGTATATCAGTTTTAACCGAGAAACATAAAAACGTTAAACAGCAGGAAACATAATATAACTCTCTCGCTAACTTTTGCTTGCGACTAATGCAAATTTAAAGAAAATGCAAAGCTCGATGATAGATAAAACATGCTTTGATTTTCAAGGGAAATACATTTAGATGTTGGTCTGAAACCAGGTGTCGGAATGATTGATCAAATCATTTTTAACTGTTCGACGGAGTTTTGATGTAATTTTATTCCATTATTAGTCAAACAATGTTTCAATATATATTCACTGTCATTTACAGTGGGACCTTGTGTGTGACAGGAGATGGATCGTGGCTTTCATTACATCAATTCAAATGGTAGGTGGTCTCATAGGATCCGTCAGCGGTGGCCAGATGGCGGATTCGATTGGCCGCAAACCAACTTTGTTCACAGGGATCTCTACAATGATTCTTTTTAATTTCGTCGGATATTTTACCCAGTCATGGCAGGTCTATTCGATTATTCGTTTCTTCATTGGCATCGGAGTTGGAATTTGGTTTACAGTAAACTTACCGCACATGATAGAATTTGTACCGCCGCCATGGCGACCGTTAGTAGTATGTATACCTTCGGAGCCCTTCACAGCTATGCTTTATGCGCTGATCTCATGGTAGTTACATGATTGGAGAAAAATACATCTGCTGAAGACACTCATCGGAATGATCTTTCTAATAGTTTTGTGGTAATTTCAATTTACTTAACGCGATTAATCTTCATTGTATTAACGTTAAATTTTGGCATGGACTTTCTTAAGAACAATATTGTTAATGTGATATGGTTTTATTAAGACATTCATTCTTTATGTAATATATAACCTTCATATAAACATTAGGTATTCAGTCAAAACGCATCTGTGTGTGCAAACACTTTATATCGTAAGATTTTGGCTATGGGTTGGAAATGCCACATATACTTACATTTTGTAATTAACGTTAAATTTATAGACGGTTGCTTTCAAGCTACTCGCTGTATGCACAGGGAATAATTCTTCTTAGTACGTACTACAGGTTTGTTCCAGAAAGTTTTAGATGGTTGGTTGCTAAGAAGAAGTTTGAGCGCGCTGAAAGATCGATCGGCTTCGTAGCATATGTTAACAGAATGCCTAAACCAGACCTGAAGGAAATATTCGATTCAAGACAAACCACACCATCAAACACAACTTCTGTATATTCGGTCGCCACTTTATGGACGTTGAAAGAGCTGCGAAATGTTACTCTGCCCTTGTCAGTGCTTTGGCAAGTAATTTATAATATTTTTAAAGAAAATAATAGGTTTTCCCTGAATGTTATTGATACATAATTTGTGCTATTTTACTACGTTAGTTTAACGGTGATTGAATTCGTATTAAACCATAATCTCACAAATGTTTGTATCGCGAAAATTTATGACAACTTGAGAAATAAAATACTAACCATTTAATATTTAGCATTTTACTGTTTGGTAGTTAAAATATGGAAAAGATATTCTGTGTTTTTGTATGCTGCAGCAATTTACACACATATGGTGATATGAAACAGGTATGTCATCTGTATGTATCACCGAGCCATATGTGTATTGATTTACTGATATGGAACTGTGAAACAATTTTAATGCTTGCAGATTCCCGGAAGACATTCAACTCCAGTCTATTTTTGAAGGCTTCAATAATAATTGCTCGTTGGTTCTACCAAGGATCTCTCCTCTTGCTGAAATGATTGACAAAGGGGTAGCAACTTTATTCCTCTTCCAATAAAGTAGCTGAAAGGTTAACTAATGTCCTAAGTTGCCATTGCCGTTGCCGATGCCGTTGCTGTAGTAGCTTCATATTCAACAACAAAAAAGACAAAAAGAAACGCGTATATATCTGCCATATAGATATGCACGTTTATCAAATCACATTTTATTTTCAAGGTTTTCTAGTAATACAGCATGGTTTAGTATGGCACTAGGAATGGAAAGCATTTCTGTAAACATTTATCTAACCGTATTCCTCATCAACCTAGTGGATATTCCCGCATGTTTAATAACCGGTCCTTTAGTGAACAGGTAAAATGATTCTCACAAGTTATACGAAGTAATACGCATGCTCTCTACATGTTACAGATATTTTCAGCTCAGTCAGCACTTTGCTGTCATATGAATCTGTGCCCTTATTCAGTCAGTAATCGGTGCCCTGCGTGTTAAACCGTCTTTATAATTTCAGCGATCTGCACTTGACCATAACATATAAATTAACCGCTCCGTGCTTAAAAGTTTTGCCATTATCCAATCTGCGACCTTTGAATTCTACTCAGTTTGACAGTGACCTGTGATCGAACTCAACCAAGCTTCATCAATATACCTAGTTTGAGGAAACAAGACCAAGTCAGCCAAAATAGTTGTTTTTATTGTCAGCAATTTAGCTAGTTTGATGAAACAAGACAAGTACTTAACGTAAAATATGTCTTTTAAAATTCGTCTGTTGTCTATTGATATATAGAGGATGTTTGTTTGTTTTCGGTTAACTGAAATATGTTCACGAGTGAACACTAGATGCAATATTTTCACCAGTGAAATAGCCACGAGTCAAAATGTAAAATATGGTTTACATGAGTAAAAGATGTTTTTATTGTACATGTAAAACAAACAAATTACCTTTCCTTCAAGTTTTAACTAGATTTACTCGTTTTATAGTTTCTTACCAGTGAAAAATATATTTGATATTTTCTCTTTGAAAATACAAGATATATTTCACTCTAAGACTTCGATAATTTGTTGAAAAGCATGTAATAACAACTCCTTTTCAGATTCGGTAGAAGGAAATATTGTTTCTTTGTATATGGTATGTCAGGTATACTCGGATGTGTTTCTGGCATTCTGCAATATTTCGGTAAGAATTCTTTGATTTCTCAGTTTGAGAAGTTCTAAGTGAGCGAATCATGTAATAGGTGATAAATTGATCAAAGGTATTTTCAGACTGAACATTATCCTATTCGTGCCATGTTTTTTTTTTCAAACCCCAGCTGCATCTGGTCCTAACAGAATACATTTATTTACCAATTTCTTTGCTGTCATATAATTGTACTATGTCTACACAACCTTTTGTTTCCATTTAACAATGCTTGTCAGTCGTTATGTTGTTATCTTTCATTACAGACACACTCTCAATGTCTTCTATGTCTCTCAAATTGGCCTCACTGGTTATTTCCTTACTGACAAAAATGACTGTCACAACGGCAGTAACTGCGCTTATTGTTTACACAATGGAATTATATCCCACTGTCGTGAGGTAAGTCATATCTTTGAATCACCAACTGTGCCTTAGTGTTACGAACATTCATTCGTGCATGACCAGAAAAGATGCGATTTATGAGTATATCAAATAAACAAAGATTCTTGATAATTATTACAAGCAAACTGCGCGCGCTTTCAGTTTATACATCATATCAATGTGACTGTCCATTAGACTTGATCAATGTCATACGTTATTTGTCTTACAAACAATGCATAACTTCTACGTACGCAACAATTTCTCAGAAGTTCAAAGCAAAATAATTAAATTAAAAAAAAAACACGGTTATCAAATACATCGGCAAACGCTCTTAAATCTGTTACAATGTATTTCAGAACATTAGGTTATGGTTTTCAGTCAACAGTTGGAAGACTTGGTGCCATCGCTGCTCCATTGCTGATTTATCTTGTAAGTTCCTTCTTTAAATGTACTAAACAGTTTATATGTTTCTAAATCATATCGAATGCTAATAAAAGAAGTATAGGTATCTATTATAAAGTAACAAACTCTAATATCTTTATTTCATTTGTTCTCTTGCTGCACTTCTTGCGCAATCAAAATATTCTTTTAATTGAAAGAAAGAAAAACATGGGATCGAGTGAATGCGAGAACGGGTTGGTCACATAACTGGGACCTCTGTTGAAATGCAAACAATACTTTAGTAGATATACTGACGTTTCAAAAACTTATTTGTGTATCGTGTGTCAGTATTCTTTAAAACAATTTTTAGTAGAGTATATATAATATCAACCTGTTCTGAGCAGCCAGGTCTTCTTGTAACGTCGACACGTATTTGTCATATATCAATTACATGTTTGCCACTTTTAGTGACAAAAGAATATCAAAGTCGAGCTGAGTCATTGTCGTTTATTCTATAATATATTACTGACAATAATCTGCATACGTATGAATATTAAATTAATTGAAAATACACAAAAATGAGAGATGTATGTCAGAAAACTTTTGATATATGTCTAAGTATCAAACAATTTAATTTGGAGAGGGAATCCCTGATGGTATTCTTTACGCTGAATGTGCATATTTTAAGCTCAGCTAATTTGCACAATATGGCCCCCTATCTTAGGAAGTAAGAAATTCCTAAAACAGACCGAAATGAATTCCTAAAACAGACCGAAATGATTAAGTCAATTCATTGATGATATTGTGAGTTGTACTTTTAAAAAAGGTTATAATTAACACCGAACTGAAGGAGGAATCAGTACGTAACATGTGGTACATATATTTCGTTACCACTGCAAAAAAGCGTGTTTTATTCAGTCATGTTTAGAAAATATTCTACATACAGAACTGCTTCTCTTCTGAAATGTTCAATGTACTTGTCAAGCAGTGTGATAATGGAATAATCTTTATCAATTTATTTGATTGCGTTCAGTAGACAAGAGGGGTTAAAGCTGAATTATTGCGTGCAAGAAAACTAAATGCATCTTTTTTATTTTGGTAGGATGGATTTCTTCCTGGTTCACTATATTTTTCCAGCGGGATTTTGATATTCCTGTCGGCCGGAGTTATTGTGCGTCTGAAGGAAACGAAGAATGTTTTACTTCCGGACTCCATTTAAGGTTCATCTAAAGAACCTGGTTCCTTCAGTTGATATAAGAGGACATTTGCAAGCTCACATACGATGAATGTGAAAATGAAAGACACAAAATAAACAGAAACTTAACGTTTTAGCATGAGACAGAGGGTGTTATTTAAATTTCCAATTCAAATATTTAGATAAACATTTAAAATGCACAATTTTATAAACATATTGATGGTTTTTAGGTGTGTAACAGGTGTGTTAAAGTACCCTGAAATAGGCTCAACGATCATAGCTTTTTCTGAAATTTGAAAATATGGTAGATCAGAACATACTTTATTTGAGTTCTTGAATTACACACTCTAAGGCAATATCACTTATTATTAATATGTATTTTAATTCCTCGTTTCAAACAAAAAACTAAAGAAGATACAATTTTTGATTACCAGTGTTTGAATGTTTCCCCAACTAACAAGAAAAAAAACTAATTGTATAGTATTTCTTTGGTATTGATCAATGAACTGTGATGCACCAGTCCATATCAAGGAGCTCTTTATTATTCGAAATGTTGTTGAACATTATTGTCTTCTGAAGTTTGAATCTCGAGACTTCAGCGATATTCTCCTGACTTAATTAAAACCTCCCGTAGCGCTGATAAAATATTGGGTTGTCTCTAAGGCTTCGTCCCTTAAACACATGTACAACAATATACTTGTCTCTTTCTTTAATTTTTCACTTAAATCACAAAATGGTATTGCATATCTCATTGCAGCACTGACTATCAGGCGATGACTAACAATATGCATGCTAAGCGTTTATAGTGTCAAATTTATTACCTGACCGGATGACGTCACATGACTTGCCATGGGGATTAGTTTGTATTTATTATTTGTCAAATTATATGAGTTAGACATATCAACTAAAATTTTGTTATCTACAATATATAATAGTCTCAACAACTGTTGTTGATACGTGAAGAAATGAGAGCATTTTCCCGGGCATTCGTTTGACACCTTTCGAATAATTAACCGCTTCAAAATGTCGTAATATGTTATTTCCAGTAAATTGAATTTAACATGGTAAGTTGGAAACGACTTGTTCAGTATATTTGACACATTTGATAGTAATATTACAGTTTTTTCACTGTTAACGTAATGTAACGTATTCGACATGTTGTTATCTAAAAGAAAGGTATTAAATATACACTAGTAGTATATGCTGAGTTGTGAATTACATTTACTAGTAAGCCATATTTCATGACACTTTACATTTTCAGTTTATTCTGTTAAAGATTAATTTAAAAAACAAAAAGACCCATTACACAGAGTTAAATCCCCATGTGAAATACAGTATTTATCGTTTTGATTATTCTTTCTTATTACTCCCCTTTCATGTAAAAGAATATAAAAAGCAAACTATTTATTTTAATTTCAATATAATTTAAAATTTTACATTTGCATTCGATAGACATTGAGATATTTCATTAATCTAAACCAAAAGGCACATTTATAAACGGCGCGTAGGTTCCCAATTCAATCTTGGTTGCGCAACCAAATTAGGCAAAGGGAGGTAATATTTTAATACAGGGATTATTTGCTACTATTTACTACAGTTAATGAATTCTTTTCAAAGAACAGTACTTATAAAATTAGGATCTTTGTATGAGGAACGGTTAGCACTATCGTCAGCATATCAAACTATTTTACATGATTTCACTCGTACTCATATCATTGACACTATACAGAAATTTAGCACAAGGAAATTCATTGATGCAAGCATCAAAGACGCCGCCAAGTGTTGTGTATGAAGTACGTTTATTGCAATATGAGAAATCACCTAATTATTAGTTTGGTTAGTCTGACTGGTTACAAATTATCAACATTAGCACATAATACAATATATGTTATAAACTGTTAAAAGCATGAAAAATAAGCATGATAGAAAAGTATTACCATGCAATATAAATCCTCTACCTGCAATGATACTGACATAGCGAGTAGGTGGTCCCTTTACATACAAAATTAAAGTAATTATTTCACCAACTAAGGTCAGCACCTGTGAAAAGTTCTTATATACAGGAGTATGTGTATGAAGTTTCACAGAAATGCAGTTTGTTGGGTATTGAGGAAATGTTGAAAGATAATTATTTCAAAGTTGTGGTTCACAGAAACCATCATTTTTATTATCATATAATGTAATGAGTGTTTTCTATTCACTGATGAAGTTTCATGGTCCTAAGTCACCTACATTATAGATTTCAGAATGCAGATTATACAGTTTCCGTTGCCAAAACAACCAAAATTTTTGTCCGAGAAAAGAATGATATAACATAAATAATCTCTATATTGCCCCTTTCACAAAGCAAATGTCATGAATCTTTCTTATATACTTTTGGAATATCATAGAATTCATAAATTTTTTTTTTTGACCAACGGTAAACTTGATTCAAATCTAATATAACAAGAAATTTAGCAAGCATAATAACCCACTGCCAAAGTGTAGAAAGTGTTTTTATGAAAATCTTTTTATAAGTTAGACAGGAATGGACAGATACACAAACAAACTATCTTTAAAAGAACAAGAAAAGGAAGGAGAAACATGTAACAATATATAATTATTAATACAACTAGAGGAACTGACTAGTCATATAAAATTAATGAAAATATAAATTCAACAAGGAAATCTATTTGTAAGTCACTGATGCTTTGATAAGTTATTGTCCCATGGCTTTTGATATTTCGATCTAACCAAATTTTAAACTTGTCACTGACAAATTCAGCCAATTGATGGTCCTTTATTGCACACCTTAGTTGACAGTGAATATTTGTAAACAATAAGTATATGACACATAAGCAAAAAGAGTCAAAGGTTAGAATCAAGATGAGTTTAATCTAAAATATTTAGAAATATTCTGACCAGTTGTACATGTGTTCACAAATGGGAAACTTTATGCTTCAAAGTTAAGGTAACCATAACAATTATATAAATATACAACTGTAAAAGGAATATGTAAAAATGTGCACATTCTGAAATAACATCACTGTACCTATCAACAAAGAAAATAAGCTAAAAGATTAATCAAAGCGCTCAAAGCGCTGATGGTGGCTGCTAATCAATGTTTAAAATATTACAAAGAAAGTGACAACTGAGGAATTGTTAATATAAACTATAAGAACTTTTTTGCATTTCTTTAATATTCGGCTTTGGTTTCAAAATTAATCCTTTTTCACTGCCAGTCATTTTTACATACACACTGATTCAGTCTTTAACGAATAGTTTTGATTATTTGTGAGGAAAACGACAACATAAATTACATCGAAAATGTTTTACTATGAATAAATAATATAAGCTTCTTCTTCAAATCATTCAGCTATTAAGATTTCTTTTTAAAGCTTTTGGGCAGTGTCTGTCATGAATTATTATACACACTGATTTAGTCCGTATCAGATATCTGTGGTTTTCATGAGACTTTTGTGAAAGAAAACAACACAAACATGCACCACAGATGCACCTCAGAATGTCAGTTCTGCAGCTAGTGTATTTTAGAGGTGCATTAATTATCACTCCTTGGCAAAAATGCTGGACATTAAGTCAGACAAACTTACAACTTTAGTCAGACCGAGAAAAAGTCGAAAATATGTAACTGGCGAAACGAAACCGTTTTACTTTTTATACATATATTTGTATCCAGATATATTGAGACGCACCATGAGAAAACCAGCATAGTGCGTTAGCGAACTGCAAGGATTCTGACCAGAGTGGTGTTTGGATCCGCAGTTTGATTTGGGCCCATGCTGGTCACAAATGCACTATGTTGTTTTTCTCATGGTGCGACTCGAATGAATTTTGCTGAAGTGAGCAGAATCTGTCTTGAAACAATTCAATTTTTAAGTTGGTCAAATCTGTCATCCGACGACTTGCTACAGTCTGACACATTGCCTTTTAAAAAAGGCGAGTATTAGTATCATCGCTGCGCCCACTTTCATGGGCTTACAAGTTGATGAAATCGTGATACAGTAGCACCACTTAGTCAAAGCGAGCTTGAAACACTTCTCAGCTTGGGCGACCTGTGGGTTTCCACGTTGATAATACGTGTTTTGTCGGACGAAATTATACCGAATACATGTGTATCTATGCGCACATATAGTATCTTATATTGTACATTTGCTGAAGGAAGATTATCCGTGAGGGAATATTATTTAGAAAACATACATGTCTTTGATTCTCACGGCAGGTCACATTGCAAACAATATCGAATGAATTTTAACTGAATGTTCTTTCATTTTTGTTCACTCTCGTATTGTAAGCATGTTTTAGTATATTTTGTTCTTGATATAACGATGAACTGTACATGTTCAAGTTATATCAATAATGTACTGTTCTGTTCATAAATCATCTCACTAAATTTGCGCTAATTAGTGTTAATTGGCAGTATCAACGCCTGAGGAAATCCATATCACTGCTGATTATCGATTTTCTACAAATAGCCTAATCAACATGCGGTCATATTTTTGCGTGCTTGAAACGAAAACGAGACAATGCAGTCGAAAATTCAGTAACATTCTTAGATCACTAGGGTTGCATTAATATAGTATCTTACAATATGATAGCTATGACGAAATTTAAGTTTGTTCTGACATATTTGAAAAGTATTACAACTTGCTGGAAAAGCTATCAGCAGTACAAACTGGTATTGTCTATGGACCGGAAATGTTTGGAAACTTTTCCGTTGAAATTCCGTTTCTATTTTTAGCCGCGGATTATTGCTATCAGAAGTCATTGTTCTTTATCAAATAAAGCCTTAACTTTCGGAAGTTATACATGTGACACTGCGGTTAGGAAACATTTTTGAATTGTCAGTCTGGATTCCCAGGCTAGGTTTCTATATACATAAGCTACCTTTTTCAACGTTATAAGCTACGTGACCTCTGGGGCAGTACTACATCGCTCCAGTTCAGGTGACATGAGGTCATCGTTTATTCACGTGACCATAAATTTGCATATTTGTATTCATACACGTTGGTGTTTTAATTAAAACGTTTACCTCAGTTTTAATTGATTTTAGTCGCCGAATTTACATTAAAAATGGTATTAAGGCATATATTGTAGCTTTTCAAATTATGCACGTTGTGTAGATAATTGTTTACCTAGAAAGCTTGGAACTATTTTTGATTGTGTTGTTATGATGGTCTTAAGAACTGACAAGATTTTTCAAACGGAGTATTCTTTTTGACACTGGTGGCTGCTAGCAGCCACCAAAAATAAGTTAACAGCGACACTTCCTATGTTCATTTCAACATATACACGCTTATTGATTCCTTTATTTAATTTGTTAATATGTTTTTTCAAGGAATTTTATGCAGGCAAAGTGTAATTTTCCGTATTTTTATTTTTTAATATTCTCTTCGAAGTTTACTGAAAGGCTATTGTAAAATGCATGAACGTTGTTCGCAATTCACGCGTTGCATCTGCGGTGTGTTCTATTTATAGAAAACTAGAGAGGTAAGTATGTCATACTAAGGTCAGAAATAGAAATCTTGACTTACAGAGTAACCTCCCTTATCAATAAATCGGATCAACATTTTGACGAAATTGTAAATAAAATAAATATTTTCTGCTCTACAAATAAAGAGAGGAAAGACAGATAACATTGTTTTATATCACATAATAAGTTGCATTACATGCATTTCTTATGTTTTCTTTTTGCCATTTTTTTGTTTATTCAATAAAATCTATCGTGCAATATCGAGGGTCCTTTTACAAACTATTCAATGTGTTCAGTTTAGCATTCCGAAACTATTCATTACCATCTTTAGAGGGTCCAAAATAAAAGTGTATCCCATATACTCGACACCGCCTCCTGGCGGCGTCGAATAAGCCCTAGTACTCTTCCTTTGAGAACACTCAAGAGTGAAATAACGCTTTTCAGATGTTCCATTTGGATACAACATCTGGTTCTAAATTTCGTTCGATAACAGCATTTTACGATATTGCCATCATATTGGCGATACTTTTTATTGTTATATGGTAAAATTATCAGGTGATGTGCAAAACCATTTTAGCATCAGTTGCAGGTATAAAATCAGGGTCCAAATTGTCGTCAAACAGTGTCCACTCATCAAGTGCAAACTCTAAGTAAAACTATTTGGAAATCGCCTTGCGGACCTATCAGTGATTATTAGATAATTTTGCTCATTATATAATCTATTACGCAACAAAGATCGATACTTTTCTCACCACTTTCCGGTTGCGCTAGTTTAAATTTTAATATGTTTTAAATCACAATGAAGAGAAAGTCCGGGGCTACAATCTGGCTCCTTGTCCTAACGTTTAGCTTCAACAAGATGGCCTTTTTCTTTTGACAACATCTTCAAATGAAATTCCCGTGTTTACATATAAAATGGCTACGGGCCGGTTGTTCCTTTTTGGTGTCGGCCCGGTACAATTTCTCCTTCTTTGCTGTATAGTAAAACAAGCACTTTTGGACATGGATTGTGAATTTCACAACAAAATTGCAGCATTGACAGCTCTGTATTTCTGAGGAGTAATACTATCCCAGTCAATATATCACAGAAAAACACCACCATCAACGATGAACTTTTTTGCTACACATCAAAGTATCTAGTCCATGTTTAAATTTCCCACTGACATCTGTCATGGCCACCAGTCTGGTGTAGTTTTTTAATCCTTCCGCACAGAAATGTAATCCTGAAAAACACACATAAAACAACTGTTAAAGACATCAGAAATGACAAAAAATGTACACAGAAATCAATAAATACATTTGGAATATAACATGTCAAAGTAGGGATAGCGTTAAATTGGGAACTTCAAAATTTCAAAGAACTACTTTCTAGGATACAACGACCCGGAAGTACTTCTATACCGGGGTGACACCTAAATCTTATAAAATTTTTTAAATTTTAGCCAAATTTTCCCATAAAATCTTGTAACTTAGGGTTTTGCGAGAAAAGTTACACAAGACATTGTCATCGCAAAGAAAATTTTGTCCCGCAGAAACATTTCAAACATTAGACCTACTTTGCGGAGAAATTGGCTTGGAAACCGAATTTTGAAGAAAAAAAGGCACATTACAAAATTTGCTTTCCTTCTGAAAATTTCAATCAGATTTTCATGAAATCAACTGTGATATCACTAGTTAATGCTTATAGTATGTTTTATGTAACTTTAAGCTTATTTATTTTGAAAAATGATGTATCAAAATGAGTATTTACTTTAAAAATATGCAATTTTTAGTAAAAAATGCATAATTTACCCACTACAATTGCAGAAAAATGAAACTTTTAATGATTGAAAGACCAAAACCCACAAGCAAAGACCAATATGTGATTATATTTATGACAATTACTGGAAGTAAAACAGATCAATACATCACAGCCTATCTTAAAATGAATTATTTCTCGGCTAAGCCGAACAATGCCTGAAACGCCAAATGAAAAGCCGATCCGCGCCATCTTGGAAGCAGGCAAGTGCGGAAGGTCAAGAACTCCAACTGGAGCCAGACACAGCTCAGGGTACCCCTGAAACTGTCAAGCAGTTACTGACATTTTAGGCTACAGTTCTGACTAAAGACATTAGGACCAGAGGGCAATGCACCGGTGGAACATGTAAATCGCTTACCGAAAAACTAGCCGTCATTCTGCGGTGTTACACTGGGAATCACAGCTTCTGCCCGCTCGACTTAATAGGTTGGTCTGGTTTATGGGTAGCTGCTGACTGGTTGTACGATTCAAAATTTCCTTCTGACATATGGAATTCATCGCCTGTAAATGACAAAAGAAAGATTGTGAACCGGTGTCGGCCTTTCTTGAGAAACAGCTGAGTGTGTGTGTATAGTTCTAAGTGTGATCAGGAACACCTATAGAAAAAAGTGACATAATATTCACAGATTGGTACCATCTATCATTTCTTTATCATTCTGATATCAACTGGTTCAGGAACTTTACAGGAAGTCTGTCATTAAAACACTGCAACTGAATAATTTTCTACATATATGTTAGCTGAAACAGTGAAAAGAATATTAAAATAACTATTACCAGACAACCTCTTTCAGCACAGACAACAAAGTATCTGAAATGCACATTTAAAAGAATTGAACACATAAATGCTATGAAAAAACAACATACAGAAAAACATGAATAAAAGTCCCAACAGGAAAAGTCCTATCTAAAGAATAAAGTAGAATGAATCGAGCAAAACTGAAATACAAATACCGTCAAGTTGTGTTTCCAGTCGGTACCAGGACAAATACATATTAAGGAAACTGCACGAGGCCGACCCAGGAAATCAGCCCCGTTAAATATTTTCTTAGTAACACAGACCTGCGTTGTAAATCTGAAAGCAAATCAGAATAGAAGCATCCCATTCAAGGCAGAATGTATCTGACAACGGCCTGATGCGGGCTGAAGCTGAAAGCTCGGAATATGTTCTAAACTGAAAAAACAAATGAATAAATAAAATAATACACAAAAACAACAACAACAACTATTTTATCACACTGAAGCAACCTCCATGTAATTCCCTGTGTAATACAACCAATGTCCTGTCAGTGTAAAGAAAACTTGTTATACATTAATAATGCCGACAAATGCACTCGGCACACCCGGTAAGCAACGTCCTTCAATGCCAAAATGCCGGTAGCACATTGGATTTGACTGAAATGAGAAAAATAATTATTTCGTGTAATATTAGTTATGCGTCTCATACGCAAGGGAACGAACATTCACGCAAATTTCTTTATATCATATATGAGACGCCTGCTGACTGGCTTTAACATCAGTGTAATAACACCGTGACCGGTTCGAGATCCAGGCCCGACAAGCAATCAGTCTCTCCGACTCCTGTTACGAAACCGACTATAGCCTCATTTATAAACCCATCCGGTCCAAAATGTACAGCTTCCACACATACGACACTGTTCATCCACGGTCTACTGCGGCACTATGTAACATGTTCACATATATATACTTATAAATTCTTCGGAAAAGAGACGCTATGCGAAATAGAAATTTTTTTTTAAAAATTTAAGAAATTTAAATTTATATTTTTTTCTTAAAATTAAAGTGAAAAAACTTATGTGTCTTCTTTTCATATAGCCTTTTTAAAGCTTCCTGCTTGTTCAGTGTCTTTGCACTATAGTAGAAGACTGACAAATCAAGAGGAGACAACTATTACTCAAATTTCAAAGAAAATTCAACTACTGAATTTTTAAAATTTGAATAAAATTAAAATTTCACAAACCTTGGAAATATCCTTTTAGCCACTGATTTGTATTGTTATCAGCTACTAGTGTGTGAAGTTTCATGACTGTAAACCCTATGGTTGCTGAGATATTCCACTTTCTGAATTTGCCATATAGGTGTCGGCCCGGTACAATTTCTCCTTCTTTGCTGTATAGTAAAAACAAGCACTTTTGGACATGGATTGTGAATTTCACAACAAAATTGCAGCATTGACAGCTCTGTATTTCTGAGGAGTAATACTATCCCAGTCAATATATCACAGAAAAACACCACCATCAACGATGAACTTTTTTGCTACACATCAAAGTATCTAGTCCATGTTTAAATTTCCCACTGACATCTGTCATGGCCACCAGTCTGGTGTAGTTTTTTAATCCTTCCGCACAGAAATGTAATCCTGAAAAACACACATAAAACAACTGTTAAAGACATCAGAAATGACAAAAAATGTACACAGTATCAATAAATACATTTGGAATATAACATGTCAAAGTAGGGATAGCGTTAAATTGGGAACTTCAAAATTTCAAAGAACTACTTTCTAGGATACAACGACCCGGAAGTACTTCTATACCGGGGTGACACCTTTTCTTTTAGAGAGACAGTGGTTCTGTCGTATTACCAACATTTCTTACTGATACGTTTTGCATTTCCGCGGATAAAGTATATGAGAATTAACTTCAATTTGTAGGGTAATGAATAACGTGCTTTGTGTCCAAGGGTAGTGAAACTTACTTTGTTAGCAATTGTGATCCTTTAAACGCATGGGGCCTCGACGGCCAAGTGGTTGAGGTTGCTGACTTCGAATCACCTCTCCTTCTCCGATGTGGGTTCTAGCCTCTCTCGGGGTTTTCATTTTTTCATTCTTCATGTAAGCAACCTATCGAGTTGCCTAATGGAAGGTATGTTCTTCTACCCAGGTGCCCGACCGTGATGAAATAATTTACGGAGGGACATCTCGGGTCTTCCTTTACCATCACAAGCGGTAAAGTTGCTATATGACTTGTGATTTTATCGATGTGACGTTAAACCCAACAAAACAAAATGATAGAAAGCGCAAAATGTCTTCTTGTCAATAAATGCAACTGTATTTTAGTAAGTAATCTTCATTTTAGAAAATTTTAAATTGTGCACTACAATTAGTACCGATTTGCTCGTTGTTTGTTATTGAAAACTTCCACCAGAAAACCAATGGTTTCAGACATATTGTTATCTGTGTAATGCTTACTAGGGAAATACACCTAGTGCGGAGATCGAACCCTCGACCTCTTTTTCCTTGGGTTTCAATAGTTTGAGAATTTTAAGTTATAATTCTACATGAAATGTAATAACAATTAAAACAATGTAAGAAGGGAAACATTTCATTATATGTATTGTATGTTATTTATGTAATACAAAAATAACTGGGATACATCCGCTGTTTCATTATAATTACGTTTTAAAAAATTTAAGTCTATATTATAATGAAATATTGGCGTATATATTAAATTTGATAAGGGAATATATTGTCATGTATCAGTGGTGAAATACAATAATAGGCATTTTGTGTGGATATGTACTTGCATGTCTAAACAAAATTCAGGTAGGAACATTAAGATTATTTTATTAAACTTTGCAAAACACTTTTTTCTTTCTTTCGTAAGCAATCAATTGAAATAAAGATTAATGGTAATTCATAACTCATAAATGAATTTGTACTTAGCGGATTTTGGGGAAATCTTCTTCTCTTATTTCGTACGAATCTATAAATGTTTAATACCCAAGAAATTCAGATATTGAACATACGTCGTTCTTATCACTATGATAGCTTATTCATTAGCATGATCTTTTTTTAATGCAAGTTGAAGAAATGAAAGAATTAAGCTTTTGGTTTACTGTAAAATGAAATCATAAAAGGGAAACTGAATTCACTTAGTGTTACAGTTGTTAGGCTAAAAGTTTCAAAGGTAAACTAGAATTGTTTTATTTCCTATTTACATGTTCATTCTTGCATAAAACTACTTTTTTCATAGGATCCGCCAATGTATTAAAGGGAGGAAAATCGTACACAAACAAGACGATTCACGTACTGTTTATGCACGACATTTTAAAAACAAAACAAAAATACTTTGCCAGGGAGGTATTTGTATTTTTGCGCGGATTGGCATCTAGTATCTGCGTCTAACCTCTTCTTGTAGAATTAAAGATGCAATTTAATCCGGAATCGTTAAGCCATCACAAATTGTACCGGAATCGTTTAGTCATCACAAGTCATATGAAAACAATAAATTTATTCGTCGTGACATGTTTTTATGCAAAAATACGACAAAACATCTTTGTTCTACAGAACGTTAATACACAAAACCGTGTATTATCCATATATTGTCATGATGATTTAATTAAATATTCTAAAAGGCAAAATAGATACGATATATTTGGGCGGGGCTATAGAGCAGTTATATTATTTTAACCTCATTGTCTAGAGACCATACGTTAAAACGACATTATATATTCTTCATCTTTCAACTAAACGTGTTCTGTATTTTAGAATGTTGTCATACAGTTCTCAACTTGAGCACCTGATTGAAGAACTTGGCGGATGTGGACTAATGCAAAAACTTCTCTGTGTAATAATTCACAGCGTAAGCACCATAACTGTCTGGAGCATACTGGCTATGGCCTTTATTGGCTACGATCCTGGCTTCAATTGTCAGACACTGAACATTAAGTTTTCTTCACTTTCTCATTTAAACCTGAGTGAAATTTCAACAAACCGCCTGTGCTCGGTCGGACCAAATGACACATGCAGCGCATACGTATTTCCACAAAACATGAATACCATTGTATCGGAGGTATATTTTCTTGGAAACCTTTTATTAACATGAACATCATCTTTGCAACTAATGTCGATAGTGCGGTTTTATCTGATCAACACGCAATACTATATCAGCCAGGGCTGGTCATTTTTATGACCCTAAAGGTGGGCATATTAAATTCGCACCGTCCGTCCATGCGTGCGTCCGTCCATCCGTCCGTGTATGCGTGTGTGCGTCCGTGTAAATTCTTGTTCGTGTTGTAACTCTGTTACCTATAGAGGAATCTTAAAAACATGGCATAAATGTTGCTCATAATGAGACGACATGTCATGCGCAAGATTCAGACAGACCCCTAGCCCCAAGGTCAAGGTCATACGTATAGGTCTAAGGTTAACAGGGTCGTTTTTTTTTTTTGTCTGATCCTTAACTCTGTCAAAACTAATCTAGACTAGCCGCATCGTAGATTCAATGCCTAACCGTCGCAGCTTTGTGCAGTATAAAAGTTCCGTTAGATAATTTGACAGAATAATCTTTTTTAATTGATGGAATTTAATCTAAAATTTGACCTGGGTCTAAAATTTACACTTTTGTGTATCTGTGTGCAATTTGTATGACAACTGGCTCGTTACCAAACTGACATATTTTGGTATTCAAAAACACAGTATTTCGGGAAATTATAATATAAATTGCCCTAATCTTTAGAAAAGAACTCTGCTATAATAGACTAGTAGTATATTATCTGGAGCGCTGTCCAGGGTGACTTTATCTTTTTGATTTACGAAACTTTAAATTGTAAGACAGAAATGTATATACATGATGTTGCAGTACAACAAATACATCGTGTGCAAGAACTCATTGATTTTTTTGTAGTTACACTTACCAGATAACATTGCCACTTTCTATATTTGTGCAGGTCGCATGCACGATACCGACTATAAGAAAAAGTACATAAAGTATGTATAGATAAAAATAATACTTGATGATATCCTTGCCTTCTTTCAGAAAAGCTTGTAAATAACGGTTTTTTCGTACTTCTTCATAACATTTTATACAGTTATTGACTTATGTTGAGGTCAATAAGCGTTTTTACGGACCTGTAAAATGATATTGACCGAGGACGCAGTCCGAGGTCAATATCATTTTTGCAGGTCCGTAAAAACATGTATTGACCAAAACATAAGACTATAATTGTTATATTATATGCCCATCCCAAATGCATTCATTTGACTGGCCCATATTTCATATATATATGAAAAAATATATCACAAGAGTCATTATCACTTTTGCAGGTCAATATCGCTTTTTGCGGACCCGCGCGTGCACTCATTTCGACTGAATGAGCGTATTTCAGAAGGGTATATAATATATATCAATAATATTCATTGCCATTAACAGTGGAACCTTGTTTGTGACAGAAGATGGATTGTGGCTTTAATTACATCAATTCAAATGGTAGGTGTTCTTATAGGATCCATCAGCGGTGGTCAGATGGCAGCCACGATTGGCCGCAAACCAGCTTTGTTAACAGCAGTTTCTACAATGGTTCTCTTTAATTTCGTCGGCTATTTTACTCAGTCATGGCAGGCCTACTTGATTATTCGTTTCTTCATTGGCATTGGAGTTGGAATTTGGTTTACAGTACAATTCCCGCAGATGATAGAATTTGTACCGCAGCCTTGGCGACCGTTAGTAGTGTGTATTCCTTCTGAGCCTTTCATATCTATGCTTTATGCGCTGATCTCATGGGGGTTACATGATTGGAGAAGAATACATCTACTGAAAACAGTCACCGGAATGATCTTTCTAATAGTTTTGTGGTAATGTAAATTTACTTAAAGCGATTAATCTTCATTGTATTAACGTCAATTTTGGCACGACTTTTCTTAATAACATTAATATGATTTTATAAATTCCTTCATTCTTTGGATGTTTATTTTACGTATTACTCTCATATAAAGTTTCATTTAGAAACCATTGATTCCCTCACCTCTTTGTCAAGATAACTTCAGATATTCAGTCAAATAACATTTGGCAATGGGGTGGAAATGCAACCATTTGCTATATTTTGGAATTAAAGTTACAATTTTAGACTGATGATCCTCAAATTTAACTTGTTACTCGTTATATGCACAATCAATACGTCCTCCTAATACTTATTACAGCTTTGTTCCAGAAAGTTTTAGATGGTTGGTATCTCGGCTGAAGTTTGAGCGCGCTGAAAGATCGATCGGCTTCGTAGCACATGTAAACAGGGTGCCTAAACCAGACCTGAAGACAGTATTCGATGCTGCAGAAACAGAAATAAACACAATATCCAACACAAATTCTGTATATTCGGTCGCCAATTTATGGACGCTGAAAGAGCTGCGCAATATTACTCTACCTTTATCAATACTTTGGCAAGTAATTTATAGTATTTTTAAAGAAAATAAAGGACTTTTCTAGAAAGTTGTTCAAATAGTATGTTTTTCCTACCAAATTGTCAAAAATACATCCACATTGAAATTTAAACAGAAACTAGCTTTAAGTTAGGCCTAAACAATCCACAAGTGAATGTCTGAATGAATAGTCGGTTTTGTTCCGGCGCATACGTATGATTATCGTCGATGGAGCTTCCATAAGCTACACGAAAGCTACAGGTCAGTACTGCCGTATGCACACAATCACGAACCAGATCGGACGGCTATGTTGTCTTTTTTAGGGGACATTTAGTACAATTTACATTATCGTCGGCATAATTTGTCCGTTGGGACTTAATTTCGTGGTTGAGCTGAACAAAAAAATCCACGAAAATTAATCCCCCACGAACAATAATGATTTCACAGTATATGAACCATTATCTTACAAAAGTGTTGTATCGTGAAATCTTGACAACTTGTAAAAATCAATACTAACCCATTTATATTTAGCATTTTACTGTTGGTAGTTTAAATAGATATTTTTTTGTTTTATACTATAGCAATTTGCATATCTGACACACGCAGGGTACTATAAAAAGATGTGGCATCTGTATGTTTCATCGAGCCATTCGTATATACATGATTTACTGATATAGAATTGTGGAACGATTTGAATTCATACCGATTCCCAGAAGATATTTAACTCCAGCCTCTTTTTTGAGGTTTAAAGACATCATTGTTCTATGGTTCTACCGAGGGACTTTTTTGCTAAAATGATGGGCAAAGTGATAGAATCCATGTCTTCCCCCAACAAACTAGCTGAAAAGTTACACAAATGTCCTAAGTTGTTTATTGTAACTTTACATTCAACAACAGATTAGACAAGAAAGAAAGACGCGCAAATCTATCTATCTATCTATCTATCTATCTATCAAATCACATTTTATTTTCAAGGTTTGCTATTAATACAGCGTGGTTTAGTATGGCACTAGGAATGGAAAGCATTTCTGTAGACATTTATCTATCCATATTCCTTATCAACCTAGTGGATGTTGCCGCTTATTTAGTAACCGGTCCTTTAGTGAACAGGTAAAAATAATTTTGACAAAATACACGTGATTATATGTATGCTGTCTACATGTTACAGATATTGTAAGCTCAGTCAGCATGCTGCTTTCGTATGAACCTGTGCCCTAATACATTCAGAAATTGATGCCGTTTGCATACAACCTTCTTTACAATTTCAGCGATCTACACTTGACCATTACATAGGAATTCACCATTCCGTGTCTAAATGATTTGCCATATGTTGTACAATCTTCGATTTTTGAATTCTCCTCTGTTTGCCTCTGACCTATAATAGAATCCTACCAAGCTTCAACAATTTACCTAGTTTGCAAATGCTAAATTTAAAAAATAACTGTTGCAATTTATCTGTTCTCTAAAGATATATACTGCATTTTAGATTTGGTAGAAAGAAAGTTTGCTACGTTGTGCACGGTGTGTCAAGTATACTCTGTTGTATTTCTGGCATACTGCAACATTTCGGTAAGAAATATTTTATTTCTCAGATAGAGATTTTTAAAATTAGGTTTATAAGTAGGTGATGCATGTAATAGTAGAAAAATATATCAAAAGACTTTAAATCTAAATTTTTAAAAAAAATCCCATTCTTGTCATAAACCTTTTTTAACTTTCAAACCCGAATTACATATGGTACTAATAAAATAGAATAATTACTACATATTTTGCTGTTTTAATTGTTTCAAAATATTTTAGAACTATGTCTACGTTTCTGTCATTTAGCAATGATCGTCAGTCGTTACTTTGTTATTTCTCATTACAGATAAACTCTCAGTGCCTTCTATATCTCTAAAATTTGCCACACTGGTTATTTCCTTGTTCGCAAAAATGACTGTCACAACGGCACTAATGACGCTTATTGTTTACACAACGGAATTGTATCCCACTGTAGTGAGGTAAGTCATATCTTTGTACCACTAACGGTGCCGCAGGGTTAAGAACGTTTTTCACGAATCACTAGAAAAGACGCAAACATAATTTTGTTCTTTTCAAGTAAATCAGGTATAGAAATAGCCGACATTTTTAAAATCACAGCGCGTTTTAAATTTGTACATCTTTTAGATTTGATCAATGTCATACGTGTTTTTGTCTTACAAACAATGCTTAATTATCTTATACACAACTAATGTTTCAGTAGTTCAAAGTAGGATTTAAGAAATAATAAATCTGTTCCTATATTTTATCAGTCGTTCGGATGCGAATAATTAAACCACTCGTGCTACGCACTCGTGATTTAATTATTACGCATCCAAACTCCTGCCCATATTTTATTAACTGATAAAATTATTGGAACATATTTATTATTTCGATTCTAACAACGCAAAATAATTCGCATTTTACAGTACTACTTTCTCTGCGTAATACGTCATTCGGATCATATGCAGTTACAATTTACCCCCATGGTTAGAAAGTGTTGCATGGCTAATAGAACGTATAGATAAGTATTCCTATTTTATTAGAATTTTGAGAAGTATTTATAAACTAGTTATCTAACAGCTCGCAAATTATTTATGAACAGAATAATCAAATTAGGTTAGCTGACCCTGTGTTACGAGTTACAAGTTTAACTTTAATATGACGTCACATCATTATGACGTCATACTTTATGTCATATATTTATGACGTCACCGCTGAATGGTAATTGAGCTAATTGAATTCGTTCGTAGAGATCAAAACGTGTTTTACGGTCCTACACATAAGTCAGTATGGCTTTCTATCATAATTCTGTTTTTGAAATGTTGTTTTCAACCGTTTAGCCCTGAAATAATTCTTATGTAACGGAACAGAAGAGAATATTTTATGTCAGAATCGTAGGGGGTGAAATGTAACAGCATATTTTATCGTAGATTCATGTATAGGCGATTTCGCTATATGGTTATATAGCAATTACTGCGGATCGTGTTAGAATATTAAATAGACAATAGGCGGTTATCAATTACATCGGCAATTACTTGTAAATATGTTATAACGTATTTCAGGACAATAGGTTATGGTTTTCAGTCAACAGTTGGAAGACTTGGTGCAATTGCTGCTCCATTACTGATTTATATTGTAAGTTCTTTTGATTTATTAAATAATTTTCTTTTTGTTTCCAAATTGCATAAAATGCTGAGAAAATAATTATGTATCGATTACAAAAATAACAAGTTTTAAAAGCTTTACTTCATTTGTTGTTCTCGTGCTGCACTTCTTGCGCGCTTGGAGTATTTTTTTTTTATTGAAAGACAGATAAAATACTTGAGACCTTATAAATTCGATAAGGGGTTGCTCCCGTAAATGAGATACCTGTAGAAATGCTAACATTTCTTTAGAAGATATGTGGACGTTTCACAAACCCATGGGCGTATCCTGTTGGAGTCAGTAATTACAACATTGCATTCTTCAAGACAATTTTTCATAGGTAGTAGATACTTTGGAATGTCAATATCTGTGAGAATATAAAATGTTTCCGTTAAAATAATATTTTCAACTACAATATAAGTTCATTCTTTCCGGAGCAGCCAGGTCTTTTACGTCACGTCAAAACGTATGTGATATGTCCATCATGTCCGCCAGTTCTTTTTGACAAAAGAATATCAAAGTTGAGCTGAATCCAATGGCTTTTATTTTATAACATACCAAAATTGATAGTCTGCATACGCATGAATATTAATGAGAACACTTAAAAATGAAGAAAACATGATAAAATATTTAGATACATTTTAATTTGGTCCGAAAGTCCCTCGGTGTTTTCATTGATGTTCTTTATGCTGAATAAGCATATTAGCTAATTTATATAAAATAATTTGCATAATATGAACCAACTGAAACGGAACAAAATGATAAAATCAGTTCATTGATGATATTTTGAGTTTTACTATCAGAGATTGTATAATTAACAATGACTGAAGAACGAATGTAACACAATTTACATCTCTGCTCTCATGTTATTAAGTACTGTAACAAAACGACACACTTTTAAAGTAATGAGATATTTTCCCCGTATTTTTACCGCTGTATTCGGACATCTGAAAATGAATTATTGCTTGAAAGAAAACTAAATGCACATTTTAATTTTGGCAGAATGGATTTTTTCCTGGATTGCTGTACTTTTCCTGTGGGATTTTGATATTCCTGTCGGTCGGAAGTATCAAACGTCTGAAGGAAACAAAGAATGTTTTATTGCCAGACTCCATATAAAATTCATCATTGATCCTGGTGTTCCTTTAGTTGATATGAGTTGATGTTTTCAAGCCTATGTGGAATGAATATGAAAATGAGAGATTCTGGTGATTATCTTTAGAAGTAACTTAAGTTACACATTCAATAATTAAACTGAAAAACAGTCGAAATACGTAATTTTCTAAACATTGTACTGATTTTATATTTATCTGAGGAGTGTAAAAAACCAGAAATGTGCTCTGCGATCTTTGTTTTCGTGATATTTTAAAATATTGTAGATCAGAACTTATTGAATTCGAATTCTTGCAAATGAAATAGTAAAACATAAATACTGATTACTTACATTTCCGAGGCTACTATATTTTGACGCAGTCAATTTAAATAAAACTAAAAATAAATAATTTGTGGTTACCACTGGTTGAATGTTTCTCGCCTTTACATTAAGTATACACATGAACTTACAACTAACAAGAAAAAATGATCTATAATATTTCTCTGGTATTGATGAAATTAGACACTAAACCGTGCACCAGTCGATACAAGGAGTTCTTTAAAATATAAAATCATAAAATCACTAGGAATTATTGTCTCAAGAGCGTCATCCCTTTCCGTAACATAGAAGAATGGAAAATGGTACGAAAACCCAAAAGCAGTAGAGACTTTACTAATAACATATAATTAGTAGATGATAAAAAACGTGATAAGAAATAACAAATCATAGCCCTCTAGGGCTTCAGTTAATTGTTGTGTAATTATCTGCAGCTGCCCTTAAGTCAAATACATAACAGTATAGATATCAGCAGATGTTAATTCGTCTGCAATGTGCATTATAAAAAGGAATGTCACTAAATTTGCTCCCTATACGGAAATACTCATGTTATATGTAAATATGTAGGCATTGCATATTTACGAAAGACCCGTGGTGACATTTCAACTTCATTATTTCACGATTTCTGCTTCATGATTTCACGATTTCCACTTCATGGATTCACGAATTCACGATTTCTGCTTCCTGATTTCACGATTTCCACTTCATGAATTCACGATTTCACGATTTCCACTTCATGAATTCACGAATTCACGATTTCTGCTTCCTGATTTCACGATTTCCACTTCATGAATTCACGAATTCACGATTTCACGAAAAAACTTCACGATTTCTTGATTTCACGATTTCATGATTTCACGATTTCTTGATTTCACGATTTCCACTTCATGAATTCACGATTTCTGCTTCCTGAATTCACGATTTCCACTTCTTGAATTCACGATTTCACGATTTCCACTTCATGAATTCACGATTTCACGAATTCACGATTTCCACTTCATGATTTCTTGATTTCACGATTTCCACTTCATGAATTCACGATTTCACGATTTCCACTTCACGATTTCACAATTTCACGATTTCCACTTCATGAATTCACGATTTCCATCTCACGAATTCTCGATTTCACAATTTTCACTTCATGAATTCACGATTTCACGATTTCCACTTCACGAATTCAAGATTTCACGATTTCCACTTAACGAATTCACGATTTCACAATGGTGAAATCGTGAATTTGTGAAGTGGAAATCGTGAATTCGTGAAGTGGAAATCGTGAAATCGTGAATTCATGAAGTGGAAATTGTGAAATCGTGAATTCGTGAAGTGGAAATCGTGAATTCGTGAAGTGGAAATCGTGAATTCATGAAGTGGAAATCGTGAAATCGTGAATTCTAGAAGTGGAAATCGTGAATTCAGGAAGCAGAAATCGTGAAATCGTGAATTCAGGAAGTGGAAATCGTGAAATCAAGAAATCGTGAAGTTTTTTCGTGAAATCGTGAATTCGTGAATTCATGAAGTGGAAATCGTGAAATCGTGAATTCATGAAGTGGAAATCGTGAAATCAGGAAGCAGAAATCGTGAATTCGTGAATTCATGAAGTGGAAATCGTGAAATCATGAAGCAGAAATCGTGAAATAATGAAGTTGAAATGTCACCACGGGTCTTTCGTACATATTGCATAAAGTCCGACCGAATATAGTTTAGTCACTCAGGTGAAAGGCAGAAAGTGAAGAAAACTTAACGTTCATTATGTGACAAATGAAACCAGATTGTAGCCTATAAACGACATACTAGCCAGTATGCTACTGACGGTTACTATGATTGAAATATAAAACAAACCGACTTCAAATGTATTTGCAACAATTTTTAATAACAAAAAACTAGTTTTGCCTATCGGTTCATCGGTGCATACAAATGTAACCTGACGATGCTATTGGGATTACGCTGGAACGTAATTTTGACGTTGTCTGTTTCAAAGGGGTGTAACTGTCACTGTAGTCTGTTTAGTTTTGGTTTAAGCATTTTATAAAATAATTTTCTTTCATTTTAAAAAAGGGGAACTTTCGAAACTTTGGGTCTTTATTACTACAAACATCTAAATGATTACTTATTGGATTTTGTCTAGTTGAAGGGTCTGTTATTTGTAGTGCATGAACAGTTCTTCATTTTTCTTAATTTATCGCCAGTTTGCCCATTTCAAAATTCTCCACATCCGTTGCAAGTGATAACATAATGTACGTTTTTTATATCACAAGACATATCTTTATTTACATAAAATGTTTATCCATTAAAATTGTAAGAATTGCTTTCGTTTTGTATGTTTGCATACAACTACAGTGTGGTCTTTGGTATTTTGTAACGGTAAAATTTCCGCTGTCATAAACTAGCTATTGTCAATAGTGTTTTAATATTTGGTGGTTGCCGTTCGCTTTTGATAAATTTTGACTTTGTGAGTACCTCTTTATCTTTAGTATAAAATAGAAGAAAAGTGGTTGCAATCTCTCAACAAACATTTTCTTAAAACTAACAATACTAAACAATACCTTAGTTTCTAATAATGCACTCTAAACATACAAAATTGAGCATACAATATACTTTATCAAGACGTTATATTAGATGGCTATGCTCTATAATATCACCGGGAGGTGGATATACTTTGAAGAAAGAGATAACAAACAAGGAAATGATTAGTGACAAACTCATCACATTACACATGTAGAATACTTAAAAAACGGACATACAAATTATCGAAAGTGTCATGAGTACAAGGCTCTCATTAACATGGTCAAAATTTGATACCTGCAATCTTCTTGTAAAGATGGAGTTCGGTCTTCTGTAAAACAATATATAATGAGGCTTAAGTTAAAAACAAGCCACCCACATGCTACAGACAGGCCAGTATTATTTACACAATGTTAGTATGTAAGGAGGTCACCTTTAATAAAGCATATAGGAAATATATGATTGAAAGTTATGGCTGGTAAGATATTGAAAATTTGAAAATTCCTAAAAATGCTAGATAGATAGATAATCTGACAATAATAATGACATTTTGACCTAAACAATGGTGTTAAGAAAAGTGTTTTTTACAAACCAAACATTTATGGATAGATGACCATTTCAACTGAACTGGTTTAAAATACCACAGGTAATATTTTAGACCCGTCTAGTACAAAACAGCTAGGAAAATCGATCAAAGCATTCATTCATTCTACTCAGCAATATCTTAATTTTGTAGATAATCACTAAGATCTGTAAATATTTTTACAGCCTGTTGAAACTTTATGTCTGTAAAGTACACTAATCACTTCAATTCAGAAATCGTAGCCGGGCCAGAATACGCTATGTTAAATGTGAAAATGCTTACGAGCGCAAATGTGCATTTTAATGTGAAACGTCTCGTTGGAAAGAGCATAGGGACAGCTAGAAGGAGAGATCTTTGGTTTGGCGCTAAGCGAAAGGGGACTTTTCCAAGACAGTTTTATGAGTATAAGGCTCTCATAATCATGGTTGCAATCTTCTTGTAAATGATTGAGACAGGCCAATATTATAAACACAATGTTAGTATGTAAATTGGACATATTTAATAAAGCAAATAGGAAATATTAAGTAGAAAGTTAAGGCGGGCAAGATTCATTGTCAATACCATTGAAAAGTTTCAGAGAGAGACGCATACTATGTAAATTCAGAATCAGTTCACACACTCTTAAAATAGAAACTGGTAGATACACCAACACGGCACGTAAAAACTTCGTGCTACATGTAACGAAATTGAAAAGGATGTTCATTTTATTTATAGCTGCATGACATTCGGGAAATTTTTGTTATCAAATATTTAAAAGCTTTGTACCATTATACACGCATGAATTGTTTTTCATTGGATTATGACACAAGAAAATGTTTACATTTCAGGAGATCTTTAGGAAAACTCTACATCAATACTTGTTCGTATTTCTAGCAAATCAGTTTCTTACAATCACAAGGGCCTTTTCAAGTATTAACAACGGACTGCTCTTTTATGATTATTATTTTTGTTATTATAATTAACTTTGACATACAGTAGCATAGCAAAATTTAGTTTTCACTCATACAAAACCCGAGTAACGTATGCCGTGAAGGTTCTCAATATATCCTTTACAAATGCTTCCATTTCCAACTCTAAGAGTGACATGTTTTAGACTACATCTGAAATGAAGTTATTCCAAGTGAGAGTAAAATTAAGAACATCGTATACATTTTTTTTTTTGGGGGGGGGGGGTTATTCAGATGATTCCGCACAGAAATTGACAAGTATAAACTTAGTAATCTTGATTTTGAGTTGTCCTTTGTTTTATTGCTATACGAGCGTAGCCATATATATGGTATATGGAAAGTCTACGTAACGTCATTTAGCATTTCAGTCTATGGAGAAAAAAAATAAAAATGAAATTATTTCTTTCAAACAAACTTTATTGAACAAAGGAACAAAGGTCTAGAGATATTGATGTATGGAATATAGAAAAGCTTTGTTTTTGTAATAGATGGGACAGACTTTATTTCGTGGGTAACAGGAAATTTTCCAAGCATCTGTTAAAGCTGAACAACTTTAGTCCAACGTTTCGTCTTTTAATGATGGCAGTTAGTGACACGTAGCTTTTAAATGATTGGTTACTGTTATCAGAAATCAGTTTTGCATCAGTTGCAGCCGAAAAAATCCAGATCCGCACTTTATATTCCAAACATGACAACTCCCTTACTATAGTAAAATGGCAGTGAGCAGAGAATCAATTTCTGATTTCTGGGTCGTTCATGTCGATACATAACAAATTCTCTACGTACTATACGGAACCAAAGAGCTAAACCGCAATTTTCTAGTTTGCAAATAGTTAGAAAATACTGAAAATACATTTCTTAAAAAGGGGGACAGTTGAATCGGTCTATCAATATAAACATCAAAATTTCAATTGACGCAAAAATATAATTTTATTCATTTTACGTGTACTATCAAAACCCGTTTTTTTTAAAAAGTCACAAAAAATCACATGAAAGATGCGTTTTTAGAAAATAGATATATAAAATTTATAGGAAAAGGGGATGTAGATTTTGATTTTTTACTTGGAAAGTTTTAAATTTCACACACATATTTAATGATTTTGTTTTTGTTGTCATTTTCTTCCTCATAACGTTCTTCGTTGTTTGTAAACTTTTTAAAGATGGATTGAAATCGTAAAATGAGTAAATCTTTATTAATGGCATAATTTGATATTTTTGGAATTGTGAAAACTTTTTACAACATTTTGTTCTAAGCGTAAACTAAATTTCAAAAATTTACTTTCAGTAATTTGTTAATTACTGGCAAAGAACTAATCGCGGATTAGCTGTTTTGTTCAGTATAGTATAGATACAACAGTTTCAGAAAAACATTAAGGGACACAAAATATGTGATTTTGATGTCCCATTTCTGTCAGTTTAGGTGTGTTCATTCAAATGTTTTTAGGGCTTTGTCATCAAGGAACCGACTCCATAGTCTAGTGGTAGAGCACCCGCTTCGAGTCCTGGAGGTCATGTGTTTGCTCACTTGCCATGTTATACCAAAGGCGTGAAAAATGGTACTGGTAGCTTCCTCGTTTTGCTTTAATTGTATAAAAATGGTACTGGGACTGGTCAGCCCGGCGTCAGTATAATGTGACTGGATGGGGTATCATGTCACATGTCTATTGCGTGATATTACAGTAAGGCAGCACTTTAAAGTTTTGCTTTGCGCTCACTGCAAGAATTATACACCGTCGTTCAAAATGCTCAACAGGAACACAATGCATGCATGCATACATGCATAAATACATACATACTGTCGTTAGGTACCATATAGATCAGTAGCAGCCGAACGATCCAGATTAAAAATTCCTCCTTAAAATATTTATATAGCAATTCATCTTGTACCCGTAGATAAAATACGCTTTTTAAGGCTCCGTTCTGCCATTCTATGTTATAATATCACATTGGTCATATGTGATATTTTAGTTTAAGTTTTATACAAAACATGTGGCTCATAATTCCAGTTTGAAAATGGCTACTCACATACCCCCTCGTAATGAGAAATTAAATCTATTATACTTTCAGTTCCATGCAATTTCGCCGGTAATAATGCAGTCGTTGCAGATAAAACCGGGTCTAAATTTTCCTTCTTACGTGTAATTCACCAAGAGTAATTTCCTTTTGGATGTTCTGTGTGGTTGTATCATCTACTTTTAAATTTTGTTTGATAATGGCTTTTACTATTTTTAGCAGACCAAACTTTACATTTTAGGTAGCAAATTCTATTAATGCAGTTATAAGCAATCATCTTAAGTATCAGTTTCGGATATAATTCCGGGTCCAAAAAGTCGTCAGATAAGGTTCATTCATCACGTAAAAACTCAAAGTGACACTTTTTAGAAATCCCCCTCCAGACCTTTTAGCGATTTAAAGTGACTAGTCGACGTTCTGTCTTCCGCGTTCACTAGTTCAGACTTTCTTTTCATATTACAATAGAACGTCCCTTGCTATAGCCTGGTTGATTGTTCCAAAAGTAGAGAAATAAATAACGTGTTAATTGTCCAGAGGTAATGAAACTTACTTTGTTAGTAAATGTGATCATTTTTTTATTTGCAACTGTGTTTCTGCTACTCATCTTCATTAAAGTTTTCTGGATTGCGTACCAGTACTGACTTGCTCTTCACAACTTGACAAACTTGTGTTAGGGGACTAATAACTTCAGAAACAAAACTTACCTCAGATACAGAAGTCGAGACCTCTCCTTCCAGAGTCATTTGATCTATCTTATGAGTTACCTGGTTAGCTGTTAATTGTTTGAGAACCAGGACTTATTTTCCCAGTGAAATATTGAAACCATAAGAAATCCGATTTTATGGAAGGAAAGGCTACATTTTTTCCACATACAATATACAAGTATATCGTAACATTATAATGAAATGAAATGTTGGTGTATATGATAAATTTTATAAGGCAGTGATGCTGTGTTTTAGTGGCGAAATGTACTAACATGATTTCTGAGTGGACATTTGCTTGCATATCTGGACAAACTCCCCGTCAAATTATTTAGTTTAGACTCTTTTCTTAAATTTTCATTTTATTGTCGTTTAAAGTAACTATCAATGCGATCTTAAAACAGGTAAGCCATTGCTTGTCTTAGATAAGAATACTGACCCTTTTGTGAATGACGGCAGGAATTTCTATGTGTACTTATGTTCTACTATGTATACTTGGCCCTCGAAGCTGTACAAATGTGCTTTGCCAACCTTTATTTATCTGAACTACCATCATATGCGCAAACTGGTGGAAAGAACAAAAGCAACCCCTATCATTTTCTGCTCGTGTATATCTAAAATGTAAGCAAAAGTTAGTAAAGCCTTAAACAAATGTAGGAAATTTTCGTCCGAACTTCTACTAAGAATTATAATATCTAAATTAAAGTTAACAAAATATGGATGGTTTATGGTCATTTGTATAATTTTACTATAATATCAGAAGAAATGGACACTCATAATAATCATATAATGCAAAGTTTTTAGATTTATCAAGGATGGTATTTTTTATTTTTAAAAAATCAATAGTTTGAATTAAACAACTAGGGAAGAGTTTCTGTCAAGGAGAGCAAGGAGAGAGTTTCAAATAAGCTTAGCTTTCTACTTAATTTTTCATGCATTAATAATCTAACGTTTCATGTTGTAAATGTATATATATATATATATATATATGAACAAAATATTGCTTAAATCAATTAAATAACTACAAACGAATAAAAAGCATAAAAGGTATATGTTCTTTTTAAGATCTAATTTTACAGTGACTTTCATTATAATAACTTAAAGATAAAAAGAAATCATTTTAAATTTATGTAGGTATTCATGCAACTATTATCACCCGTGATATTTCCAATATTTGTTTACAAATGGCTTGAATTGCATGTCGAATGCATTCATGAACTGTACTGATGGAAACAGCTAATTCGTATTTTATCACTTTTCCATTACCATAAAAAGTGCAAACATTTTGGATACTTGTAGTCAGTATGTTGATAATAGCTTGTCAAAAGTTCAGAAATATCGAACACGCAATGAAATTGTTGCATCCATTTTATTTCCTCACATCACTTTATAAAAAATGTCGCAAATATACTGTACACATAAAAGTTATATTATCATCGAAAGCGTGAATAGCATTTATAATGATGGTCTTTTAGATAGTGCCTCGCAAAAACGTTATTTTGATTTTGTTATCATTTTCTTTTCTAGTAACTTTTTTTTGTATGTTTGTATACATATCTAGATATTTATCGAGTATTTTGTCACATTACAGAGTAAGTTACTTGTGGCACGGTTACATTTTGTTAAAAGTGTGATATGTCATTAACTTTATATTGTTTATATCGTATTTAGTTTATTTTTAAAAATATTTTTTATTGTAAGGTATTAGCAAACTAACAAAATGCGATTAAGCTGTTTTGATCAGTATAGTATATAAATAGCATCAATGGTCATCTTAGTGCAGTCTATACAAAAAGGCAATCTTCAATTTGTATCTCACATACAAGATAGTAGTCAAAAGCAAATTCAATGGGAACAGCCTTATCTGTCACCAGGAGGTACGATGTCCTTAACAGAATCCTGCAGTACCATGTCCTTTGTTTCCTTCAGTCTTAAGATACCTCCGGTTGAAAGGATCATTAACACTCCGCATATAAAATACATTGACCCAGGGTAAAGTCCATCCTAGGAAAATAGAAATGACATGCAATTTTCTGCAACATAAATGTATTCATAGAAACATACAAAGTTAGAGTACAATGAAAAGGCGGAGGCAACCAACCGCTTTCCATAAAAATATTGAAAATCTAAAGGAAATCGCATATTTGATAGGTATAGCAGATAATTTACTTGGAAAAGACATAGATAAGACATTAACCACGGACTTACAAGATGAATTAACAATGGAGAGGCAATCGCACCAAGTCTTCCAACTGCTGCCTGAAATCCGTAACCTGTTGTCCTGAAATATATAGATTTATGTTGCGGAAGTAAAGCAAAGCCATGTCATAAATTCGGTAAACACTTGTGTCATGAAAGTTTGACGTTGCCGTCGTTTCTAGTATAGAAGATGTTCGATGAATTGACTTGGTCTTGTAATATGGTTAAGTAAGGAAGAATTTGGATGTTTCAGCAGAAAAAAAATGCGATAAAAATGGCTTTCGAATACCAGTTTTATTAAGCGCATTGTATAATATAATAAAATGTAAGATTCATGTAATATCCTGTATTTATCAATAACGTTTGGTATTTTTAAACAACTTTTGTTATTGACAAAGTTTAAACAAAGATAAAATGTGCTCCATGCTTGTCATTTAAATCTGGTAAATGTTTAGTTACGTTTTAGTCCATCTTGCCTGTAGCAATTCACAAACTCTTGTGTTTTGTTCAGGGTTTCATATATTGAAGTAGTTCTTACTTGCTGAAAAAGTTCTTCAAATATTTTAAACTAGCTCTATATAACTAAAATCTTTAACCAAATAGTCATTGTGTCCAAAAGATAGTTCATGAAAAAAAGCGTGCTGTTATTTGTTATATCTTGTCACACGAGAATCATGAGTTAACTCAACTGTATTACTGAATATTTGATATGCTCATCTCGTAACTTTCGAAGCAAGCAAATGAGCGTTGATGTGTACTAAACTAATCGCCCAGTATTGGCGTGTAAAAGTAAGGAATAGCATGACCCATTTCGTATAAACTTTTATGGAGTTTTGATAGGAAAACAGTTTGATACAAATTACTTAAAACTCGATATGATACTTGATTTTTACCTCTATTAACTGACCTTTGGCTGTATTTATTAAGGAAGTGTTTCATCTCATAGTTATTAGAAAATCAGGTATAGATTTTTTCTTTTTAAATATTTTTACAGTAAACACATTGCCGGCCTTTTAAGTATTAACCCTTTGACATACCTTATTTCTGTAGGATACAATTCCGTTGTATAAACAATTACAGCAGTGAATGCCGTTGAACAAGTCATTTTTGCTAGCAATGAAGTAACCAATGCTTCCATTGTGAGAGACGCAGAATTATGTGAAATTCTATCTGTAATAGCAACACAAAAACAATTTTTAAAATGTTTTGGTAACTGATAAAATACGGTGCATTGAATCGAAGCTGGCTATATGTTTGTAAATAGGATTTAGCCGTGGATAAGTTGTGTATATCTCATACCATTAAAACGGAACGTATTCGAGTGCTTAAACAGACTGTCTGGGTAGTTCGATTCTCCGTAACTGTTTAATTACACTTATTTATGTTGTGTTGTCCATAACGCGTATGCTCTTTTTCTTTTAATATGAGGTCTTTACTGACAGGCTATGATATGATAAGATATGATATGTTATCCCGAAATAACAGCCTGTGGAAACCCGATTTAAAGAAATTGTAAAAGTAAATCTAGGGATCTAAGTTCAATATTTCTATATACTTTAATAATATCTTATTTTCAATGAGTATCTAATATCCTTGTAATATACGTGCCGTATAAAATCTCATATAAATAAATTTAGAACGGCAACTAAACAAAGCAAGTTGTTAGATTATATTCCATCAAATAACATTTAAACATATAATTTTAACATGAGCTGACTTCTAATCTTCTAAACAAAAATAAACAAATTGAAGTTTATGTTTGGACCACTCCAAATCCCATTTTTAAGAATGTCGAGCCTTTTACTGCCATTAACCTTAAACAGTATTATAATCTTGAGAAAAAAAGCATTTTCACTATTTATAGGAGTACAGACAGACTCACAACCTGAACGAACTACAGACAGACTCACCAACTGATTTACTGATGACATGTTAAATGTTGTATATTCTGATTTATCGTATGACTTTTCTTTGCTAGATTGTTTGATTTCTAATATTTGACAATTTACTATAACGTAGTTAGATATGTCTAAATGACACCGGCTCTAGAGTTTTTCTTTATTTAATAACTTTTGTTAACATTCATTTCCTAAAATGTCATTCGGACCTTCATTTTCAACATGGGTATGCTGACCCTGTAGTGTGATAACTATAATATCTAAGTGAACTGTACTGACTCTCTTTTGATAAGATTGGTAAGATAATAAGTATTTTAATACGCGTAAAAAAAACATACCATTTTAGATGCGCGTTTTTGAAAATATTATTTTCCTAGAAAAATCACATTTCATTGCAAGAACTATTTAGATGAATACGTCGAACAAAAACGTTTGCTCTCTGAGAAATAAGGATCAAGCTGGGTTAACCTATGTTTCATATCAAAATGTTGTAATATGCCAGAAAAACAACTAAGTATACCGGTCAAACCAAAGACGACAAAACAAATCTTCCTTCTTCCAAATCTGAAAAGAAGAAACACTTGATAATTATTTAGATGGGCAGAATAACAGCCCCGTCTTAGACGATACCAGTATATATGAAGTGTTTTCGGCTGTATAATGATGATAACCATGAGTTACTGTAAACAATAAGGGTCGCTGTTGAATGAATTCATCTGACATCAAAAATATTCATAATTTCAATAGCAGAAAGTGGAAAGTAGAAATTTGACAAAAACAAGCTAAGGTGTTCACAATAAATTAAAGTTAGTTGAAATAAAAGCTGTTCTGAAAGTACTTAGCATCTAAAGTCATGTGCCAAAAACAACAAACATACAAGAAACAGAAGAAACGGTCTAGATATTAAATCTGGTTTTAAAGGGAGACCTCCTAGTAACGTTTAGCTACCTTGGTAAATGTGGGATTGAAGTGCAAACCAATATTACTCTTACAAGAGGCTGCCCGGGCAGTGCAAAGAAAAAAAATCCTCTTAAATTAGTTACGGGTTACACTGCTGATAAAATGAATAGTACAAATACGATTTATCTGATGTTAAAGTACACTGAAGTAAGAACATCGATAGTCTTACTTTAATGTTAAAACTGGACATAATGTAACCATTCCATCTGTTATGTGTGGGACTTATTTGCATACCATTCCGGAGTCGTATATACTCAAGAAGTTATCTCATCATCTTATAGAAAAATAGGCTTATGACTAACTAAGCATATCTCTTGAAAATAATTTGAGCCGCGCCATGGGAAAACCAACATAGTGGCTTTGCGACCAGCATGGATCCAGACCAGCCTGCGAATCCGCACAGTCTGGTCAGGATCCATGCTGTTCGCTAACGGTTTCTCTAATTGCAATAGGCATTGATAGCGAACAGCATGGATCCTGACCAGACTGCGCGGATGCGCAGGCTGGTCTGGATCCATGCTGGTCGCAAAGCCACTATGTTGGTTTTCTCATGGCGCGGCTCATTTCTTATTTTTACTTGTTCACTAATGGGCCAGTCGCAGAATATGCAGGAACATCCACTACGTTGATGAGGAATATGGTCATGTAAATGTCAACAGAAATGCTCTCCATTCCAAGGGCCATACAATACCAAGTTGTAGCTACAGCAAACCTGGAAAAGGAAGTTACCAGTGTGTGTCTTAGTATAAATATATTCTGCTTAATTATAGTACATATGTATCGACTTTTTGTTTTATTTTTTGTTGAAGACAACAGTGGAAACGAATGTTTAACGAAGCAAATACTCCTTTACATACCTGGATGACTTTGTTGCTTAATTTTGTTTTTTTCTGACGTTGATTAGGTTAGAATGTTACCTAAAATTCCTTCGCAGACCTGTCTATATTGTTACCAAAAACAAGCCAAGGAAAGTAGATAAAAATGCTCAATCTTATATTACTTGATTTGCCACACGTTTCAATGAAGTAATATTTAAGCAGTATAATGAATGTAACTGCAATTTTTTGTTCGACTTTAATTATTAATATGGCTGGCATCTCTTGTATTAACAGTCCTTTAAATAAAGTTTAAATAAAGTCTATAGTTTTAACAACAGTATCAGTGTATTGTTTTACTAACCACAGCATAAGGTTTAATGACATTTTTCATTGAACAATTGAAATGTGACAGTAAAATTAACTATTTTTGACTTCATGACCAAACAGATTAAAATTTGATGAAAACCATTGAGAAACATGAAATGTAGAAAATATTTTGGTTTTACATGTAACATCAAAATATTTATACTTGCAAATCCTATAGATCTGAAATTTTCACTCGGAAAATATCACCGTAAAAATATCGAGTTTTGTATTTCAGCGAACGGCATTTCAATTGTAAGTTGAAAAATATCAAATATTCTCTAAAATACTACTTACCAAAGTAAAAGCAATGACAAGGTTATATTTCGCAACTCTTTCGATAAACATAATAAGGCGATAGTATTAGAAGTAGGGGAGTTTGATATTTTATTTGTTTCTTTCACTGCTGTGTTGAATATTTTATTCAGATCCGGTTTATGTACTCTGTTAATTTTGGTTACAAAGTGGATTGACTTCTCCGCACGTTCATACTTCCGCTTCGAAACTAACCACCTAAAACTTTCTGGAACAAAACTGCAATGCATATTCAGTAAAAGTTACATTATAAAGAAACCAAGCATCTAAAACTATGTACTGAAACTTCAGTTTTGCAACCAACAATCTAAAACTGGCAAGACACATAAAGAAGATATGTTCATTATGTAAATTATTAAAAGAAATAACGATTTAATATGGAATAATTACAAAATACATG
This sequence comes from Mercenaria mercenaria, assembly GCF_021730395.1. NCBI lineage: Eukaryota > Metazoa > Mollusca > Bivalvia > Venerida > Veneridae > Mercenaria > Mercenaria mercenaria. Next base: position 70,643,369 of record NC_069361.1, on the reverse strand, counting down.
ACATTGATCTACGTTAATAAATTGAATGTAGTAAATAAACTGGTGCTGAGTTACCAACGGATCGTTTACAAGAATATAACGATTGATAACGTTAAAAGAAGGAATTTCTTAAGTAAACTGAAGTTAACGTACCAAAGTATGATAAGAAAGAATAAACCAATGAATGATTTAAACAAATGTATTCTTTTCCAGTCATGTAACCACCAGGACAGTAGCGCATAAAGCATAGAAATGAGAGGTTCCGAAGGGAAACACACCGCTAACGGTCGCCATTGCGAAGGTACAAACTCTATCATTAGAGTAAATTGTACTGTATAGGCAAGTCCAAATCCTATACCAATGATGAAACGAATAACCGAATAGGCCTTCCATGACTGTGCAAAGAATCCAGCGAAATTAAAAAGAACCGTTGTTGTTACACCTGCTATCATAGTTGGTTTGCGGCCAGTCGAGTCGGAGATCTGACCCGAAATGATTGATCCTATAACAACACCTACCATCTGAATGGATGTAATGAACGCCACAATCCATCGTTTTTCGCATACAAGGTTCCACTGTAAATTAAAAAAGAAAAAAAAGCGAGTATCTAAATTAGTTAGAAAAGGATTAAGTAATACACTGCTGAAGTTTCTAATGGAAGTGCATAACTTGTTATTCGTAAATGTTTACTCTTATATGTACTTTACATCTGTTATCGTTAATCTATAAAACTCAAAATTAACAGTAGAAGAGTAGTCTCACCTGCCAAAAACTCTGAACGTTTGCCAAAAGCCACCATTTTGTGACGGGGGCAAACTTAATGAGGATATGAATTCATTCAGAAGTAAGTAAAGACTTATAAAAAGTAGATCCCTCAGAAGCACCGAGAACAATGCAAACAGTGAAAATTGCAGAGTCTGTTCATATGCAGTAATGGAAAATGCAACACCGCCCACGCCCCGTTGCACTGGCTTAAGCAGTGTTCAAGCTTCAAATCTAAATGAGTTAAAATCAATGTTCCCGAAGGACCAGAAAATATAACAACACTGACAGCACTTTACACCCGCTGTTGCGAAGTATTTAAAAAGTAGATCCCTCGGAAAAATTGAGAACAAGGCAAACAGTGAAAATTACAGACTCGATTTGATTGAGTCTGTTCATGAGTAGCAATGGAAATGCAACACTGTCGATGCCCCCTAGCACCGGCTTAAGCAGTATTCAAGTTTAAAATCTAATTGAGGTAAAATCTAAGACATCGAATGACCAGAAAATATAACAACACTGAAATAAAGTCGGGGCGACTTTTTAGGGCCGCCACACAGCACTTAACACCCGCTGTTTGAATTAAATACAATCTTGAAAGTATATCCTTCGGAAGCCACGAGAACAAGGCAAACAGTGAAAATTGCAGACTTGGTTTGATTCAGTCTGTTCATGAGCAGCAATGGAAAATGCAATACTGCCCACGCCCCTAGCACCGCGGCTTAAGCATCTTAAATCTTAAAATCTAAATGAGTTGAATTGAAATCAATGATCCCGAAGGACTAAAAAGTATAACGTAAGTCTCAGTTTTATAAACCGGAACCCCTTATGATAGTATAAATGCTGATATCTCTTAGTTTGTGACAGTTATTGGTCAAACGTATGAGCTGCCGTGGCAGTTTGGAAGTGCTCTAAAGCTTGAATTGTTGATATTTGGAATTATAAAGGTTTTTTATGTGTCTGGGCTGGAGTCTTCCTATGTATCTGTGAGGCTACTGAGGTGAGGAATATATGTGTTTCTATTTCAGACTGACAAATGTCCTGCTATCATAGACTGGGTCAGGCTTCTGGCATTGGAACTGTAGTCTACAGACTTATCCGGTACTGTATTGTTTTGAGGTTTTAATAAGTTTGCCCCTGTCACTAGATGGTGGCTGAAGAAAGTCGTTCAGATCTTTAGACAGAAGTGACCATTTGTTTATTATCAATGGTTTGTTTAATGGTTTTACAACAATGTTAGTAAATAAAGGATCGGCGTACATAATCATAACTTTTCAAAATATCTTTTACGGAACAGCATCCATTATCTACAGCATGAAAAAACACTATACTTATATCACTAGATGAAAATAAAAATACCTCTGATACGACAGTATTCAAACTATTCCGAAATATGTACGAACTGCATGTTGCTGTAGATCCAACAGAGCATAGGCGATCAGTGGAAAGGTAACTTATATTTAATGTTGAAAGTGAGGACAATTTAACATCCAGCGTGTGACAGGTGAAACCTGGGTCGTAGCCGATGAACGCCATTGCGAGTATGCTCCAGAATGTAATAATACACGAGCAGTGTATAGTAATACAGAGAAGTTTTTGCATGAGTCCGCATCCTCCAAGTTCTTCTATCAGATCCTCAAGTTGAGAACTGTAAGACATCATTTCTGAAATAATGTAAGAAGCTCGTGAGCAAGACATGTACGTAGATAATGACGAAAATGTAGTATAACTGTTTTGCGAATGGATCAAATCCAATGTATGGAGGCGGTAACACAAATACTACCATACATATCCATCCAACGTTGTGTATGCATGCAATCTGAACTATTATCCATGAAATCTAAAATGATAAAAATGTAGCGACATAAAGAATTTTATAGTTAAGTTGTTGCAGACATTACCCAAACGTAACGTCAAAACTTCTAAAATAAGGCTCCTGTGTACGTATGTAAACAGCCATTACATATTTTATTGAAAATAGTGATAAAAAAGTAAAAGAGGCATGTTATGTATTGCTCTTAGATCAAACTGTTGTTATGAGTAATATGTAAATTGTAAATTCGTCATTCAAACGTCAACGGGACGATAACGTCATGATAACGTCATGATAACGTCATGACCATTGCCGTACTAAGACGATACATACAAGAACTAGCTGCTGCAACTTGAAAACACACCGTGCAGTTTTAAAAATCGTTTTCAATTATTTTAATAAAATTACATTCACAGTATATCAGATGTGTTTGAACTTCCTTGCATCATTCGTATCATTGGACTCTCACAAACTAGCTTATGGTATTTTTAGAACAAAAAAAATCAATGAAGATTTTGCCCATAAACCATGAAGATAAACGTTAAATCAGGATATCAACTAATTAAATAATCCACCTTTATTTGTCACAATAATAGGATTATCTTTCTCTTGCTATGAACAATTCTTCGCTAGCGTTGTAGAAAAGTCTTATTGTATGATTACGGTGCTGTTAGGTACAAAAATGTACAAAAAACAAAGACAAATATCAAACAGGGAATGCCACGTACCAAAATCGCAGCCTCCCCAAAACGAAACCTACAGCACGCAGACGTGCACACCACAAACACACACACATACACGCGCACACACACAAAGTCAACATACGAGGACAAAACGAACAAACAAAGGAACACAGTGGGGCACCGCCTTGGAACGGTCAGTGGCAAAAACACCACTGGGGAGCTTAAACCGGTTTATGGTGCGCACCCAACCTCACTCTTACCCCCATCATGTTCCAAAGACACGGGACAGTGTAAATAAAAGTAATTCCTTCCAGGTGAATCTCTAACACACGTAATGGAAACAAAAAGGCATGGCATGTAAAACACAAAAATGCTCGTGTATAAATATATAAGAAGCAAACCTTTACAACCAAAAACGTATGTACTCAATGCCTTTTCAGAAGACAGAGCAACAAGATAATATGGCAAGGAAATTTTTCAGATCTTTTTAAGAAAAAAAATATAAACCCATTAAAATACCCATATGTCCTAAAAAATATAAGCACCTTTTACTCATTTAAGTATCTGCTAGATTCACCCAGCTCTTAAAATTTGTGGATAAGAATATATTATATTCTGTTACTATGCTTACGGTGGTAGAATGTATTATTTCAATGTCACGATCTAACAAATATATTGCACGTTTCCTATTTTTCTAAATTATAATTTCTTTAAATTTACTTTACTAAATCCCGGACTTTGAAACATCTATAAAGTTTAAAGGGACGGGTTTCACACACGTGTTTAGATTGTTTCTTTTCTATAGTTACAATTTAATCCACTCTTTGACTCATCAGTGATGATCAATTATGTTGAATAAAACATAACAACGGTAACACTTAGAGTCGAAACAGTCGCAATAAAGTAAGTTATAAAATAAATTCAACTTAGTGCTGACTTCTATGTGTAATGTAATGCCAAATGCGAGGGCCAACAATACTCCCAGCAAGGACTTGAAGACACCTATATCTGGACATTGGATTCTGCTCTATAAATTTGCTTTTGTAGATCATCAGATCTTTATCACGAAATATGCAGGAGTTGTATTGGGGAGAGTTTGCGTGGCTTTAGTGGTGTACTATTAATCCGCGAAAATATACGACATCCAGTGATGTGATTTCATTAGTGACGTCACATACCTGATATGAAATTTACACAATGATTCTGAAAATACTGATGAATGTTCTTAGTAGAGATAAATAATAAGAAGATCTGTATCACAATTTGAATTCCGTCAATTCAAGTATATTGCAATCTTTTCGGAATTAATGATTTTGTGACTTTTGATTTTAGGTTAACTTTACTGTTAGAAACAAATGAATTGACGTCCGCTTGTCATGGCTAAAGTAGTGTATTCGAATACATTGTAATCGTCGTCGGGTCTTATTTCAGGTTCATATTATTATATTTGCTATTTCCCAGGCTGAAGTTACAAGATGGTTACAGGATGGCAGGGTTATTTGGTATAGAGATGGTACGATAGTGATTTTTAAATAGGCCGAATACGGAACTAACTAAATTCACATAAAGACTGATGTCTATTTCTGTACTTTTAATATTGTATTAGATTCTAACTAAGTAGAATACAACAATGCTTTAATTTAATGAGACTTATTATATAATGTCACCTTTGGTATGAGCTTCCATAATGTTCCACAATGTTACTATGTTTAATCTAGGGGGAATACGTACGTCTATTAAGGAAATGTGAGCTTTTAGCGGATTTCGAGTTTTTAGCGGCGATCTCGTTTTGGCTGATTTAATAACCAGAGTTTAAACATACGTAATGTAAATAAATTTGCTGGCGGAATCACTGTATGTACAAATATGAAGAGCCTTTGGCGGATGACGGACTTTTAACCTACAACACGTGACCTAGTGTCCGTGTCTGGCCGATGGAAAGCTGATGACTGACGTCCGCGCTCGTATTTATAAGCATTTGTAATATATTTATCGAAATTGTCCCGCTGTCAAACTTTCAAATGCACCCTCATCAAATCAGCAACGATAGCGGAAACGATTGAACAATAAAAACTTTATGTTAAACTTAGAACTCTTATGGCTCTTACGCCGCCAGAAAAGATAGACTGGCTAAGGATTCCGCTAAAATAGGTTTGTTCTGCATTTATACAATTAATGCAAAAATGAATTACAGTCTGATATTGAGCAGACGTACAGTATCTGAACATACTTTAATAGGGTAATTTTGTTGCATTACGGTAGTTTTTAGTCGTTTGCCTGAAAATGGCACTTGTTTCCGCTAAATTTTATCCGATAAATGTAAACATTAGTGAATTATGTATTTTCTATTAGTTGTGATAAAAGTATTGATATAGATTTACATCCTGTCTGTTTATTATAGTAAATGTTTCATCCATTTATTATTTATTCGTAATTGTACTGCAATGTCGCGACCCGAATGGGTTTGACAGTTGTACTGCACAAAGGTCTAAACAATCTAGATGTACTGCTATCTGAAATCATGGAGAGCTAGTACCTTTTGTAAATGAATTAAAATGTGTATTATCTCTATGATGCAGATTTCATGTCACGAAAGTTTCGTGTATCACGAAAGTTTAGTGTACACAAGCTTGGAAGCCCAGTGATTCTATAAGAATATCAATAATTTCACATTGTTCCAAATTTTCAATTAAATCTGTCATTAAAAAGACTAAGATTACTACATTATTAACAACAATATTAAACAAAAATAAAGTTCACATAAAATCTTAAAAGAAAAGAAAATAACCAAAACATTCATACCTGTGTGGTTTTGTTTCTTCATGCAAGGAATTATCTGCACTGAGTGGAATCGAACAAGTTATACATAACAAGAGCTCTATCTCATATTTTATACATAACTGGATATTGTAAAAGTCATTATAATGTTTATCTATGTACTGTACACACTAATTAGATATTTTATTAGTGGCAGTTTGCATGTTTTATGCATTAATGGCACAGATCCATGTGCTAATTTAAGAGCTGAAACGGAGCTGGGTGTAACCTTGCATTTTTTACTGTCCAGTCACAAAGTGCATAGATAAGTTATGTTATACCTGCATAGATATGAACGGAAGGAAATGTATGATTGAGAAATAATAAATCCTAAACAGTGAGTTTCTTCGTTGAATCAAATTACTGTTTACAGTTCAGATACAAAGGAATGATATAACGAGGGCAGCCCTCGTAACATATTTATACACATGTGAACGACAAACAATGATTTTATTCAACAGAAAATCAATGTTTCAGATATAATATTTCGATTCTAACTCTATATCAAGGATAGTTATCTGTATGCTTGACGACATTCTCTAAATTTTACCTGTTTTGTGTTGGGTTTTTTTAATCGCACGCCATTATGACGTCATAATTGTGACGAACATACAATGATTTAATTGCATAATATCACATATGTGTTTTCAGTCTTCTTGTTTTAAATAAATCGGATCGTGTTACAAAATGTAGAATGTGTTGTTTCATACCAAATTATGACGGACAGATACTAAACGTTGTTTAATTTTATGTGAAAATCAAAAGTAAAGCTTCCTACAGTTTCTTAGCGAAAGGTAAAGAAACTTGGTACGTATATTTGAGCCGCGCCATGAGAAAACCAACATAGTGGATTTGCGACCAGCATGGATCCAGACCAGCCTGCGCATCCGCGCAGTCTGGTCAGGATCCATGCTGTTCGCTAACAGTTTCTCCAATTCCAATAGGCTTTAAAAGTGAACAGCATGGATCCTGACCAGACTGCGCGGATGCGCAGGCTTGTCTTGATCCATGCTGGTCGCAAACCCACTATGTTGGTTTTCACATGGCACGGCTCATTTACTTGTTTCATCTTTTGTTGTTTCCGTACAGTCTGTTATAGTTATATTCAATATAATGAGAACGTTACGTATTATCGACTTTTATTAATGAACAAAATAAAAGTTGCTACAGTAAACTAATAGTCGAAGTCATGTGAGAATAATGTCGGCAGTATTTCGCTTCATCTGAGCCAGCATTTTCTGGGCCAGTATCAGATTCCTTTTATATGATTATACCGACGAAGATAGTATAAACTGTGACTGCTTAAACAAACTCAGTCACTAATAGGCTATGTCCTTTGCAGAAAATCGAACGGTGCATCAGGTTCATAGTAAGCTTAATGATATAATTTGATTGCGCATATAGATCTAGATAATAAATCATGTGTTATATTGTAACATTGTTATCACCACAACATTTGAGCCGTGTCATGAGAAAACCAACATAGTGGCTTTGCGACCAGCATGGGTCGAAACCAGCCTGCGCATCCGCGCAGTCTGGTCAGGAACCATGCTGTTCGCTAAAGGTGTCTCTCTCTATAGGATTTAAAAGCGAACAGCATGGATCCTGACCAGACTGCGCGGATGCGCAGGCTGGTCTGGTTCCATGCTGGTCGCAAAGCCCCAATGTTGTTTTTTTCATGGCACGGCTCATTTTATTTACGGAAGACGGGGGTGTACAATTTAGCGCTGTTCGAAAGATTGCATCAAGTAATTTCATTTCATTGAAAGAGTTGGATTTAGAAAGAATTATCAATGAGTCTATAATCGTCTTGGATTTATGAAGGGTATCTACGGAGTCAAATGCCGCTTGACCCAGTAAAAATGAACCATACTTTGCATTTACCTGGTTGTGTACGAGTGCCAGATTTGCAGCTTGACTTTACCTGCGTTGCATTCGATGTTTGTCATAACACAGAAGAACGGTTTAACATTTAGATTAGTCTTGTCGAGTTTGTTTTCCTTCTTTTAAAGTTATCTTGATCACACCCGTTAACCGGTTCCGAGCAAAACAGTTCGTGGCGGACAAAACAGTTCACCGATATTTTTGCCGGTATCTGCATTGGGGTAAGTATTCTCCATCCTAGAATTGGTTGGTGCAAAATTTATTAAAGATTTTTATTTCAGTAAAAAGTAGCATGAACGTAGTACATGCCATGTGCTTCCCGTTTAAAAGTAACTTATATTTAGTAAGTTATGACGAGTTAAAAGTGTGATTTTGTTGAAATAATGAGAAAAAGAAAGTTTATCACGGTATATTTAATTCACTTTTCAATTTAGGTCTATTGTAATAACGTCAACCTTTAAAATAATGTTTGCCCTGAATATTGTCCAATTTTTAAGCGACAAAACGCAATATTCAACGAGTTATAGACATTCAAACATGACATGTTCTAAAAAAAGTGTGGCGGCATTGCACAGCTCAAAATTATTTGTGTGGCGAGCAAGAGCAGTCCTGTGTATTTTCTTATTTTACCTAATAAATGGTCTAAATAGTGATATCAAGCTTGTTAATATGATTGTTTCATATTCTTCATTTCTTAAATCTTTCATAAGTTCTGTCGGTACATGTTATTCTTCAATCTCTTGAACACGTGCATATATATTGTACGTTAAGCAAACTCCTTATAGAATCGGGATTTTCTGTCAGTCAGTGTTAGAGCAAGCTCGAACCCCCCAGCAATCTATATCTTCCATTGTTTTGCCTTTACCCTTTGCAATTTTCTATCCATCTATGCCAATTTTGATAGGTTTTCCCCTACATAGTTTGCAAACATCTTTATAGTGTCTACAAAAACACCTTGTAGTATTGGTTCCAATGCGTCCTTGGCTGATTGGTTTAGATGGCACTGCAATGTTGAGTTTTGTGTAGAACAATCACTGAGAACTTGTTGCCCACTTACAATTTGACCTGTATTTCGGGGACCAGCCAAGAAACGCAAAAATATCCTATAGAACAGCTTGTAACCAACTTTTCAAAAATTAAACGTTGTTTCGTGCATCTGAGATAAAGAGGATTTCGAAAACCATTCTACAACATCAAGGAACAACAAATAACATATGTTTTCCATCGGGAACTGTTTACTAGCGACTAGAGATAGCCATTTTTATATAATTTTAACTGACCATGTTCCAAATGTTTCCATTACCTCCGATGTATTGTCATTAATATCACTGACAGTTAAATTTACTTCAGGTGGGTCTGTTTCTTCTGAAAAAAAAACAGGGAGAGGATTCTAATTTGAATGTTGAAGTGTTTCCAAATTCCTTGTTTTCGTTAACGTTTAGTGAAAAATTGTCCTTTGCTACTTCAGATAAAAAGAATTTTCAGTGTTGTTTTCTTCAAGTAGAGATATGTGTAACCGATTGCTTTCAACAACGGATAAGATATGTGACACAGGTTTAATACATTCAAGTATTTTTGTTCGATATCCTGTTTTTCATGTACGACAGCCAAGCTCAAGTTGTTTGTACTTTAACGTGTCAAACTTATGGCTATTACAGAGGTGCTGAATTAACTGGCTATAAACGTCAGTTGTTGCATTGCAGTAGTAGCACAGGTACATATGCATTGTGATCCTGATAGAAATATCACAAATGATATAATAAAGTAAGTGGAACGTTCCTAAATGGGAAGGCATCACATCAAACTACCGTACCACTGCAAACATAATTTGAAAATGTAGGAAGACGTGTTGATGATATATTACTTTGTTAGGCGGTTGTATGATTAATATATGCTTTGATTTCCATCTGTTTGTTAATAAAAAAAATAGTGTAAATTGCTGTTGTCTGATTAAAAACGTTAAGACTTACGAGCTTGATATCACTATTTAGACCATTTATTAAATTAAAATAAAAAAGACACAGGACTGCTCTTGCTCGCCACACAAATAATTCTGAGCTGTGCAATGCCGCCACACTTTTTTCGACCATGTCATGTTTGAATGTCTATAACTCGTTGAATATTGCGCTTAGCCACTTAAAATTTGGACAATATTCAGGGCAAACATTATTTTAAAGGTTGACGTTAAAACAATAGACCCAAATTGAAAAGTGAATTAAATATACCGTGATGAACTGTCATTTTCACATTCAACAAAATCACACTTTTAACTCGTCATAACTTACTAAATATAGGTTACTTTTAAATGGGAAACACATGACATGTACTTCGTTGGATGCTACTTTTTACTGAAATAAAAATCTTTAATATATTTTGCACCAACCGACTCTTGGATGAAAAATACTTACCCCAATGCAGATACCGGCAAAAATATCGGTGAACTGTTTTGTCCGCCACGAACTGTTTTGCTCGGAACCGGTTAACGGGTGTGTTGATATAACTCTGGAAGAAGGTTACCTTAGGAATCATCAAAAAGAGAAAAAAGGTATTTCTTTTGCCTTTGTTGTTCATAATACCATTAGATAATGAAAGACGATATTTTTTCAATAAGAATTATCAAGTTTATAAATGAAACTGTCATTAATAAGGTGATTTCATATTTGTAACAGTATTTGGCCCTAGGCCGTCGTATTAGCCTCAGCCTAATGTCCTTTGCCGATACGATAGTTCTCGACCAAAAGACATCTTCTTATAAATAACAATATTATATTAGTTTTTCATTATCTCCCTTTAAAAACAGTCTTTGTAAATCGACATTTATATCTTTTGACTCAAGAATGTTATTATTACTGATATTCTTTAAGTGATTTGGTTAGTGTATTGAAATACTTACACTGCAGTTCAAGTTATACATCAAAATTAGTTGCTTTGGCAATGCCTGTAGGGCGTGCTTGAACTCTTAATTCCCAAGAGTGTCGAATCAAGTTACAATTGAATTTAGGCTAAAACTTTATGTCCGGACAATAGTATCTAACCCGAATGCGTTGTATGATAAATATGTCTAGCGAAACAGGAAGTGCATTCAAGCACAAAAGCAATACATATAAAAGTTAGGTCACCATTTTCCCGTTAATTGTGTTCCATGTAATTTTTTTACTGTACATATACAAATCATATTATTTACATTTACTTGCTTATAATGTCAATAAAAATTTACATATATTACCAACGTTAATATGATTTTGTTTATCATAATAACTTCAAGCATTATAAAATTTATTACTTACAGTCACCCCCATTTGATACATGAACGTTTTGTGATTTCTCCCTATCACCGCTTCATCGCGTTTCGGATCTATCCTGATACAAATGAAAATATACCTTTATGTTTAATATATAGTGTATGTTTTACGTGTATTTAAATGATAAAAGGACGGCATTTTAATATTTAAACCTGAAAAGACCTGTGACAAACACAAACCTATAATAATAGAAAAAATGAATTATATTTAATAAAATTAAAACAAAAGCTAAGGTTTGATACAGCTGCTACATGTATATACAGATTAAAATTAATTAACTTAGCAATATTAATGTTGATATGACGGCAAATATCGATATAGTTAGCCTCATACTTAATTTAGTAGTATTTTACTGCATATATGCATGTATATACACTTTCTATTCACATACAGCAAGCATACATCAATGTACATGTACGAAAGGGTTGGCCGGAAGATATAACAACATTATCGGGGGCCCTCCCTTGATTAACAAAATCCAGACCACATGTAATCTAAAAATACTTTTGTTATGGAAAAAATGATATCAGAAAAAATAGTAAAAGAAAAGAAAACAATGACAAAAAAATGAGAGGAAAAACTCAATATGATTCACTCAAATCTACCAGTCATTCCAAGTTCTCTGCGTCTTCCAGTCCGAGAAATGACTGACAGTATTTTATATTAGACTTCTTTGTTCTGAGTGAACCACATCCTTCTCAGTTTCTCTGCTTCTTTGTGTGTTTGACAGGAACTTGCTTCGTTAGTCACTGCTGCTCCTTTTTATTTCCATTAGTAGGATGTGTGTTACGCATGCGTTGATGACGTATAGCTTACTGACGAGATTCTTGGTATACAGCATCAATGCCTTTACATTTGATCTGACTAGTCTGAACTTGGTCCACAGGGTTATGGTCATATTTTTTCGAATTGGTAACAAAGTGACGAGTGTGCAACATGCTTTACAGATCCGGGCTCTATATCTTCCTAATTGTCTCCTGTCTTATGAACTATGCCACCGAGGAAGGTAACCGAGACACATCCTCTATTGCATCTCCTTATGGTCTTATTCTGTACTATTTGGGTTATCGGGATCTTTGTCTTTTATACTTTTAACTAATCCAGTGCGTCTTGAGACAAGTTTGAGACGTTCTGTCCTCTTTTGAATGTGTTGACATGTATGTGACAGGAGTCAGGTGTCGATCGCGAGGTCTGTGTTCTCTAGCTGTTGTCATAGTCTATTGAATGTCTCTTGGCCGCCACTACATTCCTCAACCAGTCTATCAACATGGAAAAGATCAACTGGCAGAGAAAACAGTTTCGAAAATCTTCTCCAGATTGTCGTCTTGGTACATAATGCTCCAGATGACTACACCAAACTCAAATAAATAACGAGAAAACTACACTGAAAAATATGAAATCTTACAGTGTAACAAAAGCGCGACAAATGTAAACTAAGTCGGCAAATGTGAAATTTATTTGCCCTTATTGGTTCTGAATTCGGCTTGATATAAAATGATTACTTTAAAGGTATATTAGATCTAAATTTCATTTTAAAAATATGAAAATTACTTCGTATAGTGTCGTAAACATAGAATTAACAAGTTTATGAGTATTAAAAGTACTATGCATTATAGTTTAAAACAGTACACACTGTATACAGGTATAGATAAATACCGTTTAAATGTGTAAAACCATTAAAACCAGGTGTTTTCTAATATCAGCTATTATTGCATGGCATTTAATTATGAATATTTACATTCGCCCTATTCTTTTCCATTGAAAATTATGACGTTCATTTCGTGTGAACAGCAAACGAAAAGGCGTGAAATTTAAGTCATCGCTGCTTAGTGATAACCGACCGCTGTTTTGACGACGTCCGCGTATATTCAGGGAGAACGTTCCTCAGTTGACGTCGCAGTTGTTCCGTGTGATGAACAAAACGGCCGGGAAGCTGATTTTAATGTTAAATGCCACAAAATATGTTCAATTTATAATATTATCTTATTTACAAATGAAAAGGAAATATGATGTAAATATAAGAAATGAAATGATATTTTTAGGTGTTCATGCGAAATGAACGACATAATAGGATCGGCAAATTAAACATGAATCGCGCTAGCGGTTCATCGATTTGCCGATCCTATTCTGTTGATTATTTCGCATGAACACTTAAAAATATCATTTCATTTCTTAAATGTCCCTCTATATGCAAACTTAATTTATATGCTAGTAACGTCAAATACAATAAATGAGGAGTTTATACATTTGAAATATGCCTTTTGGCAAATATTTGCAATACATGCAATACTGCACATGATACGTCGTCTAATTATGGGAAATGTGTGCCCAGTAATATTAAAATTCCTCGACTGATGACAGAGGTATGACCGGAAACGAAATTGCGGACGGATGGAATGCATATAATTGAGGTACCAGTAGGCTCAACAACTTTGAATATGTTGTTTCTGTAACTATTGTTACGAGGTAAGATTTTTTTTCATTGCCATAATTGCAAAACGTATATTTTCCCTGAAATTACACTTATCTTTGCTTTTTAAACGGTTAATAAGTTCAAAGGAGAAAAATTCATAACTATTGGATATTGAATGAATTATCATACATTTTCAACTGACCAACAATCGATAAGAGACAAAGTTTGTTCTCTGACAATAAACTTTGAACAATTACAAAATATCTATAACATGTAAAATATTTTAAAAAAAATTTCAAAATGGAGACAAGCTCACAGAGTGCAAAACCGCAAACTTGCAACCTGACAGAAGCGATCATGAGCAAAGGCTATGAGGCTTGCATTCATCTGAACCAGATGTGCTCGGATAGCAGTATCCGATAGACCAAAGACAGTCATGATCGATGACCTTGACCGACGTTGATGATTGCAGTTGACGAACACCATCAGATAGCGGTATTAAATAAGACCCCAGACAGTCATGGTCAAATGTATACAAGCTCAGAATTGTTTGACAACCGCTAGTATGCAAAGCGTATTTGCGAGAGTGGCATCCCAGTTTGAAAAATAAACCTCAAAAGTAGAACCAATGCGACAAAAGTATCTATAATACTCAAGACGAAATAACCTTTGTATAACTTTTCCACAAAAAAATAGGGTAGATTATACATGGTGATCTATTAAGGGAAGTACATATAACAAAAGTTATAAAATGGCTGACCTTGTGGTGCACTGTGTGCTCCTACTCCAAGGATGCAGAACCTAAGACTATAGTGATAAGGTGAAGAATCATGGAAAATAACTTGGGTGCCACTAACTAGGCGTATACGTCTAATTTCTATCCAAATCAATTGCGGTTTTAAAAATTGCGCTCGATTACAATGACGAAGAGAAAAAGCAATTAAATCTAAATGAAAATTATAAAGATTTTTTACAAGCTGTTATAAGATATTTAGTTATACCCGATACACTTGCTGATAGTTCTGATACACATTCATATAACGCTATTTTGACTATTTGCCTGGTGCGTGTAAACTCTTAAGTATTTTCATTTTTGGTTTGAAGCGCTAAAAATCACAGTGTTCTCGTGTATATTTCCATATTTTCAATAAAATAAAATGTTTCAACATATTTTCAGCAAGTGCTTGTATCATATACGCTAGACTGTTACTTTCTTTTTTAAACTATGAAAATTGAATTTGATACTGTAAGAAAATAGTGCTTTAAAGGAATTTTTTAACCATAATCTTTTGTATAAGGACTTTAAGGTAGACTAGAAAAAACTCTATCACTTGCTGTAGGTGCGGATGGGAATACCCGACTCTCAGTTAACTGTAACATTGATACCACATTTACCTGATATTCCCATCGCGGCTACAACTAGTGAAAGAATCTTATATTCAATTAGTGAAAATTGATCCCTAGAGAGTTTAAGTTTAAATTTGTAGTGGCATGTATTATTACCCGGAACACGGATCTATGGGTACTGTTGGATGGGAAAATATTAGTAGGCATTGCATTTAAAAGTAAAATAAGAATGAAATCTTTTTAGAAATCTTTTTAGACATCTGAATTTACTTCGAATAGGAACTAGTTTTTGAGGTACACCAAGGGACATGTTGCTTTAATCTACATGAAACAATAGTCAATCATCAAACTTTTATTCTGAATGAAACACATATTTAATCATTCTTTCTTTAAAAAACGTTTTCAAGCCACACATGCCCTGAAACATCACCAACTATTATCGAATGGAACATTCTGATGAATCCGGACAAATGATGTCCTGCAGTACCGCGTCCTTTGTTTCTTTTAATCGTACGATACAACCGGACGATAGAAATATCAGAACTCCACAGGCAAAGTACATGGTCCCGGGAAATAGTCCATCCTGTTGAAAGACAAAACTACCTTCAAATGTGTGCGACAAAGCTGCATTCAAAGAAACGTTACTAATCATTTGACGACGTTGGAGTGAAAACAAACGCCGTTACATAATTTTGGTATTACACTAGTACCTTATTAAATTTGTTGAATAGAAATGATGAAATTCTCGTCAGTGTCACGCGTTTTATCATTTTATTCAACTCGTTTAATACGTTCAGTATAAAAAGACACTAATATAATATCCCCTACAATTGTATGACAAAGCGGGGGTGACTCTATCACCACGATCCATGAAGAAAAACATCTAAAAATCTGATTGGAATAAATTTCCTGTGACCTTAGACTGATTGTTTCTGCCGGTGTGGTAGAAATTTAGGCTTGCGTAATACGCACACTGTATTAAGTTCAATTTAGTCATTTTTATAACTCTAAGAGATAGCAGGCGTAACTTATCTTTTTCGTTCCATTACGTTTCATATTACTGACTCAAAAATGAAAAATCCATATCGAAACAAATATTGACTGTCAAAGTTTTAAAGATTCTACAATGGGACAGCTATGATTCAGAAATTAAACATGTTCATCGTTTTAAAGAAAAGCTAATCACAAGACGACAATGATCTACTAGAATAAAAATCAGAGAGGAAATATATAATACTGATCAATCACAAACTTACAAGATGTATGAGCAATGGGGACGCAACCGCACCAAGCCTTCCAAATGTTGCTTGAAAACCGTATCCTGTAGTTCTGAAAAAATGATATTAAAGATTTAATGGAGTCTTTCAATAGTACATGTGATTAATAAACCATTTACGCGATTATGACAAAGGTTTAACTGATATAAAACATGTTTGACTTTTGGGACATCGAACATACAAACATGAAATCGGTCATTTCAGACAGATACATATATATACCTACTCGGAGTAGCACTGATAGTTATTGACCTTGTTTAAGGAAGAACAAAAATAATACTAAATAGAGCAAGAAAACATGTAGAAAGCGGGAGAAGGGATAGAGTCTTTGAACAGCCAGTGGAAAAATAACCACTTGGTTGTTAAAACTAGGAAAAGGTGCACACAAACTTCCTTTTTAACACCAGCAGTGTTCCAGCGCATTACTTGAGTTATCCAAGCAGGTGTATTCCCAAAACATGCAATGGTAAAACATAAAATATGTAAAACGCAAAACTGCTCGTGCAAAACCACTTTAATGAATCATAGGTGTATATCCTCAAGGAAACGAACATTAAATGACATGAAAAAACTGGTCAGCAGACAAATATCAAAGAAGTTTACTCTCTGTGGGCTTTTAAAATTGCCTATAATCAAGTCTTCAACTTGTCAGTCACAATAAAAAAGGAATTGTTATTAGGCTTTACTCAAAACACGTATGTTTCAAAACGGCATGGCCATAACCAACTTTAATGAAATGTTTTGTTATTTTACGAAACATTCATAAAAGTCAGATAATGATATACCTTATCACAGAAGTGTTAATCCTTAGCCTGCTAAATTTCTACAATGGACTGGTCCATCATTCAATTTGAGCAATACCATTTATCTTTCGGAGGGATTTTCACTGAAAGTGTACTGACTGAATAGCGAACAATGCAGACCATGATCTTGGTCTGCACTATTCGCAAAGGAAGAGCAGGCTCAAGGTTAATCAGATTCTGATATACGAAAGTATTATTCAACAAAACATCTCCGCAGTCTAAGAAAATTCAACGACGCAGGTGATTGTCGTTCCTTTTAAAGTCAATGGCTCAAACCTTTGACATACCTTACTACTGTAGGATACATCTCCGTTGTATAGATAATTAAAGCAGTGCTTGCCGTTGTAACGGTCATTTTGGCCAGCAGTGATACTACCAAGGTGGCAACTGTGAGATGCGCAGAATTCTGTGTGAGTTTATCTGCAAATAACAAAAGAAAACATACTGATTGACAAAGTACCGCCCACTATCATAGCTGTATGTTTTTAATACAATTATGCCGTACAGTACAGTCGTTCAATTTATTAAGAATGAACGGTAAATGAACAGGTTGAACTCGAGTTCTCTAAATTACAGTGTGGGTATTTCAGGTTAGCACTTTCTTGATATTTGTTTAATTCACTAGTTTGATTTTAGACAGTGTTGCAAATAACGAATATAATAGGATTATTATAATAATAATAGCTTGATCTGGGATGTTATATTCTGCTCGGGTAGATTTTGTAAGGCCAATGACAAGAGGTGCGCATGTCTGCAAAATGCACGAGAGCCATACAAACCCCAGAATCTAGTTATTGTTAGAATGACCCTATTATTACACATTTTCCTTTTTGTTGTTTTGTTTTTGACCACCGGACATTAAACAAAATCTCCAAGGTTTATCGATGTTTAGATAGAACTGAATGGCCATTTTGTGTGCAGTATTAATAGAACAGTGTCAGATCCTGAAAATTAATCAATTTAAGATGTCCGGCAACATGCACAATACAAAATTTACAGTAAAATATGGACTTTGTTTTGTGCCTGTTTTAACTTACATGTGCGCTGTGCTTTTTACAGAACTTACACCGGTATATAAAACATGTATATATGAAGAAGCGTCTTTATTCAAATCATATCTTTATTGCAGCCTAAAATCAAAACCGGTATATTCTCGACAGCTACCCTCCATTGAATGAATAAGATATGCAGCTTTATCATCTATAACTTCCTTTCACAGATACATGTATTCAATTACGCCCAACGTTCAACTTCATCTCGCATGAACTACATATAATACTATTTCAACAAGCATTACGAACCCTATTTTGAGGGAAGGAAATAAAGTATATTCTGATATGATACTTTTATTTTAGTTCCGTTTCATAATTTTATTTTCTTTATGAGTAGTTTTCTCATACTTTTTGCATATCCCTCGATTCCTCTAAATTATGCTTACATATCTCTCGATTCTTCTAAATTATGCAAAATTGCAGCTACAAGCTGTATCGGAGTTAAGTTTTTACAATGCTTAGCAGCAGTACCATTTTATTTTGCATGAGGGTCATAATTTGAGTTAATCACAAACCTTGATCTTATTTTTCTCGAAAATAAAACACACATTGTTTCATTAGGAATAATCTGGACATAGGTAATACAGATCAATACATTTAATAAATCAATATAATATTTACCTATCTACCTTTCAGGTATGACAACAACTGTTCCTAAATGTGACATTTTGATACTAGCAAAACTGTAATATCTAGACTACAAAATACAAAATGATATTTCATTTCATCATCGGCTTGTTTAAAGTTAACTTTTTACCATATACAAGCTGACAAAACGTCTGAAGCAGTTCAGTAAAGTTTAAAGGTAAAATGAAACACATAATTGAGCCGCGCCATGAGAAAAGCAACATAGCTTTGTTTGCGACCAGCATGGATCCAGACCGGTTAGGATCCATGCTGTTCACTATCAAAGCCTATTGCAATTAGAGAAACCGTTAGCGAACAGCATGGATCCTGTATAATAAATGCCTTCACATTACTTTTATGTCATCGAAAACAACGAAATCTATGAAAAATTCCTTGGAAGCTTAGAACGCAACCAAGCAACATAATAGCGTACTCGGTTTGATTAATTCTATTAATGATGCAACACCCTGCACGTCCTCTAGCATCGGCTTAAGAGGAATTTTATTTCATTAATTTCTGTAACATTTCTGTTGATAGATACCGTCTTAGTGGACTCAGTGTTGTCACTACAATGGATCCTTTTGGATCATGGAGAGCAATGTCTTCAGCTATTTGCTAAGTTGATAAGCCTGTTCTAAGAGACGGAAGGGGCGTTGAACTTTTCATTGCAAGTCAAGCCGATTCTGTTACTTCTGTGTTCGATTGCGTTTTGTTGCTTCCAGTGAACTTACAAATTCTATAGAATAAAGTAATACCTGAAAAACTCAATGTTTCTTACCAAAATGCTGCAATATGCCAGAAACACCGCATAGTATGCTTGACACACAAACTATTACGAACCAGTATTTCCTTCTACCAAATCTGAAAGTAAAGAAGAAATGAAAATTACATAAAGAGATATACACAGCGTAGCAGTAGTACTTAGTCCTGTCAGTTAGAAACATGAAGAGATTTTGGTTGAGGTAAGAAAGCAACAGAAGCCAATGGATGAATTCATCTGACATTCCAAACCTCAAACAATCGAAATACAATTTAAAGTGTCAACAACAAAATTCGGCATAAATAGAAGGACTTTTATGAAGACTTCAAGCCCATGAAACTGCATATCATATGGCAAGTTAGTTTGTTAAATGATTAGTATTCATTATAAACAATTGTACCAAATCCACATCGTTCTACATATACGCTACACATGTAAGCTATATATAACCTGTAGTATACACCGATATACATCAGAGATTTGTCACTGTCAATAATAATATAATTATCCACCACATACAAAATTAAACAGATATATTGAATCAATGAAAGCACTGAGCGCTTCTTCAACCCCCTAAAGTCGCGCAATATTTCCGCTCCAGAACTCGTGCATATTTCTCGATACAAAGGCTAATAACCTATGAATATTTGGGCAGTAATCGCACCATCAGATTGAAAAACGTAGCGGTTACCTAAAACACATATTGTTTGAAAGGGTCTTATTTTACCTATTTACTAAAGGTCCGGTAAGCGCATCTGCAGGTACATCCACTAAATTAATGAGGAACATGTTCAAGTAAATGTTTACAGAAATGCTCTCCATCCCGAGAGTCATGCCATACCAAGCAGCAGATGTAACAAACCTTGAAAAAAAAGAGAGAGAGAAAAAGATTAGCGACAATAAATAGTTTTGCACGTGAGTCCTTTTGAAATTAGTTTGTTGAATTTAAATAGCATCGATCTATTGTTTGCCTTTCTAGTATAGATTTCTATTGACAGCGGACGAAGATCCTCGGGACTGTCACAAATCCTCAATTCTATTTTAATACCGTTTTAACATACACAATTTTAAAACGTTTTCCTCGATTTAACGTCCAGATAGAACAATCCAAATATCCCTAAAATGTATCTTCGCAGAAAGGGAAATTGTACACTATTTTTGTTATAGTATAAGGGCGTAACTACTTGCCACAGAAAACACAAGGATATGGTCACATTTCGCAGCTCTTTTGACGTCCATAATGTTGCAATAGTAAAAGTTTTATTTTTGTTTGATGTTGTATTTATTTCTTTTACCGCCGTCTCGAATATATTCTTCAGATCAGGTTTATGCACTCTGTTTACATTTGCCACAAACTCGATTGTCCTCTCAGCACGTTCAAGCTTCAGCTTGGAGACCAACCATCTAACACTTTCGGGAATAAAACTGCAAACCAAATGAATAAGAAGTATGTACACTGACTATGAATAACAGCAAACTGAATTTGAAATCGACTGTTGAAAGTTAGAGAGAAGAAACCTATTAAACAAATATGGTGGAAACAATTTTGATTATAATGAATGTTCTGTAATGTTATGACAACACATAGTCACTTTCCATATTGCATTAGTATCATATTTCACATATTATGTAACGATTATAAGATATACATGCTTCAAAAGATATGCACAGAAAAGGTACAGTAAGTGTTAGTACTTGCTCGTAACACTATCTTTTTATGTCGCATTTGGTGTTTTAATTGGATGATACGCAAACAATTAAGAACATTGTGGCATTCTTCCTGTGTCGCCGAAATTGTGATCGCGTTCATCCACTATTATTAGTTCTTGTAAAAGAAAAATGATTTTCCTAATAGTGCAGTATACCTTGCCACTAGGGTGACACCAGGGTGACTTAAGTGAACTGTAGTAGATCTTTTAAGTTGGTATAAACATATGTTTTAGATGCTAAAACCTCATGCTTGCTTGTCTCTGACCGTTCCAGTAATGTTTTTATCTAATTATGCTGTTCTGCGTAGAAGTATGCATTGTTGATAATTTTATTAGTTTATGCATTAGTTTTTTAATGTAAGCTTCAAAAATACATGTCGCGGGACTCGTGTTTCAATGGCAACGCATTTTTTCTTATGTTTAAGTTTCTTTAGATAATAATAGTTTTCGACGGCTGCAGTACCGTTTTCATTATGACGTAAATGGATATCGGGATAAGTTACAGGTATATGTAGAATATCAAATTATTTATTCATTTGTATTTTGGCCATATTACAGTAGTTACTTTATTTAACGAAGATGGCATATCTTGCTATAGCCAGTCTAATATATGGTCCTCTAACATATTGCCCTTAATATGTAACATAGAACATGAATTAAAATAACGTATTATGAAAGTATGATTAACAAACTAATCCATAGTGGCATAAACAGTATGTAGTAGTATAACAGGAATTTAATTTCTAGGCAACACAAGTAGATAAACGTATGTCCCAGTGGTTCTAGACAACATCAGACGTTAAAAGTATGTACAAGTGGTTTAAGAATGTATGTGATTTGTAACCAGGATTCAGCTAAAACTGTTGAATTGTATTTTGCAATCAAAACACGTTAGAATAAGCTTATCATTCGTATGGTCGCGTTCTTTTACTTCGTATAGATTTAGATCAACTGCTTATACAGAAATTAGTTAATGCTTTATACTTTTATTATTCCAATGCACTTAATTATGATGAATTCAGCTTTTGAGAAAAAAAGCAATATCTCATATTTTTATCATAACACTTTTTATATAAGATCGTTTAATTATGTATGTTTTAGATAGCATACCATAGAATCATAAGAAACAATATGCCTAGGAGTGTCACCAACAGATGTATTTTTTTCCAGTCATGTAACCACCAAGAGATGAGTGCAAAAAGCATAGAAACGATAGGTTCTGCAGGGAAGCACACTACTATCGGCCGCCATAGCGATGGTACGAATTCTGTCATCAGCGGAAACTGCACTGTACAAAAAAGTCCAGCTCCAATGCCAATGAAGAAACGAATAGCGGAATAAGCCTTCCACGACTGGGCAAAGAAACCGGCAAAATTAAAGATCACTAGTGAAGAACATCCGGCTAGCATAGCTGTTTTGCGACCGGTTGAGTCCGCCAGTTGACCAGCGATGCTAGATCCAACAAGAAAACCTAACATCTGCATTGATGTAATGAATGCAACAATCCATCGTCTGTCACATACAAGGTTCCACTGTAAATGTAACAGACAAAGAAACAGTCAGTATTCAAATAATTACGTTTAAAATATTTCAAATAAGTAACTATTTAAACGTTTTTGATGGTAGAACAGAAAAAAGTCAGCCCTTTTGTCCTTTTTCATGTTATTTTTATCATATAATCACAAATGTGGTACGGAAACCAGCTGTTATGATAATAAAGTGATGATAAGATACTGGCACAACATTTTGTGTGAAATAGAACTAAGTTGAAAGCAAACGAGCAGACTAAAATATTTTGGTATTATAAGAATATATTACAAAAAAAACATTTCAAATGAGAATGTTATACTCTGTTTAATCTTAATTCCATTTATGTTATATAAATATTGCATTCCTGAGAGAGTGATATGAACAAATATGAATATCGGCCGAGGCATCAGCCAAGGGTGATATGCATACTTCAAGGAGTCAACATTTTATAACACCCTCTCAAGAATGCAATATTTGCCGTAAAGATACAAGGTTTCTGTAAATTTACTGGAAAACTTAACGTATTTGGTAAATACGTTTATTAAAATAATCATAAGAATAACAACACAAATAAAATATAGAGATATCTCACGTGGAGTTGTTTGTCTTCCTGTTTGTTTTTGTCTGTCACTAGACAAACGCTTTACAAGATGATATCAATAAGAGCCTTATCAATTTTGATCATTGCAGTGTCAGTGCAAAATTAGTGGAAAATTTTAATAATAACATAAGCAAAAAAAATGAAATACAGTGTACTCGGGTATTCCGAATCAGTTTTCAAAAAAGATAAATAGACGAATGCTTTAAATATCGTTTATACATATCCACGGATATATCATTGCCAATAAAAAGACATTTCATTTTCTGAATTATTAATATCCCTTACTTTGCATAATATGTCGATTTTCCCAACCTCCATGACCTCGGCTATTTCGAGTCATTTCAGGGTATTCCGAATGACTGCTGTCGTTTATAATTTATACCTGTAATGGTTTACCGAGTGATACTAGTTTAGTAAAATAGGCTTCAGAATGCTACGACAACTACGACAACTTCATATTCGTTCAGCTAACGCAAATTAAAAAGTTTAAATTAAAGGATAAGACCACAATGAACGCTGTACATATATATTCATTGTTACAATTTCAACATTGAAAAATACGCCGTTAAGTATAACACAATGTTGCATGTAAACTGGTCCAAACTTACATTTGACATGAGTTCAAGACATTTTCAAATGAATGGGGTGACACTGGTAAATATTTAAGCGTTATGAAAGAGAAATGAGGCACATAAGTCATAAATAAACACACTTTGGAAACAGAATAGATCAGTTTAAAGTGTGGTGATTCGTAATACCCCATATTTAATGACTTTTGTTTAAGAAAAACAATTTTTTATAACAAAGTGGGGGTCCCAGTGAGGTGTCTGCGCAAAATGTTTTTTGATTTTCTTTATATACCCACATTTATTAAGTTTCATTAACAAGTGTTACTTACTTTAATACATTTTCACATTTAAATTGGGTGGGGTAATCTGGTAATCTCATAATTTCCGTTATTTTTTTAAAAAATGGTTCAGTTTTTTTACCTGAAACTTTTATGATAAAATAATTATGCAAAAAACAACGGAAATTGTATTCCTGTCCGGTCACATGTCAAATTACCCTACCCATTTTAAATGTGAATATCTATAAAAGTAAGTCAAAACGGGTACAGTAACACTTGTTAATGAAACTTAATACATGTAAGTATATTGTCATAAAATATAAAGAAAATCAAAAAACATTTTGCGCACACACCTAACTGGGAACCCACCCGCTAAACTTTATATATCTATAGTGTGATAGGTATATAATATACATCATGTACATGTACTATTTATCTGTGTACATTAAAGGACAATAAATGTAAGCGTTCTTTACAAAGAACAGCTCCGTATTTTCTCTGAAAAAATGGCACTTTGAGTCAACATGCAATATACTTATACCGTATAAATCGCTTGAAAAAAAAATAAGTAAATGTTATAACATACGATTGATTAATATGCAAAGACGTTTAAACTTTACAACGTAACCTTTTTCTAATTTTTGCTCGAGTATTTGTAAAACGTTTAGAGTAACCCGCATTTAAGACTGATCCGGAATACCCGAGTAGACAGTAGTGATTTTGCGTACGAAATATTAAATGTTTCAAAATATCATAATATCATATGCGTAGAAAACAAAATTTGCCCTTTTACTCATAAGATATTCAACTCATGAGATTTATGATATAATATCAAAGTTAAACCACTGGGGAATTTCCATTGAGCATTAACATGAGGTATATTCACTACTGTAGCAGTGTGTTTTTATAAGCAGGGACTTTTTACCCGCATTTGCGGAAGTTAAAAACAATTACTATTATATATTTGAAAGGATTAATTATTTATCCGTTGATATACAAAATATGAAAAAAAAAATTCTAATAGATTTATACCCGAGGTTTTCGTATTATTAATATTTTCCAAATGTTTGAAATTCGGCATACATTTAGCAAAATATGCTAATGTTAACATGTCAAACTTTCTAAATAAAGGAACTGGGAATCGTATCATTTTTATCACTTTCTGATCTCCCTCCTTTTTCAAAAGTAGATATACATTTATCGTATTTGTTTAACAAGCAAATTCCATAGCATGAACTTAATTTCACAACACAAACAGAAAATGCATCGTTGTTCTGCAAAAATCAAGACTATTAATTACAAATTTTCGTGGTTAATGAGTACATTTTACAAGATGAATAAAATACCTCCGAAACGACAGTATTCAAACTATGTGGAAATATGTAGGAACTGCATGTCGCATTTGGTCCAACAGAGCACAGTCGGTTAGTAGATACGTTATCAAGCTTTAACGTAGAAAGTGAGGTAAACTTCACGGTCAGTGTTTCACAGGAGAAGCCAGGATCGTAGCCGATAAACGCCATTGCAAGTAAACTCCAGTACATTAT
The DNA here is from genome assembly GCF_021730395.1 of Mercenaria mercenaria. Taxonomy (NCBI): domain Eukaryota; kingdom Metazoa; phylum Mollusca; class Bivalvia; order Venerida; family Veneridae; genus Mercenaria; species Mercenaria mercenaria. The sequence continues at coordinate 70,617,616 of NC_069361.1, read as the reverse complement.
ACTGCTCGAACTGTGTATGATTATACAGAGGAGTTTTTGCATGAGTCCACATCCTCCAAGATCTTTGATAAGGTGCTCAAATTGTAAACTGTAAGATGCCATATTCTGAAAAACATTTAATGTAAGAAGGAATTCAGGAATTCTATCATAAATCTATATTGAAACGAAATAATTATGAAACTGTTTTACGAGTGGATTTAATGCATCCAAATAGAAAATATTCAATATATAATATCCCTTTGATGTTTCTGCTCTCCATGTTCATTAAGAGTTACATTTCCTTGATCACAAAATTTTCTTTTAATATATGAAATTTATTAAATGCTTATAACTCTACGCTTCTGGTTAAGATATTGTCTATTTTTCTATTTTTGATAAATATATGGACATTTGCCTTCATTTCAAAGCTGTTTAATCATCAAAAAGACATAATATATTGAATATTTTCTATTTGGGTGCATTTGATTTAACATTCAGTTGTGAACAGGATTGCTAAATAATGATCCATGCTACTGTTCGCTGAAAATATAGAACATCTGAAACAGTCCGATAACAGCAAAAACATGCTCTAACAGAATGCAAATATTTAAACCCTGACCGGGACTCGAACCCAGGACATCCCACACCTAAGGCAGACACTTTACCACTTCCCTATAACAGCAGTAGCTATAGCTAGGCAGATTTAGTACACCCTATTCTCTTCCCCACTGGAACAATTTTGCGACAATAACATGTTCGGTGTTCTCCGGATTATTGACGTATTCGCTTTGTAACCTAACGGCAATTTTCATGAAAAGAGAAAAACATCTAATTTTGCCAACATTTTAATCGGTCAAAACTGCCCAAATTTCTCTGACGTGTTCCTTAGTATGAATTTAGTAACAAGTAGTACCAGTGAAATATAACTTACACTGAAGCTTTTATATTTGCCCTTTTAGCAGCTGGCAAACGGCAAAGTCTGCGAGCTTCGTCCAAATTTAAACAATTATTTTACAAGTTTCGAGAGGATTTTAATTGATAGGAAATTAAAGTTACAAACTAAATACCTTTCTGCAACACACGAAGTCATTACATTCACTGTCAAAGAAATCGTTGAAATCATTTAGATATAATGAAAACAAAAGAGGTGAGAGGTTCTCTCCTTATCGAACGTCGACATTGCAGATAAAAATGAGAACATTCAGAATTAACTCTAACGCACGATTTTATATTTTGGTATATATTTTGAATTAATGTCAAACATTTGCCGCTAATATTAAAATTCAAAAGGTTTTGCCAAAGTCCATTTCGTCATATTGTATCAAACGCTTGTTTAAGGTCAATAAAGGCACAGAACAATTTTCCCTGTTAGTACTTTGGTACTGAATCAAATGATAGAGTATGAACATATTATCAGACGTTGAAAATTGTTTCCTAAAACCGACTTGACAGTTGTGCAAAAAGATTATTTTCTTCTATATATTTAGACAGTCTATTCTTAATTACACACGTAAAAAATTTGACCTAGCAGCTAAGAAGTGTAATAGGTCGATAATTTCTGATTTTAAAATATCACCTTGGTTTTTGTTAATGGGGTTTATGACACCAACTTTCCACGATTCTGGAATAACTCCACTATTAAAAACAATATAAAAAAGATTCAAATGTATACCTTTCACTTACTTCGTTTACAATTTTATCGTAAAGCACTTGCTTTATTGCTATTTAATAATTTTATCGCTAAGTCTGTTTCATTTTCCTTAATGGGATTATTGATGCTAAAATTTTTGCACTTCAATGCTACCAATGTTTTGAACAAAATTATCTAATTTTGCATTATCCCAAAGTTTTACAGTTGGAAAATTTTGCGTGATATTATTTTCAACATGAAAACGTTCAATATCAAACGAGATACATAAAGGATTATGTGCATCAGAATACATAGGACAAAAATCTAACATTTGTAATGAACATAAATTCTTAAACAGACTTGATGTACATAAAATATAATCTACAGTACTAACATTCTTGCATGTAACTTTTCCTGGTATATCACCCTAGTTCTTCTGTGTCAAATATACAAATTACTCAGCTGTAAGAAATCTATTAATCTGTAACCATAATTATTTACTGAGCTATCGCTATTTATACGAAATATGTACTAAACTAAAATAGTTAGTCACGCTTTTTGAAATTTGATATATAAGACCGTTAGTTGTATTTTGTGCAATATACGCTTTAATACCCACTTAAAGAATACTAGTTTACATTTGTTTATATCTTACTTCAATTTCTCTCTATTTTGATATTTTTCGAATTCTTATGTTGATCATGGTTTCTATTTAACAATTACACTTTTGGTGATGCATTTTGGTATATCATCGAGCATGAAATATGCGAAATTAGATTGCCTTTAAAAACGTTACTCTACTAGTGTTGGTCAAAGCAAACTAATTGGAGGAATAGGGATTCTCCGCTGCCGAAAGGTGAAGGTCACTTCGACTTCGAATCAATTGCCCTTAACTGATGTGGGTTCGAAATCTCTTTTTGGGTGAAGAAATCTTTCATGTGAGTACTGACTGAAGGTCGGTTGTTCTACCCTAGTGTCTCAAATAATGCTCATAGGGGCATCTTGAGTTTTCTTCCTCCTTGAAAATCTATAATTGCGTCAGTGTGAAATAAACACCCTCCACCCCAACCCCCACCCCCGCCACACACACACACACACACACACACACAAACTGTCCCACCACAACCATCACCACAAACACCTAAAAGGGAATATTTGGATTGAAAAATTGTTGGAATTTAAAAGTAATATATTACTTACAAAATTAATCTTTATCAAAATAGAAAACAAAAGACTAGAAAACAATCATACCTTGGTTTCTTCCATACAAGCCAAGCATTTATTCCCTGAATATAAAATATTGTATTTCGCAACGAGTTCTAGCAAAATGTCTTATTCAAAACATCTAAATTTAAAGTTTAATTATGATATTGTCAAAGTAATTGTAACTTTTAATTACAGTCTGTTCAATTAAGAGATACATAGTGCATATGTTTTGTACTGTAAATAACAATCAATGGCACATATTTACATAGACAAGTTTAAGGACTGGGCAGTTAAACTAAATGTTTATATGCCACTTTGTATATAATGCGTTGCTAAAGGCAAATTCGTCTGTACGTCAAGTAAGTACTATATCTGGGATTTTGACAAATGTAAATGCCATAGATTGTTTTTCAGAGGAATTTAAAAGTAAGTGGTGAAACTAAATACAGAAAAGATGGTAACAGTATGCAAAAGAGGTAAATGAGATATATATTTTTTCCATGTATATACATGCAACGCTTAACATCGTTAATTAAATTCTTAATATAGAAAATGAATACTGTATGAAAATAAATAATGTCACATTAAACACTGCTGCGTGACTTTATTGGAGATGGCAAAACTTTCTCAGTGTCATTGGGGATAATAATCAACAAGGTGCAATAAATATAGAATAGTTTAATCAAGTTTTGTTTGTTTGTGTTGGGTTTAACGCCGTTTTACAACAGTATTTCAGCCATGTAACGGCGGACAGTTAACCTAACCAGTGTTCCTGGATTCTGTACCAGTACAAACCTGTTCTCCGCAAGTAACTGCCAACTTCCCCACATGAATCAGAGGTTGATGGCGAATGATTTCAGACACGACACCATGTCTTTTATCAAATCGTCACGGAGAACATACGCCCCGCCCGGGAACCGAACTCACAACCCTCGCGATCCGTAGACCAATGCTCTACCTACTGAGCTAAGCGGGCGGGTGCTTAATCAAGCAAGAACATGTTGCCTTTGTTTATTTTCAAAAACATAACACTGTTGAATCTTACTCTGGTTAAAAGCAACTTGATACGCAAAAACTAAGAAACGTCCCCCCAAAAACCGACGTAGAAATCGTAATAAAATAATTGAAATTGAAATCATTTGTGCTATATGACCGATCTATACTATTTCAACATTACATTTTGCTAGGCTTTCAATCAAAATTGAAGGAAAACATTTTGATTTTTTTCTCTGATGTCATGTAATTATTGCTAACCAGTCAATAAATGTATGACTACCCTGCAGCCACTCGTATTTTTCAAAGTATTTTTATGCTGTGGCATGTACCTATAGTATCGATATATGTTCCGTCGTAGGAGCTCGAATCAGATCGAAAACCTTTAAGATATTATCAAACCGAATACTATCTGGTCTTATTCTATGATCTCCCCTCACTACTTCAGGATTCCTACATGTATCTTGGTCTGATACGATGGCTGAACCTACAATTATCAGATCAGTTGTTTTAGTAAAGGTAAATGTATAGAAAATGTAACGGCGATAAACATTACACTACTGGTGATCGCATTTTTTTTAAGTTTTATTTGAAATCACGGCGCCAATGTGCAATTATGACATTGCTTTAGAACTGCTTATTGTCTGACATTTATAATTCAAGAAATCGAACTCAACATGTTTCAATCTATCATATTTTCAAATTTCAGAATAGCAACGGTTTTAGGATATATTTACGGGTATTTTGAGCACTACAAATCAGGATGCGCCCTGAAAATGATGTGATTTAACTGTATTTCAGCATTTACTGAATTAGCAATTTACAGTTGTAAATCGCATCGTTTCCGCTTTATGCAAAAAGTCAACAAAAATAAGAAAACGGTCTTATGTATAAACTGAAGAAATCAGGAACCTTTTGAAGAATTTTAAATGAAATCCGGCAGTAAAACATTCTTTGATTCTTGGAATAACCCTACAGGAAATATACAGTAACAACAAAACATTTTATGACGTCTTGGTGCACACAACTACGTGCCGACATGAACTTTCGTGAAAGGTGCGTGTACCAATTAATATTATATACCCTTCTCAAATATGATCATTAGATTGGTCGAAAGGGGTGCACGCGCGGGTCCGCAAAAAGTGATATTGACCCACAAAAGTGATAATGACTCTTGTGATATCACTCACTTTTTCTTATATGTATGATATATGGGCCAGTCAAATTAGTGCATTTGAGAAAGGCATATAATATAACAATTATAGACTTATGTTTCGGTCAATATGTGTTTTACGGACCTGTAAAGATGATATTGACCTCGGACTGCGTCCTCTGTCAATATCATTTTTACAGGCCCGTAAAAACACGTATTGACCTCAACATAAGTCAATAACTGTATAATATTAAAAACTGTTAATTACTCTTTCGTTCCATGTTCCTTTGTAGCGTGTTGATAGTTTTGTTTTGTTGCAATGGCGCACGTGCGAACACGAGTGAAACAAATTTCATAATTTCGTGTTACGTGCTGGCTTATATATTGGCTTTCGAGCCGGAACACATCATGTTTCAAGTTTTATTTACAGCAAATCGGAAAAATTTTTGCCTTTGGCCATTAACAATATAATATAATGTGAAAAATGGCAAGTACATATGTTATATAAACATACGTAATAGTGAACATACATTATTTATACAAATATCAAAATTAGAAAAAAGTTATAGTAAAAAGAGTACGAATACGGAACTTCTTGGCATCTTTCAAATATTTTGCAGTTCTAAACAACATATTCTTATTATTTGTTGGCATAATTGTTGAGAATTTGTTTAACGACGGCCATGAAATTGGCCCAAGATATCTGTTGCGTATATCAGTGTATCTTTTACAACACAAAAGAAAATGATATTCTAATTCTACAGATCTAGTTAACATAAACGATTTTCTCTATGTGTACCAATGTATCTCCCTAATTCAACTTCAAGAGAACGTAAACAAAGTTTAAAACAAGTAAGTTCTTTACGTAATTTATCATTTGTTATAAGGTCTAGGTATTTTTCATAGCAAACTGACGTTTTAAATTTTCTATAGTATTCAAGTTTTGGCATATCAAAAATAGAAGCATACCGGTTTTGATAAACTGGTCTCTTAATTGCCTTTTAAATAAAGATATGTAGTTTGCCCTGGGACTGATGTCTGTTAAGACATAAGAAAATTCTATAGTATCAATAATTGCTTTTTTATACATCTACTCCAAGACATGGGATTGGGGCTATTATAATTATCAACATATAGTGAGTGTATAGGAGAGCTTGTATTCTTATTGATTTTCAACCAAAATTTAAGTGTTCTTTCTTTACATAAAACTGACAAAGGAAACCAAGTTCTCCATATACCGCATAGTTTGGTGTCTGTTTTCTTGCTCCTAAAATGTATTTACAAAATCTCATATGTAGCTTATCAATTTCTTTAATGTTATATACACCCCATATTTCTGCTCCATATGATAAAATTGGAACTACATTGGAATCAGAGAAATGCAATTTTGTTTTAATATCAAGTTTAACCGTATCTAATAAAGATAATAGATTGTGATAAGAACCTAAAGTTTGTTCAGACAGAGCTTTAACAGCAACATTCATATTCCCTGTTTAAGTAAATTTAATACCTAGATAAGTAAAATTGTCCACTTGCTCTGTCTTAATACCATTAATAAAAATTGCTATGTGAAGATGTTGTTTTGTTTGTTTAAAAACACATAATTTAGTTTTAGAAACATTTATCTTCAAACCCCATTTTACAGAATAATGATATAAGCAGCAACCTGGGATTGTAAGCTAACAGGATCAGAAGTAAAAAGTACAATATCATCTGCGAATGATATTAAGTACATAGATAACATATTCAAGGCATTTTCAGTCATATTATTAAAATCAACAGTTGCATTTACATATAACAAGGGAGATAATGGATCGCCTTGTTTAACACCGATGGTGGTTACATAAAAAAATTCTGATATAGCCATCCATATTTGGTCTAAATCTGACACATACTTTAACATTACTGTAGTTTTAATAATGGCGATCATTTTACAACTAATGCCAGATTCTACTTATTTTGAAAATAATGCGTCATGAATAACGGTATCGAAAGCTTTCTCATAGTCAATAAACAAGCACCACAGTTTACAATTAGCAGACAAGACCTTTTGAATAATAGAATGAAGGATGAATATGGCATCAGATGTAGATCGACTATCACGAAAACCGAATTGGGCGTTGTTATAAACATTATCATTTTACACCATTTGTTAATTCTATTTCGTAGTAGCAGTGGAAATATATTGGCTAATACATTTTAATAGTAATATCTCTGTTATTTGATGTGTCATTCATGTCACCCTTTTTATATATGGAAATAATGATTTATTTATTTATTTATTTGGGTTTTACGGCACACCAACACAGTATAGGTTATATGGCGCCAAACAGGACTACAAATTTTGGTTCCACATCTCATTTACATCGAAATAAAAGCATGAGGTATGGAATGGAAATAATGAATCTTTTACACCAGTCTTCAGGGTAAATCCCTGTATCATATATAGTGTTATAAATTATACATAAATATGGTGCAATAAAAGTTTTTGCGTCAATGAAAAAATCTGCAACAATTTTGTTAAGATCCGAGGACTTATTTCTCTTAAGCTTAACATGAAATGAAAACTGCACGAACTTATTCAACATTCAAAATGTCCTAAATATGCCTCAGCAAAATAAAGATAGGGCTTTTGTCAAAAGGAAAAGGCTTTCCTTAAAATGTCAATGAATGTGTGTATGCCATATTTAAACTTACTTGATCGGTTCGTTTTGCGAAATTCCCATTCTCCACTGTCCCGGGTTTTTTACGTTTCTACCATCAGTGAACAAGGGGAATTCCAGTCGTGTGTCTTCATCAGTTCCGACCATTTAATAAAAATATATGATGTGAATGAAATAGGTGAGTACAGTACCAAAACTGTGTCATCCGTGTCTAATCTTACTAGTAATGTTAAAAATAGCGGATTTAATTATTTCCTGTTAGAATACTAATATCTGTTATTATATACCTATAACATATAAAGTCTGTAAACAATCTGCTTGTATTCCATAAGTAAAAATGAACAGGCAAAAAAAAATTCCGTATTGTATCTTTTGTAATTGCATTACCTGACACAGTTCTATAGGTTTTGAAAGTTTATTTTATAGATGAAAAGGGCGCTATAAAAATCTGGTAAATAATAAATAGCGCAAACAAAAACTTCACTAAGTTCCATTTAAAATCGATCAACATTAAAAATTTCGTTCAATAACAAAACACCAAATAAAAAGGTGGAGGTGCCTTGTGAGATCCGATCTCGAGCCAAATACAGCATCCCAGATCGAGCTTCTATTATAATAACCCTATTTCATTGTATAAAATTATTGTCAAGGATGGCATAATTATAGCGCAAGATGTGTGCTAATCTTGCAGACTAATGGTTAAGCTTTTGGCCTATAAATCTGAGCGCTTAATTCCGCTAAAGCAAGCTATTATCACCTCATGAATATCACTAAAACGTCTATGTCATAACTGATGAATTTTTGTTCATGAACGACCAAAAAAGCACAAAAGTAAACTTCTTTCCATATATCCAGTCACACATGTAGTATTTGACATGCTGAAATAATATTGCAAAAGGTTATCAATAGATATGAGGGGCAAAACTGCAAGACATGCCCAATTTGTAATTTGCTTAGCTGGTTGGTAACTCTAATGAATTTTGGCTACAAAGACGTGTACCAGTACTGGCACGCGAGTAGTCCCCGGACAGAATTCGCATATATTTCGTCCTCAAAAGCTTAAACAATATCAAGAATAAAAACGATTAACATATATACATACCTTAGCTCCAGTATTACCAGTTTAGGGGAATTAGCGAGACCCGAAAAGGGGTCTGTAGAACGTCAAATTTTAACATGCTCGATAGTAATGACCGGACGCCATTTTTTCATGAATATATTTATCGGGAACTGCCCATATAAGCTGGATTTATGAATAAGACAAAATTATGATATTTTATGCAACTGTAAAAAGATCACAAGTTTGTGTCAAATTTATTTGTCCCAGCCATACGGAAAATTGCGGCATCAGAAAATAGAATAATCATGCTCAAGTAACGGACAGTAACTGCCTTATCGAACAAATTATGAAACATTTTGGCATATTAGTATTGTTGTCACAAAGAAAATAAGTTTTCTTGTTGAAAGTATATGTATCGTCTGCTAGTCGTGAAGTAAAGACATGTAGCCTTAATCTTAAACCCCACAGACGGGCTTTTCTTGCGCATGCGCAATAAAAACGGAATCCCCGCCAGTGAAAATGTAAACATGTAACCATGCGGTAGGATTTCCACGATTATTATACTTATATGATAACCTGTGAAAAAATAAACTTGATAAACTTCTCCTAAACAAACGTCTGTATGATTAGGCACAAAAATGTGCAGACGAATCGCGAAAAGAGAGCGTTGCGGGAAGGTGTCCGGGGACTACTCGCGTGCCAGTATATATCTATTTGTTAATTTTTCTTCCATTGAAGGATAACTATTAAGTTGTCACGATGTGAGAGACGTTTTGGAACTTTTGTATTTCTAATTATTACATATACGATAATACAAGTTTTAAAATAACAGTGCCTGTGAATACTGACGTCACGCGGTTTAGTTATGACTTACTTTTGAATTTCATATAGTCTGTTTTGTATATTCACAACTTTATATCTTCAGACTTTTTCAGATTTTCTTTAGATAGCTTATATTTGAACAATAAAGACATAATTATATATGTAACGATCTACGTTTCAGTACAACAAATGTTCGATTTGAAATTTGTGTCAGTAACAAATCATTTTGCAATTGTAGATGAGCTGGATTCGAACACGAGACCTCTCAAACAAAATGAGAAAGCACTACATCGTCGCTATACAAGCTAGAGTATATATGTGCACAGTTACTCTCTACCATATTACATGCATTCCTCCATATTGAAATTCGTCCTCAAATACGATGCATTTGTAGGGCGTTCATATCTACTCGTTGATAATTTACGTTGAGCACAAATGTAATTGACCGGGACTCCAAGTCGGGCCCTATCATTTCTAATATGGACACTACTACGTCGCTACAAAAGCTCTGTAGCATGGATGTTAAATGTATCCTTACATTATACCACTTAAGAACACAACCCTCAGACCAACCCTTATTCATAGTTAACTGCTCGAATTTATTTCAAGAGTACTTAAAATTAATTTTAAGCATACACATTTGTCGTCGCCTCTTCTTGAATCCATTATATTCCTCTGCAAATAATACACCATACGATACAGCTTGCACCATCAATAATTTATCAATGTTTCTCATTGCAGTTCAGTTGGAGCGCACGGAAAAAATACGCAAATATTAGCATGTCCGCACGCATTTAGTGTATAATATTATAATATCCTAACTAAAAGTTAGTGTTAATATCTCCATGGTTACGAAATATATATATTTAAGATACTTTTCGTTCAAATTGCTTGAATCCGGTTTATACCTGAGTCTGTAATATATCACAGGCGCATCAGATCTGTTTTTACTCAGTCATAATTAATATATTATATTGTGCGCTAATAAGTGGTAAATGGGACAGAAATCGTCCAATATGAAAATTGTCAGCCAAAGTCTCTTGATATGAGAATAACTGATTTCCAGACAGCCAGTTTATTTGGATAATTCACATTATTAAACAGTCAGCAAACAGTCGTAGGTGTGGAAGGGAATATCCGGCTCTCTGGTGACTATTTACAAAGTTGCTTGCAGCGCCTTGTTACCTGCTAAACAGTTGTCGCGAGCCAGATATTCCCAGACGGGTTTTTCTGTGTTTTCAACGATGTTTATAAATCAGACATGTAAGATGACTCTCATGCTGTAACTAATATTTAAGGAACTACATTTTTGTAGTAGATTCGCGCAGTATTTTTTTTTTTTATTTTATGTAAAATGAAATAAAAATCAGTAAGTTTTATATCTTGATTCATACAATGTTATTATTTATATTGAATATTGTGTGCAAGAAAAAATTATATCATTGATTGTAGGTGCGGATGGGAATATCCGCCTCACGGGTAACTGTAGCCTCGTTACCGCCAAAACTGAGACTCTCGAATCGGATATTCCCATTGTCTACAGCCTGAAAAAGAATCTTATATTTAATTAGTGAAATCCGATTCCTATAATTTTAAATTTCCGATTGGTAGTATTCGTGAATGTTCGCCAATCGGAATATTAATTTTGTGGTATTATTTGATGGAAATGGTCATATTCGTAGACATTGCATGTAAATTTTGCTTTGACAAGTAAATATACTTCGCCAAAACAGAGGACCTAGTTTATGAAGTATTTCAGGGGTCACGAAGTAAAAAATCAATATTCAATATTTCTATTCTGAATGAAACGCATATTTTGACAAAAACGCATTCATTCTTTGCTCCAGAACGTCACCAAGTATTACCGGATGTGTCATTCTGATGAATTCGGGCAAATGATGTCCTGTAGAACCAAATTCTTTGTTTCTTTAAATCGTATGATACAACTGGACGATATAAACAGCAAAACTCCACAGATAAAATACATGGTCCCGGGAAAAAGTCCATCCTGTTGAAAGATGAAACAACCTTCAAACATGTGCTACATAATTATTTAAGCACACTGGAAAAGAGGATGCGATTCTATCACTATGATCAATACGATATAATTTTAATATCTAATGAGAATAAATTTCCTATGATCTGACTGAAAGTTTCCGCCAATGGCTTGGATAGCACGCGAACTGTATTAAAATCAATTAATCATGTTTTTATTACAACTGTAAGAGATAGCAGGACTGACGTCGACGTATATATTTCAGATAAAATATGTTGCCAGTCGTGTCATGTAACTGAACAAGAGTGTCATAGTGCTCCTGTTTGGCTCACCTAAGTATATGAACTATTTTTATGATGACTCAAACATGAAGATTCATTTTTTTCTAAATATCGCCTGTCACAGTTGTAACGATTTTACTTTGAGTCAGCTGCGAGTCAGACTTTAAACACGTTCATCGCTTCGAAGAAAAGCTAATATGATTATGTGACGGCTCTAAATACTCGTATTTGTTAGAGACCTTGACCGCCCTTGTGGTCGAATGGTACAGCGTCCGCTTCGAATACGGGAGGTCGGAGGTTCGCTCCCTGGCCGTGTCATACCAAAGACTTAGAAATGGTACTAAATACTTCCTCGCTTGGCGGTCAGCATTAAGAGGATAGTACCAGGACTGGTCAACCTGGTGTCAGTATAATGTGACAGGGCGGGGAATCATGTCACGTGTCTGTATACAGCGTGGTGTTCTAGTTAGGCAGCACCGCGTAGTTGGGCTTTATGCTCACTGCTACAAAAAGTCACCTCAAAAAATCTTGAAAAAGACGCTAACCCCCAACCCCTACCCCTCACACACGCACACGCGCACGCATGTACACACGCACGCATACACATACTACTAAGTGAAATACCTACATATAGTTGGTCAGAGGCTTGTAGAAGTAAACTATAAAGAAATCTACATTTCCATAAGACGTTTTATAGAATAGAGCCAAATCATACATATCAGATTATTTAACTAATACTGTGAATTTGCAAAAAAAAGGTTGTTGAAAAGAAGATCGAAAAGAAATCTTCCTCTTAAAGGTAAGAATAGAACTGCAGTGAGCCTTTGACAGACATAACACGGGCAGACGTTCAAAAAAAATATCGAATTTTAATTCATTTTCTTAACCGTATTGCGGGTCAAGCACTTGAAAAAAATATACCCACTAGATCAACGCACTGGAAAAAAGATGCTTGAATAGAAATCAAAAAGAAAAACATTTATCACTTTCTTAAGCACGAACGTACCAGATGGGTGAGGAACGGGGCCGCAATCGCACCAAGTCTTCCAACTGTAGCTTGAAAACTGTAACATGTAGTCCTAAAATACGTTTTTTTAAATTTAAAAGAGTTTATCATAGTGTCTTTAAAAGCTGACTCTTATTTTATGACACATATTTAAAATCTGCTTGAATTTTAGGATATCGTACGTATGTAAAAATGCAAAAGTTTTCTTGAGATAGATATATTTATTTAAGTAGAGTAAGCACACACAGAGTGGAACTGTTATTGTAATTGAACTTGTTAATGTTAAAACTGGAAAAATAGAAAACTAACGAATCATAGATGAATTTCCTCAAAACTTTCGCAGAAGACGTAGCAACAAGGAAATAACCTACCAAATTCAACTGGAAAACTGCTATCACCTAAAATCTAACAAGTTTGTAAATACTTAAATACTGTTTCCATAAAAGTCAGATTAAGATATTCGTTGTCGCAGATAAACGTCTATGCAGTCTTCGACAGCAAAAATGAGTTTATGCCCCTCCCCTCTCCCACCAGATGCCCCTCCCCTCTCCCACCAGATGCCGCTCCCCTTTCCAACCAGTTTATAACCAATAAACCCTACCAATTGTGAAAGGTTAAATTCGAAGGTTTCACATGATCAAGTAGTTCTAAAAGACTGAAAGACGAATGATCGGCCTTCACTTCAAGTTACCGACACTAACTACTGACATACCTTACTACTGTAGGATACAATTCCGTTGTATAAACAATTAATACAGTGTCTGCTGCTGTAACTGTCATTTTTGCCAGCAATGACACCACCAATGTAGCCATCGTGAGATACTCACAATTCTGTGAGAGTTTATCTGTAAAGATAAGACAGAAATGTACTGTAAAGATGTCATCAAATAACAAAATACAGTCCATTTATCATAGCTGCATGTTTTACAAAATATTATATCGTGTACTTCATTTACTCATTTATAAAATAAAATGTTACGTAAATGGGCCTGCTGGACTCGAGTTCTCTTACTAATAATATAGGTACTCCGCAGTACAGTTGGTAAGTGTAATCAATATTACACTCTGTTGTTAATAACGAATATTTACAGCATGGAAAAAATAACAATTTTTTTCGTATGAACAATACTTATGCAAGAAAATCAAGGTTAGGCCTTTCCGCACGATTGTACGGTGCCCCTAAAGTGACATGTTACACACTTTTTTTCCAATTAGGTAATGTGAGACTTTTTTTATTTCGTTTAAACGAAATGATTTCGTTTAAACGAAATGATTTCGTTTAAACGAAATAACTTATTTCGTTTAAACGAAATCATTTCGTTTAAACGAAATAAGTTATTTCGTTTAAACGAAATCATTTCGTTTAAACGAAATAGTTATTTCGTTTAAACGAAATCATTTCGTTTAAACGAAATCATTTCGTTTAAACGAAATAACTTATTTCGTTTAAACGAAATCATTTCGTTTAAACGAAATAATCATTTCGTTTAAACGAAATAACTTATTTCGTTTAAACGAAATAACTTATTTCGTTTAAACGAAATCATTTCGTTTAAACGAAATCATTTCGTTTAAACGAAATAAGTTATTTCGTTTAAACGAAATAGTTTATTTCGTTTAAACGAAATGATTATTTCGTTTAAACGAAATGATTTCGTTTAAACGAAATAAGTTATTTCGTTTAAACGAAATGATTTCGTTTAAACGAAATGATTTCGTTTAAACGAAATAACTATTTCGTTTAAACGAAATGATTTCGTTTAAACGAAATAACTTATTTCGTTTAAACGAAATGATTTCGTTTAAACGAAATGATTTCGTTTAAACGAAATAAAAAAAAGTCTCACATTACCTAATTGGAAAAAATGTGTGTAACATGTCACTTTAGGGGCACCGTACGATTGCACGCACAATTTGGCATTATTCTCAAAATAATGTTTGCAACCAAAGTACAGTTCATAAAATATACAAACGTGTTTGTAAACATGGACGGATCAAAACGGAAGGGGAAGAAGCATTTTGTAGAAATATTTCGACTGCAAAAGAAAACAATACATATCGTAGCCCTGAATAACCTATAAACCAGGCCTGTCTTTTGTATAAGTACAAAAGTACAACAACACGGTTGATCCATTTAAATGAGTTCTACATCTTTTTATAGCTAAAACTCATTTTTCTGACGGTAAATATCAAAAGTGACTCAACATGACTGTGTGATTTATCATTGGATAAAAAACAGACCTGATAGAGATAGTGTATTTGTTTTGGTGTAAGATTAATCCAATATCGCATCTCGTAAATGATACTTTTTGCCAGTTATAATTCAATGGAAACATGTTAAAATACTATATACACCAGTTGGCGACCTGTAAGCTAAGAAAAGAATGGTCATGGGCTATCTTCCTGTCTGATTCATTGTATTAAAAACAGGATACGAAAGGCATATGTATACAAGGCAATGGCGTCTCAAAACACAAAACGACTTGCCCTTTGAAAAGGATGATTCTAGAATCTAACAAATAGCTTACCTATATTTCACATTATTTTATCATCAAGAAGCTTTAGGTGGCCTTATTATCAGGTTACTTCTTCAGTTTAAAAGGATGATTTACTTTAGACTATGTTCATTTTCTGAAGATATCACTATGGACATCATGTACAACACGATATGATGTGATTTCTTATATTTAGTTATTTTAGAAAACACTACATGATAACATTTCTGCTGATAAATACCCTCCGACTGAGTGGGGTCAGTTTTTTTTCTGATCCTTTTTGCGTTCCCCTTGTTAATTTGCATAGTAGCGTTCTGTTTTCTATGCTTTAAATTATCTACTTCTATATTCTGTTGAAAAAAATTGAACCTGAAAAACTTTACGTTTCTTACCAAAATGTTGTAAAATACCGGAAACACAACTTAGTATACTGGACATACCAACTGTGACGTAACAATACTTCCTTCTACCAAATCTGAAATTAAAAATACATAAATATGAGGAAAAACTGCAATCCAGTTGATATTTCTTTACAATGTCAATGTACATGAAGTTATATACACAGCTCAACATTAATACGTAGTCCAGCCAGTAATACACATGTATGTAACATTGACCATGGTTTACTGTAGGGAAAATAAGGAGGAATTTAGTTCCCATCGATATTGGAATTAACCTGGCCCTCTAAACGTCAAATCACCAAAATACAAAGTGTCAAGAAAGATATTTGGTGTGTCAAAATAGGTTAGATGTGCATCAAGAATTAGAATTAATGATACTGCTAGTTATACCGGACGTTGGTTTATCAAATGAAATGAGTTCTCCTTCCAGACAGCCTGACATCTTCCTACATAGGCGCCATGCATGCAGTTTATACTAGTATATAACTTGTGATATACAGCGACATGTACATGAAGCAAGATGTCACGGTACGGACTTGGTCACGTAATAGAAGAATATGTGTCAAGCTGCCGGTTAGCTCAGTCGGTAGAGCACTGGCCCTGTAAGCGAGGGGTCCCGGGTTCTAGCCCCGGACTGACTGCACATTTTTCTTACCCTGTGATACATTTGTCAACCCCAGTGTTTATCATAAGCCACAATAACATGAAATAGAAATACTGAATCATTTTTCAAGATATTGAGCATTTAAAAAGCAGCCAGAACCGTATTCCTCATATCGAAGCACCATTTGAATTATGCTGCAATCGAAAGAAAAAAAGACAAAGGGCATTATATAACCAATACCATTTATTTTAAAAACGAAAGTGGTTTTGTAAAATAATGTCAATAATAATGTCAATATAAGAATTATGTGTATGATATAATTCCAAGTACAGCGCCATAGAGTCTTGTCCTCAGTAATTATCACAGAAAATGTATGTGACCTTTACTACCTGGAATTCTAACGTCCCCTTAATATCTTTAGCAATATCTTTCATATTTTAAAAAGTACATTTATTTGATGTTCCATGTTTTAAGACAAATATATTCTTAATCATCAGCAAATTCGAGTCATGCAATGATATTATATTAATCATTTTACGATTTTTGTCGAATATAAAACGTTACAAATAGGCAAATAGTATTAAACGTGCACAATCTATCAATAAAAATGATTTCTAGGCATAAATGTTGAGGTCAAATATCAAACTAACTTGTTTTCTTTCTAAGATGTGACAGGATAAATAAGTCAATTTGCTTTTTTTCACGATTTTCTAGCAGTATAATAACTCGTTCGTTTGTTCTATACATTTATGCGCATTTATCCGTATTTCTGTGACTTAAAAGGGGGTTGATATCACAACATTGTAATTCTACTATGATATTGACAAAAGTTCTTAACATGTGAGTTATTTCATGAATGTACCATATGTAGTATGAAAGTAATTTCCCAAGATATTGAGGGGATGTTACAAGTTTCAATTAGCTTAAAACATTAATGCTTGAAAAACTCATTTTACCTGTTTATTAACGGCCCGGTAAATGATCTAGCAGGTAAGTCCACTAAGTTTATGAGGAATATGGTCAAGTAAATGTCCGCAGAAATGCTCTCCATCCCGAGGGTCATAGCGTACCAAGCAGTGCTAACTGAAAACCTTGAAAAAAAAGGGAAAATAGCGACTATTGATATGAATCTCATTATATTGAATCACCTTCTACTGTGTATTTGAGCGTTAGAGTGTCTGGGCTGAACAGTTGAGCTTTGTGGGCAATAACGAAAAAGAGACCAGTGAACAGAATAGCACAGTTGAATGTATTATGGGGGTTAATCAGCCTAGATGGAATGATAAAAAGATATACCGGTGTGGAATTAGTATGTCATATTGTTTTAACTATTTATAACCATGCAACATGTAAATTTCGGTTATGAATATTTTACATAAATCTACATAAATTCTCTCAAACCGTTGAAAGATAATATACTACATTTTCTTCGTACCATCTCATTCCTTCTTTTACTATCATAAAAGAAAGATACTGATACTTTATTGCTCAGTCCTTAAAGACGCGTCACAAAAGAACTGTATTCTTTTGACAGTGTGTTTAACGTGTAAACATTTTATTCATTGAATATAGCAGTGTACACATTATTTGATTATTAAGCCGAGTTTATCCCACATTTTGTTTCTATAGGGTAAGATAGTTCTTAATCTATGTTTTTAAAACTATTATACTGAAAAGAGACTGACTGATTATGTTTGCAAATGAAGTTGTGAAAACACATAAATTTAGGGAGGGTCTTTATTGTCCACCTGTCATCTGGTAGTATAGCTGTATTATACATTTTTGTATCAGCATTATCAGAATGATTTTTACGAATTTCCTGTAGGTGGGAAAAGTAGGTCACTAGGTTGTGGAGGGTCTTAAATAACACAATTATTATACATTTTCACGATATGAACATTGTGGCATGATTAATGTCTTGCACATACTTCCTAAATGACACGATTATTATTATTATTATTATTATTATTATTATTATGATTATTATTATTATTATTATTATTATTATTATTATTATTATTATTATTATTATTACAGGTATAGCAGATATTTCATTAGCAGATATTTCATTTATAAAAACAAATAGTGTACGATATAAGAGCGTAATACTACTTTACCACAGTAAACACAAGGATATGGTTACATTTCGCAGCTCTTTTGACGTCCAAAGTGTAGCAACAGTGTACACAGTATTTTTGTTTGATGTTGTATTTATTTCTTTTACCGCCGTCTTGAATATATTCTTTAGATCAGGTTTATGCACTCCGTTTACAATTGCCACAAACTCGATTGTCCTCTCAGCACGTTCAAGTTTGAGCTTCGAGACCAACCATCTAAAACTTTCAGGAACAAAGCTGCAAACCAAATGAATAAGAAGTCCAGATACTGACAATAGAGAATAGCAAATTAAATTTGAAATCAATTGTTAAAAACTATTTAGAGGAAACACATAAGAGCTATTAAGTTGATGTTTTTGTATATTGTAAAAACATAATGTGTTGCTTATAAAAAGGTGTGATCACATTAAAATACTTACATTATTTTTGCCAAAGAAAAATCAAAGATTATTTGAATTTCATATAATTACTTTAAAACTGTCTAAATTATGACATGAAATAACTATCCTTCATCTTATGTCAGAATCGAACACAAATAAAACCAGGCAGCATAATATAACAAATTGTGTTTGTGACCGTTCCAGTCCTGGTCAAAAGCAAGTGAATTGGTCAGTGAGTTATATTATTTTATGTAGTAAACATTTGCTCTGATCGTTGAGAAAAGGGGTATTTACCTTAATGTATGACAGAAGTAATATTATAATCTACATTTCTGCTAAACAAAGGAAAAAATACAAAAGTTTATACATGTAATTATTATTTTGCATAATGTTTGAGACTAAGTATACTTAAAGATATCAAATGAATTTCATTCAATAACAGCTGATTGTTAAATACAAAAACAGCCAGCAGTACACATTTATACTGTGTTTATCTATACATGTTAACAGTGACCTAATGCATAGTTCTTTTGAAATCACATAAACTTGTTAATTTTGTGTTTACATAAACTATATATGAAGTAATTGTTCATGTCTTTTAATGTGAATTTTGGATCTAATATTCCATTAATAAGGAGGGCAATGATAGCCCTATATCGCTCGCTACAGTTTCACAGCTCAAACTGCCAAATTACTGTAGAAACTAGACTTCAGGTTTATGTAGTGCTCAACTTGAGCACGCATATTTACCGTTCCGATCCAAAATTCAAGTTTTGGCTGAACACTGTAATACCTATGTGTTGATAAATGAAAGTTACCCTCATTAATTTTGATATAGGCATCTATGAAATTTTTAACGCATCATATAAGATTGCAATATGTTGAAGCTATCACCTATTAAGATAAGTAAAATTAGGCATGCAAAACTGATTTAAAGTTTCTTTAATGATACGAGTTTCAGTTAAAAACTGTGTGACACCCTATATGGCTCCTTTCAGATATAGTTCCTCGCGGAGCTATATTCCGAGCACGTTTTCGTATATAGCTCCTGGCTATACATAATTATATCTGATAATTTTGCAGAGTGTTATTTGGGCCTATGATTCCCCTCCCCCCGCCTTGGGTAAGCAGGGAGGTATACATATTTGCTCTTCTCTGTCAGTGCGTACGAGTACACAAGAGAGACGTACGTCCCAAAGATGGGTACCATTTCATTGACAATCACCAAACTTTACGAAAATGAAAACTTGCAAACGAAGTTAGGCAACTGGGCTTTAGTTTCTGTATCTGGCCTGGCAGTTGTGGCCCTGAATTTACTCCCAATACATATTGTGACAATCATTCATCCTCTGAACTATGTGAAAGAGTCACAAAATGGACAGAAATATTGATTGACTAACAATGGTTAAGTTACGACACTTACATTAGACTTTAGACATCATATGTGAAATATTGTGACACAAACTGGTCGTTAAAATCTATACAATGATCAGATTTAACACAAATTTCATGTAGTCTCAAAGGAGAATAAGTATCAATGCTTAAAATGTTCTGTGAAAAAAGCGGCAAAGTGCGGACATCCGTATCCTATCGACGAGGTTTTAGTTTAGTATGTGTGGAAGCCCCTACGGAAATACCCTGTGTGTTTGTACAGAAATGACGCGGTTATCTTCTTAGGATAAATTTACAATGACGCGGTATTTCAACGATAACGATTACTTATTCGGTCTGTCATTCTCTGTAAATGCGAAAAAATATGTCTAAGAGACAATGTCGTGACACATCGAGCATAAGCCCAAGTTTTAGACAATCTATGTTAGTAGCCGAACTCTGCATTCAAGCTCAGAATTTATTTATTACTATGAAAGATTAAATGTCGGTTGCTGAGCTCGATATTGAAGCTCTATATTCTTTAACAAGACAAACCCATGTCCATATTTGTCGTTAATATATTGTGCATATTACTTAAACTAACGTTGACGTACCATAGAATCATTAAAAAGAATAAGCCAAGGATTGTCTTCAGCAGGTGTATTCTTTTCCAGTCGCGTAACCACCATGACACGAGTGCAAAAAGCATAGAAATGACAGGTTCTGAAGGGATACACACCACTAACGGCCGCCATAACGGTGGTACAAATTCTATCATATGCGTAAATTGTACTGTATAAAAAAGTCCATCTCCAATACCAATAAAGAAACGAACAGCTGAATATGCCTCCCAAGACTTCGCAAAAACACCCGCAAAGTTAAAGAGAACCACTGTGGAAAACCCTGCAATCATAGTTGTCTTGCGGCCAGTGGAGTCCGCCAGTTGACCAGCGATGAGGGATCCTACAAGAAAACCTACCATCTGCATTGATGTAATGAATGCAACAATCCATCGTCTGTCACATACAAGGTTCCACTGTAAATGTAACAAAGAAACTGCTAGCGTTC
Source organism: Mercenaria mercenaria (assembly GCF_021730395.1). NCBI lineage: Eukaryota > Metazoa > Mollusca > Bivalvia > Venerida > Veneridae > Mercenaria > Mercenaria mercenaria. The sequence goes on along the minus strand of NC_069361.1, from coordinate 70,596,391 downwards.
AAATATATATCCATGTATAACATAACATGTAAAATTATTTCAGTTTCTGGGGAAGAACAGTAGGCAGTCTGTGGTTAGGGTGGCTTCAAATTACTTGCCCCATTCCGCTTTGTGTTTGTAACCTGTTTTCGGGTGTATGGTATTTGTATGTGAAGAAACAATCCAATGGACTCAAATATAGTCGGTGCCTATGTACCAGCTAGAGCATGAACTAATCCTAGGTGGACAACCTGAGGTTTTCCACAGCCATCAAAAGCTTGAAAGTCACCAAATGATCTATCATTGTGTCGGTGAGATGTTATTCCAAACAAAACAAAAACAAACGGAACATAGACAGGGTTGCAGATTGACGATTCGTATAACTGCAATGTAGAGTTCTTCACCTTGTACAATGCATGTCAGATCATCACAGAAGTTTCAATCCATTCCTATTAGTGGATATTGAGATACCTGCTTACATACAAAAAACTTTACCAAACACTGCGGAGAAAAATAAGGGGCATAACGTTTTAAAAAGGCAAAGTAGAGTTATGGAACCTTTGCACTGCATGTCAGATCATCACACAGTGAACAAGTGTGTGAAGTTTCAATCCATTCTCATCACTGGGTACTGAGATGAGATATCAGTTTACAAATGTAGTTACAAAAAATAACGAAAAAATGATAAGGAAAATAATCTTGTAAGTGTGTGTGAGTAAGTACGTGTGTGAAGTTTCAATTGTGCAATCCATTCCCACAAGTGTTTAGTGAGATACCAATATACATACAAAAATAAACCAAATCGGTACACCGACGCCGACGCCCACGCACGGGTGAGTCCAATAGCTCTACCTATTCTTCGAATAGTCGAGCTAAAAATGAAACAATACCTCCGATACGGCTGTATTCAAGCGCTGTGGAAATATGTAGGAACTACACATTGCATTTGGTCCAATAGAGCACAGTCGGTTAGCGGATAGGTCACTAAGGTTTAATGTAGAAAGAGTGGAAAACTGCACGTTCAGAGTGTGACAGGTGAAGCCAGGATCGTAGCCGATAAACGCCATTGCAATTGTGCTCCAGAATATAACGGTGCTCGAACTATGTATGATTATACAAAGAAGTTTTTGCAGGAGTCCGCATCCTCCAAGGTCTTCAATAAGATATTCAAGTTGTGAACTGTAAGATGCCATTCTGAAATACTTCAGAAGTAAATAGCAATTTTATCCAAACATTTACGTAGATAAAGAACAAACTGTAATAGTACTGTTCTTTGAGTGTATTAAGAGGTGTTCCCGTTTTTGAGGTCGGATTATGTTTACTATTATACGTACCAAATCCAACGTAATGTATAGCCGTTGACAAGTGGTTAAGTTTCGAAGCACTTGACAGTTACCGATGTGGGTGGGACGTTCTTTCTAAATAAGAGGAAGCCATCCGGCTGGTTTTGTTGAAAGTCATTGATTCAGCCAAGGTGCCCGCTCATGCCTGAGGTGCAATTCGGGTCTTCTTCTAGCATCAAAAGCTGAAAAACTAACTAAATTATCTAATTTGTGTCAGTGTGACTCTAAACACATCAAATAATCAAATAAATATAGCTTTATGTTTACACATGCGTGTCTTTTTGTCATCGAACATCAGAAAAAAGCCTTTAAAATATCTCCCTTACAGCAGTCATCTTATCTCTGATTTTTATATCGATTAGAAACTAAATCATTTATGTTCACTACAAAGAATGACTCTTTAAACTTTATCAATTTGATAATCTTTTCACTAAAATACACGGTTTGCTCTGTTCTTTTTTAAAAATAGTTTCGACAAATACAAGTATCTACGATACATTATTAGTATATTTTGTATACGATGACCATTCTAAACATCATGACAATCGCACGCTTCCATAGAAGTGTGACATATATTTTATATTTTATAATCCTACAAAGTTTTATTGAAAACTATCGTACCGTTTCGGAGATATTTAGTTTTGTATCAGTGTAGTCATTTACAACTGTTTATATGTGGACACTTAATCTCAGGCAGTCCTTAAAAGACAGGGCTCGTCCTAGCAGGCCAAAAACAGCAGTGACGTCAAAGAGCATTGCAGCTGTAAGACATCTGATTGATGAAGACGCCAGGTACACAGTGTCCGAGATAGTGTCTTTTCCTGGCACGTCAACGGGGAGAACTAATGAGATTCTCGCCAAGCAAGCACTCGGGTTTAAGACAGGTTTGTGCCCGATGTATGCCTTACATCTTAACCGAGGAGCAAAAGGCCAATAGGGTCAAATGTGCTAAAGAAAGGCTGAAAAAGTTGCCCAATTTAGATGACCTAAATATACTTTTATTAGCCACAGCTTCGCGTTGACAACAAACAGTAGCTGCGAAAAGGTAACCGTGGAACAGTAATTACAAAAAGAACTAAAAGTTCCAAAAAGGTTTTGTATTTCTTCTTTTTTAACTCGAGTGATACCGTTGTACAAATTCCTACACCGTCAGTCAGTCACTGGAATATCATAGTTCGTACATTTTATGCAATTTCGAAATTGTGGTAGTTTGAAGAAATAATCCATTTAGAATGACATGCTTCTAAATATTTTTTTGTAAATTTTTCATGTCTTTTAAAACGCTTGTGTTGTTTTAGCTTTTCTGGTGCACCAGGAAGAAGTCTTCAATAGATATCTGCATTTATTAAATACATTAAGGTAACTGCTAATAAATTTATATTTACAAATTTACTTAAACGAATCTGTACAAACACATGTTTTTTGTTATGCACATAATCAAAAGATATCTTAAAACTATAATATTTAGTTTGCAAGTAACAGATATTTTTATTTTATGCTAACTGATAAAATACTGTGTGTCATCAGTGAGATATAATCCATATCACTCACTGCATATCACCCACTGTAAATGATATAGCTTCGCCGATCTTATAAGATTCTTTCACTGGTTATAGGTGCAGATGGGAATTTCCGGCCTCGAGGGTAACTGTTTAGGCGGTAACGAGGTTCCTACCGAGTTACCGCCTAAACAGTTACCCGAGAGCCGGATATTCCCAGCTGCACCTATATTCAGTGACAGAATCTTTTTCTTGCATACCGATATCAAGATATAATAATAAAAATAAAATCAGTCGAACGGCTTTCTTTTTAGAACTATTTCTTATAGTAGTGTATGTAAACAAAGCGCGGGAAAGCAACGTACGTAAACAGGAAAGACGTCATGACGTTTCAAAGACAAATAACAATGTTTAGTTCCGTTTTGTTTAATCAGTTGCAGCGTAAACGTTATGAATTTTTGATAAAATAACGTGTTTTGAATCGAGAAATATACTATCAGGAACAAAGAGGAACTGTCAAGGTACTGGATTTTTATTCCGTTTTTCGAAATAAAATATAAATAACTACATAAATCTTCTACATATATGTAGTTCGTAATACGTCATTTAAAGCACGAGAGTCATCTTACACCCCGGGGTGTAAGATGGATTTTTCCAGCACCGGTAAAATTACCGGAAATCCCCGTCTGGTATGCAAGAAACTTGTATATTGTGTATAAATTTCAAATTATCTGCTTAAAACAGGATGAAAATCGTAGCCGCACTTTGTTCTTTATAATGTATTTCTCGATTCAAATTATTTTACTTAATGAGAATTTCATAACGTTATGCAGCAAGACATAAAATAAAATGGAACTTTATGTCGTTTGCGTCTTTCTAACGTCGCAACACGTCTGACTTCATGTTCGTTTACGAGAGTCTGTTTCCCGCGCTGAGATTAAAATTTGTTGCGAAATGCATATCTCAACGTAAATAAGCATAAAATAAAAAGAAAATTTGTCTGTTTTTCGTGAATATGGAATATCTCATCTCAAAGTGAGAAAATGTTCACATTTTCACCCGCGCTACGCGCTAATGAAAATATTTGAAATTTTCTCACTTCTCAGTGAGATATATTCCATATTCACTCAAATCAAACAAATATCCCCTATATATTTGATCATGTATTATCAATGTGCGGAGTCGTGACGTTGACGTCATGTTAATGCTATTTGAATGAGACGATTACTCGTTAAAGTCAAAGACGCATCTTTCCTTCTACTTTGGGAAACAATAAAAATAAACAAATTTCTGTGACGTTATTTGTTGTTGTACCGGAAAAATGGAAAAAAGAATACTTGGAATTTAAAAAAGTGTATCAGCTACACAATTATAATCACATTACAAAGATAAGAAAAAAAGTCAAACATTCAAACCTAAATTACGTCTCTACATCCATGGAATTTCCACACTAATTGTATATTATTTTTATTTCGAAACTGATATCAGCTACATTTCTTCCTTCCAGCATATTAATAATATAAATTTTCATTACAATGTATAAAAAGTAATTAAAACTTGAAATAACAATTTATGAAAGAGTAACACGCACATATTGCATCATTAAAACGGCATACATGTCCATAGCCTATTGGAAAAGTGTAAGGACGGGACAGTTACACTATACTGTAGGGTAATTCATTTATGCCATTTCGTTATTTCGTTCTGTCGCAGCGACGCAACGACAAACGTCGTTATGACGCCCCGACAAACGTTGCCCCAGAGAATAATTGATTTTCTCACGGCCATCTTGATCTTGAATCACATAAAACTGTCAACAACTTTCAAGGTCTTAATGTTGAACTGTCTAGACATTTAATGATTTCTGGAACTTAACAGGAACAACATTAGCTACAGACGTACAAATTCGTTGCAAATGTGCAAAATGAAACTGATAAAATCGTTGTCAATTATAATGTGAATTGTTTTTAGAGTCTTTAAATTGACGACAGCCTTTTATCAGATTGTGATTAGGTTTTGATTATAAAATTGTCTCCGACCTCTCGCCAATACAGAGGTCCGAGGCCAATTAACATGACAACTATGATATTTCTTTCTTATTTACGCTACATTCTAACATGGCTGAATTTGATTGTCAGTTAAACGAAGGAGAAAGCTCTGTGTATTCCGCAAAACGACGGTAGACGTGTGAACCGGTAAGAGAATATTATGATGTCAATTATGACGTCGAATTTCCGCATGATGACCACGGGGATAAATGAAGCCCGCAAATCTTTTATCAAAATATTTCAATGGCCAAGTAAGAAAGAGAACAATCAAGGTCTTCTTGTGGTTTGTCGTGTAATTTACCACTGTTCATCGTTCAGATGCTCAGATACTTTTCCATTCAGGCTAACGCCCTCGCGGTTCAATTCCTGTACACTTGAAATCTGAAACTTGATTATTTAGGCGACAAAGCACTCGAAGGCCTTAATTATTTGTTAACTAGAGATCATGTTGAAAATTGTGTGGCGTTCCCCGTTTTCATGTCTGTAGATTGAAGATTGTTGTGTGCCTGCATGTCGAACTCGTGTTGTCTCTTTCCGCAATGTTATTGGCAAAAATCTGGTCAAAGATTTACCTGCTCAGCTGAGAACGTCGTCCATTGAAAGTAGGTAAAAGGTTTAGCTCACCAAATACATGATTGTCAGTGGGTTATTAAAATATAACGAAGCAATATTTCAGAAACGTCTGACAAAATTATGATCAGTTTTTATGACAGGCTTTCTGAAAGTGATATGTAACTTTTATTTTATGCTAACTGGTGAAATACTGAAAAATATCAGTGAGATATTTCTCTATATCACTCACAGTGCCAAACTTCTTTTCTTCCATATAAAATTATTCCCCTTAAAATATATTCGTTAATTAACTCCCTTCGTTGCCTTTGTTGCTCAGGCTCCGCCTTCGTGAAAATATTCAATTGTCTCCCTTATCGGTGAAGATATATTTCGATATCACACTTCAGACAAACAAACATCCTCTATATATGGAGCAAGGACAAGGTTCCCTTAAGCCTTATATGGCCTACAAAATTCAGAAAATTTCAAATTAGTAATGAATGAAAAAAGTCTAAATGTTTGTGTCGCATGTTTCTCAAAAAGTATATGACCTAGAGACATAAAACCAAACAGGAATATTATTCAGCATGTGAAGTTGTGCACCGGGAGGAGTGGGCTATTTGAGATTTCACTCAGTAAAACCAGATTCGTGGCCTAGGTCATGAAACATCATATATATGTTATTCAGCATGTGGAGTTGTGCATCTGTGATTTGCTTTGGTAATTTACTCAGCTAGACTAGAGTTCTGGCCATTGACTTAGTCAAAAATATGTCTAAAGGAAAGGGCCTGAAAGGTTGTGTTGCGCGTATCTCAAAAAGTATTTGACCTAGAGTCAGGAAACCTTACAGGAATATTATTCAGCATGTGAAGTTGTGCACCTGAAACTGTTTATAACATTGTGTAGTTTGTTCTTTAAGAAAGCAAAACAAAATGTTCATAATTTTAGGTGGGTGGGTAAGAATTATTTTTGTGGGTGGGATGAACTTTTTTCTTTAAAAAATGTAAAAACAAGCATGGGTCGGTATTATTTTTTTGATTTAGTATTTTTTGTCTACTTCAAGGTTACATAATCCATGTTTTCGACATTTCTGACGAGCACTTTCTCTGTGTTAATATATCTATATATTGACTTTCTATGCATAGCTATTGTGGTTTCATTAATTGTGTGCACTGGAGTTTTGTCTGGTGTGCTGGAATCTACAGTTGCCATTCGTAATCAGTTATACATTGAAGTTTTAAATTCATATAATTTCAAAAATTAATATTGACGATGATTTAAGAGTGACGTTTATCAGGCTATTCAAAAGACATTGTATCAATGAGTTTCTTGTTACTGCATTGTGATTATGTTAGATAAATAGTCAAGGTACATGATCTTACGTACTATATTTCGTTTTCATTCAGGAAAAGCGATAACTTTATACAAACAGTTAACTTCTTGGTGTGGGGGGCTAAGGTTGCGGTTTGGTGTACTATTGAACGGTATAAACTCCCCGGAAGTGTTTTCCCTACATTAGTTGTTCCGTGGAAGTGCCCAGCTATATTCTCTTGTATGTTTATTTTCTCTTTCCTGTCTGTCTATTATTTTGTATGTATTATTTCATAATGTACACATTCATATATATATACCGCTATATGGCATGAAGTTATTCTGGCATGAGGGGGTGTTGTCCTTTTTTCCCTCATAGTTCAAGAAATTTGTGAAATAATTGTGCGCTTCCTGTGAAAAGTATGAAACTTGGCATGATTGTAGATGATGGATGTATTGCCCTTCATTTTTGACTGGGAAGCAGATTGTAGATATTCAAAATGGCCGCCAAAATTCAAGATGGCCGCCATAATTAACATTTTTGTAAAAAATGCTCTAGCATTGTATACATGGCGAGAACATTTTTTTAAATGTAGCAGAAAGTAATATTAAGCTACATATAAGCTCTATATGTAAACAGAAAAAGGTCCAATATGGCGGCCTAATCCAAGATGGCCGCCATAAAATCATTTTCTATGAAAATCGCTGTAACGTAGTGGCCTGGCCGCTACACCTGAAGTTTGTCTTAAAAACACAACACCATTATGACAGTTCTACGAAAGACTCTAACATTTTTATTTCCTGCGAAGAGCAATGCACAGTTTCTTATAAATGATCAGTCGAATTTCAAAGATATAATCAGTGTCCAGTTTGAAAACAGTTCTGTTTACAACTCTATGAACACAATTTCTTAATTATAAATGTACTTCAGCCTAGCTTTTAACAATGATAATTGAGTTTCAGCTCATGAAAGCGGGACCATGTCCCTAGCCCGTCACCTGGGCTGTTCCCTCCTCGATCACAGTGTATATTGAGTTTATATAGGATTATACATGAAAACTTTGCAGACACATTTTTCTACTTCCGTCAACTTAGTAATTAAACTTAGATAATTCACACCCTCAAGCTATTGAAGATTTGACAAGTTTTGTCATACTTTGTTAATTAATGAAATGTACAGTTTTTCTTCTATAATTTTTAAAATCTTAAACTTCTGAAAGAAATTCCCGAAATTAAATACAAATACAAAACCTAGCCATTACATTACATCACTCTTCAAATGGACGAATTGTGCGAAAATTATGAAACGTTGCATGGTACATGTAGAACATATATTTGTAAAGTGCATTCCGCAAACAATTTTACACTAACAGCGGATAAACAAATTCAATATGGCCAACAAAATTCAAGATGACTGCCACAAAATATATTTCCATGAAAATTGTGTGTCACTTGGTCATACTGTGAAAATTTTGAAACGTTGCCTGGTAGTGTATATATTTGTATAATACGCTCCTCAAACAATTATGAAACTGACATTGGATAAATAAATTTAATATGGCCAAGATGGCCACCATAAAATAATTTTCCTTGAAAATCTTGCGTCAGTTGGGCATATTGTATGAATATTGTGAAACGTTGCATGATGGTAAATAGAATTGTAAAATATGCTCATAAAAGATTTAAAATTTACATTGGGTAATTAAATCCGTGAATATGACCATCCAAGAAATTTAAGATGACCGCAAAACAATCAGAAGGAATGGATTTACTTCGGAAGCTCGTATAATTAGCTTCAACAGGTCATTGGATTAATTATCCATATACAGCCCTGATTGCTTATGTTGGTATATGTTGTTGGTCATTGATTGATCCTAGATTTAACCGGTCCTTTTAGTTTAAACATGTTTCATTCTAGCAATTAAGGAAACATTTACGGACAACAACTGTGCTTAGTACCCCTCTCTTGGTGTATTGCAGTAAGGCTGTCAATGTAGACAAATATGCTGTCCCTTAATGTGTTAACAGCTCCATTATGGCAGTATTGACACAATAATTCTGTTGCACATGTTCTGCCATACGAAAGGACAACAAACCTCTAAACTACTTATATAATTGCAATATTACATTACCCTGGGAAATCGTAAATTCATGCTGGTTTTTGCTCCATTTTTCACAACAGAAGAATGGGGTCTGATCACAACTAGCTTTGAGAATATCCTACAGGTAGATTTCTCATACGATGTCACACCTGTTGAGAATTCTTTGAAGAACATTTACATGTATGGTTCAAAGTACCTATGGTGAATACTCGATGAGCGCTTTAGTGGGACCCGTTTCCAGTCTGTTTAAAATTGCAGTCCCATGCAATAACACTGCATTAAATATGGCTGCTTCAGATGATGTGACACTCGTAGACAGATTCTCAAGTGTTGACAGTAGTTCTAGAATTGTTTTTGACCGCGTTAACTTGGCAGAATGTAAAAAATTTACAAAATATGTCAGGATTCTTTTCTGAAAGGATGAACACGTCTCAGATGTCAACGGGTAACCTTATTGAACAGTTGGGTGAGGTCAAATGTAAAAAAAACCATGGTGTCTACTGATTCAGAGTCCGAACGTATAGTGTGCAATCCATCTACTATTGTTTAACAGGTCACAAATAAGCTTCCATCTTTATATACAATCCGCTCAGTGTGAACAAAAATCCTATTCTCATCATATGCCATTTGCCTATTCCGCTTTATCTGTTTGGCGATTGCATATAGAGGCTGTTCGTATGCCGTACCTGGAGTCTAGTGGAGGATGTGGCGATGGGCAGCAGCCTTGATAATGTGCATCGAGTGGCAAAACTCCTCTCTAAAGTCTGCATTACTGTGATTCAGGTTTGCAGTACATTGCATTGGATGTTTGGCAGTTTCTGGGCATATAGGACAAAGCCTTATTTTAATACCCTACTTATCTAGTGACCTTACATCTGACATGCTTATCCATTAGTAGAAGGGCAGCATTATATAGATGTTAATTTTTCCTATTGTAAATGTCATATTGTAAGACTATATGCCGTAGTAATAAAATCTGTAAGATCTTTTGGACGCATAGAATACAACCAAGCAAACTAATAGCACACTCGGTTTGACTGAGTCTGTTCATAAGAGGTAATGGATAGTACAACCTGGCATTGGCTTTAGCGAAATTCTATAGATATTGATCGTTTTCTATGATCCTTAAAAACCACAAAATATAACAACACTGAATCCACGACGAAAACTAGCCATATTATTACCACTGTTTTATGCTGAAAGAAAATGTAAACATTTCTAGGCTATGGTATAGTAATATAACAATACATAGCAGCAGGTGGGTAGGTTGTTTACAAATTAATGGATATATAAGTAGCGCAAATTAAGGATTCTTATACACAGAACAATAAATTAACAATAGCACAAATTCAGTACTTGACAGTTCTTTCAAATTCATACATTTACATACTGTATTTTATTGTGCAAATTAACTGATTATTATTAAAATTGTGTAGTTCACAACTTTTATAGACCTTTTATACACATCTGTACTGGAACTTTTATTGTTAGTAAATTATCTCAAATATACATCTGTGTCTGTGTTGCAAAGTTCTTTCTTTACTTTTCGCCTGAGCTTTGAAAACAATCGATATCAATATAAAAACAGTTTTCCCTTTTACTTTATGCAATGTACACTAAGTTGACTAACACTATGCATTATTGACGTTACAGGTACCTGATATATACCTATCTGAACCAACTGTTCCACAATTCTTTATAATCACAAGCATTTACTCATATTGACAAAACATTTATTAAAATGAACAGAACTTTCACATAAAATAAGTTGGTTAAATAATATTTTGCTAATTTTAATGGTTTTGAAATCAATTTCTGAGCTTTGTCCTTTGACATTTTAGGTACGGTTCTAACTTATGGCTGCATTTAAACATGAGGGGGCGGGGGAGGGGCAACTTTCTTTCATAATTTTTGCATGTAAATAAAAGAAACCAGCTTTTATGCACTGTTTAGTATCAAGGAATACAAGTAACATAGGATAAGATAATGTGTATTTTCAGTCCGGACAATATATATAAAATGGCTTGTATACTTTAGAAAAGACAATCAAGTGTCAGTAGTGAATCTATAATTAGATTCATAGTGCTGCCCATCTTGGAATATAATGACCATAATGATTTTTGTCTCAATATGATTGTCTTGATCATATCAGTGTATATATTTTATATATGATTGTTCCAAGTAACATCATTTTACGTGATGCTATCAATTATTTCGCCATTTTCAAATAACAGATTATTTTGGAGGCCATCTTGGATTTTGGCGGCCAAAATCAATTTTTCAAAATAAATTGCAAACTTATTCGAAGCGTAGTATATATTATTCCAAAGTCTTTTAAAGGATACACACACTTGTTTTGCCATTTTCTTAGTTAACTGAATTACGGCAGTCATCTTGGAGTTTGGCGGCCATCTTGGATTTCCACAAACCACTTTTCAGTCTTAAATGAAGCGTACAATATTTACATACTAATGCTTTACACAAAAGGTGCACAATCCGCCCCTTTTTATGCACGGAGTCTCGTCTTTTTTAACACATATATCTCACTGTTTCTCTTTTCTGATACATTTTCAGTAGAACCTTGTGTGTGACAGACGGTGGATTGTGGCGTTTATAACATCGATTCAGATGGTAGATGTTTTTGTAGGATCAGTCGTTGCCGGCCAATGGCGGACTCGACTAGCCGCAAACCTACTGTGCTCACAGGGGTTATTGCTATGGGTTTTTTTTTATTTCGTCGGTTATTTTAGTCAGTCGTGGCAGATATACTCCGCTGTTCGTTTCTTCATCGGTGTAGGAGCTGGACTTTGTTTTACAGTACTATTTACGCAGAAAACGTCGAAAAATAAGAATTAATGAATAAATTGTATTTATTAAAGTAATTCGCTCATACCTTTAATAATATTGTAAATTTAAATAATTTCCGACATTAACTTCTGCAACATCAAAATATTTATAAAAGGACAGTAACTCATCCCCGAGGATGAATAAAATCAATATTTTATTTATTATGTTTGAAAAGTATACATGTATATTCTGTGATTACCTGAGGTAACTTTAAAGACATTAGAAGATTAACCATTACCCTGCTAAATTTCTAAAATGGACGGGTCAGTCATTCAATTTGGGCAGTACCATTGATTATTCGAAGGGGTGTTCACGGAAAATTTACTGGGTGAATAGCAAACAGTGCAGGCCATGATCAGCCTGCACGAACGTGCAGGCTGATCTTTCTCTGCACTGGTCGCAAAGGCAGAATCACTTGCCGCCAACACGGTAAACGAACTAGGCTGTATCCTTGTAAATCTTTGTATCAAACTAAAATAAAATAAGACAAAAGGTTGCTACATTTGTGAAGTTTTATACACATGATTACCAACAAAATAAAGATCTACAAACGCTTCTTTTATGGTATTAACTTGTACCAATCACAAAGTAAAAAAACTGTGTCGCGGAAAGAAATTGGAAAAGATTGACAAATGCATACCTTGATAGGACGAAGTCTGCGAATTATACAATAGGATAAGAAGCTATAAAATTAATACCAACGAAAAAATATATGTAACGTCCACTGAATTTTAGCTAGTCATCTTGTGTTACTGTCGAGATTATTCTCAAAGATGGTTTGATTTATAGTAAGAAACTTTAATAACAAGGCTGTTTAAAGTTAAAAATAATCTCCCGTATTCTACTGATGTCATTTGATACTTCAAACGGAATGTAATCTTATGAAAAAAAAATAACAACCTGTTCCATGATTTAATATATTTTATTATTTATCAAAAAACGAAATCAGGCTTTGAAATTTCTGTAATTCCTTTTTCGTGTCTGTCTCTGACAACCTTTGTACTTTGCTTGGACATCTTTGGAAGCGGCACCCTGCAAACAAAATAGGATTTAAACGTTAGTCCCACTCTTACATCTGAGCCTTTTTTTTGCAAAATATACATACTGGAAGTAGTGATTAATTAAAGTAACAACATCCAACCGCGTCTGTACAGTTATTTTAATTGAATGTTGAATAAACCCATATCAAACTTATCGGCAATCAAGCATGTTTAATTGGAAAAGTACAAATATTTAAATAAAATGTTTTAATCTACATAAAACAAATATTTCAACGGTATTAATTGTGTCAACAAATATATATGTGCACATATCACAATTACGTCCTGTGTTTTTCTTACCTTCGTTTATCACCAAGAGTTCCAGGTGCCTTTGGCTGTTTAGCTTCCGATTGTGTACGGTTTTTCAATGATGGAAGCTGTGTGTTTATGTATCCTGGTTTAGCCTTTGGTTGAACAACCTGGCGCAGTTTGTTTGGCTCCATAATTGGTCGTTTCAATATACCATTGTGTAAGTTCTTTCGGTTGTTGTCACTTTTATCTAACTGTGTGTGTACTCTTATTGCAGAAGTACCTTGGACATTGCTGTTCACCACACCTTTACTTCTGTCAACAGGTTTCATTGTATTTCCCATCACTTTACTTTGTGTATTATGTTTACTTTTTCTACCCTTCATTTTTAATTGTCCTTGTTCAGCACTATCTGATGTGATGCTTTTTGGCTTTGGAGCAATTTTAGATCTAGGAATGTTGATATTAGGAACGTTTTTCATGTTCTTTAGGACTCCATGTTTATCTATATCAATTTTTTTATTCTCGTTTCCCAGAAACATTTCACCGTCTCTTTTCTTTTCAGAGGATTTCTTTGTTTTATTCACGTCTCTGTTATCTTTATGTGAGTCAGCTTGTTTGCTTTTAAAATCTTCATTCCTTTTAGAAACAAATTGTCTTTTTGTTTGCTGGTTTGACGTTTTGATCGCCGCATTTATCTTATTTTTGTTTATTGGCAGTGTTTTGTTGGTGCGAGTGGCAGCATTCTTGGTGGGCATGGCTGTATCATTAGGTTTCTTCTCCATTCGCCTAAAATGTAAAAGTTTGTTCGAACAACGGGAAAATAATATTTTTATATGAAAGTATAATACTTAGAAACTGAACAAAGTAGCATTTTATAGCACTCCGCAAGGATGCGATAAAACTGGTGATAAATTTGATTTAAGTAGAAATTCCGCAGAGTCGCAATATCGTCTACCCTTTTTGGTTAAGACAGAGGACTAGTCATTTAATGGCGCGGCAATACTTCGGTCAAGACAAATGTCCACTTACATTAGCTCCTACCTTCCCAAAAGTTGATAGAAATTTAGATTTAATAGACCAGTGTTAATTACTTAGTACTTTCTCTAAGGAAGTATTAAAATCCAAACAAAATTCACATGGGTAGTGTTTTACCTCCTCTGAACATTTTTTTTTCATTTTAAATTCATAGACTATTGTCTCTAAAATATTTATACTTAGTTGTTCAGAACAGGTAGAAGAGATTTTCTAGAGATGCCACTGCCTTTGAAAATATAAATTTTGTCTTTTATCTAACTGATTTTCCAAAGCGAAAAAATCAAAAAATATCATATACATTTGTGTGTAACATTCGTGTCTAAACATTTTGACAGTTCTACTTTCACTTTCACTTTGAAAGTTTGTATTTACTTTAGATATTTATTGTACAAGTTTTTCATTATTTGCAATTATCGGTGTACCTGAAGAACTGTGCTACATATACAGTAATTAAAATCATAAACATAGTTTCGTACTGTACCCTTGGGAAGAAATGCTATTTTCTCTAATTGTCCATAATGCTTGAAATTTTATAATAAAAACAGATGGAACAGCTTTCCAAATAGATGTTATGCGTACTTACATGGTTAGAAATGCACTACTTTTAACATTGCACATGAACTGGTATAACAAAAGCCATAAATCGAGGTGATAAAAAACAATAGATTCAATAAAACATTATAGCATATTCAGCAATATTAAAACCTTACAAAAGTTACAGAAAATAATTGCAGAAATAGATTTTAACAAGAAATTAATGCATTTTATGATCATATCGGAAAATGTGGCAGCCACAATAGACCATTTCAATAGGAGTATTTTTATACAGGGCAAACTATATATTATTTTATGACATTTTATTTAAATAATTCTTACAGGTTGATTTTTGTTAAACTAATTAAGGTAGTTCTGCACGTTTGATATACCTAAAGTAATGGCGTAACGTCATTTATCCGGATAGCTTAGAATAAAGACAGAGCTCAGTTTACAGAAATAAAAATCGTTTTATGAATTAGTGGCAAGACGTGAATGAATTTATTGAAACGGCAACGTTACTATCTTTCTAATAATAAAATGTAATACTGAAACGTTTAAGATGTTAAATGATACCAAATAATCTTAAAATCAGCGTGTAATGAGTGGATCTTTTTAGTTATGTGCAATTATCTCAAAAACGAGCTCACGAACCTAAACATTTTATTTCACCACACTATAGACCATATCTTTATTTAGGTCTTCGAGAAATTGCATTAAAATCTACGTTGTAGGAAATTTCTGTTCACGGAAATATTATGAAATTGTGACCGCCATTATGAAAACTTGTATGACATCCGAATTTTTCAGATTCAACGATTTCACAGTAATTTGTTTGTTTGTTTGTTTGTGTTTTTTTTTTGTTGTTGTTCTTTTTGTTGGGATTGGGTGTTGTTTTTTTCTACTTTTATTTTTTTTAATCTGAGCATTTAAACATTTCTGCCAATTTTGTACAAGAGGGTCACCATGACCCTGAATCGCTCACCTGAATATTCAGACCAACTTTCATACAGATCCCATGAAAAATATCGCCTCTAGAGAGGTCACAAGGTTTTTCTACTATTTGACCTACTGATCTAGTTTTTGACGACATGTGACCTAGTTTCAAAACTGAACTAGATATCATCAAAATGAATATTCTGACCAATTTTCTTGAAGATCCATTGGAAAGTATGGACTCTAGAGAGGCACAAGGTTTTTCTATTTTTAGACCTACTGACCTAGTTTTTAACTGCACGTAACCCAGTTTCAAACTTGACCTCAGTATCATCAAGATGAACATTCTGACCAATTTTCATAAAGATTCCATGATAAATATCGATCGCCTCTAGAGTGGTCTCAAGGTTTTTCTAGTACTTGACCTAATGAACTAGTTTTTGATGGCACGTGACCCAGTTTCGAACTTGAACTAGATATCATGAAAGTAAACATTCTGACCAATTTTCGTGAAGATCCATTGAAAAGTATGGACTCTAGAGAGGTCACAATGTTTTCTATTTTAGATCTACTGACCTAGTTTTTGACCGCAAGTGACCCAGTTTCAAACTTGACCTAGATATCATCAAGGTGAACATTCTGGCCAATTTTCATGAAGATCCATTGAAAAATATGACCTCTAGGGAGGTCACAAGGTTTTCCAATTTTTAGACCTACTGACCTAGTTTTTGACCGCAGTTGACCCAGTTTCAAACTTGACCTAGTTATCATCAAGATGAACATTCTGACCAAATTTCATACAGATCCCCTGATAAATATCACCTCTAGAGAGGTCACAATGTTTTTCTATTATTTGACCTAATGACCTAGTTTTTGATGGCACGTAACCCAGTTTCAAACTCGCACTAGATATCATCAAGATGAATACTCTGACCAATTTTCATGAAGATCCGTTGAAAGATGTTTTTAGATCTACTGATATAGTTTTGGACCGCACATGACCCAGTTTCGAACTTGACCTAGATATCGTCAAGATGAACATTCTGACCAAATTTCATAAAGATCCCATGAAAAATGTGACCTCTTGAGTGGTCACAAGCAAAAGTTTACGCACGCACGGACGACGGACGCTGCGCGATCACAAAAGCTCACCTTGTCACTTTGTGACAGGTGAGCTAAAAATGTCAAGAAAATCTGGGGGGAAGTGTCCATCCCTTATTTGAACACCAATGCAACTACCTTACGGACAGGGGTAAGCCATCCGATTTGTGCAGCCGGCTTTAACCGAATTGTAACTACTGTTTGATCTTTAAAATCCGTTGGTTTTTTTTTTTTTTTTTTTTTTTTTTTTGTAAATTGCAACTTTATTTTGTAAGACTTTTGTATACTTTTTACATCATTCTAAATGCGGTAGGCTCTTTTGAATTTTAAAATATCCTTAAAAACATCCCTGTGTAAAAATTTGGCCCATGAATAAAATTAAAAGAAAACATGAAAATTTATGGAAGTTTTGAATGAAAATATTGCTGATATGCGTACTGATATAAGATATCCTACATGTTGTAACAATCGATCAACAAAAAATGTCAAACACTTTCTTGTGTACCGGAAAATACCTCATTAAATACCTCATTAAAATCATTCTGTATCTGATTGGGATCATATATATAATACGAGCCACGCCATGAGAAAACCAACATAGTGCATTTGCGACCAGCATGAATCCAGACCAGCCTGCGCATCCGCGCATTCTGGTCAGGATCCATGCTGTTCACTTTCAAAGCCTATTGCAACTAGAGAAACCGTTAGCGAACAGCATGGATCCTGACCAGACTGCGCGGATGCGCAGGCTGGTCTGGATCTATGCTGGTCACAAAGGCACTATGTTTGTTTTCTCATGGCGCAGCTCAATTATATGTAATGCAAATTGAAAAAGTTTCTATTACCGCCTATGGAGTTCTTAGAATGATGCATAATACGACTCATAACCGTAATGACACTCGGCAATTTCCGTGTAATTACGTATTCTCGTTATGCAATTCGGCAATCTTCGAACGTTAATATATATACGTAGCGCATTTAGTATACACAACTACGGGGCAACTGCCTTAAAGAAAAATGTAGGAAAAACCTTGTGTAGTAGAAAAGGCGAATCACAACCAGTGGTGAAAATATAATAATACTTCTTCATGACAATTTGTTTAAAAAATAACGAAAATACATCTTACAGACATCATTCTTCTTATAAATGGATTTTCTCTGACGGTAATCAAGTAAGTAAGTAAATATACCTTGAATTGATTTTATCTGTTTTCTCATGGCTATTTGGTATTTCCTTCATTCCCAAAAGTAACGGACTGAAAGAATAGAATGCAACAATATATACTGTATATATTTACGATTGCATAAACCATCGGTGATATTGCAAAATACGAACGTCATGTCCATCATGTCGTCTGCTGCAATATTGCAGGCGACTTATTTAAATGGTTTAGAAATTAACATTACAAATGAAAATGCCATTGGTTGCACTGCAAAGCACGAACGCCAGGCGGCACAATTGGACAAAATAATGTTTGTAAAGGATGAAGGCGAAAACTGCTTACTTGAAGTTGTTATTCTCCGGTTCTTTGAAGTAAGTTGCTCCTTTTTGCTTGCTTTTGCTATGTTGTCCACCATTTTTAAATTTTTCGTCTACCTTTTGTATTTTGTCTTGTCTTACTTTTAGACCTTCAAACGAAAAATATACATTTTATAAGGTCGCTAACACATGTTATGGAAGATGTTTTGTCATATTCGTGAACATATTTGAAAAAGCATATGTTTTGATATCCAGGTACGTTCAATGTATCTTTATAACAGAGTTAAACTAATACCAGGGGACGTGAGAGGTGCATTCAATAGTCTGCTTCCAGATGATACATTTATATAAATTGTACTTATTTTTTCCAGATGATACATTTATATAAATTGTACTTAATTTTATCGCAATATTCAGTAATTCAAGAAAATATATATCATCAGCACAGTGTTTTGATATATTTAAACACGACGGAGGTGCCATATACTTCCGACGTAGAACCAGTTATATCAAGACATGGCTCTGCTACATAATATTTCAATGTAATGTTCCTCCTGTTTATAAAATCGAATGAAATAGGGAAACATTATTTCATAGCAAATGTATGACGTCTTCTAATAGGTCAACGTGATATAAATGTGGCCGAATTTTTATAATATTAAAACACGCGACAAAGAAGTTTATTTAAGAGTGCGTAGACTCTAATGAAACATTTTGATTCAGACTCTGTCACTTACATGTAACACCAGGCTGTTATATGATGTTGATTCTGAAATGCCTTAGAATCAAATAGTAGAAAGAATATGGTAACACTCTTTCCCAGCATCTGTATAGTTCTAAATAATGTGACATGACGTCAATATTGAAGTGCTTAATTAAATGAAAATAAACATGTTTGGACAAGTGTCTATTCTCAACTTTGTCTTAGCACCATTCCATCACGCCCAATTTATGCATAGACTTGGCATTAAACGAACTATGCAAGATGAAACCTATCTATTATTAATTATTGCCTGAATTACCTTTTTCCTTTTGAAGACGTAAGGCATTTTTCGTCATCCTTGGCTTTATTTTTGGCTCTTTTGTCTTCTTTAAAAGTTTTAGGTTCTGCTGTTCTATTTCCGTCTTCAGCTCGTGTTCAAGAAATGCAATATTGCATTCCTCAAAATTCCTTTTCTCGTGGTAGGTCTTTGCCATATTTTCAATGTGCAAATAATTTTCTATAACTTCAAATTCAGTGTCTGGTTTCAGTTCTTCCTTGTATATCTCCAAAAGCTATAAACAAAATTTTCAAATTTACTTTTCAAATTTACCTTTAATTTTTGCTTAAAGATTAACTTGCTCAAATTTTGTTTATATAATATTCATTACAGACTCGAATGCGTGTTTAAAGACGTTTAATGTTACTTTTTTGATAACAGCTTGAGCCAATTGTTTTTCTGTTTGTTTGTTGTAACATATACTTTGCTATTTCTTATTTCTTTTTTTGTTTCAGTGGCATCCTATTATCACTAAAAGATAAATTCTGTCGTTGGTCGAATGTTTTTCAAGTAAACGAGGTAGGAAATCAAGTGTTAAATAGTCTGCGATAAACATTAAATTTACCCTTAATTTTTTCTTAAAGATTAACTTGCTCAAATTTTATTTATATAATATTCATTACAGACTCGAATGCGTGTTTAAAGACGTTTAATGTTACTTTTTTGATAACAGCTTGAGCCAATTGTTTTTCTATTTGTTTGTTGTAACATATACTTTGCTATTTCTTATTTCTTTTTTGTTTCAGTGGCATCCTATTATCACTAAAAGATAAATTCTGTCGTTGGTCGAATGTTTTTCAAGTAAACGAGGTAGGAAATCAAGTGTTAAATAGTCTGCGATAAACATTAAAATTACCCTTAATTTTTGCTTAAAGATTAACTTGCTCAAATTTTGTTTATATAATATTCATTACAGACTCGAATGCGTGTTTAAAGACGTTTAATGTTACTTTTTTGATAACAGCTTGAGCCAATTGTTTTTCTATTTGTTTGTTGTAACATATGCTTTGCTATTTTTTATTTCTTTTTTGTTTCAGTGGTATCCTATTATCACTAAAAGATAAATTCTGTCATTGGTCGAATGTTTTTCAAGTAAACGAGGTAGGAAATCAAGTGTTAAATAGTCTGCGATAAACAAAGGCTAGTGCAAGGACCGGTAAGCAAACAAATTATGACGTCAAATAACCGCATGGCGTCCGATGCATTACCACCTTGATAAATAAGCCCAGCATAATTTTATAATGATGTTTGATGAAGGAGCATGATAGAATGAAAATAAACAGGGCCTTTTTGTGGTTTGTCATCTGGTTTAAACAGTTCATCGTCGAGATACTTGGATCTTAACCACCTCGGACTAAATCGTTGTAAGAACATGAGGGTCTTTGAAAAATGACAATATCTATCCACAGACTTAACTAAATAATCCACTCAAATGTTCGAGTAATGTTGTAGTTAATAAAATCAGTCAGACAGTTTGTTGTGCATAGTGTCATACCTTTGCATCAACTTTTTCTTTCTTGTGAATTGTATCAGCGAGTTTATCTTTGAAATCACCTATCTCTGCAACCAGTCGAGCTTCTTCCAACTTGCTTTTCATGATTTTGTTTTCCTGCTCTTCTTCCAGTTTTGTTATTAGTTTTAATTCTTCTAGCATCTTAGCGGCCTCTTTGTCCTCTTCATGTATAGCGGTTATCATCTTGAATACGTCACTGTTACTATTTATAGGAAAAAAAATATTCTAATTTCGTACAGGTTTCTGCCTGTTGGTGTGGTATTTGTAATTGTGAACCCAAGTATACATCAGATTGTAAATTCAAATTCTTCAGTAAGTAAACTAAAATTTAAGTCTAATTGGAATCTTTTACTGTAATCCTTTTATTGTTTTTTTTTTCAAATTCTATAATGTTAACGTTTTGAAAATTCATGCAATGTATTCAACCCATTCAGTTTCTATCTAACTATTTTTCATACAGTGTTAATGTTTATAATTTTTTTAATATTTTCAATTTATTCCTTTAATTTATTAAAGAATTACAGTTTCCGTATAAAGTTACCTTATGTTATCATGGTCATGTTTCAAGCGCTGTAATTTCTGGTTGTCAACTTTATCAGCTACGCTGAAATAGAAATTAAACACAATTTATTAAAAATCACAAAACTTTAGTTATATTACCTTAAGAACCGTGTTGAAACATTATAGATAAATAGAAGTTTATCTAAATAAATAATTATTTTGCAATGTTTAGTAAATTGTGATAGCTAATAAACTCGTAAAGTAGACACTGTCTTGCTGTGAAAAAAGAGTATTACAAACCTTTCTGTTTTCTTCTTCGGTTTTAACCTTGGTATCTTCTTGACATTATGTTCATGTTCACAAGTCCCTGTGGTTTTCGTGCATTTTCCTGAGGGTAGTGTAGTCTTCTCTTCACGGCTACGAGACCCTGAAGTTTTCCGACTGTCCCTTTCCTTTTCAGCCGATACTGGAAGATTTGATCTGAAAATTAAAAGAAAATGTAATTGAAAACCTATTATTGTACAGTAATATCCTTTGCTTACATGTGATGTACCTAAATGAGATTTTTACATCATTTTATAGCTGTTGATGTTAAAATAAAAGGTATTCTTGACCCGAATTTCATGCTTGAAAATATAAACAGTCACTACATTGTATTTTTTGCAAACAAAAAACTAACAAGCTTAGAGTATTTATAGTACTATGCATTTGGTTTAACACAGTATACGCTTGAAACTTGTTCAGATGGATGTTTAGATAAATGTGAACTACCATAAAAACGGAAGTTTTTTTAACAATCGACTATTACTACATGTCATTTAATTATTAATGTAGCTCTACATATAGTTAAATCATATATTCAGTAAAATTAAATACATTTGGCAACAATTTTTTATCTTTCACATAAATATCTAAAAATATTTTAGTGAAACTTGAGCACTGGATATCTTAAAAAGTAATAATAATGGTAAAAAGCAATGTGAAATATTTACACTGTCTTACTTTTCCAAATTTGTTTTTAAAGAGTTGATCATGTTTATTTTGCTATAAATTGGTATTTTTGTCCTATTATACCAGCTACATCCTGTGTTATTGTCACACAAACTCCACCATAGTACAAAAGCCATATTATAGTACTTCTAAATAATGTTTAGCTTAACATTGCAATGAATGTGCGGTTACAATAACGTGAAAATTCTTTATGTGAATTAACTGGAAGCATACTACAGAAAAAGGAACTGCGTTAGTTATTGCCACATTATCGAAAATATTTAACGTTAGGAAATGCACAGACAGTGAATTCAGCTGTGTTTTTCAATGAATTACCTTACTGATGACGCAGAAGATGACCTGCTCTTTGATCCAGTATTGACGCCATCTGGTGGTTCTGGTGGTTTCTGCATCTGATAGGCACGATGCTGATAACTGTAAAACAAAATTTGTTTTTGTCTTATGTTAGCTTTCTTATATTATGTGTTGTGTTTACTACTGAGTCCTTTATTTGAATAATGTACAGTGCCGCTTGATTAAAAGTATCCATATAATGTATCAACATCTATACAAGTTCTGTTCACGTACGTACAATCCAACTTGTACTGAGAAAAATTAGTATAGAAAAAAAAATATTTTCATTATCGTATACAATACGGCACATATTTGGACCCGTGAGGAATCCGAAAAAGGTACGGTACTCGCCTATGTGTTATGGAATGGATACAGTTGTTAATTACATTGTTCTTTACATTTTATTAAGTAAAGAAAAATTATGGAATAGCTAACCTTGGGTCATTCTCGATGTTACTTGACTCTGGTGTTACACTTCGGACAGCTCTTTGACTGCAAGGATCTCTTGACAGAGGTATTGGCTTGTTTGTATTGTTCGCGAAAGCGGCAACCACGTGATCTACTTCGGTAAACCTCTCATCTGTATATCGACATTCATCCGGGTAATCGGTTTCCATTTCCGGTGATCCGGTTCTTACCATACTAATTTTAGGATTTTCAAAACCTCTTTCGCATATTTCAAGCAACTCATACTTTCTAACTGCCCTTTCTGCTAATTCACTCAATGTTGGAAACTTCTCTTTCACTTTGTGATTCTTGAAATACCTGTCAAGGTCAACAGGTTCGTACTTTTGCATTTCGTTGGACTCATCCACAATGCAGCTATCACTTTCCCTGTAAATAAAATAGTTTTACTTTTTCAGAGAAACAAGTCGCTTTATATGAATATCCCAATCAAAACTATCAATTTCCCTGTAATTCAGTACTTTGACTGCAGTCCGTTTTTCAGATGCAGTAGTTGTGTTGTTTTGTTTTTTGTTGTTTTTTTTTTGTTGTTGTTGTTGTTGTTGTTGTTTCTAGAAAAAGTGGGGTTTATATTTGTTGCAACAATCATGCAGTACATCTGTTATGGTTAACTTATATGCATTTATATCTTTATTTAAAAAAGAAGACTTGTGGCATTTTTATTATTGTTATTATTAATATCATATGAGCCGCACCATGAGAAAACCAACATAGTGCGTTTGCGGCCAGCATGGATCTAGACTAGTCTGCGCATTCGCGCAGTCTGGTCAGGATCCATGCTGTTCGCTTTCAAAGTTATTGCAATTAGATAAACCGTTAACGAACAGCATGGATCCTGACCAGAATGCGCGGATGCGCAGGCTGGTCTGGCCCATGCTGATTGCAAACGCACTATGTTGGTTTTCTCATGGTGCGGCTCATTTATTATTTTTATTATCATTATTATTTTCATTATTATTATTATTATCATTTATACCATGCAACAGGCGCTGGCGTGTAAGTTTCCAGTGTGAAAGTCTCGTCAAGCTGTTTCTTGACACCATCGGGAGCTTCTTCGACTTTCTTCTGTACTGTTCTCTCAGTAGAGTAATAGTTCCAGTCACTGTAATAACAAAATAGTTCCAGTCACTGTAATAACAAAGGAACGGATAATTCTCTAGATACATGGTAGGTAAGAATCCTTTTTGCATATTTGAACACTATCAAATAACAATCACGCGGTAACATAGTATATACGAATGCACTAAAATAAAACAGGTTATTTTTGTGCAGACGTTAAAATGTCGTCTTACGTTATTTTAAGTGTTATTCTAATTATTTTAATTCTTCCTTATATATCAAAAATAAAAACATTTAAAATGTGACATACCCCTTGTCGTCTGTTTTGTCAGCATATTCGAACTTGGTTCCTTCGCAACCTTTTGTCACCCTTGACTTTTCAGATGCTCTTGTTGGTGGCCTCGACCTACGAGTAGAGCAACATGAGGTCTGTCGTTTTGACTCGGAGGTTCTTGAAATTCTGCTTACAGGAATATTGCTCATTCTGTTGCAAAGAACAGACCTTGCTCTGGCGCCGTCTTGTATCTTCAGTACCTTGTCTCGCTCTAAATTGTGTTCATAATGAGCGTGTTGTAAAAGATTATCCAAACATGTTTTGTGTACACCGGTATCGTTGAGGAGGTTGTTTCCAGCAATCATATTTTCTTCAACTAAATTGGGACTTTCAGCTATCTTTATTCTTGGTACATCAATTTTCTGTTTAAATACGTCTTCACTGGCAGCTTTTTCTGCCAAGAACCTCAGGCTTGGAACATTCTGTGTTCTTGGTGAATCCATATTCTGCTTTATGCCCATTTTATCTACATCTTTTCCTGCAAAAATGCTCAGGTTTTGAACTTCCTGTGCTTTTTTTGACTCGATTTTCTGCTTTAGGCCGTTTTCCTCAATGGCGGCTTGCTCTGTCAAGTATTCCAGGTTTGGAACTTTCAGTGCCGTTGAAACATCAATGTCCTGCTTAAGATGGTATTTATCTGCAGCCTGTCCTGCCAGGTATTTCAGGCTTGGAACGTTCTGTGTTCTCGGTACATCAATATTCTGCTTTAGAGCACTTTCTTCTATTAGGTATTTAGGGTTTGGAACTTTTTGTGCTTTTGATACATCGATATTCTGCTTTAAGGCACTTTTTTCTACAGCTTTGTCTGTCAGGTATTTCGGTTTTGGAACTATATGTGCTCTTGGTACATCAATATTATGCTTTAGACCGTTTTCCTCTACATCTTGCTCTGCAAGGTATGTCAGGCTTGGAACCTTTTGTGCTTTTGGAACATCAATATTATGTTTTAAGACGTTTACCTCTACAGCTTGCTTTGCCAGGTATATTAGGCTTGGAACGTTCTGTGCTCTTGGTACATCAATATTCTGCTTTATGCTGTTTTCCTCTACAGCATGCTCTGCCAGGTATTTCAGGCTTGGAACTTTCTGTGCTATTGGTACATCAATATTCTGCTTTATGCTGTTTTCCTCTACAGCATGTTCTGCCAGGTATTTCAGGCTTGGAACTTTATGTGCTCTTGGTGCATCAATATTCTGCTTTAGGCCGTTTTCCTTTATAGCTTGTTCTGAAAGGTATTTCAGGCTTGGAACTTTCTGGTCTCTTGGTACATCAATATTCTGCTTTATGCTGTTTTTCTCTACAGCATGCTTTGCCAGGTATTTCAGGCTTGGAACGTTCTGTGTTCTTGGTGCATCAATATTCTGCTTTAGGCCGTTTTCCTTTACAGCTTCCTCTGCCAGGTATTTTAGGCTTGGAACTTTCTGTTCTCTTGGTACATCAATATTCTGCTTTATGCTGTTTTTCTCTACAGCATGATCTGCCAGGTATTTCAGGCTTGGAACTTTCTGTGCTATTGGTACATCAATATTCTGCTTTGTGCTGTTTTCCTCTACAGCATGCTCTGCCAGGTATTTCAGGCTTGGAACTTTCTGTGCTCTTGGTGCATCAATATTCTGCTTTAGGCCATTTTCCTTCACAGCTTGTTCTGAAAGGTATTTCAGGCTTGGAACTTTCTGTACTATTGGTACATCAATATTCTGCTTAAGGCCGTTTTCCTTCACAGCTTGTTCTGCAAGGCATTTCAGGCTTGGAACTTTCTGTGCTCTTGGTACATCAATATTCTGCTTTATGCTGTTTTCCTCTACAGCTTGTTCTGTCAGGTATTTCAGGCTTGGAACTTTCTGTTCTCTTGGTACATCAATATTTATCTCTACAGCTTGCTCTGCCAGGTATTGCAGGCTCGGAACTTTCTGTGGTTTTTGTAGCTTTATTTCTCGCTTTGGACTGTATTCATTGACAACTTCCTCTGTAAAGAATTTTAGGCTTGGAACCTCCAGTGATGTCTGGGCAAGAGATATTACAGACCTGTTGCTTAGGACTGGGATTTTGCTTGTCCTCCGTATGGGTGCAGATTTAGCACTCAATTTCCGAGAATCCACGTATCTCGGTTTCAATTTATTAATGAAACCAACTTGTGGGGTAATCGACCTAGGAACAGGAATGCGGCTGTGCTGTACCTGTGCTGTAACGCCTGTACTAGATGTTGATGTTTCATCTCTTCTGGAAGCACTTCCTTGCTGTCTTGCAGAATGTGTGTCACTACTTTCAGCGGAAATCAGATTTGATCGCTTTCTATAAACTGGAATAGGTATACAGCATATTTTCCTACACATTCTGGGACTTTTCAAGTCGCCGCTACTGGTAGCATAAATGACGTTGTCTTCCCAGCTGTAGCTGCTGTGATTTCTTGTGCTATTATTAGTGCTGCTTGTATCCGTTGCACTGGAGGTAAAATAAATAAACGGCAATCGTTTTCAAAGAAATCATACAAAACACTTACTTACAGTTACCTGTAACTAGACAATCAATCAAGCAACTATGGCGCTTGCACAGGATAGTACTATCGCCTACTGAGATTAAAAAAAAAATGGAATGCACTTCCTTAACTAGTCATAGCTTCTATGCCGTCTAAACAGCTGATCGCATGTATTGTCATGCTGCCGTTTGACTGAGGCCCGATAGGGATAGCCGTATTCAGAGCTCTATGTATAGATCTATTCCTTAACCACCTAACTTTTACTTCTTTTTAAAACACTGCTATCCGTCGGGCCCGTTTTGTTATCAGACATTTGACATTTGAATGGTCCGGTTTTCATTGAATTTTAGCTAAGCGTGCTATTTCAAAAAAAAAATGATGAATTATGTTTAACTGTCATAAAACCACATTCAGACGTGACAAAGATTAAACGACATATATGCTTTTAAAATCTGTACCATGTCATAAAATAAAGCATCCGAGTAACTATTGGATAAATTAGGCGCTTATAGTGTTTGAAATATTTTTGAACACGAAACTGATTTTAACAATTACAAAGACAATTGAGCCGCGCCGTGAGAAAATCAACATAGTGGCTTTGCGACCAGCATGGATCCAGACCAGCCTGCGCATCCGCGCAGTCTGGTCATGATCAATGATGTTCGCTTTCAAAGCCTAATGCAATGTGAGAAACCGTTAGCGAACAGCACTGATCATGACCAGACTGCGCGGGTGCGCAGGCTGGTCTGGATCCGTGCTGGTCGCAAAGCCACTATGTTGGTTTTCTCATGGCGCGGCTCACATGATAAATAGTGTTAGTCCAAATACAGACTTATTAAAATTTATGTCCGTGTGTTAATAAAACTTGTTAAAATAACTTAGATTTATTAAAGCAACAACTCAATGTAAAATCAGTGTAAAATATTATACAATGTTGCATAAAGAGAAACGAATTGTACACATGCACAGGAAAGTCTAATACGTATAGTTGTTAAAGATATGCAAAATATTAACCGGATATTATTTCTAAGCAATGCATTTTTGACTTTAATTTGTAAAACCTTCAAGATAATATCAAAAAATTCAAACATTTCTTACTACCGCTTATAGACGTCTTCTATTAGTTTCATTTTAGTAAAATTTCCCGGGGTATATGTATTTCTGAGGTATCTGCGTCTTGTTTCCTTCATAATAACCCCTTCTTGTAGCATAAAAGATATAATCTAATCCATAGAATGTTTTGCTGTATCATTTACCAACGTCAAATGCACTGCCCCAACAATGTTCGTACTCGCTTCTCTCCTTGTTTACTCCCCTTTTAGAAATCAGCGTCGATTCAGTTTTTGTAGATAGGCCTAACCATCGAGTGTAACTTGTGCGATTTTGTTTTTAGGAATCATGTTAGGCCTACTAATGATTTTGTTAAGTATCAGTCGGTATGTTTTTATTATATATCTAATTTCTCGAAGAATTTATATAAAAAGTTTGAAAGCTTGTCACTACTTTCCACACTCGAAATGTGTTCGTACACAAAATAACTCGAATAAAGTTATTATTCTTGAAATTGTGCTCCTGTTTACCAAATTTTTAAGTAATATAAAACATTATTGGTAATGTCAAGTTTGTAATAACGAAAGAAAAAAATGTTTAAAAACCTTTAATACATGCTTTTGGCAGTGTTGTTGATTTCGTGGCCCTGGTTATGGATATTTAAAACATATTTACCGTTTCCAAGAACAACAGAATGGTAATTAAAATGTACCGGAATCGTAAAGTCATCACATATGAACTGAACAGTCGTGTCATGTTTTTATGCAAGAATAGCGACAATACACGTTTGTTTTGTGTGTTAACGTCAGCAGAAGCCCTTGGGATATGTTTGTGACCGAGACCGAAACATTCCCGCGGGCTTCTGCAGACGTTAATACACAAAAAGCTTGTATTATCCCTACATTAGAAAACGTTTTCCTGTAACCTGAAAAAAGTAGAATATTTTGTACTTACGTGTATTTTACAGTCGATGATGGCCGGCTAGCTGTATAACGCTCGGGACCGGCTTGCGGATAACTCGGCAGAATGGAAGCTGATTTCCAGCCTCTGTAATGTAACCATAGAAACGGATGTATATGTATATTCAATGTTTGGTTGAATATAAGTCACCGAGGCAAAAGAAAATGATTTGCAATTTGACAAGCTAAATGCCTGTTTCTTATTTCTAAATGCCTGTTTTTTATTTCTACCACAGAAAATACTCACGGCGAAAGAGAAAAGAAAACAAGCTTTCCAGTTTCATCAATTTTGCTAAAATCCCTCATTCAGTTAAATTACTATTTGTTTTGGGTCCTATTTATAGGGTATTTTAGTTCAAAAGAGTATATTCCAAAAAGGTAAGTTTTTAAAAAATGAAACAATATACAAACAGATACCTGTCTAACAGTTTTGCAATTCTTGGGTTTGGAAGATGGTTCTCAGACTGTACATGCTGAGGTAAAACACTAGAGGGCCTCCAAGGCCTTGTGTGGGCGGCACATGAGGTCCTCTGTGTGTTAGTGTTAGTCGAAGATGATAATACGTCCATGTGAGGGACACTGGCGGGTCTCTCTGGTTTAATGACTGGTGTTGGAATGTGGCTGGGCTTCAGCGGTTGGCTGTTTGATCTTTCAATTTTAGCGGTTTTTATTCTGAAACATTTAAATTAGTTTATCAAGACCTATTATTTTCTTATTTGTATACAACTTTTTGAATGTGCTGCTTTTATTAGCAAACTATTTTTTTTTAAACGCTATGAGTGAAATCCAAGTGCACAAGATTCGTAAAGATGATTAATTGGATGTATAAGATGCTGCAACTTCATTTCACTGCAAGAAGTCTTTAATTACGGAACAGAATAAACGTAGTCTATTCTAAATATCTACCACATTACGGAAGGCCAGCGCGTAACGTTAATATCAAAAATATTTCATGCTAAATATCGACTGCTAAATACAAATTCTAAATACAAGCATTTAATTCTGAATGCCAAGTACCTAATGCCAAATACTTAATTATAATTGTCAAATACTTAATGCTAAATAAAGATTGTATAATATTCTTTAGCATTATGAGAAGATGGTCTAAGAAAATTGGACCGGAACTGTTAGAACTACAATTAACGCATGGACAAGTTTGAAAAGAGACAAAGTGACCGAAATCCAGTGACGATGTAAAAGTCGCCGCGCTATGACATTTTGAGCCCTAACAATAAAATGTCGGATTTCATTTTTGTGCATTTAATAATTATAATGAGCTATTATCATTTTGCGATCCGCATTTTGACATTCGATGTGTAGCATTTTGGTAACTAGTATTTGGCATAAAGTATTTGGAATTTAGTCTATGAATATTAACATAGGCATGTATTAAGACATTTATTATAGTAGACCGATGAGCCATGCAAATTGCCAAATGCTATATGCTATCTTACTAAATGCTAAATGCCATATTACTAATGCTTATTGCCAGCTGATAACCGTCAACTCCTTTAACTTTAGGAGTTAAAGATATGTATTTCTCAAAAAAACTAACGAATGTAACTCTTAATTATTTGAAAACATTTACTATTCTACCAATCTGTTTTGAAGCAATAAATTGAATAATATGTTCTGCCGGTTATGGCAACATGAGACCGAAACGGTTTACTATACAATGTTAAGAGGAAAAAATAACAGAGAGTAACGAACACCAATTACTTTTTAGAGGATGATTCCATTGATATATTCAGCTCTTTATTGAATAAGCACTTAGCAATAAGCATTTGGCATTTATTGTTTCGAATTTCGCAATTAACAATTAGCATTTGTCGTCTGACAAGTACCATTTGACGGTCAATATTTGACATTAAGCATTTAGCAAATAGCATTTTGAACTGACTAATTGACATTTAGCATTTGCCAAGTGGCATGCTGCGCCGGCCTTCCATAAATATATCCGTGCTATAGCGATAATTACATTACTATAAAAAAAAGGCCGGTGCGCCATGCTAATTGCCAAATGCCAAATGTTTAATGCTAAATGCCAATTATTTAATGCTTACTGTCATTAGTTAGTGCTTTATGCTACATATCAAATGCTTTATGCCATATACTTAATGCTAAATGCCAAATTCTAAATGTCAAATAGGTAATGCTTTATTGCGTCAAAGTCTTTAACCTTTTGAGTTAATGATTTCTTTCTCTTAAACTAAAAATGTATTTTTTTAATTATTTTAGACATACAATATCAGTCCGGCTTGAAACAATAGCATGTTCTACCGGCCTTAAGAAACTTGGACCGACAATGTTTACTCTAAAAATGTTTAGAAATATTTTTAATAGAGACAAAGTTATGTAACAAAGTCCAATGACTATTTAGATGATGCATTCATACACTGAAATGTTCAGCTCTTCTTTTTAATAAGCACTTGGCAATAAGCATTTGCCCTTTACTGTTTCGAATTATTCAACATGTTTGACAATTACTATTTGACAGTCAGTATTTGGCAACCAGGATTTGCCAATTAACATGACGCACCGGCCTTCCATAATTTCAAAACAATATTACTCACTTTGTTCGCATTATGAGTTTCTCCACGCTGGATACAGGTCGATTACTCGACACCGAACAGCTAGGATGCGTCGTCGATCTGAAAACAAGAAATAAAACATTGATCAAAATTTATGTTTACCTTTTCAAATACGAAATTAGTCGTCAGATATAATAAGAAATAAATTGTTGAGCCATTAGGATTTTCAAAGCCTCTCGATCTCTCCGCCAGGAGGTCGCTGTTTTGGGGGACCAAGGGTGTCAGAACCATGCTACCATGGCTGCTAACACCTTATTTCTAAAGTTGAAACATCTTGGTATATTAAAATCTAGAAATTTAGGCTCCAACCTTTCATCTTTCATGTATGAACATGATAACTACAGATCGTCAACTAATTTTTACTCCTTTCAAACGTTTCCTATATTCTTTTAATATAATTTTCTTTTTCAGTTTTATCGGATCAAATTTTGTCAGTTTTTCCTCGCGCACCCAACAAGTACTAACCATAAGTCAATAAATTATGTCATTCATCATCACCATCATCATGATCATCATCATTATTATCATCACCATCTATTACCATCATCATCATTGCAATATATTCTAATATGTAATGTTGAATTCATACATCTATCTTATATGCGCGTTTGTTTTTCGTTTGCCAGTATGTGCCGCCTGTACTTGGGAAGGGTTTACATTTTGTATTGCAATAATTGCTTGTCCAGTCCATGTGCTGGTTTGAAATCATTATGTAAATGTGTTATGTATTTTTATGTGTTTAAAACAATACAATATAGTTCAACTGGAAGGAAATCACACCCGCGGCCTTAAAATAATGACTGCAAAATAAATTTGAAAAACGGCAAAAAATCATTTTACAGTAATTTCCTGAATAGAAAGCCAACGAAGTCAACATTATTCGTGTTATATTTTTAAATTATTACTCTAAAAAGGTCAATTTAATTTGCTAAATGCTTACTGAATTCCTGTCTGTTTATTAATAATGATGAATACAAAATATTTGATTATTTATAATGGGCCCAGCCCCTACACATACTTTGTTTGTATGCTGGACAATGTTTATGTGAACTTACAGTATGATAAAAGCAAAAGTAACAAATACAGTAAGATATAAGCAATAGTTACAAAGATATGACAAAAAAAAAAGGTTGCCGAAAAACTTTAACCTTAAAAATAACCCAAGTATAACACCTTGGTGACCTTGACCTTGGGTATAATGGGCTCAGCCCATACACATACATTGTCTGTATAATGTTTAAGACCCGATCGCACTCAGCTTGACCTTGACCTTGGGAATAATGGACTCATCCCCTACACATACTTTTTTGTATACTGGACAGTGTTTATGTAAAGTTACAGTAAGATATAAGCAATAGTTACAAAGATACGACAGAAAAACAAAGGTTGCCGAAAAACTTTAACCTAAAAATAACCTAAGTATAACAGCTTGGTGACCTTGACCTTGGGTATAATGGGCTCAGCCCATACACATACATTGTCTGTATAATGTTTAAGACCCGATCGCACTCAGCTACATTATTAAAATGGGTTGTACCACTATTTGACAACTTTCGGGAATGGTCCTCTTTAGTACCAACAGTTTATGAATGCCTAAAGTCATTTTAAAATATAAGAAGTGTAATGATACTTTCTGATTATCGACTCGTAGAAAGTATTTTAGAAAAGGACTTTGATAAGTTAATGATATCAGGCTCGTATTTCCCTACTTCGGTCTTGCAAGTTCCTTCCTGTGAATTGAAACATGAATAATAGGTCTCCTTCGATTAAATCTAAGGAGAACAATGCATGAATTTGTCTGCAATCATCTATGAATATCAAAAAATGAAAATATTGGAGAAAATAGTACCTACACAGCATTGTATGAGTAATTTAAAAGGAGACAAATACTTACGGCGACTTATTCAGTGCCATCTTGACGCAGTAACTAGGGAACTGACGTCGTCTTTTAACCTTTGAACTTTGATTAGCCAATAAGATTATAGAGAGCGACGTCATGACGTTTTTACGTTGTCTGACTATCGACTCCTCACATTCACTGAATGCCGCTGTGACGGTCGTAGAAAACGGTTAGAGTTGTATTTAAAATGAACTTTGGAATGGTGCGTAGGTCAAAGTTGTGCGTTTTAATACTTCATCTCATTATAGTCTAATAGCAAATCAATATAAGGGGATATTATACGATATGTTGCTAAAAGTATTGTTATTAAATTCCTCAATGAGTTAGACAGTTTAAACAATTTTTTATTTCAACAATAACATTTTTGTCACCATTTGTGAAAAATTCGATCCTATTCTCTTCACGTTTTGGACATGCACGCTTTGCATGTCATTTTATTTATTTATTTATTTATGACATCATTAATTAATTCTAGAAATCATTAAATGCATTTAAAGATGCCACAAAATTATTTCGAAATATCTACAACCTGATTATTGATATCTTAAAATTACCTTTGTTGTATGATATCCTCAATTTAACTTAATTCTGTCTATGGGGTGCCGTTAACATAATAATAATAACAATAATAAAATCTTTATTTAATGAAGGTAACATACAAAGTGTACATAACATGAAAATGAAACGTAAACTTATTTTCAGTATGACCTTCAGTTAACAACAACAACAATACACATGTATACAAACATTTACGATAAATTTCACAAAATCATATTTTAAAAAATGTATCAATGTAGGGATAACGCATGTTTTTTCATGTTATAACGTCTGCAGAATCCTGAGTGATTGGTTGGTGCCCGAATATCTCAGAATTACTTTTGATTTATGATTTTCTTAATTCAAATTAATTATGTCTATGAGGTGCCATTAACAGTTTATCTATTTTTGTGATATCTTAAAATTACCTTTGTTGTATGATATCCTTAATTTAACTTAATTGTATCTATGAGGTGCCGGTTAACAGTTTATTTATTTTGTGATATCTTAGAATTACTTTAGGATATTCTTATTTCACTATTCACCTATGGAAATCACAACATCATTAATAATATAGTTATTCTTTGGATATCATTAGATAATTTAAATTTATTATAAAATGATACATATATATCATTTTTTTCGTTTATTAGATATCTTAATATCAGTTTCATTTTATGATATCATGAATTCAGTTTACTGTCATCTCAATTTCTATTTTATGACAACAATAATTGATTTTAGGTACATGTGTCACAAATAAGATTTAAGAACAGAACAGAACAGAACAGAACATATATTTTATTAGATTTTTACATAGTACATCATCAATATAATTTTAACATTTACATTACATATACATCACGTGTAACTGTATGATAAATTATAATAAAAACAGTTTACATAGAGGATGATCATAGATCATAGTTTACTAGACATTTATGATAGTATTTCTAATTTCTAAACTTTCTTTAACATATTTTGCAAATTTGTATAATAGAGATTTGTTAGTAGTTTGCAACAGCTGAATAAATTTGAACATCGATGGTCTTACATAAAAGTATTTCTTCATATGTTTCTTACGTAAATTCCTGTAACAAGGACAAATTAAAATAAAGTGGTACTCATCTTCCTTATATAACCACTGTTCATTTGCAAATATAGCGCCTCTTTTTCTAAATACCATTACTTTAGTTTTATGGGTATTAACTTCTAAACCCCAAAGAGAACAATAATCAGACAAACTATCTAGGCTGTTTTGTAGGTCTTCAGGTGATTTTCCCAGAATTGCCATATCATCAGCAAATAGCAATAATATTAAAACAATATCATCAAAATGCAAACCAGAATCAATATTACTTTGTAAATGTAGTTCTAAGTCTTCAACAAATAAAGAAAAGAGCAGAGGCAAAATTACCTCCCCTTGACGCAATCCGACTGCATAGTTGAAGAAATCTGAAAATGTGTTACAACATCGTACACACGATTTCACCTTTTCATACATGTCTTTAATAACGCGTAAAATTTTACCTTGGATACCATTTCTATATAATTTAAGCCACAAACAGTTTCTATTTATGCTATCAAAACAGGATTTCAAATCAATAAATCCAACATATAAACGTTGATTGTTATTCAAATAATGTTGTATAACGGAATGCAAAATAAATATAGCATCTACAGTAGATTTGCCTTTTCTGAAGCCGAACTGCGCATCAGAAATGACATTGTTATTTTCACAAAATTTTTCTATTCTTTTATTTAAAACTGTCGTGAACAATTTCGAGAAACAACTTACAAGTGTTATTCCTCTATAATTCTGAACATTTTTTGAATCACCTTTCTTATGAACGTGTATAATAATTCCTTCTGTCCATTTATCTGGGAAAAAACCAGACTCTAAAACTGCATTGAATAAATCACATAAATGAGAAATCAAAATATCTATACATTCTATAAAATATTCATTAAGAAGGAAATCTGGGCCTGTTGCTTTTCCCTTCTTAAGTGATTTTACCGCACATAGAATTTCTTCAGGCGATATAGGTACATTCAGTTCTTCAAATGCACAGTCACGATTATCAAAATCATTTTCTTGACAAAAAGTATTGGCTTCATTATTGTTACATTCAAAAACATTGTTACATAAATTTGAGAAATAGGTACAGAATTCGTCCACAGAAATGTCATTACTTCCAACTGATTTTTTCTTATTTTTTGAAATATTTCCAAAATTGCTTAGGTTTACAAAATCTCAGCTTTTCTATTTCAGAGTATTTATTTTTCAAATATATTTTCTTCTTTTTACTTATCAAGTCTTTATACGCTTTTTTGCATTTACAAAAATACTCCCTACTTGCTTTAGTTTTACAGTTATTAAACGCGCTTAAAGAATCCAAGTATTTAGCTTTTGAAATTTTACATTCATTATCGAACCAGTCTGCATGTTTAACATGAGATGTGTCAATAAATGACACATTATTTTTACTCTTTAATGTTTTTGAAAACAGGGGATCTGCTACACTCCGTATCATATTTGTAAATGTATTCAACGCATCATTTACAGAGGTGCGATTACTGTTATCAATTCTATCCGTAAGCCGATTAAATTCCGGCAATTTTGCAATCAGATTAGCTCGAAATGTATTTACATAATCATTATTCCAGTTATATAAAACATGTGTGCTTTCGTCGCCAGAAGGCGATGTAGTATTACAGGAAAGAGAAAAACTAACGGGAGTGTGATCACTCCATTCATTTACAGACTGTATTGTGAAATTACAAATACTTGAAAAATTTATTTCCTTTGTTAATAGATAATCAATCACAGATGCTCCATGCTGCGTAACATAAGTATGTGAACCAATATTGAAGTCATTTCCCAATCTACCGTTAACTATACGGAGATTATTGGATTTACAAAGACCAAGTAGTTTTGTACCAAAATTGTTACAAGTTTTGTCCATTGAGGCCCGTTCCATGTTATTATCGGGAACATAATCATCGTCATCAAAAAACTGATTGACATGATCGAAAACAACAAAATCCCTCTTATCGCCTACTCTACTATTAAAATCGCCTATTAAATAGACAGGGCCTTTATTCTCAAAGTGTGCAATATCATTTTCAATAATTTCAAATAAATCTACATTGTTCGTATTGTATGCCGGAGAATCTTCACCCCAGAGATAAATACCGCATATGTAAACATCAGTATCTAAACGAAAAAAGTTTAGTAGTATTAGAATTACCGATTTTGGCTCAAAATCTGACCCCCCTGACCCCTTGACCCTATTCTATAAGCGGACTTTAATCTTACCCTAAACTTAAAATACTAACTTGGTACCCTTAATACCCTGTGTAGGAAGTGATTATTGTTCATGTTAATTTTATCAGTTTTTGTTGAAACAACTGATTGAGAATTACGCTGTAATCCATTTGCACTTAATGACCTTAGTATAGAACGTTTCGCAGACGACATATGTGTCAGTTTTTGTTGAAACAGTTTATTGAGAATTATGCTGTAATTCATAAAAAATTTTAAAACCATTAAACGTATAGATTATAGCTTTGTAATTTGGTGACACACGGTGTGTTTACAATCAATATTATAAGTTAAACAGACGATTTATTGCATTCCTTTTAAGATAAACATATATCGAGGAGTTGTTTATACAACATATTTGATCTTATTTTGAATTAGTAACTACATTATTAGTCTTTAAATAATTTTAAATACATTTGATATAGATGAGTTTACAGAATAAAATATATTGTTTGAAAGAAAGAAAATTTACTGATAATATAAACCCCCATTATGTTATAACAAAAAATGGGAGAAAAATGATAAAAGCTACCTGTTCATCTTGTGGAAAGATGAAATCAAAGTTTGTTAAAAGTACAGGAGGTAATTTAGATATTCACAAAGCAATGTTACCTTTATTACCTAAGAAAGGTTTAACACTTCCAGGATATAATTATTGTGGGCCAGGAAATCCCCTAGATAATGGACCCCCTGTCAATGAACTGGATGCAGTATGTATGGACCATGATTTTTGCTATGA
The DNA here is from genome assembly GCF_021730395.1 of Mercenaria mercenaria. Classification (NCBI taxonomy): domain Eukaryota; kingdom Metazoa; phylum Mollusca; class Bivalvia; order Venerida; family Veneridae; genus Mercenaria; species Mercenaria mercenaria. The sequence continues at coordinate 70,558,499 of NC_069361.1, read as the reverse complement.
CAGCGATGTAAAAAAGGGTACATGTGATAAGCAAATGCTTTCCAATTTAAATAAAACTAAATCAAAAACATTTGGAGAAAAGATTGCAAAACATTTAGTTGTGAAACCTATAATTAAAACGAAATACACACTTGGGTTGGGACAAAAATCAAAAAACGGAAAAGGGGTAGAGTATACCCCCGAAATAAATTGGAGCGATGAATTAGCAGAAGAATTACACAAACCAATTAAAAGAAAATTTAGGGAAACGAAGAGTGATAGTTAATGATATTGATGATACTTGGTCAGCTGATTTAGTTGACATGCAAGCTTTTTCAAAATATAATAAAGGAGTAAAGTACTTGTTAACCGTTATTGATATATTTAGTAAATATGCTTGGGTTATTCCATTAAAGAATAAAACTGGAGAATCTGTTACTGAAGCATTTGAAAAAATAATTTCTGAAGGACGATTACCAGTAAATTTATGGGTAGATGAAGGAAAAGAATTTTATAATAAAAAGTTTGAATCATTTTTGAATAAAAATAAAATTAATATGTATCATACATTTAATGAAGGAAAGGCTGTAGTAACAGAAAGATTTAATAGAAGTTTAAAAAGAATAATGTGGAAATATTTTACAGCAAATAATACTTATACTTATTTAGATAATTTGCAGGATATGGTTGATAAATATAACAAAACAAAACATTCTAGTATAAAAATGACACCAACCGAAGCTAGTAAAAACTTAAACAAGAGGGCCATGATGGCCCTATATCGCTCACCTGTTATCATTGCACTTAAGGACAAGCCTTCAAGATCAAAAGATCATAACAGAAATCAATCAAAAGAATTATGAGAAAATATAGTTGAAATTTTCTTTAAGTAACTTTAAAAACAAGATTTGAAAACTTTTTGTAGAGGTCCACTAGGCAATGCTACATGTCAAATATCTAAGCTCTTCTGGTTTATTTTTAGAAAGTTTTGAAGATTTTTCTATGTACAATCAAGTAACCCCATGGGGCAGGGTCAATTTGACCCCAGGGGTCATGATTTGAATAAAACTTTGTAAAGTTAATAGGCAATGCTACATGTCAAATATCTAAGCTCTAGCCTTCTGGTTTATTTTTAAATTTTTTTTAAATTTTCCTATGTAAAATCAAGTGACCCCTAGGGGCGGAGTCTTTTCTGACCCCGGGGGAAAAAGGTTTGAAAATTTTTGTAGAGGTCCCTAGGCAATGCTACATGTCAAATATCTGTCTCTAGCCTTCTGGTTTATTTTTAGAAAATTTTTGAAGTTTTTCCTAGTAAAATCAAGTGACCCCTTGGGGGTAAAGGTATGAACAATTTTGTAGAGGTCCACTAGGTAATGCTACATGTGAAATATCTAAGCTCTGGGCCCTTTCTGGTTTATTTTTAGAAAACTTTTGAAGATTTTCCTATGTAAAGTCAAGTGACCCCTAGAGCAGGGTCAATTTTGACCCCCGGGTCATAATTTGAATAACTTTAGTAGAGGTCCACTAGGCAATGCTACATGTAAAATATCTAAGCTCTAGGGCTCGGGTTTTTGAGAAGAAGATTTTTTAAATATTTTCCTATGTAAAATCAAGTGACCCCTGGGGGGGGGTCAATTCTGACCCCAGGGGCCATGATTTGAACAAATTTTTAGAGGTCCACTAGGCAATGCTACATGCAAATATCTAAGCTCTGGGCCTTCTGGTTTATTTTTTAGAAAATTTTTTGAAGATTTTCCTATGTAAAATCAAGTGACCCCTGGGGCGAGGTCAATTTTGACCCGGGGTCATGATTTGAACAATTTAGTAGAGGTTCCACTGGGCAATGCTACACGTCAAATACTAAGCTCTAAGGCTTCTGGTTTTTGAGAAGAAGATTTTTTAAGATTTTCTTATGTAAAATCAAGTGACCCCGGGGCGGGGTCAATTTTGACCCCGGGTCATGATTTGAACAAACTTGGTAAAAGGTCCACTAGGCAATCTTCACACCAAAATATCTAAGCTCTAGGCTTCTGGTTTTTGAGAAAAAGATTTTTAAAGTTTTTCCTTTTGGTTGCCATGGCAACCAGTGTTCTGCAGGGAAAATTAAATTTCTTTGAACAATTTTGAAAGGGGCCATCCAAGGAACATCCCTGTGAAGTTTCATCAAAATTGGCCTGTTGGTTTAGGAGGAAAATGTTTTTTAAAAAGGAAAGGGGTGGACGGACGACGGACGGACGGACGGACAGACGGACGGACGGACGGACGGACGGACGCCGGACGGTGACGATCACAAAACCTCACCCTGAGCACTTTGTGCTCAGGTGAGCTAATAAAGGTACTGTTTACTTTAATTTATATGGTGATTTAAAGATACCAAAGAGCAAAGCAAAATTTAAAATTGGTGATCGAGTCCGCTTAAGCAAACTTAAAAGGCATTTTGAAAAAGGATATACATCAAACTGGACAAGGAAATATTTAAAAATTTATAAAATTAATAATACAAATCCCAGAACATACACTATTAAAGATTTAAATGATGAAATAAATTTAAATTCATTTTATGAACAAGAACTTTTACCTACTACACAAGAAGTTTTTAGAATAGAAAAAGTTATTAGACGAGACTATAAGAAAAAACAAGCTTTTTAAGTAAAATGGAAAGGTTATAGTGAAAAAAATTTAATAGTTGTGGTACCATTTAGCGATCTTGAACAAATTTAATTTAGAAATAAAAAGTTTAATTATATAAATGAGCATAAAAATCTATTTTCTAATAATAGGAATAGAAACAATAGATCAATAAATAAATCACGTTAACTAAACTAGCTTGCTGCCTACAGGAAAAAGTTATAAATTTTGCGGGAGAGTAAGTACTGGATAAATATATTACAGGCAAGTGTCCTTTGGTTGTTCAGCAGCATAAGCACTTGTTCCAACTATTCCGATATTGTAGGCAGTTTCTGCGCAGTTCCATCAGTAATTACCATATAATACAAACAGACAAAACCTTTACGACCAGAAATTATTTTAACAATCACATCATCATAAAAATAAAACAACTTAAAAACAAAAGCACGGATTGGAAAAGTAAATAAAGAAGATCCAATATAAAGTTATTCAGGATATTTTTACAATACAATTATAAATGCGAAAGAAAAAAATAATTCAACACCTCTTGAAATGCCACATGAAGGAAATTAAACTTACGGCTATAAAAGAAAAAAATAAGAAGATTGTATTAACTATTAACTTTAATTAAAGATTTTATCTAAGCAGTATTTTATATAAATGAGAAAAATAATATCATTTGAAGGTAATATTGCATCATGACAAAGTACGTATTATTTAAAAATATTAAAGAATATAATCCTAATTTAAAATATAATACCAGAACAATTCACGAAGAATGGCAGAAATGTTATGGATCCACATGCAACCGGAAGTTTACCAGCTTCGACAAATTATAATATCATAAACCTTTTTTGAACTTGCATGCTCAAGAACCTGTCCAAATAAATATTTCCTATATCAGGTAACAACTTTAAACAGTCATAATTAAAATAGTATATCTTCTGCTAAACAGTTTGATGGTGTTCCTGTCCCTTGAACGTTGTTATTTAACTAACAGTAAAAACGTTTTATAACAAAACAACATCACGGACAATGGTGTAATAAAACCCCAGTGGGCAGTATACAATCTTTTCTAACTGATCATATTATAGAAACCATATGGAAAAAACCAAATGATGGATTGGTATGTTAAAACCGACCCAGAAATATGGTTTTAAAAAGAACTTCAAAAAATAAACAGAACGGCAGAAACAAAGGAGGTTTAGATTATTTTAGAAAACTGACACAAATAACACGAAAGAAATGGTTAAGACAGAATGTTTCAAGAAGTATAAAAAATTTTTAACAGATGAAAACAATTTAGAAAAAAAGACTTTTAAAATCTTATTCAAAAGATATAGATAATATAAACAATTTTCTCAATCATATACTTTCATTAGATTGCGTTTTTTTAAAAGATTTTTTTTCCTATAAGTATATTATAAATATGGTTAATAGAAATTTAAGAGAGAATGATTATACCAAAATAATCAAGCACTTTAGAGAAAAAATGAATCCAGATAAAATTCATATAAGAAAGATCTAAAAAGAAGAAATGTTATTAAATCCAAAACTTGATCAAATAGTTAGCGATGAATATAAACACCACGTCATTGATAAATTGACAAAATGTTAAGATCCTTTATCGTTTAAAAAATAATTTATTTGAATGACCTGTGGTTGTCTATAACTGAAAGAAGAAAATGTCCGAAAGGTTATGTGATTGTCCCAACCAAATAATTAACGAAACACCAATCTAAAAAGTTATTTGTAACCAATTGTGATACTAATGAATAAAAAATATAATAGAATCACCTACAAAGCATCTAAAGAATTTGGTATTAATGCTGGGATAAATAAAATGTGTTTGTGAATGGACAAACGATAAAAATGTGAATAATCAAAGTTAATGGAAAAAGATATAAAGTTTAATATTTTATTTCTTCTCACAGATAATTTAAAAAACTTTATTTATTTTAATTATTTTTTTAATATTTTTTTAAATCCTGTTTTTGCCTGAAGATTTTTTTTTCTAAATATAATATATAGATTGAAATCGAGAGATCTACAAAACAATATTATAAGAAGATTTGAAAATTAAAATTACATATAGACAAGATCCAAAGAATCAATTCATATTTAACTATAAACGACTCTTATGAAATACTTAAAATCTGAACTAAAAAACTTTATAAAGGTATAAAATAAACGATGTTTTAAAAATACCATTTTGCAAAAATGGATAAAAACTGATACAATATATAAATTCACATTATTTTTCAATCAAAGGCTTTTAGAAATTTATTACACAAACGAAAAAAAAAAAACTTTACATCAAGCTTTTGATAAATAATAAATAGAATTGGTAATTGGGATTCAGAAGAAGTGGCGGAGAATAGAGTCAGTTGATGCTCATTATATGGAAATAGATATAAGTAGTAGTCATTGGCTGCTTCAAGATATTTAGAATTACCAAAACCTATTACAACATCCAATAAATGATTAAATAATAATAAAGAATATGATAATCATGGTTTAGAAGTGTCATTTAGCTTATAAATTTCCTGTAACAAAAAATTCTGAAAGAGTTTCAGAATTATAAAAAAACATATAAAACGAATCTTGATTATACAGAATATATAAATTTTCCTGTTTACATAATTCAAATACCTAAAATGAGAAAAGATTTTAAATGAATATCATTTTAATATATTTGGGGTTTATGAAGAAAATAGTATTTATCCATTGTACATATCAAAATTATCATACGAAGAACACGTGAGCATGTACCCTAATTACTAATGATACAATAAATGAATAAAAAATGATAAAAAACTGACGATGACTGTAAGCCCCTCAAGAACTGAAGTCCCAACTTTATGTTTTGGATAAAAGAACATGTAATAGATTAATGACTAACAAAACCAAAGACAACATAGAAAATATTTTTGTAAAACATGTCCAACAGAAATTTAACCTCAAGAAAGAAATTAAATGAACATATTCCAAATTGTTTAGCTAGTAATGGTATCCAAGGTGTAAAAATGCCAAAAAGAGGAACATAAAGTACAATTTAAAAATTATCATAAAGGTTTAGCATTTGTAACCTTTTGTAATTTATGCTGATTTTGAATCAAAAACTAAAATAGTATTAACTGCTTTAACCATCAACTGAATCTTCATTAGTAACTGAACCATATCAAAATCAATAGATTGTGTTACGGTTATAAAAGTGTTGTTGTTATGACGATAAATATACTAAACCAACCCAGATTATAGAGGTCCCTAATGCAGTTTATAAGTTTATTGAAAAAAATGCTTGAGGAAGAGGAATATAGTAAAGAAATATTTATGTTAACTTTAACAAAGAACTAAGAATGTCTAAAAAAGATGAAAGTGAATTTAAAAACAAAAGTTTTGACATATCATGTGAAAAAGAATATAAGGAAAATGAGTGTCCGGGACTACCTCCCCCGGGGGACCCCCAGGTCCACCAGTTTCGAGACCATTGTCATGATACAGGAAAATTCAGAGGAAAGTGCTCACTCAGAATGTAAAATTAATTTCTTAAACTAACCACAAAAAATTACTGTTATTTTTTTTTCATAATTTAAGAGGTTCTGACGGTCATTTTTATTATGCAACAATAGGGACTTTAAAAAAAAGAAATTAATGTTAGGGTTCCTAACAATAGGAAAAGATATATGGCATTTATGATTTTTTCTGACTTGTCTTTTATTGATTCATTAAACACAATTTATTGTCTCCAAATCATTGGATAACCTATAAAAAATTCCAGAAATTTAAATCTTATCTCAAGAATTTGATTACAATGATTATTAAAAACAAAAGGTGGTTATCCCCATATGATTTACATGGATTCGTTTAAAAAAGATCAAAGAAACAGAATTACCTTCTAAAGAAGAGTTTTATTCAAAATTTTAAAGAAACACATATATCTGACAACGAATATGAACAAGCTAAAAATGTTTGGAATAAATTTAAAATTAAAACAATGGGAGAATATCATGATCAATATTTAAAAACTGACGTATTACTTGTAGCTGATTATTTCGAAAATTGTAGAAACTATGTTTAGAGAACTCTACAAATAAGATCCTTGACATTATTTTAGGAGTCCCTGGTTTAGCTTGGGATGCCAAATGGTATAAAATACTGGAATTAAGTTAGATTTAATAACTGATATTGATATTTATCTATTTATTGAAAAGGGACCTGAGAGGAGTAATAAGTTATTATTTCAAACAGATACAGTAAAGCAAAACAATAAATAATGAAAGGATTATAACTCAAAAGAAAAAGCAAATACATTATGTACCTCGACGTCAATAACCTTTACGGTTGGGCTATGTGTCAACCTTAGCCCTCTGGAAACTTTAAATTTATATCCGAAAAGAACAAATTCAAGAAATAAATTACAAAAGGTAAAACTAACTTTTATTGTTGAATGTGAATCTTGAATATCCAAAATAAATTACATAAAACCCACAAACGAATTATCCTTTAGCTCTGAAAAAAATAAAAATACCCAGATACAATGGTTTCTGATTATAGTAAAAATATTAAACAGAATTTGAAAATAGAAAAAGTAATGTAAGAAGTGGTTCCAACTTTAATGAAAAAACAAAATTATGCAGTTCATTATAAAAATCATTGAACTAAATACACATAGGGTTCAAATAACAAAAATACATAAAATAATAACTTTGACGAAAGTCCTTGGTTAAAAAAGTATATTGATTTTTTAATACCAAAAAAGATCAAAATGCAAAAAAATTCCATTTTGAAAAGGACTTTTTAAGTTAATGAAACAACTCTGTATTCTCGGTAAGACGATGGAGAATTTACGCAACAGGGTTAATATTAACTTACCTCATGATAAAAATATTTTATAAAATACATAGCCAAACCTTCATTTGTTAAAGTTTCAAACGATTGTTAACTCTAACCTTTTTGGTATCATAGAATAAAAGAAAGTTTGTTATAAACAGACCTTGTTATGTTGGAATGTGCATTCTAGATTTATCAAAAATATTTAAATGTATGATTTTCATATAATTACATTAAGAAAAGTACGAGATTAAATTTAAATTATTATTCACTGACACTGATTCATTTGTTATGAAAGATAAAACCAAAGGATGCATATGAAGTGTATTTTATAAGGACAAAAGATTTATTTGATAATATTGATTACGATAGTAATTCCCAAAAGTTTATTTTGAATAATAATAAAAAAGTAAATTGAAAATTTTAAAGATGAAGCTGCCGCATTCCCATTGTTGAATTTGTCGGATTAATGAAGTAAAATGTATTCTTATTTATTAGAAAATGAAGTCAACATTAAAAAATTTAATAGGAATTAAAAAAACTTGTGTTTAAGAAAAACAATAGTTTCATAAAAATTACAAAAGATACATGTTTTTAATTCAACCCAAAGAAATCACACCTTAAAGTTATTCGTTCAAATAAAACCAATCATCCAGTTATGTTATAAATAAAAGATTGGTACATCTTTTATCATGTTATGACGATAAAAGGATATATTCTTGAAAATGTATTGATACAGAAGCTTTATTCTTAAATTAACTCTTAAATTAAAACTTAAATTAATAGAACCATAAATTGTGTAACTGAATATTTTTCATAACGTTTAAAGAATTAATATAAATAACATCATTTATTTTAAATTCATTTGCATATTAAAAGAAATAGATTCAGTATTTCTGTATATTTTTTGCATGAAAACTTTGAAGAATTACATTTTCTTTTATTATTTAATGTAATATAGCTCTCCTTTAATCAATATTTAATTGCATCAACAAGAAAAATTAAGAATGCCAATTTATGTTTAAATTGCACAATATTACCACCCTGAAACTAAACCAAGGACTAGCATTTACAGTTTTCCATTGACATACTTCCACCATCAGGTAACATGGATAACTTGATAAAAACAATGGAGGTTTTCTTATTAATTGCCTTTCTATTTGTTTTTTCTATTTAATTTAACTTTTTTTCATTTATATTATTGAATATTCCCATTATATTAAAATATTCCAGTTTAAATAAATGTCTTTTTTATTAAAAAAATTCATAATAGTTGGTTCATATTACTCTTTGATTTATGAATTTTTTAGTATTTTATACAATAAATCATACAACGGTACGTATCTTGTAACATTTTAATAAAAAAGAAACAATAAATCCGCAAACATACTTGTTTTGTCCTTGATATTGAACATTGTTGTATTTTACATTTGGTATATACCGAAATTACTTCTTTTGTGGAGGAAGTCCAAACGGATCGAAGTAAAATTATTAAAGTAACAAACCAATGTGTTCCAGGGACCAACAGAGTCGTCCAAATTTATAATTCCACATTCAACCTTTTTTATCTTTTAAATTTTTGGTAAATTATTTCTACAAAATACACCCCTAGAAAAGTATTTTTAATTTTTATTGTTTACCCAATTTCAATTTCATAGTTAGATATTGGTTTGTTTTAAAAATTTTATTTATTTTTTACTATAGGAATTCGTCTGTAAGGTCTCCGGTAGAGAAATACAAAAATCTGTAGTCCATTCCCACTTAACAAGATGTAATCAAAGGTATTCCGAGACTACAGCCAACATACCTAAAAAGCCAACCGTCTTTGTTTTTGTTTTTGTGTTAATTTAAACAACTCCAATCCTACTACTTGCTTTCTTTTGATTAGTGTAAAGAATGGTGATATCAATATTCTCATACATTACTACTGAACATATCCATTACCAATATTTTACTAATCACCAGTACTGGCCAGTCCAACAAAAGCGCCAATGCCAAGGAGTGGAACAAAATATTATTTGAAGCTATTTTTTGCTGCATTGGAAGAATTGATTTTCCTAAACAAACCAGCCAAAGCTCCTAAAAATCCACCCATTTAGTCCTTGACTGGACATTTGTTTCTTTGAAAATTGTAATGTTCTAATCCTTCTTATTTGCAACAAGCTTTTCTAATTTGATAAATTAGTGTTTTTGTTAAAAGTAAAGGGAAGTTTTCCACGTATTGTTCAAGTTTAATCTAAAAAAGTGGAATTATTGTTGTTGTAGGCTCGGGCTAATTTTTCTTTTGTCCATCTGGTAGTTAACTTTATATTCCATATAATTTTTTACATTATATATTTAAAATTTATTTTTATTAAACAAAAACAAGTTTTCATTTCCAATAGTATTTATTTCAACTGTTTCTTTCTACAGTAACAATTGCATAAACACGAATATTAAGCTGCTGTGAATATTTAATATTAGCAGTTAATGAAATATGCTAGGTCCATCTGTAAGAATACTCTTCCTTTTTTATATTCCCAAAGTTTAAAATGAATACATCCAAATAAACATTAAATTTGATCTATTTAGCAGCTTCCAGAGGTTTTGTTATTTGTTTGATAATAATAATTATTACATCGTCAATAATTCTTGATATACTTGTATAATTCCTGTATCTGGATAAAAAAACACCATTAGCAAGCTTCAAGACGAACAAGAACACAAAATGAAATGCAATTTCAATTGCTGCATTAAATTTTAAATGTAATCTAATAAAAAGTGGATAATGTTCTTGTGAAATACTTTTTGTCATGTCGTTGTAAATAAACAAATACATGTTGTGGGTTTTAATACACCAGCTGTTTATTCTAAAGGTTAAGATTAGTTTGTTGTGTATCAGTTGAATGCGTCATTCATTTCCTAAGGTATGACCATCTTGCTTTTTAAATTCTTCAGTAGTAATTAGATCAAAACCCCAATTTCATCATAAATTAAAACGTGAACCCCATAGAATTAATTTGTTACAATTACCCTACCAGCATCAACAGCATTAGCTCTAAAAAATTAATTCATCATCATCTGTCCAGCTGTAGTGTTATTTGAATTTGACTTGGGGTAAAAATATTAGTTTCTAAACCCGAAAAAATGAATAATTATTTAATGGAATTTTTAGTGTTTTACCTCATTACCACCCTTCGATTAATGTATTTTTCTTGATGCAAACCCCGAATTATATTTTAGCTTGATCCTTCCTGCTCTCAGCAGTAATCAATTAATCTAAATAGATAAAATTCATTTGTTCCAGTTGTATCTTACATAATCATCAGATAGTTCAACCAAACTCTTTACATTTATTACTTTTGTATAAATAATTACAATCATAAACAATTTTTTCTCCATTTTGTTTTAACCACTAACTGATCAATGAATGAAGCTGCAAAATTTAATAATTACAGCAATTTTGATTATCATCTCCACCAGCACCATAATTATTACCATTAGCAAGTTTATTTAACTTTAAAACTTACTTCAAAAAATAAGCATTAAACCAATCAAAATATGAACTTCTATCAATTAATTGTAAAGTGATATCCGTTTTTTTTTTTTGTTGTTAACGATTATTTCCCCAGACAGATATTAAAAGCCTGTATCTCATTGAAATAGGAGTTATTTATATCTTAGACAATAATCTTTAGTTTCTAAACATGTAATATATTATATATTATTTTATTTTTTATTAATGTTAAAACTTTATTTTTTTATAAATTAATCTGTTTAATACGTTTTTGTTGAGTTGAAGTTCCAGCACGAGCTAAAGACCCAGATCCTGACTAATATTCCTATTTTTACACCATATGAATATCCTCCCTCATTATTATTTTTAATATTAATTCCCTTTTTCTTGTAATTCCCATGGCAATTAAATTCCACTGCCGGAGGCAGGTTTCTTTTATAAGTTTTTCAACAATTTAGCTGGCAGGTCTAAATTTCCTACTTCTGTTCCAACCTTTTTGTTCCACTTTCAAGTGCTCTGCTTTTCCTGCCTGTTTTCCAACGCTTTTTTCCAGCTGTGCTAAATGAAGATGCGTTGAACTAGAAAGCGAATTTCGTTAAAGTGTCAAAGGATACCGTTCCGTGTATGATTTCTTCTCCTGTGGGACACAACATAAATAAATATTCCTTTTATTATTTTGTCATAAACTTTCTTGTACATTAAAATCAAACAAAATTTTTAATTTCAAAATTTAAAGTTTTTAAAATCTTTAGTTTTTAATTAATAATCTTTTAAAATTAGTGTAAAACACTTGTTTCAACCTCATTAAATAAATATTCAACCAAATACATCTGTAATATATATTCAAATGAATTTATAATATATTTTATTAATTTCAGAATATCCAACTCTTTGTGGTTCTTTGTAAATGGATAAAGCCTTGTTAATCTGCAGTACCTTAAAGCATAGATAATATCACTGAAAATACAATCAACAAGTGAATTAATCAATAAGATCACAATGATGTAAATGGTATCCACAGAGTTAGTTATATTTGGTGTTTTAGTTCCCATTCCGTTTTGTCAATTTTTTTTTCTCAAATCCAAATCAATGTATGAAAAATTGATATTTCCAAATCCAACATAAAATTAACTTGTAATTGAATCAAAATCTTTAGCAACTACTTAAATCAAATTCCAAACGTATTGGAGCAATTTCTGATATACACTATTCATATTCACCATTTACTTATTAATGTTCCCTAAATATAATTATTAAATATCTGTGTACATGTAAGAACCATTGTAAAATATAATATCTTTCAATCCTTACCATTATTATAACGAATTCTGTTTATTGTCATATTCATCACTAATATTATGCAAGAATAGGTCATAGTGTTAATCCTATCCAAAACCAACAACATAATTTTTATTTTTATTCTAAAATTAAAAACGACTAAATCTGCTTGTAAAATCACTCGTTTATTTTTATTATCTTTAACTGTTTTCAAGAACTTAATACTATTTTTTGTTTCCATTTATATTTCAAGAAAAATAATTTTTATATAACTTTTCATGTTGTTCTGGTTAAAGAGAATTCATTTTTAATAGTTCATCAATTTATTTCTAAACCATCATTTTTTAGGTTCTTCTCATTATTATTTCCAGCATCAATGAACCACAAATTAAACTCCAACCTCATTAACCAATTCTTCTGGATTACATGGACAAACACATAACCTTGTCCCCTATTACTTTTTAAATTTCACAGATCTTTTATTGATAGGTAATCAGACTTATCTGTTTAATTCTTTGAATATTTTTTATTGAATGATTTGAATGTTTTTTTTATTAATGTTATATATCCTTTTTTAATTAATCAAATCCAATTAAAAATCATCACTACTTTAGTGTTTTACTTCTTTTCCAGTTAATCTATCCTTAAGCATTTAACTTATTTTGACCATAAAGTTTATTAGTTAATAATTACATAACCATATTGACCCTTTGGAGAGAAACCTTATATGGTGTAATGGTTTTTATTCCCCTTCCAAATACCTTTGAGTCTTTAATAATTTTTAATAAGCGTTTCATCGTATCTTTTAAGATTTCTTCTAATGTAATTCTAACTCCGAAACATACTCACCTGCAGCCGTAGGTTCTCATTTTGTAAATTCAATTATTTTCATCTGGGTTTTTCTTTAACTATATTTATAAATATCACGAGTAAAGGTCTATAATTTTTCGGTAACCTCTTCTTGTTTTTATCCAATCATCTTTAATTTGTTTTATACTAACTCTGTTAATGTAACAACCCAAATTCTGATATTAAATCTTTTATCGATATTTAATATCAAAATTTGCTATAAATTCTTACTGTAAATTCTTCGGGAGGTTTTTTGGTGTCGTCAGGCTCACCATTCCTTCATCATCCAAAACCATATGAATCTTTCGGCGGGTAAGAAATCGTGTTTTAGGTTCTTCGGAATAGCCTCTTCCAAACCCATAATCATCTTCCGCGGTGGGAGGATAATCGTGTTGGTTTTTCCTATGGATCTTCCACCATTCTAGGATTTTCTATTCATGTAGCTTATTCATCAAAACTGTTTGGAAGTAATGCTAAATGGTTGTTTTTAATCCAGGTAATGCTTTTAAAACTGACTTATAATTGATCTTTTTTTGACTGTTCTATTTTTTTCAGTAAATGGCTTATAAATTTCAGTGTAACATATCCCGATTGAGCTTTTCTTTTTTTCTCGTCATTAATTTCTTCACTAAGATTTTCATCTTTTGCCCAACTAATTTTTTTCTTTATTATCATTTCATTAAGTTTTGAATTGCATTTATATAATAATGTTAAGGATAATGTAAAATAATGTCAATAGATGTAAGATATTGTAAAATAATTGTAAATAATGTAATATTATATAAATGGAAAATTCCAAAATTAAATGAAAAAAAAAAAAAAAAAATTTATTTACAAAAAGTGATAAACCAATAACTTTAAACAATTAATCCTTTTATTACCAGATTCATGTTTTAGCATGTTAATGATGATGGATCTTCTGGATCGGAAAAACAAATACCATTAAAGCATATACTTCGAAAACCTCTATATATTATGAAACATTATACTTATATGCTAAAAAAGCTGAAGAACAATCTAAATATTCAAGATTTATTAACAACGTTCAGTCAAATTAGCACAAAAAATTTAAAGTAATCCAAAATGAAATTACTTGGAATATTCAGCTGATCCCAACCAAATTCATAGACTTGTGAGAATCTTTGAATCAGAAAACAAAAAGTAGTAATAATTGAGGATTTTGTAGTGAAGATAAAAATATTCAAAATGAAATAACAAAAAACTTTATTCAAGGACGAGTCACAAAAACTGTTGTGTTATTTATTTAAGTCAGTCTTACTATAAAGACACCAAAAGATATTCGAATTAACTGTTCACATTATATTTTTATTTAAATATCCAGATAACAAAGGAAAATAATCGTGATTTGTAATGAGAACAAAATATAGACCGTGGATACTTTTGCTAATGTAACAAATCAAAAACATGCTTCATATATATTGACAAACCAAGTAAGTTTTTTAAAAAAAACTTTACTGGTAAATATATAAAAATTATATATTGGGAGTTTTTTAATGACGTAAAAACAAATAAGTGAACCTGACAGTATAAAGTAAAGTTAACTTTTGATATTGATTTAAGTGGATTAAAGCTACAAAAAAACACATCAAAAAGCTTAAAAAGGAAACGGAATCGTATCTTCATAGAAATAAGGAACTGATAACACAATGAATAGAGCATTAGTAAGGACAATGAAAATAATCAACCTAATGAAATCCAGATAAACCCAAACGATGCAGTTTCAAGACGGTTTTGTGTATAAAGAAAATCAAAGTGTAATAGAATGACTATAAACATGAAGGATGTCAAAAGTAGAAAACAAACACTAGCAAGTAGAAGTAAAGAATATTGATAGAATTAACAAAAGATTTTAAAAAGAATACATTAGTTAATTAATCAATTACAAGGTAAAATTGAAAAGAAATGAAAGCTATGGTTGATTCTATTAAAGAACATGAAGAGAAATCTGAATTTGACAGATGACAACATAAAAGAAGTATTACGAGTTAATATAAACATTTTATTCACCCAAATACCAAGAATTAAAAGATAAGTAAGTATTAAACGATCGAAACCTAAAAGACAAGATTAAATGAAGCTGAGAAAAAGGTTATCAAAATATGTATACAGTTAGAAATTAGAACAGAAATAAATAAACTAATACTTGGAAATGGCAAAAGGGAATCAAGATTTACTCGATTACGCTTTTCAAATAAATTTGCAGAATAAATATCTGATGGAAAAGGCAGCTTCACGAAAGAGTGATTTATCATGATACAAGCATGTTAAAACCTGTAAAAAGAAAAGATAAATTAATTCTAAAAATAGATGACTTTATAAAAACAAATTCGAAATTGGATTAGAATTGTTGACAACCGTCACAATTTAAAATATGCAGAATTAAGTAATATTTACAAAAAAATAACAAGAAGAATATTAATGAATTTAATAATACAAAATTAAAAAAATAATAGAATGATCTGGACTCTGTAGTTGAAATATCAGCTAAAACAAGGAGAGTTAATTACTCCTAAAACTGAAGCAATTAGATAAATTAATGATCAAATTAAAAAAATAATATATGATTTGGACTCTGTAGTTAAAATATCAGATAAACAAGGAGAATCAAGCACTGCTAATACCCCAGTAATTACTGACTAATACTAAAGCAATAACCGCTAATGTCGAAGAAATTACCACAAATGCAGAAGAAATTACAAAAGTAAAAAATGTTTTCTTAAAACAAGAAACACAATTAGCTAGAACAAAAGGCGTTGTTGACAATTTTATCTTGCCTCGAAGTTGCCTACAAACAAAACGAGTTTGATGATTTAGCTGAAATAATTCTTAAACTTAAAAGAAAGACCGGAATAGAAAAAAGGGAAGAGGAAGTGAGACATGACGTGTTTCTCCTTTGAATACTTTATAATCATACTTTTGATTACATACAATGAATAAGTATTTTTGACCGTCGTGGTGGCCCTTGGATACATGCAACAAATAAAAAATATGGCCGATCTGAACTATTTCAATATATTTTGAAATCAGGAACCTGGAATTGACCGTAGATATAAAGATTTTATAAACCCAAACCAAGATATAAAATAGATGTACTAGATATGCTTTTGAGTGGTGGTGTTTATAAGTCAAGAAAACCGGAACTAAAATAAATTGATTTAAGATTTTATTAAAGGGTGCGAGCTCCCCGGGTGAACCGTATAAACCGACAAAAAAGCCCAATATCACATTTATATTAGGTGGCGGAATCCAAGCCCCAGGATTATATTTTTATTTTTTTGAAATATTTTGATAATGGTATATATAACACTGAGGCAGCTGAGGACTTTGACACTGATAAGTTATTATCTAAGTATAAGAAAAAAAAATTAAAAACTATCTAAACAAGGAACAATGTTTGATATTCATCCTTATGACGATTCAGCCTTTACAGAATTAACATTTATGATGCATTAAAATGGTAGTTTACATCAGATTCTACATATCGGAAGAACCGTTATCCAATGATAAAAACAAGCCTTTGGATTAAAAGTTTAAATAACAGATTATTAAAAGTTTTATTACTATGTGTATAATTGAAATAAGATCAAATATGTTGTATAACAACTCCTCGATATATGTTTATCTTAAAAGGAATGCAATAAATCGTCCTGTTTAACTTATAATATAGATTGTAAACACAACCGTGTGGCACCAAATACAAAGCTATAATCGTATTAACGTTTAATGGTTTTAAATTTCTTTTTATGATTACAGCGTAATTCCTCAATAAACTGTTTTCAGACAAAAACTGACACATATGTCTTCTTGCGAAACGTTCCCATATACTAAGGTCATTATTGCAATGATTTACAGCGTAATTCTCAATCAGTTTGTTTTCCAACAAAAACTGGATAAATTAACAATGAACAAAAATCACATCCTACACAGGGAATAAGGTAACCAAGTTAAGTAATTTAAGTTTTTAGGGAAAGATTAAAGTCTGCTTATAGAATAGGGTCAAGGGGTCAGGGTGGTCAGATTTTGAGCCAAAATCGGTAATTCTAATACTACTAAGTTTTTATCTAATTTAATCCATATGCACGTGTCATATTGGTTTTTTATAACTTTAAGATATCCGCGAATTCAGAATTATGGATATCATAAAAAAATCGATTTGTGACATCACAAAATATCTTTCATGATAACATGAAATGAATTATAGATATCTTAAATTCGGATATCTCAAATACAGATTAGTTTTGAATATTTCAATATTGATTTAATGATATCATTAGATATAAAAACAAAATCCATCTGTTTCACTATTATGTAAGAATAATTGATTTTTGATCAGAAATTATATTTTGCAATAAATAAAACTGGAATGTGAAATTCAAATGTGGCACTTTCTGTCATCTCAAAAGTTGAGATCAAGCATACATCTGGCAAAAAAAATGTGAGAAATATGTCTGGACTATGTGATATATGAAAAATAGGATCGTATTTTTCACAGTAGTGGTGAAGTATAGGAATTGTGTAAAATATGGTCTAACACAGCTGTCTTTGCGAGACTATAAGAAACTAATAAACAGTAAACGTAAAAAGTACAAAATTAGAAAAATGAAAGAGATCGAAAGTTTAAAATCAAAAAAGCCTTGTGACTTTTGGGAAATAATTTTTCAAAAGAAAACAACGTAAAGAGACGCATGTGTCTTTAAATGATTTTTAACGATTTATTTCAAGAACCTATCGGTAGAAATAAATATTACATATGACAATGAAAGTGAAAGACTTTATTGAGTCGAGAAACAGTTGTTGTCTGTTATCCAATATTCGATGAATTAAGATGTTGTTATCACACTGTGGATGAGGTGCGACTAAGCCATTTAAATCGTTGAAGCGTAGAAAGGCTGGCTCTGCGGATGAACTTATAACATGAATACTTTTAGAGGCTGGAGATAGTCAAGCTTCACCATCTTGTCGATCTATTTAACATAAATTTTTCAAGCGGCCCACTTTCAAAATCATGGATGGAGGGAATAATAGTCCCAGTGTTTAAGAAAGGTGACGAAACTGAAAAGAAACACTATAGAGGGATAACGTTAGTGAGCGTGATCGCAAAAGTGTTCACATCCATATTAAATAACATAGAATGTCAAAAATGGTGCTCTAAAATATAACATAATATCTGAGTTCGCAATTTGGTTTAAAAAAGGGATATTCCACCAACTGATTGCATCTTTAGCTCTGTTCGGTTTAATTCAAAATTCCTTAAGGTAATGGCAAACAGGTTTTGTACGCAACCTTTAAACGATATGAAAAAAGTGTTTTGACAGTGTCTACCGAAATGCATTATGGTTTTAAAAATGTACCCAAACTAGGAATTAGTGGGAAAAAATGGTTAGATCCTAATTATGAACATGATCCGTTGGCGAGTAAGACATTGTAATAAAATATCAATATTATGCAACAATTGTATGCTAAAAGCAGGGTTCACCGTTACTATGTCTATGTATACGAAGACTTGTGAACTATATATGGTTCTTGACCCGGAAGTGTTTAAATTTTGATGATGTTACTCTAATAATGTTCTTTACGCGATGATAAGGTTCTTTTCTCAAATTGAGTTGATTATTTACAACAAAGCGTAATGACTTGGTGAATATATGTAACCGTGGGGTTTACAAGTGAATACTTACAAAACAAGAGTGATGGTTTTCAGACGTCGTGGAAGAGTTTTCGTAAAAAGAAGTGAGGTTTCATATGATGTAAAAGACTCGAAATAGTTGACAGTTTATAAATTATTGAAGGTGTGGTATTTTATTCTTATGTGTAATTTTAAACTCAGATAGCAGATTCTTGTTGGGAAATCGTAGAAGCTTATGAATACACTATTTATTCTGTAATACTAGAGATTTAATTTACCCCTAAGCAACATGTGTAGTCCTATTTGATTCTTTTGTAACATCTATTTTAGATTATTCCTCCGAAAGTGAGGGGATATATAAATGAAAGACATCGGAAAGAATACATTTAAAATATTGCAAAAAGATGTTGACTGTAAAAATCTCTACAAGTCATGTTGAATTAATGGGGAACTAGGTCGCTTACCATTGTAATAAAAAAAGAATTGTTCGTATTGTTAAATAATGGTTTAAACTTAACACAACCTGACAACATTGTTTTTACAAAATGTGTATATTATGTTAAAAAATGATCTGCTTAGAGGCAAGAAAAACTGGTTATCTAATGTTAAAGATATGCTTACTACAAACGGTTTTGGTTATGTATGGGATTATCCATATAATGTTACCGTAAATGTATTTATTTCTGACTTTAAACAGCGTCTTGTTGATAGTTTTATACAGAACTGGAAACATGGGGTGAATGAAAATAGTGTTCTATTTGTGTATAAATATGTTAAAGAAAATTTTGGTTATGAGGAATACTTAAGTGTTGTGCAAAATCGACTATATAGACAATTATTAACAAAGTTTAGGCTTTGTGCTCATAGACTTCGTATTGAGACAGGTAGATATGGTCGGTATAGAATTGACAGATCTGAAAGAACTTGTGAAGTATGTGGAAGTAATGACATAGAAAACGAATATCATTTTATAATTGTGTGTCCGAAATATAAAACAATCAGAAAGCGTTATAATGCTAAATATTATTTTCAGCACCATAGTATGCAAAAATTTATACATCTGATCTCATCAACTAACGCAAAAGTGCTAAATAAACTCGCATGTTATATACATTGTGCCTTGAAAATTAGAGACAATTTCTTAAATGATAGAACATGAAATAGTTATTAATGCTTTGAAGCTTTGTAATTTATGAACTGTTACTCTCGTTTTGAATGTTTATTTTTTGAATGTGTAGATACTTATTTGTTGTATAGTTTGACCTTACATATTTGATATATTGTATGTTTAGATGAGGAGCTTTCAGCTCAAGTCTTGAATAAAATCTTCTTCTTCTTCTTTGCGATAAGTATATAGTAGACTCTTCAGAATAGGACCACAGATCTGAGCTTTGTATGGATATTTCGATTAGTTAAAACATCATATATAGTCACAATGGTACGTGATAATGTTTGCATAAAATATTGGAGATCGTCGTATTGATATAAAACTATATGTGAGTCACGATATATATTTTGATTACTATTGCAAGTTTCCATAATGCCTGCATCTGCTATGAATGAGCTTATTTAAATTTGACCGTTGCTTTGACTTTGAAGGGTTTCGGGTTCGTGCCCTGACCCCGTTATTCAAACGAAATGAAAAATGGTACAAGTATCTGCCTTGTCCAACGTTCATCCTCAAAATGGAAACTGGCTTTTCGTGATGATGGATACTATTGAAAAAAAAATGAGGCCTCGAGAGCACCCATAGATGGGGCTCTTATTCGAAATACGCGAGCTCAGATCACTTGCTTTAGATGTTGTTTGGTCGTTATCGATTTCGGAGCACTGAGCGGCCTCTGTGTTATGTCTAGTTTTAGCTTACATAGTATAATTGACGAGGAGATAAGGTCTGATTACATTATAATTATGTTCAGATTACATTATACTGAATAATGATTCCTCCGAAAGACGGAAGCAAATGTTCAGATTGCATTATTACGAAAGACACGTGGTGACATTTCAACTTCATTATTTCACGATTTCCACTTCATGAATTCACGATTTCACGATTTCCCCTTCATGAATTCTCGATTTCCACTTCACGAATTCACGATTTCACGATGGTGAAACCGTGATTTCATGAAGTGGAAATCGTGAAATCGTGAATTCGTGAAGTGGAAATCGTGAATTCGTGAAGTTGAAATCGTGAAATCGTGATTTTGTGAAGTGGAAATCGTGAAATCGTGAATTCATGAAGTTGAAATCGTGAATTCGTGAAGTGGAAATCGTGAATTCATGAAGTTGAAATCGTGAAATCGTGAATTCATGAAGTGGAAATCGTGAAATCGTGAATTCATGAAGTGGAAATCGTGAAGTTGAAATCGTGAAATCGTGAATTCCTAAAGTAGAAATCGTGAAATCGTGAATTCGTGAAGTGGAAATCGTGAATTCATGAAGTTGAAATCGTGAATTCGTGAAGTGGAAATCGTGCATTCGTGAAGTGGAAATCGTGAATTCATGAAGTTGAAATCGTGAAATCGTGAATTCATGAAGTGGAAATCGTGAATTCGTGAAGTGGAAATCGTGAAATCGTGAATTCGTGAAGTGGAAATCGTGAATTCGTGAAGTTGAAATCGTGAAATCGTGAATTCGTGAAGTTGAAATCGTGAAATCGTGAATTCGTGAAGTGGAAATCGTGAAATCGTGAATTCATGAAGTTGAAATCGTGAATTCGTGAAGTGGAAATCGTGCATTCGTGAAGTGGAAATCGTGAATTCATGAAGTTGAAATCGTGAAATCGTGAATTCGTGAAGTGGAAATCGTGAATTCGTGAAGTGGAAATCGTGAATTCGTGAATTCGTGAAGTGGAAATCGTGAATTCGTGAAGTTGAAATCGTGAAATCGTGAATTCGTGAAGTGGAAATCGTGAAATCGTGAATTCATGAAGTTGGAATCGTGAATTCGTGAAGTGGAAATCGTGAATTCATGAAGTTGAAATCGTGAATTCAAGCGTGAAATCGTGAATTCGTGAAGTGGAAATCGTGAATTCCTGAAGTTGAAATCGTGAAATCGTGAAGTGGAAATCGTGAAATCGTGAATTCATGAAGTTGAAATCGTGAATTCGTGAAGTGGAAATCGTGAATTCATGAAGTTGAAATCGTGAATTCATGAAGTTGAAATCGTGAAATCGTGAATTCGTGAAGTGGATATCGTGAATTCATGAAGTTGAAATCGTGAATTCATGAAGTGGAAATCGTGAAATCGTGAATTCGTGAAGTGGAAATCGTGAATTCGTGAAGTTGAAATCGTGAAATCGTGAATTCGTGAAGTGGAAATCATGAATTCGTGAAGTGGAAATCGTGAATTCGTGAAGTGGAAATCGTGAATTCATGAAGTTGAAATCGTGAAATCGTGAATTCGTGAAGTGGAAATCGTGAATTCGTGAAGTTGAAATCGTGAAGTGGAAATCGTGAATTCATGAAGTGGAAATCGTGAAATCGTGAATTCAAGAAGTGGAAATCGTGAATTCAGGAAGCAGAAATCGTGAAATCGTGAATTCATGAAGTGGAAATCGTGAAATCATGAAATCGTGAGATCAAGCAATCGTGAAGTTTTTTCGTGAAATCGTGAATTCGTGAAATCGTGAATTCATGAAGTGGAAATCGTGAAACCGTGAATTCATGAAGTGGAAATCGTGAAATCAGGAAGCAGAAATCGTGAAATAATGAAGTTGAAATGTCACCATGGGTCTTTCGTACATTATATATAATAATGATTCCTCCAGAAAACGGTGAAATAAGTTCAGATTATATTATACTGAATTATGGTTCCTCCGAAAGATGATAAAAATAAGCTCATTAGATTAATGTTTAAACTGAAAAATGGTTCCTCCGGAAAACGGAGAAATACGCTCACTAGATTAATGTTTAAACTGAATTATGGTTCCTCCGGAAAACGGAGAAATAGGCTCAGTTTAATGTTTAAACTGAATTATGGTTCCTCCGGAAAACGGAGAAATACGCTCAGTTTAATGTTTAAACTGAAAAATGGTTCCAATGTTTAAACTGAAAAATGGTTCCTCCGGAAAACGGAGAAATAAGCTCCGGAAAACGGAGATATAAGCTCAGTTTAATGTTTAAACTGAAAAATGGTTCATCCGGAAAACGGAGAAATAGGCTCAGTTTAATGTTTAAACTGAATTATGGTTCCTCCGGAAAACGGAGAAGTAAGCTCAGTTTAATGTTTAAACTGAATTATGGTTCCTCCGGAAAACGGAGAAATAAGCTCAGATTAATGTTTAAACTGAATTATGGTTCCTCCAGAAAATGGAGACATAAGCTCAGATACTAGGGTTTTCACAGTCGTTTGTGTTACAAATCTTCGTACGAATGTAGTTACCAAAAAACGAGGAAGCCGATCATGTTTTCCTTGACTGAAAATTGTATTATTCCATGTCAGACACGTATATTCCATCCGTTTAACGTACAACCAATTTTATTTGTGAATGAACAATATACGGAAAATGAAACATATATCAAACAGAAGACAATTTTTAATTTCAATGTCTTAACTACAAGACGACATTCTCAAGTGCTGGATAAGAAATTACATTTGTATCTCAATGTTTATAACACAATTTAATTTCTCATACTTATTTTGTTTTTCCCCGCCTAGTTACTTTGTGTGATATCTATAGGGAAGTGTCGTTTACTGATGTTTTGAGGACTTGTGTCCCGACCCATTTGCTTATATTTTGGGGACGTACATACACAGTTGCTGATATATGATATTATAAATGTAAATAATAAGCATTAAAATATTATTAAGTCAGTTTTGTGTATGAAGCTACTTAATAATGATCGTATTAAATTAGTGAGTTTAAGGTTGCATACGGTTATTTAACTGTAGCGCAACATAGTTTAGTCTATCATTGTTACAGTTCAAATTAGCACCACATTTCTCTAATCTAATGAAGAGGGCAAAAATTAATGAGCGTCTTCACAGTCAAAATTTGTATACTTTCACATTTGACAAGGGATTAAACGGAAAACATCAAAATGTGTGAAAGAAACCAAAAATTAAAAACATTTCAAACAGGTGATATTTTGTACACCTTGTCCTGAGTCAAGTTTGATAATTTCTAGTATTTAGTGTACACTTTGCGAGATAGGCCTAGCATATAAATGATTAAGATCGTCGTTGTTTCGCCCCTTTGACATTTATATAGATTGTTAAGAGCGATGATGCAAAAACATGATGCGAAGATACGAAGACGCGATATAAGTATCGCACTTTAGCATCGTATTTTCGCGTTTTCACATCGTATTATCACACTATCGTAGCTTCGACATGAGAGCGATATTACGATAGTGCGATGTTAAAATCGAATTTTACCTCGTAGTGTCAAACTTCCATCCACAGGGGACAATTGTGTGATAATACGATGCAAAAAGAGAATTTCCATTACTGATATCGCATCTTGTTTTATTGTTGTATTTTTATTTTACAGAAAATCACATTGAAACTTAAGATCTGTAATATATTTTAGAACTGTTATATGTATTTATGTGTTTATCTATCTATAAATACTGCATGACACCCTTGCGAGTATTTTATGCAGGTGCGCGTCAGTGCATAAGAGTTTAAAAGCAGGAAATGTACAGGAGAATTAAAGTAATACATAAAGTAATTGTGAGAATTTGAGAAAAAGCTGATAGTGCTAATAAAAAGGCGAAATGTGCAGTAAAAGGATTAAAAACAGCCTGGTCACTCAGAAGTCCTGGCCCAGTTTGATTACCCCTTGCCTAAACTGGTCCAGGGTAGGTGCTTGAGCAATGTCAGCCGGCAAAGAATTCCAGAGAATGATGGTAGCCGGGTAGAAAGAGAACTTGTAATAATTACAGGGTGTTTGAATTTGCCGGAAAGATTGGGAATGCATGTGTCTAGTGAGCCGGGTAGGAGGTAAAATATAAGATGGCATTGGCACTGCAACCAGTCCATGGACAATCTTGTAAAACATCAGTAGCCTGGCATCATTTCTTCTGTTTGCAAGGGAACGCCACCCCAATTGCTTTAACATGTGTGTGACACTGCTGTAATTTGAATAGTCACTGGTGACCCATCGAGCGGCCCTGCGTTGGACCATCTCGATTTTATGTATGTTGAGCTGTGTATGTGGACTCCACACTGAGCTGCAGTACTCTAGTTGTGGTCTAACAAGGGTTTTGTAGGCAAATTCCCTAATATTTTGCTGTTTGGAGGGAATATTGCGCTTATTGTAATTGGTGATTATTCAATGTAGCCCAAGACAACTTACCAATAACCTTAGATTGATGATGAGGTTGTAGATGCTTGTCTACAGGCAGATAACTATAGGGTTTATGAAGGACGTCTAGCCGGCTGGAACGCTCCACAGGAAATCACCCTTTTCGGCTTCCGGTAGGGCTATCCTCACGTATGTCGGACCAGACCGGACAGGCACTACACTCCTCCCCGTCCTATAGAAGGAGGTAGTCTTAGACCATGGGAGTTAGCCATGGTCTCTTACTCTCAATAATGAGAGATTCCTGGGTAAAACCAGTACTAGTATTGCGGCTTTTCAGTCACAATACCACAACTACCGGTGACTATGAACATTTCATCCACAGTACACCGGGTTGAGCCCCTATGGCTTAACCGGACTCATCACCGTACATTGAGACTGGAGGAAGCTTCTCAATGTACAGTCTTTTTGCGTTATTACTTGCCAACTTGAGGAGGTCACCCCAAGATTGGCCTCTGGCCTCAGCTACCCTGGATGCAACCCATCCAATCATATAGGGATTGGACTTTTTACAGCGTGGCGGGCTGAAATAAGGAGCATCCGTTTCAAGGAGCAAACGGGAAGACTCCAGTTTCCGGAGCATGTCTAGGTAGTCATTGGACTTACAGATCATAACTGTGAACCCAACATAAGTGTTAGGGAACACCTCTAACCATTTCTGTAATATGTCCAAAGACCCTGTAAAGCAGTGAAGGTGAATCAGCTGCTTCTTACTGACTGAGGGATGACTCTGTAACATGTAAAACATAGTTAACAGAGACTCATCTGAAAGGTTTGTCAAACTTCTGCAATGAATAACGAGCACATGCTCCGGTTGCAGCAAAGTCAGGACTTGCTCAACCTTGCGGAGCTGTTCAGCCCATTTTTCAGCAGGTTCAGTTCGATCAAGACCTATCTCCCCCAATCCTGCTACCTCCGGAAATTGGAGAACTTCCGCCAGCTTACTGAACCCTTTATCGGTAAGAGCCTTCCGGGGGTGGATTCCCACGACCGGTACGACACCCTGTTCAGACCATGATTTAATACCCTCCTGTGTAGGGTAAGTCTCAGGGTCACAGAAAACCCCTACAACTCCCACGAGGTGAACCTCGTGAGACTCTAGCGGGTTCAGATTACTCATCTCTTTCAGAGATGGGTTAGTCATTCCCCACTCCCTCATAGTCCTGTCAAGGTGACAATGACTATCAAACGCCTCAGGCAACTTAGGGAGATTCTGTTGATCATCTTGGGACAGCTGAAATAAGTGTCCAAGTTTCTCAACCTGATGTCGCTCTAACATTGACATCAATGACAATAGAAAGCGCCAGTGTACCAAGGCCGTGACATCATTACCCTCCGGTCTTAATATCACGTCCCTAGCAAACCGACACCCCCAAAGTCCTACCCAAATCAACCATTGCCTGCACAGTGGAGGCATCTGGCTGCTCAACCGAGGATAGTGGACTCAGCGATTTCAATATAAACCAGTAAAATCACTGAGCTCCCGATGTGCTCCTAAAAGCCACCTGCAGCATAGCTTCAGGGCGCTTAACCTGCGTTGAGATATTTCATCTCCTGAAAGTGCCAGATTAAACACACCAGGCAAATGACAGAGAAGCGCATGTTTGCGACTAACACCTGCCCACATCCTCCTACCGGACACCTAGGGCCATGCCCTGGTTGCCCTGTTTCTCCCAAAGACAGCTTTGGCCTCTTTGCAAGGGTTTCTCCACTCAGCGTATGCTACACTGAACGGCCTTTAACATGGGACCCTTTCCCCGGACCAGCAGGCTGCTTACCCTTACCCGGCACAGTAATGACTAGCTGAGGCTTGTCTTGCCGAACAGAAGGTCTTTGTACCCTCTCTGCCGGGCTTCTAGAAACAGGGCCTTGCGGAACCTGCCCTGTCCCAGAAGCACTGTGCTGGGTCTTACTCCGTCTCGCTCACGCGGACGAGGCTTAACCGGACTAACCGGCTTCCCACTGCCTGAGGGTTTTGTTGGGCTGTTACCTCCCAACAACTTTTCGGCAGTTCCAGAAGAAACCGATTCTGACTCGCTGTCAGCCTCTCCCCCAGCAAGCAATTGCTGCTCTGCCGGAGGGACCGACTCGAGATTCTCACCAGTCCGTTCAATAGCCGGATCTGTCCCTACTCTGTTCACGTGGGGCATCCTGCCACTTGGATTTACGAATGGGCCCCAAACGGCTCACATTCTGGGAAATCCACTCACGGGAGTGACACTGTAGAATGTCTAACTCCCTGGCCAGATCCCTTAACCAACTAAACTTATGCCTGTTTCTGGCTTCACGGACATGGTCCAACAGGATTTCAAACCTGTTCGGTCGCCTACTAGAGGTGATTTTGAATGCTAATTCCTTTGGGTTCATCAGGTTGCCCATCTTGAGCACCTTCATTGCCCTGCCCAGACCGTCCCTGTACTCTCCAGCCATGATTCTGAAAATAGACCCAAAAATGTTCAATTTTGAGTCCTCACTCTTCTTAGACAGTCCGGACACTTGTATTGATTTATGTCTAGTACATCTGAAGCGGTTATGTTCACACAGGACCCATGGAACCACTCTTTACAGAAATCGCACTGGATCATAAATCTACCCTGCCATGGCTTTCGACATAAGCAGTAGACTCGGTCGCTGCCTTTAGCGGCAGTTATGTCACCTGGATTTTGCTCCCATTGCTTAATCCACCGTGGCACTTCCCTGTCCTTACACTGTTTTAGTCTATCATGGTTTACTGCCAAAACAGCATTTTTTAGTTTAACACGGAAGAGGAATGATGACAATTTGGATACTATCACCCCTGGTCCCTTCCATGGTGGACAGAGCTTGCGGCATTTACCCTTCAATACCGCAGTATCAAGTAGGTAGACCCTATCACCTACCTCATAATTCCTCTCTAGTAAACGCAAGTCATAGTTGCGCTTCATTCGTTTAGAGGAAGTTTTCATCATTTTTGCGGGCTGTATCATGTGCTTCCGGCAACTTTTGGACCAATTCATCTGAGTAATCACAGGGGACTGGCTTTTAACCCAGATGCTGAGGAAACATTAGGTGAGCAGGCGCATTGACCTCCTGACCTAACATTAACTTATTGGCTGTAAACCCGGTCATACGGTTCACAGATGATCTCAACGCTCCAGCTATTTGCTGAAGGTGCAAATCCCACTGGTTTTGTGATTTGCCAATGAAACACCTAACCGCATCCATCAGAGTGCGATTATACCTTTCTACCTGACCGTTTGCAGAAGGTCTATACGGAGTAGTTCCCTTGCTTTGTGTATTTCAAGAACTTTACAGACCTCCGTAAACAGTTTCGATTCAAAGTTTCTGCCCTGATCAGAAAATATCTCAAAGGGCACTCCAAACCTTGTAAAGAAACCGTCCACAGCTGCCCGTGCAGTAATTTCTGCGGACTGACTAGGGAGTGGTATACATTCCACCCATTTGGTGAACTGGTCTACCATCATAAGTACATACTCATTGCCCCTAGGAGTTTTAGGTAAGGGACCTAGGAAATCAATATGTACTCTTTCCATGGGCGAACCTGCCTGGTATTCAGCCAATCGGCACTTTCCTTGCCGATCGGCTTTCTTATTCTGATTACAGGTTTCACATTGCGACACGTACAGTCGAACGTCCCTGCCTAAACCATACCAGACAAATTTCTCCTTAACCCTCTCCTTAGTGCGTTTCACACCCTGATGCCCCGAAGATGGAAGTCTATGGTTGAGTGCTATAGCTTCCTCTTTCAGGCTTTCTGGTATAACAAGACGAATGTCATCTTGTTCTGAGTCATTCTGGTATAAAACACCATCTAACAGAAGAAATTGTTCTTTGTTTAACCAATTTGACTTAGCCCCTGGACTGGCACGAAACAGATCGGACGGATCCGGATCTATTCTCTCTCGTAACCAATTCAAAACAAACAGCAATTCCACATCCTGTTTCTGAGCATCTCTCAAATCTGCTACTGAGAACCCCCAACTACACAGCCTTGATTTATCCCTCAGAGTTCCTTGATCTGGTACCGGGGTCGAACTCTGAAGGCTAGACCCCTGACTCTGTATAGAGTCGGAGTTACCTGTCGCACCCGTAGGTACGGCAAGTCCTTTGTCCTTTCCGGGGGATCGGACCTTATACTGTGCACTTGGTTGCCCTGCAGTAGACACTGAACCTGATTGTCCAGAATCGACTTTATTACCGAGACCCTTACCCGCCTCAGTCTGATTTTCGGCACCTTTCCTCGTGGTTACCATATTTATGCTTGTAACTTCAGTTCCTGGGCTGTGCTCAGACACCTCCCAGGGAATGAGTTCTACAGCATCCCTGAACATATCTACCACAATAGGGCTTACTCCCCCAGAGTGGTCTACATCCATGCCAGATAAAATTACTTCATCTGGTAGGCTACTCTCAGATATGCATTCTGCATCTGAGACTTCTATTGCAAGGGCTGGCTTGCCACTCTCACCTTCAGTCTTAGTGGTGGTTCCGTCTTGATACCCGTAGACAGTCGTTCCCATGCCTTTGTTGGCCCCAGGCTTCCCAGATACTCCGTGATGGCCACCCACAGAGGTATTGTCTGGGTTACCCTTATTTACCAACGGCACTGCGTCGTCTACTTCTTCATAGAAGTTTTCCCAACTATCATGGGCCTTCTTACAATATTTACACCCGCCACAAGGCAACTGTTCCAGTCGTGTACCAGCATGATACTCTTCGCAATGCCCATCCTCAGCCGGCATTCTAGACAAAGCGTCGGCATTACCATGCTCACGACCTGCCCTGTGCTGCAGCACCATATTATACTGAGACAGCTCCTCTAGCCATCTCGCCAGTTGACCTTGAGGCTCTCGGAACCCCATTAACCACCTTAAACTCGAGTGGTCAGTCCGTACAATAAACGGTCTGCCAAGTAAATAGTGTCTGAACTGCCTGGTAAATCTAACTACAGCAAGCAGCTCCTTCTTGTGACACAATAATTTCTCTGCTCTTTTGTAAGAGCATAACTACCATATGCAATGACCTTTTCTTTGCCATCCTGGACCTGAAGTAATTCTGCTCCAATAGAATTATTAGAGGCATCCGTGTCCAGGATGAATTTATCAGTTTCGGTTGGCAAGGCCAACACAGGCGGCTGCGTCAGAGCTTCTTTTAAAGCTTCAAAAGCTTTAGCCTGCTCTTCCCGCCATACAAACTGACGTTGGCCTGTCACAGCATACAGAGGCTCAGCTAACTTCGAAAAGTTCTTAACGAAGCCTCTATGGTAGTTCGCTAGGCCCATAAACCGTTCTACATGCTTTGCGCATGTTGGAACCGGCCATTGCTGGACCACTTCAATGTCAGTCTTAGACATTGCTAAGCTATTGCCACTGACATTCCTTCCCAAGAATTCTATATCTTTCTGGAAAAAGATACATTTCTTAGGCTTCAGTTTCAGCTTGTATGTGCGAAACCTCTGCAAGGCCTCTTTCAGATTAACCATATGGTCTCTGAAACTTTTACCAAGCACTACTATATCGTCCAGAAGGCTAACACCGCTTTTCCATGTTAGGCCTCTGAGGACTAAATTCATAATTCGGGCATATGTAGCTGGTGCTCCACATAGACCGAATCCCATTCGCACATGCTCAAAAAGACCGTATTTCGTTATGAAGGCAGTCTTTTTCCGGTCTTCTTTCCTGATGGGAACTTGCCAGTAGGCAGAGTTAGCATCAAGCTTCGAGAACCATACACTCCCGGACAGAGTGTCTAGACAGTCATCCACTAAGGGCAAAGGAAACACATCTTTCTGAGATTTTTCATTTAAAGCTCTATAGTCAATGCACCACCTGACTGTGCCGTCCCTTTTCCGGATAAGTACTGGGGCGGAAGCCAGTCAGATATTGACTCTTGGATGACCCCTGCCTTTACATTTTATTGAGGTGGGCCTCTTCCTCACCAGCAAAACACACAGCGTGCGCCTCATGCGTTGCTTAACTGGTTCAGCATTACCCGTTTCAATAACATGTTCCATTGCCGTAAAATTACCAAGATCAAACTCATCTTGAGCAAACACATCTTGGTACTCAATAAGCAACTGAGCCAACTGCTGCTGTTGCTCTTCATTCAGATGTTCACAGGAATCGGAGTATATTTGCTGAAGGTGGGGCGGGAGAGCACTATCACTCTCCGGCCTAGGAACAGTGTCCTGTTGCCGACCCAGATCAGAAATCTGATTTATTTTATACTCCTCATCCTCCTCCCCCACTTCAATAATTTCGGACACTGGATAAGCTCTCCCTATCTCAAATCCCTTTGAAATTAATTTATACCTATCAGTGGGGTTTACAACACAAACTACTGGATCAGTGAACCCTTCCCTGACCACCCTAGGCTTCCATACCTTAGACTGGTCTAAATGGCTCAATGACATAATCAGTAAGTTCTGTGTCCATTTTACATTTTACATGGGCTACCGAATGAGGCGGAATAACCTTGCGTTTAGCCACAGTAACCCTGGGGCACTGAAGGAAAACCGTTTATGCTATCAACATCAAGAGTTATGTGCATGCCGTCAAAGATTATTATACCCCTACCCATGTCTAAAATCGACTGGCCTTTATCACAGAGAATGCTCAAAACCTAACAACATTTGTTGTTCTATTGGGGCAACATATACATTCTCCTTATACCATTTCGATCCTATTTTCAACCGGACGGGGCCAACAATGTAGCCGTTTAACCATAACTCCCTCCCAGCAGTCATAAGTTTAAACCTCTTTGACCTTAGGGGGCTTATGCCGCAAGGAATATAGACCTTGTCTGAAATAATTGTGACCTGGGCAGCTGTGTCCACAATTGCTTTTACCGGTTTGATCACCCACTTGAATTCCCATGGAAAACTGAGAGGCCGACTTTACCTGGCATACAACAACATGCTCAAGATCAGATTCAACCTCCACCTTAACCTGGTTATTACAAGTGCTATTACAGTGGTCTTTCTGTTCTTCCGGAACAGGGAATTTATCTAGGGTCGGGGTGCCACTGCTTTGTCCGACCCTTTGTAGTTTAACCGATCCTGTTGATCGGTTCTTTTATTTGGACAGTCCCGGCGGAAATGTCCCTCCTTGCCGCACCCATAACACCGAAAAGGCCCTTTTTTAGCTTTAGGCTTTGGCCTATCTCGGTTGTGCTTAACTGCCATGACTTTATCAAATGTTTGTTGCAATTGTTTAATTGCCTCCATGACAGTTCTATTATCCGGTGCTTCTCTAGCACTTCCGGATCCTTTACTCACAGCATAAACCCGTTCAGATTCACGCCGCTTGCTTTCGCGTTTTGATTTGTCATATATGGCCGAATGTCCCTGTTGGTACTTTCGAACCATCTGTTTAGCCTGTTGGATACTAAGAGGATTAAGCATGAACACATTCTGTCCAGCATCCTTATCCAATAGGCCCTGACAGAAACGATTTATGACCTGATTGGTCACAAATGAATCTGGCAGACTTTTAAATGCTTTCGCCGCAAGAGTCAAAAGCCGGTCTGCATAATCATCCAACAACTCACCATCTTTCTGGCAAGCTTGTTGAAATTGTGTTTGAGCTGCTGCCGGCAGCTCCTGTTCCCCAAAACGCGCTTCTAGTTTACTACGTAAACTCTTATACGAGTTCACGTCCGTTCTATCATGTATTTATACATAATATTCAATAGCTTTGCCAGTAAGTGCCCAGCACAAGCCATCAAATTTTTCTACATCTGACCATCCGCAGGCCTCTGCATATCTGGTAAACTTTAAATCAAAAGCCTCCCAGCTGCCTTTACCGTCAAATGTCAGATGTTTTGGTAAGGAACTTATTGACTTCCTTGCCCTACTATAGTCAGCGGTCACCTCTAACTCTGGCGATGGTTTGGATGCTTTCGCATTACCATCACCCTCTTTAGGGGTGCTAGTTTCACCAAGGTCGAACTTTAATTTCGTCCTTGGTACATCTGTTTTACTCCTGCCCGCCGGTGTTGCAGATACAAATTCGGCCGGACTCATCAACAATGGCTGAAATTTACTATGAAATTCCTTTTGAGCCATTGCAGACATATAAATAGGTCTGGGGATGGCCCTTACTGGCGAAACCCCAGGTCTAGCATGAGCAGACCTTATACCTTCGGCCTTTATACGTGATGCTATGCTAGGCTCCTTAGGAGTCTTAGCCTGTTCATCACCTTCCACCTGTAC
The DNA here is from genome assembly GCF_021730395.1 of Mercenaria mercenaria. Classification (NCBI taxonomy): domain Eukaryota; kingdom Metazoa; phylum Mollusca; class Bivalvia; order Venerida; family Veneridae; genus Mercenaria; species Mercenaria mercenaria. The sequence continues at coordinate 70,525,270 of NC_069361.1, read as the reverse complement.
CCACATTTTATTCCGGGTAAAATCAATTTTACCCAGCTCTAAGTCCGTAAATTTCTTACGACAAATTACCGACAGCGTTTCTGGGGTTAAATTCCCAGTAGCCTCACGAACGGACAAAAGTGCCTTGGCAATTTTTTCATTTATGCCCGGTATTGTTTTTAATTGCTCAAGTGTCGCAAAATTAATTGGGACCACCTGTGCACTTACTTCTATAGCAAAAGGCTTACCTTTTGAATCTCCTTTCTGTGCCATCTTCGATAAAAATCAAAAGAATAACAACAAACAATATAGAAATAAATTTATTATTTCAATTCCAGACTAATCCAAAAAATATACCTTTTATGGATCCTGAAAAATTCACCAAAGGAAAATGAAATGCCGACTTCCTGGATTTCCGATGGCGCATGCGCATGCAGACAGTTATCCGCGAGATTCGAATAATTATTTCAATTATTCGACTAAATACACTCAAAATAAATTTTTAAATGTATCTGACCAAGAACGTAATCGTCTAAATACAATTACGCTCCCCTTGGTCCTTTATCTCACCCGAATTACAAAGTTTTTTAGATCGGCAAAATGGCCGAATCTAAAAATCAAAATCTGCTAGATAGCGATTTATTGGTCGACGAAATTGGGCTCTAAATCACCGCTGCCACCAATATTGTAATTGGTGATTATTCAATGTAGCCCAAGACAACTTACCAATAACCTTAGATTGATGATGAGGTTGTAGATGCTTGTCTACAGGCAGATAACTATAGGGTTTATGAAGGACGTCTAGCCGGCTGGAACGCTCCACAGGAAATCACCCTTTTCGGCTTCCGGTAGGGCTATCCTCACGTATGTCGGACCAGACCGGACAGGCACTACACGCTTAATGAAGTTAAGTGTTTGACCAGCTGTTGAAGTGACCTGGTTTATGTGTTTGTTCCAGTTTAGATTTGAAGTGATGCTAACACCAAGGTATTTTGCATCACTCACGGTTTCTAGTGTCTGCCCATGTAGTGTGTAAGTGGATTTGTAAGGGTGTTTAGACTTGGAAATGTTAATCACTGTACATTTGGATGGATTGAATTCCATGTCCCATGTGTGTTCCCATTTTTGTAACCTGATTAAGTCCTCTTTCCTGTTTCCTTCTTTAAATAAAGTTATTATTATTTTTGTTGTTGTTGTTGTTGTTGTTGTTATTATTATCATATAACGGGACATCGTAAAATAGACATAAAACAAAAGCGGTAAATACGTATACGATGACCATTTGCCTCTGATTTTTACCGTTGCTTACTTCTCAAAGTATAGTTTATACTCGTGTATTAAAAACTTGAACATTGACATCCAAAAAATCTAGTAACACTGCATTGAATAGAAAATAAAACGAGACAAATACTTACGGCGACTTATTCAGTGCCATCTTGACGCAGTAACTAAGGAACTTACGTCGTCAACTGAAAAACTGACGTTTTGACACAAGAATGACCAATGAAATGTCAAGAAAGAAAAAAGCGACGTCATGACGCGACGTGCTCGTCGATGCTGTCATACTGATAATTGTCTTAGCTCATTTGCTGTATTGTTTATTTGAATAGTAAATGTGTTTATGTTATGACAACATGTCAATGACGGGTCCAGTTATGTTATGACAACATGATGGAGATAAAATCTTAGAATGTCGAAATCTTTAAAATTACTTTGAAAAAAAAAAACAACAACATGGAAAACAGATTAAAAAAGTGTTCATATTCAGTGGGTATGTGTTATACAATCTTGACACCATTCTTTTCACTAATACTTTCTGCATGTTTCACATAGTTCTATAGTATATCTTTACTGTTTTACACACACACAAAATACTCTCAGGGGGAAAATTGCTTGTCAGCCCTTCAAAGTAGCATAAATCTATTTGAGCCGCACCATGAGAAAACCGACATAGTGCGTTTGCGACCAGCATGCATCCAGACCAGCATGCGCATCCGCGATGTCTGATCAGGATCCATGTTGTTCGCTAACAGATTCTCTAATTGCAATAGACTTTGAAAACGAACAGCATGGATCCTGACTAGACTGCGCGGATGCGCAGGCTGGTCTGGATCCATGCTGGTCGCAAACGGACTAAGTTGGTTTTCTCATGGTGCGGCTCATTTTATATTACTTCATCTGCGTAAGACTACCCTGGAGCTGCTGAAGCAGGGCACATTCCTATAGTTCTGGTATATGTTCCGTCGCGGGGGCTCGAATCAGGTCGAAAACCTTCCAGATATTGTCAAAATATTGAAAAAAAAAAATAAGTTCGAACACTTCCTGGTCACCTTTTATGATCTCGCCTCACTACTTCCTGTGCACAATCTTGGTCTCAGGTGGTGGCTGCACCTGTGACTTAGATCCGTTGATTTTTTCGTAAAGAAAAAACATTAGTGAGCACTTTTCATTGGACCTTATTCAGTGGGTATAGTTAACACAGCACTGTGGATAGTACTCGGGTTGACAATTGTTCACAGCGTCACGAGATCTACTCCGTGAGAAATGTCCCGTGAACACATCTAACTGGTTAATGCAGTACTATTAACAAGAGCAGTGTTCAGTTAGTAGTTTTCAGGTACCGTGAAAACTATCAGCTGAGCAATGTTCAGTAAGCAGTATTCAGAGTACCGTGAACACTTGCAACTGAGCAATGTTCAGTAAGAAGTATTCGGAGTGCCGTGAACACTTGCAACTGAGCAATGTTCAGTTAGCAGCATTCAGAGTGCCGTGAACACTTGCAACTGAGCAATGTTCAGTAAGAAGTATTCGGAGTGCCGCGAACACTTGCAACTGAACAATGTTCTGTTAGCAGTAGTCAGTGATCAACGTTTTACGAGTAGTTCTCGGAGCCGTGAGGACCTTACACTGACCATGAAGAATGGTCGGTGATAAATGTCCACCCAGCACACTAGAGACATGCTAACGGAACATTTCTCACCACAGAAAAAGGGACGTGAAATAAAAAAAAATGTGACCGTGCGACCACATACACGCATCACTGCGAAATCCCCTTCTCTATAACGAAAAGGGGCGATATGTTTTGTCAACCTACCAAATCCCTTCTGGGATAGGTCGTCAGTCAACAGCTTTTTCTACAATAGGTCAGGGAACAGTTAATATATAAACAGCTTTCTTAATTTGAGCAGGGAAATAGCGTCAATTTGTTTTCAGATTTGATGTTAAAAACCAACTTTGTTTATATGAAACTTTGGCAAATATGATGCAGATTATTTTTTTGAATGTTTTTAAAACTGTTTTTGAATAATTATTTTAGTTTCATTGCAATCGAAACGTGAAGAAAACGTTTTAAAATACACTGTCAAGGTAAATGTCGGAAGCAATACCTAGTCTTTTTTGTACGTAAATCTTTGCTTGAGGGCACACTATGATGACAAGGATTAAAACGTGTCTAAAAATAATATTATATTGACCAAATTTAAACGTCAGTCTCTTCATAAAAACATTATATTAATAACTGTACCTTAGCCCATACCAAACTTGGATTTATATTTAGCGACCCCGTGATTACGTTCTCATCTGTATGAGTGCATAAAAATATCTACAAAAATGTTAAAAACACAGATGTGCAGAAGAAAGAAACTATTTGTGCAGTCATCTAAGAGTTAACTCAGCTTTAGGTAATGTTCACTAAATATAAATGAAGCATTTGTAAAAAATAGTGTTGGTATAATGTTCTTGAGTGTAACAGCTAACAGAAAGAAAGACAATGTTGAAAAGTTAAACAGAAAATATATGTTTGTATTAAAAATCCCGTTATTTACCTTGTTTATTTTTGTTGTTTTGTAATCTGGTAAAACGTGTCTAAAAAATAATATTATATTGACCAAATTTAAACGTCAGACTCTTCATAAAAAAATTATATTAATAACTGTACCTTAGCCCATACCAAACTTGGATTTATATTTAGCGACCCCGTGATTACGTTCTCATCTGTATGAGTGCATAAAAATATCTACAAAAATGTTAAAAACACAGATGTGCAGAAGAAAGAAACTATTTGTGCAGTCATCTAAGAGTTAACTCAGCTTTAGGTAATGTTCACTAAATATAAATGAAGCATTTGTAAAAAATAGTGTTGGTATAATGTTCTTGAGTGTAACAGCTAACAGAAAGAAAGACAATGTTGAAAAGTTAAACAGAAAATATATGTTTGTATTAAAAATCCCGTTATTTACCTTGTTTATTTTTGTTGTTTTGTAATCTGGTAATATGTGTCCATAAAGAAGACGTAGATGCAAAACCTAAATGTTTGGGTATTTTTTTTTTTCGACATTTTGTAAGATTTTTTTTTCTGCCTGGCTGGTAGATTTCGAAAATGATGGTGAGCCTAAAAAACCAATATCAAATTTCGCATGACCTTATCTAAAATGTGCATTCTGAATACACTCATCAATACATTAGGTACTTTTGGAATGGACCAGAATATGTTCTACTTAATGTATAGAATTGTTGATGAAAATTAAAATGATGTTTGCTAGAAACCATCTATCACCACTAAAAATGTAAACACTTTTTTTTTTCTAATAATAATTTTAGGCAAATTGTGGCCAGAACATCTTTAGCTACTAATGTATTTATAAGGATATGTGCAGTTTTAACATTTAGCCTGCTGTCGGGAAGTGATTCTGCCTTTGCGACCAGTGCAGACCAAGATCAGGCTGTACATCTATGCAGGCTGATCATGGTCTGCACTGTTCGCTATTCAGTCAGTAAATTTTCAGTGAACACCCCTTTAAATAATAACGGGTACTGCCCAAATTTAATGAAAGACCAGTCCATTTTAGAAATTTAGCAGGTTAAAGTTAAATACATCCGCAACCTTGAATTTTCAAATGACCTTCATTCTTTCAAATGCACACCAAAATAGGTGCAGTTTGCAAGATCCCCGCACAAAGTAGCTGTTTTTCTAAGAAGTTCAACTGAAATAAGGAAATAAACAAAGTATATATTTTACCTGTAATGTTCCAAATTTTGGAAACATTTTAATTTATATTTAAAATAAGTCATGGATGGGTGGTTTGGTAACCCAATGAATACACTCGCCGCTCATGCTGCTAAAGTTAGCAAAGTCTTGAGGTTCCAAATATTTATTCAAGACTACTTATATGAATTGCCGGTCCATAGTTTGCGCTGTTGACCGGTCTATAGCCCAACACTAAATCATGCACGGCTTAACTCAAATCTTTAAGCATTCAATTCTCATGGCATGTAATTAAACATGAATACAGTTTATTTACCACGAGGCTCAAAATGTACGGGATTTCCATGATTCCACCACGTGTTGAAAGTGTAAACAAATAGTAAAAATATCAGTTATATGCATTTTAATAACCGAATGAAACGTAAAACTGAAAAAATGTATCCGACTGAAACCAGTATACTAAATTACTTAACAAAGCAATTAACTTAATTAAGCACGCGAAGAAAAAAAAACCCAACTCTTCTTTATCTTATGGTCATAATGCAAACCTGCGTTGAAATTTAAAAATGATTTACTGACTGTTCACACTATTTGATTTGTGAAAAGAGTTGGTCGCCAGTGACCCTGGCTTGTTTCAACATGAGCACATGTATTTATATCTACCTGAAATGTGAATTCCAGGTGTTCGATCTAGAACGATCACGGCTCTTAAAATTATCTCAAACATTCAGCTTATTACTTCGAGGGCACGACATACTCTCTCGAGCGCATTACATCTTATCTCGAGCGCACATCTTATCTTGAGAGCACGACACGCACGGCATCTTCTGTCGAGCGCACGACATCCTATTTCGAGCGCACGACATCTTGTTTCGAATACATTGTATAAGATTCTTTCACTGGTTGTAGGTGCAGATGGGAATTTCCGGTCTCGAGGGTAACTGTTTAGGCGGTAACGAGGTTCCTACCGAGTTACCGCCAAAACAGTTACCCGAGAGCCAGATATTCCCATCTGCACCTATAACCAGTGGCAGAATCTTTTTCTTGCATACTGATATCAAGATATAACAATAAAAATAAAAACAGTCGAACGGCTTTCTTTTTAGAACTATTTCTTATAGCAGCGTATTTAAACAAAGCGCGGGAAATCAACGTCCGTAAACAGGAAAGACGTCATGACGTTTCAAAGACAAAAACAATGTATAGTTCCGGTTTTGTTTTATCAGTTGCAGCGTAACGTTATGAATTTTTGATAAAATAACGTGTTTTGAATCGAGAAATATACTATCAGGAACAAAGAGGAACTGTCTAGGTACTGGATTTTTATTCCATTTTTCGAAATAAAATATAAATAACTACATAAATCTTCTACATATATGTAGTTAGTAATACGTCATTTAAAGCACGAGAGTCATCTTACACTCCGGGGTGTAAGATGGATTTTTCCAGCACCGGTAAAAATACCGGAAATCCCCGACTGGTATGCAAGAACGTCTTATCTCCAGCGAACTACATGTTATCTATAGCGAATGACATTTATTTTAAGAACACGACTTTTTATCTCGAGTGTACGACACGTTATGCATATGCCGAGTGCTCGAGGTAAATCATTTCAAGATATAATAACCCCGCGTCCTAAACATACCACCTTACCTTAAAAATGTACTTTAGGTTTAACTAAGAAACTATTGTACTAAACTGTTTCGATAATTGGTCTAATTAAAGTAGTATTAAGAGAAAACAATTTTCGGGCTCCATTTTCATTTTCCCTGTCATTAGATATCTTAATCCGATTTTTAGGGGGGAAAAAGTGATAACATATTGTTTAACTGAACAGTTACTCTCGAGCCGGATGTTTGCATCTGCACCTTCAACCAGTGAATGGTTCTTATATTCCTGCAACGAAACACTGGAAAATCATATCAGACATGCAAGAAAATTTTATCCTTCATTCTAACATAGAATTGTTTGTAAGTTAAGCGGGTGAAATATGCATGCCTCACGGATTGAAACTATTATCTGAGTATATAAAAATTGATTCACGGTCGTCCTCGTTTTAGTGACCACATTCACACGGAGAATGTTACGTAAATGATTGTGAAAAAGATCGGCATTGATGTTACTACAACCCTTATATAGATATACACATGATATGGAAATTTTATGTCACACATAAAAGAAAATTTAGGAACTGTACATGCTTTAATCTATTTTTGAAAGTACTCAAAGAAACCAAATTTCTTATAGCCCTTTCAAGACCGTCCCAGACAGAAATGATAGATGTAATAAAATTTTAATTAAATAATTATGTGAGTACGGCGAGCTAAGTTACGTAGCCATTTCTGTTACTAAATCTGTATGAGTTAGATTCAGATACAGTTCCGGGAAATAAATCTCCTAGATCATACGGCAACTTTCCTGACTTTGCTTAGATAGAACCACAGCTTCGTTCTGTAGCTTTTCTAGAAGTTGTTCGAGCGCAGCTTCGTTCTGTAGCTTTTCTAGAAGTTGTTCGAGCGCAGCCTCGTTCTGTAGCTTTTCTAGGGGTTGTTCGAGCGCAGCCTCGTTCTGTAGCTTTTCTAGGGGTTGTTCGAGCGCAGCTTCGTTCTGTAGATTTTCTAGAAGTTGTTCGAGCGCAGCTTCGTTCTGTAGTTTTTCTAGGGGTTGTTCGAGCGCAGCTTCGTTCTGTTGCTTTTCTAGAAGTTGTTCGAGCGCAGCTTCGTTCTGTAGCTTTTCTAGGGGTTGTTCGAGCGCAGCCTCATTTTGTAGCTTTTCTAGGGGTTGTTCGAGCGCAGCTTCGTTCTGTAGCTTTTCTAGAAGTTGTTCGAGCGCAGCTTCGTTCTGTAGCTTTTCTAGGGGTTGTTCGAGCGCAGCTTCGTTCTGTAGCTTTTCTAGAATTTCTTTGAGCACAGCTTCGTTCTGTAGCTTTTCTAGGGGTTGTTTGAGCGCAGCTTCGTTCTATGGCTTTTCTAGGGTTTGTTCGAGCGCAGCTTCGTTATTCGAGCGCAGCCTCGTTCTGTAGCTTTTCTAGGTTTTCTAGAAGTTGTTCGAGCGCAGCTTCATTCTGTAGCTTTTCTAGAAGTTGTTCGAGCGCAGCTTCGTTCTGTAGCTTTTCTAGAAGTTGTTCGAGCGCAGCTTCGTTCTGTAGCATTTCTAGAAGTTGTTCGAGCGCAGTCTCGTTCTGTAGCTTTTCTCGAAGTTGTTCGAGCGCAGCTTCGTTCTGTAGCTTTTCTAGGGATTGTTTCATATATTTGGCACACCCGTCCAATACAACAGAGTCATAGATCCATTGCAATATGAAATTTAGTCTGATTTACTTTGCTAAGAAATTAAGTATACTGGTCCCACTTTTATACATTTTTTAGTTTTAAATTTCATGCGATTTTTTGTCCGGATACAATCAAACAATGGCTAATCAATAGGTCTTATTATTTTCTAAATGTTCAAGTAATCACACTGCTTGAATTTCGAACTGCAACTACAGATAATCTCATCCCCCTAACAAGGCAATCACGCCATTATCATCCACTGTTTTACGGGTTAATCTCTGCAACCACTCACTAAATTACGAATACTCTTATTGCCATATGGAATTATTTTTTACCCGATATTCCTTTTCTTCCAACCATTGAGCAGTTCATTCTATCTATTTATCTATCTATCTATCTATCTATAGTGCATCACGCCTCTTTTCGAGTATTACGTGCAGCTGCGCGTCTGTACAAGAAATTTAAAAGTAGAATGGACAGGAGAATAAAAGTAATACACGATGTGTATTGCAAGCATGAAATACAGTTGATAGTGTTAAAAAAACAAGAAGGATTTACAGATAAAAGCAGTTGAAAAACAGGTCTATCATGTTAAGCATTGTGTGCAAGTTTGGTCACATCCTGCTTAAACTGGTTCAGGGTGGGAGCTTGCACAAGTTGTGCTGGAAGGGAATTCCAAAGCACTATGGTGGCTGGAAGAAAAGAGTACTTATAGTAATTACAGGGAGTGAGGATCTGGGTATAGGAGTGGGGATGCATATGTCTTGTTTGACGGGATGGGAGCTGACATAATGAGCAAGTGGTACACCAACCAAACCATTCACTATTTTGTAGAACATAAGGAGGCGTGAATCAGATCTCCTATTTTCAAGGGTACGCAATCCCAGCTGATTTAGCATATTTGTGACACTGCTGTAGGAGAGTAGTCATGATTAACCCATCGCGCTGCCCTCCGCTGAATCATTTCGATCTGGTGAATGTTATGTTGGGTGTATGAGCTCCAGACGCAGCTAGCATATCCAGCTGTGGCCTGACTAGAGCTTTATAAGCTAATTCCCGAACTTTTGGGTTTTTACATGGGATATTCTCAATATTACCTCAGACAGACAAATAGATCATGTCCTGTAGTTTTTATTAATGACAAGTAGTTTTTATTTATAACAACTCTTATTACAAATTTACATATATTTATAACAATCATTTATATTTTGGGAAAATTGTATTTTCCTGGTAGAAGTGAATAGTCGATTCCGCGTTTTCCTATTCCTTTCCGCATCTTCTTGTGATTTGGGTTAATTTTGTTGACTCACCGCAAGCGTCTAGCGGAAGTGGAAAAACTCCCAAAAAATATGCGAAGTTGCACAATAACTTTTAACGCTGGCTTCGTTGAGTAATATGGATGGTGGTCATCCAATCCCAGCATTTGAAGAAGAAGCGCTTCATATATCAGTTGACACCAATGACAAAGTACACGTTGTGACCAAACCCAGTTTACCAAAGTCACCAAACGTTAGTCACGCGAGTTACAGATCAAGAGCAGGGGAGGAAGAAGACAGTGTTATATCCTCAACTATCGCTTCTACTGCCTCTAACACTATCTTAAGTCATGCTGACAGTACTGATTCCAGTGGCGTCTCTGAGACTTGGCACATGCTTGGAGTGCCACAGAACTGCGAAAGTAGATTATCGCAGACATCGGTAATGGGTGATGAGGACGAGAAGATTGTTGTGTTTGTGGATACTCCAAACAAGAAATTGTTCTGTCGACTTTGTGGCCATGTGTTTAAAGATCCTGTTATTGTTACTTGCGGCCATACCTACTGCCGAAGATGTGTTAGTCATAGATCAGAAGAAACCTGCCCGGTCGACAGTCACAGCTTAGGGGTTGTTGTCGCAAATATTGCAGTTTCTGAGCAAATTGGAGAGATGATGATTCACTGTAAATATGGTTGCCAACTTGCAGAAGATGGACAAACATACATTGTTAATCCTTCAGCCTGTCCAGTCACTGTGAAAATAGCAAATAGACGAGACCACGAAGAGGATTGTGATTTTATGCCAGTTGAATGCCCAAATAATGCTGGATGTCCTACACTGCTGAAGAAAGACCTTGAAGATCATTTAAAGCATTGCAGTAATGTAAGGTGCCCTCATCAAAAATACAGCTGTGATTTTGCTGGAACTCAGGAGGAGCTTGATGAACATTTGAAAGTTTGCAAGTTTGAAAGCATGAAGGAATTTCTTCAGCGCACTGATGAAAAGATAGCAGATTTAACTTTTACGCTGCATTCGAAGGACCAAGAAATAGGTTTCCTTAGATCTATGCTTGGTAAACTTTCAGAGAAGGTTGAGACATTAGAAAAAGTCACTGAGGTCAAAGTTCAACTGCTGGAACATAATCAAAGTAAAATCATGGATGAGATAGTAGACTCCAGGAGAGAATATGCTGTAATTGCTGATGAGTTATCACATATCAATACCTATTTAAACCTCGGAACAATGTCCATGGGAGTTTATGACCCACAACAGATGTTCAAATGTCGAGGAACTTTTGTTGGACATCAAGGTCCAGTGTGGTGTTTATGTGCATTTGGTGATTATTTATTCAGTGGGTCTTCAGACAAAACTATAAAGATATGGGACACTGGTAGCACTTACAAGTGTTTGAAAACTTTAGAAGGCCATACAGGAATAGTTCTTGCTTTATGTACTTACGGTAACAAACTATACAGTGGATCGCAAGACTGCAATATTATTATGTGGAATATTGACAATGACTTTGACAAATTGAAAGTTATAGAAGCTCATGATAATCCTGTGTGCACCTTAGCCTCGGCCAGAAACATGCTCTTCAGCGGTTCTCTTAAAGTAATCAAAGTATGGGATGTACATACACATGAGTTGAAATGTCAGTTAACTGGCCTTAACCACTGGGTGAGAGCTCTTGTTGCAACACAAAATCTACTCTACAGCGGGTCATATCAAACTATAAAGGTCTGGGATTTGGAAAATCTGGAGTGTGTACGCGAGTTGGAGACCTCTGGAGGAAGTGTATACAGCATTGCTCTAACAAATCATCATGTTCTATGTGGTACTTACGAAAATATAATACATGTATGGGATATAGGTACCCAACAGCAAGTTACCACTTTGAGAGGTCATTCAGGTACAGTGTATGCATTGGCAGCTTGTAACACAGCTGCCGGAACTAAAGTGTTTAGTGCCTCGTATGATAGGTCTCTGAGAGTATGGAGTATGGAAAATATGGTATGCTCTCAAACACTTGTTCGACATCAGGGAAGTGTTGCAAGCTTGGCGGTATCCAGAGGACGGGTTTTCTCAGGAGCTGTTGACAGTACAGTGAAGGTGTGGCAAGCTTAATAGGTTAAAACTTACGAAAAGTCTGGCATCTGCAATTGTCTTCTTATAGTCAGAGACACCATGAATGGTCTTAAATTTTGTAGATCTCTTTAATGTTTGAATCAGTTTTCAATGTTCATTATTTTCTTCTGTCCATTAATGCTATTTTAGTGCGATGGTCAGGTTTGTGTAGAAATTAGAACAAATTACTGCAATTGTCAACAAAAAAAAAAAGAATTCAGGCCTTAAGAATTTGCTGATTTTTCAAAAAATATTTCAAGTTCATAACTGAATCTGCTGGTGACAAATGATACCCAATACCTCATTGCTGTGATTAGTGATATGTCTGTAGTATTGTTAAGTTATAGATGTATAGTATATTGATAAAATAGGTGCATGTAACTTGAAATTATACTCATAAATATAGAGAGATATTCTATGTTTCAGTGTATATAACACTTATAATTATTTATACTTTGCCATTCCCATTTGTGCAAATATATACAAGAAAAGCATAATTGTAAAAACAGAAACAGAATAGGCATTGCTAAAGTAGTGTGTTCTGCATGAGCGAACAATCTGGTAAATTATCTGGGATTAAAATATTCGCTAACTTAATTGTTATATTAAAGTGAATATATATATATAGGCAGGTCTGCAGTGTTGGATAGTGAATATATATATATATATATAGTATACAACTTCAAATCATATATCTTCAATTATGCATAATTATTATATTCTGTATATTGGTAATACCAATCCTGACATTGTCCGGTCAGTATAAACAAGTTATTCTTTAGGATGACTAGACTTGTGGGCAACAAGGCCAGGTAAAATAAAGTCTAACACTGAAAATGATATATTTATTCAAAATGCAGGGTGCTGTACCTTTCATGTCAGTAAAAAGAGCATGCATAATTTGCGTTTAGTTCCTTAATTGAATACTAGCATAGGATGTGTGAAAACATGAAGAGTTTATTTGTAAAGTGATTTCTTTTAGTGTTGTAGTAACTTGTACATGTAGATCTATGTACTTTTAACTTAGTTTTAAGTAGTTTTTATGTTCTGCGGTTTTCATAGATTTAATTGTTAATCATGTCAAGAACAAAATGATCAGATGTCTTTTCTGTGTGATTTATGTTGCAATTAAAATGGTGCTATATCCAAATGATTGTGTGATTTCATAGAAGTGTGTATTTTATTCTACAATTTCCTTTATTTTTGTATATTTTTTAAACATTTTTATCTATATAGGCCTTTTCCTTCATTAATCTGACATACTTTTTCATGATGAAAAATAACTTCATAATAAATTAATTAACCATAATATTTTTATGTCCATATGGATTGAAATGAAATTTTAATTCCACTCTACATGTACCTGGACTTATAAATTTGTCAGAAGTATATGCGACTTGTATAATTATTTTTTCGTGTTTTCAATGGAAAATTTTTGAAAAAGGATTATTTTAGCTTGACAAAGCAAAGGTAGTGCATTTTGTAGGTAGTGAAGAATTGTGGCCATGATAAATCTGTGTTCTATCCTTTGTCTTCCAAAACTTGATTTGTATTAGCCCTTTTTAAATTATTTATTTTTATGACTTCACATATTACTAACCAAACTTGCTGAAAAGTTTCACAAGTTGAAAATTCTGATGATGTTCGAGAGATAATTTTGGGATATTGATGTAGGTAAACATGTTAAAAATATAGTAAAGATAATTATCCTGGATGATTGATAGAATATGGAATTCATTCAAGAATTTGAAATTTATTTTCGTATGTTAACTGTCAGAACTCTTACACTATACCTGTCGGTGGTTGTGCATGTCTATAGTTTTCTAAACTTAAAATATCTATTTTTAAATGTGGTTGGCTTTTTCTCCATACCATAGTTTTGTATTACAGACAGTACAATGAATATATCTCAATGGTTGCAGTGTTTTGTGTTTTTTTTTCCAACTGATTTGGGAATAGGGCTGGGACCTTTATAGTTAGCAAAAATGTGTGGTAAAATGTTTAAATTGGGAATTGTTAATAAAGTAATATTTTTTCCACTTTAAAATATTTCATATAAGGAAAAATTGTCATAAATGCATTAAGTTGGGATACTATCATCTATTTCAAATGTTTAAGGTTTCATTATGTACAGTCTTGGTTCAAAATTTAAAAAAAATAACTTTGGGAGTTTTATCGTAGAAATTGGGAAAAAACATGCTATTTGACATTGAGGTGGCCTTTGTCCCCAAACTGGCCAGAATAAAACACTGGATTGTATTATCTTTTAAACTTTATACTGAACAGTGAAGAACAGAACAATTTTATTTCTACACAGTTCTCTTGTTAGATCTTTTTCTCCATACCATAGTTTGTTTGTTTGTCCCCAAAATTGTTTTGGTTTTAGCTCTACTATAGAGTATGGAGAAAAAGATCTAACAAGAGAACTGTGTAGAAATAAAATTGTTCTGTTCTTCACTGTTCAGTTTGTATCTTATAAACACACACCCTTTACAAGCCTTACAAAATTGCAGTGATACAAGTTCTTCAGATACATTAGCAAAAAAAATGCATTTTAAAGTTGTTCTGCATGTTGGTTTCAAACAATTTTCTGCAATACAGACTTTGATCAAATCCTTTAGAATATACTTAGAAAATCCAGTAAATAAAAAAAGATAGGGTCATGTGCTGGATTTTATACTAGACGGAGTCACAGATTTGAAAAAGTTAGGACCTTGCACAAATTTTCATAATGGGGAATCAATGAAAATATCAAGATTTTGAAGATATTTTTGTGAAAGAAATTTTTCTAAAATTGAATGAAACTTTCCACAGTTGTAAATCAACCATTGAAAGGATCTTCTATCAGACTTTTATTTATTCTATGTTGTTCAGAAATAAGACATTATGCAAGAGTTATGGTTTATCAGACATGCAGAACCACCTTAAAGTGTATGTTTAAATGATGACAGAGTGACATTGTTGATGAATATGATACTCTGTTTAAGTTAACGCGAAAAACAACTTCTCGTATCTGCATTTTGTGTTCAAGATACTCAGAATTTGTCCAAAGCAGCATTAGAATTGCAAAAGTAAATTGAAACAGTTGTGAATGTTATAAAACAGTTGACAAAAAAATGATGGCCTTTCTGCACTCTCTGTCTTCATCTCCAGAAATGGAGTACAGTGGACAGCCATTGATATATTTTAGTATTGTCACTGATCCACCACCAAAACAGTATTCCATATACAAATGTATGTAATACCTACACATTGTCTTATTTTGCTTCTGTCACCAATTAAACTTGAAGTAGCATAGTAAGACTAACAGTATTCAAGGAGTACCACTGTACAGTCAACAACAAAGTTTTTGTGAGTGATTTGTTTTGCTATATTTGCCCGCTGTTCGAATTTTTAGAAATAAATAGTTACACTCTATTGTTATAAAAAGCCTCTGAAATGGCTTACAATTTGGCAATATATTGGTAATATTCTAACATGTGAACCAATTTCTGTTTTAAATGCAATGGTCATTTTAGCCTCACAAAACTATCGAACTTTACAGTGATGTTGTTCTATTTCATAGGGCAAAGTGGCTTGTAAAGGTGATTCAGATTTTCTTATGAAGACCATTTAAATATAGATCTGTGAGCAATAGGGTCGGGACGATTTCAAAATTTTTTAAACCAGTTAATCGTCTTATTGGTTTTGGATGAACAATGGTTCTAGAAAATCACACATTAGTGTCAAGTTGACTTATATATGTCAACCAGTCTTTTTTTGGCAGGATGCGATTTAACAGTTTTAGTTGAAAAACTTAGCTAAAGGAGGCGCGTTGACTTAAGGTTGTTGGATCTGCAAAATTGTTTTGGTTTTACTTACCTTGAATGTTATCATTTTTCTTCCCATGTTATTTTCTTTTTTACTTTTGCACTTTGTCTATGATGTTTGTTACTAGGATTTAGCACAATTTGTAATCTTGTTCAGAGTTTTGCAGAGTGCATGGTTTGTACCAGTTCTCTTTATATTCTCATCTTGTTACAAGTGTTTTGTTATGTGTAGAAATAAAATTGTTCTGTTCTTCACTGTTCAGTTTGTATCTTATAAACACACACCTTTTATGTTGAGTTCACCCTTTACAAGTAGTTTTCAAAAATACTTCTAAAGAGCATTTTTAGCTCACCTGTCACAAAGTGACAAGGTGAGCTATTGTGACCGCTTGATGTCCGTCGTGCATCAACAATTTCTAAAAAAAACCTTCTTCTTGAAAACCACTGGGCAGAATTACACCAAACTTCACAGGAATGATCCTTGGGTGGCCCCCTTTCAAAATTGTTCAAAGAATTGAATTCCATGCAGAACTCTGGTTGCCATGGCAACCGTTAGGTAAAACTTTAAAAATCTTCTTGTCCAAAGCCACAGGGCCTAAGGCTTTGATATCTGGTGTGTAGCATCATCTAGTGGTCCTCTACCAAAATTGTTCAAATTATCCCCCTAGGGTCAAATATGGCCCCGCCCTGGGGGTCACATGGATTATATAGACTTATATAGGGAAAACTTTGAAAATCTTCTTGTACAAAACCACATGGCCTAGGGCTTTGATATTTGGTATGTATTATCATCTAGTGATCCTCTACGAAGATTGTTCAAATTATCTCCCTAGGATCAAATATGGCTCTGCCCCGGGGGTCACATGGTTTATATAGACTTATATAGGGAAAACTTTGAAAATCTTCTTGTACAAAACCACATGGCCTAGGGCTTTGATATTTGGTATGTAGCATCATCTAGTGGTCCTCTACCAAGATTGTTCAAATTATCCCCCTAGGATCAAATATGGCTCTGCCCCGGGGGTCACATGGTTTATATAGACTATTATAGGGAAAACTTTGAAAATCTTCTTGTACAAAACCACATGGCCTAGGGCTTTGATATTTGGTATGTAGCTTCATCTAGTGGTCCTAATTATCCCCTAGGTTCAAATATGGCCCCACCCCAGGGGTCCCAAGTTTTACATAGACTTATATAGGGAAAAAAGTTTAAAAATCTTCTTGTCTGAAACCACATCACTTAGACCTTTAATATTTGGTTTGTAGCATTGTGTTATGGTCCTCAACCAAAATTGTTCAAATTGTTACCCTTGGGTGAAAAGAGGCCCTGCCCTGGGGGTCCCAAGTTTTATATAGACTTATATAGGAAAAAGCTTTGAAAATCTTCTTGTCTGAAACCATACGACCTAGGTATTTGGTATGATGCATTGTCTAGTAGTTCTGAAACCACATCACTTAGACCTTAAATATTTGGTTTGTAGCATTGTCTTATGGTTCTCTACCAAAATTGTTCAAATTATGCCCCTGAGGTTAAAAGAGGCCCCGCCCTGGGGTCACTTAGTTATTATGCGAGTTATATAGGAAAAATACTTAAAAAATCATCTGATCCTATTTCCAAGACTGTTCAATTATAATTACCTGATGACCCCAAGTAATATGATGTCACTTGACTGACCTTGACCTGCTGACCTACTTTCTTGTTTTTTTTTAAGATACAGCCTTGAAATTTTGATGACATACACAGTTTTGCACACAAATCGTAAAACTGAATTTCATTGACCATGAATGTGACCCTCTGACTTTCTTAATATTTTATCATCAGTTTGACATTTGAAACATGTAGCTCATATTACTCAGGTGAGCGATCCAGGGTCATCATGACCCTCTTGTTGGTCATAGTTACATTATTTGCCCCTCACAGTAATTGGTTCAAACTTCAATATAAAATATCAGATTCTTTTCATCTTTTGTGGATTATTCATTGCACTTCACATGTTGCTGGCCTGTCATTTTTAGCTGACCTGAGCCAAAGGCTCATGGTGAGCTTTTGTGACTGCTCAATGTCCGTCGTGCGTCGTCCGTCCGTCAACATTTTCTAAACAAGAGGACCATGATGGTCCTGAATCGCTCACCTGTCCCCACATGACCCAGTTTTGAACTGAGTATGACGTCGTTTTTTTCTATTATTTGACATAGTGACCTAGTATTTGAGCTCATGTGACCCAGTTTTGAACTTGACCTAGATATTGAGATAAAAATTCTGACCAAGTTTCATGAAGATCCATTGAAAAATATGGCCTCTAGAGAGGTCACAAGGTTTTTCTATTATCTGACCTAATGACCTAGTTTTTGAAGGCACTTGACCCAGTTTCGAACTTGACCTAGATACCATCAAGGTGAACATTCTCACCAATTTTCATGAAGATCTCATGAAAAGCACGGCCTCTAGAGAGGTCACAAGGTTTTTCTATTAATTGACCTAAGGACCTAGATTTTAAAGGCACGTGACCCAGTTTCGAACTTGACCTAGATATCATCAAGATGAACATTCTGACCAATTTTCATGAAGATCTCATGAAAAGTATGGCCTCTAGAGAGGTCACAAGGTTTTTCTATTTTTAGACCTAATGACCTAGTTTTTGACCACACATCATCCACGTTCGAACTTGACCAAGATATCATCAAGGTGAACATTCTGACTAATTTTCATGAAGATCCATTCAAAAATAAGGCCTCTAGAGAGGTCACAAGGTTTTTCTATTTTTAGACCTAATGACCTAGTTTTTCACTGCATGTGACCCACTTTCGAACTTGACCTAGATATCATCAAAGTGAACATTCAGACCAACTTTCATGAAGATCCATGGAAAAATATGGCCTCTAGAGAGGTCACAAGGTTTTTCTATTTTTAGACCTAATGACCTAGTTTTTGGACCGCACGTGACCCAGTTTCGAACTAGGCCTAGATATCATCAAGATGAACATTCTGACCAATTTTCATGAAGATCCATTGAAAAATATGGCCTCTAGAGAGGTCACAATGTTTTTCTTTTTTTAGACCTACTGACCTAGTTTTGGATGGCACGTGACCCAGTTTCGTACTTGACCTAGATATCATAAAGATGAACATTCAGACCAAATTTCATACAGATCCCATGAAAAATATGGCCTCTAGAGAGGTCACAAAGTTTTTCTATTATTTGACCTACTGACCTAGTTTTTGACAGCACGTGACCCAGGTTCGAACTTGACCTAGATATCATCAAGATGAACATTCTGACTAACTTTCATGAAGATCCATTGAAAAATATGGCCTCTAGAGAGGTCACAGGGTTTTTCTATTTTTAGACCTACTGACCTAGTTTTTGACCGCAGTTGACCCAGTTTCGAACTTGACCTAGATATCATCAAGATGAACATTCTGACCAACTTTCATGAAGATTCCATGAAAAATGTGACCTCTAGAGTGGTCACAAGCAGAAGTTTACGCACGGACGCACGCACGGACGACGGACGCTGCGCGATCACAAAACCTCACACTGTCACTGTGTGACATGTGAGCTAAAAAATCTTACAAAATTGTTCAAAATATTGAATTCCATGCCGAACTCTGGTTGCTATGGCAACCGAAAGGAAAAACTTTAAAAATCTTCTTGTCCAAAACCACAAGGCCTAGGGCCTTGTTATTTGTGACATCATCTAATGGTCCTCTAAGAAGATTGTTCAAATTGTGCCCCTGGGGTGAAAAGAGGCCCCGCACCGGGGGTCACAAGTTTTACATAAGAGTTATATAGGAAAAAATTTTAAAAATCTTCTTGTCTAAAACCACAAGACCTAGGCCTTTGATATTTAGTATGTAGCATTGCTTTGTGGTCCTCTACCAGAATTGATCAAATTATAACCCTTGGCTGAAAAGAGGCCCTGCCCCAGGGGGTCTCAAGTTTACATAGGAAACAACTTTAAAAATCTTTTTGCCTAAAACTGCAAGGCCTAGGCTTTTGATATTTGGTATGTAGCGTTGCCTAGTGGATCTCTAACAAGATTGTTCAAATTATGCCCCCGTGGTGAAAAGAGGCCCTGCCCTGGGGGTCACTTGTTATATAGGAACAAATTCTTCAAAAATTATCAGATCATATTTCCTAGACTGTTTAATTATAATTACATGATGATTCCAAGCGAGTAGGGGTCACTTGACTGTGACCTTGACCTACTGACCTACTTTCTTGTTCTTAGCTCACCTGTCACAAAGTGACAAGGTGAGCTTTTGTGATCGCGCAGTGTCCGTCGTCCGTCCATGCGTCTGTCCATAAACTTTTGCTTGTGACCACTCTAGAGGTCACATTTTTCATGGGATCTTTATGAAAGTTGGTCAGAATGTTCATCTTGATGATATCTAGGTCAAGTTCGAAACTGGGTCACGTGCCTTCAAAAACTAGGTCAGTAGGTCTAAAAATAGAAAAACCTTGTGACCTCTCTAGAGGCCATATATTTCAAAAGATCTTCATGAAAATTGGTCAGAATGTTCACCTTGATGATATCTAGGTCAAGTTCGAAACTGGGTCACGTGCCGTCAAAAACTAGGTCAGTAGGTCTAAAAATAGAAAAACCTTGTAACCTCTCTAGAGGCCATATATTTCACAAGATCTTCATGAAAATTGGTCAGAATGTTCATCTTGATGATATCTAGGTCAAGTTCGAAACTGGGTCACGTGCCATCAAAAACTAGGTCAGTAGGTCAAATAATAGAAAGACCATGTGACCTCTCTAGAGGCCATATTTTTCAATGGATCTTCATGAAAGTTAGTCAGAATGTTCATCTTGATGATATCTAGGTCAAGTTCGAACCTGGGTCACGTGCTGTCAAAACTAGGTCAGTAGGTCAAATAATAGAAAAACTTTGTGACCTCTCTAGAGGCCATATTTTTCATGGGATCTGTATGAAAGTTGGTCTGAATGTTCATCTTTATGATATCTAGGTCAAGTACGAAACTGGGTCACGTGCCATCCAAAACTAGGTCAGTAGGTCAAATAATAGAAAAACCTTTTGACCTCTCTAGAGGCCATATTTTTCATGGGATCTGTATGAAAGTTGGTCTGAATGTTCTTCTTGATGATATCTAGGTCAAATTCGAAAGTGGGTCACGTGCCTTCAAAAACTAGGTCAGTAGGTCAAATAATAGAAAAACCTTGTGACCTCTCTAGAAGCCATATTTTTCATGGGATCTGTATGAAAATTGGTCTGAATGTTCATCTTGATGATATCTAGGTCAAGTTCGAAAGTGGGTCACGTGCCATCAAAAACTAGGTCAGTAGGTCAAATAATAAAAAAACCTTGTGACCTCTCTAAAGGCCATATTTTTCAGGGGATCTGTATGAAAACTGGTCTGAATGTTCATCTTGATGATATCTAGGTCAAGTTCGAAACAGGGTCATGTGCGGTCAAAAACTAGATCAGTAGGTCTAAAATTATTAAAATCTTTTGACCTCTCTAGAGGCCATATTTTTCAATGGATCTTCATGAAAATTGATCCGAATGTTCACCTTGATGATATCTAGTTCAGCTTTGAAACTGGGTCACGTGCGGTCAAAACTAGGCCAGTAGGTATAAAAATAGAAAAACCCTGTGACCTCTCTAGAGGCTTTATTTTTCATGAGATCTTCATGAAAATTAGTGAGAATGTTCACCTTGATGATATCTAGGTAAAGTTCAAAACAGGGTCACGTACCTTCGAAAACTAGGTCAATAGGTCAATTAATAGAAAAACCTTGTGACCTCTCTAGAGACCATATTTTTCAATGGCTTTTCATGAAAATTGGTCAGAATTTTTATCTTGATAATATCTAGGTCAAGTTCAAAACTGGGTCACATGAGCTCAAAAACTAGGTCACTATGTCAAATAATAGAAAAAAACGTCATACTCAAAACTGGGTCATGCGGGAAGAGGTGAGCGATTCAGGACCATCATGGTCCCTTTTTTAAGATACAGCCTTGAAATTTAGATGACATGTTCAGTTTTGCACACCCATCTTAAAACTGACTTTCAGTGACCATGAATGTGACCTACTGACCTACTTTCATATATTTTAGCATCAGTTTGCCATTTTAAACATGTGGCTCATTACTCAGGTGAGCGATTCAGGGTCATCATGACCCTCCTGTTTCCCTCAAGCCTTCAGTCAGCAACCTTTTGTTTAAGGTAGTGGTCCTGTAATGGCAATAGGAAACTTCTGGTCAGTTACATATTCTTCTTTTGCGGTTTTGGAATTCTTTTGAATGAAAGAAAGCCAGGTGCTTGTTATTACCATTCATCAGATGTTCTGCCAGGGAACCATGGCAACAATATCTGCTTATACCAGCTGCCATGGCATACATTATGATCCAAAGAATTCTGAAATGACACAAAAGAACACGTAATTGTATGGAAAGGGCAGACTGCCATTATGGTCCCACTACCTTATAATTAAGTTCAGCAGTGCTAAGAACTTTGTTAAAAAGAGATTAAGCATCATCTTTATGTAGAATCCCCGGATCAGAAATGTTATGAATGTCAGTTTTTAAAGCAGAGGGGATCTAGCTTTCATGCAACCAGTCCCCAATTTGTCATGGTTTCCACTAATTAACTGGAGACAGTCTTTGGTAATGATGGTAAAAAAATTAGGACAATTGCCTGTGGTGATATGTTAGTGATTGTCCAGGACTGCTGTGTTGGGGGTTAAAGATAAAGGTCACAGTGACTACCAAACTGTTTTCAAGCATGAAGTGGAAAACTCTGAGAACTTGTATATAATGAGTGGCTATGGTCCACAGAATGACCCCAATGTTTCAGGCCAGTACATCAAAGGTCTAGATCACAGAGACCTCAAAACTGACAATGTCAATCAACAACAGTTACTGCCGAGTGCATTCAAATGTTGCTTGTGGGCGACTTCTTATGTTTTGAGTCAATTTGTGAGGGATTCCAGTGAGGCAGGCATGTCACTGAAAACACTATCCAGTCAATTTCTGCAGAATGCCTCTTGCAGCCCAACTCCTTGTGGTCAGTGAATAACCCTTGGTACTCAGAATGTCAAAGGACCTCTGTCTAGTCTCTACTGATACACTAAAGTTCCATAATTGGTCACCTAGGCTTTTTGAATATATTTATTTTACTTAAAAATCTTCTCACTTGAAACTACTGGTCAGAATTACACCAAACTGTCCAGTAGCATCCTGGCATGGACCTCTCTCAAAGTTTAAATGATGCAGTTTGGCCCATTTAAGAGGCCACCAGAGCTAAAAATGAAAAACCTTTAAACAACTTCTCAACAAGCACTTAATGGGTCTTCACTAAACTTGGTCTGTATCATATTTGCATGGTCGTCACAGAAGTATTTAAATAGGCCACTTTTAGGGGCTGCCTGACTTAAAAATGGAAAAACTTGAATAGGCTTATTGTCATGAATCAGTTCATGGATTCTGGATTTATACTTAACTTGGTAACCCTTTCAATTCAGTACTCTGGTGAGCTAGAAGTCTTTTTCACAATTCAGCAAACTCAGCCAGAAGCAAAGTCAGAAGGTCAAAGTCCTTCTCATGTGTAGGACTAAGGCTCGTTTGAGTCTCTGTATTGTATACTTAAGCAACAATGTGTAAACAAGGAATCTAAAACCGAATGATGCTCCCCGATGCATGTGCTTGTCCCAATATGGGGAATAACGTATTAGAAACCAAAAAAAAAAAAAAAGATAATAAAGAGAAGAAAACTGAATAAAGGGAGATAATTAAAGCAAGGCACATATCGTTAAGTGTAATTTTTGCCTCTATCATTTTGTGAAGTTTCAATGATATGCCATTAATACTTTTCAAGTAATGCTCATGACAAGCTTTATTTTGTATAATAAAGGGAGGTAATTCAAAAACTAGGTAAGGTAGAGTTATGATTCTTCACAATGCACTTCCTGTCAATGGCCTCTATCATTTTGTGAAATTTCAATGAAATGCTATTAATATTTTCCAAGTAATGCTTCGGACTAGCCTTATTTGGTATAATAAAGGGAGATAATTCAAAAACTAGGTAAGGTATAGTTATGGTTCTTTGACAGTGCACTTTGCCTCATTGGCCTCTATGATTATGTGAAGTTTCAATCAAATGCCATAAATACTTTTCAAGTTCCACTCTGGACGAAAGTGGGACGGACGGACAAAGCGGCAACTATATGCTCGCCTTCTGGGGAGCATAAAATTAATTTCATTCAATTTAGATATCATAGAATAACACAGATTTGAAAAACAACACCCATTTCAACTAGTGGCAATTATTCATCCTCAATGTTCATGAATGAACTATTTTCCGTAGCGTATAGACATCTTTTGGACGTTGTAAGGGTCAAAATTAGGATTCTGTGGTTTTCGTAAGTATACTTGTAACTTGTGGCTTGTAAACCTGCCCCTAAAACCCTATACCATTACATTGGGCAATTTATATGCAACAAACAAATTATCAATTTTCATTTGTGATTTTATTTTTCTGATTGAAATGTAACATAATTCTGTGAATTTTATTTAAAAAAACTACTTTTTACATGGACGGAAGGGACATTGCACAAAGTACAAACAGCTTTTATATGTACATTAAATAACAAAAATATAGTATATAATTATATTATACCACATAATACATTATGTACAATACTGGAAATAAATTGGGCTTTGATCAGTACATTTTTAATACTGTGAACTTAATGTATAAAAATTTTGAAGTTTAGGCCAAAATAGCTAGAAATACATTCCTATTTGTTTTAAAAGTTGAATAGACCACAATGTATGAGTAAACTAAGAATTTATAAAGATTGAACAATACATCACCGCTATATTTCTATAGGAAGTATGTGTTTTAGCTCTTAAATTTAGAAAAATTAAATCCAGAACTGTTTATACTTTCAAAAACTGAGGAATAGAAATGTGGACTTCCGTCATAGAAAGCAATGTGTATTTAAGAAGGTATTTCTTTCGTTACAAACCGAAAGTAATTCCTGACTCAGTTACAAAACAAAAAGTATGCATACATACATCTGTACTTGAAAAAAAAAACAACGAAGTAACTAAATTTCATGTAGATAAAACATAATCTTACATTCTCATTTTGTACACACCATCAAACATTATACATGAAGTTTTAATATACAGTATTGCATACATGACATTTAGACTTAAATAATGGGTACAAAATGAACAAGCATGTCCCATTGGGAGTTACTGCAAAATCACATAGTAAACATGCAACAGAACTTTTATTCTTCTTTAATATTTCTTTGCATATAAAACAATTGTGAATAACACTTGGGAGACCTTACATGGCTGAATCAAATATTCCTTCCTTTACCAAGTTTAACACATAACAGTTGCCCATTGAAACAGATTCTCTAAAACGGTGAAGAAAGACTTCAACACAAAAATACTGGAATGTATACTAGGGCAGTACAGTTTCAAGTCACACGGTAAAGTTTTGATATATTGTGAATTTCAGCTTGAATGGGGGTGGAAGACCTAAAAGAGCTTCTCCAAACATTATTTCAGGCCCGAACAGGCTGTTGGTAGGACCATTTACAAGTTTGATATTCTGTGACTGCATAAGTTAATTTTGACATTAGAATCCTTTACCCTGACCAACAAGTCTCCTAGATCAATATGATCTACATGTCTTCGAAAAATACATTTTACATAACAATAGCTTAACAAACTTTATAATAACACTTCTTCGACATGATTTTAAAAAAAAATCTTGCTAATTTCCCCTAAAAATACTCAACAGACCAATTTTTGAAGGGTTTTGAACCATTGTTCATAAACCCTATTGTTAGTTGGGAGCACAAATTTTTAAGCACTTGAAACCGGACAGCAAAAATGCAATTCAAACACCTGTTCAAGTTATTCAGTCCAACTCATAAATTTTGCTTGAAAAGTTAATGCTTCACTAATGAACTTTTCAAATGTTTCCTCTATTCTGCCTCCAATTAAGAAATTTTTACTGCATTTTACTATAAATTGGGTAAAATTTGCAAATGAAAATGATTTTTCTTTTAGCTAATATAGATCTGGCAATTTTCTTATGACTTAAGAGCGTAACAGAAATTGAAGAGAAAAATCCCAAGCGCCTATTAGGCAGGATTCAAACCTAGGTTGCCCGGGTGGAAGTCCAATGTTCTAACCACTGAGCCAGAGTCAACTCCCTGGATTTTTTAAACATGCAAGCTATGCATAAGCGACCGTAACAATTTCAAAATATTTGTGAATATTATGAAAATAAATCTGAAAATTACCCAATGCATAGAAACTTTATGCAGTATAATACCTGTAACTTAAGAAATGGACACTTCAAGTCCTTAATCCAGTATACATGTATAGAGAATTTCATGACACTGTAAAATTACAACTGTTCAATTTCTACAATTCATATTTGATCTATTGTATTGACTACATTTCTATCTAACTAAAATATTAATTTTGCGTCTCTATACAACTTATTTAAACATTTCTCAGTTAAGCTGGATGGTAATTTGAAGCCACATATAGCCATGGAATTCTTCATTACGATGTCTTGAAAGACACAAAGTAGTTTCTTCCAACAGTCTGAACTTAAGTGTAAGTTTGTTGAAAATCTTCTGGAAGACTCCTAAACTCTTGTAACATAAGTCTGTCTAGTCCCTGTTCCATTTGCTCTTGCCATCCATGTTTTGTGAGAGGGCTTACATAAGGGTAACATGACTTGTTTTTGTCCAATCATTTTCTATTGTTCCGGCTGTTGTTCATTCTGAAAAAGAAATTTCTGTTATTGTATACAAATATACTTCATATTCATTTCTTCACAATTCACAGAATTGCAATATCATGCAATATCTATTTTTCTATGGCTACCATATTTGTCCAAATAATTACTCCTTGTACATGGATTAATGCACAGAGATGTGTTCTTCAGCTTAAGATACAACAATATTTTTTCCAAGAAAAAGTGTGTCTACCCATTTTGCGCCCACTGAGGAGTAAATATTTCAAAATTTTAAGAATACATTATAAAGGTGTGTACAAAGGGACAAATACAGCAACAATGTTTGGTAACAAAAATTCTACACATATCTGTAACTACTAGAACCAGATTCTTACAGTTATCTATACACTCAATTCCTTTAAAAGTAAAATAAATAAAGTTTCTATGGGTCTAAGAAAATGTTGTTTGTGCTGTTCGGTCCTTGAAGAATTATTTCTATTAAAAACTAACATCAATAAGATGTTACTTTTAAGTTGCTTTTAAAAGTTAATACCAAATTTTAAATTATTTATGCACAGCATATGCTTAAGATACAGGCTTAATACATCTTGAGTAAAATTTTAACAAAACATTTTAGTTAAAAGTTACTGTTATTAGCTGCATTTTTAGAGCAGAGAAATGTAGAAGAAATAGTATGAAAAAAAGACATTTAAAGATGAAACTATAACTTATCTACAGTGAAGTAATTCACATTTTCTTAAAAGGCTTATCCGTGTGCTAGTGAAAGACATGCGCATAGAACAACACTCTGAATCAGTCCTTAGAAAGAAATAAAGGATTGATTTATAGTGAGAAGACGAGCATTCAGTATAGAAGCTAAAATGAAAAGTGCAATATGTATTCCTTAAATGTGGTTGTTTGAGATCAGTTTGCATGAAGTATTTTAATCAATTTTCAAATAGTAGAACCAAATTCAAAATCTTGGAAATCATCAGAAAAGTGAAGCCGAAGGATTCATCTGCAGTTTACAACAAAAAGAAATACTGGCAATTTGACACCAGTTTTCATCAGTAATACTGTCAGTTAACCAGTGCTCCTGCATACAGCACTAGCACTGACTTGTTTCCTGTAAGTAAGTGACACTTCTTAAAGTCATCAGAGGTTGAGGATGAATGGGGTCATAAACAGCATTGATCTTATTAAGTCAGCACTATGGATCAAAACCCCACCGAACATCTATATGGCATACTCGCAACAAAGTGACAGACAGAGAAAGAGACAAGAGAAAAAACAAGAGAAAAAACTAGAAGTTTAAGCACTGCCTGATAAGCCATGCAGTTTTTATTTGCTCAGTAAAGAAGTGCAAAGAGCTATAAGTAAAAACAAAAGGAAGTTTGAAATATACCACTGGTTTTGAAATTAGTTTTTCAATGATTCAACTCCCACAGGCATACATCTAGATCTAAATGCCAGGATGGCTCTACCTTCATGTGGGATGTGCTCATGCATATTAACAAGCTAATGTTCAATATGAGGCTGATCAATTATTTATCTACTATTAACTATTCTTGATTAATCATTGATTAATCACATTACTTCTATCATATTACCTGTTCTCAATACTAATGTTATATCTGTAAATTTTAAAGACAAGTTAGTTATTCATGATACATTTTTTTTGTGATTAAGATTTCACTAGGTTATAAATAAACAAGTTCAATTATTCGATTCAAGATATACATCAGTTTTTAACTAGATCTAGATATGTGTCCATAGCTAACTGTTGCCCACTACTTACTGTCACTGTATGGTCATTATATAGTTACTTGTTGACAATGACAAATTAATTAAATTTTCAAATTAACTTAGGGTGGGAAGGAATGGTGGGTTGTGGGCAAGGATATTATAAAACATGATTAAGAAACAAGACAAAAGAATCTAAGAGTTTAAAAATGTTTACTGGGGGTGTGGGGAAGAGTTAATCCCAAATTAAACCAAGGTGCACATCTTAACATGCTGAACAACATCCCTACAAAGTTTCATGACTCTATGTCAAACACTTTTCAAGGTATGTGAGAACTCTAGACCCTTTATAAATATTTTTGATTATGTCAAGGGCCATAACTCCCAAGTGCACAACTTCAAATACTGAATAATATTCCTATAGTTTCATGACTATGTCAAATACTTTTAGGTCTTTCATGAATATTTTTTAAAAAGTCAAGGGCCATAACTCTGTTCTTACTGAGTGACATCCCAAACAAAACACCAAGTTGCACAATTTCACAAACCGAATAACAATCCTATGGTGTTTGATGAGTCGAGGTCAAATACTTTCTGATAAATGCATGACACAAATTTGGTCAGACAGGCTGATAGATAAAGGTAACCCTAAGTGCCCTCCCCACCCATAAATTTCTTTTTGTTGGGTGGTAGGAGGGGAGAGGGCACTAAATCTCTGCTGTTCTAGTTTCATAATAAATATTTTTTGCCACTTTCTATGAAACAAACATCAAACATTTAAACATGCGCTAAGAGGTTTTAGTCGGCATCAAACATTTTAACACGCTGTCAGAGTTTCCAGTCGGCATCAAACATTTTATCATGCGGTCAGAGGGTTCAGTTGGCATGCAAGTTATGAAATACGGAGACCAAATACTTCAATTTCAAAATCATCAAACCTGAATGTTATGTCCACCCTTAGAAATAAAATAAATGACAACAGCTATTTGTGAAGTTGAGGAATATGTAGACAACAGTTTGGACTAAAGACAAAATAATATTGTTTTGGAAAGCAATTAACCGTATCACAGTGATACATAAAGTTTCTGTAATATTTTTTTCTGGGATCAGATTTGCATTTTCCACTATTTATAATTGTTTCTTTGAACTTATAGTGTAAGCTCTTAGACAGAGCAATTTGAAAAAAGACCACTTAAAAACTTGGATGAGTTTAACTTGGACTGTTTGTCAGTCATTACAAAAAAAGTCAACTTTATTTTATAATGGTTACAAAAGGTCTGGTGGATTTTATAATAGTCATTCTTTACTGGAATGTGGCAGCAGATTAGCTTAGTTTTAAACAGACTTAAATTGTTTCAAGGAATATGTGTTCACTAAAATTTCAGTAGGTTATCAATAAATATCAGTAGTTATAATGTACAATAGGTGTAAAAGAAAAACTAAAATTCACACAATTTTCCCAAGTTTTGACAAATCAAAATCTAGGAAGTCAGAACAAGACTGCACACTAGATGTAACATCAATAACGCAAAAAAAAGTACATGTGTTCCATGTGGTGTCACTTTCAATATGTGGTATGTGACATATTTTTAACATGTAAACCAAAACAAATTTCTGTTCTGTTATATATTAACTTTAATACAAGATACAAAAGGAAGCCAAATATCTCATTACTTGCTTTTCAACAGCCAACTTGTGAGAATTTTTCATTTTACCAAGATACCAAATGTTACAGTCATAAATACTAACTAATTGTTTTGGAGTACTTAACAAAAAACTGCACATGAAACACATTGCAAACAAGAGGACCATGATGGTCCTGAATCGCTCACCTCTTCCCACATGACCCAGTTTTGAGTATGACATCGTTTTTTCTGTTATTTGATATAGTGACCTAGTTTTTGAGCTCATGTGACCCAGTTTTGAACTTGATCTAGATATTATCAAGATAAAAATTCTGACCAATTTTCATGAAGATCCATTGAAAAATATGGTCTCTAGAGAGGTCACAAGGTTTTTCTATTATTTGACCTATTGACCTAGTTTTCGAAGGTACATGACCCTGTTTTAAACTTTACCTAGATATCATCAAGGTGAACATTCTCACTAATTTTCATGAAGATCTCATGAAAAATATGGCCTCTAGAGAGGTCACAAGGTTTTTCTATTTTTATACCTACTGGCCTAGTTTTTGACCGCACGTGACGCAGTTTCGAAACTGACCTAGATATCATCAAGGTGAACATTCAGATCAATTTTCATGAAGATCCATTGAAAAATATGGCCTCTAGAGAGGTCAGAAGATTTTAATAATTTTAGACCTACTGACCTAGTTTTTGACCGCAGTTGATCCAGTTTCAAACTTGACCTAGATATCATCAAGATGAACATTCAGACCAACTTTCATACAGATCCCATGAAAAGTATGGCCTCTAGAGAGGTCACAAGGTTTTTTTATTATTTGACCTACTGACCTAGTTTTTTACGGCACGTGACCCAATTTCAAACTTTACCTAGATATCATCAAGGTGAACATTCTGACCAATTTTTATGGAGATCCATTCACAAGTATGGCCTCTAGAGAGGTCACAAGGTTTTTCTATTTTTAAACCTACTGACCTAGTTTTTGACCGCACATGACCTGTTTCGAACTTGATCTAGATATCATCAAGATGAACATTCAGACCAATTTTCATACAGATCCCTTGAAAAATATGGCCTTTAGAGAGGTCACAAGGTTTTTCTATTATTTGACCTACTGACCTAGTTTTTGAAGGCACATGACCCACTTTCGAACTTGATCTAGATATCATCAAGATGAACATTCAGACCAACTTTCATACAGATCCCATGAAAAATATGGCCTCTAGAGAGGTCACAAGGTTTTTTTATTATTTGACCTACTGACCTAGTTTTTGATGGCACATGACCCACTTTCAAACTTGACCTAGATATCATCAAGGTGAACATTCTGACCAATTTTCATGAAGATCTCATGTAATATGTGGCCTCTAGAGAGGTCACAAGGTTTTTCTATTTTTAGACCTACTGACCTAGTTTTTGACCGCATGTGACCCACTTTCGAACCTGACCTAGATATCATCAAGATGAACATTCAGACCAACTTTCATACAGATCCCATGAAAAATATGGCTTTTAGAGAGGTCTCAAGGTTTTTCTATTATTTGACTTACTGACCTAGTTTTTGACGGCACGTGACCCAGTTTCGAACTTGACCTTGATATCATCAAGGTGAATGTTCTGACCAATTTTCATGAAGATCTTGTGAAATATATGGCCTCTAGAGAGGTCACAAGGTTTTTCTATTTTTAGACCTACTGACCTAGTTTTTGATGGCAGGTGACCCAGTTTCCAACTTGACCTAGATATCATCAAGGTGAACATTCTGACCAATTTTCATGAAGATCTTGTGAAATATATGGCCTCTAGAGAGGTCACAAGGTTTTTCTATTTTTAGACCTACTGACCTAGTTTTTGATGGCACGTGACCCAGTTTCGAACCTGACTTAGATATCGTCAAGATGAACATTCTGACCAACTTTCATAAAGATCCCATGAAAAATGTGACCTCTAGAGTGGTCACAAGCAAAAGTTTACGGACGCACGCACGGACGGACGACGGACACCGCGCGATCACAAAAGCTCACCTTGTCACTTTGTGACAGGTGAGCTAAAAATAAAAAAGCACAAATCTAGATTTTACAGCTATGCTACAAGCTGGGTGCAACAACAGCGCCACCTGCTGGTAGATAGGAGAGCAAGTCTGAGGGGAGATTACTCTTAATTACTGTTCAAATCAACACTGATTATTCTGGAAAAAAAGTCTGGAAAAACTCCAAATAATTATCCATATCAAAGAGATGCAACATACAAATGTTATCAAAATAAGCGCAAAAGTATTATTTTAGCTCAAACCAGCACACATTTTTGCTGCTGTGAAGATATTAATGCTAAGCTGTCTTATGGATCTCAACCTTTTGATTTCATTGAAAGTATTATGAAAGGAATTATGCAAAATAAAGCTAGCCAATAATATGATGTTTTAATCATCACTCATTCTGAGTCATGCAAAATAAAAATACTGAATTATTTTCTTAAAAAAAAACAAGGGTCGATCCAGAAACAATGTCACTGGAGCTATAAAACAATGTACAATGAAAAAAAAGAGACAAACTAGAGCTGTTAAAGGAGTGACAAGTTATACCCCAACAATACGGCCTTGTCACAGAAGTAAGCCAATGTCAAAGTCAAACCTCAAAATTAATAGGGTTCATATGCTGGTCATGATCAACCTCCCTATTAAGTTTCGTGATCCTAGGCCCAAGTGTTCTCAAGTTATTGTCCGAAAACGGTTGAACTGTTCCGGGTCACTGTGACCTTGACCTTTGACCTACTGACCTCAAAATCAATCATCTGCTGGTCAAGAAAAATCTTCCTACCAACTTTCATGATCCTAGGCCCAAGTGTTCTCAAGTTATTGTCTGGAAATGGTTTAACTGTTCCGGTTCAATGTGACCTTGACCTCTGTTCTACTGACCTCGAAATCAATCTGCTGGTCTTGACAAATCTTCCTATCAACTTTCATGATCCTAGGCCCAAGCTTTCTCAAGTAATTATCCAGAAAACATTTAACTGTTTTGGGTCATTGTGACCTTGACCCACTGACCTCAAAGTTGAACCTGACCTGTAGTTTATGACGTTACACCTATGTACCAATATTTATGATCCTAGGCCCAAGCATTCTCAAGTTATCATTCAGAAACCATTTAACTGTTCCGGATCATTGTGACCTTGACCTCTGACCTACTGATCTGTCAGTCAAACTTGACCTGTATTTTATGATGTTACAATTCTGTACCAAAATTTATAATCCTTGGCCCAAGTGTTCTCAAGTTATCATCCGGAAACTGTTTATCTGTTCTGGGTCATTATGACCTTGACCTACTGACCTGTAATTCGAACTTGACCTGTATTTTATGATGTTACACCTGTGTACCAAAATTACTTAAATATGTCAAGCCTTTCATGAGTTATTGTCTGGAAACCATGAAAACCAACGGACCGACAGACCAACCGACGAACAAGCTCACTTACTTCTATATACCCCCCACCCTAAAACTTTGTTTGTGGCTGTATAATAAAAATTCATACCTTAAAATACCTTAAAACAAAATCAGTTACTGTGAAAGATGCACATCAATGACATAAAAACTGACTATTTTTCACTCAGCAGGTAGAAATGTTAGCACATCACTTAAGTTTTAAAGGCAAATGGCAGAAAGACTTAACAATGATACATCATTATAGTTTCATAAGATTTGGCATATTATTTTAACATTAAGGTAGTTCTGCACATCTGATTAACCGAAAGTGATGACATAACATCATTTATCTGGAAAACGCAGAATTTAGCCTAGATTAGGTGTACAGAAATGGCACTATTATTATCTTTCTAGAGTTAACATCTGATATTAAAACATCTGACATGTTAAATAATTCAAAATAATGTCTAAAAGTTAGCTTGAAACGTACGTTTCACTTTAATCATGGTTAAATATCTCAAAAATAAGCACATAGAGCTATATATTTAATTTCACCACATTATAGGCCATATGTTTATTTACAACTGTGAGAAGTTTCACTGAAACATAAATTGTAGAAAAATTTCTATTCGCGAAAATGTTATGAAAGTTATTATTTTCCCATAGACTCCCATCATAAAATTTGCACGAGGTTGAAATTTTTCAAATCATTCTAACTAAAAAACAAGCACATGACACTGTCTTTCTTATTTGCTGAATTTTCTAAGTATATTCTGAAGTTTTGAAAAATCAGAATTTAATAAAATTCTACACTGAAGAAAAAAATTTGATCCGAATGTGCAGAACTACCTTAACTTGACAAAAAGTACCATCTCAAATGTCAGTTAAACATCACTGATGTTCGGCATTTCCTGCTACCATTCTTTCCGAAATGCCGATATCTTGATAACTATACAATATATTTTGATGATATTGCAAAACCATATTACAAATATACTAAGGTAATTTGGTATGAATACTGTTCTTTTCTATTCATGTTACAAGATTTTAAAGCTCTTGAATCAACCCATGTATAAAAGCAAAACAGGCAAAAGCCAATTCAACAACTGCCTGCAAAATGAATAGCAGTTAATAATCTTACTATCTCTTAGCAACTTACTACTGCTTATTCAAAGTTTTTGCAAAGTATCTGGAAACAAAATAATTTACTATAAAGTTAGGGAACAAATTATTAAATTTATGAAGTGTCCTCTATCTTTACAAAAGCGGAGAGGGAATTAAATGTAGACAGTGCTTTAATCAGACTGGGAAAACATATTTCACAACTCGTGAATGCCATCGGCAATTTTTTATCAATAATGGTGCAATTAAGAAATAATAATTAAACCTGTTCCTATATTTTATCAGTTGATAAAATATGGCCAGGAGTTTGAATGCGTAATAATTAAATCACGAGTGCGTAGCATGGTGGTTTAATTATTCGCATCTGAACGACTGCTCATATTTCATTAACTGATAAAATTAATGGAACATATATTTTTTTATTTCGATTCTAACAACGCAAAGAATTCGCATTTTACAGTATTACATTTTCAGCGTAATGCGTCATATGGATCATATGCAGTTACAATTTACCCCCATGGTTAGAAAGTGTTGCTTAGCCAATGGAACGTGTAGATATTTGTTCCTTTTTAATCAGAATTTTGAGAAGTATTAATTTTATAAACTAGTTATCTAACAGCTCGCAAATTATTTATGCTTAAACAGAATAATCAAATTAGGTTAGTTGACCCTGTGTTACAACCCTGTGTTACAGTTACAAGCTTAACTTTTATATGATGTCACATCATTATGACGTCATACTTTATGTCATACATTTATGACGTCAGGGCTGAATCATAATTGAGCTAACTGAATTCGCTCATAGATATCAGAACGTGTTTTACGTTCCTACACATAAGTCAGTATGACTTTTTATCATAATTATTTTCTGAAATGTTGTTTTCAACCGTTTGGCCCTGAAATAATTTGTATGTAATGGAACAGAAGTAGAATCTCTTATGTCACAATCGTAAGGGGGTGAAATGTAACAGCCAACCATATTTTATTGTAAATGTATGGACGATTTTGCTATATGTTTATATAGCAAGTGCTGCGGATCGTGTTAGAATTCACAATATTCTGTATGAACAGTCCTGTTATATTGTTACCTTCATTACACTGTAGCATGTTATCTTTTACCAAAATTTTGCGAAAATTAAAAATTGGTATAAACATGTGGTTATGCTGTATTATTTATCTGATGACAGTCATTAGAATTTGAGTTTTCATGAGGACATAATATTCTTGTGAAATAATCAAAAACGAAAAAAGTAAAAATTAACCCCAAGCAAATACTTCTCATTTTAATCGGGTTTGTACCAAACAGCTTTTACAAATCTCATGTTTGAAAAAAAAAAAGCAAATTTACCCAAGGCAAAGATCCATAAGATGTGTTTCCAAACATATTTAAGACCACTCTTTTTCAAGAACTGTAGCTAATTTATGTCAAAATGCTTCTTTCTTCTATTCTAGCGATTAGAATTTTTAATGTTTGACGTTAAATTTTAGCTTGCATCCTCAGACGAGCTACAGGGATCTCTACCTTGTTAACCACTCAACATACTCGGCAGTCTGAGAAGATTGTGCGGCAACATAAGGTATTTGATTCAAGAAGAACTGTGCCCGGTTCCCGCTTGTGGTGTATGCAAACCCTCCATACCCTGTGTTGCTTGGCTGTTGGTACATCGTGTTTGTCCGTCCGAGTGGGGCCGGCATTCCATTCTCTCCGTTGCCTTGTTTGGATTTTCTTCTACCTCCACCTATAAAATATCGTATCTTTAACCCTTAGCCTGCTATATTTCTAAAATGGACTGGTCCATCATTCAATTTGGCCAATACCATTTATTATTCCAAAGGGTGTTCACTGAAAATTTACTGACTGACCGGATGTGCAGGCTGATCTTGGTCTGCACTGCTCGCAAAGGCAGAATCAATTGCTGCCAGCAGGCTAAAGGTCAATGAACAATCTATTAAAATCATAGAGGTAAATATACTAATCTAGACTTCTAATGTGCCCTTGTTAAAATCTTTGATAAAAAATTGAGAAATTTCTCACACAAAATTATCATAAAAAAAATTGAGTAAAATCTAATAGCTTTTACATTAGTAATGTAAGTTTATACTGACCAAATTACGTATGCATAATGCACCGCTTTCAAAGTGGTGACAGCAAGAAAAGAACTAAAACATAATTATTATGTTCAACGATACAACTATATATTGCAAATTTTTTGCAGACTTAGAGAGATGTGCATTTAAAAATGTCTTGTCCAACACAACCTTAACTGCCACTTTTAATATTTACAAGTTAGAGATACAACTTGGTAATCAATAACGGCAACTGACTTTAAATATAAAATTGTTCACCTCTCTGAGCGTTATCTTGGGCAGTTGCATCATCATAGAAGATTGAGCCGTTCCAGAGTGGTGAGGTGGCAAGTTGCATATTGGTGACCTTGACAGGGATTTGGGTCTTATATTGCCCAATACCTGGGAGGGAGCCATCCGCTGCCCCTTGATTGGCAATTGTGGGCTGAAATATAATTTATGGAAATAAACAAAATGCTTAATACATCATTGGTTAATTTAGTTTAATACATGTCTAAACCATATTCCATTGTCTGTAACACCCATGTTTTTGCATGTCAAAAACTGGGTGTGGCTCATACATAGGTGCATGTTATATACACAGAAATATGGTGACTTTATCAACACTACGTTGTCAATCTTTTTTTTTCTGAAATCAGATTTAATATTTGGCTCTCTTTGACTTTATTTACAAAATATATGATACTACAAAGTTTATAGACTACAGAGTCTGAATTTTGTTTTGAGAAATTATACACTACAGAGTCTGAATTTTGTTTTGAGAAAAGCACTATTTGTGTAAATACTGAGGTGTACAGCCATTCATAAAGTTTCTAATTAATCACTGAAAATGTCCATGGTATTTGTTTTTTCTACTTTTTGTTTTGAAAATTAAGTAAAAAATAAATGTCTAAAATTAACAGGAGTTTTTAGAAGCCACACTATGCAACAACATTAGAATACTCTTTTAAAATTCTAAAATACTGACTACTGACACAAATCTTTCAAAAGTTTTAAACATTCTATCTATACTTAAGTTTCATTTAATGCAAGAAAAAATTTAGCATTTTAAATGTCAATTTCTTGGAACATTCAGAGAAATGTTGTATCTGTCCAACAATGAAGAAAAATCAAATCACTCTTGAATTGTATACTGGGGTAAGCAACCTTTAATAATTGAGTTTGATTTTGGAAGTAAAATTTTGTAAGGTTAATTGGCAATACTAATTTGACTTTCATCTGCTGAAAATAATAGTACAGCCAAACCTGTCTATACAGTACATGCTTGGGAGAGCTAAGATGCACTCTTTATGCTCATGTGATCTTATTTACTGGTAAAAAAAAGTGAAACAGCACACATTCCAGCACAATTAAGAACTTACACAAGTTATGAATATAGTGCCTGGCTATTTTCCAGATATTTTCTATGTTCAGACCACTGTAATCCCTAAGTTAATTCAAGCAATTTGCATGCCCCCTTGAGACCATAACAACCCATGTTTTACTACAGAGGTCTTCAAAGCTTTGTGGTCCCTGTTCATAGGTGGTTTTTAACACAGGTTTGGCTGCATTTGATAATATATTTTGGTAATACAACATTAAAATTTCATTTCTCATCTGGTTAAGATACAAAAAAGATATATAATACAAGCAACTGAGTATTAATCAACCAATTAATTCATTAAATTGAAATTAACTGGAATCTGCTCTAAGCTGATATAACCCTTGTGCATAAATTAATTGGAACATGTTTAAAAGCTGATACAGTCTAATCATTTTTAAAGAGCTAGTTCTTAAGCTACAGTCATAAAATAATTCAGTATGGATAAAGAATAAAAGAAATAATATGTGTACAGTGAATCTAGTATAGAGTGAACCAGGAAGTGTGCAACCACAATTTAGATAATTAGTGAAACTAAAGAGGCATTTACAGAATGGGCCATTATTTTGAATTATCTGAAAAAAATCTACCAAGGTTGTTGGTATTCAGTATTTTCATGTTTTCAAAAGTAGTTATTTTTTCACCTTTACCTAAAGTCTTCAGTTGCACCTTTTTTTTCTGTTAAAACTGCTCAGATCACTTAACCTAACTATCTATACATCTATTTATTTTGTTGAGTTTCAAGTCGCAACAACACAAATTTAGGTCATATGGAGACTCGTCCATTTTTTTAAGGTGAAAGAAGACACCATGTATCTATTCTAGCATTATTTCAAGTACCTATGCAAGGGCCTTCTGTAAGTGTGCTAGATCACATTCTCACATGAAATAATTCTATAATTTCAGCATGGTTGAAATAAGGGGCTAGTGATTCGAAGTCATTATCTTTAACCATTCCACCGTGGAGGCCCTTCTAACTCAAACAAAGATTAAGACAATGTAATAACAGTAATATCATAATGGTCCTAAAAGATATGACTAAAATCACCCATCTTCACATAATTATGTATCTTGGAAAATTATTTCAAATATATGGTAATGATTTATTCATTGAAACATGACAATACTTGGAAAGGCGGGCAACAATTTACATGGAAAGCCATAACCACCATATTTGGGATAAACATGTGTCTTACAGTAACCTAATTCCTCTACAATAGCCACGCACCTAGAAAAAAGTTGAAAATATTAACTGCTATTATCTTTTGAAATAAATTCTAGCATGAAACTGTTACTGTCATTTCCAACAAGTGTTTTAACAAGAGTCTCTGTGTAAACATGTGATACGTTTATATATGTCTGTTCCAGGGCAGAACACAGAAGCAACCAGCCCTGTTATGCATAATTATAACAAGTCTAAATATTGACATAATATTCATTAAATTTAGCTTTTTTCACAGGTTTTGTCTTAGAATACAGAGAGAATACATGCTTGATCCCTGTTGTATCATCTGCAGAACCCCTCGAGATATGTTGCTCTCCTTACCAATAGAGGCTTGCAGGAATCAACTGATCACAAAGGATTCAAGATATGTTGTAACATGAAAAAAATCCATTTTCCCTACATGAACACCATATTTATAATGGTGCTACAAATAGCTTTCATCTTTTATAATACTGCTAAATTATGAAAAATATTCACTAAGTCGAACAAAATCGGATTAAGAAAAACCCCACTTGATTTACATGATATAAAAGCTACTAGTAAATTTAACACCAAAGATTCAAAAAGAAATTATTACCTGTCAATGCTCAAAACATAAGGTGTATGCTGAAGAACAGCAGAAAAAATATTTTAATTTTTTTACTTTGTAATCAAAACATAAAAGTGTACATGAGAATCATACAGGCCTAGTTAGAGATAAGAGAAAATATATAGCAGAACCATGTTTTAACATATTTAAACACAACAAACAAAATATATGCTAGTGGAATAATTTCATAGCAAATTATTCTATGTTGTGCATACATATAACCAATTCAGAGTGTTAAATATATTAAAATATGGTTCTACTATATCTTATTTCAACCCTAGTATGTCTTTTATGTAAACAAGTAGCACTATTTCATGGTGTATGTATGGCGCCAAATACAGCTGGTCAAAATGACATCAACGTAAATAATATTAAAACACAGAAGAACGTCCCACTGAATAATAAAGAAGTGCACAGATGTCTAATGAGTTATTCTGCATGCGTAATAATTAACTCAGAATGTGTAGATGAAGTTTAATTTATTTTCTGTTATGTTGTTCCTATTCTGAAATGACTTCTATTTAAGATAGTAAATCAAACCTTTCTTGGCACCTGTATGTTGCCAAATAATCTCTTGATGTCAATATTGCTGTGGTCTTTTTTATATTAGAATATACATTCAAACCATAGCAAGAGACTTGTTAAGTGATATTCAAATGACAGAATATACAAGAACAATATGCTCCAGAATTATAAACATTCCCTTACAGAAGAAAAAGGCCTGCTGCGTACTCTTGCTGTGTACATACAGCGTATATGATGCGTACATGATGTGTACTAAAATCAAGGGCTTTAAATAGTACGCAGGATATACACCGCACATACACCGATAGTACGTTTGTAGTACACTTTTGACATGCAAATGAGCTCTGCCGCGTACTACTTGCTGCGTACATGCTGTGGACTACATAGTACACAGGATGTACGCTGGAGGAATTTAGTATGCGAGAAATAGTACACAGCATGTACGCGGCACATACACTTTTCACATGCAAATGAGCCTGCGGTGTACTACCCCTGCGGCGTACATGCTGTGTACTCTTGCGGTGTACATGCTGTGTACTACTGCGGCGTACATGCTGTGTACTCCTGCGGCGTACATGTGGTGTACTCCTGGCCAGAGTCCTGCGGCGTACATGCTGTGTACTCCTGCTGCATACATGCTGTGTACTCCTGTGGCGAAACTGCTGTGATAATGTAAATTCCTTACCCCACCAACTTTCGTATGGAAATGCTGATCATTTGGACAGAAAAAAAAACAGAAAAAAGATAAGTGACATGCATCAATAAGTATTTACCCTTACCAAAATAATGTAGATTGATGTTATCAAATAAATTAGTATGCTTTTCTTCATCCACTTTTCAATGAAATAAATCAATTTTTGTACCATGTAATTTGGTAAACATTTGAAGAAAATGGCGTAACTGCATCAAGGGGAAACAACTTTAATGCAACTAAATATAAGTGTTGTGATTTATTATAGACAATGTGTGCGTAGTATGTATTTATTTTGATTAAAATCCATCTGAGAACAATCTAGGACTGGAATTATATAAGCATTTATACACTTTTACGTCCGTAAAAAGTAGCGCACCAAAAAATTTTGGATTGATTTTTTCCAATGGGGCGAGCGCAATTAGCCAAAAACATTATGAAAATATACGAGCGGCAAATCCGATGAACAACTTTTTAATTTGGTGAGGCCTTAATGAGTTAACATAATGAGCATTAAAGCCTTTATAAAACATGATAGAATGGTGTTTTGCTTAAGAGTATTCAAATAACAGTGAGAGCTATTAATTCTTCTCATTCGGGCACTGTTGAGGCATTATCTTGGTAATTATTTCATGTATTACAAAATGTAATGCAACAAAGTTCAAATAAGGCTTTTCAATTATCCAAGTTAGAAAGCTCCAGGATTAATTCAAAATGAAAAAGAATATATTTTTACACTGCTTGCAAGGTGCAGCTCAGAAATCACCAAGATGTAAGCTTCACAAATGAACATTGCAAATAGTTTGGCAAATTTTCATTGTTCAGAATACCAGTAATCTGAACTACTCTATGCTATTAAGATAAAAGTTACTCGGAAATCAAGTTCTTGCTTCCAAGAAAAAAAAAATGTACAAATCCTTCCTGCATGAAGTGTACTTCAGACTTTTACCTAAAAAAATTCAAAGTATAAACACCAAAAGAAAATGAACAAGTCCCTCCCGCGTATATGAAGTTTACTTCAGACTTTAACTTATAAAAAAAGACAAAGTATAAATGCCAAAAGAAATTGTACAAGTCTTTTCCGCGTATATGAAGTGTACTGCACAAATTTCAAAGTATCTGCGGTGTACATGCAGTGTACTATTTTCTTGTACAAGTCCCTCCTGCGTACATGCAGTGTACTCCTTAAATTTTCAGAGTCTGTGCTGCGTACTTGAAGTGTACTAGTGACCTCCTGCGTACATGCTGTGTACTCGTCGAAATAGTACGCGGCATGTACGCAGCATGCGGTGTATGTAAAATGTACTCCTCTGGCGTACTACTGTGTTCGCGGCATATACACAGCAAATACGCAGCATGTACGCCACAGAGGCTTGCTTCTGTAAGGGTTGTAAATGTCCCTTACAAGAAAGCCTAAAACAACAGACAGCAAATTCTAGGATTAAGATTTGTTTTCTTTTCCTGTACCTAACTGTACATAAAATCCTTGAACAAATGAGAAAGCAAGACAAAAATACCAAAAAAAGAAACAGTAATTTCAAAATATAGTTATGCACACTTTCATTTTTGGCCTAACACATTCATAAACAATAATTCACTTTTCATTTTTCATACCATTAATTAACAAAATGCTCTATTATTTATTTTTTTTTGGAAGAAAAAGACTGACAATGATAAAAAGACTAATTAGCATAAATATAAGACCTAGCAGATATTACTATATACTGGAGGTCATTAAACCATGCATAATGACTTTGAGATTGAAAGTGTAGCAAAAAAAATATACATGCTACAATCAAATGCAAGTTATAAATAAATTCTTTGAAATCATGGGAAAATAATTATACATGAATATCTACAACAACTATTTGCAATGTACCGATCTAGTGACCGCCAAGCAGTAAGTAAAATACATGTATATACTGCTGGTTGCAAACTTAACTTACTTCAAATGAGCTCAAAACACTGCCCTGAAATAGGTAC
Organism: Mercenaria mercenaria; assembly: GCF_021730395.1. NCBI lineage: Eukaryota > Metazoa > Mollusca > Bivalvia > Venerida > Veneridae > Mercenaria > Mercenaria mercenaria. Next base: position 70,482,714 of record NC_069361.1, on the reverse strand, counting down.
ATCATCAATATATAACAATGTTCTACTAACTATGTTGGTGCATGTTATCAGAATGTGAAAAAGGTGTTGTTTTTACTTCAACATTTTGCTAGGACTTTCCCAAACACTGTGAGTATTACTGTACAGCAAGTCTGCTGTGATCGGAAAACAAGAGGGCAATGCCAGCACTATACAGCTCACCTGAAATCAAGGGCACATAACTTGGGATAAAACATTCCAATCTTCCTTACAATACAACATTTCATTTTTTTATAAATCAAGGGCAAAGATCTCTAGATAAACTGCTCTTACTTTGAATTGTAATTAAATATGATCAATATGTTATTGGTATAAAAAGTCTGTCTATCATTAGGACTGGTAGAGAAATGAAGGTGCGATATTGCGTAAAAAATAATTGAGAAATATGGTAATTTTGATAAACCAAGGGCACACAACTCTAGTCTACTCCTCCAATCTGTTCCATATTCTGGCATAAGATTGCACAGGTATACACAATGTGTCAAATGATTATGATTGGGGAAGAAATGAATGGGCTAAAGTGTAAATGTTATGAAATGCAGCATTTCTTTCATAAATCAAGTGCCATTACTCTTGACCCCATTTTGATTTTGCCAATGATCAATAAGAATCAAGAATTGAAAAATCATTCTCATTCTGTCGTAATAATTACGATTAGCATAAATGATGAAATGAGGGTGCTTAGTCAAATGCCTAGTAAACACATCATATGAGCCGCGCCATGGGAAAACCAACATAGTGGGTGTGCGACCAGCATGGATCCAGACCAGCCTGCGCATTCGCGCAGTCTGGTCAGGCTCCATGCTGTTCGCTTTTAAAGCCTATTGGAATTGGAGAAACTGTTAGCGAACAGCATGGATCCTGACCAGACTGCGCGGATGCGCAGGCTGGTCTGGATCCATGCTGGTCGCACACCCACTATGTTGGTTTTCCCATGGCGCGGCTCATATGTTTTTATAAATCAAGGGCCATTCGTTTCTCTTGATATAAATGTCTGATTTAATTGACATAATCAAACCTGACTGAGACTTTAAGGCCATATCCACTGTCACCAAGGTTTCATGAAGATGGCTTCAGAAATTAATTAATGTGGATGCAAGAGCGCAAACAAATCAATTATAGACTGACGGATGTACAGACAGACAGATGATGTACAAACGGACTTGTAACAATCCTAAAAAAGTCCACCATGAGCACTTTTAGCTCAGGTTGGCTCAAAAAGCCATACTATTTTACCTGTGCCTCATCTGCTTTCCTTAGATGCCACTGTTCATTGATAAGCTAAATTGATACACAATGACCATTCCAAGAAAATCTTTAGTGAGAGGTGTAGAATTAGATCCACAAAACATCTGTTTTAATTGACTTTTTTCTGCTTGTCTGCTGCATTTATTTTATTCATAACACGCTGCAGTTTATAGTTATCCAATCAGCTGCTAGTACAAGTATTAACTGTTTCTCATGAAGCAATAATGTGTAACTTCACTGTCCACATAAAATGAGATTGCAGACAATATTAATATCATTGGATATTAATTCTGTGATCAAACTGCCATATAGAAATTTCCCCACCAGACCATCAACTTTTTTTTGCTAGTTGCCTGTTTACCAAAGGAATATGCACATCACTGTACTATGAAAATACCAATACCATTATTAGTTTCATATGGATTTTCAGAAAGGAGCAAATATGTGTCATTTAAGTCTATACAATATATAAACATATATAAATGTTTGCTAACCAGGAGGGTTTCATCCCAATCATGACAACAGCTCTCTAGACCTTTTTGACAGCCTTGGTCAACTTATGACTAATAAAAGTGTAAAATGATACACAAAAACACACCCCTTCTATATTATGGTTAAACTACAGATTTTTCAAAGTTCACAAACACATTAAAATATATTCATTTACATAATTATTTTTTACAACAAAGAAATATCATAGAAACTGCATACATTCTTTTGGGAAAATTAAAGCGTTAACATAGTTTCATCACTGATTACAAAAGAAATTGACATGCAAGAATCATTAAGCCATTATAGTCAGTTTCAAAGTTGGAATATTTTGTTTCAGAAGGTATGTGACTATAATTAATAGAAGAAACTATAGTGATCAGGATACAATGACTAACTTACATCTATCGAAGTTACATAGCGAGGCTGAAACTTTAAAATGATGGAAGTGTTTGAAATTTTATGTTAGACAAAGTCAAAGTACATGCACTATATAACAGAATCAAGTATAAGATTACATTCGGGGCAAGAATTAGTCAAACAACTATCTAATATATAAGCCAAGTACTATTTTCTATAAAATCTATGAAACTTTAGTATATGAACTGGTATTTCTAGAAATTTCAACCAAATGAATACTACATGCAAACAAAACACAACATCTATGGTTAATCAAAGATTTGTATACAACAGTATTTGACATAATATTGAGCCACGCCATGGGAAAACCAACATAGTGGCTTTGCGACCAGCATGGATCCAGACCAACCTGTGCACCCGCGCAGTCTGGTCAGGATCCATGTTGTTTGCTTTCAAAGCCTACTGCAATTAGAGAAAACGTTAGCAAACTGCATGGATCCTGACCAGACTGTGCGGATGCGCAGGCTGGTCTGGATCCATGCTGGTTGCAAGGCCATTATGTTGATTTTCTCAATGGGCAGCTTATATACGCAGTTCTTAAAAATAAACATTCACTGTTAAAGACAGCACTGAGAACAGAGAACTAAAAGTTAAATGTAATTAAGACAATTGAGCAATTTCTACAAGTAAATCTACTATCTACTGGGTAGACATTTTTTACCTTCCAAGTCAGATCTATCTCCTAGTATAGAAATATAAAATATTCTTTAATTTATAAAATTTGCAACTTCAGCAGCCAGGATACAAGTGTCATTGAAATATTTAGCCAACTAAATGGCAGTTTTTCTTTGTGTGTTGTTACAAAAAAACAAAAAAACAAACATAAAAATCACAGGCTATGAGCTTGTGAAATCTGATATCACTATGATCAATGTATCAAATTCCTAGCAGCTTATATAGAATAGTGGTGAAAAAGCATTTTCACCAACAGACGAGATCTCATTTGGTTATCACAACACTTAGAGATTTCACCCTATGTTCTTATGAGAGTTTCAGATCAGTTCTATATTTGACTATGACAGAATTTACTACAAGTAACCATCTGTAGTATGCAGCCACTTTCTTTAAGCAGTCAGTCAGCTAACTTACTAAATTGATTTTTTTGTTCTAATTTAAACTCATCTGTCTTTAGCAGCCATACTGTGTTGCTCCCTTGACAGGCTGCTTAATAGAGGTTTGTCTGTACTGTGAATTTGCTAAATGCATAGAAATGACTACCTATTTAATTCAACACTCCTACAGCAGAACTCTTTAGTAATTTATAAACAAGAGCTGTCTCCATAGGATGACACATGCCCCCGATGGCACTTTGAATGAATAGTTATGGCCGATGTTAGAGTTTAGGACCTTTGACCTACGGAGCTAGGTCTTGCGCGCGACACGTCGTCTTACTGTGTCACACATTCATGCGTAGTTATTTTAAAATCCATGCATGAATGACAAAGATATGGACCGGACACGCCCATCAATGCACAATCATGAAAAATGACCTTTAACGTCTAAGTGTGACCTTGACCTTTGAGCTACGGACCTGGGTCTTGCGCACGACACGTCGTCTTATTGTGGTAAACATTCATGCCAAGTTATTTGAAAATCCATCCATGGATGACAAAGATATGGACCGGACACACCCATCAATGCACTATCCTTTAACGTCTAAGTGTGACCTTGACCTTTGAGCTACGGACCTGGGTCTTGCGCGCGACACGTCGTCTTACTGTGGTACACATTCATGCCAAGTTATTTGAAAATCCATCCATGGATGAAAAAGATATGGACCGGACACGCCCATCAATGCACTATCCTTTAAAGTCTAAGTGTGACCTTGACCTTTGAGCTACGGACCTGGGTCTTGCGCGCGACACGTCGTCTTACTGTGGTACACATTCATGCCAAGTTACTTGAAAATCCATCCATGGATGACAAAGATATGGATCGGACACGCCCATCAATGCACTATCCTTTAATGTCTAAGTGTGACCTTGACCTTTGAGCTACGGACCTGGGTCTTGCGTGCGACATGTCGTCTTACTGTGGTACACATTCATGCCAAGTTATTTGAAAATCCATCCATCGATGACAAAGATATGGACCGGACACGAAAATTGCGGACAGACTGACAGACCGACAGACGGACAGACGGTTCAAAAACTATATGCCTCCCTTCGGGGGCATAAAAAAGCAATCGTGGTAGGAAATCAAAGGGTAATAATCTTGTATTTAGCCAACACATGCATATTGTTAGTGAACATCTGAAATAACATGCTGTGAATACCCTTGTATTGTTACATATTCAGTGAGATTGGTGTTAGTTTGGACTTGCTTTCCATCAGAATAAACACTTCTAAACTTATTTATCACCAACTAATTTTTTTAATTACAATATGGAACCTTAAACATCATCTTTCCATATCAACATTCTCCATAATTTAACATGCAAATTTCATACCTAGTGTGACATAACAAGTGATGTCATTTCATCGTGCTTTTACGCCATATAAAGACCATAAATGTCAATATTTTTTATTTTAACCTGATCTAAAAACAAATGTAAAGGAATTATAATTGTAAATGTGTATATTATAAAAAGATGTATTAGCTTTGCATTGAGAAACTAATTCATTCTTTCATTCCTGGAGAAAACACTGCTGCAAAATTTGTGCACATTTCATGATTGAAATTTTTATCTTTGGGGCATTTCTGGCATAAGAACCACATTCATAAATTTCATAACAGCCTTCTTTGTAAGTAATAACAAATAAAAAATGCTTCAATATGTATATTAAAGCTACACAGCTGTTTTTTTATTTATTTAAATGCCTGACATCTGCTTTAAATTGAGCAGTGTGTGATGTTATGAATAACTTCTTTTTTTTTTTTGTTCATTTTACTGATGGTCTGCAACATACTGTGAAATCATTAATATTCATGACCAATTTTCATGGACTTCATGGTTGTATCAATCCACAAAATTAAACCCCAAAGAACAAGCAAAATTTCCATTTGAACCGTGCCATGGGAAAACCAACATAGTGGGTTTGCAACCAGCATGGATCCAGACCAGCCTGCGCATCCACGCAGTCTGGTCAGGATCCATGCTGTCCGCTTTCAAAGCCTATTAGAATTAGAGAAACTGTTAGCGAACAGCATGGATCCTGACCAGACTGCGCAGATGCGCAGGCTGGTCTGGATCCATGCTGGCCGCAAACCCACTATGTTGGTTTTCTCATGGCACGGCTCATTTGAGAATCTGTGAATTCATATCCAAATGAAATAACCATTTTGGGCAAAACTGTGAAATTCTACACCAATGTAATTAAATGATTTCAAAGTACCCTACAATATATGTATAACTGTATAACATGCATGGACAACGTCAAATGGATTTATTGTTTATAGTGAGTACAATATTCAAATATTAAGTTGTTACCTTGGAAATAATGATGGGTAATTGTTTCCACTGCAATACCATAGTAATAGAAAATTAGTTTGTTAAACACAAAAATGATGATAGTGACTGTGATAATGATAGTAAAGGTTTCTTGTTAAGTGCAAGCGGGTGATAGAAGCCCCGAGCTGGAATGACTGGAACAACTTATTTCCAGTTGATCCCATGGAAAGTGTCATTCTTAAACTGATACTGTCTCCAGCATCTAAGTCTTGGCTAATACTGCTGGAAACAGTATCAATTTAGTTAAATCACCCAGCACTGATCATTAAATGGGATATAAGCCACAACTGGGAATCAAACCCAGACTGCTTGAGTTGTAGTGAAATTTGCTAACCACCACACCACTGACTCCCTTAATATTAGTGATGACGGTGGACTTGTTGAGTTTCAACTAACATGAACACAGTTTAGGCGATAAGGCAACTTTCCAGCTTTGATGGTGGAGAAAGACTTCACAAGCCAGATGAAAAAGAATAATGACCATGATGATGAGGGTGATGTTGATGGGGATGATGACGATGGTTAGTCAAGTGTCAAACTCACAATAAACTTAATATGTATGTAAAACTGGCTATAAAATGTTTACATAGCATCAATTATTAAACTAAATTGGCAAAAAAACAATGTGCATTAAAATTTCAAATGTTACCAGTTTCGTTCCACAGAAGAACAGTTCTGATACAGGCTGGAAGCACACATCTAGGAATGTGGAAAATATAGAGACTGAATACTGTACTAACCTGTTGGTCCATATAGTAGAGATCAGCCTTGGCCCGCTCTTCCTCTGTCACTGGAATACCATCTATCACCATCAGACTCTTCAACCGGTAAACAAGCAATGGCCGATGGAGGTGACGCCGTGCTGTCTGTTTAAAAAATAAAGAAATTAACCTGTAACTTGAAGAATGTAAATTTTATGCCTTTCAAACAGTAAAGGTATATGAATTATTAATAAGAACTTTCATGTATTGCTGACTTAGAAACATACAAATATAAATAAACTTCCCCTATATTGCTAGTTACCTGAAGTGTGATATTATATTTCACAGAAAGAGTATTAAAGTATACCATAAAACTAAACAATAAGTTTGGATGTTTTTATATAAGGTCTAAAACTTGATAGTTCATTTATTTCACTAAAGTAGTTGACACCAAGCACTTGCAACCAGTATCAACCAACTTTAATTAACTATAATGTCATAGGACTGAGCAATAAACGGGAAACGTCCCTGGCATAACACCTCCATATTGAAGCAGCCTGCTTCCCTGGCACAATTTATAGGCACAACACCTCTAAATTGAAGCAGTCAGCTTCCCTGGCACAGTTTACAGGCATAACACCTCCAAACTGAAGCAGACTGCTTCCCTGGCACAGTTTATAGGCATAACACCTCCAAATTGAAGCAGACTGCTTCCCTGGCACAATTTATAGGCATAACACCTCTAAATCATAGCAGACTGCTTCCCTGGCACAGTTTATTAAGTACAGTTGAAACTCGGTATCTCAAATTCCAAGGGGTTGAGTGTTTTGCTTCGAGATAACCAAAATTTGACTTAAAGTGATATCTTGTGCATACGTTTTCAGTATGGTACTTGAATATTACTTCGAGATATACAAAATTTTGAGATAAGCAAGTTCGATATGTCGAGTTTCAACTGTATGTTCACTTGCTTTCCTGTGTTTATAATCTTGCATTGCAATGTAATATAATTCTATCCTCTTAAGAAATTTCTACCATAATCTTTCCAGTTCACTTTAAGGACTTAAATGAAATGATATCATACAAGTCTAACAATAAGCACGCATACACAGATGTTAATAAAATACAGTTTGTTGAAGAACTTTGTAAACATGCTTATATGTATAGAATTTTCGAGAATGAATACACATCAAGCCAATATTAAGTTGAACAAGACAAGATAAAACAGTTACACTACAGTACAAACATTGAAATGAAAACTGGTAAATAGATAAAAGCCTAAAATGCTTCAGAACTTTAACTGGATGCAATTCAAGCCATGTTCCAAAGGCATATCAGTAACAGGAGGCATTTCATGTAAAGTTCCAGCAGCATATCAGTAACAGGGAAAAAACTGAAGTGGAGGCATTTCATGTGAAGTTCCAGTAGCATATCAGTAACAGGGAAAAAACTGAAGTGGAGGCATTTCATGTAAAGTTCCAATAGCATATCAGTAACAGGGAAAAAACTGAAGTGGAGGCACTTCATGCCACATTCCAGTAGCATATCAGTAACACGTAAAAAACTGAAGTGGAGGCACTTTATGCCATGTTCCAGTAGCATATCAGTAACAGGGGGAAAAAATGAAGTGTAGGCATTTCATGCCATGATTTGTAATATGGATATGATCCGGAAGGCACAAAAGCTTTAAGTGACTTCATGTCACATTGCAGAAGTATATCAGCAATAGGGTATCAGTATGTGAGTTTCCCTATTTCTTTAGCTGTGCTTAGCTGACAATGTATCAACAAAACTTTTGTCTGAACACTTTCACCTCTTTGCAAGAAATACAATGTCATCACTATTTGTCTTAACCCAACCCAAGAACTGGTCCCAATACCAGGCACAGGAGTTTCTTCTATTTTTTTTTCTACCATTACGAAATTGTTATAGAAAAATAATTCCTGCCATCTGCCTTCCCCCACCCCCACCACCCCCCATCATGATTTGACTGCTACAAAATCTTAACTATTAGGGCCCTGATCAGATTTGATTCCCAAAAGTTAAGGGAGGACCCTGCCATCCTGCCTAGAACCACTGGCCTTCCATAAGCCAGATGGATGGCTTCCTCATAAGAAAGAATTCTACATCACAAGTGAGGTTTTTGAACCCATAGCTGTGAGACGCAAGTGATTCAAAGTCAGTAATCTTAATAACTCATCCACAGAGACTACAGTAAACTTTTATCTATTTACCAAGTCAAATGCAGCGAATGAAGTAGAATACATACAGCAGAGCATAATTTAAAGAAGAACAATCGATCATACAATGTAGCTAACTTACTTTTACAAATGACCAAGCCTTGGACAAAAACAAGATATGGCATCGGTTAAGAAAGAAAATGAAAATATGTCAAAATTTATCAGCAACATGAATCCAGGCTGTGCAAGCTTTAGCAGGTGTTTTTTCTTTTTAATTTTAACATTAAATTTAAATGCAAATGAATGGATGGACACTACTGAATGGCACATGAACTTCTCCTATTATGAAAGTAATTTGAAAAGCAATAATGACAACCAGTTAAAAAATTTATCATTTAAGAGATTTTAATAAAGATTTAAAGTGACTCTTACTTAATCAATTCTTTAAGTTTTTAGCATGTTGCAATGAGGAACTGTTGATTTACAAGACACAGTATTAGACTGAAGAAAAGTACGCCTTGTTTAAATCCGCTATATTTCTTAATGTTACGGACTTCAATTCAGTTGTTTTGTAAACAAAATGGATAGTGCTAATTATGAATTCTACAGCCTACAGATGTTTGGTAGGGAAGTCTGCAGATACAAACATAAATGCAACTTACAGGATTGTTAACAACAGAAATTTCGATGAGGTTCTGTAAATGGTCCAGGTTTTCTAACTCTCCAACTTCCTGAAAAACCATCAGGAAGAATCTTAGCATAAGAGTGAATATATCAGGTAAAAGCTTAGCATAAAAGTAAATATATCAGCTAGAATCTTAGCATGAGTCTAGTGATAATCATAGCATGAAGGAGAATGTATCAGTTAAACCTTAGCATAATGGTAAATATATCAGTTAGAATCTTAATTTAACAGTAAATATATCAGGTAAAATCTTAGCATAATGGTAAATGTGTTAGTTAAAATCTTAGCATAAGCCTATATATATATATATATAATTGATAATCAAATGTGTTAGTTAAAATCTTAGCATAAGCCTAAATATATACTTGATAATCAATTTTTAGCATAAATGTGAATATATCAATTAAATTCTTAGCATAACACTAAATATATGTGATAACTTTAGCATAAATGTAAATACATCAGTCAGAATCTTAGCATTAGAGTAAATATATAGGAAAAAATCCTAGCACAATAATGGATATATCAGTCAAAAACATAATGAGAAGCTGTTTATGAACTGGTACAAAATTTAGAGACATAGTTAACTTACTGACATAACATAACAGGAAAGTATATTCACCTGAATCCTGTTAGAACCTAGATAAAGTCTCTGAAGATTTTCGAGGCAGTTAAAGTTGGCAAGATCTCGCAGTCTGTTTTCCTCCATGTGTAACTCCTGAAGGTTCCACTGGTTAATGAACGAGGTTTCACACAAGCTTTTGATTTTGTTACGGTCAAGAACTAGTTCTCGCAAATCATGGAGACACTCTAAGCCCTCCACTTTCTGAATCTCATTTCCTGTAATATTCAAATATTATTTTCAGGGTTTTTTTTTTGGTATAAAGAAAGTCAATTACAATTGTTCTTTTCTGTTTTTACGTTAATGACATATACTAGCTGAACACGTTGAAAACTTGAGGTCTCACTAAAAGGCACTGGAGACAGTAAAATGTTGTGATTATGTCCTTTGATTTACAAATGTAACCTTGACATTGGACACAGTGACTTGGGTTGTGCACTCTGCATGTCATCTTGATGAGGTTAACAACTGATGCAATGCCAGTTTTCAGACTGAGTTGTCAACTGTGAACTTAATTTTCATGGCAGACTAATTTTTGTGGATTTCATGACCGAGTCAGTCCATGACATTAAATCCTATTAACCCTTACCCTGCTAAATTTCTATAATGAACTTGTCCATCTTCCAATTTGGACAGTACCATTAACGTTTTAAAAGGGGTGCTTACCAACAAGAGGACCATGATGGTCCTGAATCGCTCACCTGTCCCAACATGACCCAGTTTTGAACTGAGTATGACGTCGTTTTTTTTCTATTATTTGACATAGTGACCTAGTTTTTGAGCTCATGTGACCCAGTTTTGAATCTGACCTAGATATCATCAAGATGAACATTCAGACCAACTTTCATACAGATCCCATGAAAAATATGGCCTCTAGAGAGGTCACAAGGTTTTTTCATTATTTGACCTACTGACCTAGTTATTGATGGCACGTGACCCAGTTTCAAACTTGACCTAGATATCATCAAGATGAACATTCTGACCAATTTTCATGAAGATCCACTCAAAAGTATGGCCTCTAGAGAGGTCACAAGCTTTTTCTATTTTTAGACCTAATGACCTAGTTTTTGATCGCAGCTGACCCAGTTTCGAAATTGATCTAGATATCATCAAGATGAACATTCAGACCAACTTTCATACAGATCCCATGAAAAATATGGCCTCTAGAGAGGTCACAATGTTTTTTTATTATTTGACCTACTGACCTAGTTATTGATGGCACGTGACCCAGTTTCGAACCTGACCTAGACATCATCAAGATGAACATTCTGACCAATTTTCATGAAGATCATGTGAAAAGTATGGCCTCTAGAGAGGTCACAAGGTTTTTCTATTATTTGACCTACTGACCTAGTTTTTGAAGGCACGTGACCCAGTTTCGAACTTGACCTAGATTTCATCAAGATGAACATTCTGACCAATTTTCGTGAAGATCATGTGAAAAATATGGCCTCTAGAGAGGTCACAAGGTTTTTCTATTTTTAGACCTACTGACCTAGTTTTTGACCGCACGTGACCCAGTTTCGAATCTGACCTAGATATCATCAAGATGAACATTCTGACCAACTTTCATAAAGATCCCATGAAAAATATGGCTTCTAGAGAGGTCACAAGGTTTTTTTATTATTTGACCTACTGACCTAGTTATTGATGGCACGTGACCCAGTTTCAAACTTGACCTAGATATCATCAAGATGAACATTCTGACCAATTTTCATGAAGATCCATTCAAAAGTATGACCTCTACAGAGGTCACAAGGTTTTTCTATTTTTAGACCTAATGACCTAGTTTTTGCCCGCAGCTGACCCAGTTTCGAACTTGACCTAGATATCATCAAGATGAATATTCAGACCAACTTTCATACAGATCCCATGAAAATTATGGCCTCTAGAGAGGTCACAAGGTTTTTCTATTATTTGACCTACTGACCTAGTTTTTGAAGGCACGTGACCCAGTTTCGAACTTGACCTAGATATCATCAAGATGAACATTCTGACCAATTTTCATGAAGATCATGTGAAAAATATGGCCTCTAGAGAGGTCACAAGGTTTTTCTATTTTTAGACCTACTGACCTAGATTTGACCGCACGTGACCCAGTTTCGAACTTGACCTAGATATCATCAAGATGAACATTCTGACCAACTTTCATAAAGATCCCATGAAAAATGTGACCTCTAGAGAGGTCACAAGCAAAAGTTTACGCACGGACGGACGCACGGACGGACGATGGACGACGGACGCTGCACGATCACAAAAGCTCACACTGTCACTTTGTGACATGTGAGCTAAAAAGATACCGGCTGAATAGCGAACAGTGCAAATATTGATCAGACTACACAGATGTTCAGGCTGATCATGATCTACACTGGTCGCAAAGGCAGAACAAACTGTGTCCAGCATGCTACGGGTTAAGTTTGAAATCCATGAATTCATTACCCCCATGAAATAGTCTTTTTGACCAAAACCCTAAAATTTTATTCCCACAAAATCAAATGACTCCACAGTATTAATATTTAAAAGACTAACAATTGAGAAGAACTCGAAATAGTCTGACGTTGTTTTACAAAACTTACCTTGAAGGAACAGAGCTTTTAATCCTGTCAACCTACTCAGCTGCAAAGCACCCATATCTTTTATACAGTTGTACCTGAAAATAATGCCAGTAACAATAACTGAGAAATTCTTGTATATATCTGTGAATAGACATAGCCATAGCTTTTACATTTCTAAATGCACTGAAAATCTGTAAAAAAAATACTTTCACTACGTTAACATATCGAGTTTCATAAGTACATAGGAGAAGTGCTTAGTATGAAGCAACACATGTTGTTTGCTCAATATTTTGTTATATTAATCCCTAAAAAATGTAATTACACTAAACATACAATGTACTTAAATTCAAAACTTTCCAGAAAAAGCTGTAGCGTAAGTATCCTAAATGCAGCATACTTACCCTAAATGTAGCACTTCTAAGTTTTCTAGCACTGGTGCTAAGTTCATATCATTATTGAAGAGATCTACACCATTCCGCAGCGTGTTTGTACTGTTGCTGGTTGTCATCTTCTGCTTGTTGGGCTGTTTCTGTTTCGGCATCACACATTCAATACGATTGTGGTTGAGACATAATACCTGTTATAACCAAAGATTTAATCAGCTAGGAAACAATCAAAAATGTGGAAAAAAGGAGTTTAGTAACATAATGTTTGCAACAGTTACGTCTGAATTCACTTAACCTACATAAATAACAGATTTAGAGGCACAGAAGTTGTAGGGGTAGATAGTCTTACTCCAAATCCAGGAGTCACAGGTTCAAATCCTGCTAGCCTCCACAATCCATTACAAATGCTAAAGTACTGGTCAAAACTGCAGGAATCACACTTTGGAACAGTTATCTTAAGTTTTAAGAACATTCTCTACAAGCAATGTAAAATAAATGTTTTAAAGTAATGATATTGCATAATACAGACAACAGTATCAGATTAACAAAATTATGTAGGATATTGCAGAGAGATAAATCCTCTCTTTTGTATGAATTGTTGCAACATAAAAGTACTTGCAATTTTTCTTCTTAACATTTTTCTTATGCCCTACAACTATTGGGGACTTTTAGCATTTTCATTATAAAAACTATTACACTTTTTCATATGTGGAAGAGGACACCATATTCAATTCCTGGTTATCTTTATTATATCGATAGAGTGATATCTCTACGGATACAATTACATACTTCAGTGATATAACTATAATCATCCAAACAGTCATATTTTGTCATTCACAAATCTCAACATGTGTAACTCTTATAAATCTTACCCTGAGATTAGGAAGGTTGATGAGCCCACTGAACGATGTGAGGTTGTTATGCTCCAGGTTTATACTGAAATACAAGAAAACGAGCTTTCAAAATGTTAATAAATACTGTATAAATGGCATGTCTCCTGATATACTTAACATAACCAACTATTTCAAAAAGGAAAAACACCTATAAATATCAAAACAAAATAAGTCAATATTCCCAAAGTAAACCGTGAAGAGCAGCTAAATTTTTACTATTTAACATCAAGTTTTTCAATGTGTAGCGAACACATTAGAGAGTTTTTCTACATAACTTACAAAACAGATGTGTGTTTTAAATATTACTACAGTTGAATGTACCTTACAAGCTACCTGTAATAAGCAGCTACTTGCCTTAACCAGCCAGTCAGCTGACTTCAAACTGAATTTTTGTTATAATTTAAATTTGTCTTTAGCAGCTCATACTTTAAAAAGCCAGACTAAGTTGCTTCCCTTGACTGGCTGTTTAATAAAGGTTTGAGTGTACTTCATAAAACACATGGTATACACATGTACTCTTGATCTTATTTTTTATCTACAATTACTAATAAATGGAAGGCATTTCTCAGTTACAAAAAAGAGACAAAACCTTGAATCTTGCCACTCTACGCAGTAGAAGAATTCTTATTTTCTGTCACACTCTTCTCTATCTTGAACTAACTGGAAAAAAAACAACTTCCAACCATTTTATACCTTCTAAGGTTAAGAAAGACATCTCCTGGACTGAGGTCAACAATTCTGATACCACTGCTAGGTAGATCCATCTCTCTAACTTCCAGGAAGTTTGAGTGACCAAGTTTCTCTGCCACAAAATCTGGTGTCAACCGACCGCCAAACATGTCCTTGGCACTGTTACCTTCTGCTGCTTCCTGTATGAAATCATTGGTATATTTACTCATAATTCAAAAAACAAAATTACATTTTTCTGATCAAATTTCTATATCTAAACAAACTTTCATACGGATTTGTTGTAAGTAAAAACTATAGCTTTCACAGAAGGCGATTATTACCCAAAAGACCCCACTTACAAGAAAGGCTCTGTGCATCATCTCGAATTTCACCTTCAAACTAGAAATCTGTAGTAAAAGTAGTTGTATTTCAAATGAAGGATATCTCCCTAACAACAACAGTTGTTATTCAAAATAAACTAGAGCTGCTTTTGAGAAAAGCACATGTCTCCCACAACTGCCTAATCATCTGAATTGTAAAAAGTTGGTTTAGTAAGTTTTGGTTTAGTGATTCAAACTGGTTCGGATGAGTGGTTCAGTAAGTTTTGGTTTAGTGATTCAAAGTGGTTTTGATGAGTGGTTTGGATCAGTAATTCAAGGGCCATAATTCCGAAGTGCCTGGGCTGATTTGGCTAGCAATCGAACTTGGATGAGGACTTAATGGCAAACACATTTTATTCAAGTTTGGTGAAGATCGGATGAGAAATGTTAGATTTGTGACAGACACACAGACAGGAGTAAATCAATATGTCTCCCACACCACTGTGTGGTGGAAGACATAACTAAATATAAACACCTGGGAATTATTGGACCTTTAGGAACTCCTTTCATTAAGAACAAAAATAAATATCTGAATACAAATAAACTTACTATAGCAGATCCATCAAGAGCTTTGAGCCTGTTAAGATGGTATATAACAAACAGCCTGTAATTATCACTGTCACTGGCTACCGGATTACCAAACATGTCCAGGATAACCAGGTTTCCTAAACCCTGAAAATATAACAAGAATGCTAAACTGTCACAATATATGCCTGTCAGAGAAAATTTCTTTTCACTTTTAAAATACTCAACTTATTCAGCAGACTATTTGTCAATTTTCTAAATTTCAACTAAGTCAATTTACTTTATTTTTTTAGTATATCATTTCCAAAGTTTTCAAAGAATAAACATTATAATACCTGTTAATGTTATGTCAGTTACATCCTGTTAAAACGATAACTATTTCTTACTTTAACTTTACTAATTATCTATCATAATTTTTACTGTTAGCAATCAAGTACTTTTTTTACCTTTAAATGGAACACATCTCTGATATTGGTGATTTGATTATTGCCTATATACAGTTCAACAAGTGGCAGTAAATTCTGCAGTCCAGTGATGGACGTCAGTTTGTTATTGTCTAATGCAAGATAGTGCAGATGCACTAAATGTTCTAGCCCGCAATTATCAACTGACGTTATAAAGTTCTGGCCAAGACTTAGTCTCCGTAAGTGTGTCAACTTGGACAAACCCTCTAACTTGCTGATACAGTTGTTCTCTATTGACAACTCTTCCAGTTTATGACAATTTTCAAATCCCTGGTAAAATAAAAAAAAGTACAAAACTGAAATAAATTGAAAAGTACCTTAAACAGTTAGAAATTTGTATGTACAGTAGATCAAGATGAACTAGCAAACATGGTAGCCTAGTTGTCAGACTTTAACCGGCTGATAAACTAACTGCAGGTTAAATTTAAATTCAAAATACTATTCTTGGTGGGAAACACTAGTATGATGTTTTGATTTTATTGTAAAGATTTTCAATTTTCATAACTTCTAATTAATACATTTGTTTTTCTTAGTCTTCTAAAATTTCGAAATATAACCCTTAAGGTTTATCAACCGTTAGCTTAATCGCCCGTTAAAGTTTCGAACAACTGGGCTGGTGAATTGACATATTGCTAGTAATGCAATTTGTTTTCCTTCAGTTATTTTAAAACTCTCCTGAAAGTTAAGCATTATTATCTCCATTACTATAAAAAGCTACTTTAAGCATGAATTCTTCAAAATGAGGATAGAGCTGCTGTCCATCAAATCTATAAATAAGTCACGCCATGAGAAAACCAACACAGTGGCTTTGCGACCAGCATGGATCCAGACCAGCCTGCGCATCAGCACAGTCTGGTCAGGATCCATGCTGTTCGCTAATGGTTTCTCTAATTGCAACAGGCTTTGAAAGCGAACAGCATGGATCCTGACCAGACTGCGCAGATGCGCAGGCTGGTCAGGATCCATGCTGGTCGCAAAGCCACTATGTTGGTTTTCTCATGTCGAGGCTCAAATATAAGTGACATGAACAATGCCCACCTTGCAGTTATGTTATATTGATTTTGTAATATGCAATAATAAACAGAAACAAATTTATCAGTGCTGCATCTAGAAGTTCATCAGACTTAAAATAAACTGCAAAAAAAATATGAAAAATTGGAACAATATCGGTACACCAGTGAAGATATATTTAGAATGCTTACTTCAATTTTTGTAATATCATTATTGTTGAATGAGGCAAATTTCAGATGCTCCAGCTTTTCCATATTGGACAGTTTAGTGATATGCTGATCATCAAGGTTTAGTGAGGTAATCTGTAAAATCAAGCATAATACTGAAATTAACTAAGTTCAATGTTTACTTCAGTGCAAAAGCTGTCATTTTGCTATTTTTAGTAATTTCTATATATAGATTAGAACTGTCAATATACAACTGGCAAGGCACTATCATTTGGTTTGGTCACCTGATTATACAGACATACGTATAACTGCTCTGCATTTTCCCACAATCCACCACTTCTTCTCCAAGATTCTACCAGAAAATAACCACACATCTTAGTATTGCAACCAAGCTTTTTTCTCCTTTCTTAAACATATACAGTAAACTTAAGATGTTTCAAATACTGCATGCTCTTATTCTGCAAAGGCTTTTCTAAACTGTACCTTTCTAAAGAATTATTTTTAAAAAGCATGTAAATGCAAACCAAATACCAGTACTTTAAACCATCTTTTTGATAACGTAACTTATGGTAGTTCTGCACGTTTGATATACCGGAAGTGATGGCGTAACGTCATTTATCCGGAAAACGTAGAATAAAGCCTGGATTCGCCGTACGGAAATGAAAATCAGTTTTTATGAATTAAAAGCAACCTGTGAATAAATGTATTAAATTGTAACAGTCTCTATCTTTCTAAAGTTAAAATATGATATTAAAACATCTGACACGTTAAATAATTCAAAATAATGTCTCTAAATTAGCTTCAAATAGGCGGTTCCCTTTAATCATGGCCAAATATCTCAGAAATAAGCACAAGGACCTATACATTTTATTTCACTGTATTATAGGCCATATATTTATCTACGACTGTGAGAACTTTCATTAAAATCTACATTGTAGAAACTTTTCTATTCGTGAAAATGTTATGAAAATTGCTATTTTCCCATAGACTCCCATTATGAAAAATTGCGTGAGGTCCAAAT
Source organism: Mercenaria mercenaria (assembly GCF_021730395.1). Classification (NCBI taxonomy): domain Eukaryota; kingdom Metazoa; phylum Mollusca; class Bivalvia; order Venerida; family Veneridae; genus Mercenaria; species Mercenaria mercenaria. The sequence continues at coordinate 70,464,829 of NC_069361.1, read as the reverse complement.
TTTTCAAATCAGTCTAGCAAAAAATCAAGCACACGACCCTATCCTTTTTATTTGCTGAATTTTCTAGGTATATTCTGAAGTTTAGAAAAATCAAAGTTTAATCAAATTCTACATTGTAGAAAAAACTTTGATCCGAACGTGCAGAATTACCTTAATTCGGAAACTATTGTAGGTCTGGGAACATATGGATCTCACAGCCTGTGTGTGTAGAACAGGGTTATCCCAACCTGCGTGACAGCAGGGAATGAGAAACCAAATGCTTCTGCAACATGAAAAAAACCCTGTCTTACACAGGCAGACATATAAGAACATTTTTCTTGCCTACCATTCAAATATTTTCAAAGATACAGAAAAAAAATCATAAATATAGTTCATGACATTATAATTATGATGTCAAAATGTGTGCCTGTAGCTTTTCTTTTCTCTATGGAAAAGGCAAGGTGTTCTGCTCACAGGCAATTCTTGTCTCCCCCCCCCCCACCCCGCCAGACAGACAAAAAAGTAATCCCTCACACAAGTAAATCTTGGATAAAACTCACAACCTCATGATCCATAGATCTGCACCCTCCCTTTCAAGCTAAGCAAGAGGACACAAAATTCAGTATAAAAATCATGTTAACATTACCTTGGCATACCAGTGTGTATCATGGTCCCCTATTTTCTCTGGTTTATTCCGACTAGTAGCTGACAGTACTTGTGCCATTAACTTGAGGCTCAAAGACCTTGGTCTGTGATGGTCTGTCCTAGCATGTGTCAACAGCGACACCTGAGATATCCGCGACCCAGCCGCCACCCTCAGCGCTGAAGATGACTCTGTCTCAGTCACAGAGTGCCCATTTAACACTGTTAATGATTTTAGCCTTCCAATAATTCTCAATCGCAAGTTGTCAGGCTGCAAGGTAAAATATTATCACATTGTTCATGCAAAAGTTCTTCTTTTGTGAGCAACATTATTAATTTTTGAGATGAAAGTTTACCACAACAGTAATTTCATGTTCTAAGGTACAGCAACTATTTTACAATAGGTTGGGTTAAAATTCATGCTTTCTCAGTATGTAAGGAAGAACACTGTAGTCTATTTTTGTTCTGTAAATAACTAAGCAAGCAATCACATAACTTTTTAACTTTCAAAAAGTGATGAGGATAAAATGTATGTTCTGAGTATAATTTCAGATTATGGTGAGAAACTGAATAGATATTGTACAAGCTGCGTGGTTTCCTGTAAAAAAAGTTCACACTTGCCAAAGCCTGAACCAAGAATAATGAGTTGGAAATTCTTCATTCAGAGATCTATACCACTTGGAAACAGAGGTCCTACAATGTGGAGTCAATAAAACAATCTATTTTTCAGTCTCACACAGACATCTTACTCGCCCAAAAATCTATTTTACAGATTTCCTTACAAGTTCTTTAAATAAGCATACAGGGAAGATGGTACAAAAATTTCTTGGCTTTACCTTCTGCCAAGTGTTATGTCTGACATCCAATGTGTTTATATTTGGCATGTGTTTTCTCAATGTGGACAACTCATCCTTTGTGTTGGTCAACTTGTTCCAACTCAAATCTAGCATACGCAATTTGTGTAAACTCTGTAGAAGGGAAAAATCTAATGTAAACATTATTTAATTGAAGTACGTTTGAATCAAATCTAGAAGAGACTAGAGTCATTAAACATAGCAATCTAAATACTGTCAAACCATGTTAGTTGCAGTAAGAGACTGGATACTTAATACTGTCAAACTTGTGCCAAGCTGGCAACCAAAGGAATGACAAAATGTGACTGCTCAAGGCAGATGGCTCCTTAAATCATGCAGATATTAGAACAAAATGTCAATTTGTGTAAACAAATAACTGGCTGTTTAACCTTTAGCCTGCTGGCGGCAACTGGCTGTGCCTCTGCCACCAGTGCAGACCACGATCAGCCTGCACATCCGTGCAGCCACCAGTGCAGACCACGATCAGCCTGCACATCCATGCAGGCTGATCGTGGTCTGCACTGTTCGCTATTCAGTCAGTAAATTTTAAGTGAACACCCCTTTAAATAATAAGTGGTATTGCCAAAATTGAATGATGGGCCAGTCCATTTTAGAAATTTAGCAGGGTAAGGGTTAAGGCAAGTGGCTGCTTAACACAGATGACCACTAACGCAAGTTGGACTGTATTACAAACCTTCATTCCCTCCAATGTTGTAATCTTGTTAAAACTGGCATCCAGTTGTTCAATTCCCTGAAAATAATAAAATCTTTATGTTATATCAATTATTCTACAAAAAAAAGGTTTATCAGAACAACTGAAGTAATGATAAGTTACAACATGGCACAGTTTGTTCGCTATGAGTTAGACCTTCTTGCTATTTTTTAAAAACTTTATTTCAACAGCCAAGTTGTATTGTTACTTAAATTTCAATCAATTTCAAGCACTTCCACACAAGTAGAACCTTGAACCTCATTTGAGCAGAAAATTACTGTAAAATCCAAGAATTTGCAAGGGACTTGGTTTCACTATATTTATTTCCAGTCTGTATTAGCGAAAATAAATACTCACAAAAGTGTTGTTACTGTTGTAAAAGCTACTTTATATTTCATAAGGTGGCCAAACATCGCAGATATTCTTTATGACAAAACTTACTATAAATAAATAACAAAGACAGCCTTGCAAAAATATTTCATTTTACAGTAACCCCAGTGGCATTAAAAGGCAAGTGACTTAGGTAACAAGTCAGCCACATTTAATACTTGGCCATGTTAGCACCTCAAAACATCACTATGTCATCTACCTTAAAAACTTCGCCATGTGAGCCACCTAAAATAAATGCCCACCAAGGGCTTATAAACAGCACAAAATGTAAAGCTTACCATATGAGCGAGTTCATCTAGTTTTGTGAGCTCATTAAAACTGACCACAAGCCTTTTCAGCATCCGGAGAGGTTGTAAAGGCTTCAGTTTTGTCAGACCGTTACCATGGAGATTTAGCACCGTGATATGTTCCAGTTCCTCTTGACCAGTAATCTTCAACAGCAATTCATCTGTCAGTGCTATCAACCTGAAATGAAAAAGATAAATTATGAAAAGGAAAGTTTTCTTCAATTTCTAGGTTGTCACATTGCTCACCTTCAAAATAAGACAAGACTTTGGATGCTATCTGTAATGTGTGTGTTACATGTTTATCTAAATTTCACTGATGGCTACCCTAATAACCTAGATATAGTAAATCTATTTTCACATGGGCTCCAACCTACCAATTTTACTTGAAAACAATAAGATGGAAATCTCAGTCATCAACAAGTAACTTACACTATTTAAACATTCAATACTACTATAAAAAAACCTCTGCAGGAGCATAAAGAACAAAGCCTAAGTGCTGTTTCTGCATGTCTCACACAGGGAAAAAGTGCTGGTGCCAACAAGCAAATATAAATCAACGAAACATATGTGACAAGCATAGCACCAACATTTTCACATAGAACTATATTTCACAATTTTACAATGTGGAAAACAAGGAAAAAATGGACGACACCTTAAAATATACTAAATATTTACTAGGACATTGTCTTTAACATTTGGACCACTGAAATTGCTGCCTCCTCATTTTTGAGGAAAATCGTTTGAATGGAGTTGTGAGAGAATGTTATCAAACGTCCATGACCTGAAAATGGTTTATATTTCATACAAATGATAAAAACATACCTGGGTCTCGGTTTGCACTGAGGTTCCATACTAAGGACGTCACTATCCACCATTTTATCCTCCTCCTGGTGTGGAGGGTTGGGGAAGGTACTGTCCTTGTTATCTAATAGCACTTGATTGAAATCAGCAAAAGGTGACTTTGGCCTCATCTGAAAAAATTATCCCAGTTAATCACATGAAATACCTAACTTAAGGTCATAATCTGAACAAAACAACTCATTTTGTTGCATTTTTTATAAAGGATTAATCTAAGTTACACAGATACAGAAATCTTTGCATTGCAACGTTTTGATTTGGTGAACTGTTATGTCAACAGACATATTCCTATTGTTAAGAATTCTTGTTTCATTACTTGTTCTACTAACAACTCTATAAATTCAGAGCTGTTTTTTATTTTCATGCTGCTGTTTGCATATATCTGTAAAAATAAAATCTTTACAAAATTTAATATTACTTAATCTACGGTACTGATACTTTAACATTAAAATTTCTGAATTTTCTGAACATTTATCCACTGAGTAGATGAAGACTTTGTTTAACACTGAAAAAAAGCTCTCTATCAGCATTCAGACATGCAAAATATTCTAAACTGTGTATGTATAGTGTCATAGCTTTATAATACAACTCATTAGTATCAGGCCTATTTGGAATGACTAAACGATGTACCGAGTTGTAAAATTTTAAATACTTTGTTTAAATTCATGTGATCCTTTTCTCTAGATTCTTGCACTGACAAATACATTTCAATATTTAACTAAAAAATTATTAAGAAAATAAGAAATTAAAATCAGGCAATATGTATTTAAAGTATGTATATATTGTATTTACCTTGGTTATATATTCAAACTCTACAATATATTCAGGTAGCACCAAATCGTTATTAAATATGTACCACTCACACTGCCGAGAGCTACACTCACACGAGGTATTGTCTACGTTCAATATATCTGAAAAAGAAGAGAAATATACAGTCAGACCTGTATTAAGCACACATCATGAGGGCAACATAATCTGGCTGCTTAAGGCAGGTAGTTTCTTATGGCAAGTTGAACAAAGTCAGTATTGGAATCTAGTTGACTGGCTGCTTAATACATGTGGACATTAATGGAAGGTTCAACTGTAGCAGCATCAAAATATTGTGTACAGGCAACTTTGATAAGCCAGGTTACTCTTAAATTAGTCAAAATTATCAAGTTATAACAAAAGTTTCCTTTGTATCACTTTAAATAGTACTCTACACAAGCAAAAGGAACATTTGTTTAAAACTATATTAAGATAGGGTTAAAAGTTTCTAGTAACTGCTTAAACAACTATTCAAGAAACAATTAGGCCACAGTACATCAACTTTTAGCTAACGATTTCAGAGATGTCATTTGAAGAAAATGTTTAACCTTTAGCCTGCTGGTGGCAATTGATTCTACCTTTGCGACCAGTGCAGACCAAGATCAGCCTGCACATCCGTGCAGGCTATCATGGTCTGCACCGTTCGCTATTCAGTCAGTAAATTTTCAGTGATCATCCCTTTGAATAATAAGTGGGTACTGCCTGGATCAGTCCATTTTAGAAAATTAGCAGGGTAAAGGTTAAAAGACAAATAGATTTGTTTGTTTGTTTGTTTTGGGTTTAACGCCATTTTTCAACAGTATTTGTCATGTAACAGCAGGCAGTTAACCTAACCAGTGTTCCTGGATTCTGTACCAGTACAAACCTGTTCTCCACATGTAACTGCCAACTTCCCCACATGAATTATCAGAGGTGGAGGACAAATGATTTCAGACACAATGTCTTTTATCAAATCGTCACGGAGAACATACGCCCCGCCTGGGGATCGAACTTTGACACCCAATCCATAGACCAACAATCTCCCTAGTGAGCTAAGTGGGTGGGCTAAGAGACAAATAGAATTGACAAACAATGGAACCTGTCAACAGATAGTGAGTGATCAAAATAGCTCCCCCGAAACACTCTGTACTCAGATAAGCTAAAAACAATGAGCAATTATGGACTTACGTAGACTTATTCCTTTCAACAGACTTCTGAAAAATCTTCATTATTTTCCAAGAACAATGCAATGAAAGTAACATTGGGTCTACTTTAACCTTTACCCTGCTAAACTTCTAAAATGGACTGGCCCATCATTCAATTTGGACAGTATCATTGATTATTCGAAGGGGTGTTCACTGAAAATTTACTGACTGAATAGCAAACGGAGCAGACCACGATCAGCCTGCATGCCGATCTTGGTCTGCGCTGGTCGCAAAGAAAAAATCACTTGCTGCCAACTGGCTAAAGGTTAAAAAAAACATGGAACAATAGAATTGAACATACTTTTGTCATGACTGATACACATTTTTCTAGGTCTGTATACAGCATCTAACTTGGAATATGAACTCTGCTGTATCCTGAAATTTAGAAGAATTACATACAAACCTTCAGCTTGAATCTAAAATATTTTTAGTTTCTAATAAACACTGTAAATTTCAATTTTATCAGACTTAGATTTCAAATTAGAAAATGTTTATTAGTTTTGGGTTAAGCGCCATTTTTCAACAGTATTTTACCACAGTTATGTAACTGCAGAAAGGTAACCTAACCAGTGTTCCTGGATTCTGTGCCAGTACAAACCTGTTCTCTGCAAGTAACTTCCAACTTCTCCACATGAATCAGAGGTGGAGGAAGAATAATTTCAGACATAAAGTCTTTTATAAAATTATCTAGAACAAAGCCTCCCCAGGGGTTCCAACTCCTGACCCTATATCTGTACATCTGTGCTCTCCTTAGTCAGCTTAGTTACTGACTTCATTTGAAAAAGTATATCACAAAATTATATTTACAGTAAAGATTTTTACTAAAATCCAAGAACTACATGTAATCTAAAACTCTACATTATGAAAACAGAGTGAAGTCTCACTAAATCTCATGATAAATGTTATTTCTATGCTTTTCTTAACAAGCATTCTGTTGTTTATCATTTTTGGTTAAATGAAGAAACAGGTAAAGTCTAAACTTACTTACTGTTTTTCATCTAAAGCTTTGGCATTTTTACCAAGGTAAACTTTTGAAATGACTAGCTGACCTGTGGAAAAAAAAAAAAAACATTAAATAATTGAATACTGTAGAGTTTGGGTTAAATTTGCCATGGTTTTATTTTTAATCTGCAAATTCAAAACACTCAGAAATTTCAGAAGCATTCTCCTTAACTGCATAATCATCTACAAAAGACAAATTCAAAACACTTGTGAATATTTAGAAGTATATCTCTAACAGTATAAGCTGCTATGAAGGGCATATATAATCTACATAATTTATTTATTTATTTGGGTTTTACGGCACACCAACACAGTATTCTAGATACTCTTCAACTTAAATGGCTAGTAGAAAGTCTTGCTTAGTAACCCACACTGAATTTGACCAAATTATAAAACATGACCCAATTTCTGAAAACAGAAATGCTAGTGTCTCAAACTCCCATCAATTTTAAAACGGTTGCTTTTAATTTGAATCATTTGAGCCGCGTCATAAGAAAATCAACATAGTGCGTTTGCGACTAGCATGGATCCAGACCAGCCTGCGCATCCGTGCAGTCTGGTCAGGATCCATGCTGTTCGCTTTCAAAGCCTATTGAAATCAGAGAAACCGTTAGCGAACAGCATGGATCCTGATCAGACTGCGCGGATGCACAGGCTGGTCTGGATCCATGCTGGTCGCAAACGCACTATGTTGGTTTTCTCATGGCACGGCTCATTTAAGTCACACATTTATGAGAAAGTGCTGTTTACCATATTTAAAGGGACAAAACTCTTGAATGTCTTTGCCTCTGTTTTTATGCATGAGATAGGATATTCGATGTCTGTCTGCCAAACTCAAACTGTTGCTTAATGGTACTGCACCATCTCTGCCCAGCTTCTGCAAATACAAAATTCATGACATAAGAATGCACCTTCTCTACTCCTTTTAATTTGATTTAAAGAGAGCCATCAAAATTTGCGACCAAACTTAGCAGATTATATTCATCTATTTCCAAACTAATTAACAGTACCCTAGCTAAATTCCATGTAACAAGCTTTAACAGGGCAGACATTTGAAATCCAATTAGTATATCTTATATTGTTATAATAAACTCTTTTTTTGAATTTCAGTCTTGTGGCCTTTAATGTATTACCGGAGCATTCCTTATAGGAGGTGGTTTGTGGACGTTTTTAAAATGGTGGATTTGATGTAAAACCAGAACTTTTCGCGAGGGTTTAATTTTCGCTATACATTGTATTTGCGAGTCTCTACATCTCACGAAAATTAATCCTTGCGTAAATATTCAACACTGATTAACTCTACAGTATAAGCAAGTTTAATTTATACCTCGCAAATGATACCTAGGTTCACCCTGAAGTTCAGTCATGAAAAACTGCAACTACTAAAAAGTGAAGAAGGGTTAATTGATAAAAATCTGCCCCTTTGAACCATTGATTTATTGTTATACCATGTAGTTTTCAGCATCCATGAAGCCCTCCTCCAGAATCCTTTCTGGTTCATTGCATCCACCAGGTAATGATGGATCCCACATCCAAAACAAGTACTCTAATAATTTCTTGTAACCCAAATTTCTGAAAGTTGAAAAAAAAATTCATATTATCTTTTTCTGGTAAAAATACCTTAGATGTACTTGAACTTCTTTAAAAAGTTTGAATGATCTTCAATTATTTTCCTTTTTTTGTTCAGTGTATTTGTCTTTCTCCATCAGTTCTAAATAACTGCAGTGACTTTCTGAAATTCTTTATTTTTTACTTTTACTATAAAGTATATTTATTTTACTATTTACAGAGTTGCCTCTTTTATCTATGTCTCAAACAATGACATATCTTTGGCTTTCGCCCTAATTTTGCTTCAGTAATTTGAACTAATTTCTACCATAAATTATATTAAAGGCCTCCATGACTGAGTGGTTCAAATAACTACTTTCTAATCACTTCTGTGGGTTTGCAATATGCTTGGTGTGAATTGAAATCGAACAAAACAAACAAACTACAAATCATTAAGCATCAGGAAGTCAGTGGCACAGTGGATAGCAGGTTAGACTACAATGCCAGCGGTTCAGGTTCGATTCCCGGTTGCGGTGGATATCCTGACTAGCGTTCAGTGCTAGGTGATTTACTTAAACTGGTACTGTTTCCAGCAGTACCAGCCTAGACTTAATGCTGGGGAGGTAAATATGATGCCTGCCATGGGCTTGGCTGGAAATAAGTTGTTTAATCCATTCCAGGCAGGGACATTCACCGACTACCAACATTAAACAAGAAACTTTTTAAGCATGAAATGATTTTATAAGATCATTTTTATGACCTCTTATACTGAAGAGTACAGTATTCAAGCTTATCTCACCTGTTTGAGATATAGTATTCCCCGTCTGCATCATCCACTATTGACATGAGTCTTTCATCAAACCTATGCCGCAGTGTACGATTGTGTAACCGTATGATTCTCCGCACCTTGATACCCACAATGCCATGTTCCCTAAAGTCAGCTGCACAGAACCGAGACAACAACAGGTCATGGCAAGACGTGAACCTAAATTAACAAATATCAGGCATTAAAATAATGCAATTTTCTTTATATCAAATATAATCAATACTATTAAAACTAGTACAGAATTTGAATAAAAAACTGGTTAGTAGTTATGCAAAGCATTGCACCATTACAAAATAGAGCTTCAAGTCATATCTGACCTGACTAAAGTGACACAGTGATGGCATCCAAGATCTTAGACACAGACTTTGTAAAGGTTAGGATACATACTTTGAAAATGTTTCTCCTAACTACGGCTGGTTCCAGCCAATGAGAGATTTACTTAAATGAATACTGGAAAAACAGTGGTTTTGTGTATTCAAATTAATGCACCTAGCTTAATAACATGAAGTACAACACACTGCAGATGAAGTTTTATTAATCTGTTTTCTGTATAGGGTAAAACCATAAAAGGCACAAACCACAAGTCTGAAGGAGACCCCTCCTCAAATCTCACATTTCCTCCTGACTCTAACTCTACAACCATTCTATTTACAAGAGTATTTGCAGATTCACGAAATCTGGTCACAGTTTCTGTGTAAAATGCCTCTATTCTGTAAAACAGAAAACACGCTTGTACATTTCAACCTGAAGTCCCTGTAAAAAGCAGCAACTACCTAACAACATAACCAACTAAATCAAAGCATTAAAAGTACTAATGGTCTGGTGAGATATATAATTTAGTGCTTCGTATTAAAATGTATAATTCATTTAATTTATTTGTTTTGGGTTTGACACCGTTTTTCAAAAGTATTTCAGTTATATAACGGCAGGCTGTTTAATTTAAGTCACTACTAAAATCTGCAGGTAATTTGTTTGTCTCCTAGGAAAAAAACTGGTATAAAATTTCAAGCAGACTTGGTTACTTCCACAGGCACTGGTCCCACTCTCTCTTTATTATCCTGGATACAATGGCACTCCTTGATAAAAGAAGAACTTTATCAACAAAAATAAAAATTTGCATATTTTTCAAATCTTCACCAATAAATAGCAAAATAAATAGTTCACTAACTTACTCTGAACACTTTTTTTCCCATTTCTTCACTCTGTCCTTTATTGCAGCAAGCTTATTACTGTAATTTGGAGCTGAACTCAACTTCTGTAGATTTAACTGCAACAAATCAATGCAAAGATATCCATTTATACATCAAGTTCTCATTAACTTTCCAAAAATTAATCAGAAAAGTAAATGTACTTTTATATGACTGTTAAAGCAGACTGCAAATTTTACACTTCATGCTGAAATATGGAACACTATCAGTCGTCAATTATACAACTACAAACATAATCCTAGATTGCAAACATAAAATTAAAAAAAAAACAAGAGCACCACCTTGCGGGTGCTGACGCTCATCTGATTTTTTTTGTATAATAGAAATATTGTCCTACCCATGATTTTCTAAGTCTAAAAAGGGCCATCACTCTTGCAAAAAGCAGGATAGAGTTATGTTTCTTGATGTACAGTGTCCACTTATGATGGTGAAAAACTGTTGCAAGTTTTAAAGCAATAGCTTTGATAGTTTATGAGAAAAGTTGACTTAAACATAATATTCAACCAAGAAAATGATTTTTCTAAGTCCAAAGGGCAATATTTATTGCAAAAAGCAGATAGAGTTATGTTTCTTGATGTACAGGGTCAGCTTATGATGGTGAACAAGAGTTGCAAGTTTTAAAGCAATAGCTTTGATAGTTTAAGAGAAAAGTTGACCTAAACATAAAACTTAACCAAGAAATCTGATATTTCTAAGTCCAAAAGGCATAAAATCTTGCAAAAAGCAGGATGGAGTTATGTTTCTTGCTGTACAGGGTCAGCTTATGAGGGTGAACAAGTGTTGCAAGTTTTAAAGGAATAGCTTTGATAGTTTAGGATAAAAGCTGACCTAAACATAAAACTTAACCAAGAAAACTGATTTTCTAAGTCCAAAAGGGGCAATAATTCTTGCAAAAAGCAAGATGGAGTTATGTTTCTTGATGTACAGGGTCTGCTTATGATGGTGAACAAGTATTCCAAGTTTCAAAGCAAAAGCTTTGATAGTTTAGGAGAAAAAGTTGACCTAAACATAAAACTTAACCAAGAAATCTGATATTTTCTAAGTACAAAAGGGGCCATAAATCTTGCAAAAAGCAAGATGGAGTTATGTTTCTTGCTATACAGGGTCAGCTTATAATGGTGAACAAGTATTCCAAGTTTCAAAGCAATAGCTTTGATAGTTTAGGAGAAAAGCTGACCTAAACATAAAACTTAACCAGGCAACGCCGACGCAGACGCCGACGCCGACGCCGACAACCGCTCAAGTGATGACAATAACTCATCATTTTTTTTCAAAAAATCAGATGAGCTAAAAATCAGTCAATGAAAAGAAAAACTTTAATAGTTTGATAGTTTTAAAGAATATTTTGCGTCCATTCCTACAGTTACCAATAAATTTCATTCAGCAGGCTTTTTTCATATATCAGGAGACTTCAAGCAGTATGTCCTTACCAGGTACATAAACATGAATTTCTTGCCTAGGTTATAGTTGTAGATGCAGATGGGAATATCTGGCTCTCCAGTTACCGTAGCTTTTTTTGTAGTAACTCGGCAGAGCCTCATTAATGCAAAAACAGCTACTCAAAATGCAGAGATTTTTTTCCTGCTATATTTTACAGGTTATAGAATTTAAATAAAGCAAAATTAAATGCTGTCTTTGAAACAGTCTTTCTTATAATACAGTATTAAAACAAAGTCTGGTAAATTAATTTCTGTTAAACTAAGTAATAAAACATCAAAAATAATGTCATGATGTTTCAATGGCACACAACGGCACTTAAGTTCAGGTTTAGCAGCAGTACATTATGACTTTTCAATGAAATAACTATTTTTGAATCATGAAGTTTACTATAAGGAACAAAGAGCAACTATCAAAATACTTGATTTTTAGCAAATCTCACATAAAAATATATGAACAGTGCACGACTTTAATAGTTATCATTGACAGCATGACAGGTGGGGTACATGATGGTTTTTGTCCACATGGGTAAAAGCCCCAGCCCAGTGTTTAAGAAAATAAATTCAGTTGTATATACAACTCAGTTTTCAGATTTATATTACAGTCCCCATTTATCACAAGGATATGAGCCGTGCCATGAGAAAACCAACATAGTGGGTTTGCGACCAGCATGGATCCAGACCAGCCTGCGCATCCGTGCAGTCTGGTCAGGATCCATGCTGTTCACTAACAGTTTCTCCAATTCCAATAGGCTTTAAAAGCGAACAGCATGGAGCCTGACCAGACTGCGGGGATGCGCAGGCTGGTCTGGATCCATGCTGGTTGCACACCCACTATGTTAGTTTTCCCATGGCACGGCTCATTATAAACAACAGCAAGCTGCAGAGTACATTGCTAAGCACACATGCTGCAGGATAATAAACAATCCATTTCATACAGCATTCAATTTTTTATACACACCTTCATAATAAATAGGGTCTATGCCTCCAGTCTTACAAAACTGGATTTGGAAAAGTTTTTCAGGCAAAAAACACATACTGCCTGTATTATTCAAATGATATTTGGTGGCTAGTGAATAGTTCTATTTACTACCTACTTAACAATGTCCATTCAAAATTCAAACAACAGACTTTGTCAAGCAAGTTGATACATCTTCTATCATCATCAACATATCAGCCTAGTCATTCTTACTTGATAACATAACTGAGCCGCACCATGAGAAAACCAACATAGTGCATTTGCGACCAGCATGGATCCAGACCAGCCTGCACATCCACGCAGTCTGGTCAGGATCCATACTGTTTGCTTTCAAAGCCTATTGCAATTAGAGAAACTGTTAGCGAACAGCATGGATCCTGACCAGACTGCAAGGATGCGCAGGCTGGTCTGGATCCATGCTGGTCACAAATGCACTATGTTAGTTTTCTCATGGTGCAGCTCAATTACTAATAATTCAAAGCATTATCAATCAATCTATAAAATTAATACAAAACATAATTATACTTCCACATGCTTAATGTCTTACTAATATCAACTAAACTAGAATAACTATTTATAACTACAAAAATGTGAAACTGATCAAAGAAAAATCTAAGTAAAGGTAGAACGTCTCATGCAAACAGAATTCTAAAATAAGAAAACATATTATTGTATGACTCCTATAAATTGCCAGTACATAGTCTGTGTAAGCTATATGACCAGTCCACATTCAACACATTTTTACTGGGCTAATAAGTTAAATAATTTAAACAAAAAACTTTGAAGATTTGTTTTTGATGTCATGTTATAAAACACTTATTGAACAGCTTGCCAGTAAATAGTCAAAACTATTGGCCCTCAGTCTTTTGGCTGCAGTTTAGACTATTGACTGAAGTTTGATAATTTTGTCTATTAACCAGGGAGTCATTGGATAAGTGTATAATATAATTGAGCCGTGCCATGAGAAAACCAACATAGTGGGTTTGCGACCAGCATGCATCCGCGCAGTCTGGTCAGGATCCATACTGTTCGCTAACAGTTTCTTCAATTCCAATAGGCTTTAAAAGCGAACAGCATGGATCCTGACTAGACTGCATGGATGGGCAGGCTGGTCTGGATCCATGCTGGTCGCAAACCCACTATGTTGGTTTTCTCATGGCACGGCTCATATAGTGTTTTGGCTGATATCAAACCAGGAATTATAATAATTTTCTAACTTTGAAGGGAAACTGGATCCAAATAGTCTTCGATGGTTAACTATGAAATCATTTCATTTCATAGACATAAAATTTCATGGTTTTGCATTAAAATAACTACTTTTTAAAGATACAAAATCGTAGGTTTCATCTTTTAAGGACAAGATAAAAGGGAATTGAATGCAAAATTTATTAAGATTTAATTTGGTGGATTAAACATTACCACAATATCCACAAATATGATTCCCCCACGAAAAGTTAAGATTTCACTATGTTTAAATCTTTTAATTGGTTCATCATTTCAAACAATGACCTAATGATCTGCACTTGACATCATTAAGGAATCATCAAAATAAAACTAGAAGATGCTTTTGCAGAAAAGTGCATGTCTCCCCCAATGCACAGTCGTAATAGGCAAGAAGTTAATAGGGGATAGGAGCGAAAGTCAAAGAGACACTGATGGTTGGCTACAATAGGGATAGGCTACTTGGCATGTACAATCATCCTATGAAGTTTCAACATTCTGGGTCAAGTGGTTCTCAAGATATTGATTGGAAACCGTTTTCCACGTTCAGACACCTGTGACCTTGACCTTTGATCAAGTGACCCTAAAATCAATATGGGTCATCTACTTTGCACGTCCAATCATCCTATGAAGTTTCAACATTCTGAGTCAAGTGGTTCTTAAGTTATTGATCAGAAAGGGTGTTCCATATTCAGGCCCCTGTGACCCTGACCTTAGCTCAAGTGACCCAAAAAACGATAAGGGTCATCTTCTCTGATAGTCCTATCATCCTATAAAGTTTGAAGGTTCTAAGTCAAATGGTTCTCAAGTTATTGATCAGAAACCGTTTTCCATGTTCTGATCCCTGTGACCTTGACCTTTGATCAAGTGACCCAAAAATCATTAGGGGTCATCTACTGTACTTGTCCAATCACCCTATGAAGTTTAACATTCTGGGTCAAGTGGTTCTCAAGTTACTGATCAGAAACAGTTTTCCATGTTCAGGCCCTTGTGACCTTGATCTTTGATCTAGTAACCCCAAAACTTATAGCAGTCATCTACTTTGTAAGCCCTATCACTCTATGAAGTTTGAAGGTTCTAAGTCAAATGGTTCTCCAGTTATTGATAAAAAATGAACTGTGACGGACAGATGGCCCCTGTGACCTTGACCTTTGATGGAGTGACCCTAAAAACAGTAGGGTCATCTACTCTGTAAGTCCTATCATCCTATGAAGTTTGAAGGTTCCAGGTCACATGGATCTCAAGTTACTGACCAGAAATGGATTCCCATGTTCTGGCCGCTGTGACCTTGACCTTTAATGTAGTGACCCCAAAATCAATAGGGGTCATCTAGTTTTCCATGTTCAGGCGCCTGTGACCTTGACCTTTGATGGCCCCAAAACTGTTACAATAGGGGTCATGTACTCTATAAGCGCTGCCACCCTATGAAGTTTGAAGGTTCTAGGTTCTAGGTCAAATGGTTCTCCAGTTATTGATTGCAAGACGGACGGATGGATGGATGACAGGGCAAAAATAATATGTCTCCCCAAAGGGGGGGGGGGGGGGACATAAATATCACAACTTACACCGGGTCATCTGACAGAAAAAATCTTTGTTCAAATTATATACTGTAAAACCATTTTTATGCGGGATCAATTTTGAGGATTTTGTAGTTTCATCAATCCACAAAATTTCATTCTATCAAACAAATAATATCCTCAATCATTTTACATGCAAAAGCTGAAATCCACCAAAACCAAATCCTTAGGAAATAACTGTTTGGTCTAAAACCATGAAATTTCATGCCGATGAAAATTAATTATTTCAAAGTATTCACAGTCAATATGTTAAAGTTCAGAAATCATATATTTTCAGGAGGATATACATAAAGGATTTCTATATAATCATTGTTAGTGCTTATCACTGTTATACACTTCCAAGGAATCTTCTGGTTAAAGATCCATGTCTACTAATTACACTGTAAAACATGCAGTTAACTGAACAAAACAACAAGTAAAAAAATTTAAAACAACCAAACACAACACTCTTTCCCAGTTTGTATTTTTGCACCTTTTCGCATTTGAAGGCTTTAACTTTGACATATAATGCTAATTAACCTTTAGCCTGCTGCAGGCGAATTTAACAGCCTTTGCAAACAGCTTGGAACCAGATCAGACGCCGATTAAATCGGCGTCTGATCAGGTTCCAAGCTGTTTGCTACTCTGACAATATTTCTTCCATTTTTGGAGCAAATTGAATGAACTTTACAATTTTAGCAGACGACATTTCCAGAAGACGACAATTTATCTAGCATGCTAAAGGTTAAAGTTATCTAAAATCAAAAACTTGAAAAAAAAATACCCCATAGAAGACACAATGAAAAGTAATATTTTTAAATTTTCACACATTAATTTAGTTCTGTCTTCTGTCAGTTGGCAATTCAAATATATATATTAAACACTAAATACAGTTTTCAAATGGAAATTAAGTCTGATGTGAAAGTTTTCTTGGCACACCTTGATTAGCTGTACATTTGTCTGGCATATTATCATCCTTTTTAATTTTCACTCTTAAGCTTTTTTTTTGACTGATATTACAAACAAATTTTTAACTTTTCAATGAATTATTCAAGGAGAAGGAATACTGATTTGTGTTTGGCAGTTTCAAATACCTAGATACACATGTACACATACATGCAGAGATGAGAATGTTCTCATATTAGTGTGTCAACGATTATATATTTGGCACATATAAAGCCTTTCTACACAATGTTATATGTTTAGAAATGTTAATATTCCCATAATCAGTATAACACAACCATTACAAATATACAGGTATATTTCTGAAAGAATATATTTTTTTTAATCAATTAAGACAGTTAAAGGCATAAAGCAAAGTTGTTTTTTAAAATCAAAAGCACTAAAATGGAATACCATCTTCATAACATAAAGTAATTACAAAATTGTTTGAGCACTGCCCCTTACCCCCACCTTGATAACCATTAGTTCCAGCAACACCACATATTGTTAATTTGAAACTGTAACATCAGATTTTCAGTGTGACCAAAATTTGGTGAAATTTGAAACAGTTAAATTACACAAGATTTTATATTTATGTACAGATGTACATAGTTGATTTTGTTATTAAAAATATTCAAAATGCACATTTTTTTCTCATAAACTTATTTTTTACTAAAAGTCAAATATGCATATTTAGTAAGAGCTGGTCCCTAAGGAAATCTTTAATATTTGCTTCATTTGTTAATAATTTGTTAATAGTGTGAGTGCCAAACTCAAAACAGCCTTGAATATTAATCAAAATGAACGTATCAATCAAAACTAGAGCTGCTTTTGAGAAAAGCGCATGTCTCCCACAACAGCCTAATCATCTGAATAGTAGTATATGAGTCAACCAATTGCACCAAGACCTCAACTGCCTTATCAGACTTTCTGTGCTTTGATTATCAAAAAACAAGTTTCAAGGGCCATAATTCTGAAGTGTCTAGGCCGATCTGGCTAGTTATCGAGCTTGGCTGGGAACTTATTGGCAAACACATTTTATTCAAGTTTGGTGAAGATCGGATGAGAATTGTTCGACTTAAGAGTACGGACAAGATTTGTGACAGACAGACAGACAGACAGACACACACACACACACAGACAGGAGTAAATCAATATGTCTCCCACACCACTGTGTGGTGGGAGACATAATAAAACCAGCTACAATATTAGACAACTTTTTGTACAAATAATCTGTACACAATCAAATCCAGAAATAAAAGCCACGTTAAAAACACATAATCTACATTTTGTTGAAAGAGTCAAATCAAAATTCATCATCGCCAAAAATGCTCTTTTGTTCTGATAACGTGAAAAACATTTTACCCAGATTTTGTTCGATTTTTACTAAATTCAATCCTTGACACTAGCACTATAAATAAACAACTTTAAGCCAATAATGAAAATTTGTAATGGTAATATACTGATCATAGTATGTAAACAGATGTTCAAAAAATGAGTAACGTATAAAGCGCATGCAGATCAGGCTTTCACCTGTTTCTCAGAAATTTCTCCAGGAGAAGGAGTTATACAATCAACAGTATCTTCAGAAATGGGACTGTCTTCTTCTCTCTCCATCTATAAATGCCATAATATATATAGTAGGGATGCTATATGCTGACAAGCTAAAACTGTATTATATCGTATATATCACAACAGGTTCAGCTTGAAGCTATTGCAAGATACAGATATTGTATCACAGTCCAGTGAGTTTTTTTCAGAATTTAAATTCAAACCCCGAGGCTCCTTTTTTCCAAAAATCTTTGCTTCTAATAACAGACATGCAATTAAGAATTGCATCAAAATAAAGATTGCTAAGAGAGTTTATACTAATGGATTTCAGGCCGATTGTGAAACAAGTTTTTACAACAATTCAGCATTCTTAACACCTTATCCATTGCCTAGAGGGTATTAGAGAAGAAAAGTAAGTTCCTCCCTCTAATGCTGACAGCAAAGCATGGGGGCTACTGGTATGCCTTTGGTATGATGCTGCCGGATTAGCTGTGATTGTCTTTTTAAAATGTTAAATATCTCTTGACATGTTTAGCTCTAAATAGAAAGCTAGGGAATAAAAAAACCTCCAATTAAATGTATCTATTGTATTCATTTTCTGATTCTCACATTTATCATGATTGATTTCTTTCTCTAGCAATAGATCCTGAAGGAGAGCATTCTTAAAACTTTGAATGGGAAAATGTAAAGAAAATATCTAGACACTGAAGAAGTGTCTCGAGTTTGAATTTAAAGAAAGAAAGAAAAGCACTGAAGTTTCAAACTGAACCGATGATACAGGTACATCCAAAAGCATAGTATATGATATCACACAAGTACATTTTGTATTAATGCATTTACCAATTCAGAATATCAGTGTAAGAAAGGTATGTATAAATTTGTTTATGAAATCAAACATACATACAGATTTTTGTGCTTATATATGTGAAGTACTGTTTTTGTTGCTTTTTCTCCCATTTTTTTTTTTTTTTGAAGTTTTATGAACAACAAAATGAGTATCAATGACTGCCTCCATTAAATGCAAAACAAATGGAAGTCTAGAAGTCTAGAAAACAGAAAGAAAACAAGATTACAGGATATTCTTCAAAAAGTCTAAGTATGCTAAAAACCTTCATCGTATTCTGAGTTGGGATATGACATCAACGAGACAGAGGGAGTCAAAAATCTTTGGTTTTCAACACTTCCTTGACTGTTAATTGCTAATTTTTTTTTTTATTTTGTTGGGATTAGAGCAACTCCACCACAATTTAGGTTCTATGGTGACTTAAACTTTTGATCATGCAGGAAGACCCCAGGGTGGAACTACAAACCTTCTGTAAGCTTGCTGGCTGGATTCCTAGTACGAAAAAGTTTACACCCCAAGCAAGCTTTTGAACAAACAAGTGATCCCAAGTCACCAACCTAAACCACTGGGATATGGAGGCCCCTTTTTTTTTGCTAATTTGGCAAAATAAACATACATGTAATATGATATTTTGGGGATATTTTTCAGGGCATTCAAAAGCTCTGTATGGCGAAATAATGTCATTTATGGCAAGTGAACAATGCAATTTCATATCCTGTTCACTTGCTTTCCATCTTTTTTTAATTTCTGAATTCAATGTTTTGCATTTAATGGGGGGCTAATTTCAGCCGAATGCTTACATACTCCTTTTAGCCATGAGTAATTACTGAATAACTGTAAAACATGCAGATTTACGTAACAGTACATTGCAGCCTTAGTATTAACATTATATTATTTCAAACATTTCTTGACAGAACATGGATTTTTTAGTTTAAGACGAAAGAACGAAATAAGAAAGAAGTTATATTACATTAAAGAAATGTGTCTCAAACATAAGTCAAAAGCAAAACAGCCGTGTTTTATAAAAATTACATTCTGTTTTAAGATCAAACTATACCGTAATATCAGAGATTTTCACATCACCCAAATTTCGCAAAACACAAAAACCAGTCTAGTCTCCATGTAAGTTTTACATTTTTTCCAATATTCAAATTAAAATGCGAGTTTTCGTGAGCACTAATTTTCACAGAATAAACGAAAATGCAAGATGAGTGAAATATCCTCTGTGAAAATTTCTGATTTGACAGTATTACAAGGGGTTAACAATACACCTCAGACTTACCTCTTTAATTGCACTGATCAATGCACGAAGCCTCTCATGTGGAAAGTTTAACATTTGTTGCTGGAATGCATCCATTTTGGCAATAACTTGAGCAAGATTACGATACACAGTTCTTATCCTCATGTTATAATACATTTTCTTCTTCATCACTGTGGTCTGTAAAAATGTAATCGTGATCAACTTGTCTTACACAGTAACAGTAAAAACAGTAAACTTAAAGCAGAGGTCGTGAAAGCCGTCGGACCGTCGGACATTTCCGGTAAATTTTGATCCGGTCCGGCGTGATATATCAAGTTCACAAGACTGAGTGTCCGATAAAATTTGCAGGTCAATATGATAAAAAAAGAAGAAAGTCCTCCACGATTTCGCGAAAGTTTGACTTTCATCATCAAATTGTAACATGGAATCCCGAGAAATTGATGTCAAACTATATTTTAGTAAGCGCTTGTTTCATTGGTACTTAAAATAGAAACAGTGGAAACCCCTCACGACGTCACGACAGTTCTAAGAACGCGCGTTATCATTGGATGGTTACTAATCGTGGATGGTACTCGATTTATGTACGCGGGAACCAGACAGGAATTTCAAAAATTCCGAGGTCATCTTTCTCTTTATATGTCAACATCAGCGTGACTCGATGCAAACAACAGACTTGTTGGGGAAAAGACAGCAATGATATAGCAAACGAATATGAATAAAATCTGTAAAAAGATCCTTTGGAAGCAAAGAATGCAACCAAGAAGAATAACAGCAGACTCGTTTTAGTCTGTTCGCGAGAGGTAATGGAATGTGCAACATCTCTCATGCCCCCTAGCAACGGCTTAAGCGGGACTCTAAATCTATTACACATATGCTGAATGGACTCCATGGTCCAAAAGGACCAGAAAATATAACAACACTGAATCCAAGTACAGGGAGACTTTTTACAGCCTGAAAACTTAATGTCTGAAATAGATCTGTTTCAATCTAATATGTGGAAATAAACTAAAAGGATGTAGATTCTAATTTGTGTAATGCTGTCTATATAGACTATGTATAAATACCAGTTTTAAAAGATCAGATATCAAATTTATTAAAAAGAATTCGGTCTGGTAAAATAATATCCGGTCCTGTAAAAAAATCATGTTTACCAGACCAACTGTCCTGTGAATATTCTGGGTCTTTTGTGAACACTGTTAAAGGAACTATTTACCAACCATTCATGAATTCACTACTTCTCATATTTGAACTCAGTCAAACTCACTACCTCACATTCATAAACTCAGTCAAACTCATTCCATCTCACAGAACTCACTCAAACTCATTCCATCTCACACATGAACTCAGCCAAACTCACTACCTTTCATTGGTAAACGCAGTCAAACTTACTACCTCTCACTGGTGAACTCTGTCAAACTCATATCCCATCCCATCTCATTCATGAACTCATTCAAACTCACTACCTTTAACCCTTACCCTGCTAAATTTCTAAAATGGATTGGTCCATCATTTAATTTGGGCAGTACCATTTATTATTCAAAGGGGTGTTCACTGAAAATTTACTGACTGAATAGCGAACAGTGCAGACCATGATCAGCCTGCACAGAATTGCAGGCTGATCTTGGTCTGCACTGGTCGCAAAGGCAAAATTATTTGCTGCCAGCAGGCTAAGGGCTAATTGGTGAACTCAGTCAATCTCATTACCTCTCATTCAAGTCAAACTCACTACCTCTCATTTGAGAAATCAGTCAAACTCACTACCTCTCATTCATGAACTCAGTCAAACTCACTACCTCTCATTCATGAACTCTCAGTCAAACTCACTACCTCTCATTTGTAAACTCAGTCAAACTCACTACCTTTCATTTGTTAACTCAGTCAAACTCACTACCTTTCATTTGTGAACTCATTTAAACTCACTTCCTCTCATTTGTAAACTCAGTTAAACTCACTTACTCTTATTTAAAAACTCTGTCAAACTTACTGCCTTTTATTTGTGAACTCATTCAAATTCACTACAACTCAGCCTCACAATCAGAAGCCTATGAGTTTTAACCCAGCCAGGATTACAGCTGCTTACTTTTGCATATGTCACCTGTACTGTTATTTTTTCAAGAAAGCAGAATGTTCTTAGGGTAAAGGTAAAACTGTTGTAATTCGTGAAATAAAGAAGAGTTACACAGTTCTCTGTTCAGCCCTCGACTGATTCAAACAACTTTAAGCTATCATCACAATCAAGATCAAATATTTAATACAAACTAAAGCTGCTTTTGAAAAAAGCGCATGTCTCCCATAACTGCCTAATCATCTGAATAGTAGTATATGAGTCAACCATGCACCAAGACCTCAACTGCCTTATCAGACTTTCTGTGCTTTGATTATCAAAAACAAGTTTCAAGGGCCTAATTCCGAAGAGCCTGGGCCGATTTGGCTAGTTATAAAACTTGGCTGAGGACTTATTGGCAAACACATTTTGTTCAAGTTTGGTGAAGATTGGATGAGAAATGTTCGACTTAGAGTGCAGACAAGATTTGTGGCAGACACACACACAGACAGGAGTAAATCAATATGTCTCCCACACCACTGTGTGGTGGGAGACATAACTACCTAATTTCAATAATTTCTTTAACAAGCTTGAATTATTCCTACTAAGACTCTGGTCAACAACCAGTAATTTGACAAATATTCCACTGGAAGAATGATTGTTGACGCAACATCTTCCACCAAAAAGTGATTTGGAACAACTGCAAACTGAGGATCTCCATATTAGAATTCCAAAACTTTCCTTTTGTCTGTGATCAACAGAGGCTGTCAACATTCTAGGAATCATAGAATCAGTGAACCTTTAAATCATTCAAAAGATCATGTCTGCCTACTGAAACAAGAGGGCCAAGATGGCCCTAGGTCGCTCACCTGAGAAACACACCATAACAGTGTAAACATGTTTGACCTAGTGATTTCATGGAAAAAAAAATTCTGACCAATTATCATTAAAATTGGAGCAAAAACCTTGAGTATAAACAAGTATTTTCTTTGATTTGATCTAATGACCTAGTTTTTGACCCAAGATGATCCATATTTGAAACTGACCTAGATTTCATCAAGGCTATCATTCTGACCAAATTTCATGAAGATCAATTGAAAAATACAGCCTCTATCGCATACACAAGGTTTTTCTTTGATTTGACCTAGTGACCTAGTTTTAGATCCTAGACAACCCATATTCGAACTTGACCTAGATTTTATCAAGGCAACCATTCTGACTAAATTTCATGAAAATCCAGTGTAAAATGCAGCCCCTATTGCATACACAAGGTTTTGCCTTTATTTGACCTAGTGACCTAGTTTTTGAACCCAGATGACCAATATTCGAACTTGACCTAGATTTCATCAAGGCTATCATTCTGACAAAATTTCATGAAGATCAGTTGAAAAATACAGCCTCTATCACATACACGAGGTTTTTCTTTGATTTAACCTAGTGACCTACTTTTTTTTCCCCAGACAAAACATAATCAAATTCAACCTAGATTTCATCAAGGCAATCATTCTGACCAAATTTCATGAAGATCAATTGAAAAATACAGCCTCTATCACATACACAAGGTTTTCCTTTGATTTGACCTAGTGACCTACTTTTTGACCCAAGATGACCCATATTCAAACTTGACCTAGATTTCATCAAGACAATCATTCTGTCTTAATTTCATAAAGATCAGTTGAAAAATACAGCCTCTATCGCATACACATGCTAAATGTTGACAGACGACAGACAGACGCAAGACAGACAAGGCGATGGATGCCGATGGATATCGAGCGATCACAAAAACTCACCTGAGCATTGCTCAGGTGAGCTAAAAAGCACAGAAATGTAGAGTAGATCAAAAACATCCATTCATTTACCTCAGCAACTTCATTCATACTTTTTCCAGCAACATCGTATGTGTCCAGTTTGGTGAGGTTTGGTAAATGATACAGCACATGTGTAGCATAGTTACACAGTAGACTAACTGGTGCTGGGGTGTACATCGGGTCCTTCAAACACAAACTGTGCAGCGACGGAACTCGCATCAAATTTGTTAAATCCTGAAAATAAGAAGTTATGATGTCTGAAAGGTTGCATGATTCATAACACAGACAAATTACAAGATCTGCATAGATACATCTTTTTAAAGCACAGAAAACAAGGAGCTGCGTTCAATAAACGCTTGATGTCCCCGGTGGTATCCTTGTCGATACAAAGCAACCTAAGTCCAAAACGAGGTCAAGGTCAAACTGAGGTCAGGTGATGTTTGAAGATGAGGAATGGTCACAGGTTACATCTGTATTAGTATCAATTCATTCTTGTAAGCGGTATTGATGCTAGACGGAACAGTCCCATTTGGTTAACCAAGAGATGACCCATATAAAGCAACCTAAGTCCAAAATGAGGTCAAGGTCAAGGTCAAACTGAGGTCAGGTGATGTTTGAAGATGAGGAATGGTCACAGGTTACATCTGTATTAGTATCAATTCATTCTTGTAAGCGGTATTGATGCTAGATGAAACGATCCCATTTGGTTAACCAAGAGATGGCCCATATAAAGCAACCTAAGTCCAAATGAGGTCAAGGTCATGGTCAAACTGAGGTCAGGTGATGTCTGAAGATGAGGAATGGTCACAGGTTACATCTGCATTAGTATCAAGTCATTCTAGTAAGGGGTATTGATGCTAGACGAAACGGTCCCATCTGGTTAACCTCGAACGGACGGACAGACGGACGGACAGGACGATCATTATATGCCTCCCGCATCAGTAGATGCCGGGGGCATAAAAATGAGCTTCTTTATCTAAGTGATAATGAGAAAGTAATGGCATAACATTCTGCAAATATTACAACAACTGATTGCTGAGGGCTGATTTCTTTTCCCTAAAGACAATATATTCAATCTGATACGCAAAGATATGTGCTACAAAATTACAAAGCAAACAGGTATAATTCAGGTATTGTACACAAAGCCTCGCTACAATTTTATTCAAGCTGAATTGGATTCCTTAGGACTAAATTTGGGGCCATAATTCTATATATGTTTGCTGTCTATTAAAAGGAACACAATGGAACTATTTCCAGTAGAAATGCTTTATGTAATATGTACATTATAAACATCTCTGTCTGTGAAATTTTGGTTGAAAAAATCATTTTTAAATTATTATGAAATCATATTTTTCTCTATAATACACTATATAACTATCAAATTTACTATCAATATAGTTTACTGCCTTTAACACATTCCTTACCCTAAGTGAAGAAATTCTATTGCCTGATAGGTTGAGTTCCTCTAATTTGTGATTAGAATCTAATGTGTGACCTGAAAAAGTATGATTTAACAAGATTATTCAAAATGCACAGTCAAAATTCAAACAATATTTATTTTGAAGTGAAATTTTATCTTTGAACTGCTTAATTAACTAAAGTAGCATAAAGAAATGTTTAAAAACTGTCTACAATACAATTTCTAGAAAATACCAGTACTGTTTTTATTTACTTTCAGTTTGACAAAGTTGCCAAGTAAACTGTCCATACTCTTCGACATTTTAGTAATTTATGTCTACATTGCTAACACAGTAGGTAAGTCTGTCTTTATTTATGTGTTGGAGTAAGTGGCCTATTGGTAATTCTGGAGAAACTGGCCTATTGGTAATAATGTTTAAGGGCCATAATTCCGAAGTGCCTGGGCCGATTTGGCTAGTTATCGAACTTGGCTGAGGACTTATTGGCAAACACATTTTGTTCAAGTTTGGTGAAAATCAAATGAGAAATGTTCGACTTAGAGTGTGGACAAGATTTGTGACAGAGTGACAAACAGACACACACAGACAGCAGTAAATCAATATGTCTCCCACACCATATTGTGGTGGGAGACATAATTACACTGAAACAAACAAACATCAATCTATTAAATCTGTACCAAGTAAACAAACTTCTCAGTATAATAGCTTAATTTAAATCTCTTGAACCATATAACCTTTTTAATTTATATTCATCATCTGAGGTCATATCGAACATTGGACTTTTGTCATGTTTACAAACTCAGCTGCAGAGAAAATTAAATAAATCGGCTTGAAAAAGCATAAAAAACAAAATACTGTAAAATTATTTTATTTCACTGGCATGACATTTTCTGGGTTTTTTTTGCAAGAACAACTTTTTCACAGGGTCATTATTCTGCTGATTTCAATTTTTGAAGAGAAACATAATGGGAATTTTAGTTAACAAAGCGATTTACCTAAAGAACCCATGGAAATCAGTCCCCCCAAAATATTAATGTGTTCACAGTAGTTCATTCCTCACCTATTTTCTCGATCTTGTTCTCCGCCAGATTTAGCTGTTTTAATCTTGGAAGTTTTGATGTGTTCTGAAATAGAAAAATAGTACAATTTATATGTGTAATAAAGACCAATATCACACCATACTTAACACAAAGCAAAACTCATACCCAAATTAACTTTTATAGCAACAAGAGCTGACGGAGGACAGCAACGCTCGACTACTCAACAGCCTTGTCAATTGAACGAATACAAAAGTCGAAAAAGGGGCATAATTTTGTAAAAATGGGAAACAGGGTTATGGAACCTGCATAGTGTTTATCAGCTCACAACAGTGGACAAGTGTGTGAAGTTTCAATCCATTCCCATTAGTGGATACTGAGATACCAGCTTACATACAAAAATTTAACCAAAAACTGCTAAGTCGAAAAAGGGGCATAATTTTCCAAAACAAAAAAAGCAAAGTAGAGTTATGGGACCTGCACAGTGCATGTCAGGTCATGACAGTGAACAAGTGTGTGAAGTTTCAATCCATTCCCATTAGTGGGTACTGAGATACCAGCTTACCTACAAAACCTTAACAAAAATTTTCTAAATTGAAAAAGGGGCATAATTTTGTAAAAAAGCAAAATAGAGTTATGGAACCTGTGCAATGTAAGTCAGTTTATCACAGTGAATAAGTGTGTGAAGTTTCAATCCATTCCCATAAGTGGTTACTGAGACACCAGCTTACATACAAAAACTTAACAAAATCGGGATGCGGACACTGACACATGGGCAAGTCCAATAGCTCTACTATTCTTTGAATTGTCGAGCTAAAAATTAAATATACGAATGGCATCCTTAAGCAAGGCATAGTCACCTTGAATGGAATTTAAAGAAGAGAAGTTATTAGAAAATTAGAAATGTCCCCAAAGTGATACATGTACCCCTGCCTTCCAGTGTGCATTAGAATTAGAGCCTTCCTGTGACATTAGAGGTACAGTCCTGACTCCAACAGATCACATACATTCTCATTATGCTAACATTTATGTAAGGTTTTATTTGAATATCTTGAATGGTTTAAAAGTTAGTGTTTTAACAGACCAACTGAAGGACTAATAAACAAACTAACATACAAACGGCCTGTGCAATTACTACATGACATCATTTACAGAGACAAGAGAAGAATCCTTAAATTTATGAAACAGCTGACATACCTCAATATTTACAATCTGAAACAGCTGACATACCTCAATATTTACAATCTGAAACAGCTGACTTACCTCAATATTTACAATCTGAAACAGCTGACTTACCTCAATATTTACAATCTGAAACAGCTGACATACCTCAATATTTACAATCTGAAACAGCTGACATACCTCAATATTTACAATCTGAAACAGCTGACATACCTCAATATTTACAATCTGAAACAGCTGACTTACCTCAATATTTACAATCTGAAACAGCTGACATACCTCAATATTTACAATCTGAAACAGCTGACATACCTCAATATTTACAATCTGAAACAGCTGACTTACCTCAATATTTACAATCTGAAACAGCTGACATACCTCAATATTTACAATCTGAAACAGCTGACATACCTCAATATTTACAATCTGAAACAGCTGACATACCTCAATATTTACAATCTGGTTGTGGTTTAACCAGAGAACTTCTAACTCTGCCTGTTCCTCTAGGTTTTCTATTCTCTCAATTTTGTTACTGTATAAATACAATTTTCGTAGGTGTTTCACATGGTGTAACTGCTCTATGTGCTGCAACAGACAAGAAAAATATTTAGTCCATTATGTGACTAATTGTTGATAAATAATGGACTAATGCTAGAATGAAACAGAGTACTTCAGACAAATTAGAATTCAATGAAATCCTCTGACTTCACTGGCAACAATTTTTATGGTTTCAGCCATTGGCTCTGAGAATTTTATTGGGGCCAATCACAATATTGATGACATTTCCGTGCTACATTGCAGATTTTAATCAAACATTTCACAGTTATAAAACAGCATATTGTCTATATTACATGGTCAAATAAAATGTATAGGTCTGTGCACTTATTACGGTACTGAGATATCTCACCATCAATTAAGAGACCCAAAATTTTCAAGTGAGTATGAAAGCAAATTCCTTCAGAATTATTTCACTTGCCAATGTTTCTGTTACAATTTTTTGTCTTTCAAAAGAAAGTCATGTCACCATTTTTATAAATGTACACACTGAATAATACTTATATGCAGGCCAAATTTCCGTTCTGTGTGCCAGGTCTAGGTTTTATTCTATGCCATACAGATAAATGGTGTTATACCATGAGTTCTGGTTTATCAAACGTTCACAAATATCTTTAATTTTACAGACTACAAAATTCATGACTATATATTTACCTTAATATCACATTCACAAATCCACAATTCTGTTAACTTTGGCACATGTATCAGCCCTTCAATTTTCTGTAATGCTGGCTGGTTAATAATCACAAGCTTCCGTAGATTTGGAAACAAGTTTAGTCCGATCATTTTGGGATAACCCAGGAAGAAAATTTCCAGCAAGTCAACATTATTTGAGTTATCGTTAGCACTTGTAATTTTGTTGTAACCAATTCCATTGTTAGAGCACTGAAAAAAAAACAACAGAAAAGTCATTTCAATACACATTAAAGAATTACAATGTAGATCAACTGTAATAATAGGCTTATCTGTCAACACTAGGAAAGGTTTATATCAATTCTGAATCACTTGATCCTGAATTATGCTGAAATTTCAGGAAAAAATTTTATTATTTCATAAAAAATGCAATATCTTTTTAGATTAAGGCAAAAATAGAGTTCTTATTTTTTATATCTTTGGAAGATATTCTGCCCATCTGGGAAAAAAATTGAGGAGTGGCCAAATGTTGACCAGAAGCTGTTATGTAAGGTTGAAAATATATTCCAAAACAAATATGTTTGGGTAGAAACTACAAAATTTTATCCGATAAAATTGAATAGTTTCACAGTTTATTACTGGATGAAAAACACTGCATTGCAAGTTTTATGCAGTTTATTTGACACTGTTGACTGTTATGAAAATCATGCATTGTAACAACATACAAGATGCATATAAGGCTTTACCGGTAGCAGACTATGTAATGTTAAGTTTATTGTGGAATTTTAGTTCTAAAACTTAAAGGCCATTTCAGTCATTCTAAGAAACACCTACCACTTCTTTCAAAATTTCCTCTTCTTCTTCTTTGCTCATTCCTTTCACTGACTGTGATGTAGCTAGTGGGTGCATCCCTGCGCCATCCCCTCCATTACTCTTGATAGAGCCACTCTGTGGGGTCTGAGGCAGTGGTGTAGACATACTGGATCTTGTGTTTATATCATTATCATGTCATCTATGTGTCATGTTCACCACATTCTGGAAAAAATAGAAAAAAAAACTTTAAACCCATCAAAATATCATAATACCCAACAGTTTGATATTACACCACAATTTTTTTTCTGAATCCTGGCTTGCTTTTTTCTGAATTTGCATGATTTGATACAGAATTTTTGCTTCACAAGACCTCAAAATTACCAAATTCCAAATTTGCAACTAATTTTTACCAACTTTGCATGTTTTTTGCGCATCAAATCAGTCCTAAAAAAGGTTTAAAAACACAGATAATGATCGATACATGTATGTCTGTATGTTAATGAATTTTCAATCTTCTTTTTCGTTAACAAACTTCGAAAAAGTAAACTTCTTCAATCAGAATGAGACCAGAAAAGTCATTATGAATTTCCACAGAAATTTACACTAATTATAATTATATTACTATGTACAATGCTGTACAGTGACAAAATTGCTGTACATTCTAAACAGCATTTTATTTCACAGAGTTTGCATAAACATTTCACATTTTTTTAAACTGCCATAATGAGAACATACTGTTATCAAACAAAGTAGATGTTTATCTTATATGTACTTTCTTTCATAGTATCAACTTTCAATCAGCAAAAACTTTAATATCATTAAGTTTCAACTTAAAAATATTTGTTAAGTGTAAACAAATGAAGAGCTCAGCTGACATCATTTTGTTTGTTTGGTCACTTCAAAGCCATCATGAAATGGATAATTAAAACCTTTACATGTGTAAATATTTATAAAATAAACATAATATAGCATAATTCATAAAGCATGTAACTAAACACCAAATAACTAAACACTAAACTCCATAATATTTTAATATCTTTCTTTAAATGCAAGCTGTCCATAATATTTTAATTAAAAAGAAAAAAAACTGAACCATTCAACACTTTAACATTCCTCTTTACAAATGATTTAAAAGCATTTAAAGAATTGACAAACTGCCAATCTAAAGGCATAACAAATGTTTAAATCACTGACATATTTACCAACAAATAACCTCAACATGAAAAACAAGTCATTATGTCTTAATAAGAAAAACATTCTTTAAACTAATGCGAAATAAAACTGCTTGTAAACTTTAAAAAATACAGCAAAAATCAATACAAATTGCCTGAAAAATATAAATCACATTAAATTTCATGGTTATTAGAAAGTACATTGCCAATTAAAGGGCTTTCAAACATTCAGAGGGAACAATAGTAGTATGTTTTAAACAGTGCATACATGCCTACTTGCATATAAACATCAACTGTTAGATTACTCAAGTATGCTTGTTTTGTTTTCTTTAAACTGCAGTATAATTAAAAGACAAATACTAAATATTTACAGAAACTAATTTTTGGACATTACATTTTGGAAGCAAAAATATTCTTTCAAAGGTAGTTACCTACATCTAGGACATCTGCAAGGCAGATATCATAACTGTGACTGTACATTTTTTGGCTTGATTTGAAGAACCTATATATAGCATTTTCTATTCTATGTCAATATTAATAGAGCACAGACATAGTTGAACTTCTAGATCCTGCATGATGTTGAATATTTGCCCAATTGGATGCCAGCTATAGTTATTTTCCACAATTGTGTTCCAAAAACCTGGTAGATTATCACTTCAAATTAAATAATACTAGTATATGGTTTGCTTGATATATTTTTACCTTCTAAAAATATTATGACAGTGATTTTGATAAATTTTGCCAAAATGATACCGCTTACATTTATAAACAAGGACAAAATTAATGACACGAACTACATTGTTTTTGAACAATTTGTTTAGATTAGTCACAAAACTGTTTCTTAGACAGTGTAGCACTTCTTCACCATTACTATGAATCTGTATGATACTGTGAAATCATTAATATTTGTGGGGGACTAATTTGCGTGGATTTTGTGGTTGAGTCAATCCACGGAATATAATCCCAACGAACAAGTAAAATTCCCATTCATTTTATGTTCAAAAGTTGAAATCCATGAATTCATATCCCCAAGAAATTGCCATTTTGACAAAAAAAACGTAATTTCATGTCCACGAAATTAAATGATTTTACAGTATGCAGTACAAATGTACTATTATACTTGAATCAATTTGTTTACAGGAACTTTTACTAGACTTGTGACGACTAAATACATTTGTATATTAAAGAAATGCTTTCAATGTAAGTGGTATCATTTCTTTTTTTTTTCTTTTGAGCCATACAGAAATAAAAACACTGTCTAGATATTTTTGAATGTAAAAATATATCAAGCAGTGACAAGCATCCTACATATTTTGAACTGGAACCACCTTTTAATTGATAATCAAATGCTTTAAGGGACAGAATTTCGGACATTACAACTGGTAGTTAGCATGTCTTAGAATCCGATAACCACTGAAAATACAGGCCATATTATCAAAATATTCTGCATAAAGCAGGAAATAGTTGTTTCACAAGCTCTGTTTCTATAAGTTATAAAATATTGACATGTCTTGTAACAGAGTTGAAATGTTATATCTATAGGTAATACAAAACAGCCCAAAACTGCACAAGTGGTATCTCAGCAGCCTTGCAGGTCACTACCCTTGTCTCTGGACTGGTTAGACTTCTGGCCGTAACTACTGACAAGTCTGTCTGAAAGCTAAATTTATTCATGCTACTACTGAAAATATCTGTTCCTGTTTATGTGACAGCTTTAAATAACACTATTTTCAAAGTAATTTGGTTATAATGACATTCAGTTAACCTAACCAGTGTTCCTGGATTCTATACATTTTGTACCAGTACTTACCTGCTCTCAGCCAGCAACTGACCACTCTCCCACATGAACCAGAGGTGGAGTACAAATGACTCTGTACCAAGAGTTGAACTCCATAAATTCTAGATAAAGAGTTTTGTGTTCTACTTTTACTGTTCTTCAGGAAAATTTACCTTTACCTTTTTATCTTTTGCTGAGCTATTCAAGCAGGCTAAATACAAGAACTATTTGATCATATCAAGATAAACAGTAGAGGAACACTTCATGAGTTCCATAAAAAATAACTTTTGTATAATTATATACAGGCAAAGCTTAAATCATTTATCTATAGGGGACTCTGCACTCATCTGCTCCTTCTTCAAGTTGCAGAGAAAATAAACACAAAATGTCATAAATGGTGGCCATTCTTAGCAGGTTTTGCTTTCATCTCATATATCAGAGCTTTGAGCTGATAGCATCAGATTTTGACCAGCCCTGACAGAAAATGTGCATTGTTATTATCCAGGGTCTTAGACCTCTTGGACATTGCGGCAGGTTATTTCGAAGGCAAGTATTTTTATTATAACCAATTAATTACCATTAATATTGTCTGTGTCCTGGCACTGTTGGTAAATATGACTGCACAATTCCAATCCACGTTTGATGGTTTGATTTATTTTCGTATTCCTTGAACAAGCAATTTGTGTTGAAACGCTTGGAGTAGCTAGGTTATCTTTACTTTTTATTGCATAGTATATGGCAATTTTTTAAACATTTTTAATTTGTAACAAAACATATTCAATGTTCAAGACATATGCTCAGTGTGTTTTAAAAGACTGAAAATATTGGCTGATTTTTGGCAGGGGCGGATACAAGATAAAAGAAACTTTATTTAACGCCGGATATGAAATTAACAATTAACATTAGCTTAAAGCTATTTCCCGACAAGAGAGGAAGGTGATTTCACCTTCAACAGACAAATAATGTGACATTTCAGGACAGTGTGATAACATTTGACTGTCGCTGTCCTGTCACGTCCGAACCTATTCTGCATATTTCTGTTAGGAAATCCCCAATGAAATCCGTTGAGAACGTTTTCTGGTACATGTACAATATATTTGTAATGATTACATCTCTGATAATGAAACATGAATTTATGTTAATATTTAAGCATAAAATTGCCTCGCTGACATTTTTTAAAAGTATATTTTGTGAATTTAGTGTCATCGGTAGTCAGTCTGCTGACTGTATACTGAAACAGGTGTGGGGGTAAGTATCTCTTTGTGCCTGTTCACATCATATATCCAAAGATTTAAGTCACTCACTTAAAATTATGAGTTTATATTCAACCAATCTGAAGTTTCTACATGAATATTTATTAATGTTTAATTTATTGGAGCAAGAAAGTCTGACCAGTATTTTATGACTTTTTTATTTTTAATGTCTTCGTTTTCCTAACAGTAAATTGCAGATACTGGCAAGGCTTACAGGGATGACAACTATGAAATATCAGATCATAAAATAAGTTGTCCCGATAAGCCATAAGCGGAAGGCACTGCACATTCAAGTGTCTCCCAGTCTGTGTTTGCACAGCCAGTGCAATACCAACTGGTCTAGTCTCGAATAACAATTTACAGAGTTCACAACCTCTATATAAATTCATAATCCTATGACCCACTAACTTAGCTAAGATGGAAACAGTTTTAAACAGTTAAACGCTCTACAAGTGTATGGCTTCATTGTGGTTTTAACTTTTGAGAGAGAAATGAAAAGATGATAAATCACAATGCTCAATTTTTAGAAGACAGATCTAATTCAAAACATACTTTGACACCGATCCACGTTCTTCAACTGACATTTATGGGGAGGAAAACCAAGTGCAGACAAAATATTTGTAATCTATCAATACACTAAAATTGACGTCTTTCAGAAATAATTGCGTCCGCCATATTGAAGCCAAACCAGAAAAGTTCATTGGTTAGTTCTGTCATGTGGGAGAATCTGTTACCATGACACACAAGCAGGTGCGCTTTGAAGCGTTTGGTGGTATCAGATTAAAAAATGGCTGCGCCCATGGCAAAGAATGAAATTATCGCAACTTTTGCGTGTTCTAAATAGCAAATTAAGATCTTTGGTGGCAGTTAATTTATCGTTTGCAAATCTATTTTTATATCTATTGATATCGTCTTACGTCTTGGAAGAATAAGGCTTTATTGATTATTATTATTAGTTTTCGCGAACAATTTACCCGGTAAGTTTTCCAGCGGACACACTGAAAGTGTCATTTTTCCTCATAAGACAGTATCTTTTCGGTTAAAAAGACTTCTAATTATTTCATTTAATATGAACTTAGGTGCTACCTAGAAGGCAGAGCTCCCTTGAAAAATCACCAGTGCCCCTTGAAAATTAAAGGAGTGCTGCTAGAATGACCTGGAATTATGGATCCGTTTTAGGAAGTTTATGTTCTTTAAGATCTATTAAAATTTTCATGAATTAATGATAATTCCTGATTTCTGAATGAATGTCTTAGAATGCATTAAGATTAAATCTAAAGAAAGTTACAGTTCTTTTTAGAAAGAATAATGTGTCCAACTTTAAGGCAAAATACTGCTATGATAGACCTCTGGTATGGGAGAATGAAAATCATTTACATGTACAAAGCTTGTTTAAAAACCAAAAGACTAGCTTTGTACATGTAAATGATGAGAATTTTACCCAGAGAAAATCAATTTTTTGCCGAAATTCTCGAAAACTTCTGTTTTATTTACTGAACTGCGAAGTTAACATTTTTATGGTTAATCTTTTAGCACAACTGATACAGATTAGGAATGGTAGTTACTAGTAGGAGCCTTTTTGATGTTTATTGATAATTCATAGTCAATAGTTTTTTTCCTAGTAATAAACTCTGGTCAGTGATTTTTAAGCTTGTGGATGAAATATATGTTAACAGGGAGAAGAGCATTTTGTGCTTTTCACAGTTCAATGCCTGTAAATTTTGATCCAAAAACCTTTTTTTTTTTTCTAAAGTTTTATCTACTGACTACTGTAGGCTACAGACAGTACTACATTGGAACCTGACATCACTAACAAAACACTTGTTAAATATCACATGAATGACTTTATTGTTTTTACAATACTTTCAAAACCCATAATAAATAAATTGAAAAAAAAACTGAAATAAAAAAGAAATTAAAAAAAAAAAAGACGCTTCTGGTGAGGATCGAACTCCCGACCTTTGGATTTCAACGCGACCTCGCTAACCACTGCACCAGTGTGGAAGTATGACGACATCACCACAAATATAAGTATATATAATAAACTTCAGTTGCGGCAGCGTGACGAAAATCGTTTCACATTGAAAATATTGTATTTTACCTTTCTTTCTTCGTAGAAAATGTATTTAGCACTAAATTCTTATTATCAGGCGCTCATTTACATTTTTATTCAACGTTCAAAGCAGTAAGCGAAACGCTTTTGTCAACTGTAAACAGCAAGCGTCTATTGACGTCTTACTGATTAATTACTATGAGCATTGCGTACTGGAAGAAACCCGAACAACACCGATTCCAAAAAACATACCACGAATTTTCAACTCGATAGTAATGTCTGTACACAGTTTTATTCATTTTCTTTTTCACACGTCTAACCGTAATGCGACGCTGTCGGCGCCGCTTTGCGGCGCCGGTAGCTCTGCTATAATGCCTTGGAACAGAAACTTTGAAAGTTGAAATGTTTGGCCTGCTGATCCGGTCTAAGCAGTCGCAGGTCTAAGATGCAGGTTTTCTCCGACACAATTTTAGCACCTGGGACCCGCTCTAGTAACATACATTGTGTCTTGGGGTCCCGCAAAAATTTGATGCTCCATTTCGCTGTTTACAGGGCTTTCAATTACAGAAGTGGCTATGGGTTCGGTAACCAGACCTCTAGACCCGGACCAGACCTCTAGGCTACCCGTACAGGGCAGGCTAGAAATCCAGTAATCAATATGAATACTGAGAATGGTATTTACAAAGAGCTAGGAGACTATATTTTATCTTTAAAGATGGGAGATGATTACAAAAATTTGTTTTTATATTTTTCTAACTGTTTTAAATAATATATGGTAAGTCACAGGAAACAGAAGTATTTATAATTCTTTAATCCCTTTAAAAAAAACACGATCGCAAATTCGATAAATAATTAACAGCCATTTGTATGCCGTAATCTGAAGCTTTTATTGTTTTTCTTGTAATGTTTTTCTCGGGACTGATGACTTAAAATAATAAAATTATTTTTTTCTTTAGTATTTAAGACATAGGTTGTGATCATGAATTGTTGACCTCGTTTTACTGTTTGAGTAAATAGATAACAGTAAGACCCGGAGTCTAGCAATATATGCATGTACTATTTTGAACTGTAATACCAGTATAAAAGGTAATTGCTGGTGAGGTAATTGCAGGTAAAGTTATGATTAGTTGTCATAAAGTTGCCTTTATTACATATATTTTTGTAAATATTTTATCCATAACTAGCTCTCACTTGGGTTTGATGCATATTGAATATGAAATTTATCAGCAAATTCTGGAAGTCACCATAATTCATTTACTCAAGCAGTAAAACAAATTCAAGAAATCACGAGCAAAGTCCATGTCTTATATACTATGTTTATTATTCTTATTCATCAGTCACGAGCAAAAACAAGAAAAGCAATAAAACTGTACTAATTATGTCTCCCCCCCTCTGGGGGAGACATATTGTTTTTGCCCTGTCCGTCCATCCGTCACACTTCATTTCCGAGCAATAACTGGAGAACCATTTGACCTAGAATCTTCAAACTTCATAGGTTGGTAGGGCCTATGGAGGAGACGACCCCTATTGTTTTTGGGGTCACTCCGTCAAAGGTCAAGGTCACAGGGGCCTGAACATGGAAAACCATTTCTGATCAATAACTCGAGAACGACTTGACCCAGAATGTTGAAACTTCATAGATTATTGGTCATGTAAAGAAGATGACCCCTATTGATTTTGGGGTCACTTCGTCGAAAGTCAAGGTCACAGGGGCCTGAACATGGAAAACCATTTCCGATCAATAACTTTAGAATGACTTGACCCAGAATGTTGAAACTTCATAGGATGATTGGTCATGCAGAGTAGATGACCCCTATTGATTTTGGGGTCACTCTATTAAAGGTCAAGGTCACAGGGGGCAGCCTGAACATTGAAAACCATTTCCAGTCAGTAACTTGAGAACGACTTGACCCAGAATGTTGAAACTTAATAAGATGATTGGTCATGCAGAGTAGATGACCCCTATACATTTTGGGGTCACTCCGATAAAGGTCAAGGTCACAGGGGCCTGAACATTGATAACCATTTCCGATCAATAACTTGAGAACCTCTTGACCCAGAATGTTGAAACTGCATAGGATGATTGAACATGCAGAGTAGATGAAAGCTATCGATTTCGGGGTCACTCTGTTAAAGGTCAAGGTCACAGGAGCCTGAACATGGAAAACAATTTCCGATCAATAACTTGAGAACCACTTGACTCAGAATGTTGAAACTTCATAGGATGATTGAACATGCAAAGTAGATGACCCCTATTGATTTTTGGGTCAGTCTGTTAAAGGTCAAGGTCACATTTATAGATTGTCCATATATTTATTGAACGTCTGTAAATATATCAAAATCCTAGACCTGTTAAGAAAGTTGTATATGTACCAGGTCTGCACAGATTTATATATATATAGAGAGAGAAAGAGAGTATTTGTAAATTTACAGATTTTTCAGTATAAAAATAATTGATTGTGTGTATGAGAACTGTTGAAATTACATTCGTCCTCAAAATCACAGCTTGAAATTAGTATGCATGCATGCATTAAAAAAGTCATTTGTGAGTTGCAGCCATTTTTGTTGACTGACTTCTTGCCAAAAATAATTTTATCTGTCTGCAACAAGAATCAGATAACCAAAGTCTTTTTAGATTCTGGTATAACTTAAAGGCTTTTGATGAGGCGAGTAATGAAAAAGTCCTTAAAAATCCACAATTGTTACAGTGGGATAGGTTGTCAAATGCTTAAATGGATCAAAATCTTCATAGGTTATAGGCCTTACTCTACATCCAAAGAAAATTTGATGTTGTTCAGAAGTTTGTCTATTTGCATATGATATTGCCACCTACATGACCTCACTTCCGATGATCTATCAAAGACCTTTAAAAATGATTGGACTGTCACATCAACAGGTCAACCAAATTCTCAGATCCTTCAAAGAAATGTAAAAGTGAACACTGAACAGTGTCCTTTCCACTGAAAATTATTTTATTTTCAATCAATAACTGGAGGATGCTTAGGCCTATCTTCCCCACTAAAATACGTGTCATGTAATGTCAATTTGTTATCATCTTACGAGTTTTAACTGCTGTAGACCAAAGCATATTCCAGCTAACCTCCCGATGATCATTCAGTGCTATGAACCTCCCGATGATCATTCAGTGCTATGAAGTTTGATTTCTTCAGGAAAGCATTTGATAAGGAAACATTTGAGTCTCAAGGTCACTGTGACCTTAAACTTTGACATACTGAACCTCAGAACATTACTAGTTGTATAGAAGAATGCATCAGACTTCGTAGCACAATCGTTTATGGACAGTAGATGCCCGTTGTCATGGGAGCAGCATACTTGAAACTGAAAACTGCATTCCTAGTTACCTAGGACAGCCCATTTTGTGGGAATATTTGTCTTTATACAAACAGCTTTTCTGTTAGATTTTGTTATTTTCTACAGTCTTGCATACCTAGATGTGTAATGCCTTGGGATTTTGGCAAAACAATGGATGACCGTGTATTTTCTATTTTTCAGTGATCAACAGAAAGGATGGGAATATCTGCATTGATAGACTATTTAAAGGACAATCCCTACTTCGGTGCAGGAGCAGGGTTGTTTGGAGTTGGCATGGCTGCTGCCGTGAGTAAGAAATCTTTACAGATTGGAATGATAATGTTTCGACGACACTGTATGATCACACTTGAAGTTCCAAGTAGAGATAAAAGTTACTACTGGTTGTTACAGTGGATTTCCACACATGGAACAAAGACTCAGCATCTGAGTGTAGAGACATCTTTTCATCAGTCGGATGCTGGTAGAATATCTACGCGATATGACTTTATACCTAGTCCAGGGAGTCATTTCTTCCGATACAAGAACTACTGGATACGGGTGGATAGAAATCGTGAAAAACAGATGGTTGATATTAACAGAGGTGTTCCATTCGAGACAGTGACACTTACTTCAGTGGGACGTAACAGAAATGTGTATTTTGATATATTAGAAGAAGCACGGCAGTTGGCGTTACAGAAACAGGAAGGTAGAACAGTTATGTATACCGCTGTGGGTCCAGAGTGGAGACCGTTCGGTTATCCAAGACGAAAACGTCCTTTAGATTCAGTTGTTTTAGATAAAACTGTGTCAGATAAAATTATTACAGATATTAAGGAGTTTATAGGTAATCCAAAATGGTATATGGACCGAGGTATTCCATACAGAAGAGGATACTTACTTTATGGACCACCTGGCTGCGGAAAAAGCAGTTATATAAATGCATTAGCAGGTATGAAAAATTACCTTGTGTATTCAGTACAGCTGAACCTCAAAATGAACCCTTTAAAATTTGCACTTGTGTCCACTGTTTTACTCATAGTTAAAAATAAGGTTCCTACAACTTGTCAAACTATTTAATTTAGTGTGTTATTTTCTGGGTGCAGTTTTCGAGACATAATACATCTCTTCTTACTGATATTATGATAGACTGGGAAGAATCCATTAATTACTCAGCAGTGCTGCTCAATGCCTTGTAATTTGATTTTCCTGTGTTACATGTAACCATGTTTAGAATCTCTTCTATTTGTACACATTTACTTTGGCAATATTTGTATATTGGTATATCAGTGTTTAAAGATGTACATAATGTAATGTGAAATCAATTATTTCCTGGGAATGAAATTTTGTGATTTTGTCAGAAACGGCTATTTCATTTGGATACAGATTTGTGGATTTCTCTTAGCGAGATGAAAGAGTGGAATGTTTCTTGTGTCTTGGGATTTAACTTTTAGCATGCTGGCAGCAAGTGAATTTGCCTTTGCGACCGGTGCAGACCGAGTTCAGCCTGCACGAATGCACATTCGTGCAGGCTGATCATGGTCTGTACTGTTTGCTATTCAGTCAGTAAATTTTCAGTGCAAACCCCTTTGAATAGTAAATGGTACTGCCCAAATTGAATGATGGACCAGTCCATTTTAGAAATTTAGCAGGCTGAAGGTTAATGTCCAGACAGCCATGAAAATTAGTCCCCCAAGAATAATAATGATTTCACAGTTAAGTGTTTTTAATAAAATGATAAATATCACAAAGTTCTCCAAATGTTTTCTTTCAGGAGAACTTGACTACAGTATCTGTGTGTTGAATCTGTCAGAGCGAGGATTATCTGATGATAGACTGAACCATCTACTCACCATGGCTCCAGAACAAAGTATTATTCTCTTAGAGGACATTGATGCTGCTTTTGTTAGTCGAGATCTTACAATGGAAAGTAAGTTTACGTATCAATTTTTTTTTACTTGATAGGCCTCACACTG
Source organism: Mercenaria mercenaria (assembly GCF_021730395.1). Classification (NCBI taxonomy): domain Eukaryota; kingdom Metazoa; phylum Mollusca; class Bivalvia; order Venerida; family Veneridae; genus Mercenaria; species Mercenaria mercenaria. The sequence goes on along the minus strand of NC_069361.1, from coordinate 70,423,712 downwards.
GTTCAAAGTTTGTTCAGTCATATTTTCAGTTTCAGTAGACCTGTTAATTTGCAAATGAGCCGTGCCTTAAGAAAACCAGCATAGTGCATTTGCGACCAGCATGGATCCAGACCAGCCTGCGCATCTGCGCAGTCTGGTCAGGATCCATGCTGTTCGCATTCAGAGCCTATTGCAATTAGAGAAATTGTTAGCGAACAGCATGGATCCTGACCAGACTGCGTGGATTCGCAGGCTGGTCTGGATCCATGCTGGTCGCAAAGCCACTATGTTGGTTTTCTCATGGTGCGGCTGAAATTGTTATTACTCAGTATAGATGCCAGTTGAAGATTTTAGACTTTTATTAAATTGTTGAAGTGTCAAAATGGCGGATTGCAGGGTGATTTACGAATGTTAGACAACTTACAGGTTTTTTTGTAGAGATAGGTAACCAGAATATGACTTTAAAATGATACTTTGTGCAGGTGTCTTTTGTTAAAATGTCTTGCTGTAGCATTTTGATGGACTTCAGTTTTTTTTTAATTAACAGTCAGAATTTTGAGATACACAAGCCTGAGATACCAACTTTCAATTGTGAAACATAATGCATAAAAGTCCATTTGTTAAAAAAAAATGCACAGACCAGGCTCCAAGTGAATGAAACCGAGTGTTTGCAGACCAGACCCAAAATTTCATCTTGCCATTGGCCAGTTTCCAGGTTGTGCTCAGAAACAACCAGTCAGATGCTAGAGTTTTGAGACTGGTGTCCAGAATCAGTTTTATAACCTTGGCCCCAGATCTGCTTCATGCACCCCCCAAAAATATGCTCTGCAGCCTTTCTAATAAACTGGGTAACTAAAATGTATCGTATTTATTGTACTTTACGCATGATTTACAGATCCTGTGGCATATCAAGGAATGAGTCGTCTCACATTGTCAGGTCTCCTCAATGCTCTAGATGGTGTAGCTTCAGCTGAAGCTAGAATTATTTTTATGACCACAAACTATGTAGAAAGGTTTGTATATTGATTAGATAAATTCATAAAATGAATTTGGCAATAAATTTCTCATTTTCAAGTCAGTCTAGGTATTTCCTAGTTTCTACTTTCTACGGGGAACATTTTTTTGTCTATTTTCATAATGTCTATTCTTTAGCATTACTGTAGTTTAATTTCTTTGTTTTTGCCAAATTACTGTTTCGTGGGTATATATATATTTGTGGATTCTAATGATGGAACATGTTGTGACATGTTTGCGGATTGGCCCAACCATAAAAGATCGTCTCCTTCACAGCTTCTGCTACCTCTTCCCCATTTTTTGAACACTGTTCATCATAAAAAAATGTTTTCATTGTACTCCTTGACAGTTCTTTCTGTTATTAACATTTATTTTTCAAATGGGGTCATATTTAATATTGTACAGGATTTAATCCTGAGGAATATCAATTTTCATGGATACATGTAAATTTCAAGTAATTTTGTGTACAAATTTATATCGTACTGTTATATATTTAGCAAATTTTACTGATTGTTAATTTATTTTTTGTTTTATCAGAAGAAGGCATTAAGATAAAACATGTAAGAAATGAAATAGTAAAACATGGTTAAAACTTTGGGAGTTGTTCTCGTTTACGTATTTGACTGTATGATCTAGAAAGAAATACCGGTATGTATTTCAGGCTAGATCCAGCACTGATCCGGCCAGGAAGAGTGGACATAAAGGAGAAGATTGATTATGCCACAGATTACCAACTACAGCAGATGTACCTCAGATTTTACCCAGAGGAGTCGGTGGAGCGAGCAAGAATTTTCTCAGAGTGTGCACGTTCCCTGAACGACAAAATAAGCCTTGCCCAAGTACAAGGACTATTCTTACAGTATAAGTCAGACCCTCAGACCGTTATAGATAATGTAGACCAGCTGATGTTATTATGATGGAAGATGCAACTTTTAGTTTTATATTTTGAAATAAGATTAAATTATATGAAATAAATGTGTGTTGAATCTTTTTTTTTTTTGTCAGGTGGTGATGTAAAGCTCATGCATTGCTTTGCTTGGTATTTACTTATCACCACATTATGTAGGAAGGGTTTTATCTATGCAGTAAGATAACATGCTGGTCTCCAATCAGTTTAATTTGTCAGAAGAAAGACCTGGTTTAGAACTGTTGCATGATTATTCTACCTTTCGCCACCTGAAATTTGGGGATGGGGGAGGGGGCACTTAAATTTTCCTGTCTGTTTATCTGTCTGTCAGCCCAAATTTGTGTCATGCAAATCTCAAAAAGCATTTGACCTAGTCGTGGAACATTATAGGAATGATATTCAGCATGTGAAGCTGTTCATCTTGGGTTCTGTTTGGGAATTCTCTCAGCCTTACCAGAGTTATTGACCTTAAATTAGTATGCATAATGGATCTAAAAGTTAGTGTTGCATGTATCTCAAAAAGTTCTTGACCTAGGGTAATGAGACTTACAGGAATGTTACTGAGCATAATGAAGTTGTGCTCAAGGGATTTATCCCTCTACCCACCCCAATCACTCTACCACCACCCCATTCAACCCCTCTAAAACTGTTTACTATTTCTTTAGTTTCTTGATATTTTGAAGTATTCTGACCCCACTCCATCCTCCCTCCCCAACCACAGCTTCGCATAGTAATATGAAAGTATACATAGTCTTGCACATGTCTTTAACATACCGGTATGACCTTACAGTGACAGTTAATGGAGGCACCATTGGACACACATCTAGTCTGTTTTCTCATTTTTGTGAAACGGTGGCACTAGCTTTGTGAACGAAGTGCGCTTTTAGCCAAATCCTCTCGCCTCCACCCCTTTTCTACTAGAGTAAAATTGTAAAAACTGCAGGAAAAAGGTAATACAGGTTCATATAATCCATTTCTGTTTGTAATGGCAACATTTAGCCATGAATGCACCAAATTACCCCAGTATTTGGTTTATCAAAAATAGTCTACTTGTTAAAAAAATGTACGACCCCTGCTGTTGAATTATATGGCAAATATATGAAGAGCTACTTGAAAAACATTTAACCTCCAATGAAGGCTTGTCCCATTTTTAGCTCGACTATTCTTTGAGCTGTTCTACTCACCCTGGCGTCGTTGGCACACCTTGGTTGTTTTGCATGCAAGTGCGTATAGCTAGCATTTAAAGGCACACAGCTTTGAAACTTATTTTTTTCTTTTTCTAGGTCAATTACCAACCTCACTGGGTCAAGTCACATACCTCTGACATGTATTTTGGGCAAATAATGCCCACATTTTGCATGCAATGTACTATCTGAAAAACTAATGCAGATATTGATTTCAAACTTCATGTGACACTGAGGTTTTAAAACTAGTGATAGTATCAGTCCCAAAACTCTGACATGTTTTTAAACATAAAAACTTCTGGTTAAAGTTTTGCATGCAAGCTACTCTCCAAAACTAATACAGAAACTGGATTGAAATGCTACAGATATTTTAACATTTAAGGTAATATTCCTGCTTCTGGGACAACAATTCGAATAGTTGAGATTGGCTGTAATATGGACAGCTTGTTTAGTAGGGAGTTCACTATGACCTTGACCTTTTACAAAAATACAATAGCAGTCATCTGCTGAACACAGGCAATAATCGTACGGAGATTGAGGAATGAAGGCCAAAGCATCCCTTAGTTATTAAGCTGAAAGCGGTTCTGGTTTTGAGGTCACTGTAACATCAACCTTTGGCCTACAGACTCAGTAGCAATCATCAGAATCCAAATGGTCATCTGACGGACAGACCGACAAGGAGCAGAACAATATACCCTCTTCTTTATAGGGGGTGGGGGGATAGTAAACTGATAATAGTTTTAAAGCAACACAAAAAGGGTCTAAATTTTTCAAATTTTAAGCTCTTTAATACTTTTACACTACTTTCTGCTAACTTGGCAAAAAAAAAGAAGTTATGGAAACATATTCTTTCAGGTATACAAGGGCTCTAGATAGTTAAAACTCAGTCATTGACAGACTTGAGGATGCAGTTCAATTTCCTAGAAACTACGAGATTTTCAACTGCTGCCCTTCATCAGGAACATAATGACCTCTAGATTGATACCGTCCTTGTAATACAAGATCACTCTTCTGTAAAACCATTTTATTTCTTCTGCTGGGAAATTAATTTGTTGATTTCAACATATCAAGATTTTTGCCAATTTCACTAGGATTTAATTGCGTGGAGTCACGAATATTAGTCCTCTGTGAATATTTATGATTTCACAGTATGTCAACCTAATTTGCAGACAATATATGGGAGTGCAAGTTTACAGATAAAAAGCATCAAAACAGTTTGTTGTTAAGTTCAATAACAGTTATTTTCTCACAAAGAACAAGGGCTTTATACAAACAAAATGGTTTAAGATAGTAGCAAACACATTCTCATCTTTTAGCTTTAATGAAGTTGTCAGATATGATCCACCAGATATGCAAAATTACAAAAATATTCAAACATGATCAGAAATAAATTTTTTCTCGTGCAACAAAAATACAATTTTTGGTAAAATCTCATGGAATAGATTCGGTATCTAGAAAAATACAAATAAAGATTACTGCTGAAACATACAATATAAGATATCTTCAAGCTAACATCAAAAGCAGGTATCAAAACAGGTGATTCATTAGTTTGTTCAACTAGGCCATTCACCAGTGTACCACACCATAACAGTGTAAACATGTTTAACTTAGTGACCCAGTTTTTGACACCACATGACCCAGTTTCAAACTCGTCTGAGTTTTCAAGGAGATAAACATTCTTACCAAGTTTCATGAAGATTGGAGCAAAAATGTGGCCTCTAGAGTGTAAACAAGACTTTTCTTCAATTTGGCCCAGTGACCTAGTTTTTTACCCAACCTGACCCAATTTTTAACCGTCCAAAATTTCATGGAGGAAAAATATTCTGACCAATTTTTATTAAGATTGGACCAAAAATGTGGCCAGAGTGCAAACAAGCATTTTCTTTGATTTGACCTAATGACCTAGTTTTTGACCTAACATGACCCAGATTAGAACCCATCCATGACTTCATGAAAACAAACATTCTGACAAAGTTCCTTGAAGATTGGAGCAAACAAGTGGCCATTAGAGTGTAAACAAGCTTTTCCTTTGATTTTACCAAGTGACCTGGTTTCTGACCCTACATGACCCAGATTCGAAATCTTATAAAACTTCATGATACCAAACATTCTGACCATGTTTTATGAAGATTGAATCATAAATGTGGCCCCTAGAGTGTAAACGAGCTTTTTCTTTGATTTGACCTAGCTTTTGAACCCACATGACCCAGATAAAAACTCGTCCGAGAATTAATGGAGACAAACATTCTGACCAAGTTTCATGCACATCAGATGAAAAATGCAGCCCCTATTTCATACACAAGGTTTATCTTTGATTTGACCAGGTGACCTAATTTTTGAACCCAGATTAACCATATTCGAACCTGAACTAGATTTCATCAAGTAGATCATTCTGATCAAATTTCACGAATATTCATTGAAAAATGCAGCCCCTATTGCACACACAGTTTTTCTTAGATTTGGCCGAGTGACCTAGTTTGAATCTGGGTCATGTGGGATCAAAAAAATTCTCATGAGTTTCATACCTAAAATGTGGTCTCGTGTTAACAAGATTTTCCTTTGATCTTGCCTAGTGACCTAGTTTTTGACCCCACATGACCCAGATTCAAACTTGGCCTAAAGATCATCAATATAAACATGATGACCAAGTTTCATGAAGATAGGGTCATAAATGTGGCATCTCGAGTGTTAACAAGCTTTTCCTTTGATTTGACCAGGTGACCTAGTTTTTGACCCGACATGACCCAGATTCAAACTTGTCCTACAGATCATCAAGATAAACATTCTAAGTTTCATGAAGATGGGGTCAAAAATGCGGCCTCTAGAGTGTTAACAAGATTTTCCTTTGATCTAGCCTGACCTATTTTTTGACCCCACATGACCCAATTTCAAATCTGACCTAGAGATCATGAAGACAAATATTCTGACCAAGTTTCATAAAGATTGGGTCATAAATGTGGCCTCTAGAGTGTTAACAAGCTTTTCCTTTGATTTGACCAGGTGACCTGGTTTTTGACCCCACATGACCCATATTCAAACTTGTCATACAGATCATCAAGATAAACATTCTAAGTTTCATGAAGATAGGGTCATAAATGTGGCCTCTAGAGTGTTAACAAAATTTTCCTTTGATCTAGCCTGACCTAGTTTTTGACCCCACATGACCCAGTTTCAAACTTGACCTAGAGATCATCAAGACAAATATTCTGACCAAGTTTCATAAAGATTGTGACAAAACTGGAGCCTCTAAAGTGATAACAAGGCAAATGTTTACGCACGATGGAAAGGACAATGACCAGTCACAATAGTTCACCTTGAGCACTTCATGCTCTGGTAATCTAAAAATGGTCAGACTGTCAATGAATCAATATATAAATACAATACAAAAGTTAGTCTAAATGGTTAAACAAACAGATGTTGGGTAATAGTTTTAACATTACTCCAGAAACTTGCTCATATTTCATATTACAATTCTGTATGTACATTTATAGATAAGGGGAGCAATTTTGTCAAACAGTGTTTGTTGGGTTAATAGGTATTATGGTGGCTTTCCAACTTTGATGGTGGAGGAAGACCCCAGGTGCCCCTCCATGCATTATTTCATCGCAGGCAGGCACCTGGGTAAAACCACTGACCTTCCTTAAGCCAGCTGAATGTCTTCCTCGCATGAAGAATTCAACGCCCCAAGAGAAGCTCTAACCTACATCATTAAGGGGCAAGTGAGTTGAAGTCAGCGACCTAAACCACTTGGCCACAAAGGCCACTTTTGTCAAACAAGACAGTTTCATAGTTGTTTACCTAATTTTGGGGACAGTTTTTGACACAAGAATTTTTCACAAATGAAAATTTTCCTCAGTGACCACATGCATTCTCTGACTGCTGTTTGTTCTACTGTGCATGATGTAGAAGAATCAGTTCTCAGAAAGTTATGTTAATAAAGACACTTTTAATTTAATAGGGGCCTCCGTGGCCGAGTGGTTAAGGTCGATGACTTCAAATCACTTGCCCCTCATCGATGTGGGTTCGAGCCTCACTCGGGGCGTTGAATTCTTCATGTGAGGAAGCCATCCAGCTGGCTTACGGAAGGTCGGTGGTTCTACCCAGGTGCCCGCTCGTGATGAAATAATGCACGAAGGGGCACCTGGGGTCTTCCTCCACCATTAAAAGCTGGAAAGTCGCCATATGACCTATCATGTGTCGGTGCGACGTTAAATCCAACAAAATAAAATAAATTTAATTTAATTATAAAAGAAAATTTAAAACCATAAAACAAACAGCATATTCCTTAAACTAAAACCATCCTAAACTGAAGAAATGATAGTAATATCAATGTACATTGCACTTGTAACATTTTTTAGTGTGTTAACTGTATGAACTCCTTGCATTGAGTTTAACGCCTCATCAAAATAATTCATCATGTCAAACTTAACACGATAATTCCTCCTTATGTTGAGTCAGTTAAAACACCCTTTAAAATGAGAACTTTGGGTTCAGATGTACAAAACAGTCTTTTAAATGAGCTATGATAAAGCTCTGACCTCTGATTTAGTTTTGATAAATGCTGTTTAATTTCTATTTCATGCTAAAATCATGCAAGAATTTAAGATCTTTTAAGATTTGAGCTGTGCCAAGGGAAAACCAACATAGTGGGTTTGCGACCAGCATGGATCCAGACCAGCCTGCGCATCCGTCTCGGATGCGCAGTCTGGTCAGGATCCATGCTGTTCGCTAACAGTTTTTCCAATTCCAATAGGCTGTAAAAGCTGTTCTGGATCCATGCTGGTCGCAAACCCACTATGGTTGGTTTTCTCATGGCACGGCTCATTTGTTCATTATTATGCTTATTATGCTCATTTGGTCCCCAATCAACTCAGACTACAGTCTAGCACACCTAGTCATCTGTTCTTCTTCAGTCCTGGCGATGTCTGGACAGCCATTTCTGACATCTGAACATTTTTTCGTCGAATAGCTTTCCTCCTCTTTGGTGCAGGAGATCCAGCTGGAATGAGAAGCATTATCCAGATATCATGACTGATTTCACTTATAACCATTGACTTTTTCACATTTGTCTATTAATATTAAGCAAAGTTCTAGATTTCATATGTAGTTGTTTAAGCACAATTATTTGCCAACATTCTTATATTATATTGTTGAATCCACTCCTTATGATTGGTATTTCCATACTTGTCTATTAAACCAAGTTCAAGATTTCCAAAGCACACAGTCACTAAAACTGTGACTGTAAAATGTTTCAATTGCTCCAGGTTTAGTATATCAAAATTACAAAAAAACTGTGATGAAAGTATTAGAACAAAATGCTTAAAAAGACAAAAAGCTATGCAGAATTCCAACTACATGTAATCATGAACTACATGTAATCATGTAAAACAAATTGAATATTTTCACCTGTCAGGACGAAAACTTTCTTGTACAACCCCTGATAAAAATTCATACAATGATATACCTTCATTTATCTGTTTTAGAAAATAAATATCTGAAGACTGACACACAACTTCCAATAAAACTTTTGTTTTATCCTGAAAACTTAAGAACATGGTCAAGATGGCCAAAGATATCTCTTCCACTTTAAAAGTTAACAACAAAATTCTGGAAGAGGAATCTATTCTTCAGATTTTCAAGGGCCATGATGTAAGTAGATCTAGTCTTGCCCCTTGGAACCATGTTCAAGCGAGTTTTTAGCAAGTGCTATCAGAGGTGACCGTGCACTCAACTATTTCGATGCTGGACATGGAAATAGACAAATTTTAGGAAACTAGAGCTATCACTGGAGTGACTAATACCCACGCAATATAGCTTTTCCAGATGGAAAGGAACAGTTTATGTGTGAAGTTTCTGAATTGACAAGATGAATTCATATCAATGAAGAATTTTGGTGGTATGATTGCCTCCCACCTTTGTCCATCCCAGAAAAAATGTCGCACATCTCTACACTTCATGGACCCTGTCATATATGATGTTGATGATGATGTGAAACAAATAGTTTTATTTATGAAAAATTTAATATTGGTGCAAGAGTTATGGCCCTTTTATCATATGATGTGGATGATGATGTGGTACAACTATTCTAAGTTTGAATCAAATCCGCGATAAAGTGAAAGTGCATAAAAACATTCACCTGAAATTTTAAGTACAAGAGGACCATGATGGTCCTGAATCGCTCACCTCTTCCCACATGACCCAGTTTTGAGTATAATGTCGATTTTCTATTATTTGACATAGTGACCTAGTTTTTGAGCTCATGTGACCCAGTTTTGAACTTGACCTAGATATTATCAAGATAAAAATTCTGACCAATTTTCATGAAGATCCATTGAAAAATATGGTCTCTAGAGAGGTCACAAGGTTTTTCTATTATTTGACCTATTGACCTAGTTTTCGAAGGTATGTGACCCTGTTTTGAACTTTACATAGATATCATCAAGGTGAACATTCTCACTAATTTTCATGAAGATCTCATGAAAAATATGGCCTCTAGAGAGGTCACAATTTTTTTTTTATTTTTATACCTACTGGCCTAGTTTTTGACCGCACGTGACCCAGTTTCGAAACTGACCTAGATATCATCAAGGTGAATATTCAGATCAATTTTCATGAAGATCCATTGAAAAATATGGCCTCTAGAGAGGTCAAAAGATTTTAATAATTTTAGACCTACTGACCTAGTTTTTGATAGCAGTTGACCCAGTTTCAAACTTGACCTAGATATCATCAAGATGAACATTCAGACCAACTTTCATACAGATCCACTGAAAAGTATGGCCTTTAGAGAGGTCACAAGGTTTTTTTATTATTTGACCTACTGACCTAGTTTTTTAAGGCACATGACCCAGTTTCAAACTTGACCTAGATATCATCAAGGTGAACATTCTGACCAATTTTTATGGAGATCCATTCACAAGTATGGCCTCTAGAGAGGTCACAAGGTTTTTCTATTTTTAGACCTACTCACCCAGTTTCTAACCGCACATGACCCTGTTTCGAACTTGACCTAGATATCATCAAGATGAACATTCGGACCAATTTTCATACAGATCCCATGAAAATATGGCCTTTAGAGAGGTCACAAGGTTTTTCTATTATTTGACCTACTGACCTAGTTTTTGATGGCATGTGACCCACTTTCGAACTTGACCTAGATATCATCAAGATGAACATTCTGACCAACTTTCATACAGTTCCCATGAAAAATATGGCCTCTAGAGAGGTCACAAGGTTTTTCTATTATTTGACCTACTGACCTAGTTTTTGATGGCACGTGACCCACTTTCGAACTTGATCTAGATATCATCAAGATGAACAGTCTGACCAATTTTCATGAAGATCTCATGAAATATATGGCCTCTAGAGAGGTCACAAGGTTTTTCTATTTTTAGCCCTACTGACCTAGTTTTTGACCGCACGTGACCCAGTTTCAAACTTGACCTAGATATCATCAAGATGAACATTCAGACCAACTTTCATACAGATCCCATGAAAAATATGGTCTTTAGAGAGGTCACAAGGTTTTGCTATTATTTGACCTACTGACCTAGTTTTTGATGGCACTTGATCCAGTTTCGAACTTGACCTAGATATCATTAAGGTTAACATTCTGACCAATTTTCATGAAGATCTTGTGAAATATATGACCTCTAGAGAGGTCACAAGGTTTTTCTATTTTTAGACCTACTGACCTAGTTTTTGACATCAAAATTAACATAAAATTCTAAGTATAAAGGGGGCATAAGTCATGAAAAATTGGTGTAAGAGTTATGGATCTTGTGTCATATGATGTGGGTGATGATAGAATAACTGTTTTAAGTTTGAAGCAAATTCACCCAGTAATAACAAAGATAAAGAGAAAGTGCATCAACACTTTAACCAAGGTGCAGATGTGGATGTCGACGCCGGGTCGAGTAGGATAGCTCTCCATACTTCATACAGTCAAGCTAAAAAGATGTAATATATGAGCCAGAGTTATTGCCCTTGTGTCATACTGTGAGTGATAATACTGAATCTGGATCAAATTTATAAAGTATACAGTGGAAGCACATTGAAATTTTAAGCTGAAAGTCCGAGTAAAATGTGTGCATAATTCATGAAATACTGGTGCAAGAGTAATAGCTCTTGTGTCATGTAGTGTGAGTGATTGTGTGAAACAACTTTTAAGTTTGATTCAAATCCATTTAATAATAAACAAGATATTTAGTGAAAGTGCTTTTAAATTTCAACCTGAAATTCTGAGTAAAGAAAGGGCATAATTCACCAAAAACTTTTGTCAGACTTGCAGCTCTTGTATGACACTGCTTGTGATGAGGAACAACATTATTTATGTCCGAAGAAAATCCAGAAAGTGATAAGACAGATAAAGTAAAAGTACATCAAAACTTCAACTAAGCTCTGGACACAGGCACCATGGGGAGTAGGATGGCTCTCTGGATTCTTTGTACTTCCGAGATTAAAGATGAATACTAGCAATCAGTACTACTGTATAAAAGATGTTCATAGCATTTCTACTTAAATTTCAGATTAAAACTTAACACTAGCAATCAGTATTACTGTCTTAAAAATGTTCATGGTATTTCTTCTTAAATTTTGACAACAAAAACATTGCCCTTGATGATATATATTTGTAAGTTTTACCTGTTGGTGAAGTTACTCTCTTAGCTGTTCCGTTCACTGACCTTCCTGCTACAGGCGAAGCAATAGGTGACAATGTCCCTGCTATCGCCTTTGCTCCAACTGCACGTGCCTTTCCTGCCGCTGGAGATTTAGGTGTTCTGGCTAGTGGTGACCTTGCTTCTGTCTTCTTTCCAGTTTTCTTTGCTGCAGATGTTGGAGTTGCTCTGGCTAGCTGTTTAGGAGTTGCGAGTTTTGTTTTTTGTGCAGTTGTTTTAGGTGTAGCTCTTTGCACAGTTGTTTTAGGTGTAGCTCTTTGCACAGCTGTTTTAGGTGTTGCGGGTCGGGACCCGGCTTTTGGAGTACCTGGTTTTGGTGATGCAGCTCTGGCTTTCATTTTTATCACAGGTTCATCTGGCTCCGAGTCCTTTAGTTGCCTTTTTACACCTTTCTTAAGAATAGAAAATTTAGATATTATTAACATTCTGACCAAGTATGAACATTGGATAGGATCTACTCATGTCAGAGTCAATTTTCACAATTTTAAGTAGTTCAAGGGCCATAACTCAACAGTCACTGGGACAATATGGATAGTTATCGAAATTGTTTACGATATGTCCATAAATATTGAGACCAAGTTTGGTGACAATGGATAAAACAACAATGTCCAAGTTAGTCAGCAGACACTGTCAATTTGAGTAATTCTAGGGCCATAACTCCAGAAAGACTTAGAGCATCCAGCTGGTTATTGAACTTTGCCGTTAAATTTTGCCCATTCTGACCAGGTTTGGCGAATATTGGATAAACTGGTCAAGTTGGTGGATACTATCAACTGTCAAAATTTTGAGTTATTCAAGGGCTATAAATTCCAAAGAGACTTAGAGAATCCATCTGGTTATCAAACATGGCAGAGATATTATATATCTAGGAACATTATGACCAAGTTTGGTGAACACTGGCCAAGAACAACTCTAGAGCACAGACACAGTCAATTTTCAGTAATTCATGGGCCATAACTCCAAAAAGAATCGGAGAATCCAGCTGGTTATCAAACCTGAAAGAGATATAACATCCAGAAACATTATGACTAAGTTTGGTGAACACTGGACAACAACTTCCCTAGTCAGGGAGCGGACATGGTCAATTTTCAGTTATTCATGGGCCATAACTCCAAAGAGACTTGGAGAATCCAACTGGTTATCAAATCTGGCAGGGATATTACATCCAGAAACATTATGACCAAGTTTGGTGAACACTGGACAAGAACTACTCTAGTTGGAGAGCATACACTGTCAATTTTAATTTTTAGTAATTCAATGGCAATAACTCCAAAGTCATTTTGCAAATCAGGATTGTTATCAATCTTGGCCAAGATATTACCCTAATAAACACTTTGGCCATTTTTAGTGAATATTGGATAAGTTAGAGAGTTAACAACTTTAGTGGACAAAGCCTGCCAGCCACTTCTAGTGATTGCTTTTTGTTTGTTTGTTTGTTTGTTTGTTTGTTTTGGGTTTAACGCCGTTTTCAACAGTATTTCAGTCATGTAACGGTGGGCAGTTAACCTAACCAGTGTTCCTGGATTTTGTACCAGTACAAACCTGTTCTCCGCAAGTAACTGCCAACTTCCCCACATGAATCAGAGGTGGAGGACTAATGATTTCAGACACAATGTTGTTTATCAAATAGTCACGGAGAACATACGCCCCGCCCGAGGATCGAACTCACGACCCCACGATCCGTAGACCGACGCTCTACCTACTGAGCTAAGCTGGCGGGCTTCTAGTGATTGCACTTTATGTCATGTTTCACAGGTGTATAAAAAGCAATAACAGATTCCTGTATAACATTTGTTTGAAAGAAACTTTTATGCTGGAAATTAGTCTATTCCAAGTTGTGGCCAGTTCAAATTGATTTAAAAACCATGTTACAGAGGTATTTTCAAAATTCAATTTTTACCTGGAACAGATTAGGCCATCAAAGGAACCGTTATTACCAAAATGGTAAACAAACACCTATAATTATAGTGTCTTACTTTCGGTGGGGCCTTCCCTGAAGTGCCTGCTATTGGAAGTGCCAGCTTCCACTGGTCCTTGACCCCAAGGCTAGCAAGACCCTTCTGGAAGAGTTCCCGCATCTTATTATAGTTAGGCTTGTCATCATAACTTATGTTCTTAACCATTGTAAGATAAGATGATATTTCAGCTGAAACAAGAAATCAATAAGCATATATTTTAAGGAACAAGTATATGAGCTGCGCCATGAGAAAACCAACATAGTGTATTTGCGACCAGCATGGATCCAGACCAGCCTGCGCATCCGCGCAGTCTGGTCAGGATCCATGCTGTTCACTAACATTTTATCTGATTGCAACAGGCTTTGAAAGCGAACAGCATGGATCCTGACCAGACTGGTCTGGATCCATGCTGATCGCAAATACACTATGTTGGTTTTCTCATGGAACAGCTCAATGTCATTTTAGGTCATTTTAAATCAACCCCAGTAGCTCAGTTGATAGAGCACAGCAGTAGCAAACATGGGGTCTACAGTTCCACAATAATGCCTGCAGTGTTCTCTGTAATGAGTTAGATTTTTAACCCTTACCATGCTAAATTTCTTTAATGAACTTGTCCATTTTACAATTTGGACAGTACCATTAACTGTTAAAAGGGGTGCTTACCAAAAAGATAGTGGCTGAATAGCGAACAGTGCAGATCATGATCTACACTGGTCGCAAAGGCAGAATCAATCGTGTCCAGCATGATAAGGGTTAATTGTCTGTTTTTGATTTAGTTTAGGTCACACCGAAACAAGTGTCATATGACGACTTTTCCAGCTTTTGATTGTGAAAACACCAGGTGCCTTTCCCAGCATTATTTCAAGCATGGGCGAGCATCTGGGTAGAATTGCAACCTGTCATATGTCAGCTGGATAGCTTCCTCACATGAAGAATTCTACATCCAAAGCTAGGTTTCAAGCTCACATCAGTGCGGAGCAAGTGATTCGAAGTCAGGAACCTTTACCACTGGGCCACAGAAGTCCTCTGATTCACAGGACAAGTCATCTGACCTATTAGTAATTTGATTAATGTGCAGAAGTTGTCAGTTACTTGTGGAGAACTAATTAGTACTGGAACATACAGTAATATAGAAACACAAGTTAGGTTGAGAGACCACGTTTACATAATCTAACCAATGCAGAACAAGAGCTGTCTCCATAGGATGACACATGTCCCCGATGGCACTTTGAATGAATAGTTATGGCCGATGTTAGAGTATAGGACCTTTGACCTACGGAGCTGGGTCTTGCTTGTGACACGTCGTCTTACTGTGTCACACATTCATGTATAGTTATTCTAAAATCCATGCATGAATGACAAAGATATGGACCAGACATGCCCATCAATGCACTATCATGAAAAATGACCTTTAACGTCTAAGTGTGACCTTGACCTTTGAGCTACGAACCTTGGTCTTGCATGTGACACGTCGTCTTACTGTGGTACATATTCATGCCAAATTATTTGAAAATCCATCCATCGATGACAAAGGTATGGACCGGACACGCCCATCAATGCACTATCCTTAAACGTCTAAGTGTGACCTTGACCTTTGAGCTACGAACTGGGTCTTGCGCACGACATGTCGTCTTATAGTGGTACACATTCATGCCAAGTTATTTGAAAATCCATCCATCGATGACAAAGATATGGGCCGGACACGCCCATCAATGCACAATCCTTTAACGTCTAAGTGTGACCTTGACCTTTGAGCTACGGACCTGGGTCTTGCGCGCGACACGCCATCTTACTGTGGTACACACTTATGCCAAGTTATTTGAAAATCCATCCATCGATGACAAAGATATGGACCAGACACGCCCATCAATGCACTATCCTTTAATGTCTAAGTGTGACCTTTACCTTTGAGCTACTGACCTGGGTCTTGCGTGCGACACGTCGTCTTACTGTGGTACACATTCATGTCAAGGTGTTTGAAAATCCATCCATTGATGACAAAGATATGGACCGGACACAAAAATTGCGGACAGACTGACAGACCGACAGACAGACGGTTCAAAAACTATATGCCTCCCTTTGGGGGCATAAAAATAGTGTCAAAATCTGTATTAAATATACAAATATATCTCATCTGTGTAACATACACAGAACTGTAAAGACTGCAGTCTTAGAAAATTTTATTTTTTAATTGGATTTACAGATACCACAAAATTTAGGTCATGCAATAACTTTTCTTTAGCTTAAATGCCAGAACCCATCAAACCTTCATTTCAAGCACAGTCCCCATTTAAAAGACTTTGATACTGGCAGATTTAACACACAAAGCTCTTTTTTCGTAATGTTCTTCTCATGTACAAAATAAAAATAAACTTGTAGCACCAGTGTTGAACGGAATATTGTCATAACTCGTATTAAAGAAGGAGTAACAAGTTTTCCATTCAGTCCTTGAAATACAGTCTTAAGATATAGCGATTTTTCTGTCTCTATTACCTGGCGCACCTCCTTTAGGAAAACATTTCTTCATCAAACCTGGAATATCATTCATGCCTCTGAAAAGATAAAATCCAATAAAATCATAAACAACTGGAAAAAACCCCACTTAGAAGTAAACTTTTACTGCATTCACATGGTATCTCCTTAATCTAATTTCCAGCAAAAATTGCATTATGAAATCTATATAAGTATTGTGACATTTCCATAAAATTCTAACTACTTATTGGTAACTAAAAATTTCTTGCCTAGTTTTTAAGCCCCACTCAAAGAAGGTCTGACGTATCGCAACACAGGATCCATGCTGTTCGCTTTCAAAGCCTATTGCAATTAGAGAAACTGTTAGCGAACAGTATGGATCCTGACCAGACTGCGCAAATGCGCAGGCTGGTCTGGATCCATGCCGGTCGCAAACGCACTATGTTGGTTTTCTCATGGCGTGGCTCATTTCATGCTGGGTAGAACCACCAGCTCTGCAAGCTACCTGGGCAGCTTCCTCACACAAACTAGAACTGTCACAGGAGTGACTCATACCCCCACCATACGGTCTTGTCACAGAAGAATGGCAATCATAAGGAATCTTAAAAATACTTTGGAGTACTTCATCCTGGGCTTCCACATATAAGTAATACTAGTATAATACTAGTATAGTAATACTAGTATAATACTAGTATAGTAATACTAGTAAATATATTAAATCTCTAATATTAGAGATACACTAAAAGTGAATAAAAAAAAATGTCTTACCGACCCATGTTACCACAGAAAAATGTTTTTATTTTTTACATAGGACTTATAATAAAGAAGTTAGAAAAATACCTAAAATATTGAAAATCTAAAAATAGGATTTCTAAAAATAGACTAATTCCTGGAATTTAAGGGGAAGAAACTCAGTACAAAGGTTAAAAAAAGGTTACTTCCCTTTGGCTCTAAGCCAATCAGAATGAGATATAGTGAAAATACATCAAAATTAACCTTAAATTCTAGGTAAAAGGGGACACAATTCAAGAAAAATAGTGTCAGAGTTATGCACCTTGTGTCACATGATGTGGGTGATGAGGTGGAACATCTATTTTAAGTCTGAATCAAATCCATTCAGTAGTAATTGAGATATAGTGAAAATACATCAAAATTAACCTTAAATTCTAAGTAAAAAGGGGCATAATTCATGAAAAATTGGTGTCAGAGTTATGCACCTTGTGTCACATGATGTGGGTGATGAGGTGGAACATCTATTTTAAGTTTGAATCAAATCCATTTTGTAATAATTGAGATATAGTGAAAATACATCAAAATCAACCTTAAATTTAAAGTAAAAGGGGACATAATTCATAAAAAATTTATGTCAGAGTTAAGCACCTTATGTCACATCGTCTGGGTGATGAGGTGGAACAACTATTTTAAGTTTGAATCAAATCCATTTTGTAATAACTGAGATATAGTGAAAATACAACAAAATTAACCTTAAATTCTAAGTAAAAGGGGACATAATTCATGAAAACTTGGTGTAAGAGTTATGCACCTTGTGTCACATGATGTGGGCACATGATGTGGGTGATGAGGTGGAACATCTATTTTAAGTTTGAATCAAATCCATTCAGTAGTAACTGAGATAAAGTGAAAATACATCAAAATCAACCTTAAATTCTAAGTAAAAAGGGGCATAATTCATAAAAAAATGGTGTCAGAGTTATGCACCTTATGTCACATGATGTGGGTGATGAGGTGGAACATCTATTTTAAGTTTAAATCAAATCCATTCAGTAATAATTGAGATATAGTGAAAATACAACAAATTAACCTTAAATTCTAAGTAAAAGGGGACATAATTCATGAAAACTTGTTGTCAAGAGTTATGCACCTTGTGTCACATGATGTGGGTGATAAGGTTTAACATGTATTTTAAGTTTGAATCAAATCCATTTGGTAATAACTGAGATAATAGATTTCGGGACGCGACGGGACGGGACGCGACGGGACGCGACAAACGCGACAAAACTGACTCCTATATACCCCCCTCAAACATGTTTGGTGGGGGTATAAAAATTCTACATCCCAGGCAGGGTTTCAAACTCACAGATGTGGTGGAAAAGTGACTTGATGTCAGTGAACTTTAACTACTGACCAAAGAAGGCTCTTCACTTTGAACATTGATCATTATGAGTCAAGCAAATGTACTATCTTTGAGTCAAACAATATTCACTGAAATACAAGCTTTTTTTCATGATCACCGAAATTAAATCAAAATTTAATCATACTTTATCTTAGCATCCCTGACATAGTTTTTGTCTGCTAATTTGTCTTCCCACGGTAGTCTCCCACATAGCCACTGTAACAAACAATATCCTAGAATCTCCATGTCACCTCTCCGTGACCCATCTGAAAAAAATTAACTGAAGTTTTGTTAAAAAGATCAATGCAGTTATATTTAAGTGTTATTTTTCTGGAGATCTGATAAATATAATTATTTCTGTTGAATCTTTACCTTTACATGCATTTTCAAAATCAGAATGGCAATAACTGGTATGCACAAGAGTTAAGTATTTACCAACTATAACCATTTTTGTCCTAATTGCCATTCCGCAAGAGAATATTTTTTTATATATGTAGTCATACAAGATTTGACGGAGTTAATATGCTATGCAAAAGTTGGGGACTTTTATCCATCAGTTATAACAAACTCGTGCGAAAGATCTGAACACAACTAGGCACTCTCTGTGGGAGCAAACTCAAGTATACTATCTCACTTACCTACACCCTTGTGAGCGTCTGTTGAAGTAAACTCGACTGTACCATCATGTGCTTTCCGAGGATCTTCCTTGTAGTCTTTATGTGTTCCCCCTGGTGCATACTTCGCTGCTAGACCAAAGTCAACCAAATGTATCTGTCATAACAATGTTATTAATGTAATGTGCTTGGTTGCGGCTCGTGTGATTTCACTTTTTGAAATTTTATACTTCACACATATTTACAAACTTTTTAGAAGAATTAGGAAGGACTATCTACAAAGGCTATCATGTTTGCAATACATATTTTTGAAAGTAGAACTCAAAATTTCAAATAATTGCTAGGTATATTTTAAAATAGATACAACGTGTTAGTTTCATAACAAGTTGTGAAAACATTAATTTAATAAGTGACTAATTTTTCTTGGATTTCGTTGTTGAGTCAATGGATGATATTAAATCCCAATAAGAAAAGTAAAATTAGGTAATCGGTATATGTTTTAAAGCTAAAACTAATAAATTCATATCCCCATGAAAAAGCCATTAAATTAAACCATGAAATTACTTATATAACAGTATTTCATTACCTCGCCTGTCTAGATAAGTATGTTAGACACACAATTATGACATAACATATAGAGGATATTTGTTTGTTTTAGTGTAAGATCGAAATATATTTCACCGAGTGAACACTATAATGCAATATTTTCACGAGTGGCGCAGTCACAAGTGAAAATGTAAATTATGGTGTTCACGACTGAGATATATTTCGATCTTACACTGGAACAAACAAATTTTCTATTTATTTTATGCATTTTTAATGTTTTTAACCAAATTATATTCAGTTTGTCCGCGCAATGTCACGTGCATCGCATCATAATGTCATAATGCCGTGACGTCAGGATGTCTTTGTAGAACAAGAGGACCATGATGGTCCTGAATCGCTCACCTGTTCCCACATGACCCAGTTCTGAGTATGACGTCGTTTTTTTCTATTATTTGACATAGTGACCTAGTTTTTGAGCTCATGTGACCCGGTTTAGAAACTGACCTAGATATCATCTAGATAAAAATTCTGACCAATTTTCATGAAGATCAATTGAAAAATATGGCCTCTAGAGAGGTCAAAAGATTTTTCTAATTTTAGACCTACTGACCTAGTTTTTGACCACAGCTGACCCAGTTTCAAACTTGACCTAGATATCATCAAGATGAACATTCAGACCAACTTTCATACAAATCCCATGGAAAGTATGGCCTCTAGAGAGGTCACAAGGATTTTTTATTATTTGACCTACTGACCTAGTTTTTGATGGCACGTCACCCAGTTTCAAATTTGACCGAGATATCATCAAGGTGAACATTCTGACCAATTTTCATGAAGATCCGTTTAAGGGTATGGCCTCTAGAGAGGTCACAAAGTTTTTCTATTTTAAGACCTACTGACCTAGTTTTTGATCGCAGTTGACCCAGTTTCAACCTTGACCTATATATCATCAAGATAAACATTCAGACCAATTTTCATACACATCCCATGAAAAATATGACCTCTAGAGAGGTCACAAGGTTTTTTCATTATTTGACCTACTGACCTATTTTTTGATGACACATAGCCCACTTTCGAACTTGACCTAGATATCATCAAGATGAACATTCAGACCAATCTTTATGAAGATCCATTCATAAGTGTGGCCTCTAGAGAGGTCACAAGGTTTTTCTATTTTTAGACCTACTGACCTAGTTTTTGAATGCACCTGACCCAGTTTCGAACTTGACCTAGATATCATCAAGATGAACACTCAGACCAACTTTCATACAGATCCCATGAAAAATATGGCCTTTAGAGAGGTCACAAGGTTTTTTTTTATTTGACCTACTGACCTAGTTTTTGAAGGCACGTGACCCAGTTTCAAAACTGACCTAGATATCATCAAGGTGAACATTCTGACCAATTTTAATGAAGATCTTGTGAAATATATGGCCTCTAGAGAGGTCACAAGGTTTTTCTATTTTTAGACCTACTGACCTAGTTTTTGACCGCATGTGACCCAGTTTCGAACTTGACCTAGATATCATCAAGGTGAACATTCTGACCAACCTTCATAAAGATCTCATGAAAAATGTGACCTCTAGAGTGGTCACAAGCAAAAGTTTACGCACGCACGGACTAACGGACGAACAACGGACGCTGCGCAATCACAAAAGCTCACCTTGTCACTTTGTGACAAGTGAGCTAAAAACTATAAATAGTTCTATTACGTTTCCTGATTTCTTTTACTTTTAATCATGATAAAATGTAAATGTAAATAATCCTTTTATTATTTTTTTACATCTTTACGTTTACTGAAGAAATTTTTGCAAGGAAATTCCTATCATTTATAATTCATATCATTTCGCATTCAAATGTAGTTCCGTAACAGTGAAAAATAAAAATGATATTTTTACTGTTTGAAACAGTGAAAATATCAATTTTATTTCACTGATAAATTTCAGTATTTCACAGAAGAGCATAAAATAAATACTTCTACTACACTAATCAGATCCATTTTCTATAAATTTGACTTTTATGTATTAGCAACTGTATCACACAAATTTACATAATACATAATCCAAAAATAAACTGCTGGTATTATACCATTTATAACCAAAACAAAAATATTTACCGAGTCAACATCTGTTTTTCCATTTTTATATCCAAGAAGACAATTAGAGGCTTTAATGTCAGCATGTATATAGTGATTTTCATGTAGATATTCCAGGGAATCTATCTGCAATATGAAATTTATAAAGATTAAGCACATAATTATATTGTTTTACTAGTGTTGTAATGCTTAATCCCAATCTTGACGCATCAGAGATAAACTGTTCCTGTCAGATGTGATCGTCAACAAAAATTTTCATCATTGACAAATTCATGTCATAAGAATGTCCTAAAGTTAAGTTTCATATCTAATAGTATACTACTCTTGTAAATTTATGAAAATTTAAAATTGTCATAAACAGAATTATGAAATATTCAACATCAGCAAAAAATACAGGAGTATTGATAGCTGCATTGTCTTAATCCAGGAGAGTAGCTGTTTGGAATAATTTTGGCCACGAGAGATATACAGTTGAAACTCGGTATCTCGAAATTCAAGGGATCAAGCGTTTTACTTCGAGATGACCGAAATGATATTTTGTGTTAAGGTTTTTGGGGGGGAGACTTGAAAATGTCTTCAAGACAATTCCGAAATAAGAGAGATCGAGTTTCAACTGTGCGTTAATCATAACTAACATTCTGTCTATTAAACTGTGTACTGATTAATCAACTCTAAAATTTTGACTCCATACACATTGTGATAACAATATCCACAGACAATTTTACCACCAACAAACTACAAATTTCTTACCATCCTCAGTGCTAGAGCATACACTGTCTGTTTAGAGAACATTTTACCAGCGGCCTCAAACACTTTCTGTAGGTCTGTACTAAACCTTTCCATCACCATAAACCTGTAGTTCACTCCTTTATACTCATGTTGACCACTGGCTATATACTTCGGTACACCTAGATACTTCAATTTCCTTGACTTTACCCAGCTATCAACTGTAAAGAAAGACAAAAACTTTCAACTTATTTTTAAATTATTTTTTTTATCTTAAAATGGCTATACAACCTTAAACAGCACATTGTTTGTTTCCCATCCCATTACCTAACTGCAAATATTGTCCTTACATAAAATATTTATTACAAATATGAAAGCAATATATTGAACCGCGCCATGAAAAAACCAACATAGTGCATTTGCGACCAGCATGGATCCAGACCAGCCTGCGCATTCTGGTCAGGATCCATGCTGTTCGCTAACAGTTTCTCTGATTGCAATAGTCTTTGAAAGTGAACAGTATGGATCCTGACCAGACTGCGCGGATGCGCAGGCTGGTCTGGATCCATGCTGGCCGCAAATGCATTATGCTGGTTTTCTCATGGCGCGGCTCTATTATACTTTGGATGTCAGAAACTTCTAATCCAAAAAGAACCTTCTTCTCCTCAATGTTGTTACTTCAAATTAAACTGATGATGGCAATGACAGAGCGGTTTATGGCTGAAAAAGTGGTGTTATTTTTCATAATTATGCAAGAGGCATAGATTGACTTTATATTGCACAACATATATTTCAATTTCAAACAAAAAAGGACCATGCCGGCCCTAAATAGCTCACCTGACTCAAATGGGTACATGACTTTTTGGTAGAGGACCTCTACACAATGTTTTATGCCAAATATCTAAGCTCTATACCTTGACATTTTAGACAAGAAGAATTTTAAAGTTTTTCCTATATAAGTCTACAAAAAAATAAATGACCCCCTGAGTGAGGCCAAACTGACCCAAGGGGTATGATTTTAATAAACTTGGGAGAAGAACCACTATACTATGGTTCAAGCAAAAATTTAATATCTAAGTTCTGGGTCTTAAGGTTTTAGAGAAGATTTTTAAAGTTTCCCTTAATATATAAATCTATGTAAAATATGTTAACCATGACACCCAGCATTTGAACAAATTTGGTAAAGGACCACTAGACAATGTTACTAACCATACAGCTATGCTCTGGGCCTGTGCTTTAGGAAAAGAAGTTTTTTCATCTTTTTTTTTCATGGCAACCAGAATTCTGTATAAAATGAAATTTTTTTAACATCTTTGGTATAGGAACAAGCAAGGAACATCCAAGCCAAGTTTCAATGGTTTCAGAGAAGATGCCATTTGAAGAAAAGTGTGGATGGATGAGCAATGGAAAGCAAGTGATCGAAAAGTGTACATACTGAGATCAGGTTTAGCAACTCTCTGATAGAAATGCAATTCACAGAACAATGGTCCATTGCTGATGGGTTCCTGAAACATCAAAATGAACATTTTTCAGATGTATGATTAAAGCATTTTCTGAATTGACAACATACAACACATAATCATATTTGTTTTGTTTCATTTAGTTGAACAATGTTTCATTTACATATCAGGGCTTTTCACACTTGTACAACAAACTTAAGGCCAATATTCTGCTGCTTCCCAAGAACAAGAGCGCCGACAAGCGGGGCAATATACGCCCGAAGGCTTACATCATAGGATTGGAGCAAAATTTTAAGAACTTGACTGTTGTAGCCCCAAAGGACTGGAACAACAAAAGGAAAACTTCAAAAAACAAATCTAAGTCCACAAAAAAAAAAAAAAAGGACTATAATGGTCCTGAATCGCTCACCTCTTCCCACATGACCCAGTTTTGAGTATGACGTCGTTTTTTTCTATTATTTGACATAGTGACCTAGTTTTTCAGCTCATGTGACCTAGTTTTGAACTTGACCTAGATATTATCAAGATAAAAATTCTGACCATTTTTCATGAAGATCCATTGAAAAATATGGTCTCTAGAGAGGTCACAAGGTTTTTCTATGATTTGACCTATTGACCTAGTTTTCGAAGGTACATGACCCTGTTTTAAACTTTAACTAGACATCATCAAGGTGAACATTCTCACTAATTTTCATGAAGATCTCATGAAAAATATGGCCTCCAGAGAGGTCACAAGGTTTTTCTATTTTTATACCTACTGGCCTAGTTTTTGACCGCACATGACCCAGTTTCGAAACTGACCTAGATATCATCAAGGTGAAAATTCAGATCAATTTTCATGAAGATCCATTGAAAAATATGGCCTCTAGAGAGGTCAAAAGATTTAAATAATTTTAGACCTACTGACCTAGTTTTTGACCGCAGTTGACCCAGTTTCAAACTTGACCTAGATATCATCAAGATGAACATTCAGACCAATTTTCATACAGATCCCACGAAAAGTATGGCCTCTAGAGAGGTCACAAGGTTTTTTTCTTATTTGACCTACTGACCTAGTTTTTTTAAGGCACGTGACCCAGTTTCAAACCTGACCTAGATATCATCAAGGTGAACATTCTGACCAATTTTCATGAAGATCCATTCAAGGGTATAGCCTCTAAAGAGGTCACAAGGTTTTTCTATTTCAAGACCTACTGACCTAGTTTTTGATCGCAGTTGACCCAGTTTCAAACTTGACCTATACATCATCAAGATAAACATTCAGACCAATTTTCATACAGATCCCATGAAAAATATGGCCTCTAGAGAGGTCACAAGGTTTTTTTCATTATTTGACCTACTGACCTACTTTTTGAAGGCACGTGACCCACTTTCGAACTTGACCTAGATATCATCAAGATGAACATTCTGACCAATTTTTATGGAGATCCATTCACAAGTATGGCCTCTAGAGAGGTCACAAGGTTTTTCTATTTTTAGACCTACTGACCTAGTTTTTGACTGCACATGACCCTGTTTCGAACCTGACCTAGATATCATCAAGATGAACATTCAGACCAACTTTCATACAGATCCCATGAAAAATATGGCCTTCAGAGAGGTCAAAAGGTTTTTCTATTATTTGACCTACTGACCTAGTTTTTGAAGGCACGTGAGCCACTTTCGAACTTGACCTAGACATCATCAAGATGAACATTCAGACCAACCTTCATACAGATCCCATGAAAAATATGGCCTCTAGAGAGGTCACAAGGTTTTTCTATTATTTGACCTACTGACCTAGTTTTTGACCGCACGTGACCCAGTTTCGAACTTGACCTAGATATCATCAAGGTGTGCATTCTGACTAATTTTCATGAAGACCTCATGAAATATATGGCCTCTAGAGAGGTCACAAGGTTTTTCTATTTTTAGACCTACTGACCTAGTTTTTGACAGCACGTGACCCAGTTTCGAACTTGACCTAGACATCATCAAGGTGACTATTCAGACCAACTTTTTATTACAGATCCCATGAAAAATATGGCCTTTAGAGAGGTCACAAGGTTTTTCTATTATTTGACCGACTGACCTAGTTTTTGAAGGCAAGTGACCCAGTCTGGAATTTGAACTAGATATCATCAAGGTGAACGTTCTGACCAATTTTCATGAAGATCTTGTGAAATATATGGCCTCTAGAGAGGTCACAAGGTTTTTCTATTTTTAGACCTACTGACCTAGTTTTTGAAGGCACATGACCCAGTTTCGAACTAGACCTAGATATCATCAAGGTGAACATTCTGACCATCTTTCATAAAGATCCCACAAAAAATGTGACCTCTAGAGTGGTCACAAGCAAAAGTTTACGGACGGACGGACGCACGGTCGACGGACGCTGCATGATCACAAAAGCTCACCTTGTCACTATGTGACAGGTGAGCTAAAAAAATCAAAGTCTACAAAAAAATCCTTATCAGGTATAGGTATGTAAAAATACACCTTAAAATTAGAGGTACCATCCATGTTGTACCACAAAAAAGTGGTCTCGGTTTTTCCCTACGGCCAATAATAAAAAAGTTTCAAAATAAGCTATTTAAAGTAACATAAAAGGGAAGTAATTCAAAAAAAAATTATTGTAAGTACAAAAAAGAGATCTGCCAAATAAAAACAAGACCACTGCAATGCAGAGCAATATACACAAAGCAAAGTCATATATGACCTTTGACCCTTGAAGCGAGTCATCCGGAACATGCGCTCTGCACATCGTTACAATGTGGGGACCATTTCTGCCAAGTTTCTTTGAAATCCTTCCAGCAGTTCAAGAGTTACAGAGCGGACACGAAACAAACTGATATGACTTTTGACCCCTAAGTGTGACCTTGACCTTGAAGCAAGTCATCCGGAACATGCGCTTTGCAAGTCGTCTTGGTGTGGTGAACATTTGTGTCAAGTTTCTTTGAAATCCTTCAAGGGGTTCAAGAGTTACAGAGCTGACACGAAACAAACTGATATGACCTTTGACTCCTAAGTGTGACCTTGACCTTGAAGCGAGACATCCAAAACATGCGCTCTGCACATCGTCTCGGTGTGGTAAACATTTGTGTAAAGTTTCCTTGAAATCCTTCAAGGGGTTCAAGAGTTACAGAGCGGACACGAAATTGCTAACGGACATACGGACACCAGCGTCATAACATAATACGTCCCTTTGGACGTATAAAAATGGTCTTTTTTCCCTATTTTGTGGCAGAAAAAATTCCCCAAAACTTTGGCAACTAAATGTATATTTCATGTCTTCAAAAATAATGAGCTAATTTCATTTTTCATT
Source organism: Mercenaria mercenaria (assembly GCF_021730395.1). Taxonomy (NCBI): domain Eukaryota; kingdom Metazoa; phylum Mollusca; class Bivalvia; order Venerida; family Veneridae; genus Mercenaria; species Mercenaria mercenaria. The sequence continues at coordinate 70,396,641 of NC_069361.1, read as the reverse complement.
TAGCTGTTAGAGCTATTCCTAGCAAAACTAATAATCCTATCAAAACAAATCTAAGACTGATCTGTCTTGTTTGCGCATTCTGTAAAGCATATAATTTGTGCAAATTTCAATGTGTATGCATGGCACTAAGTTACATTCACTGTAATTAACCCTACTTTGTAGCCATACAATATACTTACAATTTTAACAACATATTCTGCATCTGGTCCAGCCCTATCTGTATCTGATGCTGAAATAACAAAACATGTCCAGCTTTACTTTCCAGTATTTATTCAGTAGAAATAAAAGTCCTAATTCCCATTTATTTAGCATTCAGTAAAAATACTTTTACCACAATCTGCCACATGTAACAAAAGGTTACGAACATAACTATCAAAATAATGTATTAATCTGTGTGTGCATTTTCTGTATGTCTGAAAAATTATTTTTTGGTTTGTCTTCATTTACTTGATATTAAATGAAAATGACAGATGACCCTTTTTTCATTCAAAATTTCGATACCCATCAAAAGGAACTATGTTGATTTTTCTTTGCTTTTTGCTGGGTTTATAACACATCAGCATCAACAAAGTTTCAGGTCATATGGCAAATATCCAGCATCTGATGGTAAAGGAAGACCGACACTTACGGCCCTATCCAGGCATTATTTTAGACCCAAACTTCCACCTGGGAACAACCACCGACTTTCTGTAAGCCAAGCAAGTTTTTGAGTCTACAGCAGCGAGGGATAAGTTATTCAAATTCAAATATTTTAACCACTTTGCCACAGTGGCAGTCAAACTACATAGAAATAACACATTATGCATCTATCACATCTGCTTACTAGAAAATGATTCAAGAAACAAATGTAAAGACAGTCAAACATCTTATTCACGGTTGCCACTTAGTTGAGAAAATGAAATTCCCCGACTTTTCCCTGACTAAACCATTCTTTTCACTGACCAATACCACCATATTTTTCGGCCTACTCCAAGAGTTTCTTTTTCCCCTGACTTTTCTAAAATTTCATTTTCCCCTGACTTTTCTAAAATTTCATTTTTCAATGACCATTATCAAGATTTCCCCGACAATACACTGACCTTGAAAAAACAACAACACATTTTCCCCCGACTTTTCAATGTAAGTGGCAACCCTGTTATTTACATACTAAATACAAACAAGAGGGTCATGATGACCCTGGATCGCTCACCTGAGTAATATGAGCTACATGTTTTAAATGTCAAACTGATGATAAAATATTAAGAAAGTCAGTAGGTCACATTCATGGTCAATGAAATTCAGTTTTACGATTTGTGTGCAAAACCGTATGTCATCAAAATTTCAAGGCTGTATCTTAAAAAACAAGAAAGTAGGTCAGCAGGTCAAGGTCACAGTCAAGTGACATCATATTACTTGGGGTCATCAGGTAATTATAACTAAACAGTCTTGGAAATAGGATCAGATGATTTTTTAAGTATTTTTCCTATATAACTCACATAATAATTAAGTGACCCCAGGGCGGGGCCTCTTTTAACCCCAGGGGCATAATTTGAACAATTTTGGTAGAGGACTACTAGACAATATATCATACCAAATATCAAAATCCTAGGTTGTATGGTTCCAGACTAGAAGATTTTTAAAGTTTTTTCCTATATAAGTCTATATAAAACTTGGGACCCCCAGGGCAGGGTCTCTTTTCACCCAAGGGGTACAATTTGAACAATTTTGGTTGAGGACATAAGACAATGCTACACACCAAATATCAAAGGTCTAAGTGATGTGGTTTCAGACAAGAAGATTTTTAAACTTTTTTCCTATATGTCTATGTAAAACTTGGAACCCCCGGGGCGGGCCATATTTGACCCTAGGGGGAAAATTTGAACAATCTTGGTAGAGGACTACTAGATGATGCTACATACCAAATATCAAAGCCCTAGGCCATGTGGTTTTGTACAAGAAAATTTTCCCTATATAAGTCTATATAAACCATGTGACCCCCGGGGCGGGGCCATATTTGACCCTAGGGGGATTATTTGAACAATTTTGGTAGAGGACCACTAGATGATGCTACATACCAGCCCTAGGCCCTGTGGTTTTGGACAAGAAGATTTCTAAAGTTTTTCCTTTCGGTTGCCATAGCAACCAGAGTTCTGCATGGAATTTAATTCTTTGAGCAATTTTGAAAGGGGGCCACCCAAGGATCAATCCTGTGAAGTTTGGTGTAATTTTGCCCAGTGGTTTTCAAGAAGAAGATTTTTTTAGAAATTGTTGATTGACGACGCATGACGGACATCAAGCGGTCACAATAGCTCACCTTGTCACTTCGTGACAGGTGAGCTAAAAAATGTACTAACCTAAATATATCAGTCCAAAACCTCCCTGTCCAATGACATCACCAAGTGTCCAGTACTTTTTGCACAAATCTCTAAGTACCTCACCATTTGGAAACTTCTCTGCTAACTTGGGGCCTTTTGGTGCTCTGGGTTTTTTGGCTGTTTGAAAGAAAATAAAATCAGTTATGACAAAATGTCTTTACCTTCTGTCCAATCAGTTCTAAAATTTGAAACCAATTTTATAATAATAAAGATAATAATAATAATAATAAAGACTTTATTTAAAGAGGCAACACAGTCAGGTAACCCGATCTTCCCTGTGAGCCTCATCATATATACAATATTTACAACAGTGTAGACTTTCAAATTAACATAGTAATAAAATACATAATTATAGTCATGACAAAAAGTTATATAATGCAATAAATAATTTGAAATATATGCACACAGGCACTCACACACATACACTCACACATGCGCACACACATACAAAATGCACAATTATAACAGTAGAAAATGACACAGATATTTCTATAATTAATAAATGTGGAATTTGCCCCTGAAAACCATTTTTAGACCTGTGACCCTTTCCAGTATGCCAGGTATTTTAGTTTAAAACAACTTAAGTTTTCTGCAGTACGGACTTCAACAGGCAACTCATTCCATAGACTGGGACCTGAATAATCGAGACATTTCCGAAATATTTCTATGTTTGGCTTTGGCAAGTACAGATTTTGTTTTGAATCTAATGACCTTAAGTTAACTTTTTTGACTTTGTGCAAGTATGTGAATTTTGTTCTGAAGTAGTCTGGGCATATGTCATTAAGTGATTTGTACACAATGATTGCTTTTTTATATTTAACCCTGTCAGGAAATTTCATCCAATTTAGTGTAGTAAATAGTTCCTCTGATGGAGTGTCAACATTAGTATCAAGAATTGTTCTTGCTGCTCGTTTCTGAAATTTTATAATTGTTTCAATTTCTGTTGCATTGCAGTTACCCCAAATAGAGCAGCAGTAATCTAAATGTGGTAAGATGTACGCATTAAAAAACATTTTTCGCACAGGCAAGTCTAAGAAACATTTTATACGCTGCAAGAGATATAGTTTAGAGTTGCATTTTTTTAGTACTTTGTGTACTTGTTCTTTCCATTTGAGACCCTGGTCAACTTGTACTCCCAGAAGGCTTTCCGAGTCAGAAAATTCTATTTTTTCATTTCCAAGATAGAGTTGAATAGAGCTATTGACTTTTGGTTTATTTGTTGTTTGTATTGCCATTGCCTTTGTCTTTTTTGCATTAAGAGACATGGAGTTGTTCTGACACCAAGCAAGGATTCTGTTTAGAGAATTTTGAAGAGTATTTTGTACTTCAATGTTTGTTTTACCTGCTGCAGTTATTGTGGTGTCGTCCGCAAACATGTCTGTGAATATATCTTTTAATTCATTTGGTAGGTCATTGATATACATCACAAAGAGTAGGGGTCCCAGGACTGATCCCTGAGGCACCCCAGATTGAATATGACCCAGTTTTGATAGTTTCCCTGAAACACAGACCTCTGATACCTGTTTGACAGGTAAGATCTAAACCATAGTAAAGCTGAATCACTAACATTAAATGATTTAAGCTTTTCAAAGAGTGTTGCATGATTTACCAGGTCAAAGGCTTTAGAGAGATCAAGAAAAACTGTCCCTACTGTTTGTTTTGAGTTAATTGCATTAATCCATCTGTCAGTAATAGCAGTCAAGGCTGTTTCACATGAATGATTGGCCCTAAATCCTGATTGATAGTTGTATAACAGCCCATTTTCTTCTAGGTAGAATTTTAAACTGTTTGAGACATGTCTTTCAATAATTTTTGATAACACAGGCAGTACTGATATTGGTCTATAATTATTTTTATCACTTTTTGAGCCTTTCTTGTAAATTGGTGTTATCTTTGCAATCTTAAATTGGTCAGGAAATATTTTGTTTGCAATACTTAGATTTAGTACTTTGGTAAGAGGCCTTGCTATTATCTTTGCTGACATTTGTAAAAATTTAGCATTTAATCCATCTAAGCCAGTGGACTTTTTGAATCTAAATTGAGTAATTGAGTTTCAACAAATTTTTGTGTAATTGGTGGTATGTCATATTCATTGCTAGAAGTGTTAGTTTGTTGACTACAGTTTACATTTTGATTTAAATTCTGTTCAACAGACTGAAATACATTAAGAAAGAAGTTGTTGAAAGTGTTAGCTGTAGTTTCTGGATCAAGTATTGGGCTTCCAGATTCATCATTGATAAAATTGGTTTGGGACTTGGAAGAGTCTCCAGTTAGATCTTTTAGGTTTTTCCACAGTAATTTTGTATCTTTATTGTGATTTTTATTAATTGTATCTGTGAAGAAGGACTTTTTTGCCTGATATATCATATTTTTTACTTTTGTACGCCATTCTTTGTATCTGCTTTTATTACCTATGCGTTTAAAATGATCTCTTTGTTTGATGGTTAATTCAATTTCTTTAGTATACCAGTTAGGTTGATTAGAGTGTTTGACACGTTTCTTTTTTGTTGGGGCATGGTAGTCCAGCGTCTTTAGAAATAAATTTGTAAAATAGTCAAGGGCATCACTCGGATCATCAAAAATGTCTATTGTACCCCATGGCTGGCATTGTAAATCATTTAGAAACGAGTTTTGGTTAAAATTTTTGAGTTGCCTGTAGGATATGATGTTATGACTTGGACCATCAGAATTCGAGGATGTATTCCTGGTTATGCATACTGGAAAATGGTCACTTAGTGAAAGTTGAGGTACTGAAACATTCTTTATGTTGCAGGGTACATTCGTATATACATGATCTATCAAAGTAGAACTTGAATCTGTTGTTCGTGTAGCAGTGCTAACTAACTGTGTAAAATTAAATGCATCATTGAGATTAATCCAGTTGTTTACCATTGATGTATTATTGTTTGACAGATTTATATTAAAATCACCTAGAATTATGACTTCCTTGTTTTCACATATAAGCTTTTCAAGACATTTTTCATACTGTTCAGTCCAGTTTGCCAAAGAAGATGGTGGTCTGTAAACATAACCAATTATAAAAGATTTCTGATTCAATGGTCTAATTTCAAGCCATATGATTTCCAAGTCCTCACACTCTAAGTCAGTTCTTCTAGTACAAGGAAAGCTGTCTTTAATATAAACTAGTAAACCACCTCCATGAGATTTCCTATCCCATCTAAAAAGTTGGTAATTATTTAGTTGGAATTCACTGTCAGAGAAGCTGTCATTTAAAAAGGTTTCACAGAAACAGATAATATCTAATTCACTATGTTCACTTAGTAAAATTTTCACTTCATCGAATTTGGGTGAAAGAAAATGAATGTTTAAATGCATTATTTTAATTCCTCGCTTGTTGAACCAGGTATCCTTTTTCAAATTGTTAGTCTGGCTGTTTTGTGTATTTTGGTATGTCTGTTGTATTGTTTCCATGTCATAAACTGTACTTTCACTTAGTACATGGGTGGAGGACTCATGTAAATCCATGGCAGCTGATTCCACATTGCTGCTCGATTGTGAATCTGATGATAATTTTGCCGGGAACCTTTGTTCTTCCACTGATGTGGCCGCCATGGTGTTCTGTGCTGTTGGCTGGCCTTTCGAAAATTTCCCGTTTGTGGTTGTTTCCTTTGGTTGACACTGATGTTGAGTATTTTTCGTATGGTGGCTTTAATGTTTTTTGCAAAAACTGCAGCTCCATGATCATTGAGATGAACTTCACTGGAGAATAAAGCTTTATTCACAGAATTGTCTTTCATAAAAAAACTGGTGTGGTCAATGAAAATGCAACCATGCTGGTCACATAATTGCTTCAGTTGTTCATTTGATTTTTTTATTATTTCAGCTGATATTATGTCTGTTTTCTTTGGAAGTATAGATGAAATAGCCACTTTATAAGCTGGAGAACAGAAAAAATGATTCCCATTTTCAAAGTTACAAGTCTGTTTACTTGCCATTTAAAACAAATTCTTTTAAAAGAAAACAAGAAACTTTGCTGAGCTGTCTTACAGTCTACATAAAAGTATTCTTCAGAAATGAAATAAAATATCAAATGACTTTTTTAGCCATTAAAAACAACATCTAAAATAGTGATTATCGGTAACTTGTCTATTATTCTCTTGAGAAAAAAAACATTTAATATATCTACATTTAGTCTATAGGTCACTGTGACCTTGACCTTTAACTTACTAGCCCAAAAATAAAGATTCTCCTCTAGTGCTTAGTTATCAAGTTCAAAAGCTGTAGCCATTATATTTTCTTTGAGTCCGGAATGGACAGATTACAATGTCAATCTATAATATGTGCATTTTTTTTTCAAAACAGGCATATATAAAAAAAACCTTTGTATATATAGGCAAGTGGTTATTCATTACAAGAAGCTTAAAAGAATCTGACCTGCTGGTGCTTTAGCTGTCTTTGCTTTTGGCATTTTCAGTATAATCTAACTTGCCACAGCCTGAAAATATTATACACATGTTAAATTTTAGTTAAATCACATCAGTCTAAAGGAGGGGTGAGAAACAGTTACTTGTATACCAGTATGTAACAAGTAACAGGGTTTGTTTTCGCTATTGAGTATCATGTTTAAGCATTAGCCTGCTGTCAGCTAGTGATCTTGCCTTTGCGACCAGTGCAGACCAAGACCAGTCTGCACTACCTCGCAGTTGCAGGCTGATCATGGTCTGCACTGTTCGCTATTGTCAGTAAATTTTTAGTGAACACCCCTTTGAATAATAAATGGTACTGCCCAAACTGAATAATAGACCAGTCCATTTTAGAAATTTAGCAGGGTATAAAGGTTAAAATAACTGATTTTTATTTATATTCTGTTATCACACTGTGATATCAACTTCATTAATTATTAAAATATTTTCTCTACCTACATGTACCTACCAAGTTCTAATGGCATAGGTGGCAGGAGGGAAAACAAGATTTTTTTTAACGTTGGCCTTTTCTTGTAAGGAGAAGCACTTTTTTGATATTATATTAAACTAAAAGTATGTTGAACTACATATTATATGTTAATGAATTTTTTTTATAATCAAAATGAAAATGCATGCAAATGAAAGTAACTAGTTCTTAATACTTTGAAATTATGACATTTTCCCAAAAAAGTTCTCGATATTTTCTGTATATTTTCAACTTTAAAAACTGGAAGCTCTGTACATGAATTTTGTGCCCATTTACTTCAACCCCATGGCAATTTCCTATTTATTTTCATTATTCACATGTTGATCATGACAAGTGAGTTATTTTCCTTACCCTCATGCCTAAACGCATACACAGGTAGTTTAGTTTTTCCTGCTTTCCATATCTTCATAGTTTCTGATTATCCATGCATAAAATTGTCAGAAAGCCTCAATATTTGTTGAAAATCTTACCCACTTACACTGAATTTCTTTATGGATGTTGAATGATATATAATTATGTGATTAGTATTATGCCATACAGGATTGAAGAATTAGGCAAATGAGCCGTGCCATGAGAAAATCAACATAGTGGGTTTGCGACCAGCATGGATCCAGACCAGCCTGCGCATCCGCGCAGTCTGGTCAGGCTCCATGCTGTTCGCTTTTAAAGCCTATTGAAACTGGAGAAACTGTTAGCGAACAGCATGGATCCTGACCAGACTGTGCGGATGCGCAGGCTTGTCTGGATCCATGCTGGTCGCAAAGCCACTATGTTGGTTTTCCCATGGCGCGGCTCAAATGTATTACAGTGTTGCTAACTTTCCACTGTGTATGTAACAGTATTATAAGTTTCCTGTACATTTTTAATTTATTTGGCCAGCAAAAGATGAATTATATAATAATAAATTAGTTTGATCGAAAAATAATATGAATCTGTGCAATATTACCTTTTTGCGATACTGCTCATTATCTTATTTAAATTTATATTTTTGTAATACGTTAAACAATTAACATGATGCTAATTGTGTAATGTAAACTGGTCTTTTACTTGCAACTGAGCCAAATACCGTAAGAAACAAGTGCTGTCAGTTGACAGCACGCTCAACTATTCTCAGTGCTTGATAGTATAATGTAAGCTATGAGTAAAACTTTAACATTACAATAAGCATATTCAAAGTCGAAAAGGGGCCATAATTCAGTCAAAATGCTTGATAGAGTTGCCTCCTCCTTTTTATAGACTGGGGTCATGATGGTAAACAAGTATGCAAAATATGAAAGCAATATCTCAATGGACTTTGAAAATATTTGGGGTGGTACACAAACTTTAACATTTGTGTGACCTTCACGCTAACGCTAACGCCGGGGCGAGTAGGATAGCTCCCCTATTCTTAGAATAGTCAAGCTCAAAATGCTAGATCATGCACCTACCAGTCATGCAGGTAAGAATAAATCCAGGATGGATGCCATGCAAATGAGAAAACTATTCATCACATGGCATGATAGACCCTTCCATTATTCTAACTACTACAGGGTTTTTTCTTTCTTTTTTGGGAACATAGCCTATAACCCCAATATTGGGAATTCTGACGTGTAAATGTTCTATATTGGGAAATATTCATCCCACAGGATATAGTAAGGATGTGTTTAAGCACTTTCTCATACACTTGTTTCACATTGTACAACCTCATTAACATACTGCCATCACAAAATTGTCCATAATTTAGTCAGTGTTTGTGCAATTTTGATGAAATTTTTTTTTAAGAATGTACATTGGGAATTTTTGCACTCATTTAAATGGGAAAAATACATACTTTTTGGCATTGGGAATATAGCCAAATAATGGCTATAAAAACAGCCAAAGAAAAACCCTGCACTAGGATATGCTTAGACCTGCTTTATTGCTTGACAATAAAAAGCTGATATTTTTTTGTGCAATGATGTCCGAGGGAGTGTAGATGCAAACTGATAATTGGGCCGCACCATGAGAAAAGCAACATAGTGCAATTGCGACCAGCATGGATCCAGACCAGCGAAAACTATTAGCGGACAGGCGAACAACATGACCAGACTGCATGGACGCGCAGGCTGGTCTGGATCCATGCTGGTCACAAATGCACTATGTTGGTTTTCTCATGGTGCAGCTCAATCACAAATGCACTATGTTGGTTCTCTCATGGTGCAGCTCAATTATGGTTGCTTGATATACACTTTAATAATATTTTTTATAACTTTTCGCCCTACGTCTTGAATTCGACTCGAACCCAGGACCTCGTGATCCGTAGACACTCAAACCACATCGCTAAAGGGTGAACTCAACAGCAAGGCTGTTGGAAGTGACCTATAAATCAAATATCACTACAGAATGAAAGCTTTCAGCTATAAAGAACCGCAGAACTCAACATACACTAAGTATTTTCTAAATTGTCGTTTTCTGTTTCGTTTTTAATGCACTTCCGGCATTTCAGATTTTCCGCCAAACTTCACCTAGCTCAAGAACATACGCTTATTTTCATTGAATAATTCTCTTCCATCCCAGCTAATGGACCAATGACATCCTAGCTTTCAAAAAAACTGAAACTCGTGACTGCGCATGACCGAATAATAATATGGAGTCTGACGAGTGGCACTTTTGGAAAAATGTCAGAAAAAATATTATTTCTACAGCTATATCGCCTGTCAATGAAACCATAAATTAGACACTTGCATATTTTATTATTGTGGAAATGGATGCAACTGTTAATTCAGATGTGTCGTCCACAAGTACGTGTGAAAATGACAAAATAAACAGTGAAAAATCTGATCAAGAAAACTCCCCATCATCAACATCAAAACAGGAAGTAAACAAACAAGTTGTTGAATTGCCCAATGATGACACTCGTAAAGATGAACAAGTTCCTGTTGAACAGCTAAGTAATGATGCAAATGTTAATGACGAACAAGTGATAGCAAACGGTTGTTCAAATGCAGAGAAACAGACAAAAAAGGGAAAGAAAAATGTGTTCTTTCCAGTTGATGCGACTATTGTTAAAGGATACTTAGAACCTCCAGATCCATGGAAAAATGGTGTGTTTTTAGCAGATTGTTTAAACCCGCATTGCGGCCAGTTCCGGTTAATTTCACATTTTAAATTTTTTTCTGGTACTAAAGATCTCCGATTGTCTCAATGCCTCACTTGTAGGTGGTCACACCGTTATGATTACACGTTTTAATTTTCACACAAGTATATTTCATGATTTACCAGTGTTTCTATACTTCACAGTCCCTAATGAATAAGTAATGATTTTATGGGCCTGATTTTATATAGTTTTAGTGTTATTTACTTAAGATATCGATACTTATCTGCAAACAAAATATTGTGTAAATACATGCTAAAGATTTACAGTAAATCACTGCATTATTCAGCCGATATAACGAAAGTTTGCCGAAATCAGTAATTGTAAGATCGCTGTGACGTCACTCATTAAAATTTGTTCATCTGTTGACTTTTATGGGATCAGAATTTTTAAATTTTAACAACTTTCTGACTGGATTTTGAAAAATCAGTAATTTAATATTACATTTTTCATATTTTAGTATTCAAATATTTTTCTTAATGAATAACTGTTTTAATAAATGACATTTAATTTCAATAGCGGCAGTGTGATGTTCAGAGCTTCTAGAAAAACAGTATTTAAAGAAAAGCATTCATAATCCTTTTCTTCAAAAAATGTTAAATTAATTAATGATTAAATAAATTTTGCTTGTTTTAAAAGCTTTCCATTCTTCAAAAAAAATGTATATTTTAATTTGTGTTTTAAAAATTAATTTTAAAGGACCTTTTTACAAAATAACAGGGGGCGGGGCGATAAGCGTCAGTGTTTTTTTTTGGGCGATTTGACCCCGAAATTCGGCGTCCCCCAACGAAAAAAAATGTCAAAATTCCAAAAAAGTTTAAAAAAAACCCCCAAAAAAGAGATGATTTTTCCCAATAAGATTGATTTCTTGTAAAATTTGAACAAAAACGATGCAAATAACATAAAAATTCCCGCCTTTTTAATTAGGGTTTATTCGCAAAATTTTTTTCCCCAACTGAAGAGCTTGTTTACATAAAAGGGGTCCAGCATAGTACGGATTTGTATGATTTCTCACGGTCGCTAAAGCTTTTTATGGTAAAAAATGGCGGAAAAAAATTGTTGGGAAAATTCCCAAAAAATTATCAAAAAAATGTCCCCTAATTCCAATTTTATAATAAGAAAAAAAAATTTAAAAAACATGGGTTTACTCCGGGGCATTCAAAATTTTTTGGGAAAAGTTAAAGAGAAATTAAATTCAAAACAAACGTCGAAAAGCAAAGTGTTTGCCCAAGAAATCTGAGCCCTCACAAATGACCTCGGAAACAACAGAAGCTATGGTGACCCAAAAAAAAAAAAAAGTTCTGAGCCATAGCCCTGTGACATCAGAAAATAACCTGTCTGTCCTGTCTGAAATTTTCCATAAAAAAAAATTTTTCCCCAAATGATTTTTTATTAAGGTTTGTTAATTTTTCCCCCAATTTTGAAGTTTTCCGCAAAAAACCCCAATTGTAAATTGAAAAGGCTGGGCTTTCCCAAAAAAATTTTAAAAAACCTGGGGTTTTTATCTTTTCTAAAAATAAAATATCAACAGATTTTTTACAAACAATCCATTTTTTATGTTTTGAAAAATAGAAAGATTGTTTCTTAAGTAAAAAACATTTAAAACTAAAAAAAATCATTACTTTTCATTAAGAATCAATTACCGGCGGTAGAAAATCCCCTGGGGTTTGCTGCGTCGGTTCAAGGTAGGCTTTGGGTTTCCCCCCCGCGGCTGGGCGTTGGTTACCAGACGGCTAGACATTCCTTCTTTGAAGACGGTATAAAGTCAAAACGTCCCGAATTAAGTAAAAATATCCCAGAATGTCCCCCATTTGGTTTAGAATTTGGTCAAAACACCCCCATATTGTGTTGAGGTGTACTCAGTTTATTTTGCATAACCAGTTATGGCTTTGCCCAAAAAGTGCTTCAAATTTTAAGAGGTGGAGCTTATCAAAGCAGGGGTTTTTTTTTTAAATTTTTATCAGGAGGGGAAGGGGCTCAGGCCTTTGTTTTTGGGAAAAAAAAATGTCCGGTATTTGGGCAAAGGGGAAAAAAAACCTGATGAAAAGTCAATTTTTTGGGAAACTGATGATTTAAAAGAAATTTTCTGAGGGAGGGGGCCTATTAACAGCCCCTATTATGAAGGGAAAAAAAATCTGCACGGTGTTAAAGAGCCTAAAATGTCTAATTTTAGTCACAGCAAAATGGTATCTGGCTGAGCTCCTTAAAATAAATATGGCAGTAAGAAGTCAGATTGATATGAGTCGAGGGTTAATTATGTTTTCCCCCCTCGGGTGGGGGACTTTTGGTTTTGCCCTGTCGTCCAACGTCAAATTTTTTCCGATCAAAACTGGAGAACCTTTAACCCAAAAATCAAAAATTTACGGATGGCGGGCTTAGGGGGTAGACAAACCCCTTTTTCAGGGTTGCAGGTCTGGAAAAATATGGAAAACGAGATTTTTGGAAAAAAAAAAACAGGGGAAAAAATTTAAATTTTTTTATTTTGTCATGGAAAAAATTTTAAAAATCGTCATGGAAAGTGTCTGGATAAATCGTATGTGCATAAAAAGTTACTCTGTTTTAATTTAATATCAGAAAAATCCAGATTTCGGTAATCGAACAATCAGTAATTTTCGTCAAAATTGGGGGTGAATTTGGGTTTGGGTACGAATGCCTTAAGTTCTATTGCAACGTTTGGTTTTTTTGTTGTACTTTTAAAAACGAAACTAAGGTGAAATAGCTAAAAAAAGTAAAAAATAAGTCAGAAAAGAGTTGCCCATCAACTAATGGGGAAAAGGAATGAACAGTACAATGAACAAAGCATGGTTAAAGCCTTTCAAGTCCCATAACAGAAAGCCCTTTTGCACCCTCGTGCAAAAATTTTCGATCTGTCAAATATGGGCGAAACCGCAATAAAAACGCTAGAAGGTGGAAAACACGTTTCAAACATTGAACTCGTGATAAACGACAAAAACTTTTGCCATTAAAATCTTTTTTCAAAACCCCGTGGAAACAAAACGGAGGAAACTGGGGTTTGTATGTGTATTTCCCCCCCACTCAAGAACAATGTCAGAAACCACAGGAAAAAATAGATTTGTGACTCAAGTAACTCTTTTAGAAGGACTGCTAAAGAAAGCAACAGGAATTAGAGCAGTTGGGCCTTAAACTTTACTAAAAATGCTCACTAAAAAAAAAAGGTAAACAGTGTTGGAATTGAAATTTATCGTAAAAAAAAAAAAAAAAAAAAAAGTCTTATTTTTCAAATGTTTGAAATAAAAAATTTTTTGTATGCCAAAAAAATGAGTGTATCATTGCATTTATTTGGTTTGTATGTTTGGATTGGTCTGGAAAACCAGGCAATGTCATGGAAAAAATATGGAATTTTGTATAAGATCTGTATGAACCCTGTTATTGTTTTTGGGGTCACCCATCAAAGGTCAAGGTCACAAGGGCCGAAAATGGAAAAACCATTTCCAATAAAAACTTGAAAACAAAATTGACCCAGAATGTTTAAACTTCATAGGATGATTGGAATGATGAGAGTAGAGAGCCCTATTGTTTTGGGGTCACCCACAAAATCAGGTCACAGGGGGCTACCTGGAAAACCATTTCCGACCCTAGCTTGAGAACCACTTTCCGAAAGTTGAAAAATCTAGGATGATTATAATTGATTTGGGCATACATAGTAGAGACCCTATTGATTTTGGGGTCCTCTGTAAAGTCAAGGTCACAGGGGTGAACTAGAAAAAACCCTTCTGATCCATAAATTTAGCCCATTGGCCCAGAAGGGTTTAAACTTTTACGATGATTGGCTGCAGAGTAGATGCCACTATTTATTTTGGGGTATTCTATTAAAGGTCAAAGTCACAGGGGTCTGAATGTGGAAAAACATTTCAGGTCAGTAACTTGAGAACCACTTTACCCAGAATGTTGAAACTTCAAAGGATTATTGGACATGCAGAGTAGATGACCACTATTGATTTTGGGATCACTCTATGAAAAGGTCAAGGTCACAGGGGCCTGAACATGGAAAAAACATTTCAGGTCAGTAACTTGAAAACCACTTGACCCAGAATGTTGAAGCTTCAAAGGATGTTTGAACATGTAGAGTAGATGACCCATGTTCATTTTGGGGTCACTCTATTAAAGGTCAAGGTCGCAGCAAACAGAACATGGAAATCCGTTTCAGGTCAGTAACTTGAGAACCCCTTGACCCAGAATGTTGAAACTTTATAGGGTGATAAGACTTACAGTGTAGATGTCCCCTATTGTTTTTGGGATTACCCTATAAAAGGTCAAGGTCGCAACAAACAGAACATGGAAATCAATTTCCAGTCAATAACTTGAGAACCATTTGATCTAGAACCTTCAAATTTCATAGGGTGATAGGAGTTACTGAGTAGATGAACCCTATTGTTTTTGGGGTCACACCATCAAAATTCAAGGTCACAGGGGGCCGAACATAGAAAACTCTTTTCAGTCAATGACTTGAGAACCACCTGACCCAGAATGTTGAAACTAAATAGGATGATTGTACATGCAGAGTATATGACCCCTACTGATTTGGGGGTCACTCGATCAGAGGTCAAGGTCACAGGCGCCTGAACATGGAAAACAGTTTCCAATTCATAACTTGAGAACCACTAAGCCCAGAATAATGAAACTTTGTGGAATGATTATACATGCCAAGTAGATGATTCCTATTGCAGCCAACCATCAGTGTTGTTTTGACTTTTGCTCCCCTATTGACTTCCTGCCTATATGACTATGCATTGGGGGAGACATGCCCTTTTCTACAAAAGCATCTTCTAGTTTATATCCCTGGATCTCTCCTTATACATTTGAAACACAAGGCAATATGCTTACTTATTGCATGATGATCATATTTTTTCTTAAATGAAACATATTAAAAATGTCACATTTTAAAAATTCACGATATAGGTATGACACATTTTTCCCAGTTGTAAAGGCCAAGGCCCTATTCCCTAACGAGTGGAAAGCCCGTCCGTTTAGCTCAATAGGAAGAGCGTTGGTCTACGGATCACTGGGTCGCGAGTTCGATCCCCGGGCGGGGCGTATGTTCTCTGTGATGATTTGATAAAAGACGTGTCTGAAATCATTCATCCTCCACCTCTGATTCATGTGGGGAAGTTGGTAGTTACTTGCAGGTTTGTACTGGTACGGAATCCAGGAACACTGGTTAGGTTAACTGCCCGCCGTTACATGACTGAAATACTGTTAAAAAATGGCGTTAAACCCAAAACAAACAAACTAACGAGTGGAAAAAACACTGTTTACACTGCGTCTGCTTCAAAAGAAAATAAGGTTTTCAGTGTTTCTTCCATTTCCTATCATTATACACCAAGCCTTTGAATCTCTTTTAAGCATTTTAAGTTACATAACAGTGTTCACGAAAGACCCTGAAAATTCACGGGACAGTCTGGTAAACATGATTTTTTTACAGGCCCGGATAATATTTTACCAGACCAAATTCTTTTTAATAAATTTGATATCTGATCTTTAAAACTGGTAGATCTATTTATACATAGAATCTGTTCTATATACATGTAGACATTTCATAAATTACATCCCTTAAGTTTATTTCCACATAGATCTATCAGTTAAAACAGATTTCAGACATTAAGTTTTCATATTCATTTTCTATATCATCGCTGTGTTTTCCCCCCACAAAGTTCATTTATGTAGTCTATTGTTTGCATAGAATCCTCAAAATGTTGACGTTGATGATTGAAAGAGAAAGATGACCTCAGAATTTCTGGAAATTCTCATCTGGTTCTCGCGCTATCGGTAGAAAATTTGAATGTGTACCATCCACAATTAGTCAGAACAATGCACCAATGATTTGCGCGTTCTTAGAATTGTCTTGACGTTTTGAGGGGTTTCCATTGTTTCTATTTTATGGACAAATCAAACAAGCGCTTACTAAAATATAGTTTGACAACAGTTTCTCGGGATTCCATGTAATTAAGATTTTTTTGTTCAAACTTTAGCAAAATCATGGAGGACTTTCTTCTTATTTTATCATATTGACCTGCAATTTTTATCGGACACTCGGTCTTGTGAACTTGATATATCGCAGCGGACCGGGTCAAAATTTACCGGACATGTCAGACAGCTTTCGCGACCTCTGACATAAGTTGCATTTTAAATTTTATTTAACAATATAATCAGTTTTTAGCTCGACTATTCAAAGAATAGTCTAGCTATTCTACGCACCCTGGCGTCGGCGTCACACCTTGGTTAAGTTTTTGCATGCAAGTACATACAGCCATCAATTAAAGGCATATAGCTTTGAAACTTATTTTTTTTTTCTTTTTCTAGGTCAATTACCAACCTCTCTGGGTCAAGTCCCATAACTCTGACATGTATTTTGAGCAAATTATGCCCCCTTTTGGACTTAGAAAATTTTGGTTAAAGTTTTACATGCAAGTAACTATCTCCAAAACTAATGCAGATATTGATTTGAAACTTCACATGTGTCTTCGGGGTTATAAAACTAGTTGATAGTAGCAAGTCCCATAACTCTGACTTTCATTTTGGCCAAATTATGCCCCCTTTTGGATTTAGAAAATTCTGGTTAAAGTTTTGCGTGCAAGTACATACAGCTATTACTAAAAGGCATATAGATTTGAAACTTATTTTTTCTTTTTCTAGATGAATTACTAACCTCATTGGATCAAGTGTCATAACTCTGACATGTATTTTGGGCAAATTATGCCCCCTTTTGGACTTTGAAAATTTTGGTTAAAGTTTTACATGCAAGTTTCTATCTCCAAAACTAATGCAGATATTGAATTGAAACTTCACATGTGCCTCCGGGGTTATAAAACTAGTTGATAGCAGCAAGTCCCATAACTGATATGCATTTTGGTCAAATTATTCCCCCTTTTGAACTTAAAACTCTTTTGATATTTAACCTTTTTGGGTAATATTTTCCTGCTTCTGGGACAATATTTCGAATAGTCGAGCTTGGCTGTCTTACGGACAGCTCTTGTTATTTATTTTAGTTTTAAACATGTGAAGATGGTATACGTTTTTCATTATCAAAAAAAGTAATTTCATTATATTTTCACACTTTAGTTCCTGACTGGAGAACAGAAGATCTCCTGAGAGCTTACAGAAAAGGATGTGAAAAGCATGGATCCAAACCCCTCAACAAAATTTTACAGCAGCTTCAGGTACAAACACAAAACTGTATTATACAATTGATTTTACAGAGGTTCATACTTACTGAACTGTTCCTTATATTTTGTTGAAAATACTGATCAAATTTTTGTTAGATTGAACATAGTTTTGAAAGGTTTTAAATGTAGTTGGAAAGACGTTTAAGTCTGACTGAAGCATATAGGTAGTTTTAGACTGTGAATTATAGCAATTAGTCATTGTCAGTAAATTGAGCCACGCCATGAGAAAACCGACATAGTGGGTTTGCGACCAGCATGGATCCAGACCAGCCTGCGCATCCGCGCAGTCTGTTCAGGATCCATGCTGTTCGCTTTCAAAGCCTATTGCAATTAGAGAAACCGTTAGCGAACAGCATGGATCCTGAACAGACTGCGCGGATGTGCAGGCTGGTCTGGATCCTTGCTGGTCGCCAAACCCACTATGTTGTCCGTAAATTGTTGTGTTTTATGAGATTAATTTGTCCTGGCTATTGGCTGTATACTGCAAGTAAGGTGTAGATCTGTCTCCTTCAGATAAGATTTTTTTTGGGATGGTCTGGAATTCCTATAATTAGAAGTTTGATGTTCAGATTGTATATTTGTATTTTGCAGTGCATTGAAAATGTTGGTGAAAGATATGAAATCCTTAGCTTGAAAGGTAGGCATCTAAGCATAAAGCTTTTGACATCAGTCAGAGCGTGGATTTTCCCCATAGTAAAAGGCTTGTTTTGATTAGGTTTGTGGGAACTTGAATTATTGTAAATATTTTTATTTGCTTGCCAGTGAACTTAAATACATGTAACATTTTATGTGAAAATGAACTGAACTTGCATCATAAATGATCTTAACATTATAAAACTAATGTGAATCTGTTTCTAGTATTTGTTGTTCACTGTTCAGTACAGACACTTTATTTTGAATGTTTTTAGCTCACCTGTCACATAGTGACAAGGTGAGCTTTTGTGATCACCCTTCGTCTGTCCGTCAGTCCGTCAGCAATTTCTTGTCTGCACGATAGTGGTTTCATTTATGATTTTATTTTAACCAAACTTGCACACAATTTGTATCACCATAAGATCTCAGTTCCTTTCTTGAACTGGCCAGATCCCATCATGGGTTCCAGAGTTATGGCCCCTGAAAGGGCCAGAATTAGCTATTTTGACCTTGTCTGCACAATAGCAGCTTTATTTATGATTTGATTTTTACCAAACTTGCACAAAACTTGTGTCACCATAAGATCTTGGTTCCTTTCTTGAACTGGCCAGATCCCATTATGGGTTCCAGAGTTATGGCCCCTGAAAGGGCCAAAATTACTTAATTAGCTATTTTGACATTGTCTGCACAATAGCAGCTTCATTTATAATTATATTTTAACCAAACTTGCACACAACTTGAATCACCATAAGATCTTGGTTCCTTTGTTGAACTGGCCAGATTCCATGATGGGTTCCAGAGTTATGGCCCCTGAAATGGCCAGAATTAGCTATTTTGACCTTGTCTGCACAATAGCAGCTTCATTTATGATTTAATTTAATCAAACTTGCACAAAACTTGTGTCACCATAAGATCTTGGTTCCTTTCTTGAACTGGCCAGATCCCATGGGTTCCAGAGTTATGGCCCCTGAAAGGGCCAAAATTAGCTATTTTGACCTTGTCTGCACAATAGCAGCTTTATTTATGATTTGATTTTAACCAAACTTGCACACAATTTGTATTACCACAAGATCTTGGTTCCTTTCTTGAACTGGCCAGATTTCATCATGGGTTCCAGAGTTATAGCCCCTTAAATGTCCAAAATTGGCTATTTTGGCTTTTGCAGCCATATAGAGACTTCATTTATGGTTTGATTTGATACAAACTTCCAAAATATCTTCAGCAACAATAAATCGTGGATTCCATGACGAACCTGTCAGATCCAATCGTAGGTTCCAGAGTTATTTTATATCTTATTACCTCCGCTGATTGTAATCAAAATGGATTTATATCAGTAAGTACTTATAGGACTTATTTGAAATTTCATTATTGTCATTAGTTGGACTGAGACAATCAGGGTAGATAACTAAGTACTGATTTTATGTCAAATTACCTCCCTTTATTTCAAATTAAAATGGGTATATCTCTGTAACTAATGAAGATACTGATCATAAATTTCATTTATGTCAACAGATGGACTTGGACAATCAGTGAAGATACATATTGACTGAATTTATGACAGATTACCTCCTTTATTATTTATCTAAATGAATACACCTTAGCAGCTTCTAATGAGATTGGTTTGAAAAGATCATTTCATTTTGAGCAATAGTACTCAGGTGAGCGTCACAGGGCCATCTTGGTCCTCTTGTTCAACTTTATTTATGCATTTTACAGGAGAGCGTTTAGATTTGAAACAAGTGGAAAGTTTAGAAGATATATTTAAGCATGTG
The DNA here is from genome assembly GCF_021730395.1 of Mercenaria mercenaria. Taxonomy (NCBI): domain Eukaryota; kingdom Metazoa; phylum Mollusca; class Bivalvia; order Venerida; family Veneridae; genus Mercenaria; species Mercenaria mercenaria. The sequence continues at coordinate 70,376,675 of NC_069361.1, read as the reverse complement.
AGATTTCGATGTATTGATGTAGAAGCTACACATCTTGATGATGAGGTATTATATTAACATATTCCTTACTTGCTGTAGCTCTTACATTTCCTGCAGTTCCCCTCTTCACATGGAGACATTTTAGCTGATTGTCTGTCTTCAACGATGTCCATGTAAATTCTCCAAAGGATTTGTTGCAATGTAGAATATACAGTTTGCTGTTAAATTGGGTAGATTGCCAGATTTTTTCCAGAATACAGTTTTAACCTGCATAAACAGCCACCTGTATTAAACAGTCAGTTGCCTTAAGCAGCAGCTAACTGCCAAAATCTACTTTTTGTTCTATTTTCAACTTGCCTTGACCTTCAGCCTGCTGCTGGCAAGGGATTCTGCCTTTGTGACCAGTGCAGAGTTTGTTTTTCAGTCAGTAAATTTTCAGTGAACAGTACTGCCCAAATTGAATGATAGACCAGTCCATTTTAAAAATTTAGCAGGGTAAAGGTTAAGCAGCCAGATTTTGTTGCTGCCTTGACTGGCTTCACTCTACTGTCAAGCCTTTTGATATTAAGAGACCATGCTTTGGAAATGAAAAAGGTGGTCTCTGTTGACAGCTGGTGTGTCAACATGTGTAAATGTATACTACAGTTAAATGGGTTAAAAGAAAATAGTAAATTTATACACAGCTTTATAATCGTGGTCTTTTTGTCAGACATGATCTTCAATACTGGTTTGACTGTATATTTTTATAGTGAAATAGAAAGACTTCATTTTATCCGTACCATTTAGAAATACGATTGCAATTGATTCAGTTTGATCATATTGACATTTTATTGCAAAAGTCAGACAGCCCTATAAAATGGGTAAGTGTACTAATTGCTACAGAAACAGTTAGATATGGAAGTTTTTTTCTGGTTGTGTTTAATGTTAATTTCATAAAACACTGGTTACCAGTAATTCTAACACGACCAGCAAATAACCTACATACATGTAGAGCAAAATCTATCTCGGGTTATTCTGCAATATACCACTCGCGTGCAATGACATCATCCGATCCAGGTGCGTAACGCGGTCGTAAAAAGTAGTTTCCATTTTTTTCTAACACTGTTGATACTAGTATGTCGTGTTAGAATCGAAATAATAAGCTCCCAATTGTGATTTATCATAGAATAACCCGAGTTTTTCGTTCTTATGCGAAACAGTATATCACTCAGGCCTAAGGCCTTCATGATATATTCTTACGCATAAGAATTTAAAACTTGGGTTATTCTATGATAAACTATGTTTGGGAACTTATTATTTCTTAATTCAAGTTTTATAGTCTCTTTAATGTTATAATGTAACATTATTATTTGATTGCAGATGGCTGTTGCTCTGTTTGAGATGGTGGAGTACTACGAGTCAGCCTGTAAACTGAATATATCCTTCAACAAAGGTATTGGACCTAGAGGATGGATGTCTTGCTCTAAACTTGTTAGAAGGGTATGTTCTTGAAATTATTTATACTTAATAAAGGATATTTCTGTTGTGAAAAAATGATGTAAAGATAGAACTTTTTAATATTGATTAAATATGGTTCAAACCTTGCCAGCATGTACATGTATACCCTACTTGCATTTGCCGGCTTTCCTTTCATGCAAGGATGTTCTGCAATTGCTGAAGTCAAACAAGGTCTTGACAGTAAATGAGTTCCAGAAATTTTAGGTCATTTGACCACTATTGTGTTTAAGGACTGCTATACCCACCCGCTTAGCTCAATAGGGAGAGCGTTGGTCTACGGATCGCGGGGTTGTGAGTTCGATCCGCAGGCGGGGCGTTTGTTCTCCGTGACGATTTGATAACAGACATTGTGTCTGAAATTATTTATCCTCCACCTCTGATTCGTGTGGGGAAGTTGGCAGTTACTTGCGGAGAACAGGTTTGTACTGGTACAGAATCCAGGAACACTGGTTAGGTTAACTGCCCACCGTAACATGACTGAAATACTGTTGAAAAACAGCATTAAACCCAAAACAAACAAGCAAACAAATTAAGGACTGCTGAGAGATCAGATGGAGTCTTTGGTAATGGATCTTTTCTGACACTCAGCAATTTCTGCATGATTCTGTAATCTCAGTATCCTTTAGTGTTCTTTAGTCATTAATGTAGCTCAAACAAACACGACTTTTCATACCAGGAGGGAAATGCAGAGATCACATACATGGAATCAAGCGGAAGTTGCCGTTTGTCATTATGGGTCCATTATCTTAATTCAAACAAACTAGAAACTAGTAGTCACTAGCAAAATCAGTTTTATCACATTAACTGTCACATACTATAGTCACAGTTGACTCCTTCAAGGCTTTTGTCACTGTGCCTGTCCTAAGCTCTGCACTCAATCTTTAAACAGCAACCAGTGCATAGAGTTTTAATATTGTAAAATTCAGAAAGTTTTATTGTTGTGGCACATGTACAAACTTGATATATGTAAAAACACCATAAAATTTTATTCAGCGTCTACACATAATCTTCCAAGTAATGAAGGAGTGTAGTAATTTGAACAAGAAGAAATCTTAAGTTAGAGTAACTCTGGAAAAAAAATTTAAGAGCACTTTTATTTTACTGCAATTGAAAATTAATTGTATTTATAAATTGTTTAAATGATAAATGCTATTTACAATTGTAGACCCCATGCCTGACATTTATTGATGCACGAAACTGTGATCTGAATGAGAGAGTAATCCCGATAATGGGTCGGGCGTTACGTATGGGCTGTTTCTTACAGCGTCTCCATCTGCAGAATGCTGGTCTAGCAGGCAGAGCGCTTGTTATTCTGGGTATACTTTTCAATTCTTTACATAAATCACACATATTTTGCTACTTTTGCTGGTTGTTAAAAGATGTTTAAAGGGTTTCTTTTTTGAATGAAGAGGAAGGCATTGTAGCTGTTATATGAACACATTTACTGCACTATATTAGAATCATGACAATTTATATAAAGCAACAGTGAAATGATAGTTTTGGTGTACTGGTTAAAATGTTTGCATATTTTGGTTACTTAGACCCCAGATAGGGTCATATGATATCAGTACTGGAATTCTAGGAATCAGTCTTCATTTAAGCCGGAAACTTTCTTTACAATTGAGCTAAACTTTTGAAAGATAGTTTCACTGAAATTTGGAGGTCAGACAACTCTGAATAGCTGTAAAACATTCTTCATTAATTTACTGAATTTACAGAATTTAGTCTTTGTAAGGTGTTTGTAGCAAACTAGTCGATTTGAATATGTGTACTATAGATTGAATTGATATAACTATGGAATCATTTAATTTCTTCTGCCAGAAATTTCAGTTTTGACCAAAAGGTCTGTTTCTTATGGATATAAATTCATAGACTTTTACCTTCGAACATAAAAAAAAAGGCACTTTATTTGTTTGTTTGGATTGAATCAACCATTCAGTTCAAGGAAATTAGTCCCCTACGAATATTAACGATTTTAGAGAAAGGTAATTTGTAATGAGAGAGTCTCAGATTTGGTGCTCTTATTTCAGTTGCTGCTCTAAAGATGAATGAGATATTAAAGGAGTTGTTTCTTGGAGACAACAAGTTTATGCCGACTGATGGAGTACAGATAGGTAACTTGCTGAAATACAATCATCGACTTGAACTCCTTGATCTCAGGAACAATCACCTACAGGTATTGTTTGTTTATAGAATTTGATCCACCCATTAGGTATCGCTAGACCTTTATTTTAAAGTGAGGGGCCTTCTTGGAAGAGTGATGAAGGTGGCTGACTTGGAATCATTTGCCCAACATCATTGTGGATTCAAAACTTTGCTTGGGTTGTAGAATTCTTTGATGTACCTTTGAGCTGGCCTATGGAAGGTTTTACTTCTGCTTAGGTGACTGCTTGTGCCTGAATTAATGCTCAAACTGACAAGTTGCGTCTTTCTTTACCATCAGAAGGTGGAAAGTCACTGTATGACATGTAATTATGTCGATATGACAATTAAAACAGAATTTGGTTCACCAGTAAGGTATCCCTAGTCCTTTGTTTCAAATGTAAAATGCCTGTGTGTCTAAATGAGATTGAGGTTTTCCTGTATGAGTAGATTTTCTTAATGGACTACATATCAGATACTGTTTAAAAGGATGTAGTATAGAATTCTACTATGTTACCAGTAGTTACATGGTAATGAAAGTCTTGCTAAATTATAATTTAGAAGTTAAAGTTTAAACAATCTGTATATCAGTATCTTAAGAGGATTATTTATTTGTGTATGTTATTTCTACACATACCTGCCTGTATATCTAAATCTCGGTATCACCCAAGTCAAAAGATTTTAAGCAGTACAGTCCCTCTTGAGAGACCAGTAGCTGAGTGATTAAAGTGGCTGACTTCAAATCCCTTGACTTCAGTATTGTGGTTCTGAAACCGCACTTGTTAGGTAGAATTCTTTCATCCATGCAGTTGGCTTACGTGAAGTTGGTGGTTCTACACCTGGGTCTGTTTATGCCTGAATTAATGTCATTAATTCATAATTGATTAATAAGAGAGACACCTGGGGTCTTCTTCCACCATCAAAAGCTGAAAAGGCACCACATGACCTATAACTCTTGTCAATATGATGTTATATCCTCCCTCCTCTTTCCCCCCCCCCCCCCCACACACACACACACCTACACACACACACCTCCAAAAAAAGAAAAAAAAAACTAAATTTTTATTCTGTAGAGGTTACTTTATCTCACAGGACAGTAAATATCTTGCCTATATTGGTAAGTCTTAGCTCATTGGAACATGTCTTGAACAGAAGTTTCACTGTTGATAGAATCAAAACCGCCCTTATGTTATATTTGTTTACCTATTAAATGAAATTGTTACAGGTATCTAGCATACCAAAATGTATGATTTAGTTGTTATATATCAATTTTTCTTGTAGGATGTTGGTGTGGGCCACATATGTGATGGTTTGTCAGAGCAGTGCCTGGATACAGGTCTACTCACACTTGTACTGTGGAACAATCAGATCACATTCCAGGGCATGTCTGCCGTTAATAAAGCTTTGGTAAGTACAGGTTGCAGAGCTTATTTTCTTGCTTCAGTGGGGGCCATTTTTCAGGTGTCTTCCACTCAGAAAATTCCTGTCAATCCATGAAGTTTTCTCTTCAAATTTGCTTTACATCAGAACATATATTTCTTTTCGCCAAAATGCTGCAGTAATTTTTTCCCCAAATGACAGGTACAGACACCTACCCCACTTCAGGGAAAAAATCTAAATTTTGTTTCTACAGCTTGAACTCACAGACCTATTTAATTTTATACTTTATACAACTAAACACTTTCCTATCTAGTTTTCGAAATCTGCATAAGAATAATTGTGCTGTACTCACTTGGATAAGCAGTAGCCCATTGCATGATAAAAAGTAACACGCTGCAGATACAATGAAAGATGTCATACCTGCTGATAATTGAATTTTTTTTTTTGATCTGTGTTCACAGTTGTTATCATAGCCTGGTTGTGGGTGTATCTTTCATTATGTGACATTAAAACTCATCTGATCAAACGTGTCTGTTTAGTCTTAAAGAAATGACTTTTTTCTTGACTTTCAGACCTCAGCAGAACACTTAGAGACATTGAATCTAGGACATAATCCCATAACCAATGAAGGTATCCATATACTCAAAGATGGACTGCTAAAATCGAAAGGTCTTCTCAAACTTGGGCTGTCTGGGACTAAAGTATCATGTGAAGGTATATTTTTTGTCATTTTAGATCAGCTTGATACTAGACCATCACTTTTAAGGTCATTCATTTAAACATTGAACCAAAAACAAACAGAAAGAAATAAAATGCTTTATCAACACTGAGCTCATTTCACGTATGTGCCAAAAAGAAAAGAAACCCGAAATGAAAATATGCATAATGTTGAAATCCTAGGTTGGTTATAAAATTCAGGTATTGAAAAAAAAGATGAAAAATGTCATGTTTTTCCTTGATTTGGTCAATTTAAACTTTTTCATTCAGAGATTAAGATCAAAATTCAGTGTACTGGTATACGGAATTTTAAAATGAAAAAGACCTCATTGGTTTGGACTTGTTTTGGTCTAGTGTATATATGAAATGGACTTCAAGATGAGGTATTCTGCTGTTGTATTGTACCCCATTATTGACTGACTGAATATTTACCATAATTGCCATAAAAGTTTCCTCATATCCTCAGCAAATATTTTAACCCTTACACTGCTAAATTCCTCTAATGAACTTGTCCATCTTTCAATTTGGACAGTACCATTAACTGTTTAAAGGGGTGCATACCAAAAAGGATACTGACTGAATGGCAAACAGTGCAGATCATGATCAGACTGCACAGATGTGCAGGCTGATCTTGATCTGCACAGGTCGCAAAGGCAGAAAAAATGGTGTCCAGCATGATAAGGGTTAACAGGTAATAGCGGATGCGCAGGCTGGTCTGGATCCATGCTGGTCGCAAAGCCACTATGTTGATTTTCTCATGGCACGGCTCATATTTATTCAGGAGCTGTAGCCCTAGCAGAAGTGATAGCAGACAACACAAGGCTTGTGAGGTTGGACCTTCAGGAGAATGATATCAAAACAGCAGGCCTCATGGCGCTCTCACTGGCACTTAAAGTGAATGAGAGTATTACCAGACTGGATATTGACAGAGAAACAAAGAAAGAATCAGTACGTATTTGATATTTTTGTTGGCCATATTTTTAATAGAGAGGCATATAGTAAATTTCACTGTCTTTGGTCTATGTGTCCAAAAACACTTTGTGCCTCAGCTTTAACATTTAAAAGATCTATTGAATGGTTAAGCATAATGAGGTATGTCATACTCTAGAGTCCTGTCCATAATGTAAGGCCACAGGCAGGTACTATAACCCACCTAGAGGACAGCCCACTTAGAAATGACATCCCTTATTGTGAGAACTAATGGTTTTCCTTATATGAGCCGCGCCATGAGAAAACCAACATAGTGGGTTTGCGACCAGCATCTGCGCAGTCTGGTCAGGATCCATGCTGTTCGCTTTCAAAGCCTATTGTAATTAGAGAAACTGTTAGCGAACAGAATGTATCCTGACCAGGATGCGCAGGCTGGTCTTGATCCATGCTGGTCGCAAACCCACTATGTTGGTTTTCTCATGGCACGGCTCATATTGTTACCACACACTGACTATTGATCATATGCCTCAATGCTGGTTTAGAGACCTTGCTTTGGATGTAGAATTCTTCATGTGAGGAAGCCATCCAGCTGGCTAATGGAAGGTCAAAGATTCTACCCTGTCCAAGGTGGCATGGTGTCCGACCATGCATGAAAAAGTGCTCATAGGGGCACCAGGGGCCTGCCTCCATGAAACAGTTGGCATTTGACCTAAAGAGTGTTTGTATGACTGAAAAAATAAAGTATAGACCAGTCAAAAAATATATTCTCTATGATTTTGAGGCACGTATTTTAGCAAAATTAAGTCATAAAATAATCTAAAGCTTGCTCTTAAATAGTATTCTTTCTATTAAACTGGGAGTTAGCATATTTAGAATATGCACAGTTAAAGAGTTTATGATTTTAAGGAAAGGTTTAACCAAATGTTTTTTCCAGTGTGAAAGATAATTCCTGGAAAACATAGAGATGCTTATGTTTTCAGGAACAAAAAATGTTAGTAGTTGTTTCAGAAAAAATGATATCTTCTCTTATGAAGGTGATAATTTTCTTTTTCTTGTGGCAAACTTCCTCTCTTAAAATGACTTGTTTTCTGCTCCAGGGTGTGAAAGATTATGCAGACCAACAGAAGAGGTTACAAAAAGATATAAGTTGTTTACTAGAGAGAAACAGGGACCTAATGCACAAACGAGAGGAGGAGCAGAGGCAGATTGAACTTAAAAACCAGGAGAATGCACGGAAGCTGCAAGAGGCGGCATGTGATATATCGTTCGAGGAATCACACGAATACATTCCGTCTGGTGATGGTATACATAGACCGAAGCTATTGTTCTTACCATTAACACCTTTGTGTCCAGAACGTGAACTGGATTCTCCTGTTTTAGGGGAGGAGTATATTCTTGAAGCCACGCCCCCAGCACAGACTATACAGTTAGCTCCTCCAACTGGGACTGACTTACTCAGTCCACAGTACTGTCCAAACCCCAAAGCAACTGCCAAAAAGATATTTTCGGTGACTCGTGTAGCGAGCCCTACTGGCTTGTCCCCGCAGGGAAGTGATTCTTCCAGTGGATTTAAGTTTCCAAAGTTCAGTTCGTCAGTAGCTGATGTGATAAATTCCCCAACACAGGTTCATCCCCCTATGGGACGAGGTGCGGACTCTTCCACTTCACAAGTGTTACCTCATCTCGTTCCACCACTACCAACTGTTGACCTGCCAACATTAACCACGCCCATTCCTCTGTCTGTGGATATGCACACCGCAGGCGACAAAGCAAGTCCCGGTTCATTACAAAGAGTGATAGAAGACCAAACTCTTGTTTCTTACATACAGCAAATTGTTGACGACAATGCTGTCAAGGTGAATGCAAAAACAGATGATATAAGCGACCAATCTAAACCAGAAGAAAAGAAGAGTGAGGTTGTACATAATTCTACTAACAATGCAACTGGTAAAACAAACCAAATGACTTCTGTAACAGTTGAATCGGTTAAACAAGATTCTTGTGATAAAACTAGTAATGATTCAGACAGAAGTGATTCTTCGGAAATAAATGCTGAACAACAAACCAGTAAAGTTAAAGTAAAATCTTCAGAGAAAAAGGGAGGAGAAAATGCAGAAAAAAGCAGAGATGACAAGAGTAAGGATGATAGTGAACAGTTAAATGAAAGCAGTACAAAAACTGACTCCTCTTCAAAATGTGATATTTTGCCAGTTGAAAACATTCCTGAAGCCGAAGATATTATAAAACCAGAAGTAGAGACTCAAAGCAAAAAAGAGAAACAACAAATAAAATCAGATGAAAATTGTTTGAAAACTGAAAGTAAAGCTTGCTCAAAGACTGCTGTGGATGTAGACAGTGCAGGTTCTAGTCAAGCAGAAGATTTGTCCATATTGGACTGTGATTCTGATAAATTGCAAAATTCGGAACCGAAAAGTTTGTCAGAGCTTGATATGCCGAATTTATCAGAAAATTTATGTGATGATGATACTAAAGAGGATGATATGAATGGTGAATTTGTTGATTGTTTAGACACAGAAGATAATGTTTGTGATACTGAAACTGATAAAAATGTTGTAAACCGTGATGGCAAAGGACAAAATGGGAGTGATAAAGAAAATGGTGATTCAGAACCATGGAATACAGTTAATGAGTCAGACATAGTTGAAAGTATGTCGTCTGTTCAAAGTTCAGATAGTTTACACACTGGGAGCAATAACAAACCAGACTTCCACACAAATCTTTCATTTAATGGATTAAGACAGGAGTTGGCCAGTCTAATAGATGAAGAAGTAGGGAGTTCTTCTGGTACTCAGTCCCCTCCTGCAAACGGAATAATTCTGAAAAATGGTAATACAGATGCATATACTCAAAATGGTGAGTGCCTTGAAATATAATCTACTGAGAATTAATACTTCAAAAATTTGAAGAAGAACCACAGTTTTTTATTTGGACTTTTCTGAAGGTATGTAGAGTATTGAAATACTCATAACTGTTCCTGGTAAATTTTCTAACATTATTAAACAGTGTTATTTGTGATATTGTAATTTTTGTCAAGTCTGTACATGCTTTCAAGTCTGTACACTTTTACACTGTCATAAGACAACTGCCAATCAGTTTTGTTGGTCAAAATCCTGTAGCATCAGTTTCATTTGGTGAGAGAATTGCTTTCATCACCAGACCAAACAAAACTAGGCCTTATCAGTGTCATTTATTTTTGTGACCTTGCTTAATTGATTTTTATAGATCTATGTTGATACCTAAATCCTTCAGAAACTTTTTTCATAAGTGTGTAGGAGAAGTTTGACCATTAAAACAGGGGTCCTGAAATATTTTCAGAGTCTACTTGTCCACGGACAAGTTGGGCCCACAAATCCACTTGTCCGTACCTAAGAAGAACTTGTCCGTACTTTTTAGTTTAAAAAGGAAAGGATCAGCATTATCATTACTAAATAAACAAATAATACAAACATACACTTCTGTTGACTTCATTTTAACTTATATAAAGTTTTTACGTTATGACTAGAACCATCCTTTGAAAATATGTTATAACTAGCAAGCTAAGTGACTAGAAATCCACTTGAAAATATGTTATGACTAGCAAGTTCAGTGAGTAGAGAATAATTAAGAAATGAACACATGCCATTGACAAAAATATTCAGTACATGTATGTATGCTAGAATTTCTACCCTGGTCCCATTACATTCAATGAATACTGCATTGGTCTTTCAGGGTCCTGAAATAAGCTGTCCGAGTTGTTAAATGTCAATACTAATCGGCTCGAAAAATTAAGCACAATTTGGCTACTAAACTTTTTACATAGCGTCAACCTAGCTAACGTTTTTGCTGAAAATCAAAAATGAAAGTAGATAACGGGATATCCCCAGACTGGCACTTCATTTCAACTTCACGGTTTAATTTTCAGTAATGATCATTAAATGTAGTTTAAACAGTCCAGTGTCTATAAATGGCTGCATTACATTTTTGTTTTGATAAATTTAATGGGCATAAATGATCACAAATAGATTAGATTTGCCTTTAGGCATGCGGATATAAATACAGATGTTCGCCGATTAGTTTCATTTTCATAAATATTTACCACGAAATTTACTTGTCCCGGACAAGCAGCTTCTAAAAACTGCTTGTCCGGACCGAGGAATCCACGAATCGGACAACTCGGACAGCTTATTTCAGGACCCCTGTAAAATTGAAATAATAAAAGGATGAAGTAAATGCATAAGAGGGAAACAAACTTTGTTTGATTTACCTGCATGTTTCTACAACAAAAGGAAACTGGTTTTATAGCCCACAAATTCAGACCATCTGGATTCTTGACTTCTTGCTTTGTAGCCGCCCATCACAACATTTAGTCTTTTGATTTCAGTTTAAATGAATATTTGCTAATATTTGCCTTGATATGAATATGAATTGATCACTAGAAATAGAAATAACAAAATAAGGAAATTATATGAAGTGTGGGAGGTGTGTTATGGACTAAGAAAAGCCCACATCAAGTGATAGGAGTGGGGGGGGTGTAGTAGATAGAAATCACTGACTCGTTCAGCATGGTGAATCTTTCAAGGATTATATTAGTGTTTTCATACTCCTTGTATCATAAAATACTTGTGAGATTAATATCAGTATTTATGTTTTGTGCTGTAAATTTGTGTCCTAACTGATGTTTATTAATATACTGTTTAATCACTTAATCTCGTGGTTTTGGTCAAGTGCCATTTGAATGATTTCTTTGGAATATTTGTTGATTTCAACTTTTTAACCTAAAATGAATAGAAATTTTACTTATTTGTTGAAATTAAAAAATCATTAAACATAATGGACCAACATACAAAGAAATCAAGGAAAATTAGTCCCCACAGAATGCTAATGATTGCACAGTAAATATCATATTCATATTTATATTGATATTCATATCATATTTACATGTACATGATTTTGTTTCATCTGTCAGCTATGTTGTAGAGACAATTCAATACACAAATATCCTGCATTCCAGTATTTATATAGTTAGGTCAGCAATTTACATAATTGGGACATAAAACACAGGCATTGATGAACAAGGATGGGAGGTAATCAATACAGGAGTGTTTTAAATTAACTATTTGATTGATTACTGTTGAATACAATAAATGTTTTCTATCTTGTGAAAATCCTGGAAAGTACATATGAGCCATGCCATGAGAAAACCAACATAGTGGCTTTGCGACCAGCATGGATCCAGACCAGCCTGCGCATCCGCCCAGTCTGGTCAGGCACCATGCTTTCGCTAACAGTTTCTCCAATTCCAATAGGCTTTAAAAGCGAACAGCATGGAGCCTGACCAGACTGCACGGATGCGCAGGCTGGTCTGGATCCATGCTGGTCGCAAACCCACTATGTTGGTTTTCTCATGGCACGGCTCATATTTCCTAAACATCTTGCATTGACTGTCGGATGAGATTTATTAAGTTTTCATTTTCAACTGGGGATTTTTCTATATTAAATTAAGGAGCTGAGTCATGGTTTTAATCCATCGTTCTATAAATCTAACGTGACTCGTCTATTAGCAAGAAGAGTAGTAAATTAAATGTCCTTTATTTAGCAAGATAGATAATTTAAAGAAGTTACAACATGTTAAAGGTATGGACAACAAGTGGAAATTTGAAGACTTTACAACATGTTAAAAATATAGACAACATGTTGAAATATGCATATATTTCAGGTGCGGAGACGAACTCTGATTGGCTTGATACAGCTGCCATGGATACAGGAGCCTCATCTTGATGTTTGTCACTTTTAACGCGTTTAACGGACAACATTTTGATTAAAACAGCAATGAAGTGGATGATGCAGACATTTGAAATATTTTCTTGTGTTTCAAACTTTGCTGGAAAACTACAGAAGATCGCATTCCTTTCCGGGAGTCTATTTATCTGTTGACATCAGTTCGTAGTTATGTTGATGTTGTGCTTGTTAGCAAGGCTGCTTCAAGACTGTTTTGTTACCCAGTACTTAGAATAATTAAATGTTTTCACTTCATGCAGGGAGGTTGAAATTTCAATATGGGCTTAACCCTTATCCTGCTAAATATCTATAATGAACTTGTCCATCTTTCAATTTGGACAGCACTATTAACTGTTAAAAGGGGTGCTTACCAAAAAGATACTGAAAGATGGCTGAATAGCGAACAGTGCAGATTATGTTCAGACTGCACGGATGGGCTACATGTGTATTTCTAAAAAAAAATTGGTCAGTAAGTCAGATGTCTCACAATGATTTAATATATATACAAGGTGTTAAAACTTAAGAAATAGCTTTTACATGTATGTTATGAACATACATGTATATTTTTAGTTTCCTAGATACAGCAAAGTTCAGAATTTTTACATATCAAACACGTTTCAGGGGTCTACCGTATATACTCGCGTATAAGGCGCCCTCGCTTATAAGACGCATCCTGATATTGGACTATCGATCGGGGAGGTTTTGCACTGACCCTCGTATAAGACGCAGTCATATTTTTATACAAACTACATCAGAAATTTGTAGAGATGCATTATTTTCCCCAACATTCTATGATTTGCAATAGAAAATAGCAGAAAATGGACAATTTTATTGTAAAAATGCAGAATTTAAATGAATTAGTAACAGCGGAAAAAAGGTTAAAGAAAGGCCGAAATTTTGACAATATTCGCCGATTTTATTTTTAAAAGAACTTGCAGACTTGTTTTATATTATGTTAAATAAAATAAATTATTTTAAAATCAATTTCGTGTGTAAAAATGCAATGTAGTAACTTCAAAACGGCGGAAAATTGACGATTTTCGCCGATTTTATTTTTGAAGGAACTTGAAAATCTGTTTCATAATATGTAGAATAAAATAAAGTATTCTAAAATCCACTTTCATTGGTAATAATGTGCACAAAATATCTCCGAAACGGGAGAAATTACGTCTAGAAATGTGACGATATTCGCCCATTTTACTCATAATGCTTAGAAACGCTGAATGTTCGGCCATGTTTCCATAACAGTAACACAGAATGTTTAGGAAAATAATGTATTTCTTGAAATTATTCGAGGATACGCAATTTTTAAATTGCTTTCAAAGGATCTCCAATACATGTTTAGGATTTTTCATTCAAACATGCGCTGCATACAATGAGAAAATTAATGAGGATAAAATATCCTCACCAATTTTCCCAAAGTAATTAACGTTCGAAAAAGCAAACAAACAAACAAAGCATATTACATATTTTAATTTTATGTGACATACGGTAACTAATAATGCATTAATTTATCACATATTTCAAACACACAAAAAAAACTGACAATAACGTATCGATTGATTACTGATAAGATAGCAAAAAAGGTGGCGAGATTAGGATACATGTACTTTTATGGCAGTAAATCTGACACATTTGTCAATCAAATATGGATATGCCCACTTTGAAATGTTATCCAATCATATTCCAGTTCCGAGTAGCTAGACATCCCTACTGTACCTTCATTTGACTAGAGGGCAGAATTAAAATAATTGCAGCCGACTATTCTATGAAGTCGCCAATTAACATCAATCAGTGTTTATGATACATTTATTTCTATACATGTGTTTATTTAACAGTTTGCACCTTCAGATGATTTATAATGGGTGCGTTTTAACAGTTTACACTTGCAACAATTATAGGTACCGTATCATATGCAATTGGGGATAATTAACTTTTAATAACTCTGTTTGCGGGCGGTGAAAAAGTATTTTCTTTGCTCAATTATATCAGTCATTTCCAATTTAAGTAAAGCTAATTCGTCAGATTTTCTGAAAGAATTTTTGATTTTAAAAGAAAAAAAAATACATTTGTAAGTAAAAAATACTTCAGATATTAAACTACCAAATCGTAAAGTAAGTAAATAATAGATCGTTATTGAGGACCGAAACACGGTGCTTGTCCGTTTAGATTTTAATACCGATATGCAATGGCTGACGAAAAACGTAAGTAGCGGGTTGCAGACTCGGAAAAAAAATACATTTATAAATAAAATATACTTTCGATATTAATCTATCAAATCGTAAAATAGGTAAATAATAAATCTTTATAGCGGACCGAAATACGGTACGTGTCCGTAAGGTTTTTACAACTGCTATGCGCAATGGCTGCCGAAAAACGAAAGTACATGTCTGCAGACGCGGAAATGAGATGTCCTGAGCTGTAAACTCGGGACTTTTTTTAAATTTTCACTTAATTTTCTTGTAGTATTCGCTTATAAGACGCATGCCCTTCTAGGAAACGAAGATATGATCCCCAAAACTGCGTCTTATACGCGAATATAGACGGTAGCTAGGTCCAATTTTTTGGGAGAAGTCACTTCTCCCTCAAGCTGATTTAGGGAGAAGTGGGGAGACTTTAGGGAGAAGTGGGAAGACTTTTCCTACCGCAATGATGTTGAGTGATTTGAAAGGTGGCTGTAATTACCTTGTTTCTTGATAAAAAGTATTGATGTGACCATTCATTTCCTTAGTTAGGTCATTTCCCATACAGTGGTTATTGTTTAGTTAAAAAAATTCTGAAAAAAGTCGTTTTCAAAATTCAAGCCGATTCCGTAAATATAATCCGCCAGATTTTGGTTATATCTTGTATGTCTATGTCTATGTTATACTGCTTAACAATCGTTATCGATTATAACTAGCAGGCGGATGTATGAAATAATATGATTGTATGAAGTGTTTATTATTAACACCGAGTCATTCACCGAGGAATGTCAGTCTCTCACTCGAATAAAACTGAAAGTAAACTGTGTAATCTAGAAATACATATTCAAATAAATTCATCGATGGAAGTCAATTTAAACATAGTTAATACATTACATGTCGTTCTTTTATCATAGATAACAAATAATTGTGTACCAAATTCCAATTAATCGCATGGTTAATCAGCAGTTTCTTTAAAAAAAAAACTTTGTTTTTTGCACTCGAACATGTTGACAATTAAAAACGAAGTGTCAAAGACGTAAACGCGACGCTAATTGGCTGAACACAATCAACGAGGTGTATTGGATAATTTGATTCGCTTTCACACTTCTCGGGAAAATCTCGCAAGTACCTGAAGTAGGCGGAGCTTAAATTATGCTACCGGCGTGTGTTTGTGTATTCGGCACTCGTTATGACACCGTGTAAATTGTCCAGGTAGCACTAATTAGCGAGTGCGGAAATCAAAGAAAATCGGGTGACTTGCATTTCGCTTTGAGGTTAGATTTGAGCGAAGTTTGAAGTTCTAGAGCGCCTATTTCGCTCAAGTCGCCCACTCGCGAGAGCCCTGCGTTATATATATATATATATATATATATATATATGTGTTCATATATATATAGTGAAATACTTCTTATACACACATATGAACAAGTATGAAATCTCTAGGTCATACAAAACATTGACAGACAAAATACCAACACAGTATTTCATTGACATTACAGAACATCAACCCAACAAAAAACAAAAGACAATTGATTGAAATGTCCTGCTGACGAACTGTCACAGTCTGACCATGTTTAGTGATAATATTAATTTAATTTTTCTTGGCAATGTTGAAAAGTTCAAAAGAAAAAAAATCTTAATAATAAAACCTTTTGTTCAAAGTTTAAAGGGAGAGAGACTGACAGACACATAAGAACCCCCACTCCCGCCCCCACCCACAACTCTACCAACATCTAATCAGACTATCAGTTGTGAATGAGTCATCAGTGGGCAGTGTTAAGTTTTACTGTAATAAAGGCAATCCCAAAAAATGCATAAAAACAACAAAGTTACAAATAATATCCCTAACAACTGAACATTCTTGAACTTTCCTTGACCAGACATCCTTTACAGCAATCAACACATTGTCGATGTTTGTCAGTATTACCGGGGTAATCAATATTCTATAGATGTAATTTTCCACATTTGGTCATGTTGGTTATGAGTTGTGTCAGTCTTTTGTAGGTCAATTTTTTCTCGTGCTCACAAATCTCAGACTTATTGCAGTGTACAAAAATGCACTATTTTGTAGAAACTGCAGAGTTAGGAGATTTTATTAGTCAAAATATTGTTTGGTATGTTTAAACTCTGGATTTGTTAAGGATTAGAAAATTAGTAATGTTATTTAATTACAGCTTTCTTGAAGTTGAACAAAAAATGGCTTTTAGAAATAATTATATTATTTCCTTGGAGACAAGTCTGTAAAAATACGTATCAGAACCATATAAGAGGCATTTGAAAAGTTTTGATACAGAAACTCTATTTTTTACCACCAGGCGCTGTGACTAAAATAAAAATGTACATACAAACTTCAAAAAAAAAAATTAGATTATAATGATTATGTAACAATCAAAATACTGCTAAGCACTGATATTATCAGTTAGTTTGCCCATCTGTAAACAAATTTTTCACCCTTTATATCCTGGAACAATGTCTCAATGATGAGGCAGTAGAGGTTATCATGCACTGCTAGTCTGTGATGGCTGCTACTGGTTCATTTAGACGTACATGTCACAAGAGCCAATTGGATGGTCACACAGCAGCTTTACAAAGGGTTTCTCCATACTGACTGGACAGAAAACCCTATGCAGCTTACTTTCACATGTATGTTTGGTAGTAAATAAATTATAGCTTCTGTGTAAGAACTTTTTAACCTTTACCCTGCTATATTTCTAAAGTGGACTGGTCCATCATTCAATTTTGGCAATACCATTTATTATTTGAAGGGGCGTTCACTGAAAATTTACTGACTGAATAGCGAACAGTGCAGACCATGATCAGACTGCACGGATGTGCAGGCTGATCTTGGTCTGCACTGGTCGCAAAGGCAGAAATATTCACCTCCAGCAGGCTAAAGGTTAAACAGCCCTCTTGCATTCTAGACTTTAAGGTATTTTGAGACTTCTAAAGTGTGATTATCAACTGTGATAGTGTACTGAGATGCAATACAAAACCATAGTGTTGATAAGATGTATGCATTTATTGGTTGTAGTTTTGTTGCTATGCTTACAGTGACATAATATGAGGTCATGTTTCGTCTCATTCAAAATGATCTTTTGGGCAAAGTTACCTTTTATATTTCATTTCAGTTTAGATTGTAAAGACATTGATAGTGCAGCCTGTTTTTGGTGTTACTGACAATTAAATATGATATGGAAGGTGAACATAAAAACTTGCATAATTGAAAAGAAATTAAACAAAATCAAACACAAAATCATGTTTACAGATTTATTAAGAAATCTGGTTATTGGCACACAATTTGTCAAGATATCATGTATTAACTAAGCCTGGGATTTTTCAAGAGATAGGTCCCAAGTACAGGCTTTTGATTTCCAGAATGTCTATGTATTGCAACTGAAAATGTAGTCCAAATGCGTGACTCTAGTTACCTCCCCTTATGGTCCGTCCACAGAGTCACAAGCAACGACTTTAATGGCGAAAAGAAAATAATATCTGAATAGCAAATTCATTCTTGTGCTTGTCTTGTGTAATACGCGATATGTCATGTCATGAGCACTTCGCAGTACCTGAAGAAAGTCACCCACTGACCTACAGTATTGATTTGTTTTTCCGCCATGGGTGACGTCACAGCTTTATTACGTCACTATTGGCGCATTTCATTCCCCGTCTGTACTCAGGTACTGGTACTGGATAGCAGATAAAAGGGAGCACGTCTCCGGCTAATTCAGTGTGTATTAGTGCAGTATTATTTGTATATTTGCCATGATCTTAAGTTAAATAACAACATTTGAAAACAAAACAGATCTTGGGAGAGACCTGTTCATATCTATTCTCATGTGCTTAAATGTTTCTTCATGAACAACCGGAATAAAGTTTGGTGAACAAATCGAGCACTACTTCACACTATGCTAATGCTGTATGTTCATGCCCATATTTGATAGCTGTTTTTCTATAGTTTTTTTATGCAGAACATGTCAAATAACGTTTCTATTCACAAGATAAATGTATTACCTACAGCAAATTAAACTATTTTTCGTTTTTTATACTATGAAGCTTATAATTTATGTTCGGATGTTAATCACTAATGATTATGCCTGATTTCAGACGTGGCTGAGTTGGATGTAATATCAGACTGAAGTGAAATGAAAGTGATAATTACATCACGAGTTGGACTACTAAAAATGTAGATTTCATTCTTTAAAATGTGGATTCTGACTGGATCCCAGGCCAGTTTAATCGATAAATTGGCTATCTTTTCATAATTTGCACTGGGTTTTCCTGATTAACCAATTCTTTAAACAAGCTTTTTAATCTTTGCCCAAAAGATAGTTTAGAATCGGACATTGACATTATACTTATTTTTTTTGGAGTAAATATTATAGATGTTCAATTACAGCAAAGCAATGCCTTAGAAGATTGATGTGTATTCATTTGAAATTTATTTCTATATTTACAGTCTACTGGTTTCTGTTGTGGCATTTTATTTTTCATGAAAATGATAATTTTTTCGGTTGTGAGTCTGTTACCTCATTTTTAAGCAGGCAAAACACATTAAAAGTAGTTCCGTTAAGGTTGTATAATACTGAAATCACATTCTGAAAGAAATGGCAAATTTTCATGTTTTGTTGCAGTCTGTATTTCAGCTTGCACCTCTTCACTGCATACATTATTTGAGCCACACCATGAGAAAACCAACATAGTGTATTTGCGACCAGCATGAATCCAGACCAGCCTGCGCATCTGCGCAGTCTGGTCAGGAGGCGTACTGTTCGCTAACAGTTTCTGTAATTGCGATAGGGTTTGAAAGTGAACAGCATGGATCCTGACCAGACTGCGCAGATGCTGGATCCATGCTGGTCGCAAATGCACTATGATGGTTTTCTCATGGTGCGGCTCATTTACCAGTTTTGATGAACAACTTTTGTATCTTTGTGAAAAGATAATTTCTTCTTTTTGAAGGTATTAAAAGATAAATTTGCAGTCGGTTTCAAATTAATGTTTTGTTAAAGAGGCATGCCTCCAAACTTATGGAAGATGTTTTGAAGCCGACAGAGTACTTTAATTTTCAGCTCTTCTGAACCAAAAGTTTAGTGTAAGCTACTGGTATAGTAGATGGTACAGAGTTCCATCGTCCTTTGTCTACAGTTTTACTTTTAGTGCACTAGGGGGTCACAAATTGGAATACAATACAAGAGGGGTCCTTGAATCCAATTTATTTAGAATTATTAGCATATGAAAATCCTTTCTTAAATTCAAAAATGTTGACAGAGATATGGGGCATGACTAATTATGTTCTAAGTTACTCCTTACTACTTCATTTCATTTATAAACTTGCATTAAATTCATTTTCTTTCATAATTCTTCAGATTAATGACAAATTGTATAATGCTTGTTATTATATACTTCTGAATTTATTTAATATGTTTGCCATATATGGCCAAAGTCCTTTTTATACCCCCACCAAACATGTTTGAGGGGGGTATATAGGAGTCAGTTTTGTTGCGTCCGTCGCGTCCGGAAATCTATTATCTCAGTTATTACCAAATGGATTTGATTCAAACTTAAAATACATGTTCCACCTTATCACCCACATCATGTGACACAAGGTGCATAACTCTTGACACCAAGTTTTCATGAATTATGTCCCCATTTACTTAGAATTTAAGGTTAATTTTGTTGTATTTTCACTATATCTCAGTTATTACTAAATGGATTTGATTAAAACTTAAAATAGTTGTTCCACCTCATCACCCAGATGATGTGACATAAGGTGCATAACTCTGACATAATTTTTTTATGAATTATGTCCCCTTTTACTTTAAATTTAAGGTTGATTTTGATGTATTTTCACTATATCTCAATTATTACAAAATGGATTTGATTCAAACTTAAAATAGATGTTCCACCTCATCACCCACATCATGTGACACAAGGTGCATAACTCTGACACCAATTTTTCATGAATTATGCCCCTTTTTACTTAGAATTTAAGGTTAATTTTGATGTATTTTCACTATATCTCAGTTACTACTGAATGGATTTGATTCAGACTTAAAATAGATGTTCCACCTCATCACCCACATCATGTGGCACAAGGTGCATAACTCTGACACTAATTTTCTGAATTGTGTCCCCTTTTACCTAGAATTTAAGTTAAATTTGATGTATTTTCACTAATCTCATTCTGATTGGCTTAGAGCCAAGGGAAGTAACCTTTTTTTAGCTATCTATTTTTGAAAAAATGAGAGTTATTGTCATCACTTGACGTGTCGGGTCGGTGTTGCTGTTAAATTTATGTTTTCAGCTTTCTCTAACTATCAAAGCTATTGCTTAAACTTGATACTTGTTCACATCATAAGCTGCCCTGTATAGCAAGAAACAAACTCATTTGCTTTGCAAGATTTATGGCCCTTTTGTACTTAGAAATATCAGATTTCTGGTTAATTTTATGTTTAGGTCAACTTTCTTAAACTATCAAAGCTATTGCTTTGAATTGGAATCTTGTTCACATCATAAGCTGACCCTGTACATAAAACATAACTCATCTTGCTTTGCAGATGATGCCCTTTTGACTTGAAAATCATTTTTCGGTAGTTTTATTTTAGTCAGTTATCTAATATCAAAGCTATGCTTTAACTTGCACACTTGTCACATCATAAGTTACCCTGTACACAGAAAATAACTCTGTCGTTTGCAGATTATGGCCCTTTTGACTAGAAATATCGATTTCTTGTTAGTTTATGTTTAGTCACTTTTTCTTAAACTATCAAGATTGCTTGAAATTGCACACTTTTCACCATCATAATGACCCTGTACAGCAAGACATAACTCATCCGCTTTTGCAATAATATGCCTTTGGACTAGAAAATCATTTCTTGGTTAGTATATGTTAATCAACTTTTCTCATAACTATCAAAGTATTGCTTAAACTTGCAATGTTTTTCACCATCATAAGTGACAGTACTCAAGAAACTAACTCTATCTGCTTTTGCAAGAATGATGCTTTTAGCTAGAAAATCATGTAGGACAATATTTATTACACTAAAAAATCAGATGAGCGTCAGACCGCAAGCGTGCTCTTGTTTAACTTTTGTACTGAGTTTCTTCCTTAAATTCCAGGAATAAGTTATTTTTAGAATCCTATTTGATTTCATATTTTAGGTATTTTCTAACTTTTTTATTAAGTCTATGTAAAGTAAAACATCTTCGTGGTAACATGGTCGGTAGACACTTTTGTATACTTTAGTGTATCTCTAATAAGATTAAATATTTATTGTATTACAACAGTATATACTAGTATTACTATGTGAAGCCAGGATGAAGTATCCAAGTATTTTAAGATTTCTTATGGTTGCCATTCTTCTGTGACAAGACCGTATGGTGGGGGTATGAGTCACTCCTGTGACAGTTCTAGTTTTTGTTTGTGTATACAGATTTTTTTGTGAACACAGTCCCATTACTTAATTCTTTCAAGTGTCTATGATTCTTTTAAGTTTTACACAGTTTCATACTCCATCATCAAAAATGATTGTTATGAAATTAAATGTCCCAATATTAAAAACTGTAAAACATAGATATTTTATCTTCATTTTTTAAAATTTCTGAAATAATTTTCAAAATGCATTTTCTCAGACCTAAGTCTTAAATGCGTACCAGCATCAGTATATATGTGTGTATGAAAAGATGTACCATAGGTAATACATTGTAAAGCTAAAACAGCATTTACAAATGATGTCAGTAGTTGTGTCTTTTTTGATGCCAATCAGCAAGGCTATACTATTGTTTGTTTTAATATCCTGCTAGGTGTATATTTTGTTAAGAGATTTACATGCACTATCAGTGCTGTTTATATACAAACCCTGTGTACAAAAAAAAATCTTTGAGAAGTGGAAAAGTTGTCTGTGGATGAAATTGTACTCTTTAAAGCTCAGATAAAATTGTGTCCTTACAAGACTGGTTATGTAGTTTTGGTCACTTATTTAAGTTTGATTATTTGTAAGATTTTTTTCCCACAGGAACTACATAGAATAAAGCCATTTTTAGTAAAGATAGAAATTGGTTATTACAAAGCATCAAATGAAATTGTTAAGCATTTTGTGAATGATTTTGAATAAAATTGTTGACACCTTCTTGCTCTTTGTGTACTAAGAAAATCTTATTCATTAAATTGCAGTATTTATGTGGATGCGAGGATAAAAGCTGTGTTTTAGGTGTCATGCCACCAAATGTATACAATGTGTACTTACAGTAATTTTGGAGGCTTACAAAGGTTTTTATTTAAAGTGTAAATTTTTTGTTTAAACTTGAAGAAATCACTCTCTGCAACCTGTGATACTCAAAAACTAGCAAGCAGTCTAAATGTTTAAAGAAGACCAGCCAGTTGTAATAGTTTTTTTTTTTACATGTGGAAATAAACCTTCTGGCTAGCCATAGGACAGCTTCAAGACACAATTTCTATGTTTCAGTCGTATATTATCAGGGTAATGTGCATTAAGAAAATGAATTGTTCAATAATACCTTGCTATTTCTGTATAATTAGTTATAGTTTCAAATCTCATATTTATGACAAGCATCTCATTAAACAGATCTCCATTTTGTCATGTCTTCAGATACCCGCAGCTGACTTGATCCGCAGCGCTGATGATTTCATTATATTGTTATGAACACCTGTTGATGTCATTTTGTCGTCATGCAATGCTGATGTCGTTTTGTCGTAATGCAGTGCTGATGTCGTTTTGTTGTCATGCAGTGCTGATTTCGTTTTGTCGTCATGCAGTGCTGATGTCGTTTTGTCGTCATGCAGTGCTGATGTCATTTTGTCGTCATGTAGTGCTGGTGTCATTTTGTCGTCATGCAGTGCTGATGCCATTTTATCATCATGCAGTGCTGATGTCATTTTGTCATCATGCAGTGCTGATGATGTCATATTTAGCTAGACTGTTTGAAATTTTTCAAATAATAGAGCTATCGTTACCACCCATTTGTTGATGTAGGCTTTCATAATAGTGTTGCACATACGTAGGTTTCTCAAAAAATGCCTGTCCAATGCTTTCAAACCTCACACCTGTTTCCAGCAACATTACTTGACCTCAAAGGACAAGTTACATACCTGTAGCTTATATTTGTCAAAATAACGCACCCTTCAACTTAGAATTTTTTATCAAAGATTTGCAGTTAAGCAGGTTTCTCAGAAAACAACTAGGTCTAATGGTTTCAGACATCGGTATCAAGAGAGGACCTCACAGGACAAGTTACATAACTCTAGTTACTACCGGTATTTTATTAAAATTATGCCCCTTTTAACAAAGATTTCTCAGAACTTTCCTGGCTAAATGTTCACATATTTGGCATCATGAGATGACCATGCTTGGCAGCTTTTATAAATGGCTTACATATTGGTAAAATTATGCCCCTTTTTCACTTGGGAAAGTTGTTGAGAGTTCTGCTTATAAGCAGGTTCTCAGGGAAGATGATACTGAGTGCATTCAGACTCCTCATATGTCTTTGGCATCATGGAATAAGCATCCTGAAGCAGGTTGCATATCTCGTGACATACAGTTTTAAAAATTATGCCTCTTTTTCAACTTTGGTAAAGCTATTGTATGTAAGCTTGTACTATCTTGAGTGGTCTCAAATAGTTGAGTGCACTGTCATTAGACAACTCTTGTGTTGTCATATAGCTCTGATGATGTCATTTTGTTATCAACAAGCACAGCGGAATATGTCAGCTGTTGGGTGTCGGGAGATATTTTATCATTGTTAGAGTCAGTGCATATTATCAAGTGTTGAATGTGTAGAATGTTAGATGAAAATTTTATATAATGACAAGCAGACCCTTCTACAGTAAAGTTCATTGGGTAAAATCAGAGAGGCAGTACTATTATATGAAATGCATAGGTAAAATATATAAAACTTTATGTAATAAGGGGATATCATCTGAATTTGGCAGCAAAAGCTATTTTGGTGTACATTATGTGTTAGAATTTTCAGAATACTGTGAAATCATTTAATTTTATGGGCCAGTTTTAACCAAAATGACTTGTGGTTGGATACAAATCAATGATTTCAACTTTAGAAAATGAGATGAGTAGGAATTTTCAATAGTTTGTTGGGATAAATTGTTATTGGTTATTTCAACTGCAAAGTCCACAGAGAAATAGACCCCCTCAAATGATAATTTTATATTACTTGTCTTCAGAACTAATTGCAACAGGGGAAAAGTATTTCATTTTCAGAAATATTGATCATTCAGTTTCTGATGACCCCAGTTTTAGGTTGAAGGGTCTGGCAAGTAAAAGTAAGACCTTGAGAGAATTGCACTGTGTGTTTAAGTGTGAAGTATATACAGGATATAATGATTTGTTGAAATAAACAGAATTTTTTAATGTATATATAAAATACAGTATGTATAAATGCAAATGCAATGTTAATTTATGCATAATATTGTTAATGATTGATTTCAGTCAAGAGTTGAAACAATCAATAAACTGTGTACTGTTTGTGTCTTGTGAAATGTTGGCAAATTTAAATTGGTTTCATCCCCTGTCAAAGGCGAGGGAATAAAGAACTGACAAGCATCGTTCTGTCCTTCCATTTGTCTGTTTCTCTTACATTTCTCTGCTGATTTTTACCAGACTTAATCAATTATTATTTTATCAATTATCATTGCACATTTTAATTTCTGGTATCATCTTTATTTTAGGAATGCAGTATTTTTATAGCATTTATTTGTTTAACACACTCATTGGACCATGTTTTCACTTTCTAATGGCAGATTTACAAATTTTGATGTTACTAAATTTGATTGACATAACATTTCATGCTTTTGGCTAAACGTGTTATTTTGTGGTGACTTAAATTCCTTGATTTCAAATTTTTAGGACGAAACAAATATAACTTTTATTTGTTCATTAGAATTCATTCAGTGTATTGTCACAACCACAGAATTCTTGATTATTACATACCTTTAAGTAGCAAATTTACATAATAACCAGTTACTGAACAATCGATGATGTATGACATCATTTTTGATATAGTTTTACTGTGTGTTGTCACATTTGTTATCATCAGTACTGTATATTATGATTAAATGATATGAGCCGCGCCATGGGAAAACCAACATAGTGGGTATGCGACCAGCATGGATCCAGACCAGCCTGCGCATCCGCGCAGTCTGGTCAGGATCCATGCTGTTCGCTTTCAGAGCCTATAGCAATTAGGGAAACTGTTAGCGAACAGCATGGATCCTGACCAGACTGCGCGGATGCGCAGGCTGGTCTGGATCCATGCTGGTCGCCAACCCACAATGTTGGTTTTCTCATGGCGCGGCTCATATAAGAAATCAAGTACTGTGCATTGTGTTTACTGGTAGGTATTTAATAAACAACTCATTAAATGGTAATGACTAGCCTTACCTGGTTAAAGCACACTGAAGCCTATACTAGCACTTAGGCTATGCCTTCTTGTAAATATAGGCTTTATTGTGCCTATAACCGCTCAGGGCATGAAATTGTATAATATTAATCAAAAGAAGAAATAGTGATGTAACAAGCTGCATATCATTTATTAGACCGCTTTTACCACAGATACGGCCCTGCCTGGTTATACTTTTTGAAGGGTGGAAAGCAGTTGACTTCCTACATAGATTTAACAAGTCGTTAAACATAATTAAAATTGTAAAATATAAGTTTGTATGAATGATGTAGTTTGCAATATTTGGGGGAATCTTATTCAAAATGTTTGTGTTTTTGTTGATTGTTATTATTGAATGAAATACAAATAATGAATGCCAGAAAAAATTGTGAAATAAAAACTTACACCCATCAGAATATTTATGTTGTATTTGCTTCTCAGTTATAAATGGTTGTATGTCTCGGAACGGATGCATATAGTAATCACACTGTATGTTAGTTTAACAGTCTGTTACACTTTGTGTCTTGGCAATATTTTATGAACGATTCAAACTTCAAATACTAAGCACATTGAGATGTCATATGCAAGTCCAGTTAGTTCCATCAAGATCAAAGGCAAGAACCCTAACCAACGGGGATGTTACATCTCTTGTTTTATTGAAGTGTTTGCTGATTTCATACTTGTCTGTGTACACATACATGGAAGATAAGCAAGTGTCTAGGTGTTAAAATTCTAAACATTACCAGCTACACACATATAGCCTTGCCTGTTTAGTGGTACCTGTAAAAGCAAACTGACACATTTTAAATGTGTAGATTTACCTTTATACCCCAGTCACACATACGGCGCGGATAGCTACGGATAGAAACGTAGTAATCCGTATCGATCCGTACCTGAGCTGTACGGATTGGTACGAATTGATACGGGTTACTACTTTAAGGTACAGCTCAGGTACGGATTGCTACGTTTCTATCCGTGGCTAGACGTAGTTATCCGCGCCGTATGTGTGACGGGTATTAGTGAAGGAATCGTTCAATTTTTAAGAGACAGCTTGTACTAACAAAACTGCAACTTCTCTAATGTGTCATAATATAGTCCTGGAGATGAGTTTTATACTAAACATTGTGATGTGTAGGTGATTTTACAGCCACTACCTATACATACTTGCCCAGGTAATGCAGTGTTGTCCCTGGGACAATGCTACAATATTCAGAGCAGTTTTGTTCAAGCTTATGCATTCATACATATCCATGATGCTTTCTACTGTTCCTATTAAGTGTCACAAATTGAGCCTGTGATTTTTGCATTCATGTGCTTGCTTGGTGTATTTTGTCTCTTGAATTTATTTATTTATTTGTATTTTTTCTGCAGTAATTTTGGAAAGGAATGACATGCTCATGTCTGTTTTCAAATGGTAACTGACAGCTTTATTTGAGCTGCACCATGAGAAAACCAACATAGTGGCTTTGCGACCAGCATGGATCCAGACCAGCCTGCGCATCTGCGCAGTCTGGTCAGGATCCATACTGTTCGCTTTCAAAGTCTTCTGCAATTAGAGAAACTTAGTGAACAGCATGGATCCTGACCAGACTGCACAGATGCGCAGGCTGGTCTGGATCCATGCTGATCGCAAAGCCACTATGTTGGCTTTCTCATGGCACGGCTCATTTGATGAAATCCATAGGAAGACAATTTTGAAGCATAGAATGCATCTGATAACACCAGACCAGTATCATTGCTCCCCATTCATGAGAGATACTAAACTGTAAAACACTCCGGCACAGCTTCCACATTTCTATGTATAGCTTGCAGTCTGTTATTTCCTCATTTTCAACACGATTTTATGTTTTCACAGCTTTCAAGAATTTGTGTACATAAGCAAACACGACTAAAGGAATATGTTCATTGTTCTTTATAGGCCTAACTACAGTAAAGGAACCAGCGTGGGAGCTATCTGGTCTAGTCGCGTAATGGTGCACAGGTTTTAGAACACTAATTTTTCACTTGGCATGGCCAGAGAGGTCTTAATTAAAGCTGGTTTCTGTTTAAATTTCATTGTGGGTGTATTTTGGACATTTTGGTAGAAAAATTGGGAGAGGAGGTTGTATTTGGTGAAGTGAAACTCAATTTTAGTATGAGTAGTACTTCCAGGTCACAGCAGTGTGATTTTGATGTGATTTTACAGTAAGCAAATGTGACAAAAGAAATCTCTCTTAGAAGATAGTTATTACATGACCCCAACTTTTTTCTTCATTTTATGTCAGTTTTATCATAACTCTTTAAAATGAAGTAAGGATTTGTTCTCTAAAATGGGTCTAGCTATGTTTGGTAGCTCATTAAAAAATCTCAGTTTTATATAGAATATAATTATAGGGACTACTATTATGGTAGTTTGACCTTAGAAGAGAGACCATATGGATATATTTGGTGGTGTACAACCTTTACAAATATTTTGAGTACTTTGATCTCGCGTTAACGCGTACCTGCGCGAGACTTTTCATAGAGCATCATGGCGGATTGTGTTGTCAAGTGAAGCTAACAAATTGTCACACTTTTGCAACCGACAAAACGCTAGTTTAAAGCTTTGTCAGGATTAAATGTATTTCAAGATTTATTTACAAGCTTGATTTAGTGATAATGTTAGGTTAAGAAACGCAATGGATGTTAAAGATGCCACCACGTCGTTGGCAGATGATTTGAAAGAATTGACACTCGATGGGCCTGTCACCAAGGCTGCTTTAAAGGTATAAAACTAAATTTAAAGCAGATTCAAGTAAATCTTATATTTAATGCTATCGAAAATTCCCATTTTTACAATTAATATAAAATTACCATGGAATAAATTATGACCAAACATACTGGCATCATATGCAAAAAAAAATAACTGGATCTTTCTGACACTGTGGGTGTCACTTTCTTTTATACATAGATAACTTAACCCTACAAGCTAAGAAAAATGAGTTTGAGTTAAAGCCTTACAGCCAACTGGTTGTGTCACAAAGTATTGGCTTAAAAATATACACTGTAGGTAGTTATAAAAGTGAAATGTTAATTAAAAGTTTTACCAAGTTCAAGCGTGCTTTTAGTAAAAAAAATCAGAATTGTTGGAGTAAATTTCATTCTGAAAATTTATAAAAGGCTACACAAACTTGGAAAATTAGTTTCTATAAATTCATGAATAAGATTATTATAAGCCATCACACACTAGCAAAAACACAACAACAAAAATCACACACACACACACACACACACACAGATTGCAGCACCTTTGTTGTAATAATTCATATGAAATCTATATGACTATGGTCATCATGCAGAAATGCAATTTACTTTAATGTGTAAAATGAACACAGTAATTCTGCAATTTTTACACATGTAAAGCTTCAAAAACTTATATTTCAATAACAGATTAAAACTGATTAACAATGATATGGTAAGGTTTGAATAAAAATCGTTTAGCAGCCTAAGAGTATAAATTAAAGGACGTTAATGATTGAAATAGTAAATACATTCAAGACGGTAATGTGAACTTGATGTTAGAATTAAAGAGGAGTTTATGTGCTTCTCTCAAATTGTTATGGTTTTCTGGACAGTTAGATAGAAAAATGCATTTGTAAGTGTTGATTCATCCGTACAAGCTTTAACATTGAGATATATATTGAAAACGATTCTTACAATGACAAGTTATTTGAGAAGTGGTAAACTGATCATATTTACATCCAGCATTAGTTATATATTAAATAGTACCAGTTTGTATCATTTTAATACAATGCACAGAACCCACAGAATTCAGATAAAAGAAAGAATTCTTAAGATGGAAAACAAAATGAATTTTCTAATTAGCAAAACAACATTAATCATTTCACGTAAAATAAAATAAAATTAAAACTGCAAATTCATAATTATGAATTTCTGTTTATCACAAAGGTGCCGATATATATTTAAATTATAAGTAGGGATCTGAAGATTTTCCCTAATTAATTTAATTTCTATGTTGAAAAAACCTGTAGACCTGTAAAATTTAAGAAACTGCATTAACGTATTATATATAGATGGAAACAAATTAATCACTTGAATCTTCCTATTTACTGCTACAACTTGCCTACTTCACACTGCTATAAATTTTGAAGTATGCAGTTGATTTAATACTCTTTGCTAAGTATTGATCATGTAAATTCACTATGGGATTATCATCTAAGTTTCATTAGGGGCTACTATGAAAATTTAAATAAAAAGTTGCATACATAACAATGTGCAAAAAGAGAAGAAGAAAAACATTAAAATGTAAATTGAAACAAGTTAAAATCATTGTTTGAAGAATTCCCATTGGTTCTCTACCTTTTTTCAGTCCACTGAAGAATTAGAAGAACTAACTGTAGATGAACAACTAAGTGATATCGAAAGAGCAGTTTACCTGCTAAGGTAAGATTTCAGAAATTGTGTGTGTATATGACTATATGTAAGCCACTGGTAACCCATATGGGTGAGTCCACCAGAAGACTGTCAGTAATTTTAGTAAGAGGATAGTGCAAGGTACAGAAAATGCTCCAATTCCAGAAGCTTCCCTGGTTCTTTAGCATGCCAGACATAAAGCACCGATACACAGGACTCTTATCCCAATGTTAGTAATTTTAGTTTGAGGAGTGGGGGCTTGAACTCTAGGTTACAGAAACATATCAGAATTAGATTTTGAGTTAGGGGAGTGATGATCATATCTTCATACCATCAGTATGTATGAAATACCTTGAAATCACAAGCGAATAAGCAGAATGCTCAAGTTATCCAGGATTTAAAGCTCTTAAAAACAGAGACTACGTAATATTATTAAGGAAAATGGCTAGGGACAACAAATTGCATGAGCCAGTCTTGTTGATAGAATGAGCAGTATATTCCACTATAAACACACTTTATTTGTGGGCTGAGGCAAAACTATTGTAACTGTATGTAAATAAAGAGTAATTTACTAAAATACAATAGTTTTTTGCTTGGCAGTCAACTTATTTGCCTTCTGTTAAGACAAACAGCATGCCAATACTTGCGGTCATAAACTGGGATTTCGAATATTGCCTAATGAGGGCCATTCAAAGTGTTAACGGTTGTGTCAGAGTTCTGTACTGAAAACTTACTCCATAGCACTGCTTAATATGAAATACAGAACAGTGCTGTTTGGATGAAACAGAAAGGAGAAAGCACAGCATCTCAGTTTGACTTCTGATTCTGCTTGAGTTTTTGCCCCTTTATCAGCTTCATCATTGTCATACAGCATACACAGATCATGGGATGTTTTTAGCGAAATCTGCCGGTTCCGTTAAATATCACTTTTAGTACAATAAGATTTGTTTGGTTAGCGAATATTGATATTATATGGATTACACTTTATTGACTTGTATTTAAAGATTGTTCATTCTAAAGAGAGAAGTCAATATTTTGGTGTTTACTCAAAGGATTTCATTTTCACTATCCTACAATTTAGTATTATAGGGTATTGTAAACAGAAGTCTAATAATAACATGGCATTGACCGAGAATATGAAAATAAGTTTTCAAACCTGTCAAGATATTGATACTGGTCAAGGTATTGATCAATGCTTTAATTGGCAGCACTGATGAAAAAGAATCACTTTATCTTTTTGCTTCTTTTCACCATAGTCTGACTGCATAACTTTTATTTGTTTCATTCATTGTCATGAATGGCCTTGATTGCCTATGTTTCAAGAATATTCAAAATTCGAATGAGGTGTATCTCTTTTTGATAACTATCACCGGGTTTACACCCTTCATGCGATAAACTAGTATGATTGAGTCCAAAAGATTTAGTAGATGTCGACAGTTTTAATAGTTCTTCATCATACGCTCAGTGCTTCAAGCCAGTTTAAAAGTATAAAGTCTGAAAAGTGCCATTTTGTTTTCTTAGGATATTGTCCTTACAATATGTCTCAGCTGTGGAAAATTTAAGTTAGGCTTTAAAGTTGTTACAAACAGGTCAAAATGTGTTACCAGTAGTCAAAAGAAATGTCTTTACAGAATTAAATATTTACAACAGATTTTTTTTCATGAATAGAAAATGCGATAACATGTCTCTGTATTATAAATAGCTTTAAAGGAAGCAAAGTAAAAAAATAACATGGTCTTTGTTAATGTTTTTTACACCATAAGTTATTCCTAAATATTGTCAGCTAGCTGCATTCTAAAAGGAGACTCAATGCTTTAACCTTTATCCTACTAAATTTCTAGAATGGACTTGTCCATCATTCAATTTGGGCAGTTCCATTTATTATTCGAAGGGGTGTTCACTGAAAATTTACTAACTGAATAGCGAACAGTGCAGACCATCCGTGCAGGCTGATCTTGGTCTGCACTGGTCGCAAAGGCAAAACCAATCGCGGCCAGCAGGCTAAAGGTTAATCAAGGAGTATACAAAACTGATCTTTATAAGAATTGTTTTACTTGACATTTATAAATGTCTGCACAAATATTTTCCTTAAATAATTAAAGTGGCAAAAAGTATTCAGATACAATGCAATGCAGAGAAATAATCTTGGTGGAGACATAAAGAAGAAAATTTATTGTCGTAAGAAATGTTTTACTGAAATGTTTACAGCTCGCATTGCAATTGATTTTTGCAAACAGATACTTTTCAGGCCACTACGATCACATAAATATTGCTTACATCATCTGATAATTTTATATGGCCAGTGTTCAATATTTCCTTGAATTATTGACCGACTTCAGCACAGCTACAGTATGTTACTGCCTACTTCCGTATAGAATATTGATGGTATCATTATGAAATATTATGAACGTCCCACAGTATTGCCACTTATTCAATTACGGGACCTAATTGGATAATGTTTCATCAATAACAAGTCTTGATAATGTTTGTGTATCAGGTCACAATAGAATTAATGCACCCAGTTGATATCATGGTCAGATCTGGTAATATGTTTTCTTTTAATATTGTTGATGCTTTTTTCCCCCAGTTTGAAATCATCTGACTTGTTGAACTCAAATTTCTCTTGATTCATCCAGTATGAAATTAGATAAAAAGCAGATGTTTAATTCAAGAAAACATTAATTAAAGTAAGATTTTGTATTTCACAAGATAGAAAAATGATGCCTAATGTGGACTTTATTGTACTCAGTTAATGTTACTATTTAATTTTTTGGTACCCTTTGATGGTATAAACATTTTAGAAGCAGAGCACTCTATACTAAAAATCAATTAGATAGATTTAATTTTGGATACTTTGATTACCAGTACCAGCATAAAGCAGTAAATTTGATTTTTTTTCAAATCTGTTTGTGTCCAATTTGCAAAGCTGGAGTGAATTACAGCTGTTTTCACTTGAGGATTTGAACCAGTTTTCAGGAAAGTGAACTGCCAAAGCAATAAATGGAGTTTTAATTACCCAGGCAAAATTGTGTGTAATAATCTGTTTTCCAAATGTTTTCTACCATTATTTATTTTAAGTTGTAGGCCCAAATTTTGTCTTCAGCGCCATATGGACTTTTTTTGTATAAACCATTTTACAAGTAGAAAAAACTGAACAGAAAAAAATCTGTTTCCAGAAAAGATAAAAATGAAAATTGTGACTTATAACTTAGTGAGGTAGATAATTTATAGAGAAGAACTCCAGTAGTTCTAACTCAACTTGACTTAACAGTTTCAACTAAATCAAGAAATTACTTTCTATATAAACTGTCTTCAAAATTATCCTTTTCTCTTTACACTCTTGATAGAATCAGAGACAAACTTTTCAGAAAGTGTGATTAAAGAGAACAGTTTCAAGAGTTCTCAATAATACCGCATCTTCAAGAGATGGACACTTTCCAAATTATTTCCAGGGTTTTAAACCAGATGAAATGATGCAGAATTGGCCAAAAGGCAACCTGTGTTTTTTTTCCCAATGACTTAGCAGAGTTATCAGTAATGTGGGACTAAACAATGAGTCAGTGATTATCGAGAGTCATGATTCTGGATGATCTATACTATATTAACCACCCACCACTCACTCACCACATGTATTTATTAGTGTCCTGAGTCAACCTAATGTTTACATTTCGCCATACATCAGTCTCCGTATTATTGTACACTTTACTACAGAGACATTATTGTATGTTTTATGGTGCTCTGGATTCATTTGATGTTGTTTTTTTCCTCTGTGACAGACTCAGAAATTCTGTGTGTGTTTTTTTTATCGCTCTGCGGAATAAAGGAGTGCAGTGAAGTAAATCTTGTTCTATAATGAAAAACTCAGATTGGAATATTAATTGTGATTGTTAAAGTTCTGTATCATACAGCAGCTGAATTAAATCATTCTTGGAGTAATTCATTTTCTGGATATTTTTTTACTTTAGTCATTTTTTTAGGTATAGGCTGTGTTTACTCAATCTTTACAATTACAGAGAGAAATCTTATATCAGCTTCGCAATAAACTGTTTCTTTTGTAGCTATTGTTTGTAGAATAACCAGAAGTGGTATACTCAATGTAACTATACATGAAACAATTTTTCCTTTTACTTATCAAAGTATCTTATGCTAATTGAGAAGTTTTGTGTTGGTCGTTAATTCTATTGATTTAATGTAAAGAAAATATTTATGTTATTCTTGTGGGATATTCCTGTATTTTCTGACACTTATTTTTATGTCCTGGGAATTGTTATGCATTCTTGGCAAAGTGGTTTTTATGTATTCTAGATAGTTTATTTACATATGTTGACGACATTGGAAGACTTTCAGGAATCTTAATGTAGAGTTGCAAATAATACCGTCTGAAGTGTCGGCATGGGGGGAAATTGGCAACTACATTTTGCTTCTTTGTGATGAGTATCATTTTCGCTATAATCTGCCGCCAAGACGGTGATAGTTCTTTCGTGGGGATGTTTACAGTTATTTGCATTGATTACAATATTGAGCTTCATCTTCCTAACAGCAAACGGCTTGATTTACCCAAAACTGTTATCCCAAAATTATGCTGTCAAAAATGCTAATAGCTAAATGTTAACAGTCAGTGTTTAACATACTGTGGACTATGCCAGATTGCTTGGTAAATCAGTCATACTCACAAAATTCATGATACTACAAATGAAATGGCTTTGAGACCAAAAACAACATAGCTTTAATTAACACGCCTGTAAGTCTGGATCACAGTTTCAGCTGTCGTATTTTTGGTTAAAAAAAAAAAGACTTATAACTGAAATTTACTGTAGCTAAGAAAAACATCTCCATGCAATATGCTGACATTTTGATAATTCACAAGGATGGTTAAAGTGTAATGTCGTATTTTAAAGTACATGAAAGTACCCTATTTCTGTCTCTCTTGAAATTCTGTCAAAATTTTTTTATCGATTGCGTGTTGACAGACTGATAAAACATGACAAGAATATTTACTTACTCGAAATTTCGTACACTTAAGAAGTGTCAATGGCGAGTTAGTAAACAGGAAAATGGTACTCTGCATAATTTTTTACCTAATCTAAATAAATATTATTCATCCAGGAGATCTGTACTGGAGTTTTCAAGATGATTTATCATGCTCCGTGAGAATTTTGAACCCTTTGAAATTAATTTACAGTATACACGTGACTTGAGTTTCAGCATGTTTAGATTTTAGGTACAAAAAGTTTGTTAGAGAAGGTATAAGACCACTATCCCATTTAGGCCTTACACTTGCACAGTATGACGATTATGACGATGAATAAGTAAACCTGCAAAGTCAAATAGAATTTAAACTAAAATAGGAGAGAAAGTATATTCTGTTATAGGCAGAATGAAACTGAATTTTTACCAGAAAGAAACATAAAATGAGGGCCCTGAAATGTTGCGAACAGTTTTAAAATTTTCAGTTTTCAAGAATAATTCATTGAAAACCCATAATGCATATGAATAAGGTTAACAATTGACATCCTTTGGGTATAATATGAGCCGTGCCATGAGAAAACCAACATAGTGGGTTTGCGACCAGCATGGATCCAGACCAGCCTGCACATCCGTGCAGTCTGGTCAGGATCCATGCTGTTCGCTTTTAAAGCTTACTACAATTAGAGAAACCTTTAGCGAACAGCATGGATCCTGACCAGACTGCGCGGAAGCGCAGGCTGGTCTTGATCCATGCTGGTCGCAAACCCATTATGTTGATTTTCTCATGGCACGGCTCATATGTTATTTGTGTTGATGTGAGTTTGTCTGTTGAAGCAAAACATCGGTATGCTAATGATGCAGTTTTTGTGATAATATGCTCTGATAATATACATTGAAACATTAGCAATGAACATAATAGGTCCCTGAGGTCAAAGGATTAAAACATTGTAATTTTATAATCTGATTTTCTCATAATCCTTCTTTATTTGATAAATCAGATTTTGATAAAATTGCTTTGGCTGTGGACATTCCTTCTGTAACAGAAATGATAATGATTACAAATTTTTACAACCGATTATTTCCTTCTTGAAAGCATTTGCAACTTTTCTGGGGAGAAGATTGTCTTTCTTCATTCCTTTGATGTATGTGTCATTCTTTGTAGTTGTTTTTCATTTAATCCAGTATATACCACATTGTGGTTTAAATACAAGGTGGTTTTAGGTGTGAATCACTTCATATGGTTAAAACAGGAATTTATTTAACCATTGTTTTATTGGGTATTTCTTTAAATCAGATCTTTTTTTATGCTCATCTGATATTTTTGTCATCGTGTTGGCATTGGTATTGTTGTCATTGGCGTTGTCTGGTTAAGTTTTGTGTTTAGGTCAGCTTTTCTACTAAACTATCAAAGCTATTGCTTTAAAACTTGCAACACTAGTTCACCATCAATAGCTGACTCTGTACAGCAAGAAACATATCTCCATCCTGCTTTTTGCAAGAATTATGGCCCCTTTTGGATCAGATTTCATGGTTAAGTTTTGCGATTAGGTCAACTTTATCCTTAACGGTCAAAGACATTGCTTTAAAATTTGGAGCACTTATTCGTCATTAAAAGCTGACGCAGCACAGCAAGTACTGTAACTCTACATTGCTTTTTGCAAGAATAATGATCCCTTTTGGACTTAGCAAATCAGATTTCTTGCTTAAGTTTTGTGTTTAGATCAGCTTTTCTCCTAAACTATAAAAGCTATTGCTTTAAAACTTGCAACACATGTTCACCATCAAAAGCTGACTCTGTACAGCAAGAAACATAACTCCATCCTTCTATTTGCAAGAATTATAGCCCCTTTTGGACTTAAAAAATATTGCACAGACAAAAAATCAGATGAGCATCTGCACCCGCAAGGCAGTTCTCTTGTTTTACATCCTATTCATATTAAAAATCTATTCTTGCATAGTGATATAATTTTAAAGAATGAAAAGGATTTGTTAATGACAATACAAAGTCTTATAAAGGGAGGTAATTCAAAATAGTAAATTTGATCTTAATGACCGTATTCTTAATCAGATATTTAGAAAATTTCAGAAAATATGCAAACAGATATTTTAGAGAAAACATTTATAGTTTCGTTACGTTATCATCATTATCGCTTGGCTAGCATAGTGTGATTTGAGCAGCACATTTGAAAGACAGGCATCCTGGGTCTTTAACTCTTGTCATACTGGATATACTGGATACAGTTGATTCTGCCTTTGCGACCAGTGCAGATCATGATCAGCCTGCACATCCATGCAGTCTGATCATGATCTGCACTGTTCGCCATTCAGTCGGTATCTTTTGGTATGCACCCCTATTAACAGTTAATGGTACTGTCCAAATTGAAAGATGGACAGGTTCATTATGGAAATTCAGCAGGGTATGGGTTAAAGCTGGTCATTTGCTACAAGCAGCTTGCTCATGCTATGAACATTGAAGCACTAATTCATTATAATCCAATATAAACCTCCAGAAGAGAATTGGAAGAGCCCTTTTCAAGTTACTATTTTCATCACATTTGATTCCTAATTGCTCATTTCCAGCGGTCAACCATTGATTAGTTCATATGAATCATTGTTTTCTATTGTAATTTCAAGTGCTTTGACATTGTCCTGTCTCAGGTCTGTGAGGTCAAGCTCAGAGCTGTAATTATAGCTGATGCCAAGTTTTTGGGTGATTGTTCATAGAATTATGCTCTTTAAAAGTAGATACTAGTGGGGTTTTTTCTTTCTGTACTGCCCATTGTGTGAGTGTGTCATGTAGCTTTATTGAAAACAGAAGGTAATCACATTCAAATATAAATGCGAAGCCAAAACAGCAGATAATAATGAAATAAATTGGTTTCGTGGTTTTGACTAAAACAGCTATTTCATTGGTTACTGTATATGAATTTGTGTGTTTGAACTTAAAATAATCACGGATAAAATTAATGGAAATTTCACTTGTTCTCATAGATTGACTTAGACTAGCTTCTAGACTATGATATACTATTTTTTTTAAATTGTGAATGTAGCCATTCTATATCCTATGTCCATTATCATAATGTTATAAAGGACTGAATATTCAGACAGTAACTTGAGAATGTTACCCAGTTAATATACATTAAAGGAGAAATTGCAAAAGTTTAAATTTTGTGACAAATTCTTTATTATCAGTCTAGTGGCTAGTCTAAGATTGACTCAACCATGAAATCTACAAAAATTAGTTTGCCATGAATATTAATGGTTTCAGTATATAATGTTATCTTGAAAAAATAAGGAATTTTTCATGTACCAGTAATTTTTTATTTCTTTATAAGAAGTTCAAATCTGTATAAATAAAAACATACCAACAGCAAAAAAAAGAAAGGAAGAAAAAAAAGATTAATAATTTATTGCATTATAGTTTGTCATTTTGGTACTTGTACGACTGTTT
Organism: Mercenaria mercenaria; assembly: GCF_021730395.1. Classification (NCBI taxonomy): domain Eukaryota; kingdom Metazoa; phylum Mollusca; class Bivalvia; order Venerida; family Veneridae; genus Mercenaria; species Mercenaria mercenaria. The sequence continues at coordinate 70,337,846 of NC_069361.1, read as the reverse complement.
CAGAAGGATTTCCTTATAAAACCAACCAAGTAAGAAATGCTGTTTATGAAATATTTTTTGGTTGTAATTTTCCTCTGTCAAGAACTGTACCAAAAGTATGAGAGGCCTCTGGTGAGACTGCCTAAACATCCTGCAAGGGCTAGAACTTTCGTAATTTAATATGGAAAAGATGTGTGACAAAGTTTCATCAGAAAAGTGAAGACTGTAGTCTGTAATATGATGTATGAGTGATGGGAGAGGACAGGTGCTAACCATAGTTGATAAATATGCTGTGAAGGCAGGGCTATAACATCTATAATTGTATTGATGGAGATTACAGACTTACAGAGATAATCATCAGATCTGTACCCCATCTTAGAGTACAGCACTTCAGTTATACCTCTACAATACTTTCTCTTGGCAGGATCCTGGATTTTCCTTTTTTCTGCTCCATTTTTCTGTGGTGGGAGCGATTTTGAGGATATATGTGTTTTTGTTGGAGATCAGAAGAGTTAATTGTAGGCAGTGGGTGTTTAATTATTGCTAGAATAATAAGTGAGATACTATCTTTGTAATGTATCTGTTAAGGAAAAGGAATTTTCTTGTTTAATAAAAGCTAGAGTGCGGCAGATTTCTATTCTTGTGGTGGATATTATTAGAATACTGTGTTGTTAGAATTCCTATGTGAATTACATTTTTTTCCTTCAATTTCCTGTTAGCTATGTGTTGCAGACTATTTTAGTGGTTTAAAGAAATATTTTGGAATCATAGCAGGTTTGCAGACTTACAAAATTCTACAAATATCAGTGAATTCTAGACACATTTCTAATCAAATTGGTAGCAACTCATCTATATGATTGTCAGCTTGCAGAAAAAGTATGGGTTGTCTTGTAGGATAGAAAAGTAATTAGTGATACCAGCACCATGGGGAATTCATGCAGTCTGAAATAACGTCTTGCCTACTTTTCTGAATTTGATTCCATGTTATTGCAAGCGGTATTATATATAATTTGTCGGTTTCTGCAGTATTTAAAGCTGCAGACAGTCTGACATTATTCATTATGGAGTAATTTTCATTTTAGTGCAGTTTTTACTTATATTAACTGGTTAACATTCCCAAGTTACTGTCTAAATATTCAGTCTTTGATAAGAATTTTTCCTTGTGGATTTTTGTTTTGAGTCACATTGCTTTTGCTGTGCTTCCCATTATATTGGGTCTAATATTGCAATGGATTTCCTAGGAAGAACATGAGTTTTACATGCATTTTGATTTATTCTGTACAATTATGTCATTGTGCTATATATTGATCAAAAAATGGATTTTTTTGGCTGCTGTATGAAGCGGAAATCTACATATTCCGTTAAATACTGTATTTTTGTTTATTCAGTGAAGGATTTATTTGCTTAAACTCCTGCAGGAGCAACAAAATTTGCAAAGAATAATAACTGGAACTATTTTATTCAGATTGTGAAAATTTGTTTTTGTGTGGACCGTTTTATGATGATTAAAAGTGTTCAAAGATTTCTCGTTGAAGCAAGAAGTTTAGAATTCGGTATATCCGTGGAGACATTGACAAATGGGGGTAGAAATAGAAAATATGAAGCTGTCACAAAATTCTATGGAAGAGATCGAGATATTTAAAACCGCGGAGTCTCCGACCGGAGAGAGGATTAAACTGTTTGTGGATGAGCTGGAAGCTTTAGAGCCTATTGTTGACTCTCCGCGGGAGTTTCCCTTGCAGCCATGTGTGGCACAGGGGATGGATCTAGACTTTATGCTGGAGATAGATGAGGAATTAGAGTAAGTATTGACGTATTGTAATTACAGTCAAACATGTGCTTAAGACTACCCCTGAATATTTAAAGCCACAGCTGTAAAACTTTTTTTTCTTCGATCCCTTTTAGCCATTTACCTCTATTTAGAGACCATCAGTGAAAAAAGACTACTTTTTCATTTCCCAAGATGATCTTCAAAATACAGACAGGTTCGACTGTAGTTGAATGTCAGTGAAAAATGAGTCTAGGGTCTCTAATAAGGGTTTTTTAAATGTCAATGATTCAAGGAGTAAACTTTACTCTTTTTGCAGCTTTACAGGAAGCATACTAGAGTAGAAAATTTCTGAATGATACATTATATTGTATTTGAAAGGTTACCTCACAGCATAATTGAAGGCTGTTATTAATATAGATTGAATATAAATTGTTTATTAGTCTAATATAAGTATAGACAGCAGCTGCAGTATCTCAAGCTGTAAATGTTTTGATTGATAAACTAATCAGCAGCAAAAATAAAAGGATACGGCTATCTGATTTATTGTATGATATAAGAAACAGAATCTGTGCTTTAATTCACTTCATTGACAAGAGATACTTGTTCATTAACTAAAATGAATCAAAATTCTGACATATAAAATTGCCCTTTTCTTGTCTGCCTTTAGTTCAGTTTTTATAGCAAAGAAATGTTTGTAATTTGTAGTAACAATGATTTGATTGTGTTACAAAGTGACAGTCAGGCGGAAATTGACAATGTAAACTGTTGTCAAGATGCATGCGATATTTTAATCTCACTTTCAGGTTGCAATGGCCCGTAGTCCGAATGTATTTACAATAAATGTGGTATAGTTAAAATTTGATTTATAAGATTAGGAAGGATTATGATGTCAAATGTTTTGACCGACAGAGGATCTTATCCAGATATATGTAAAACCGGGTAAAATATACAGTACTAAGTTTAAAATACATGTTAATGACATGTAGCTCTGAGTTTCTCCAGTTGTTCTTTCACAGCAGCTCTGATTAACAAGTTGTATAAATTATAATCGTAGTCGCATGCCTATTAAGTTCTTTGAGGGCTTTTAAAATACTGTTAAACCTTGCTAATTAAAATTCATTTTAATTAAAAGAGACTTTACAGAAAGTGAAAGTAAAGATTAAAATGTTTCTTTTGATGTCAGTCAAGTTTTGAAGTGAATCCTGCTTTAAGCAGACAGGGTTTGTTTGTGTAAATCAGATTGTTCATGAATGGGGCTGAGAAAAGTTTGGCTTTGATGAGGTATTGAGCATATTATATTTTTCTGGGGTCTGACTCTTGTACAGTATTTAGGCCTTGTTGAGATCCTGCATATCTTTATTTGTTTCTTGTTTATTTGTTGTATTGTTTCCTGGGTCTTTTCTGTTTGTTTGTTTGTTAACTGATTCTGTTACTGCCAGTTTGTGCTTGCAATCAGGGAAAATGACAGAATAGCATGCTTTTTATTCACTGGATCATTTTTTTCTGATATTTATGAGCATTAATTGGTAAGAATATCAAAATACCTGATAAAAAATGAATTATGGTACAACAGTTATAGTGTGGTAATGGGCTTTTAGGTGTGGTTTTTAGCAGTGGTTTTGATAATTACAGGTATTAAATGCCATTAAACAGAGCTGGAAATAATCTGGGTACCAATTAAAGTAGATGATAGGCCATGTAGAATATAATTGGAAGTGGGTTCCTGGTTTCTGTCTTAATAGAGCACATGTCAATAAATATTGGCTTTGATTTGGGATGCTGTTAGCTGATAAAATAGTTAACTAATCTCATCTTTTCAAAATATATTAGTCTAGGCTGTTGTAATAGATCGTTTGGAATGAGTGGCAGTACTTACTGTGAAGTAATGTTTGTGAATGTCTGTCTTGAAGGTGCCGTAGTTTTGTAGTCTGAATTATCTAGTATAGTGCATATAGTGCAGTTGAAAGGCTTTTAAATGTATGATTTTTGTTTTGTTTTGTAAGTCAGTAACTACCATTCATATCTATAAGTAGAAATAATGCATGGAGGGGCATCTGGGGTCTTCCTCCACCATCAAAGCTGAAAAGTCGCCATATGACCTATAATTGTGTCGGTGCGATGTTAAACCTAAAAAAAAAATTCGTTTGTATGTTATTTTCTTTTTTTTAAACAACATATTTTTAGCTGGACTATTCATAGAATAGTAGAGCTATTGGACTCGCACATGCGTCCGCGTCCCGATTTGGTTAAGGTTTCGTATGTAAGCTGGTATCTCAGTAACCACTTGTGGGAATGGATTGAAACTTTACACACTTATTCACTGTGATAAACTGACTTACATTGCACAGGTTCCATAACTCTGTTTTACTTTTTTACAAAATTATGCTCCTTTTTCAACTTAGAAATTTTTGGTTAAGGTTTTGTATGTAAGCTGGTATCTCTGAGTACTTACTAATGGGAATGGATTGAAACTTCACATACTTGTTCACTGTCATGATCTGACATGCACTAAGCAAGTCCCATAACTCTACTCTTTTTTTTCAAAATTATGCCCCTTTTTCGACTTTTTTGGCCGTTTTTGGTTAAATTTTTGTATGTAATCTGATCTCAGTATCCACTAATTGGAATGGATTGAAACTTCACACACTTGTTCACTGTCATGATCTAACATGCACTGTGAAGGTCCCATAACTCTACTTTGCATTTTTACAAAATTATGCCCCTTTTTCGACTTAGCAGTTTTTGGTTAAGTTTTTGTATGTAAGCTGGTATCTCAGTATCCACAAATTGGAAAGGATTGAAACTTCACACACTTGTTCACTGTCATGATATGACATGCAGTACAGAGGTTCAATACCTCTACTTTGCATTTTACAAAATTATGCCCCTTTTTCAACTTTTGTATTCATTCAATTGACAAGGCTGTTGAATAGTCGAGCGTTTGACAAAATCTTTTTGCTGATAATTTTGAAATGCAAAAATGAAAAGAAAATGAATAATTTAGTATTAGCCTTAAATAAAAGCCAGATTTCACTTGTCAAAGTTAATGAAGAACAGAGATAATTATGTGCAGTACTGTACCTGGTTAGGATGTGTAGAACCTAATGGACTGCATGATCTTATCAGCCTACAGGTGTGCTGCCACAGCTTCACGATTTGGAACATTTTCATGAGGGTGTCATATTGATGATTACTGGGTAATTTTTATTGGTTTTGAGTAATAATTGAGGTAGATAATCAAACAGGTAATAATTCTTACGTTCTTCATGTGAAGGTGATTACCGGTATATTGAATTGTGAAACATTGTTGCAAAGGTCATTTTGCCCTTACCATTTGTTTTGAGGAAATAACTTACGGGGAACTAAAAATTTTGCAGTTTAAATGAAAAAAGTATTTAACTAAAACTATAATAATTGTTAATACAAAATGTATAAAAAGTGCAAAATGATATTTTGTGCTTTACTTGTCTAAGGAAATGTATCAGAATGAAACTGAAATTATTAAGCTGAAGTGTTATAATCAAAGTGTTTTATCAAGTAGCAAATATTTTTCCTTGTTATGCACATAGAAGCCTTTTTGCTCACAAATGGTGATAAAAATTGAAATAACCAACATTAGTGTCAGTTTTTGGCTTTTCACATATGAATTAATATGTCACCGTGGCATCCAAGGACTTCCAGGTATGAGCGAAGCAGCATGCCCACTGCACCTGCAACATATAGAAAAGTTCCATATACTTCATATTCATTCTTTATCTATATCAGATAAGGCAGAAACAGCTTCTGTTTCTGATGTTATCTTTCATTCTTGACAAAATATCAGATTGTTTCGAATGGCCAACATCAGCATTGGTAATTCAAAGCTGTTGTTGTATACTGTAACCAATTAGAATACATGAATATGTAGATGTTCTAGAAGCTGAATTGAGTATAGATCTACAATCGTACCAGTAAAATAAGCAGATTAACTTTTACCATATGGTCGAAAACCATGAAACTTCTTTCAAAGACCTAAAGTTAAAGGGTTTGGAACTGATGCCAAGAAATGAACCAACAAAATTAAAGGATGGAAAAAGAAAGTACTGCATGAATAAAAAAAGAACAACATTCAATTGAAACACCTCAGCTAGGACCAACAGCATCACTGCCAATATTAGTAGACTAATTAAGAGTCAAATTTCAAGACTAAAACACTGCCAAAATTTGTGCTGATGTAAGGATTCCAGTGCCAGAACTTCAGTATTTGGCAATTTTTGCTTGGACAGTGACAGATTATCAAATTAAAGGTCTAGGAGGCATTGCAGTATAGCCCTGAGCCAGCAGTGATGTATGTTAATAAGTTTGGAAGCCAGTCTGCATTACACCTGCTTACCATTAAGTGATCCCTGGTGGGCATCCAAGATCTTCATTGGCACTTCTTTGACGATAGATAGTTCATCAGTAGGGATTCCTGTATAGCACAGTGAGTTTGTATGGGATGATTTAAAGGCGTAGGCTAGAGTCTATGAGATTGGCGAAAATTTTCCCAGTAACAGAATTTCTTAAAACTTGGGATATTGAAGGACAGTCAGCTAAGAAACAAGGATATGCAGTAAAAGTCATAGTCACCAGTATTGAAAAAGAGTTATCTGCACTTGAAAACAGCATTTCCCCCAATAATGGGGTAAACGGAAAAGTGTATTAAAATTGAAGAAAATTTTGGGAGTAAATCAAGCTCTACCATTATTTTGTCAGAATGATATGTATCATAATTATAATAAATAAGTACAGCATAATGTTTTTACGTAAAACATGATTAAATGATGTATAAAACACAGTATCATCAACAGTTTATTGTCAAGTTATTACGTCATTACATAGAACAATAAGTATAAAGACATATTTAATACCTTTATTACAGCAGCAGATGTAGAATATGCTGGCATCACTCAGTGTCGTGTAGGTTATTAATATATGTCTGCCAGGGGTAGGAAGTGCTGATTTAGCATCATTAAAATTCATTCTGTTTTAACTATAACACATCTGGTACAGGATGTTTATCTTCCTATAAAAAATCTAAAAGAAAAGCTCATGATTTTTTTCTGTACTTCTACAGTTGCAAAAGTTTTAAAAGAAGCTTGTGTACGAATGATTAAAAGTTGAATTATTTTTGGGGATGGGTAGGGGAAGGTGGTTTTCGATTGCTTCAGTATATAAAATGTAGATTGGAATTTTAGTTAGCTTTGGAGCAATAGTTGTTACTGTTTGAAACATTATTTACTTATAGACAATACTGTATCTTGATTGCAAAGATATTTATCAAGTTAATTACGTCCTTCTTCTTCCAGGTGCATCAACAAGCATGCTTCATGATTAAGAGTAATTTCTCTTCCCTGTAAATATTTTATTGATGAAGATTATCTCAATTGCTGCAATAATTTCTTTACATACAATTATACGCAGGAAAAAAAAAATAGATATTCAGCTGGTTTTGATCTACCTTTAAACCTCTTCAGTTCCATATACTCAGTTTTTTTTTTTATTGAAAGAAGTCTTAAAGTTTCAGGGTATTCAATTGGGCTGACAAAAAATATTCAAACTAATTGATTTTATGTTAATCTGGGTCAAATTTTCTTTATAATTTGTAAAATGAAATGCAGATTTTAATCAGTACGGTAAAAATGTAAATATCTTCCGTTATGAGTCCATTTTATTAGCTCATCAGACTGGTTGTACAAAAAGTTTTTTTGTTATATCCTTCGGACTGGTACCAGAAATCCATCTTTTTAGATTTTTGTAATTGACTTAAAATAAAACTATTATAAATATTCAGTTGCTTGCACTGAGGCCTTTATTAGAATTAGAGTCTGATGGGCTATATTAGAGACCTTTTACAAATTTTATGCCCAGCATCTACTGATGCGGGAGGATATAGTGATTGTCTGTTGTTCGTTCTTCATTGGGCGGTCCGTACTCGAGGTTACCAATGGACGTTTGTCTAGCATCAATACCCTACCGTTAACTTGAATGACTTGATACAATGCAGATGTAACCTGTGACCATTCTCATACTTCATACATCCACTGACCCCAGTTTGCCTTGATACTTGCCCTCGTTTTGGACTTAGTTGCTTGTACAACAAGGGTGTCACGGGGTCATCAAGGTTTATTGATTGCAGGGTCCTTGTTTTTAGATATCAAATATTATGCTTTAAACTGGTTAGACATTTTCGAATCTATTGCCTTTACAGAACTCTCCGTTTCTTATTTATGAAATTCTATACCAATTTCATGACCTTAAAAATATCAGATTTCAGTTCAATTTTATGTTTAGGGCAATTTTTTGTTAAACTTCAATTGTTCTGTTGTTTAGTGAACTGCCCATAGCTTGTTCAATATATTGAGACTGTAACCATGCTAGAGAACTCATTTCTGACTGTATGTTGGAATAAAAAAGTTATATTTGCAACATTTGGTAAAAATATAGCCATTTTCCTTTGAAAACTGAATGATGTCTTAGAGTGTGCACTTATTACATATTTCGGTATTTACTGTGCAACTGCTGTTCTTTTAGATTCCAACATTTTTACTGTTAGTAAAGATGTACCAGCTAAGAAAATAATCTCTAAACTTTGCAGTAATATCCTCTAACTTGCAATCATTATTTACCATGGGAATTTTCAATTGTGCAGAATCAAATTTCCTCAGTGGAGATCCAGGGTAATTTAAGTTGACATGCATGTCTGTGGCATTATAGATTCAAGTCTTCTTTGAACTTTGTGACATTTTATCATCAGTATTTTGAGAACTGTAAAAAGTAGAGCAATCTCCAAGGAGTTCAGAAATGGCTTCTGGTGCACATCCATTTCAATTCTGTCCTAATAAATCTTTTCCTTAATTTCATTTTATTTTCTTCATTTCCCTGAGTGATTGCCCCTGATTGGAACTATTTTAAGTGAGGAAAAACATGTATTATCCAGTTAAACAGTTTAGTTAGTGAGTGTTTGCAATGCAAATTGTTTAATTGCATTTTTCTGTCCTAATTAGGTTAAAATAAACTATATAACCATCCTTTAATTAAAGCAATGGATTTTCATATGGCGCTAAAGTGCTGAAGAAAGTTGAATTTGCTCGCATACAAGCAGTCTGATGTTTTATGGTTATATATTGCAAACATACAAAATAAACATGAGCCAAGTAAATATTTTTAGCTCACCTGAGCACAAAGTGCTCAAAGGTGAGCTGTTGTGATCCCCCTGTGTCCGTCGTCAGTCGTCCGTCGTCAACAATTTGATTGTTAACACTCTAGAGGTCACAATTTTGGCCCAATCTTAATGAAACTTGGTCAGAATGTTACCCTCAATAAAATCTTAGACGAGTTCGATATTGGGTCATCTAGGGTCAAAAACTAGGTCACCAGGTCAAATCAAAGGAAAAGCTTGTTAACACTCTAGAGGTCACAATTTTGGCCCAATCTTAATGAAACTTAGTCAGAATCTTCGTCTCAATAAAATCTTGGACGCAGGGGTTCCATTTGACCCGGGACCCCGGGTCCGGACCCGGGAGATTTTCAAAAGACGCTCAAAGGACCCGGCATGATACTTGCCTGTGCGTCCTTCGGGACCCGGGGGCATTTTCCTTTGATAATCCTTTCTCTTATCATTAATTTCCTTCAGTAAAACTATTTCCACGATAGACACGTGTATTCAAAATAAACACTCGCGGTCATGCCCTCCTGCCTTTGATCTTTTGCTAAATCCCGCCCTTTCTCCAGTAGACATGCCTCGCTGATTTTTTATCAGCAAGTTACGTCACAGCGGGTGCACATAGGTAACAAGAATCAATGAAGTGTTGAAATTAATTGATAAAGCGTATTGATCCTGTGTACTGTCAAAAAAGGCGCCAGTTATTAAATTATCTTAAGCGGCTGATTACCGAGCATGTGAAAAGTGCCCTGCAAGATTTTTTCATGCCAACTTTAAATGAGACCATTGTTTAGTGAACATATTGTATAATAATAAAGAAACTTCACAAATTTTGATGAATTTCGAAAGCAAAAATAAGTTTAGAATGTCCGTTCACGAGTCTAATTACACCCGATGTCATATGCATATTTCCAAAATTCCTTAAAAAAACTGACTTTCAATGCAGTTTTGAATGATAAGTAGCATCATAATTTGAGGAACTATCTCAGATTTAGCTTAGTTGGCCAGGTAAACTGAGCAAAAACTACTTTCCGATGACATTCCGAAAGTGTACCAGTATCCGGATAGTACATTTTGGATACATTTTTATAGAGTGTTATATAGCACTGTTCTGTTATTGAAAATTAAATGAAATATTGAAGAAAAACCTAATCAAAATAACATAAATTTTGATAAATATGAGTTTACAATATGAGACTATATGACCTGAAACTTGACATTTTCATTATGCTGTAATATGATCTTGGGTTTATTGTTTTCTTAGGTAAAGATTTACGTATTACTAAATAAAAAAATATTGCCAATTATATGGACGTGTTGGGACAGGACTCCTGTATTTTGGAAAAGGACCCTTTAAAATTTGGGCCCAAGGGTCCTGGGACTCTTGGGCTTACAGGTCTAGTGGAACCCCTGCTTGGATGCATTCGATATTGGGTCATCTGGGGTCAAAAACTAGGTCACCAGGTCAAATCAATGGAAAAGCTAGTTAACACTGTAGAGGCCACATTTATGACCATATCTTAATGAAACTTGGTCAGAATGTTAATCTTGATGATCTATAGGTCAAGTTCAAATCTGGGTCAGGTGTGGGTCAAAAACTAGGACACTAGGTCAGATCAAAGGAAAAGCTTGTTCACACTTTAGAGGCCACATTTATGATTATATCTTCATGAATCTTTGTCAGAATGTTAATCTTGATGATCTTTAGGTCAAGTTCGAATTTTGGTCATGTAGGGTCAAAAACTAAGTCACCGGGTCAAATCAAAGGAAAAGCTGGTTTACAATTTAGAGACCACATTTATGACCATATCTTAATGAAACTTGGTCAGAATGTTATTCTTGATGATCTTTAGGTCAATAGGTCAGGTGAACGATACAGGGCCTTCATGGCCCTCTTGTTTAAAATCTTTTTTTTCCATAATATAAAAAACTTAAAACGTAGTTATTTCCTGGTAAATGTATTTCAAGATTAGTCTTATGTATCAACCTGTGGGTTAAGGCTTATGCCAACACTTAACTTATGTTGTTCTTTTAAAATGCAAATCTTTGTTAGAGTACAATAATTATAGAAATTTGATGTAGATTTTGTTAAATTTTGATGTTGACGTCACTTCCTTTGTTATGTTTATTTTGAACCCTGAAGAAGGCTAATATAGCCGAAACATTGGTTAAAAATGAAGTGACTTTAAGTTTTTGTAGTTTTGACTACTTTTAATACTTATATGTAGATTTTTAACAATTCTGCATGTCTGATTTCTTTTTATGCCCCCGAAGGGAGGCATATAGTTTTTGAACCGTCTGTCGTTCTGTCAGTCTGTCCGCAATTTTCGTGTCCGGTCCATATCTTTGTCATCGATGGATGGATTTTCAAATAACTTGGCATGAATGTGTACCAAAGTAAGATGACCTGTCGGCTGCAAGACCCAGGTCCGTAGCTCAAAGGTCAAGGTCACACTTAGACGTTAAAGGTCATTTTTCATCATAGTGCATTCGTGTCCGGTCCATATCTTTGTCATTCATGCATGGATTTTTAAATTATTGGGGATGAATGTGTACCACAGTAAGACGACGTGTCGCGCGCAAGACCCAGGTCCGTAGGTCAAAGGTCCTAAACTCTAACAACGGCCATAACTATTCATTCAAAGTGCCATCGGGGGCATGTGTCATCCTTTGGAGACAGCTCTTGTTCATTATAAATCTTTGCAAATTCCTGATACAGATGAATGTGAATGGACTTTACTACCTTCTGCACATTTATAAGAACATCTTGCAATATGTCAATACGTTTGTACCACTAGACTCACTTTTCATGGATTTTTGGGAGAAATTATTTTTCGCCTAAAATATGCGGGTAAGTCCCTTTAAAGTACAACGAAAATTGGATGATTACAGTCTTTATTTGTACTTTTGTAGAGTTTATAGCTATTACAGAATATTAGAACTTATTAGTGAGAGGAGAATGAAGAAACTTGTAACAGGTTATGACAGTTGCTGGTTGATATGACTGCAAATTGTGAAATATTGATCACAAGTGCATTTCAAGCCTTATAAACAACACCTAGTTGGTCTTCAGGGGGACATTAACAGACTTTGATGTCTCCTCTACAAAATGTCATCCCTGATTATATAATAGGATTGCATTATTAGGCTGCTTTAATACTGATCATTTTAGAGTGAAACTGCAAAAATAGAAACTGTCATGGCACAGCAGCTGTTCTTGTCTTTTGACTGTTTTAGTGCACTCTTTGTCTCAAACCCTGAAATAACTTTGGCTGTTCATCCCTTCCATTTGTAAGGACACTATATGTTCAAACAGAAATTTTCTTTGGAAATTGAAGAGTTTGTCAGAGCTAACATATTCCTCCAGATTTCAAGATGAAGCAGTAGGGGATGTATTTATCGGGTACTTTCACCTAAGCAGCTGTCACTGTACTTACTATGGAAAATGTATCAGTTTCTGTGTCTTTTGTTTTTCTTTAGAGATTATGAACTGTCATGTCTTTTGTTCTTTTGTTTTTCTTTAGAGATTATGAACTGTTATGTGTTTTGCTTTTCTTGGAGATTATGAACTTTCATGTGTTTTGCTTTTCTTGGAGATTATGAACTGTCATGAATAAAATTGATAATGGCATTTTTAAGTATCACTTCTTACAGTGCCTTTGTTGTTGTCACAGAACGCAGTGAATTTTCCTCAGTATTATGTACTTATTACAAACACACATGGTTTCCTTGAGCTGGGTATATGGATTCTACCCATGGCTTTCTTGTGCTGAATAGTTTCGAGAGTTTTCAAAGACATGTATAACAATTTCTCTCTTTCTTCGTGACCTTTTTGACATTGAGGAGAGAATCTACAACAATGATGAGTATGTGTTTGAAGTTGTTTTTGATTGTTATAACAGATATATTACCTGGATCTTCTGTGCTAGAAAGTTTGTTATGATCGCATCTTCCAATTTCTGTTGCGGTCTTCAGCATTGGCCATAACAGTGGGTGGTCTATTTCACTGCTATTTTCTGTATATTCTGCAAAGGTCTCAAAAGATATTGTTTCTTGCTTATAAATTATATCTTACATTTATTATTAGCTCGACTATTCGAAGAATAGTCTAGCTATTCTACTCACCCTGGCGTCGGCGTCGGCGTCGGCGTCGGCGTCGGCGTCGGCGTCACACCTTGGTTAAGTTTTTGCATGCAAGTACATACAGCTATCATTTAAAGGCATATAGCTTTGAAACTTATTTATTCTTTTTCTAGGACAATCACCAACCTCACTGGGTCAAGTTCCATAACTCTAACATGTATTTTGAGCAAATTATGCCCCCTTTTGGACTTAGAAAATTTTGGTTAAAGTTTTACATGCAAGTTACTATCTCCAAAACTAATGCAGATATTGAATTGAAACTTCACATGTGTCTTTGGGGTTATAAAACTATTTGATAGCACCAAGTCCCATAACTCTGACCTTCATTTGGCCAAATTATGCCCCTTTTGGACTTAGAAAATTCTGGTTAAAGTTTTGCGTGCAAGTACATACAGCTATTACTAAAAGGCATATAGATTTGAAACTTATTTTTTCTTTTTCTAGATCAATTACCTACCTCACTGGGTCAAGTCCATAACTCTGACATGTATTTTGAGCAAATTATGCCCCTTTTGGACTTAGAAAATCCTGGTTAAAGTTTTACATGCAAGTTACTATCTCCAAAACTAATGCAGATATTGAATTGAAACTTTACATGTGTCTTCGGGGTTATAAAACTAGTTGATAGCACCAAGTCCCATAACTCTGACCTTCATTTTGGCCAAATTATGCCCCTTTTGGACTTAGAAAATTCTGGTTAAAGTTTTGCGTGCAAGTACATACAGCTATTACTAAAAGGCATATAGATTTGAAACTTATTTTTTCTTTTTCTAGATCAATTACCTACCTCACTGGGACAAGTCCCATAACTCTGACATGTATTTTGGCAAATTATGCCCCTTTTGGACTTACAAAATCCTGGTTAAAGTTTTACATGCAAGTTACTATCTCAAAACTAATATAGATATTAAATTGAAACTTCACATGTGTCTTCGGGGTTATAAAACTAGTTGATAGAATCAAGTCCCATTACTCTGACATGTATTTTGGGCAAATTATGCCCCCTTTTGGACTTATAAAATTCTGGTTAAAGTTTTGCGTGCAAGTACATACAGCTATTACCAAAAGGCATATAGCTTTGAATCTTATTTATTCCTTTTCTAGGTCAATTACCAGCCTCACTAGGTCAAGTTCCATAACTCTTAACATGTATTTTGAACAAATTATGCCCCCTTTTGGACTTAGAAAATTCTGGTTAAAGTTTACATGCAAGTTACTATCTCCAAAACTAATGCAGATATTGAATTTAAACCTAACATGTTTCTTCGGGGTTATAAAACTAGTTGATAGCATCAAGTCCCATAACTTTGATATGTATTTTGGTCAAATTATGTCCCCTTTCGAACTTAAACTCTTTTGATATTTAACATTTTGGGTAATAATTTCCTGCTTCTGTGACAATATTTCGAATAGTCGAGCTTGGCTGTCTTACGGACAGCTCTTGTTTTATTTATTTATTTATTTATTTATTTATTTATTTATTTATTTACTTATTTAAAAAATTTCTTCCCCGTCCCTTGAATCTGTCCTTGAAAAAGAATGCTTCTCTTTTTTTCTTACTGCTCAGTTAATTTGATATGAGCCTGTAGGGAGCTCTTAAACAAATCATTTCTGCACAATTACCATCAGGCACCATATGAAATATGTTTCATATTCAATTGAACACTTTGAAATTGCTTCTATAGCTTTGTATCTTGTGCCTCACATAGCAGCCATTTAAATAAAATATTATTTAGAGCCATGGGGGGTAATGCTGAGTCATCCTTCATGAAGGGGCAAATTACTTAATAATTGGAGAAAATGTCAGCCCATGAAATATGACCAAAATGCATGAAATAGCTTTAGAGACACCAAATTAGTCATCTGTAAGGGAAGCATTATTACCATATTTCTTCCATTTGAAACAAAAGCACAGAGGATGTAATACTATCCCTTCCAGAAGCTGTATAAAAATTTAGAACCAGATAAAAGAAATGGCTCAATTGTTATATTAAAATAAATATTTAAATATTTTCAGACCTGTTATTGTAGGAATCAACATTATTTATATGTTTATTAGATTACTAAAATGTGAAAACTGCATTAAAATAATCAATGTTGTTTTTTTTAAATTTTGGTTGCAGGACCAAATAGGAGAGAAAAATCATGCTGTAAGATTTACTAAAGTATGGGGGAAATAATTTTCGTAAATATCTCGAAACGAAAATGACTTAAAAGCACACTGTCATGTGTTGTAATTGATATGACTTACATGGTTATTTAGATTAGCTAAGAAATTTGGTTGGAATATATAAAAAATCTGATGTGGATTTTTTTTCAAAAATGGGGGGTGGGTGGGGGAACATATGTTTAGTCAGGGGAATGAGGCAGAATTTCAGCCCCAAAAACACTGAATATAGTGGCTACTGTCATTGAATTGCAGTTGACATGGTTACAGCTAATATCTCTCATTGAAATACGAGCCGTGCCATGAGAAAACCAACATAGTGGCTTTGCGACCAGCATGCGCAGGCTGGTCAGGATCCATGCTGTTCGCTTTCAAAGCCTTTTGGAATTAGAGAAACTGTTAGCGAACAGCATGGATCCTGACCAGATCCATGCTGTTCGCAAAGCCACTATGTTGATTTTCTCATGGCACGGCTTAATTATCAGTTCATTATCAGTTCAGTCAACAAGTAGTAAGCCTATAAAGACTTGGCGAGGTCTTTAATAGCAGGAATTTGGTAGATGCTGGTGCCTAGGCAGCTCTTCCTGAGGAAAAGTGATTGTGTTTTTCAGATTGGCACAATATAATTTGGTGCCAAATATTTAATTGAAAAGTCTAGAATATCATGAATACCATTGATTTTGTGTGTGACATCAGACCATTATTTATTACTCACGGAAAAATTAATTTACCACAATGCAGTGATGTCAGAATTAAGCACTCTGTCAGAATGTCCCTAAAATAATGCTCAAATTTCAGCAGGCTTCATTGGTATTTTAGTCCAGGGTTGAGAGTAATTAAGCAGCCAACCACTGTGTGATATGTGACAGACATGTGTTACAATGTGACAAAATGGTCAAATTTGGAGATTATATTTCTTGGAAACATCTGCCTCCTCTAAAAAGTTCCAGCACATCAATGTGATAATGATACTGTATCTTGGTAATTGTTGAAATGTTTTATGCCTGGCTGTTTTTGTAATTCTGCACTTTGAACATGAGGCTGAATAGTTTTATGGGACAGAGGGGTTTAAAGGTCAAGGTGGTCATGAGTCTCATTGGGCCACTTGTTCTTAATTACAATCTGTCTGTAGTATTTAATTTTCTTGCAGCATATCTGAATTTAGTTGTCTTCTACCTTTGTCCGAATTTAGTTGGCCACTACCAGTGTTGCAAATACAGCCTTTCTATTTAGATGTCCGCTACCTGTGTTAAAGGTAGGTGTCAGATGCCTATGATGAAGATACAGTGTCCAAATTTAAATATCTGCTACCTATGTTGAGCATGGATACAGTGGTAACTTGTTTAATTTAGTAGTGCCTTACTGGCCTGCCATCTGTTGAGGGATTTTAGGGTCTTAAAGATTTTCTGTAAAAAAGAACATCATCAGCCCTAAGTCATTCTGTCAGGTACAAAATGTTCTTTTTACACAATCTTTTGGCTACATCAAATATTGTGGCACCAAAAATATTGTTAAACTATAAATTACAAGATACACACTTTTATGATGCTGTATTTGAACTGCTGAGCATGTTGTCAGTTATGGCAACAGACTTATCTTGTTGCATAGCAATTGTTACAAGTGTTTGTGCTCTCCATGCTAGATTATTGAAATGGATTCCTGGACAGCTTTTGAGAATAATCCTGTTAGAGTAAAGCTTGATTTAGATTTCAAATCTGTTGACTTGTATTGATTCTTCACTGTTAGGGACATTCTCAGATTGATTACCATTTTCATTTATTGCAGATTCGTTTTATTTGTTGGAGGTTTTATGATCCAACTGTTGAAGGGCTTTGATGGCCAATATATTGCACAATCCAAGCACTAGTAATTGTTATGTAAATATTTCCTTGCCAAGATCCATTAGAGTACCAGTATAGTTTTAATTTGTGCCTCATGTAGAACTTCACTTTTAAGATTGTTTGACAGTGGCTGGATTTGGGCGACAGCATTGATCCTGTTTTATTGTGTAATTAAAGGAAATGTTCTAAGATACAAAAATAAATGCTATTTCATGTCAGAGAAATAATAAAACATTTCTAACTGCGATGATTTTTCGTCCTTTCCCTAAACATGCTGAACAGTATTGTATTTACTTGTATTACAAGAGCTTTAGAGAAAACGTTTTATAAGTTGTTATATGTATATTGAGACCATATTTTGACTGTTTCAGAAATGGTCTTTAACTGTATAATAAATTAAATTAAATTTAGTCTCATATATCTCCTGTCCCCATGTTTTTAGTTTATACTAATTTCTTTTAGCTTGATTGTAATGAAACCTACAGCTCATTAATGAGCCGTGCCATGAGAAAATCAACATAGTGGGTTTGCGACCAGCATGGATCCAGACCAGCCTGCGCATCCGCGCAGTCTGGTCAGGCTCCATGCTGTTCCCTTTTAAAGCCTATTGGAATTGGAGAAACTCTTAGCGAACAGCATGGATCCTGACCAGACTGCACGGATGCGCAGGCTGGTCTGGATCCATGCTGGTTGCAAAGTCACTATGTTGATTTTCTCATGGCACGGCTCAATTTAAATCACTCTCAAGTCTGTGTTCTTGAAAAACTGTTACTGGTGCCATATGAGAAGCTAGGGTGTGGTCATGACCCTATTGGGGCTTGAACCCACGACCGCCTGGATGAGCAGCAGACACCCTAACCACTAGTCTGCCCCTCCCATGTGTTTTGTTATCAAAATACAAACTTAACTATTTAAACAGTGGTTTTCTATTTATGATTCCAGTTCTGGCCAAGAAGTACAGCGAATCAGTGTTATCAACAACCTGCCGGATCTTCTCAAAGACAGCCATGCAGACTGTATGCGAAGGGTTGTCCCCAAAGTGCGGGTAAGTGTCTGGGATAACATTTCACCAAAGGGAGGACATTATAGCAAGATAGTTTTTGGGGATCCAAGAACTGAACCCATATTAACATTAGCAGATAACATAGCTCAATCAGAAAAAGCACTTTTGCCACTAGCCGTAAAGGAGGAATATATCTTTATAAATAGATAAAAGCAGAAAGCTTGGAATTATTAGTTTCATTTTATTCAGCACTATCTTCAATTCTTGAAAGTATGAAGATGCTACATAGTTATGTATCACCCTATAAAAGGGTCAGAGTTGCATAAGGCCTAAAAACTGATTGTGTAGCAGAATAAGAGAATTGGGTTTTAGCTAGGTATGTCGGGTTACCATTAGCAGCATTTTTTATGTCTAACGAAAGGTCTAAATTGTTACTGGTGACCTGCATTTTCGTATTATTTGCAATCACATGATAGGCTTAAATTTTACATTTTATTTTCATTTTTATCATGAAATGATTGCAAAAACATTTGTCACACACCACCACTACAATCTTGCACTTACTGCACAGTGTTTTTGTTCCACTGAAAATATTTATCTTGCATGAAACAATTGATCCCCGACTTTTCTTTCAGTTATAAAACAGAGACAACTGAAAGTACAAAAGGAGAGTTAAAATGGTACAAAGTAGAGCAAACATTGACTAGCGATTCTGTTGAAATTACTTCTAAAAATCAATCTTTGCATGCTTTTAGTTAAATATTATGTTATTGAACATGCCACTGTGCAAATATATCTATATAATAGTGGTATACAAAATTTTAATTACTTTAATACCAAGTATTCAGTTAGCAAATTTATCTAAACCAGGTTTTTGCTTTCGATCACAAAAGGTAAATATATGTTACAGGTTAGAGGGTGGAGCAAGTTAATGTCAAATTACAGTGTTGAATTTAGGAAATGCAATTTAAATTGTATTGAAATTAAATTCTTTTTTTCATTACGGTCAAATTAATCAATATCCTTCTAAGAGTTTGTACAATGTGTTGACATTTTTTTCTACCGGGTTTGAAATGTAATAGAGTATGTGTATCTTTTGTGACAGAAAAGGATTTTTTAATTTGAATTTTAACTTGGGTTTCCCATGAGTAGCACTTCACAAAGCTGTTCTTTGTTATTAAGTCATTGGCCTTATTTGTTTGTCCGGCTGTCAATTGAAATTTTGCCATCCTTGTGTGTAATGAAACAACCAGTGAAATTTATCAATACAAATAACTGGTTCCTTTATTGCTTTTCGCACATCTCAAAGACTGGGAAAAAGCAAACCCTGGTGGTCCTGACCGCGCCTTGTGCAACAGTTCTTACATTTGGAGAAGGCCCTGTAGTTTCGTTTAATTTCTGGTAAATGAAGATGCTAAACCTGCCAGTGTTCAGCACATAAAAATGACCTAGAGAAAAAGAACAAACACAGATCTTTTCTAGATCTGGTCATTGGTTGATATTTGTAGAATGTTTACTGGACAGACTTATAGGTGATCCATAAGTAACGGAGTCGTACCAAATAGAGAAGGAATCTTTTATTCATAAGTCAAAAGGTTATACCAGTATTTGCCTTAAATGATCAATACTGTGTTTAATTAGTTTTAAGACAATTGCATGAAGTCCTTATTTCAAGTATTGGCTGATGTGACTGCCAACTGAATTCAATTATAGGAGAACTTTGAATTTCAGTATTGAAAAGCCTATGCTTAAACTTTTGCTAGAGGTATATCTACAAGTGTAAAAGTAAGGTATGGGTTTTACAAGTAATTATTGAACTGTTTCAAAAAAATTATACTGAATTTTGAGGCCAGAGACAAGTGCTATGAAATCCTACATGTATACCAACCCATACAAGTATGAAATTGCAACCTCTTTGTCATCACCTAATCTGTTAATGTCTCGGAAAATAACAGAAAATTGAATGTCATACTGGCTCATTTATTCACCGAATCTTCTTCACTTAATCAGATATTTGTTTGATTTTTTTATAAAATAAAGTTAGGAAGATAATGTTTGAAAACTCAAGAATAGTTTTATCGCTTTAAATGTTGGACAATATTTGATAAATGAAAATCGCATTTATCATAAGTGTCTAATTTACATAAACAGAACTTGTGTTGATCTATAGAATCGTCTTGATTGAAAATTTACAAATTATTTCGGTAAACCAGCTAATAATAGGCTTCCTATTCAAACGTGTTGACTTTCGGCTTGTATTTGTATATCTCAGGACGGTTTAATATTAGGGTAACACTGCTTTTAGAATGATAATTACCTGCCAATTTAACTGAATAACTTGCAAAATAGAGGGCGCTGCGATGCTCCATTTATATTTATGACAGGGGTCTGCATATATTAAAATTTATTCCATTTATTTTTGTCCTATTTTTAAGATTATGTTCTTTATGAAAATGAACAAACATTTCAAATTGATTTATTCATTTTAGACATGACTTGCCTCAATAAATATAATTTCATTCTGATAATTTCAAAGCGTATGCATTTTTCTTTGAAACTGGTCTAATTTTAGACTGAAACTTATACAACAAAATACAGAATCAAGGTCACTTCTTCAAAATGTTTACGTCCTTGTTTTATTATGCCCCCGAAAGGAGGCATATTAGTTTTCAACTGTCCGTCCGTTCGTTCGTTCGTTCGTCACAACGTTAACTTTTTGCATGAAGGCACTTTACTCACGAACCACTGCACCCAGGACCTTCAGACTTCACATGCTGATAGTACTTATTGAGTACACGACCCCTACTGACTTTGGGGTCACCAGGTCAAAGGTCAAGGTGACGCGGGGACATTTGTCACCATTAGTGACAGCTCTTGTTTTTTGTCTGTAATAAGAAAGAAAGGAGACTTGAGTCCACTTTGCAACGGGCAAAATTTTATGATAAGCTCAGCAATATTTGCAAAAGACATAAATGAATATACATTTACAAAAATTGTCAAGTGCCATATAGAAATTTTTATGTCCATTTTCGTATTCTTATATTTTCTTTTCAACAGGAAGTTCTTCATGTTGCACAGGCGGACATGCAGTTGGCAGCATCATCGGCGTTTGTCCAGATCTTACGTAAAGACTTGGTTCCTGTACAAAACTATGCCTCAACATTCCTACAAACCATTCTATCCAGTGTTGACAACAAAGATCCAGGTATATGACCACTAAATGTTACCATCAAAACTGATAGTCATAGAACACCATATTATGCAGAAATGGATTTAGTGTTCTGATTCCCTAAGTCTAAAATGCACATATAAGTAAATGTACTAATACTCTTATATAGGTGACACCTTTACTTGCACATGAGTCTCAACTTACTGCCCACATTTAGATACACTTAAATCATCTCACATACACTAAGATCAGTAACAATGCCTGTGCTTAAAAGTTTTGAAGGAGGGAGTAAAAAGAAATTTCTGTTCGAAAGTTCATTTCAGTAGTTTTTGTCAATCTCTTTTCATAAATAGTATAATGTTTAAAGAGAAGAGTAATAAAAAGTCAAAATTACCAAAGGGTGGATTTACTGATAAAATGGGAATTGAATTTAAGAATGATTTAAATGTCCAATCACATGATATATTTTGAGAAGTGTCTTCTTGTCTGCATGCAGATGCTATCTTGGCACACTTTAACCTAAAATTTTGAAAAATGACAGTGACAATTTCAGCCTTAAACTGTGTACTTCATAAAGAGAAATCAGAGTTTTCTTTAATTACGCTATTTCTTCAAATCAGTGGACATTTCAACAAAAGAAAGAAAGAATACTTTTACAATAGTTAATATTGAATACCCGCTACTATTGTGGGCATGTGACAGCCTATTTCCCCAAAAATACAACGAATGACATAGTTATAAAAACATTCAGATATTAAAGCAGTATGCTTTGATTTGAACATAAAAATTTCAAAATATGACTCAAAGTACCATTTAATTCTATTTTACATCACACTATATTGCGAGACTTAGGTGTTATAAGGCTATTTACAGTTTACAGATTAAGATAAATTGGTACTGCCTGGAATTCACAGAATCACATAACATCTACTATGTGTACCCCTTTAATATAAGTAGTTTTTACAGTCAAATCTGTTTAACCCTTACCATGCTGGACATGATTGTTTTTGCCTTGCAACCAATGTAGATCATGATCAGTCTGCACATCAGTGCAGTCTGATCATGATCTGTGCTGTTTGCCATTCATCCTATATCATTTTGGTAAGCACCCCCTTTTTACAGTTAATGGTACTGTCCAAATTGGAAGATGGACCAGTCCATTATAGAAATGTAGCAGGGTAAGGGTTAAAGCAGCCGTCATAGGGAGCGACACAATATAGCTGCTAAAGGCAAGTGGCTGCTTACTACAGGTGGCTGCTTACTACAGGTGGCTGCTAAGAGAGGTTCAACTGTATTCAGTGTTAGGCTGTACTTGCAAGTTTGATAATATTAATCTGAAAACAGGCCCAAAATGGTGAAATGTTGTATAGGCTGTTGGGCATTAAAATGCAGTAAAAACTGTTGTTAAGTGTTCTTTTAATTAATTAATGATTTAATAAATTTAAATATATTGTAGAATTATTAGAAGAAAGTGAAAACATCTGTATTTTATTTATGTTTATATATATGATTGTTATGTATGTGTATAACATTATAGAATAATGATGTTAGGATGGTAGTATTTGCAAGCAGCCTATTGGATTTGTCCTTATAGTATGTAGTATGGTCACTTATCCACTGGCAAAAATTATTGCACAAAGGTCACATTCAAAGTTTTATGTTCATATTGAAAATTTATTGGGACCCGATCATAGTGAAAGCTTGAAATTCATTTTGATTAAAATTCTGAAAATTTGGATTTCCAAGACCTTTTTTTTTGTACAAAACAATGTCCATTTCATAAATTTTTTTTTCAAAAACAAGATGATCATGAACAGTAGCTTGAACAAGAGTTTTTGTAGACTTTTTCTTTTAAAAGAAAAATTCAATTTCATAGCTGGAGAATTTTGAAACTTTACTTAGACTTTGGATTTGTGTTTTTGATTTAAATGCCAGATTACCAAGTCATACTTTTTCTGAATGTTATAGGTAGGGGAGGTTTTAGCATGGGAAAGTAGAAAAATTAACAACATTGCGATGTATTTATTCATTAAAATGATGTGCTAATAGACAATCACATGCTGTTAATTAGTTAAAACTGCACCTTGCAACAGGTAAAATAAGTCGACATTATTACGCTGATTTCTCTCTTTTATTTTCTTACAGTGCGAGACTGGGGTAATCAACGTGCTTTTATGCTCATATAAATGTTAGATTAGGGTTGTGCAAATCTATCCTATAAAATAGTGACTTTTTCCAAAATCTTGCTTCTTTTTTGCTACCTTTATTGCAATATGGCAGTTCCTACACGTTTTATAATGTGGCAGTTATATATAGGTGTTGTGAAAGGTAAATTTAGTTGACATTGTAATTTTTGAATTGTTTGTCATGTTTTATATCTCTGTGTCCTCACCAAAGTGTTTAATACCCCAGTCACACATATGGCGCGGATAGCTACGTCTAGCCACTGATTGAAACGTAGTAATCCATATCGATCTGTACCCGAGCCGTACGAATTGGTACGAATCGATACAGATTACGACGTTTCTATCCGTGGCTAGGCGTAGCTATCTGTGCCATATGTGTGACTGGGGTATATCACAGTTAAAACCTTGGGCAAATGTCAGATCCAGGACAAGAGCTTTCAAGGTCAAGGTTGTACAAATTACCATGTCACTTGAGTCGTGTTTATATAGTTAATAAATAAAATTTATTGGCAGAACTTTGGTCAGGAAAACAGTCCCATATTGACAAAAGTTATTTTAAAACAGCACTGCCATAACTTTTCTGCTTTTTGACAATATGTAGGAGGTTCATTTTAGCAAGTCATTTCACCTAGTATAAAAAAAATACTGAAAAAATTCCATCAAAGCAAACACTGTTATTCTTCCATATTGTACATGTTTGTCTGTGTGTTTAGATGAATGGTTTCCCCGGTACTAAAACAGATGTCGATTCTAGAGTGGTACCATATGTTCCACTCCATGTAAAAAAAGTTACTGGTTTACAAAAATTTCCACAATTTCAAGGGTTTCTTGCTCCTTTTCTTCTCGGTTTTTTTTTTTTTTTTTTTAACAAACTTCATTTAAAGCTTATAAATGAGATGCTGTCAGACACATTAATCATTTTGTTTACTTACTGAAGTAACTATAAAAAAAGGAACGAATACCCAAAAGAGCAATTTTTATGCGCAGTAAGTCCACAAATAAACACTGGAATCGGCTATTTCAGTCTGTCTCGGATTTATCTTGTGGGAAAAATGTCTTGAGTATATTAAATTTTATAACAACACCAAAAGAAACTTACAAATTACACGTATCTTTCCCAATAACGGTCTCGAGTTCAGAGAATATTTTTCTAATAAGGTACACAATTTTCCCCATTTTCCAATTCTTTATGATTTATTCTTAATAATTGTCGGTATTATATATCCAGTCTTCCTCATTTTTCATCCATGGTGCCAGGATAGAGATTGGTTTTCATTATTTTCAGGGTAAAAATACAGTGTCAACTTTCAGCTTATCTCCTTGTAGAACTTCTAAGATTGGCAGGCTGTCAAACGTTATGTGCTTTTATTTGAATGATAGTTTATATTTTCTCTTTCATAGCTTGTGAAAGCAATACAAAATTATCTTGTAGTTCTAGGAATCTTCTTCTTGATTGAATAGATAGCTACAAGTGTGATTAGATTTGTTTCTTCTAGAAAGCTCTTTTATGAACTTTTGCGGAAAAAAAAGTAAATTGCAAATGCTGGTGGGGTTTTTTTACTCGTTTTTTTGTTTTTGTTTTTTCATATTTACATGGGATGTTGCATAGATATTGTGTATACTATAAATTATATTACATAATAGTAATTCTGTCTGATTATAGCCTGGAAAACGCTGAACCAGATGTTCTTGCATTAGTTTTTAAATTCTGCATTTAGAACATTGTAGTAAAGATATAAACAATGTATACCCTTTGCATGTTGAAGCTTTTGGACGGCTTAATAACATAAAATGTAAAATTATAGTTTCTAATTTTGCTTTTTTCCTAAATTTTTATGCATTATTTTTATGCCTCGCAAAGATATTTCCTTATTAAGGCATAACAATATCTTTTAATCTTACTCATGTAGCACATGTTAAAAAAGAAAACTGACTTCCTATAAATGATTTGCTTGTTTGCTGTAAATACAAATTACACAAAAAATAACCTTTCATGTTAATCAGGAAAAAAAATTGGTACAAGTTTAACTTTTGATGTAGAGGAAAGCTCTCAGAGAACAGGATTTCACTGCTGCTTAACTTCAAATGTCTCAAAAGGATTTGAGCCAGACATAACGAACTGATGGTTTCAGATCAGAATGACAGGTTTCATTTTGCAGAAAATCATGTACATGTGCTAATAACTGGTCTTATATTACAAGTAAGCTCATTAATTTTGAGAGTCTGGTGTGCTTTGAAATTAATTTGATCAAAGTGGATTTATGTCAGTTAAAGAATCAAAAGCAATATGTGACAAATGGGATGTCGGGTTTTCCGTCTATCATTCTGTGTAAGATTATTTTCACTTTTAATTCCGCTGTTTGTAGAATAGGTAGGGCCCTGATGCCGGTGAGCTTATCCCAGTTGTTTTTTGTTTTTTTTTAATTCTCAAAAGTGGGAATGGATTATGAGAACTTCAAATGTAGATATATTAAATAAAAATCATTTTTCTATCAGACTTCCACACCTTCAGTTTGCACACTCGGACCCAGCCCTACCCTAGTCCCATTCTTGTTTCCCTGTCAGTGCACTGTAAGTTAGATGGAGAGGAGATATTTATCTGCATACTGCTTCAAACTGGTGATCTCCAAAAAAATGGCAGCCTTGATCTCTCTTAAAATTAATTTCAAACAGCACAGAAGTTTTTAGTACATGGTAGTGTCAAAATGAGCAGAAATTGCCAGAGAACAGCTGTTGTATTTATCTTGTCAATAAGTGTGCCTGATTCAGCATCAATTAACTGTAAGACAAACATTGTGTCTGACATCCTAATCATTCAATGTTTATTTATGGGAAAACTTTAACTACAGCAGGAGAAAAACTGGAGGAAATGTACTGTTTGTCTGACTGAAGTTGATGTTGAAGTGCATTCTAATAATGTAAGAGTTCTGGTTTCTGTTTTAAGCTGTAGGCAATATGCAGAGAAAAAAAGGCATTTACATATAAAAGAGGGGATACATTTATAATAGAAAAGGCTGTTATATATGTATATTACATAAAAGAAAATGAGTTTGTACAATATGCTGTCTGGATGAAATCTCTCCTCTCCATACATCTTCAACACCAAAGCTTAACAACCTGCCCTTATTATTATTATTATTTTTTTTTTTTTTTTAGATACATGCAACCATAGTTAGTGAACTTAATTCTGTCAAGTTTTACTCTACAGTTACATGCACAGTATATGTTAGAACTCACATTTACACTAAGAATGATTATTGGGTTGGGCACAGATCTTTCGTCTATACTAAAATATTGTTGTTGATGTAGATATCTTTTTTATGATTTCAGACATTGCCAACGCCTGGTTAGATACATTGTTAGATGTCATTGATCTACTGCCAAAAGAAATCATCAAAAAAGAGGTATAGTATGTTTAATATCATTGCTGCATGGTGAAATTCCTATTAAGGTGTGTGTGTTGGTGATGGCACCTCTGAAGTAAGCAGTTAAGTTTGCTTACTTCAGATTACTTGCACACCAGCACTGGATTCGAACCCTGCTTAGGTTTTAGAACTTTTTTTATGCGAGAAAGCTAATTAATTAAACTGAGTAGTTGCCATTTATGACCTAAACATTGTTGATTTCACTAATTTTATGTATTTTGTTTTTGGAGTTCACAAGTTGGAATCCACAAATTCATTTCCCCATGTAATAGCCATTTTAAAGAACACCACCAAATGTTTTGCCCTCAAATTTAAATGACTTCACAGTAAAAACAAACAACAAAAATAAAAGAATTATATAATATTGAACTGATTGTTAAGTGTTAAAAGTACCACTTCATTTCCTAGCAGTACAAGAGAAATAAAAATGTTCAAGAAGATTTCATCTATGGACATCATACAAATGACCTTTCTGAACAGAAGAGGTTCACAGAGGAAGTGAAAGTATTTCCTAATGATAGTTTTGGCCAGTAAAATTCAAAGAAATGTTTTGTAGTTCAGGGCTTTTGATGAGTTACTGAAGTAGGAGGTGAAGGTTGTGGTGTAGAAAATGGTCTGGGATCCTCGTATCTTCTATTGAAGAGCATTTCCTTTTAGGTTTCAGAACGCTAAATGTTTTACCACCAACTTCCCCACCGAAACTTGTTCCATTTAGAACTTTATTTGCTACAGGAAAAGTAGCTGGGGCTAAAGACCACTATAGCAGGGGAAAATCCCCATGGCCTGGCACTAAATTAAGCCCCTGGTGGTTCCTGCAGCTAGTTCCAAACAAAAGTACAATCTTAAGCCTAACTATGTGTTAATACTTACAGACAATATAGTTTTGGGTGATACGAATTGACTTTTAAGAGATGAAAACTGCATTAACTAAAAATTGACAGAAAATATTACCAACTTTGAGAGTGACAGTAGTGTTTGGAATAATTATAGAATTACAAGCTTTCAAACTGTGCTTGAAATTCACTTCTATGATATAATTAGTGAGTTTAAGTGCTGAATTTACAGTTTTTTTTAAATGCTGTTTTTCAAGAGTTCAAATGCACGAAATAATGTGGTATACAACCTTGTACCCTTGTTTATGAGAAAAACACTTGAGACCAACTTTTATTTTCAAACACCTTTCATTCAAGACTGGTCTTTGATCTGCATTTTGCATTGTAACTGTTACCTGTCTTCTGTAAAACGCATGTTTGCTTGCCAAAAAATGCTTGTTTGTAGAAAATGAAAAAAAATAATTGCATTTCAAGTTGAAAGTTTGATAAACATGATACATGGTATTAACATTTATTGAAAATAGTTTCAATTTAATGTAAATGTTTTTTTTCTCTGTACTTTCAGATTTTAACGATAGCAATAGAGAAAGGGCAGTTATCGCAGCCAGTACAGACTAGACTGTCATGCTGTAAAATACTGGGCAAAATTGCAACAAGATTTGAGCCTTTCGTGTAAGTGTTAGAAACTTAAAAAAAATACTGGAGTCGAGATCTGTTTTGAGAAAATGTTTTGTCTTTAGATAATATCTTCAAGGGGCCTCCTTGGCTGTGTGGTTAAGCACACAATCTTCAAATTACTTGTCCCAAGCTGTTGGTTTGAAACCTTACTCGGGCAGTAGAATTCTTCCATTTGAAGAAGCCATCCAGCTGACTTACATAAGGTCAGTCATTTTAGCTAGATGCCCACCCATGCTTACAATAATTCAAGAAGGGGCACTTGGGTCTTCCTCCACCATCAAAAGCCATCATGATGACATATAAGTGTGTTGGTGTAATTTAAACCCGACAAATATGTACACAATGAAATATAACAAAAAATGGCTACAAAATGAGAAAGATGGCAATTTTGGAAATTTAGAATGGCGCCACTTTTCAGAACATGGCTGCACATTCTGTTTTATATAGCTTGTCCCACAATGCATTGAGTAATGTGCATTCATGTGTTTGTAGATTGCAGTTGTATGGCTCTTGAAAAGAGACTTTCTGTTTGTTTATTGGCTTCATTAGCCATGTTGAGTACAATTTTGACTGCCAAGAAAGACTCCTGGGAGGGAAATTAGATAACTCTAGCCCAAAGGTCTCCAAAGCAGTCATGATAAATGTAATCTGTATAATGTATCTTTTGTTAGTAATAACATATATTGCTGTACATTTTTCTGCAATTTTCTGAGTAACAGGAGACTGTAACTGGTTTCTGTACTCAGTTTTATAACCTTTGGCCATTAAGCTCCTTATATTCAGAGTTATTCAAGTTTCCGTTGTATAACTTTCAAAAATACAGATGCTATGTTCTTCCATTTTTAGGATCAAAAAGGAGATTCTTCCTATAGTTCAGTCACTGTGTCAAGACGTGGAGTATGAAGTACGGGGCTGTATGTGTTTGCAGCTCGACCCTGTGTCAAGGGGATTAGGGTAGGTATTGTGTTTTGGTGTCTATAGTTCAGTCACTGTGTCAGGATGTGGAGTATGAAGTATGGGGCTGTATGTGTATCTGTCTGTCTATCTGTCCCCTTAGTTTACAATCGATAATTGAAGAACACTTTGGTGCAGGAATCTTAAACTTGGTAGGCGAGTTGGTCTTGACCTTAAGATGACCCCTATTGATTTTGATGTTGGTTGCATAATATGTGGTGACATTGAGCTGAAAATCGGTTTTCGATCGATAACTGAAGAGCGCTTTGGCCTACATTCGTCAAACTTCATAGGATGATTGTGTCTGGTCTTAGATGCCCCCTGTTTTTTCGAGAACAAGTAGCTTTATCCTACAACTGTCAAACTTCATACGTTGATTGCTTGTGCTCAGTAGATAACCTTTATTATTTGCGGGGTCAGTTGGTCAAAGGTCAAGGTCATATCGATCTTGAGATTGAAAAGTTGTTTCTGCCCAATAACTGAAGGCCTTCTTTGTTCAGATTTCATACGATGATTGCCTGTGACTACTGGATGGAGATAATCAAAGGTCAAGGTCACAGTGACCTTCAGTTGATAATTGGTTCCTGCTCAATAACTTAAGAACCCTTTTGCCAACTGCCTTTGAATTTCGTAGAATGATTGTCTGTGGTCAGTAGATGAACCTGATGAAATAATGCATGGATGTGCATCTAGGGTCTTTCTCCACCATCGAAGCTGGACAGTGGCCATATGACCTATACTGTCTATAGTTGTGTCAGTGCCACGTTAAACCCAACAGACAAAAAAAACAAAAACAGCTGTTGTAGCTCTTAGTCTGGAATTATTACCTGAATATTAATTAGTTAACTTTTGGCTGATAGGAGAGAAATTTTTACTAGTTTTGAAACTTACTTATCTTTTTATTTACATATTCTTTTACAAAAAAAAAAAAAATCAAGATTCGCCGGTAAAAATAAATTTTATTACATTATATCATTTATAGCTTGGAAGCCACCAAAAGTGCAATACTACCTGAGTTGGTAGAGTTAACCAATGATGAGGAGAGTTATGTTAGAATAGCAGGACTTCAAACTGTTGTCAATATACTCACTCTTGTAGATGAAGGTAAATACATTTATAATATGCATGTTCTTTCACCATTTAACAGTATTTCATTTTTCATATTATATATTTTTTATGCCCCCGAAGGGAGGCATATAGTTTTTGAACTGTCTGTCAGTCTGTCGGTCTGTCTGTCCGCAATTTTCGTGTCCGGTCCATATCTTTGTCATCGATGGATGGATTTTCAAATAACTTGGCATGAATGTGTACCACAGTAAGATGACGTGTCGCGCACAAGACCCAGGTCCGTAGCTCAAAGGTCAAGGTCACACTTAGACGTTAAAGGATAGTGCATTGATGGGAGTGTCGGTCCATATCTTTGTCATCCATGAATGGATTTTAAAATAACTTGGCATGAATGTGTACCTAAGTAATACGACGTGTCGTGCGCAAGACCCAGATCCGTAGCTAAAAGGTCAAGGTCACACTTAGACGTTAAAGGATAGTGCATTGATGGGCGTGTCCGGTCCATATCTTTGTCATCCATGGATGGATTTTCAAATAACTTGTCATGAATGTGTACCACAGTAAGATGACGTGTGGCGCGCAAGACCCAGGTCCGTAGCTCAAAGGTCAAGGTCACACTTAGACGTTAAAGGATAGTGCATTGATGGGCGTGTCCGGTCCATATCTTTGTCATCGATGGATGGATTTTCGAATAACTTGGCATGACCGTGTACCACAGTAAGATGACATGTCGCACGCAAGACCCAGGTCCGTAGCTCAAAGGTCAAGGTCACACTTAGATGTTAAAGGTCATTTTTCATGAAAGTGCATTGATGGGCGTGTCCGGTTCATATCTTTGTCATTCATGCATGGATTTTAAAATAACTATGCATTAATGTGTGGCACAGTAAGACGACGTGTCGCGCGCAAGACCCAGCTCCGTAGGTCAAAGGTCTTAAACTCTAACATCGGCCATAACTATTCATTCAAAGTGCCATCGGGGGCATGTGTCATCCTATGGAGACAGCTCTTGTTTGATGAGAAAATGCAACATTTGGAAATGAATGTTATCCAAAAACACAAAACCTGTGATGTAAAATCTACAAAATTTTGAATAAGCAGAAATAAAGCTGGGGCTTCAGATCAAGTCTTGTTACTCTTTGCTGGCCTTCAGAAGTCTTCCCAATTTTTCTGTTCTCACATCCTTCACAAACCTATTTTAGATAAGATTTATTTTAAAAGATAATTGAAAAAGTATTTTTGTGGACAGAAGACCTTTTCCTCCACTGGAACTAGCTATGATTGTCTGTTTCTATAAGCGGCTGCAAATTATGGTCCATCTCTCTTAATTCATAAAGGATTGATACTGTCAGAGATATCTCTCTAAATCTAAAAGTGTGCCCATTGAGACGTCTGCTGTTAGTGTAATTTAGGTGTCTATGACCATCATTGAAACCAGTTATTTCCTGTCCACACTCATTTAATCAGAACATCTGATCTTGTAATGACGAAATTTCCTGAAAACACTGGATGTCTGTGATACATAATCCTACATACAGTCTAGGGCAGACCTTTCTTACAAAACAGGATGACTACTAATTAGAGTTATTTTAGATGTCTAGGGTTGTCATCGATACCCATTTTTTCCTGTCTGCACTGATTAGAAGTCTTGATCTTATGTTAAAATAATGAAGTTGATTGACAAAATCCTAGACATTAAGTGTAACAGACATACCTTATAAAATTCCTGTTTTAAAGTGCTCTAATCAGGACGTCTGCTGATTAGGGTAATTTACGTACCTTTCACTGATACATTGTCATTTGTTAAAAATCATGGGTGTATATATAAAGAAAATGTCTAGAAAACTCAGTTGTAGATATTTACAGTACGTATTTAGAAAAAAGAACTTGATCTGTGCAGCCAGAAATAAACCTCCAATTAAAAAAGTTTTTCTCATCAGGAAGTCTGCTGATTAGCACAACTTAGATGTCTCGCATTGTCATGGATATTGGTGGGTTTTTTTTTTTGCAGTCCACACTAATTTTTCAGAAGTCCACTAAGTTAGGGCCCATAAACCTTCTAGTTTACCTGAAAGGGGCTTAAGCAGTATTAAAAGATAGATATTCATCAAAGTTTTAAGTTAAAAATTTGAACTTTAAAATGCTGAATTTTCTTTTTGTTCTGTCTATGTAATATTTGCGAAGATTGTGATGAAATTTTGTATTAGAATGCATTTGGCAGCTACAAACATCTCAGTAAAATTTCATAAGTAAGTCAGATGTGTTAAGCAGTCGGCTAAGGGAGCAACACAGTGTGGCTGTGTAAGGCACATTACTGCATAAGAAAAGATGAAATTAAAACAAAAAGTCAAGCTGTTCCTACGTATGACTTAGTCTTAAGTTCAGACATTAAGTAATTAAATTTCCAGAAATATATTCCCCAGACATATTAAACCTACAGGAGACAGACTAATGAGTTTAATGTATTTATAAGTCATTATGTTGTCTTCATGCAGTGTTTAGGTAGAAAACCTAATTTAGAAAGAAAGTCTTGCAATCTGAATTGACCTCAAGGTCCGTATTCACAAATATTTGAAGTGCAAAATTTTGAATTATTCTAAGCAAAAAAAAATATATGATTGTCAAACTGCCAAAAAACATTCAAAGCTTTCACAGAATGTGTTCATTTCAAGCAAAATTATGACAAATGAAATACGTTGCATTTTAAAGTTTTTTTATGAAAAATATGGGCCGTGTTCTTGGATTAGGTTGGTTTCATATAAAATTTAATCATGTTAAATGGAAGATCTGGGCATCACCATGAAATAAATTTGTTAATGAAGTGTTGTGGTTTACATTTTATGCATTTTTGTTCTATTTTTAGATACGTGTAGAGCAACATTGATACCTCTGGTGTGTAAGTTCTGTCAACAATCAGTGAAGACAGAAGATGTTACACTACCTATAGTAGCCAGGGAGATAGGAAAACTTTGTCATGGATTCTCAGGTTTGTAAACATATGTGATTACAACAGTGGAATTTTACTGTCAGTTTGCTGTTCATTGTCTTAAAACCAAACCATTTCCTTACTTGTGTAATCACTAGAAATATAGTACTTTTCATAATAATACAATAATTTGAAACTGTTTTCCATAACCTCTTTTAATTCTTCTATGTCTGGAAAGGAGGAACAGTTTTATGTGTTTGCTTGCCATTGGCTTTCATCTAGAAAAGCCAGCATTGCCATATATTAAGAAAATTGATATTTTATCACCCTTGAATTATCATAAATAAAACTCCGTTTCTACTGTGGGTAACATTCTTCAGCTTGACTATTCAAAGACTAGGTAGAGGTAATGTACTTGAGTGTTTGTCGAAGTTCATGTCCGAGTCTGAGCTCAAAATTGATTAAGATTTTGCATGTATTTTGGTGTCTCGGTAAACACTGGTGGGAATTAATTGAAACACACACCTGTTCACCATGATGATCTGACATGCAGTCCCATGTTTCTTAAAACTACTTTGCTCTTTAACAGTGTTATGCCCCTTTCTCTGCAGTTCTTTCTTTTGTTTAAGCAAAATCTTTGACACTTAGGTACTAGTTTATGTGTTTGTATTCATTCATAGAAATTATTTTGTGATAAAGCTTTTGGATAGTCAAGCTGTGCTGTACACCACCAGTTCTTGTTGATATGCAGCATTATAATAGCAGTCACCTGAAGTGGCACATCAACCTGACTTAACACTGTTCTTTTCAGGGGCCTCCGTGGCCGAGTGGTTAAGGTTGCTGACTTCAAATCATTTGCCCCTTATCGATGTGGGTTTGAGCCTCTATTGGGGCGTTGAATTCTTCATGTGAGGAAGCCATCCAGCTGGCTTACAGAAGGTCGATGGTTCTACCCAGGTGCCCAGTCGTGATGAAATAATGCACGATGGGACACCTGAGGTCTTTCTCAACCATCAAAGCTGGAAAGTTGCCATATGACCTATAATTGTGTTGGTGTGACTTTAAAACCGAACAAAATAAATAACTATTCTTTTTAGGATAACTGTATTTACTATCACCTTATAATAACAGCATGTGATAGTCCTGTAATAGAACACCTACTACCATTTATTGCATGTATTAACTAAAATTTATATGTTATTTCAGCATATCTAACTGATGAACAGAAGTCATGGTTTGTTGATTTCTTCAAGCAGTTATGTAAGGTTGGACTCAATGAAAATAAATCCAATAAAAACAAAGATGCTGAGAAAGAGTCACCTTCCAAAGACCAGCAGGTAAAAGGATACATTTTTATTACTTGACTCGGTATATAAATTGCTGATCTATAGTTCAACATAGGTTTGATGAACTAAAGTCAAAAACAGGGGAAAAGGTCTTTAAAGTTTGTTTGTGATGTCATGTAATAAAGCACTGATTAAATGGCAGTGCTCCAGCTGGGATTAAAAAAGGGCAGGGTGCTGGCACTGAAAAGGGCACTTCTGGGGTGGTGGTCGGTCCGGGACCGTGCTCCCCCGGGAAAAAAATATAACTGGTCCATGCATACAGTGCATTTTAACATACTTTAGGCATGGAATTTGGCATAATTTAGGCATGTTTTTTGGCACACTTTAAGTATGGTCTTTTAATAGGCTATGTCTGTCATCTCTAATGCACCTATTTATTAACTAAAAATTCTGCTGTTTGTATTTTACTTGGCATTGATTTTCAACTTGTAACATTTCTTTGTAATTGCATACTGAATAACAATATCTATGTGTTTAGGGCTATTTTACTTGCTACAGTTACAGTACACATCTTCTCCATGTAGGCTACTTGATATTTATAAATTTATACCTGCAACATATTATATACAGAAAATAAAGTTTAAACTTCCACTTAAATAAATGAAATCAGGCAAAGTTTTTAACTTACAACAGTCTAAAAGCAAGTTTAGCACTTGTAATAGACATATTCCTGGTATCCAAAATTTTATATCCGGATATGGTTACACTTTTTTCTAAAAGTAGTCGAATGTCCAATTTAAACAATATTTTTGAAAAAAAATTATGATGCAAAGACAGTTTAACAGCATTTCACAGTATCTGACATTAAAGTGTACCCTGTCATTACATCTTAGTAAACTAATTTCAAAGAAATCTTCATGAAAAAAACGGCACTTTCACAAAGCAGACGACAACTTACTTTCGATTTCAAAAAACTTGTAAAACGATAAGATCAAAATATTTTCCCATTTAAATTTGATTGTGATCGATTTTTATTAATTACATATAAATGTCTGTTGTCTGGACTTAAGTTTCAGTTGTGTATAAAGGGGTATTTACGACTATATTACCGAAAACGAAAGTACACTTTGACAGGTGGCGCGAAATGATAATGATTTCAGACTGGTTTGCAAACTGTTTTAACTCTAAGGTTCAATGATTTTAATGCTAGTGGAGCAGTCTAAAATATCATGGTCTGCCTCGGGCACGATTACAGCAGGTAATATTGTTTAACTGTTTGCTAATTTTGTCAATGCCCCCAGGCGTGTATCACTCGATAAAAAGGGGGCAATAAAGCAGTGTATTATAATCACAGAGGCAAAAAAGGGAAGTTTGGCTAAAAAAAAGAAATGAATGGTTGTAAAACGGGCAGGGTGCCTGGCGGGGCAACAGGGCGGAACGAATTTCGGAACGGGCGATGCGCCCTGCTGTAAATAGCTAGCTGGAGCACTGAATGGCTTTCCTGTCAATTATCAAAACCATTAGCCCTCGATCCTTTGGACCTCAGGTAAATAGTTTTGACTATTGACTGGCAAGTCATTCAGTAAGTGTATATTATGGCACAGTCCCTTGCATAGTGCCATATTTTGTATCATGGGACCCTGTCACCCAGCACATAAAACACATTTCATAACACAAATGAGTATTGCATTGATAAGTGCTGGCAGCCATCTCAGAACTTCCTTAACTTATGGTACCATGCATATTTCCTCATTCATTAGAACATGGTATTCCACAGTTAAACTCTCACCCACTTGTTTATTTGTATATCCGGATTTCATGTTGTGTTTTTCAACATCAATTGCAGATAATGAATTACTGAAAAAAATACAGCCATTGAGACTTTCTACTTCATCATTTCATTTTAAAGCCATTAACTGAAGCACTTTTATGTTTTCTTACATCAGAAATGCATTCTGTTGGAGACATTAATTACTGTGGAAGCAAAAAACAGGTATCAATGAATGCATTTCTGTAATTGAGAAAATCAGAGAAATAATTGCTTGGGTGTTAAAAAGGTTGACACTGAGTAGGTAAAAATGCATTTGGTAAGATGCCAGAATGAAGGAGGTTAACCTTAAAATTGCTTAGTTCAGATTGTGATCATTGGGGATTCTATTACTGTTTGGTCGATCTTTATTGTAACATTTTTCCGCTTGATTACTTTTGAATATATGGTCAAAACAAATAGTTATTCGTAAATTTCAGTCATTTTGGATACCAAATAGTTGTAAAATTTCAACTGTTGACTTTATTTGTAAATTGTTATGGAACTTTAAGGACACCTTAGGTAGCATAAATTCTTAGCAACATTTCCGCGTATCCATTTTGTAAAGATTTTGGAGAAAAAAGTAAATCCAAAAATGTTTATGGACCAGAACTTTACGCAGGGAAAATACGTTTTCAGACATAAAATTTACATTTTATGAAAATATCTGTAAAATTTCAAAAACATCCTACTACATGTACCACCCTTTGAAACCTTTATAATGTACATTCTACATATGTAAAGGTAAAAGGTAAAGGTCTTGTTTATTAAAGTGTCACCCCTATTGAAAGGGCCAGCCAATTTGGCTTATGAGGCACCTTTATTGTGCGTACCAGTTACCTCCCAAATCCTACCATTATGCCATAGAGCAGATAGGCAGATAGAAGTCGGTAACCATTCATTTAATTAGCTCATGAACCGGCCTTTTCGGAATGAGTCCCATGACAAACATCTCCCAGACGAACGCTCCCTATGGGGCTCGAACCTTGGACCTCCCGATCCCGAGGCAAACGCCTTAACTATTGGGCCACGGTGACCGGTATATCTGTATTACTTTCAAAATAAAGCAGAAATTCACAAAAAAAACTTGTTACCTATTTGGCAGATCTAACTGTAGTTTGTATTTTTTTCAGGTTCCATTGTTACCAGATATCATTGAATTACAGGATCGCCTTATAGAAACTAGAAGAAACTGTGCATTTAATTTTCCTGTAAGTATTTATTAATGTATTACTTGTTGTCTTGTAACGTCTGTAATTCTACCCTGTAAAAATGTTCTTAATGACATTTTGCTCCACAAGACAGCTGAAGCACTTGTTTCCATCTGTTTCTGAGGCAGACTTGTTTGTTTTATCTAATAAGGATGTGTTTGATTTATGGCTAAATTGTTCTGTATAGAAAAAAGGAAATTAACCAAATAAGTCATATAAATAGCAAAGGAAATAGGATTTCCTGTCTGTTTGATATTTGTTCTGGGAAGAAATAGCAGCTAAATTTAGTTAGAAATCCTGAATAATTGCAAAGTGATCAGACTTAAGAACTATACTGTGGCTGAAATTAGGTGTGAAAAATGGTTTGTAGCACAACAGACATTAGAAATATATGTGTACAAATTTCTCTTATTTTAGTATTGGTAGACACAAGTCCCCCTTTTGAGAAAAAAAAAATATGTAGAAAACAAAATTATGAAATTTGATTAAAATACTACCATAAATTTAGAAAATATATTTTGGGGACATCCAGAATCCACAGTAGGTATGTGAAGGAGCTCCCATGAAGCAGCCACATGCAATGAAAATTAACTGTTAAAAAAACTTATGTAAAGTCTTCATAAATATGATTCTGGTCTTTATATTGGCAAATCAGAAAATTATATTATCTTTAGCTATTTACAAAACACCAGTCACTTGAGGTGGCAAAGGAATGAATGAAATGTTCAAGTTACCCAAGGTTTTAAGGGGTCCAGTGATTTCAGG
Organism: Mercenaria mercenaria; assembly: GCF_021730395.1. NCBI lineage: Eukaryota > Metazoa > Mollusca > Bivalvia > Venerida > Veneridae > Mercenaria > Mercenaria mercenaria. The sequence goes on along the minus strand of NC_069361.1, from coordinate 70,299,451 downwards.
AAAAAGGCTGTGAACTGCATGTATTGCTTGAGTTAGCCCGAGTGTCCAATCCATAAATGCTCAATCAATGCGTTTCACTCTACTGTAAAATCATAATTTTTTGTGAGGGATTTATTTTTGTATTCATTGACTGTACGCAAATCGTGTTGATACTGATATGAATAACTCTTTGTGTCTTATATATTGGCTAAATATCATGAATATTCTACAAATTCATTTTTTTTTAAGATATCCAACTTTTAGCCACGCAGAAATATCTGATTTTACAAGATAACACTCATGGCAAAGACCAAAAAAGGTATCAACACAATAATGATCATTTAGTATCAATACATGAACAGATCATATGCAATTATTAATGACATCATTCATTTTTATGCCTTTTGGATTATCTAATTCAGGCAATGGTGTTGTTTGTTGGTGCAAAGTCATTCAAGTCAGAACTGGGTGTATGTTTCTCTAGTATATGCAAGGACCCAAATGTTGAAGTTAGAAAAACACTGTCATCAGGGTTTCATGAGGTAAGTTCTGATACAATTTGTGTGAAAAAGAAACTGAATGGTCAAGGTTTTTTTTAACCCTTACCCTGATAAATTTCTAAAATGAGTTGATCCATCGTTCAATTTGGGCAATACCATTTATTATCCAAAGGTGTGTTCACTGAAAATCTACTGACTGAATAGCAAACAGTGCAGACCATGATTAGCCTGCACTGGTCGCAAAGGCGGAATAACTCGCTGCCAGCAGGCTTAAGGTTAAAGAATTGTTTGAAATTCACACTATTTAGAATTAAAGGTACTTTATGTTAACCAAAGCAGACTTCTATAGATTTCATTCAAACCTTTCCTGTTTGAGATCCTACCTCTATTAATTGATTGATAGGCAAATATCCAAGTCCAGATTTGTTTAGAATGGATGGAGAATTGTAAAAAGTGTTAATTATGTCTCCCACACCACTGTGGTTGGAGACATACTGATTTATTCCTGTCTGTATGTGTGTCCATAATGTGTGTGCATGTGTGTTTGTCTGTCACAAATCTTGTCCGCACTCTTAAGTCGAACATTTCTCATCCGATCTTCACCAAACTTAAACAAAATGTGTTTGCCAATAAGTCCTTGGCCAGGTTTGATAACTAGCCAAATCGCCCTAGGCACTTCAGAATTATGACCGTTGAATTACCGAAAATACTAATGCCAGTTATACAGGTCTTGGTACTTGATTGGCTCAGATACATAATGGAGAAGAAATGCCAATCTAGATGATTAGGCAGTTGTGGGAGACATGAGCTTTTCTCAAAAGTAGCTCTAGTTTAAATTGATTTCTTTACTAAATATTAGTTAGTGCAGATATTCTGTGAAATCACTTAATTTCATGAGCATGAATATTTGTGGATTTGGACAAAAGGACTATATTATTGGTGTATGAATTTGTTGATTTTAATTTTAGTACATAAAATGAATGGAAATATAAATTGCTTGGATTGAATTTCGAGGATGAAATCCAAAAAAAGTAGTCCCACACAAATATTAACAGTTTTACAGTAAAAAGTATTTATTCATGAAAGTGAATACATTACATGAAAACTAATAATATCTAATTACTAGCATTTTATAAATATAGTGAGCGAATTCATAAACAATATTGAAAGACATGCTTTTCTGTGAATACAGTTATTGAAATTCCTTATTGGGAACTGAAAATTTTTAGCGTAATGGGACCTATGCATGTTTGTGAACAATTTCAGGGTTGCATCAGAGCTCCTCTCATGCATGCTATAATTTTTTTTTTCCCAGTGCGATAATGGTAAAACTAATGAAATTTGAAGTTTTATGTTGTCAGTCAGAATACTTGGACGCCATGTTTTGTCTCCAGGGGAACAAACATGTCATAATAGCAACATTTGTACTAAAGTCCAATAACAATAAATATGAAGATCGTTGTCAGAATTCTTTAGGTAATTTGCATCTGAGGAAATAATTATTTGCCAATAATCGCAGTTTTTATTGGAGTCTCGAGCTTTTGTGTAACATGGGAATACCAAAACAGTTATTGATGGAATGGTTATGGCTTTGATCAAAAGGGATGTTAGATAGAAACCAATTTCATATAAAGGAGCTCTTAGTTTTTATCTCGGGGTCTATTGATCTATGAAATTACAGTATATTTGATTGAAGAAGAATTATCTACAGATAAGCAGAATTGTTGTGTATTTTTTATTGCTACTTTTATACAGAATTTACAAGAAAATATTGATACACATCAGCAGATGTATAAAAAGGCTCGTGTATTACGTAGCCTTTTTTGTTGCATTTCAGATCTTATTAAAAAAGCAATCAAACATAAAAAAAAATTGAAATTGAAATAACTAATTGGGTATTTTCAAAATAATTCGAACTTGGTTACCAGTCCCCTAAAAATTGCTTTCAAAATGATTTAAACTTGTTACCAGTCCCTAAGAACCTGCCTTCAAAATAATAAAAACTTTATTATGAGTCCCCCAAAACTTTCCTTCAAAATAATTTAAACTTTGGTTACCCCAAAACTTGCCTTCAGAATAACTTAAACCTGGTTACCAGTCCCCCAAAACATGTCTTGTTACAAGTAATCTATGAACTTTAAAAAAAAAACCCAGTATATATCAAAATCATAGAACATTATGTTTAGCACTATTATTTATCCCCCCACCAAAGGTGAAGGGGATATTAGAAATGCTCTCCGTCCGTGCGTCCGTCTGTCCGTCCGTCCGTCCGTGCGTCCGCAACGATATTTGTCCGGAGCATAACTCCAAAAGTACTTGAGGGATTTTCTTCAAACTTCATACACTGATAGAACACATTGGGAGGAAGTGCAGTGTGCAAGAACAATAACTCTACCTTGCCTATTTTTTGAGTTATTTCCCTTTATCTTATTTTCTTAAAAAAATTTGTCCGGAGCATAACTCCAAAAGTACTGGAGGGATTTTCTTCAAACTTCATACACTGATAGAACACATTGGGAGGAAGTGCAGTGTGCAAGAACAATAACTCTACCTTGCCTATTTTTTGAGTTATTCCCCTTTATCATATTTTCTTAAAACATTTTGTCCGGAGCATAACCCCAAAAGTACTGGAGAGATTTTCTTCAAACTTCATACACTGATGGAACACATTGGGAGGAAGTGCAGTGTGCAAGAACAATAACTCTACCTTGCCTATTTTTTGAGTTATTCCCCTTTATCATATTTTCTTAAAGAACTTTGTCCGGAGCATATCTTCTTCATGCATGGAGGGATTTTGATATATCTTGGCACAAATGTTTACCACCACGATGCGGAGTGTCATACGCAAGAACTAGGTCCCTAGGTCTAAGGTCAAGGTCACACTTAGAGGTCAAAGGATACAAGAATAAAAACCTTGTCCGGAGCATTTCTTCTTCATGCATTGAGGGATTTTGATATAACTTGGCACAAATGTTTACCACCACGAGACGGAGTGTCATGCGCAAGATCCAGGTCACTAGGCCTAAGGTCAAGGTCACACTTAGAGGCCAAAGGTCAGATACAAGAATGACTTTGTCCGAAGCATTTCTTCTTCATGCATGGAGGGATTTTGATGTAACTTGGCACAATTATACACCATCATGAGACGAAGTGTCATGCGCAGTTCCCTTCTTTAGAATTACTTCCCTTTGTTGTTACTTTAAATAGCTTTTATTGTAACTTTTTCATTACTAGTCGTAGGGAAAAATCGAGACCACTTTTCTGTAGTACAACAAACATGCTAAATCCAATTTTGAGGTGTATTTGACCAGTCTCTTCCTGATAAAGATTTTTGTGTGGACTTGCAATTTTTTTTTTTTTTTTTTTTTTTTTTTTTATAAAGATTAACTTCCCTTAGTTGTTACTATAAATAACTTATATTGTAACATTTTTATAATTGACCCTAGGGAAAAAACAAGACCACTTTTCTGTGGTACAGCATAGATGTTACTCTCCAGTTTTAGGTGTATTTTATTAATTTTATTATATAAAAGGTATCTCTACCTAGTAAGGAGTTTTTTTGTGGACTTTAAAAAACAAAAGACTTACAATGATTACTAAACAACCACAAAATTAACATTCCATTTGCAAATACAGCTGCTAGAGTAAAGAAATTTGCTTTGACGGGCATATATTGTGACATTCTGGCACTCTTGTTCCCTGTTAGCTTTCCATTCCTTCTTTTTACAGTAGCCATATAGAAAAACATCATAGTTATACTCTTCATGAAAATTAATAAAATTTAGCAGTAAACCACCTCACTACTGACTTATTCTTTCTTTCACATCTTAAAACCCCTGATGCAGACCACATCCTTCAATTATGATATGCCCGGTGGGGGGATTAGCCATGTCTGACATGGCTCTTGTTAAAGTTGTCATTTCATGATAGAAAATTCTTGCAGTAAAAACCTCTAGAGGTTGGAAACGCAGTTTAATGATACTTGGTTGTTCTAATTTAAAACTGTTGCAAGCAAATTTCATATCTTTTGCTACCAAGGGAGATAATTACTGAACAAAAATTAGATACACTTTATTATAAATTGTCTGTTTTCTGTGTAGATTGCTGCCATCATGGGAAGCCATGTGAGCAACCTTCAGGGAGATATGATCACGTTGCTGCGAGATGAAAACACGGAGGTGTTGAAGGGGATTATAACACATCTGCCAGAGACTCTCACCTCGGTTTGTGGTCCACTTACCCATCAGGCCATGCATGAAGTCAAGGTTAGTCTCTTCAGTGTATTAAGGTCATTGCACAGGAATTAACTAAAATATATCTGTCAACATTGTTGTTTTGCGCTGAAGACAAAGTCTGTGGTTCAATTCGTTTAAAAAAAAGGGATAAAATTATACCTTGTACAAATGTATAAGGGAAAGTCTATTACCTGCATTTCCTGTAAGGATTTTTTGGTAGTAGACATTTGTGCTTATTGACACATTTTGAAAAATGCATTATCATTTAAAATATACCTCTTTATAGTACATTATGACACGCATAAGATAATTACCCAAACAACACTAATAGACAACATTTTCTGACTATTTCTGTAAGACAATGAAGATTGAAAGTTCATAAAGAAAAAGATCAAATCAAAGTCATTGATAATTTTAAACTGTATCTCATATTTTGATTCAAAGTCTTTAAGATTGTCTTTAAAATTTTCCTTCAAAATGATGCACAACACTTCACTTTTTTTTCTCGCAGCAACACCAGATAGCGGACCTGATACCAGCAATATTATCTGCAGAGATTGTGATAGCGGCATCCAATGACTGGCGACTACAGGAGACGATAATAGACCACTTCAAATGTTTTCAACATTTAACAAACAGTGAAAACATCTACCATAAAATCATTCCAGTACTCTTGATCAAACTCAAGAAAGCTGTAAGTTTCATCTGTCACATACATTTTGTTTAGTGTTTAAATATTGTTGACAGGAGAATGCACTTACCAAGGTATGTCTGCAAAGACCTATTACAATGGGATAGTTAAGAATGGGGCATTCAAATCAAAATATTTTATTGTATTAGTTCCTCCAATATGATATTAGCTATGTTTTAGTGTGTCACTATTGTCAAGTTTGTTCATGCAATATAAATAGGAAATGAAATCTTAATTAGGTGATCGAATAATAGCAAAAATGAATTCATGCAAATATCAACCATTCTACAGCAGACAATGTATATAGTTAATAAGACATGAAATTACCATGATTTAAGCATCTATGCTTGTCACCTTCACTGATGGCCAAAAAAGAGATCAACTTTGAAAGTTTCAAAGAGCTTCCAATTCATTAAATCTTGTTAGACTCAGCTTTAAGAATTTTGATCAATAGACTTTAAAAGAAGTTTTAGTGGAATTAAACAGTTTTCTCTGATACTGTATCCATTTGTTATCAACAATTTTCATGTAAAATGTATATATAAATTTAACAGAGGGCATTACCAGTGAGACTAGCAGCAGCACGCTCAACATTATTCCTGCTGAGAAATCTCAAGAAGATGGAACAGCGGGCAGAACTTCTCAATACATTAGTGACAGGTTAGCTTCTTTCCATTCACAGTTTTCTTAGACAGTTTTAGGGATGAAATTCCTCCTATAAAAAGTATGTTTTTCCCTTTTTTTTGAGAAATATTTGTTCCCCTAAATGATTTTTTTTGCATATTCAAGCAAAAACTCTTGGTATATATGTTAACCATACCATTTAAAACACAAGGCAAAGTGCTTCATTTTCTTCACAAATGAAACATATGTATCAAAATACTTTTATTTTGGTGCAACTTCCCACCTATTTTAGTCATTACAAAGTGACTTTCCCTCATAGTGCGTCCTACCTCCTTTCCCCCCAAAAAAGAATAGAAAAAACAGTAGTTGATTACTCACAACTTCTAAATGACAATTTTTAAGGCACAAGTTATACTACAATAAGCACAGATATTATATATTTCTGATGTATCAGTATCGCACTGTCTAACTTGGAACTTGTTCCTTCTGAACCTGCAGGAAAGTTAACTTTTAGCTTGCTGGCAGCAAGTGAGTCTGCCTTTGCAACCAGTGCATACCAAGATCAGCTTGCAGATTCATGCAGGTAGATCATGGTCTGCACTGTTCGCTATTCAGTCAGTGAATTTTCAGTGAAAACCCGTTCGAATAATAATTGGTATTACCCAAACTGAATGATGGACCAGTCTATTTTAGAAATTTAGCAGGGTAAAGGTTAAAGACAAATAAGTGAAATACTGTAAAAGTCTACACTCCCCATCCTTCTTTATCTGCAAACTTGCTTGCCTCTGTCATAACTTAATTACCCATAATGCTGTCTGATTTAAGTTCAGCATTAGTATTTATTTTGACATTGTGGGGTGGAATGTGTAATAAAAGTTCAGTATTGCACATCCTTGTATCAAATATGAAAAATTGTCACGTTATTCCATTCTAGTATTCCAAGGTTGATGTGTATCAGATAAGATAAATCTGTGTTAAATTATTCTATTTTGATAAACATTAGCCAATAAGAAATATTTAAGAATTATTTTTAAGTTGCAGAAAATTCGCATATTTTGTTGTTTCTGAGAGAAACTAACGATTATGTTTCAACATTTTCAGATTTCTGCCATGGTAAAAGCTGCCACCATAGGAGTCTATTCATTGACATTTGTAGAGTGACTATAGAATATTATTCCAAGTCGTTTTTCAAGGAAACGTTTTTCGAGTATTTATTAAGCTTACACACTGACCCTATTGCAAATATTCGTTTTCGGTTGTGTTCAATATTACCGGATTTAAAACGTTTGTTAAAATTACCGAGTGACAGGACACTTTCGCAACAGTTGGATGCATGTGTTCGGAGATTATTAATCGGGGAGAAAGATAGGGATGTTAGTCAAGCAATAAAATGTGCAGTGGAAGAAATGGATAAAACACCTGTGTATATGGAATCTGGGGTATGTAACGTTTTTCTTTGATACAAATGCAATGCTGTACAGGACTGTATGTGAAACGAACCATTTATTAATAGTTTTTTTTTCAGTCATTTGTTTAATTTTGATAGACTAAATCTATTTGTGTTAGTAATTTGTGTGGTAGAAAAGACTAAAAAGGAATATTACTTGGCTTCGTGCTTAAAGCAATGACACTGTGTATACAGAAGATGTATCGAAGCATATCAGCAACAACAAGACTTAGGGGTCAGGTTGATAAGCAAAAATATTTAAGAAATAAAAAAAACTCCAAATAACGTTGATTAGAAATGTTGCTTGGAATTCAGATGTGAAAGAACTATATCACAAGGGCACATTCCAGACAATAATGATAAAAGAAGAAAAAACACTGTGATCATTAGGATCACTGTTTTTTACCTGTTTTATGTTGTATTAATTTTCAGCATGTCACTGACATTTGACACTGATATAATTGAGCCGTGCCATGAGAAAACCAACATAATGCATTTGCGACCAGCATGGATCCAGACCAGCCTGCGCATCCGCGCCGTCTGATCAGGATCTATGCTGTTCACTTTCAAAGCCTATTGCAATTAGAAAAACCGTTTGCGAACAACATGGATCCTGACCAGACTGCATATACGCGCAGGCTGGTCTGGATCCATGCTGGTCACAAAGGCACTATGTTGGTTTTCTCATGGCGCGGCTCATATTTACTGTGACATACAAGGATTTATTAATACAGTCTTTTTTGTTTAAAAGAAAAAATTGTGTCATGGTAAAATTGTATTACTTTATGTATGATAAAGTTTTGTTAAATAATATTTATGTTCTTATAAGAGGGTTTTGAATGTTTGCTTTTTTTTTTTGTGTAAAAAGATTATTTTTTATGTATTTCAGTTGTCACGACGGATCTTGATGGAAGAAGATATTGAAGATCAGAAGAAGGAAACAGAAGAGAAAAAACTTATTGAATTGGTATGTTATTGTTACTCCATCAGCCTAGATAGAAAATGTTCTAGTGGAAAAGTGTATGATCTTTTAACTGGCATGCGCAAGATAAACCTTAGTAACGTTTTTTCTGTGAAAACCAGAGATGTAATTCCATTAACATTAAAAAAAATTATATGGGTAGAGAGAGATGGTTTTGAAATGAAAAATTTATGTCTTCAGAATGCGGGGAGATGAGAAATAAGCAACCAGCCAAGCTAAAGCGAAACAGAAAGGACATAAAGATGGCACATCAAAAATTCCAGTCCAAAAAAGGGTAAATATAGGTTTTACTGTAGATCTTGTGTGAAGCGCATTTAGATGAAGAAAACACTTTTTAGGCTGGTGGTTTGGAGCATTTTTGTTTTATAAAGAATCTTCAGTCAGAATTTACAGATTTGTGTCAAGCTGAATTTTAAGGAATAAATAGCAACTGGAAAACTTCAAAAGCACACATTGAAGATCATAAGAAGGCATATCCGAAAGCAGAAGAGTCAATTTTTATTACTTGATTAGATTTACACCTTTTGTTTTTTTACTAACTGATAACTTGATTAATTTATGTCGATAAAAAACCTCCAGTTTTGGGATTCTGAACTTATCACATTTATGAACTTCTTCCTTCAGCTTTTAATGTAAGATTCTTTATGAAACACCACCCAGCATTGGTTTGTCTTTATTATATTTATTTCCTTTAAAACTCAAGAGTTCTTTCACTTCAGCAGAAGAGTTTCAGTTATATGGTACATGGGTTTGTTCACATTTTACTGCCTTTTTAACTGTTCTTTTGTACTGACACTTTCCCTTATTCCTCTTTTGCTTTTATTTCTCTCAGTAGTCAGAAGAAATCCCTTATTCTCTCATTCTTTGTGTGATTTTGCCAGTTTGCAGTATTTGTGCACATTTACAGGTAAAAGTGGAAGTTCGAGTAGTGTGAAACAGGAACGTGAATCAGCTGGTGTAAAACGTACGCCAAGTACGACCAACTCTAACACCGGTTCTACTGCCTCAGTAAAAGGTATATCTAACACTGCTTTTAGCATTTTAGCATTATCAGTAGTTTTCTGTTCTTTTTTTGCACAAATCTTTTTAAATGAAATTGAGCATCGCTGTGCAAAAACTAGCTTAAGGGCTTTACGACCAGAATGGATCCAGATCTGACTGCACATCCTTGCAATCGTATATAGTCCATACTGTTTGCTAATGAGTTGCATAGAAATACTGAAATTGATACACAAACAGTATTTATTGGGGATAAACAAACAGTTTGGATTTGGGGATAAACAAACAGTAAAGATTTGGGGATAATCAAACAGTATGGATTTGGGGATAAACAAACAGTATGGATTTGGGGATAAATGAACTATGGATTTGGGTATAAACAAACAATATGGATTTGGGGATAAACAAACAATATGGATTTGGGGATAAATGAACAGTATGGATTTGGGGATGAACAGACAGTATGGATTTGGGGATAAATGAACAGTATGGATTTGGGGATAAACAAACAGTATGGATTTGGGGATAAACAAACAGTATGGATTTGGGAATAAACAAACAGTATGGATTTGGGGATAAACAAACAGTATGGATTTGGGGATAAACAAACAGTATGGATTTGGGGATAAATGAACAGTATGGATTTGGGGATAAACAAACATGATGGATTTGGGAATAAACAACCAGTATGGATTTAGGGATAAACAAACAGTATGTATTTGGGGATAAATGAACAGTATGGATTTGGGGATGAACAGACAGTATGGATTTGGGGATAAATGAACAGTATGGATTTGGGATAAACAAACAGTATGGATTTGGGAATAAACAACCAGTATGGATTTAGGGATAAACAAACAGTATGGATTTGGGGATAAACAAACAGTATGGATTTGGGAATAAACAACCAGTATGGATTTAGGGATAAACAAACAGTATGGATTTAGGGATAAACAAACAGTATGTATTTGGGGATAAATGAACAGTATGGATCTGTGAATAAACAAACAGTATGGATTTGGGGATAAACAAACAGTATGGGGATAAATGAAGAGTATGGATTTAGGGATAAACAAACAGTATGGATTTAGGGATAAACAGTGTGGATTTGGGGATAAACAAACAGTATAGATTTGGGGATAAATGAAGAGTATGGATTTAGTAAACAAGTTGGTAAACAAACAGTATGGATTTGGGGATAAACAAACTGTATGGATTTGGGGATAAAATGAACAGTATGGATTTGGGGATAAACAAACAGTATTGATTTGGGGATAAATGAAAAGTATGGATCTGGGAATAAACAAACAGTATGGATTTGGGGATAAATGAACAGTATGGATTTTTTCGACTTAGAAATTCTTGGTTAAGGTTTTGTATATAAGCTGGTATCTCAGTACCCACTAATGGGAATGGATTGAAACTTCACACACTTGTTTACTGTCATGATCTGACATGCACTGTATAAGTCCCATAACTCTACTTTGCATTTTTTTTCTAAATTATGCCCCTTTTTCGACTTAGCAGTTTTTGGTTAAGTTTTTGTATGTAAGCTGGTATTTCAGTATCCACTTATGGGAAAGGATTGAAACTTCATGCACTTGTTCACTTTATGAGCTGATAAGCACTTTGAAGGTTCCATAACCCTTTCTCCCATTTTTACAAAATTGTGCCCCTTTTTCGACTTTTGTATTCATTCAATTGACAAGGCTGTTGAATAGTCGAGCGTTGCTGTCCTCCGACAGCTCTTGTTTAGTAATTGTATGGAAAAAAAATTAATGTGACTTGTATAGTTAAATAAACTCTCTTTAACTTGTCGTCTCATGTTAGAATTTTCAAGACTTGAATCTTGTCAAGCCTGCAGTGTCATATCAACCAGACTATTTGACCACGTCATTCCGTAACATCATAACTATATTGTCATAGCAGGGATATAAACTAGCTATTTTCATTTAGGGGCCCAGACTATCAAAAATAAATGTTTAACATTAGGTATATTTGCATTTTCTCCAACAATTTAGGAGCCCAGCCCAAAATCTAGGGGCCATGGTCTACTGGGCCCTGCTGATTTATATCCCTGTCATAGGCATTCTTTTATATTCATACACCTCTCACCTTTCAAGTACAGAGGTCATCAATATATAGTGAAATTTGAATGTTGCGGGAAAAAAGTTAAGAAGAAACTAGCCAACATACAAAATTACTTAAAAAATTATATGTTTTACTCACATCATCAGTCTATAGCATTTAGCACTACCACTACTCAAAAACATTATTAGTACCTATATATCGAACCTGTATTTTACAATTTTCTGAAACAGAAAGTGAATCTCGAATCCCGCTAGCTAACAGGTCAAAGTTAGCAAGGACAAAGTCAGGTATAGCAGATTCGGAATGATTTGTGTTGTCGAAAAATATATATTCTAGCATGATAACTGTATGTATGAGTAAATAAGCTAGTCTTATTATGTGTCGCATGAAATGTTTGTCCATAATATTCTGGTAGCAGTTATTTTGGAATGTCTTCTTGGGTGTAGGTTAAGTCAGATGTTTAGAGAATATTTTTAACAAGTGTATGAAGCCTGGAAAGAATTGCATGAATTTATTGTTAGGGAAGCATAATGTTTCCATTTTTGTCTGAAACCATTTTATTCTGTTTCGTTTGTGGTTAAAGAACAGCAAAATAAATGGATTAATATCAAAAATATAAATCTGTTTTGGAAAACTCTTTTCCCGTACTTGATAAAAGTTTGGTTATACTAGATTATATTCGTAAAATTATACTTGTGCTGTTAGCAAATTATTTGTCTGAAAGCTTAAACATCCTTTCAGAAGTTCCTTCCTGAAATGTCATTTGCTTGAGCAACAAAGGCTGAAGCACCCAGCCTGACTGAAGCAATTCAGGTGATCCCAAGCCTCTTTATGTTCGGATTGCTCAAACTCCTGGATTTCTAAAACATTTTCCACATCCCCTTAAGACATCAGGTGATTGGTACTTTACTGAATGCTACACTAAAATCACAATTTAGCCGCACCATGAGAAAACCGACATAGTGCATTTGGGACCAGCATGGATCCAGACCAGCCCGCGCAGTCTGGTCAGGATCCATGCTGTTCGCTTTCAAAGCCTATTGCAATTAGAGAAACTGTTAGCGAACAGCATGGATCCTGATTAGACTGCACGGATGCGCAGGCTGGTCTTGTCGCAAATGCACTATGTTGGTTTTCTCTTGGAGCGGCTCAATTATGTTCTTACCTTCTTCAATCTTTGTATCTTTATTTTAGCTTATAGGAACAATTTTACTCGACTTAGAGATGGTAAAAAGCTATTGTACATAAGATATTGCTATATTGTGTACTATTGTGTAGTTGTGTTTTTGTCAGTGTTTTCCCCTATATAAGGTACTGGTTTATAATATTCTTGTAATATTGCATAATTATCAAACTTTGGTGGTATGTGTAAAAAAACTTCCTATGTTGCATGAGTGTTGTTGGTAAAGTTTTTAGATGCATAAAATGTTCATGACTGGAAATTACAGCAGTGTATATTGTATGTTCCCATACTTAAAATACACAACTCACTATGTCTTATGTCACTACCATATTTTCCAGACAATAGACCATACCTCTGTATTGGTGATACATATTTCCACAAATTTGAATATTTAAACAAACAGACAGGTCAGTACAGCATATTGGCAGTGGCTGATAAATGGGAATGTGGTGCATGTGGCCATTGCACTTATTGACCTATAGCAGTACACTATTTTGATCAGCTGTATCTAATCACTGGGGTATTTTTTTACCAGAACTGGTGTTCTGCACATTTTGTTGATTGTTCCTTTTAAAGAAAGCCACTGCAAAGACTGTATCTTTGAGAAATTGTCCTTTTCTGGCTTGTTATCTGGAAGATATGGTTTATTATAGCAGGAAGAGGTAGAAATAGTTTTTTGGCTCATTAAGAAACTTGTGCATGCATAATGTTCATGACATAAATAATATATATGCTAGGTTCTGTATGCTCTAAGTATTTGTAAAAACCCAGTTATAGTGTTGATTTTGTACATCATTACAAAAACATCTCGGACTTTTTAATCCTTTTGGATCATTTCTTTTGTACTGAATGAGATATACTAGAGTTATGCAATAGAAAACTATCTGAAAATACACATTTTGGCAAATAATAAACCTCATTTTTGCTATTAAAGAATATGAACAAGATGCTTTATATATTGCAGTTGTGACTTTTATCAATTAAATAGGCTCCATTGCTGTGAGCTAAATGAAACATCGTTATTTTCATGAGCAATCACTTTACCATGTATGTTTTTTTTTTTTCCAGATTCTGCAGCCAGCAAATCCGGTACAAAGACAACTCGGTCAGGTGCTAGTGGGGTACCCACACCCAGCAGTGCAGGCTCAGGATCTACTAGGTAAACATACTACCGATTAATCCAGTAACCTTTTTTGCAATGTCGCCTTAGCCCTAAATTGTATCGGTGTGACTGTAAACCCAACATAAACAAAAGAACTTTAAACTGTTTTCTGATTGGGAGTTAGCTGGCATGCAGGAGGTATTGGCTATCCCCAGTGGATGCCTGAGCCTAAAGTCTTGTCCCGACATCCACCTAAGGGCTTCCCATAACACGTTACTTCAAATGAAATCATCTTTTATTTGGATGCTTTAAAGATGTTAAATGTAACTTTCTCACTAGTGTTTCTTCTTTTCAAATGTACACGAAAGACAGCTAAGAAACAAAATGGGGGAATTCTTTCTCGTTAAATTGTTGAAATGGTAGAGAGCTTAATTGTTAGTCTTGTGGCCCTTGCACTGATTCAAGTTGATTGGATAGATGGTATGCCCTAAAAATGTAATAAGTAAATTTGTTTATTACTGTGAATACATTAAATATAACGGAAATGGAATTTCGTAGTTTCATCTATAATAGCTATCTTCTGGTGATATAAATTTGTGGATTATAAGTTTTGAAGATTAACATTTAGCCTGCTAAATTTCTAAAATGGACTGGTCCATCATTCAGTTTGGGCAATTCCATTTATTGATCGAAGGTATGTTCAATGAAAATTTACTGACTGAATAGCAAAATTTGCAGACCATGATCAGCAGGCTGATCTTGGTCTGCACTGGTCGCAAAGGCAGAATTACTTGCTGCCAGCAGGCTAAAGGTTAAATGAATTATGTTATCTGGTCATTGGGACTTCATTTTGTAGATTAATGCAACCATGAAAATCCACAAAAATTAGTCCCCCAGTGACTATTAATGATTTTATAGTGTGACATTGTATTGCAGGAAAATTTCCACCTCAAAGCTGGCATCATCCGAGGCATCTTCTCGGCGTGGATCCTTCAATAACTCTCCCACCTCTACCTCAGGTTACACTTTAATTTGATTATTTATTATTTATCTCGTAATCTTTTTCATAAACTTACAGCCTGGTATTCACATATTTACCTTTATGCTTAAAGTGTCCATCCTGATGCACACTACGTTATACTTGATGTGCAAGACTAAAACAGTGAAATTACAATTAAGGTTATATCTAAAAAAAATTGTCTTGTTACATAAAAAAAAATCTTTCATTGTTAATACAATTTGTAGCAAAGCAGTTCCATATGAAAAAATGTCAGTTTTATGTAAGAAATACATTTGTACAGTAACACCTGTATTAAGCCACCAGCTAAGGGTGTGACACAGTCTGTCTGCTGAAGGCAGGCTTAAAGCAAATGGCTGCTTTATACAGATGGCAGGCTAAGGCAGGTTCATCTGTAATATTAAAAAAAAAAAAATGTATGTTTGTTAAATGAGCCGTGCCATGGGAAAACCAACATAGTGGCTTTGCGACCAGCATGGATCCAGCCCAGCCTGCGCATCCGCGCAGTCTGGTCAGGATCCATGCTGTTTGCTAACAGTTTCTCAAATTCCAATAGGCTTTGAAAGCGAACAGCATGGATCCTGACCAGACTGTGCGGATGCGCAGGCTGGTCTGGATCCATGCTGGTCGCAAAACCACTATGTTGGTTTTCACATGGCGGGGCTCAAATATATCTTTACTGTAAGACTTATAGGTATTCAAATTTAAAATTATCATATTTTATATTGTCCTCTTTTACAGATAAACCAGTAAGAAAAAGTAGTAATGGAAGCATTCCAACATCAAAGTAAGTTGGTAATTATTAGTTTTAAAATCTAAAATATTTACTTGTTTTTGTGAAGCAAAGATGGTCCTTTCAAATTTTCAGATTTGTTCTTTAAGTCTATAAAACAAAAATCATATTTTCTGCATATGTATATGGATTGCTCAAAAATCCTGCATAACTTTTGACCTTGAGCAGTTGGAACTTTTTAGTCCTTATAGATGTTTTACTGGAGGAGACATGTGATTTACCTCCCCCTCCAAACCATCAGTCACCCAACATGGATACTGCAATAACTTAGGAAGTACAAAATATGAGCCGCACCGTGAGAAAACCAACATAGTGCATTTGCGACCAGCATGGATCCAGACCAGCCTGCGCAGTCCGGTCAGGATCCATGCTGTTCGCTTTCAAAGCCTATTGCAATTAAGAGAAATCGTTAGCAAACAGCATGGATCCTAACCAGACTGCGCGGATGCGCAGGCTGGTCTGGATCCATGCTGGTCGCAAACGCACTATGTTGGTTTTCTTATGGCGCGGCTGATATTTTTATTTTAGATGGCAGTTTTACTAGATTTATCTTTTTTTGGAGGCATTTTTTGTCAATGATGAAAACTTTCATTGGCTATCTCCTCTTGGACAGTTCAGTTAGGATCTGTTGAAGCTGTGATTAATCAGCACTTCACTACTGTATACACTTACCATAAGTGACGAAAAAAGAGTACAGTGTAGAAGTAGTATTTGTACTGACATTATTTAACAAAGAAAACAATACTGTGAAATCATTAATTTTCGTGGGGGACTAATTTTCGTGGATTTCGTTGTAGTGTCAATCCACAAAATTTAATCCCAACGAACAAATAAAATTCCCATTTGTTTTATGTTCAAAAGTTGAAATCCACGAATTCATATCCCCACGAAATTGCCATTTTGACCAAAACCACGAAATTTCATGAGATACAGTGTAAAGTAGATGTACTGACATATAACAAGAACAATATACTGTATCATGTATTATTCTTGTTATTTTCAGAACCAAGAAATCCAAATGATAGTGTACAGTACATGTAATGTGAAGTCTGTTGATAAACTCTAGTGTAGGTGCAAAATTGTAACACATCAACACAAGCTGGTCTGTGATCAACTCTTGAAACGTGATACAAACTGAATTCATGTGATCACGATTTTGACAAAATGATGCAAGCTGAAATGAAACATACACTGTGGGATCACAAATCTGTGATTTGATACAACCTGATGTCAAATAATGTTGTCTACAGAAAAAGATTGAACTAATGCAGGAATTGTGTTGCCGTGATTTAAAATGGTGTTGTACACAAATCGTGATTATGACTACATCTGGATGTCAGTGTTCAGTACAAGTGTGATTAAAATCTGAAATTCAGAAGTAATGTATGCAGGAATAACATGACCTTGGATCATGATATTACAGGATCTTGAATCGTGGCGATACAGATACTGGCTAAACTAATGCAGACTGGAGGCTTTGAAGGGTCACGAGGAATCGTGATAATGGTTAAGAAATCCTGATAAAAACTGAATTTATGCTGGAAGCTGCAGTCAAGATTTGGAGTCGTGATACCAAGTAAAGTCGTACAAGATTCATGTTTATCATATACACTAGAATGTGTTCTGTGTGTCCTGAAGTTGCACTAACTGTCATTTATATTGCGAGGTGCTTTCATTCATTTGAGAAACTGATGTTATGTAATTTGAAGCAGTCATAGTGATTTGGTGTTGTGATTGAATAATGCTTAATATTTAAGAAAATGAACACCAAAATGTGGTCAGTGGAGATATGCATTTATTGGTGCCTACATTCAAATCCATGCAATTATGACATGGTAATATATGCATGGAAAGAAATTTGTTTAAGGTGACAGTTACTGTAATTGGCTGGAGTTTTCCTTAAATTATCTTCAAGTAAGGCTAATGGAGGGTGCAAAGTGCCTATGTTATAAAGATGTGAAATGCTTTTGATGCAGAGAATTACGTGTGTGGTGCATGTCCAGTTTCAGAGATTTAAACTGAGCTACAAGGACTGTATCTTGAAAGTATGTGGTACTGAAAGTGATCTAGAAAACAAATGTTTTGAGAATTACATACCATATTTGGTATAAACTGTTGAAATATAAGATTTCTGTATTGTTGTTAAGTACAAAAAAGTCTGATTGCAAGGCATTTTTTACAAGTCAGTTATATAAATTACTACTATGTATTAAAGATGTAGAAAAATATTTCATTAACAGTTTTTAAACGAGGCAGGGAAAACTTGTTAAATCAAAATTATATAATTACTGGTTTTTCTCTTTTGCAAATAACAGCGACTTTAAACACAATAGCGTAACGGCAATAATAATTTTTTAATCCAAATTTTTTAATAGTTGTTAACTAGGAAAAGACTGAGCCAAGTTAATTAAACAGACTGATTTGCACTCCTAATGATAAGTGCTTACGGATTTTGTTTTATAATTATTTGGCACTTTCCTTAAATATACTGTCAATTCTCTTTTCCAAAAGAA
Source organism: Mercenaria mercenaria (assembly GCF_021730395.1). Lineage (NCBI taxonomy): Eukaryota > Metazoa > Mollusca > Bivalvia > Venerida > Veneridae > Mercenaria > Mercenaria mercenaria. Next base: position 70,281,294 of record NC_069361.1, on the reverse strand, counting down.
GTACATTTGTAATAAACAACAGAATTATTACTGGCTGTTTTCTCATTAAAACACATATCATTCTGATCAGTTTATGAATCCCAAAGGAGCTTATTAAGTAAAGTGCAAAGCAAGCTTCTTTATTAATAAAAGAGATCTCATTTTGTTACCATGAGATTTTACGAGATTTTGCTCCATGTACTTATGAGAGTTTCAGATCTTGTTTTATTTTAGTGATTTTTGCTTTTCTCAGCAAGTCAGTACCTGTAAACTAAAAAAAATATGAGAAATTAGGTTGCTTTCTTTACTTCCAATCAGCTGATTCAGTTCAAGTTAAAGTTCTGTTATATTTAGAGTTGTTGATACATGTAGGTATGAATTATTATCCGTGATTTCTTAGTACAGAAGCCCTTGCAGGCTCTGTATTCAGGTTATGCAACTATAGTAGGAGCATTAGTCAGTTACATTCCAAAACAGAGTTATTCCATATAAACAGTGTATTTTGTACATATTGAAATTCAAAGTAAAAAAATTGAACAATATACCAGTTTAAACTTTTTTCAGTCTTTCGTCTAGAAAACTTACTTGTTATACATTGTGTATTGATATGTAGTCAAACCTGTCTGAAAAGACCACCATTGGAAAATGACAGAATTTGTCTTTGACAACAGGTGTTGTCTTTTTTTTAAGAGGTAAATCGACCCTGTAACTAGAAGTAGTAATAATGACCTTTATAAACAGGGTTTTTTTTGGCTTTTATTCAGAGATGATCTTTAGTACAGGTCTGGTATGTACAAAAATTTCATAGTTTGTCGAGATCAAGAAATTTTATATAGTAACGGTAAAATGATTACCGTATACAGTATATGCATTCATTTATATGTAATTCCTGTTTCATACTTCCTTGTATATCGTTCTGGGCCCAGTTGTTCGAAACTTTAACAGGCGATTAAGCTAACGGTTGATTGACTTTTAGGTTTGTTTTTTCGACATTTCAGAAGACTTAGAAAACAAATGTATGAGGTAAGAATTATGAACACTGAAAAATCTTTACAATGAAATCAAAACATCATACTAGTGTTTCCCACCAAGTCTAGTATTTTGAATCAAAATTTAACTGGTGGTTGGTTTAACAGCCGATTAAAGTTTAGAACAGCCCGGCCCTGACCTTGGTTCAATTTGTTTTGTCTAGCTTTATTGTTTATTCACAAAACCACACAAAATTCAGTATTTTTCGTGTTCTGATTTTTTTTTTTTTTGGCCGGTAGTGTTAAACCTGTGTATTAAAATTGACCTTGAACTTTTAAGTCATTTGTAATGGAAATTGTATGTTCACAAAGTCTTATATTTTTTGCCTTTACTTAGAAAATGTAGATACCTCTGCAGTCACTTGCTCCTTGCTGCTTTGGGTTCAAATCCTAAAGTCAAGACGTCTTTCATTTGAGGAAGCTATCTGTCTGATTAAAGAAAGGCCTGACGTTCTACCCAGGTGCCCACCAATGCCTGAAATAATAAAGGAGGGGCCCTAGGGTCTTCCTTCACCATAAAGAGCTTGAAAATTGCAAATGACCTATAACTGTATCGGTGTAACTTTAGACTTGACAGGAAGTACTTTTCTACAGAAACATACAGGATGAACTGTTTACAAATTTCTGAAATTTACCATAACACACACATAACGAATTGAAGTAACTGCACCATTTCTTATTTGTTGTTCAAAAGTTGAAATGACCTAAATATTACCAATTACTTCATTACATCTAAAAAGATGGATACATGTATTTTCATTTGCTGTGAACACATCATCTTTCAGTATAAAACAATGTAAAGCCAAAAATATATATAAAAAAGGAATTCCTGTGTTGAAAAAGGGTTTGCATGCTTTACAGTTAATAATTAAAAGTACTGTTTAGTATGATTTTGAAGAATTTGTGTTTTCTTTCACTTTTGTTATTTATATTGGTAAACTTAGAAGCCAAATCAAACCTTGTATGTTATGTTCACTTGATCCAAGTTATTTTTTTATTTTATTTAGAATAGTTTATTATATATAATTAAATTATTTATCAATTCACAGTAGTATGTAATTGTGGAAGATGGACAAAACCTCCTTGACTTCACTTTGCAGATCTTGAAGAAACCTCTCCCATGGATTTCATTGAAATGGCAAAAACCCCGCAAAATTATTTCAGTTCTGCAAAAATTATTGAAAATGTTTTTCTGCCAATGTCTGTCTCAGATACTTAAATTTTCAAGGATAAATCTTTTTACAATGTACTTCCAACTAATGAAAAATGAGAGTTGATTTTATACTGCTATATTTTTAGTTTAACTGTGAGTCAAGTTCTGCTACATACAAAAAAAAAGCAATGTGTATTAATCACTTCCAACAGCTCATATTCCTCGCCACGAGGATTTGAAAGGAGAGAAGCCATTTTCTCTCAAAAAGCTGAGTGCCAAACAAGGGAGCTACTGGTTCCTTTTCATATGTTTTTGTTTGACATAGCCAGGGAACTAAACTCGTGGCCGCCTGTATCTGAAACAGCCACTACCACTAAGCTAACAAATCTGAAAAAGACATGGAAAGTTTTTGTCATTCTTACGGAATACATGGGGTAGATTTTTTCAGTTTATGCAAAATTCAGTGAGAGGGGTTTTGTGCTACACTTTAAATAGGAAAAACTATTCTAGGTGCTTTCTTGCTTTTGCCATATAGCCACTATTGCCATATACTAGTACCATTCTTAGTTTATACTAACAATACAGACATAGTTCAGAACACAGACATATTAACTTAGTTTAATTTTAAGGTTAGTTAACATTCAGAAGTATTTACACAGCGTACTAGCTTTATTGACAAGATATAAGATTTACTCTGTGTTACATTTCAATATACAGTAGAGACTGCCTTAGCGTCCCCTTGCCTTCAGCAACTTTCCGTCTACAACGACCTTTTTATTTCCTCCCAATGCATTTTACATTAAAATTGGCTTGTTTCTAGCAACTCTGTCTGATGCGTACAGCGACTATGATTTGTTTGCCCGGAACCACAACTTCGAACCTTTATAACGACTTTTTGACCCATTCTCTTAAATGGAGAAACTTTTCCAGTACAAATCATTGAGTGTAGTCCTAGATCTTAATAACTGCGTCATCGCATTATCGATATGAAAATAAAGTGAAGCAGACTAAAAGGTCATTTAAAATATTCCATGTTTTATCAGAGGGTTAAGAGTGTTTAAATGTTTTTAATAAAATGCTTACTAGAACATGTGTTATTTGCCTTAAACCAAGACCTCTCCTAGTCAGATTGTGTATAGAGACTCCCTGTATACAATTACCTTTTTGAAGTTCTCCAAAGGTTGGTCACTGTAGACAGTCTTTACTGTATTTCACACACACACACACAAAAAAAAGAAAACTTATTTAATAAAATATTTTCATAGATTCATATGACGAGGCCGTGCTGTGATGACATGATTTCATACAGATTTCATATAACAACACCACTTGAAAGAAAGTGTGCTTATTTTTTGGCAAATTAATCAATGTTCATTTAAACACCACTTGCTCAGACATTGGTGGCTCTAGTGCCTTGGGCCCACTTGAACAATTAGTATGGTCCGCAGCAGTTTTCCATTTATATTTTATGTTCAAATCTCTCAAAATACTTAGTAAGATAATTTTTTGTGTCTGTCAACTTCTGGCCATATAAAACATACCGTACATATTGAATTCCAGCCTGCTCGTAAGACCTCAGCAGGTAATTTCAAATTCTTTTGATTTATCGTCCACTTAGTGCAAAAAAAAAAGAGAAGAAGATAACTGCATGATAAAGCACTTTTCACCTTTTTTGTGCTGAGGTTAGAACTCATTATATGATTTCTATTGTACTTAAATTTGTATTCAGTCCATTTAGAGTATTTCTGAGATGGTCGTTATCTTGGAGTAGTCATAATATTGAATATTTCTATAACCAACCAAATTATAGCTCTTTTTTGCAGTTGCTAAACCATTATTAGAATTTGCATTAGTTAGAATGTAGTTAAATATCCCTTAAACCACAAATTAGTTTATAATAGCCTGCAATATGAGAAAAGAAAAAAAATGCAATGTTTGGCATAATGAGATTGTCCCTGTAGCTTAGATTCTTTTATTTTTGTTGTTCTTGTTTTTGTTGTTGCTTTTGAAAGGATTCAGTTAAGTATTGTGTTCTTTTTTTTTATAATTGAGCCATGCCATGAGAAAACCAACATAGTGGGTTTGCGACCAGCATGGATCCAGACCAGCCTGCGCATCCGCGCAGTCTGGTCAGGATCCATGCTGTTCGCTTTTAAAGCCTATTGGAATTGGAGAAACTGTTAGCGAACAGCATGGATCCTGACCAGACTGCGCGGATGCGCAGGCTGGTCTGGATCCATGCTGGTCGCAAACCCACTATGTTGGTTTTCTCATGGCACGGCTCAATTATATGTTTTGTTTAGAATGCAATGACTGTTTAAGTTTTTTTTTACTTTTCAGTACATTGAAAATGTTGGCCAAATTCTGTCATTTTATGTTTACAGGTTAAAGTTGGCTTCTGAGAAAACTTTTATTATGATTTGATTCTCCTATATCTATTTTTGCATTTTTATTGGTAGGGAAACTTCCATGCGTCAGTGTTATGCACGAGTGCTGAATAGAAAAATGTAGTTTTGTTGGTATTTAGTCAGAGTATAGGTAATTTTTGGCCAGTTTAACAAAACTTATTCTTCCATAAATAAGATATACTAAAACAGAATCAGAATTTGTTTCACTATTCACCAGTGTGTTTTTATAGGGAGTTTCAGTCATGCTTCCTGTGAAATGTGTTTGTTCAATGTTCATTTTCCTTTTGTCTTTGACTTGATTCAGGAATATGTATAGTCAAACTTGTACTACAAGATCACCTGTGGACAGATTCCACCTGTTGGATAAATATCTTGTTTCATTTCTGAAATTCTGATTGTGTTTTAACCTGTAAAAAAAAAACATCACCTTTAGATAAATACCACATTTTGGGATTCTGTGTCTGTAAGCTTATTTATTGTCACCACCAGAGACCCATATGGGTGACTCCTCCAGAAGGCTCTTAGAAATTTTTAAGTTGGAGGACAGTGTGCGATATATAAAACGCTCCAATTCCATAAGCTTCCCTGGTTCTCTGGCGTTCCAGGTGTAAAGCACCGATACATAAGATTTTTATCCCAGTGTTAGTAATTTCATTTGGAGGGGGTTGAACAGTCTTACCACTGGAACACTGTGTCCGCTTTTTAGGGATCTGTCAAGCTTGGTATTTATAGATAGATTGTCTTTATATAAAGGTGTTCTTTATATTCAGGTGTCATTATGTACAGGTGTTCTTTTTATACAGATTTGACTGTATATTGGTGTGTTGATTGAGTTCTCTTCTACCTGTATTTGTTCTTACCAGTCCAGTGCAATTTCTCACAAAGTGATTCCTGTCTACCTGCTTACAAATGTTCGTTTTGATTTTGAGTCAGATTTTTTTCTTTGCATATATTAGGCTGTATTTTTCATATTATCATTCAACTTGTACTTTTTTGTTCAAGGTAATAGACAACTGATGGACACTGAGTAGTGTTATTTAATGTTATAGCTTTACTTTAGTTTTCCTGTCAAACGCAAATGTACATGTAATTACAAAAGATGAAAGTGGAAGTTTTTCTGTGTTACATGGAGAGGTTAAATATTTATCATTTCTGGGAAATCTTCAGATATCTATGGAACGGATACCTTAAAAACTAAATTTTAGTGCTCTATTCTGCAGTCTGAATAAAATTCACTTAAAATAAAATGCAAGATGGTTTACAGAATAATTTATTCTTTGTGGTGTTGGTTTCAATATGTTAGTAAAAATTGTTAAACATTCATTTCTCCAAACTGAAGGCTTTAATGATTAAAGTTTTAGTTAAAGATCCTTTCCTATTTTAGAGAGTTTTTTCTCATACAAGTATTTGTGTATGAATGACATCATAGGTCCTATTCTTTGTTCAACAGATTACATGTATATCACTGTTTTTATTTTCTTGGGGTAAACTTAAGGCTTAAATTATACAAAAAGGCCTGATTTTGCAGGCTTACTTAGTTGCATTTGTCAATGCATATGCTTATATGTTTTTCCTGTCATATTATTTAGTATCCATAGATGGGAATATTTCAGTAAGTAAAACAAAACCCAAATAACCTTTTCAGCTATTGTTTTGTTACTTCTAGTAAAGTTCTGAATAATTTCCAGGTCAGAAATCCAGTATGTCTTGTGTAAACATTGCTTAATATGTGTCATATGTGTGTTAAGCAATAAACATGAATTGATTATTTATGAATTTTCAATTTCTTTCTTGTGTTGTCTTTTTCCTTGTTTTTGACAGAATCATGATTTTTTATTTCACAGTTACCGAGTATACATGAAGAAATTATGATATGTATTTGTTAATTGTTGTTAATTGTAAGATAAAATTTTATTTTTCAGATACATTGTATGATTATAAAATAGTTGTAAGATTATGAATAAAATAGATTATCTGTGCTGTATCAAATGGTTTGTTTTTATTCAGTGAAATGATTATCCACTATAGTTTGGATCCAATACAAGCACTCTGGTCTGAGAACTGATTTTAAATCTCAGTGTTCATTCATTTAACTGAGGTAAGCATGTTATGCCATTGAAGTGACTTATGCTGCCTTACTTGAAATTATGTTGTTTTACAGAATATGTGTTACCAAGTTTCATTTGGACTGACTGGAAACTGTATGATGCGTATGCATTTACAGACTGAAATAGTAAAAAAAATAAACTCATTACAATATGCGCATATCGAACATGTTTCAATTGAACTGGATCTAGTTTTTTTACCAGATAATCCAGTTTAAGATTCTGCCTAAATTGCATAAAGAGAGCATTCTGATAGCTTCATGATCGAAGATCAGGTAGAAAGTGTTAACATGGTTAAACGACGGGTAAATGGCAATCACATTAGCTCACAGTTAGCGCTTGAGTGATCACGGGTGCTAAGAAATAGTATGCTCATTTCTTCAGAATGTGTAAATATTTCGATGTAAAGAAAACTGTGAATGTGTTAATGAGAAAACTGACAACGGAGTGATACAGCTCAAAATTTCGACTATCTCGAAGACATTTTTAAGACCTGTCTCAAAAACACATACACAAAATATGAGCCGCGCCATGAGAAAACCAACATAGTGGCTTTGCGACCAGCATGGATCCAGACCAGCCTGCGCATCCGCGCAGTCTGGTCAGGATCTATGCTGTTCGCTTTCAAAGCCTATTGCAATCAGAGAAACTGCTAGCGAACCTTTTCATCATATCCAGCCACTAATTTCCCGTCACTGGAGTCCGCTGGTCGAAACAGCTATCGCATGTTAAATCAATCAGGCAACGGAGCAGATAGAGCAGACAATTTGCATTCTTTCAATCTCAGGGAACACGGATATTGCAATATGTAAGAAGACTTTGATATCATGCTAACGTCCATTTACTAGCGGATTTGTAGAAGAAACTAGTGAATGAAGAATGTTTCCCATGAGCAATTGTTTGTTTCAGATAAACATCTTCCACACTGAACACCGGATGCACCATTTTCACGACCGACATTAGTGATGATTTTAGTACAGATGTATTTCAGACTGAATTGAACCCATTATATAACAATAATTAAGAACAATGCGATGTTCCGAATTCGTTCTGTATTCAGAACAACCGCAATTGTTTATTTCATTTGAAAATCGTACTTTAACAGTTGTTATCTTATGTTCTGACTATTCTGTCCTTAAAGTATTTTATTTTATAAAGCGGAAGAAGGAGAAACGCAATGTTCTAGTATACGTTCTAATGACAAGTTCATATATGTCTATGTCGCGGTTTTTATTTAATGTAGATCCTTGAAATTATTGAAATTTCAGGCTGCAGTCTCTTCTCCCACATAACAGTATCTAGGTTAAATTACTTTCAATAAACACTTATTAACTGGATTCAGACTGAAATACTGTTGAAAAACGGCGTTAAACCCAATACAAAAAAAAAGAAGATAATTCCAAAAGTGGTCCCCTTTAACGTTCAGAACCTGCCGTTTAAGAAAAATCGCTGTCACAACTGATCAAAAGTAAATGATATTATCAGCGTGATTACAAGACAGAAGAAATTAAAACACGCCTCACCAGTCGGTCACACGGAGAAATGGTTTCGAACGAGCCTTGGTAATGGATTTTTGGGCAGTGTCCCGGATTTCAGGATGATTTCTGTGTCAGTTACTATTATCGAAAACGAAAGCAGGTTGGCAGTTCACAGAATTGATGTCTGTTCAATATAAAACTTATTTTTAATAATATAGATATAGTGTAATTTTGTCTAAAACAAATGACTAATATTGAAAAAAAAGTGTGGAAACAGCAAAAAAAAAAACAAACAAAAAAAACAACCTGATATACCATTTGTCGCTTAAATGTCACGAATTTCTGTCATTTATACCTAAGAAATAAGGGTATGTTAGGCTTTTTCTTTATAGAAAATTCTTCTGTGATACATGAGACAGACACTTCTTGTATACCAGTAAATTAGGGGCCTATCCATACTTTTTTCAGTTAGTGTTGGTGGCAGTTCATACTGAACAAATTCTCTCGCTGGTATTTACCACATCCTGTTGAAATATTTTGTGAGCATTTATGCAGAACTTCTATGATTGGGGAATTGTCCATCGATTGGGTGTTTAACAGAATGAATCCCGGAACTATGCCAAATTTAAGTTCGCAAAAAACATTTTACATCGTTGTCAGGTTTTCCGTATGCACTTATCTGATAACGTCAACAGAAAAGAAAAGAAACAAAACAGGCTTGCTAAAAGTATTTGATTGTTTTAAAATAACCTTCAAATATGAAGTCCATTCTCGTGCCCATTGTTTTTCTTCTTCTTTTTTCAACAAAATGTGTCATAACATTTAAAAACAAAAATAACCTCCCAAAACAAAACTAAAGACATGAAGTCCATACTTGTGCACATTTTGTTTGTTTTTTCGACAAAATGTTTCATAGCCTTTGAAAACAACACTTAATTACAAAATCCGCAAGCAGACTGTTTAAGCAGACGCATGGGTAACCACATTGGAGCTGCAGCGTGGAACCAGATGAGCTATGTTCCAAAGTGGAGGAGATTATGATAGGGAACAGAGGTATGTAGGGCTATCCCTATTTCATTCAAAGTTCATCCGACCCGTGGGCGGTATTAACGCCGAATTGAATATAAACGGATATGATCCAGAAACAGAACCTGCCAAGTTTGCCTGTCCTGATGTAAAACCTTTGCACAAATAGAAAAGACGTCATAATCCCATGTATTAATATGTCAAACACCCAAGTGATGGAAATTATACCACTGGCAATTTCCAAATTACTAACGTTGTGTATAGATGCAGTAGGGCCTTCTTATGGTAGGGCGACAATTAGGCCATTCAAAAAGTTGAACCCGGACCCAATTTTTAACAAGGAAAGTTATATACTAAAATGTTCATAAAGGTCTGACGTACTCAGGGTACCATGAATGCTACTCAGTATGCAGTACTCACAGTACCGTGAACACTACTCAGTGAGCAGAACTCACGGTAATGTGAACACTACTCAGTGAACAGTACTCACGGTAATGTGAACACTACTCAGTGAACAGTACTCACGGTAATGTGAACACTACTCAGTGAGCAGTACTCACGGTAACGTGAACACTACTCAGTGAGCAGTATTCACGGTAATGTGAACACTACTCAGTGAGCAGTACTCATGGTATCGGGAACACTACTCAGTGAACAGTATTCACGATAACGTGAACACTACTCAGTGAGCAGTACTCACGTTAACGTGAACACTACTCAGTGAGCAGTACTCATGGTAACGTGAACACTACCCAGTGAACAGTATTCACGGTAACGTGAACACTACTCAGTGAACAGTACTCACGGTATTGTGAACACTACTCACGGTACCGTGAATACTACTCACAGTAACGGGAATACTACTCAGTGAACAGGACTCACAGTAATGTGAACACTTATCAGTGAGCAGTATTCACGGCGCCGTGAACGCTACTCAGTGAGCAGTATTCACGGAGCCGTGAACACTACTCAGTGAGCAGTACTCACAGTACCGTGAACACTATTCATTGAGCAGTACTTACAGTAATGTGAATACTACTCAGTGAGCAGTATTCACGGAGCCGTGAACACTACTCAGTGAGCAGTACTCACCCAGTGAGCAGTACTCACAGTATTGTGAACACTACTAGATGATCAATGTTCTGTGAAAAATACTCAGAGCTGTGATCACTTCACACTGATCATAAGCAATGATCACTGAGAAACTGTAACCCCAGCACACTAAGAGTCCTCCCCACTGAACACTTCTCACCACACTAAAAAGAGACACCGTTGTAAAAAAACTGTGACCGTGCGACCACATACACGCATCACAGGATCGATGCCCGTTTCTCTAACGAAAAAGGGGCGACATTTTTGTCAACCTACCATATCCCCTTTTTGGATAGGTTATCTGTCAACTATTAAACAAGGGGTTTGAAGAAATAGTTTATATATGGCATCTTTCTTACGTTTAAGCAGGGTAACAGTGTCAATTTGTTTTCAGTTTTGACATTTAAAACCGAATATGATTATATATTTGTTTGGAAAATATGACGATGTTTATTTTTTCTGCTGCTGTAAAACTGATTTATTAAACTTAAAATTGTTTCAGTGACATCGCCGAAACGTTTTAAAAACGTTTTATAATGTTCTGTCAAGGTGCATATATTTCAAGTCATGCAAAAATATACTCTGTTTTTGTACGTAAATCTTTGCTTAAGGCTATATGCGCACAATAATACAGTGTCGATTGTATTGAGGTCAGCTGCCACATTATCAAAGTTTATTAGTAATACGACATTATCCATGTCCATGATCACAAATATAAATAATTGTACTAATATATAGAATTTAGAACAATTACCGTAAATGAACCAAATATGTAGCTATTCTGATGTTCTGACCTCATAATGGATAAAAAATCCCTATCCTTGGGATAAAATTTAGGAGTTTTACCTTTTTTATATATTTTATTTTTACCATTAAATAACAATTAAAATGTTTTACGATTCATGAAAGGTGTGTTGTAATAATTCTACAAAACAAAGCCAGCAGTTTATTTCATCAAAACCTTATTTTTACAAAAAAGCACCTTTTCCATTTTATGGCGGCCATATTGGGCGCCATCTTAGATTTCTCAGCTTGCCACCAATATGCCAACTTATGCCGTCACTTTCGGAATCTACAAACTTTTACGAACATTTCGGTATATAACATGCCTTGTTAAAAATTGGGTCCGAGTTACCCCTAGAAATAGTGGCTTTTCTTGAACGAAGTCACCATACCATTACCAATCAACAAATCTAACCGTCTTCTGGAAACATTACGCAAAACACTGGAAGTCTTCGCCTACAACCGAGGCAGAACTACGCCGGTACCCCTGAGTTGCAAAAAAAAAGAGCATTAGCCTAAGATCCATCTATGTACAAATATTACCAGCCAGATTACGAAGGGCTGTTAGAGTAAATCTCAGTTAAGTAGATCTCAACTACCAACTTTAAAAATTAGAAGATTAAGATATATGGCCATAGAAACTTTTAAGATGATTAATAAGCAATCACCATCTTATCTCCACCACTTTGTTAAATACAAAAAAAATAAATACTTACTCTTTTAGATTCACCACATGGCTAAAGTCCCACATGTAAGAAGCACAAGGTACGGTCTCACATCTTTCCGTTCTTCAGAACTTTCATAGACTCTGGAACTCATTACCCAAGCATTTTAGAGATGTAACGGGGCTGAATCCGTTCCGGAGTGTGACGGGCACAATTGTAGATGCTCTTGTTGTTGTTCTAATTAAATTATTTTTCTATGACACAATGTTCAGTTTCTGCTTTTTTTCCACCATCGATCAACCTTTGTAGATTCTATTTTTCAGTGTGCTTAATATAATGCACGTGCTGGTTGCTTGTATTATGCACGTTGGTTTGCTTTATGTTTTACTTAGAAATAAGTTCTAGGCTATTTCGATGTGTCTGCTCTTCTTTTCTTCTTTTATTGACCTCTGATTTCTTACAGCTCAAATCTAGTTATAGTTTTAACTGTTTTATGAGTTGTAAGACATATATAGAAATCAATTAGGTGTCTTGTTTCCCATTAATCACTAGACTATAGCACGTGCGCACGAGAGACAAGTTGTTGTCAATGCGCGTGTCCGCAACTCAAATCCCAAAATAGTACAGCGTACGCAACGAGATGGTCACGTGATAGTAAAGTTCACGTGATGTGTCATATGATCATTTGAACCGGTGTACTAGTGTTTATTTACATAACTCAAACACTACGAACGTAAATGAAAATAAGGAAGTAAATCTGCTCCAATACAACGTCAGTTCTTGGCAGTTTTGAAAGAATGAATACGATAATGTTTGCAGCGTATTTCGCGGCCGCTCTGGGCCTAGCATCAGCTCATTTGTGTCTTATTGGCCCCCATCAAAGAGGAACTATGACTGGTTTAAACAAAAAAGGTGAGTGGAAAAAGAGGCTGCCAGGATTTCCGGAATTGTGGTTTATACTCCCATCTTTAAGTAAGTGCTTTTGTAGAATTGATTGCGCATTTCTAGTATGCTCTTGATACCCATGCTTGAAGCACAGGTATTGTAACGTTTTAGTGCCACACAAATCCCGTCAGTGAAAAGCTAGCTCATCATCAAAGGTGATTTAATGTCCATATATACTGTCATTTTACTCCAGTGACAATTGACAGGTTTACAAATTTGCATATTAATGCAATTACTTCCCTTTATGCATTCAGTTATCGTTACATTAATTTCCCCTCCGAGAAATCTCGTCCCGAGATTTGGCCTAGGAAATACATGGGTAAGGCAACTCCAGTCCGGCAGTTGACTTCATCCCACCGCTGCCACCATTTGTAACGTTTGTTTTAGTGCCACACAAATCCCGTCAGTGAAAAGCTAGCTCATCACCAAAGGTGATTTAATGTGCATATATACTGTCATTTTACTCCAGTGACAATTGACAGGTTTACAAATTTGCATATTAATGCAATTACTTCCCTTTATGCATTCAGTAATCGTTACAGTATCAATATTCCAAAATTTGACGTCAGAACTGATTCTGAGTCTAGACTGAGATATTTTCGTCATAGGGCAGAATCCTCTTGAGAAGAGACATTGACCTGTTGGCCTATGCAAAAATTATCACAATATCGTATCTCATGTACAGTTAGATGGATTAACGTATCAAACCTTGGATGAAAAAAAGTCTGACCAGATACAGATAAAACCCCTGGTCAAGATAATTCAATGTTCAGATTGTTTTATATTTGTTATATTGTCCATATGAAGAAATTATCTCATTATTTCCTAGGATCACGTCAAATTTGTTGGACTAATAAAAAAACCTGATTTTATACTGATATTATATTCCAAAGTGAAAAATGTGTGGTGAAAAGTGAGCCCCTTTCAAATGATATATAGATCTACCATCTACATAGTATGTATAATTTAAAAGAGGCTCATATGTAATAAATAATGCCTTCTCATGGTTTATCATCTTATTTACCATGGTTAATCTTTTAGATGCATGGATATTGAACCACTAGGGCTAGAGCCCTCTGATTTATGACAACAATATGTTCTTCTTTTAGATACATTGATATTAATCCCTCTGTTGTTCCTCCTTTGGTCTTGGGCAAATGAACTCTGAACTGTGGTAAATCAGGCAATAAACCATGCAATGACTATTTAGTAAATTCTATCAGTTAGACATGTCATCTTACCTATTTTACAGGATATTGAAATAATTCAATTTTATTCAAAATGAATTTCATCAGTTAAGTCATTTACAAATTTCAGTTAACACTAGTTTCCACTTCTAAGAAATAGTGACATGATTTGAAATACCAACAGTAAGTTTAAATTGTATGCAAGTCTTCATAATCTAATTTTTTACTGGTTGCGTAGAACAGACTGAGGTAAAAATGTAGGTGGTAAGTTTATAGTTATACTGAACAATTGGACACTTTCTTTAAAATGTACAAAAAGCATCAGTAAAGAGTTTTAATAGTGCTCATCTTTTTCTCTATTTATATAGGGTCAGATGATTGTATCTTGCTGAAAGGACCATGTGGGGGCAGACCATCTTCTACACCACTGGCAATCTTGATGTAAGTGTCAGTTTTTGGCTTGAGTTCTGTTTGGCCATTGGTTTCACTTTTGAATGTTTAAAGTTGCCTTTAAGCCTATGAAAGGAGATTCTTTATTCCTAGGTGTGCATACTTTTTATATGATAAAAAGAGAATTTTTAGCTCTACTATACAAAGTATGGACAGCTGTCCTACTTAACCGGGTGTCAGCGGTGGCATCGGCGTCCTTCCGCGTCCGCACTTTGGTTAAAGTTTTGATGCACTTTCACTTTATCTCTGTAATTACTTGTTGGATTTGTTTCAATCTTAAAATAGTTATTCCTCATCATCACCCACATCATATGGCACAAGAGCTATAACTCTCGCACTAATATTTCATGGATTATCCCCCTTTTTACTTAGAATTTCAGGTTTGAGTTTTGATGCACTTTCAATTTATCTCAGTTATTACTAAATGGATTAGATTCAAACTTAAAATAGTTGTTCCACTTTATCAACAACATTATTTGACACAAGGTCGATAACTCTGGTACCAATATTTCATGAATTATGCCCCCACCCCTTTTACTTAACTTTCAGGTTAATTTTGATTCACTTTCACTATATTTCAGTTATTACTAAATGGGTATGATCCAAACTTGAAGTTGTTATACCACATCGTCACCCACATCATATGACACAAGGTGCAAAAATCACTCTTGCACCAATATTTCATGAATTATCACTGTTTGCTTAGAATTGTATTTATTTAATGTTCTTTATCTCTCTTATTACTTAGTACTTTTGACACAGACTCAAGCTTTGTCCAATATCTTCTTTCTTATTGGAGTCATTAAACCCTAGTGAAAGCTCCAACTAAAAAAACCAACTTCCTCAGTTACACTATCCATCATCGAAATAGTCTCCTGTGACTGCTCATGTTATATTTAGTGGCTCATGTTGGTTTTCAGTCTGGCAGAAAATGCCATAGTGGCAGGTTTTTTAAATTCTTTTTTTTTTTTTCAATGGGCATGCTGTGAGGTGTACTTTAAGATATGATAATGTTTAAGCAGATAGGTATTTCAGTACTATTTAAGGAATATGTTAGCTTAAATTAATTTTGACCAACACAGCTAAATGAGTTTCTGCATTAATCTACAGATTTTTTTAGCTCACCTGTCACAAAGTGACAAGGTGAGCTTTTGTGATCGCGCGGTGTCCGTCGTCCGTCGTCCGTGCGTGCATGCGTGCATGCGTGCGTCCGTAAACTTTTGCTTGTGACCACTCTAGAGGTCACATTTTTCATGGGATCTTTATGAAAGTTGGTCAGAATGTTCATCTTGATGATATCTAGGTCAAGTTCAAAACTGGGTCACGTGCCTTCAAAAACTAGGTCAGAAGGTCTAAAAATAGAAAAACCTTGTGACCTCTCTAGAGGCCATATATTTCAAAAGATCTTCATGAAAATTGGTCAGAATGTTCAACTTGATGATATCTAGTTCAAGTTCGAAACTGGGTCACGTGCCTTCAAAAACAAGGTCAGTAGGTCTAAAAATAGAAAAACCTTGTGACCTCTCTAGAGGCCATATATTTCACAAGATCTTCATGAAAATTGGTCAGAACGTTCATCTTGATGATATCTAGGTCAAGTTCGAAACTGGGTCACGTGCCGTCAAAAACTAGGTCAGTAGGTCAAATAATAGAAAAACCTTGTGACCTCTCTAAAGGCCACATTTTTCATGGGATCTGTATGAAAGTTGGTCTGAATGTTCATCTTGATGATATCTAGGTCAAATTCGAAACTGGGTCACGTGCAGTCAAAAACTAGGCCAGTAGGTCTAAAAATAGAAAAACCTTGTGACCTCTCTAGAGGCCATATATTTCATGAGATCTTCATGAAAATTGGTCAGAATGTTCACCTTGATGATATCTAGGTCAAGTTCAAAAGTGGGTCACGTGCAGTCAAAAACTAGGTCAGTAGGTCAAATAATAGAAAAACCTTGTGACCTCTCTGGAGGCCATATTTTTCATGGGATCTGTATGAAAGTTGGTCTGAATGTTCATCTTGATGATATCTAGGTCAGTTTTGAAAGTGGGTTACGTGCTGTCAAAAACTAGGTCAGTAGGTCAAATAATAGAAAAACCTTGTGACCTCTCTAGAAGCCATATTTTTCATGGGATCTGTATGAAAGTTGGTGTGATTGTTCATCTTGATGATATCTAGGCTAACTTCGAAACAGGGTCATGTGCAGTCAAAAGCTAGGTCAGTAGGTCTAAAATTATTAAAATCTTTTGACCTCTCTAGAGGCCATATTTTTCAATGGATCTTCATGAAAATTGATCAGAATATTCACCTTGATGATATCTAGGTCAAGTTTGAAACTGGTTCATGTGCCTTAAAAACTAGGTCAGTAGGTCAAATAATAAAAAAACCTTGTGACCTCTCTAGAGGCCATACTTTTCATGGGATCTGTATGAAAGTTGGTCTGAATGTTCATCTTGATGATATCTAGGTCAAGTTTGAAACTGGGTCAACTGCGGTCAAAAACTAGGTCGGTAGGTCTAAAATTATTAAAATCTTTTGACCTCTCTAGAGGCCATATTTTTCAATGGATCTTCATGAAAATTGATCTGAATGTTCACCTTGATGATATCTAGGTCAGTTTCAAAACTGTTTCATGTGTAGTCAAAAACTAGGCCAGTAGGTATAAAAATAGAAAAACCTTGTGACCTCTCTAGAGGCCATATTTTTCATGAGATCTTCATGAAAATTAGTGAGAATGTTCATCTTGATGATATCTAGATAAAATTCGAAACAGGGTCAGGTACCTTCGAAAACCAGGTCAATAGGTCAAATAATAGAAAAACCTTGTGACCTCTCTAGAGACCATATTTTTCAATGGATCTTCTTGAAAATTGGTCAGAATTTTTATCTTGATAATATCTAGGTCAAGTTCAAAACTGGGTCACATGAGCTCAAAAACTAGGTCACTATGTCAAATAATAGAAAAAACGACGTCATACTCAAAACTGGGTCATGTGGGAAGAGGTGAGCGATTCAGGACCATCATGGTCCTCTTGTTTATATAAGTAAGTCATTAAAATAGCAAGTGACCCCTGGTCAGGTGGTGACCTTTTCTAAATTTTGGTGTGCATATTAAGCAATTTAATTCTAGTGAAAATTGCAGAATGAGATAAGTCATGGACTAAATAAAATTTGATTTACATTTAATGAAATGTGTATTTTTCTATAGGTCTGGAAAGAATACAACTGTAACATTCCAGAAAAATCTTGATCACTGGGTCAAGGCAAGTCCAGTAAGTTCATATTCATTTTACCTAGCTAGCTGGGTCGAAAGATAACAGGTCTTGTGTCTCACTTGATTAGTATGTGTACAGTCAAACTTGGTTATCTGGAACTCGACAGGACTGGCAAAGTTTGTTTGAGTTTACGGTAGTTTGAGCCATTGGACAATGTAGAATATAGAGGGATTTGGCCGGGACCTAAAGATGCGTTTGAGCAAAGGGTAGTATTCGAATTATCTGAGTTCGAGCGACATAGTTCAGTTGAATTCTGTTTTACTGTCTCAGTCAAACTTTGCTTAAATTATATACATTTTGTCTAAACCATTAAAAGTGATCAGCATTTAAAGTGTAACAAGAAATAATAAAAGAAGTGATAATATTGTGTATTGGCACTTATATATTACTTTGTGAACCTTAGTCAAAACGTTATTTCACAATTTTCATTCAGAGAATTCATTTTTACTTTATTTTATCTTTATTTGGGTAAAACATTTCTAGTTTGCCAACCACTTATAGCAACTTCCATTTTAGAGGAATTTCATCAACTTCAGTTGTTTAGAAAGTCCATGCTCTGCTGTGTGTAATGAAACGATTTTCTTGAAAATAAATGAAGAAATTAATGGTAAATACATGTTCGCAGTCTTATAGGCTGGTTCAGTATCATGGAATGGCAGAAAGTTAAAAAAAGTCAAATACTTTTTAAAAGTCTTATTTTTTGTTACAGCGCTTTTGAACGTTTATTTTATAGATGAAAAGAGCGCTATAAAAATCTGGTAAATAATAATAATACATTACAATTGTTTGCTTTTTAATAATCGAATTTTACTGTAAGGAAAGACCAAAGGGGTCCGGCACATGAGTGGATTAAGTTTAATGACTTATTTTTGAGACCTAGAGCCATAATCATGAAAAAATTCGAACTAATATAGGGAGTAGTTATATTAGTATGAAATTTTTTTTATAATTATGGCTGTAGGACTCAAAAGTAAGTCATTAAACTTAATGCACTCATGTGCCGGACCCCTTTGGGAAAGACTTTTATGGACTGAAAACATCAGCCATGGCAACTATTATAATATTGATTGACTATTTTTGTTTTCAGACATGTTATTTTAGACCCAGATTTTTAACATTTTTGGGGGCTCGAAGAATGAGACAATTATAATTAATGGTTATTTCTACAAATTAGTAAGAGGGAAACAAACTTGTTTCTTAATTTTGTTTCTTAAATTGACACTCTTGCATCTTTGAATGTTTATTTTTTCAGGGGTATTTTGCTGTGGCAATTATGCAGGAAAGTAAACAGAGAATCATGGATTATAAGGAGATAGCTCGGGTACCAGACATGGGTGAACCATCCCTCACCCTGTATTCAGTAACGGGCATGGTCCCATCAAGGTGAGCTTGCTTTTATTGCATTACAGAATATTACATTAAGCATGGTGTCATATTTCTCTTTTTTCCTTCCTATTTAGTGAAAATACCCTACTTTCATGAGAAGATGTTTGAAAATACCCTACTTTCATGAGAAGATGTTTGAAAATACCTTACTTTTATGAGAAGATGTTTGAAAATACCCTACTTTCATGAGATGTTTGAAAATACCCTACTTTCATGAGAAGATGTTTATAGGTTTTCCTATTTTTAGCTCACCTGTCACAAAGTGACAAGGTGAGCTTTTGTGATCGCGCGGTGTCCGTCGTCCGTCGTCCGTCCGTGCGTCGTGCGTCCGTGCGTCCGTGCGTGCGTCCGTAAACTTTTGCTTGTGACCACTCTAGAGGTCACATTTTTCATGGGATCTTTATGAAAGTTGGTCAGAATGTTCATCTTGATGGTATCTAGGTCAAGTTCGAAACTGTGTCACGTGCCGTCAAAAACTAGGTCAGTAGGTCTAAAAATAGAAAAACCTTGTGACCTCTCTAGAGGCCATATATTTCACAAGATCTTCATGAAAATTGGTCAGATTGTTCACCTTGATGATATCTAGGTCAAGTTCGAAACTGGGTCACGTGCCATCAAAAACTAGGTCAGTAGGTCAAATAATAGAAAAACCTTGTGACCTCTCTAAAGGCCATATTTTTCATGGGATCTGTATGAAAGTTGGTCTGAATGTTCGTCTTGATGATATCTAGGTCAAGTTCGAAACTGGGTCACGTGCGGTCAAAAACTAGGTCAGTAGGTCTAAAAATAGAAAAACCTTGTGACCTCTCTAGAGGCCATATATTTCATGAGACCTTCATGAAAATTGGTCAGAATGTTCACCTTGATGATATCTAGGTCAAGTTCGAAAGTGGGTCACGTGCCATCAAAAACTAGGTCAGTAGGTCAAATAATAGAAAAACCTTGTACCTCTCTAGAGGCCATATTTTTTATGGGATCTGTATGAAAGTTGGTCTGAATATTCATCTTGATGATATCTAGGTCAAGTTCGAAAGTGGGTCACGTGCCTTCAAAAACTAGGTCAGTAGGTCAAATAATAGAAAAACCTTGTGACCTCTCTAAAGGCCATATTTTTCATGGGATCTGTATGAAAATTGGTCTGAATGTTCATCTTGATGATATCTAGGTCAAGTTCGAAACAGGGTCATGTGCGGTCAAAAACTAGGTCAGTAGGTCTAAAAATAGAAAAACCTTGTGACCTCTCTAGAGGCCATACTTGTGAATGGATCTCCATAAAAATTGGTCAGAATGTTCACCATGATGATATCTAGGTCAAATTTGAAACTGGGTCACGTGCCTTAAAAAACTAGGTCAGTAGGTCAAATAATAAAAAAACCTTGTGACCTCTCTAGAGGCCATACTTTTCATGGGATCTGTATGAAAGTTGGTCTGAATTTTCACCTTGATGATATCTAGGTCAGTTTTGAAACTGGGTCACGTGCGGTCAAAAACTAGGCCAGTAGGTATAAAAATAGAAAAACCTTGTGACCTCTATAGAGGCCATATTTTTCATGAGATCTTCATGAAAATTAGTGAGAATGTTCACCTTGATGATATCTAGGTAAAGTTCAAAACAGGGTCACGTACCTTCGAAAACTAGGTCAATAGGTCAAATAATAGAAAAACCTTGTGACCTCTCTAGAGACCATATTTTTCAATGGATCTTCATGAAAATTGGTCAGAATTTTTATCTTGATAATATCTAGGTCAAGTTCAAAACTGGGTCACATGAGCTCAAAAGCTAGGTCACTATGTCAAATAATAGAAAAAATGACGTCATACTCAAAACTGGGTCATGTGGGAAGAGGTGAGCGATTCAGGACCATCATGGTCCTCTTGTTAGCTATGGCAGCACCTAAAATGTGTCCAAAAATTAATGTTATTGAATGATTTTTTTAAATGTCATTAGTTATGTAAAAAAAAGATGTGAAGTGCCTGTTTTCTTATTTCCAGGATATCAGGAACAGCTGTTTTACAGGTAAATTCTTACATCTGATTTACATTTTAATGACCTATAATTGTGTCCGTGCTACTTTAAACACAACAAAATGAATAAAATAAATTACATTTTAATGTGCCATGTACAATTTTATGGCTGCCTGCATCCATCACTTTCTTTTGTTTTGAACATGTACAATTTTTAACAAAAATGTAGCTTTTTAGCTCATCTGAGTACAATGTATCTAGGATGAGCTATTGTGATCAACCTTTGTCTGTCGTACATTGTGCATCATTGTCAACAGTTTATCTGTTAACACTTTTGAGGCATACATGTGATCTCCCGCGCGGGAGGGTCAAAATCCCGATTTTTTCACCTTGCCTCCCGTCTCCCGACCAAAACCATATTTCTCCCGCTTTTCAAAAAAAAAAAAAAAAAATCAGTATTATGACTGGGTTGATAATTACCGAGGAGTGCCAAAGATGTTTGCACAGTAAATCAAAGTGTCACCGACTGTTGTGTATTATACATGTTTGACACACATGTAACTGGAGGAAAGAGTTTTTTCACAGGTGAATTATTGATTGTTTGTTTTGATAAGGGATTAGACAAGCAGGGCATTTTCCACCTGTCTCACGGGGCCAATTAAGCTCCGTTTTTACCAGTTTGAAGCAAAAAACTCCCAGTCATAAGAAATAATTCCCAACTGAAATGAATTTTGATCATTCAAAGAAAAAGTTTGCTCGGTAATAAAATCACATAAATAATTGTTGGAAAAACCAACCCATAACTATTTTTAGAACAGTACTGAGTAGTGTTATTTCCCCTTATGCAGTTACGCCATTTTCTTCCAATGTTTACCAAATTAATTTATTACTAAATCGGACATATTTCATTGAAAATTGGATGAAAACACACACTCATTTATTTGATAACATCAATCTACATTATTTTGGTAAGGGTAAATACATGTTGATGCATTTCTGTTTTCTATTTTTCATGTCGAAATCATCAGTATTTTTATACAAAAGTGGGTGGGGTAAGGAATTTATTAGTTGTGTTCAGACCAATTTAGAGCTTCGTTTTTTGTAAAGTCCTCGAGTAGAATAATGTTAATGCATGTTCACCTTCATTTCAGACCTAAATTGAGAGGGAGCTTCTGTAAGATAACATGCTCGACTTTTCTCAGTGATTGATTCTGAATTAAAGCTTTGCCAGTAACAGGGGCAATTAAAGCTTTGCCAGTAAAAGGGGCATAAGCATAGTCAGTAGCTTTGAATGTAACAGAGATATTAGACATTATATAAAACTTTAACAAAAAAAAAAAATGAAGTTAAAAAGTGGCATAACTCTGTCAAAATTCAAATCAAGAGTTATGAGGATTGTTTCTTCTGGTGTAGACTTATATACATTATTTTGTGGCCAAAAATGTTGGATTTTGCCTGTAAGTTATGTGTCCGCGCGCTTAATTTATGTCGATGAAAAACCTCCAGTTTTGAGACCCCAACTCCAGCTGAAAAATGGCAAACCTCCAGTTTTGGGATTCTGAACTTATCACATGTATGTTTGAGGTCACAATTTTGGTTCAAGAAACTTGGTAAGAATGTTTGTCGTGATAACTGACACGGAGTCATCTTAGGTCAACAAGGTTACTAGAATAATAGACAAAATTTTATTAGTGCCATAGAGGCCACATTTTTCTACCAGAGTTTTATTAAACATGGCCAAAATGTTTGTCTTTATTACATCTAGCTCAAGTTTGAAACTTAGTAATGTTCATCTGTTGTTAAAAACAATGTCACTTCATCAAATAATAGAAAAAAAAGCTTGGTTAACACTCTTAGTACCTGTAGAGGCTACATTTTTACCAGATATACACAAGAAATGTGAGTCTTAGCAAAAATTAAGTGAAATTGCATACTGAGTCTTATGAGGTAAGACTAGGTCAGGTTAGCAATACAGGGCCTTTATGGCTCTCTTTTTTGACATCATCTGGACACAAAGTGCTGAAGTCAGTATAGATGAGCTCTTGTGCTTGTCTTTGTCTGTTGTGGTCAGTCATTCATTATTTTAATGCTAACAATCTAGAGGTAATAATTTTTGCCCAGACTTAGTCAAACTGAGCCAGAATATTTACCTGAATAAATTCTTAGAGGAGACTGATACTGGATTATCAGGGTCAAAAAGTATGTCTCCAGTCAAATCATCAACAAAACTTGTTAGTACAATACTAGTACTCCAGAGGCCACAATTTAGTTATTTATTAATCCCCCGCTGTGGCGGAGGGATTATAGGAATGGTCTGCTTCCGTCCGTCCTTCGTCCGTAACAAAATCGTGTCCGGTGCATATCTCCTAAACCCCTTGAAGGATTTTCATGAAACTTGGGTCAAATGATCACCTCATCAAGACGATGTGCAGAACCCATGAGTCAGCCTTGTCGGTTCAAGTCAAGGTCACAACTCAAGGTCAAAGGTTTGAGCCTGCCGTTTTGTGTCCGCTCTATATCTCATAAACCCCTTGAAGGAATTTTTTAAAACTTGGGTCAAATGATCACCTCATCAAGACGATGTGCAGAACCCATGAGTCAGCCATGCCGGTTCAAGGTCAAGGTCACAACTTAGGGTCAAAGGTTTGAGCCTTCCATTTTGTGTCCGCTCTATATCTTCTAAACTCCATGAAGGATTTTCATGAAACTTGGGTCAAATTATCACCTTATCAAGACGATGTGCAGAACCCATGGGTCAGCCTTGTTGGCTCAAGGTCAAGGTCACAACTCAAGGTCAAAGGTTTGAGCCTTCCATTTTGTGTCCGCACTATATCTCCTAAACCCCTTGAAGGAATTTTATCAAACTTGGGTCAAATGATCACCTCATCAAGACAATGTGCAGAACCCATGAGTCAGTCATGCCGGCTCAAGGTCAAGGTCACAACTTAGGGTCAAAGGTTTGAGCCTTCCATTTTATGTCCACTCTGTATCTCCTAAACTCCTTGAAGGATTTTCATCAAACTTGGGTCAAACGATCACCTCATCAAGGCGATGTGCAGAACTTATGTGTTAGCCATGTCGGCTCAAGGTCAAGGTCACAACTGAAGGTCAAAGGTTTGAGCCTTCCATTTCGTGTCCCCTCTATATCTCCTTAACCCCTTGAAGGAATTTCATCAAACTCGGGTCAAATGATCACCTCATCAAAACGATGTGCAGAAATTATGAGTCAACCATGCTGGCTCAAGGTCAAGGTCACAACTTAGGGTCAAAGGTTTGAGCCTTCCATTTAGTGTCCACTCTGTATCTCCTTGAAGGATTTTCATCAAACTCGGGTCAAATGATCACCTCATCAAGAACTCATGAGTCAGCCATGTCAAATCAAGGTCAAGGTCACAACTGAAGGTCAAATGTTTCAGCTCTATATCTCCTAAACCCCTTGAAGGATTTTCATGAAACTTGGGTCAAATGATCACCTCATCAAGACGTTGTGCAGAATTCATGAGTCAGCCTTGTCAGTTCAAGGTCAAGGTCACAGCTTAAATCAAAGGTTTACCCTTTCACTATCCGTAGCAGTGGCGGGGGATTTAGCTGTCTGGTCTTTCAGACTGCCTTGTTTTATGTATTTGGGTTTTACGGTGCACCAACACAGTATAGGTTATATCCAGAGGCCACAAAACATTGTGCCTGAAATACATGAAATCTGGTCAGAATGTTTGTCTTTATGAAATTCTTTGACAGTTCAAAACTTGGTCATCTGGGATCAAAACTAGGTAGGGCCTTCATTGCCCTCCTTTTTTCATGTGTAAAAAAAGTGTTGAACCATTATTTTGTAATCGATCTTTGTGCCTTTTATAATAATTATTTTTATTAAGTTCAGTGGGAATTTTCTTTCACACTTTATGTGGAATATAAGATCCCTGAAATCATGCCTCCACCCCCACCCCAAAGCACCGACAAAAAAAAGCAATTTAGGCACAAACCACCAAATTCTCGTGCATTTAAATTATCGCACAATATCGGGTTTCTTTCTTTCCTCTTTTCAGGTAACATATGTGACGAACAATCCTGATGCTCCGCCTGTGTTTTATCAGTGTGCCGATGTTGCAATTAATTAAAAAGAACAAACACTTTTTTTATGAACTTTTTCATTTTGTTGTTTACAGATCTAATACCTCAAATATATAACTAACACAGCTGTTGTGATCTGTATGATATTATACTCGTCAATGTACATTTAATAATCAAAATTTCTTTTACTTTTTGGAATGTTTATTTTTGTTATAAAATGCTGCCAATAAATTTTGTTTTGTATTTTTTGTGTTGTACAAGGTAATGTTTCTCTGTCATGTATTAACTTTATTTTCAATGCTTTATGTCACATGTAATTTTTAGCTCAACTATTCAAAGAATAGGGTAGTAAAGCTATTGGATTCTCCTTTGCGTTGGCATCAGCATCCATGTCTGCATCTGCATCCGCATCCCGATTGTTAAGTTTTGTGTAATGTAACCTGTATCTCAGTAACCACTTGTGGAATGGATTGAAACTTCACACACTTTATTCACTGTGAAAACTGACTTACATGCTAAGGTTCCATACTCAGTTTGCTTTTAGCTCACCTGCACATAGTGACAGGTGAGCTTTGTGATCACCCTTCGTCCGTCGTCAGTTCCGTGCGTCCGTCCGTCAACAATTCATGTCTGCACGATAGTGCTTTCATTATGATTTATTTTAACCAAACTTGCACACAACTTGTATCACCATATGATCACGGTTCCTTTCTTGAGCTGGCCAAGTCCCATTATGGTTCCAGAGTTATGGCCCTGAAGGCCAAAATTAGCTATTTTGATCTTGTCTGCCACAATAGCAGCTTTATTTATGATTTGAATTTACCAAACTGGCACACAACTTGTATCACCATAAGATCTTGGTTCCTTTCTTGAACTGGCCAGATTCCAAATGGTTCCAGAGTTATGCCCTGAAAGACCAGAATTAGCTATTTTGATCTTGTCTGCACATAGCAGCTCATTATGTTTTTATTTAACCAAACTTGCAAAAACTTGTGTCACCATAAGATTCGGTTCCTTTCTTGAACCGGCCAGTCCCATAATGGGTTCCAAGTTATGGCCCCTGAAAGGGCCAAAATTAGCATTTTGACCTGTCTGCACAATAGCAGCTTCATTTATGATTAGATTTTAACCAGACTTCACACAACTGTATCACAAAGATTTGGTCCCTTTCTCGAATTGGACTAGATTCCTTCATGGTCCAAGATTATGGCCCCTTAAAGGCCAGAATTGGTATTTTGGCTTTTGCAGCTATATGAGACTTCATTTATGGTTTATTTGATACAAAAATTCCAAATATCTTCAACAACAATAAACTTGGATTCCATGACAAATCAGATCCAATCATAGTTCCAGAGTTATATTATATCTGATTCCTCCCCTGATTGTAATCAAAATGGATTATATCAGTAAGTACCCTTACAGACTATTGTAATTTCATTTGTATAGTTGACTGAGACAATCAGGGTAGATAACTATGGACTGATTTTTGTCAAATTACCTCCATGAATTTCAAATTAAATTGTTATATCTCAAATAATGAGATACTGATCTGAAATTTCATTTATGTCAACATATTTATTTGGCAGATCCTTCTTTTGTCCACTTACAATATTTATTTTTTTTAAATTACTTCCCTTTTACGTTACTATAAATAGCTTATTTTTAGTAACTTTTTTATTATTGGCCGTAGGGAAAACACAAGACCAGTTTTCTGTGGTACAACATGGACGGTACTTCCAATTTTTAGGTATATTTTAACATATCTATACATTGTAAGTTTTTTTTTCTTTTTGGTTAAATTTCTTCCCTTTGTTGTTCCTGTCCTTTGGACTTAGATATTTTTAGGACTTTCTTGTCCTCAAGTGCAATGATAACAGGTGAGCGATATAGGGCCATCATGGCCCTCTTGTTTACAAAATTATGCCCCTTTTTCGACTTAGAATGTTTGGTTAAGGTTTTGTATGTAAGCTGGTACCTCAGTACTCACCAATGGGAATGGATTGAAACTTCACACACTTGTTCACTGCCATCATCTTACATGCACTAAGCAGGTCCCATAACTCTACTTTGCAACTTTCAAAATTATGCCCTTTCCGACTTAGCAGTTTTTGGTTAAGTTTTTGTATGTAAGCTGATATCTCAGTACCCACTAATGGGAATGGATTGAAACTTCACACACTTGGTCACTGTCATGATATGACATGTACTATGCAGGTCCCATAACTCTACTTTTCATTTTTTCAAAATTATGCCCCCATTTTTACTTAGAAGTTTTTGGTTAAGTTTTTGTATGTAAGCTGGTATCTTAGTACCCACTAATGGGAATGGATGCAAACTTCACACACTTGTCCACTGTCATGAGCTGATAAGCACTGTGCAGGTTCCATAACTCTGTTTCCCATTTTTACAAAATTATGCCCCTTTTTCGACTTTTGTATTCATACAGTTGACAAGGCTGTTGAATAGTCGAGCGTTGCTGTCCTCTGTATTAAAGAAATTAGTGTGGCCTACTTTTTAGCTGACCTGAGCACAAAGTGCTTTGGGTGAGCTATTGTGATCGCTCAATGTCCGTCTTCTGTTTACATTTTTTTTTCAGGTGACACATCCTCAGAAACTACTGGTTTGAATATCAGAATTGCACCAAACTTGGTCAGTACCTTCCTGGCATTTTCCTCTCAAGTTTGTTTAAATGTTTCAGCCTGGGCCCTTTCAGGGGCCACCAGAGCTAAAAAAGAAAAAACAAACTTTAAATGACTTTTTCTCATGAAACGTTTGATAAATCATCATGCGACTTCAGTTCTGTAGCATCATTATAGGATCTTCTCCAGATTTTGTTCAAATGGGGATACTTGGCCCCTTTTGGCGGTTGCTAGAGCTAAAAGCAGAAATACCTTTAACCTTTAGCCTGCTGGCGGCAAGTGATTCTGCCTTTGCGACCAGTGCAGACCAAGATCCATGCAGTCTGATCATGGTCTGCACTGTTCGCTATTCAGTCAGTAAATTTTCAGTGAACACCGCTTCGAATAATAAATGGTATTGCCCAAATTGAATGATGGACCAGTCCATTTTAGAAATTTAGCAGGGTAAGGGTTAAATGATTTTTTTCATGAATCACTTGATGGATCTTCATCAAACTTGATCTCTAGTATTATTATACAGTCCTCTCCCAAACCTGTTGAAATAGGGAACCTCTGGAGCTAAAAATAGAAATATCTTCAAATAATTTCTTCTCAAGAACCACTTGATTGACCTTCATGAAACTTTGTCAGTGGCATTATTATATGGTTCTCTCCAAAATTTCTTCAAACAGGGAACCCCTCATAGGGGCCGCTGGAGTTGAAAGTAGAAATACCTTTAAAGGACTTCTTCTCATGAACTGCTTGATGGATCTTCATCAAACCTGGTCTCTAGCATTATTACTAGAGCTAAGTATAAAATATCTTTAAACAATTTCGCATGAACCACTGGATGCATCTCATCAGACTTAGTTTGTAGCATCATAATAAGGTCCTCACCCAATTTCAATTATATGGGGGCATTTGGCCTCTTTTAGGGGCCACTAGAAGTAAAATAAAACCATTATAAAGAGACTTTGTAAAATACTCTTAGTCTTTATTTCGATGTAAATGAAATGTGGAACAAAAATTTGTAGTCCTGTGTGGCGCCATATAACATATACTATGTTGGTGCGCCGTAAACCCTCCCCCTCACCCCACACCAAAAAAAAAAAAAAAGTCTGTCCTAGTTATCTGTGTGTATTTCTCCTTACAGTTTTAAAGACCTAAGAACCATAATTATAGTGTTTGAACTGTTTGTGACCTATCAGACTGTCACATCAATTTATGAAATCATCTTCTACTACTTCTGGAACTTTTGGCACCTGGAGCACATTATGATCTCCTTCCATAGTTGCACAGTCTTTGTTTAAGCTCTCAAATTCAAGTTCGCGATCTATGGCCATTATGACCCTCTTAGCAAAGCAGTTATGGTTCTTGTGCACTGCACTTCCTCTGAATGGCCTCTGTCGATATGTGAAGTTAGTCTTTTTCTTAGTTATGGAATTCTACTGAGGACAAGAGTAATGAGTAATTTGATCAAAGGGAGGAAATTCATATCCCCCATTTCTGTGTGCAGTTTGAATTAAACCCCTTCCACGCTTGAAAATCAGTTATATATTTGTTAGTCATGGTTCTTTCACTATGCACTTCCTCTCAATGGGCTATTATTAATGTGTGAAATTTTAGAGTTCCATAAGGCTTTAAATTTTACGTTAAAAACAGATGAAACAGCTGTCCAAATAGATGTTGCGCATAATTGCATTGGTATAAATTTTAAAGCACTAATTTTAATACTGCACATGAACTTTTACAGTTAAAGCCATAAAGGGAGATGATAAAAAAACAATTGATTCAAGAAAACTTTCCACTGTGTTAATCAGTTTTCAGTCTTTTGTCAAAAATAAGAGAAAAACAATTATCGGAAATAGGATTTAACTGTGTAACGGCAGGCAGTTAGCCTGGATTCTGTTCTAGTTCAATGCTGTTCTCCGCAAGTAACTGCCGACTTCCCCACATGAATCAGAGGGGGAGGACGGATGATTTCAGACACAATGACTTCTATCAAATCGTCACAGAGAACATACGCCCCGCCCGGGGATCGAATTCACGACCTCGCGATCCGTAGATCTGCGCTCTCCCTACT
The DNA here is from genome assembly GCF_021730395.1 of Mercenaria mercenaria. Lineage (NCBI taxonomy): Eukaryota > Metazoa > Mollusca > Bivalvia > Venerida > Veneridae > Mercenaria > Mercenaria mercenaria. The sequence continues at coordinate 70,251,605 of NC_069361.1, read as the reverse complement.
GAGCTCAGCGGGCGGATGTGATTTTAAGGTTTAGCAGTACATCAACAAACCACAACAATCTGACTAAAGTACTTGATCTTCTAAACGAAGATCTGAGAACGACCAATTCACATTCGTCTTCTGTATATTTTGGATTTCCAGTATTGCTATTTTTATTTTATCCAATCAGACGACATGTTCGAATGTCAAAGAGTAAGAAAAATGTGCAGTTATTCCAGGGCTCGAACCCAGGACCCCTCGCTTACAAAGCAAGTGACCTACCGACTGATCTAACCGGCTATCTGATACATTATGACATAAGAATTGTAAATATCAAAAGTCAAGGCAACAGGTAGATTTGCAAGATGTTGTAAGTTAGACTCTGATTGGCTAGCGAAAGGGTCGTCAGAACGAGGCAATGAATAGGTCGTTCTCAGATCCTATGCGTAGCGTAATAGGATATGTACTTTAGTCAGATTGCAAACCACAACGAACAACATCTTTAACTACCATTTGCATGTTGTACATTACTCTGCCGTGCGACTGAATACTTGAACTATTCTTTAAAAGGTATCCCCCATTAGCAAACTGAGAATGCCATTCAGTGTAAAGAAATAAAAAGAAACAACTGATGAAAACTACGTTAAACTTGGTTATGTGAAATATCGGCACTGGGACATTATTGAAGATTTATCAAAACAAACATATATTCCGAAAATCGTTTGAAAATGGTTTTGTTTTAATGCTTTGAAATTTTGTGTGGCAACTTCCTATTCCGGAATTCTATGCATATATCAGTAACTTTAAAATCGTTTTAGAGTAATAGACATGTATTATATGCTGTTCAGTTTTCAGGTGAAACAGCTCTTTCTTTATGTGGTTTAGTGCTTGAACGTGGACTTAACTATTAAATGTTCATGCACGCAAATTTTAAAGTAGGCTTTCGGCCCAGATGATACACCATATATTTCAGTTCCCCGATGTCCTCGATGAAAGCTAGTGCAGTTGCCCACATAGCTGTTTGACCTTGAATAACGTCGTAATAAATAGTAAAAGCTGTTGGAGTTCTTGTTTGTGTTCCCATTACCTTTTGGAAAGTCTGTTATAGAAATTATTATCTTATATGTTCTGATTGTTCTGTTTGTCGTCAATTGACATGTCAGTACAATTTTAGCCACAACTCTTTCACCAAAAGCGGACTGGAGAGACAGTACCGGTTCTTTAGGCCGTCGTTCTAGAGAACCGAGAGCCAGATATTGACAAATACATGTTTTTAGTCGTCTTAAATATTTCCTATTTTAGCGACAGGGAATAGGTTCCACACTAACAGAGCGGACCGAGTTGTCCAGTGTTAATACTGTCCGACAGCGAAACCAGGGGTTGTGCCCCTCGAGCCCCGGCTCCTACAGCTAAACTATACTAGCATTGCGATAAGAGTCCCGTGTATGGATGCTTCACGCTAAGGAACCAGGGAAAATTCTTGCATTGGGGCTTCTTCTCTTTCTTTCACTATTTCTTGCAGTCTTCTGCAGAAGTTGCCCAAATATGTCACAGTGTCTACTATACTATTAAGTAAACTTTCGAATAAACAAACATCTACACTTGTATACCTCCATGATCAAGTTGCTTATATCAAGACTGTCGGATTTTCTTAAAGTGTCATAAAACTAATGGTATGCCATAACAACTATCATTCGCATCATTCAGAGGGTCGTAAGGGTCTCGAGACGAGCGTACAGTCAGGGATCTATGCTAGACCTCTGGCATGCAAGAATGAACAATTAGCTCTATTAGCCCACAGCTTAAAATTGTAAGCCAGACAACTTAATTTCAATCGCATACAGATATATTTGGGATGCTGATGTCTAAATGCCAGTTATTTGTTGGCACACCGTCTCAGTGACATGAACATTGTAGCCAATTACAAAAGGCAGTGATCTGACATGACCTTTGACCCTTTGTTGTGATATTGACCTTTGATATAAGGACCAGTGTCTTTTCAATGAGATTATTATTTCTGCCAAACAAGAACATTGCTCAATGCATGTCAAATGTATGGTCCAGATAAGGTCTTATGTGAACTTTGACCCCAGTGTGACCTTTGCCTTTGATATTGGGACTTGTCGTTTGTGCGCGACACTCCATCTCATTGAGGCAAACATTTATGCCAAATAAAACTTGTGACGGCTATACCATGTATGCTTAAGTTACGACCCGGACAAGCTCCATAATGATCTTTGACCCCAAAGTGTGAGCTTAGCCTTTCGAAATGGAGGCATTGAGTTTGCGCATTCACTTCGTCTCAATGCACGAATACAACAATCATAAAATGGGTCCGGCGATGTGAGAATGTCTCGGCTAAACAAATTTAATTGCTTGAATTGATCTTGGATTTATTAGAAACTGACACGTCATTTGTTTCAGTTGATATACAAACGCAAGATTAACTCTTCAATTCGGATAAAGTATCAAATGTTACCACGTCGAGAAAATAGTGCCATACGTATTATTATTATACATGTCTGGTCGGGATCCATGTTCTTCGCTAACGGTTTCTCTAATTGCAATAGGCTTTGAAAGCGAACATCATGGATCCTGACCAGACTGCGCAGGCTGGTCTGGATCCATTCTGGTCGCAAATGCACTATGTTTGTTTTCTCATGGCGCGGCTCATTTATTAATGGTGGCAAACTTGGCTATTGTTATTTCTCAATAGTTGATAGCTGAGGTGTTGTTTTTAAAAAAAAAATAAAATCTGTTACTTCAGTGAAAGTTTTTTCTCCAAAAATAAGTCATTTGTAATGTACCCTTAAACGGTAGAATATAAATTAGTACAACGAACGCGTGATAAGAAAACGTTCACGTGATGTATCATGTGATCACCTAGCTGAACCCCTTTACGCAATCAAAACAACTGATATACGTATATATAAAAGGAATGTTGAAACGTTTGTAGTACAATTCTGTTCTGATACAACTTCCAGTCAATTTAGCAAGGATGAATACTATATTCTCTGTAGTGTGTTTCGCGGCCATTATGGCACTATCATCAGCTCACATGTGCCTTATTAACCCCCATCAGAGAGGATCTATGATGGGCTTGAACAAAGCAGGTGAGTAGTTTCTCACAGAAATCATTTACAGTTTAAAGTGTCAGCTGGTCACTAAGAATGCAATCATACGTTGTGTTTTTGTGGTTAGAAAAGGGTAAAGTTTCTTGTAAAACGTGGGAAGTTTACGGAAGTCCCCACCTGGAATGGATGGAACAACTTATTTCCAGCCGAGTCCACTGCAGGCGTCATATTTACTTCTCCAGCATTCAGTCTAGGCCGATACTGCTGGAAACAGTACCCATTTAAGTAAATCATCCAGCATTGAACACTAGTCGGGAGATCAGCCGCGACCGGGAATCGAACCCGACGTTGTAGTCCAACCTGCTAACCACTGCACCACTGACTCTGCTTGTTGGGCAGTTACTGGTACAATTAATCTTATTTATATGTTGAAAATATTTTTAAAAATATGATGAAAAAAAAAACACAAAAAAAACACGAGTACAAAAGTAAAAACTGTTGCAGTATATTTTAGATATTATCAATTTATAATGTAGCCACACATGAGTTTTTAAACCGTGTGACATTTCTGTCACAGACTTCATTGAAGAAATTTACAGATAAAATGTACAAGCTACATTTGAATTTCATTTTATTTCTTTTTGTTTAATCACAAGGGTTTGAAGTTATTTCAACAAAATATTGAACGAGCAGTGAATTTTCAGATACTTGTAAACACATGGTTACGTATGAAAGACCAACGTGCCGCACTGGCCTTCCATACTTGCATTACCGTTTTTTTTTCTTTAGAAATGCAGTGTTCTACAAAATGAATTATTTTTGTTACAGGATCAGATGATTGTATCTTGTTGACTGGACCATGCGGAGGCAGAGCAATCTCTACACCAACGGCAATCTTAAAGTAAGCGTCACTTTCTTTCCCCGTTGTTTGCTGCCACAGGTTCTTGGTTCGAGCCTTAGTTTGGTCGTTGTTTGTCTGTTTGAGTGTCCACTTGAAATCTGTGTATGTGATTGTTTTGTCGAGCCCGCTTGTCGTCCAAATGGTTGTTCGGTGTATTTGCGTGCGTGCGTCGGAATATGTTTGGCCAGACCATAATTTTAACATGCATGGAGCAATTTTGTTTATATCTGGCATGAATGTTAACCTCAGTGGGACGGAGTGTCATGCGCAAGGGTCCTAACTCAAAGTTCAAGGTCACAGGTGGAGGTCAAAGGTCATGTCAGGTCCTGTCCGGCCCATAACTTTGACATGCGTTTAGGAATCTTGTTTATATTTGACATGGAGTGTAATGTGCAAACCCCAGGTTCCTATCTCAAAGGTCAAGGCCACAGTTAGGGGTCAAAGGGCGGGCTTGACATGTTGCCCGTGAGCATCTACTTTATTTGTAAGTTCAAAACTTAATGTGAATTTTTTTTTCATTTAATTGATGTCTAATCAAAGGGGGCAAAAGACACAAAGCAGATGTACACAAGTTGTTTCTGAATTACCACACAGATATAGCTTAAGCATTTTGTGATTTTATGTTAAAAATGGACTTTCCTCTTCAAAACTGGCTTATTAGCGGCTCTTGCTGTTTTTAGTTTGGATAATTATGAACATATCACCTCATAGCTATCATATATAATAATTGTTGATCAAAGCAAACGTTGCTAGTGAGTGAACTTTAGGACGCAAACGGTCGAATTGCACAAAAATCTCTACCTTATGTTAGTACTTCGGCTTCTTCAAAGTTTCTGGTCTTAATACTAGAAATGGTACATTTTCTTAGTTAAAGAAATGCAAAGACAGTCGCATCTTTTTGTTGTTGTTAAAATGAGGACCAAATGCCAATTTAAATAGATTTGGCCTCGTAAGTGATTTGATGTTTAAATTGTAGCAAAGTTTCTATAAGTATTCTTTAAGACATTCCATGAAAACGTTTTGAGCAGACAGATAAATAATTTAAGTATCAAAACCCCAAAGTGTACAGGTTATAAAAGATTAATTTATGATTTGCTATAAATTACTTATGGAATCACGACATTTCTTTAATTCCAGTTATATGTACGTGTGTGTACGCCAATATTTCGTAAATTTGTCAGAATGTGACTGTTTCTATAACATGTGACTGCTTCTTTTAAATTTATATTTACTTGTAATTCTAACATCCATAAATATTGAACTGAGTACATTTTATGCAATATTATTAACAATCAGTATAAAAAATGTGTGGTTTACAAATTTAAGAATTTCAATTTTACTGAAGTACTTCTTTATTTATAGCCCTGGAAAGAATACCACTGTAACGCTACAGAAGAATCTTGACCACTGGGCAAAGGCAACTCCAGTAAGTCCATATTCATTTAATACTCTCATGCGACTGACGTACAAGGATGAGCGTTCTTTGATTATCTAAACCACTACTGTTTCAGTTTTGCTTTTATGAAGGATTTATCGCTATTTGTAGCAAATGGTGACTTTGGTGGAATAGCTTCATCTTCAAATGGTGGAAGAAAACCCAGAAGCCCGTTAGGGCGACATTTAATAAAAGGTGACCCCCTATTTACCCATCCCCGCTACAGCTTGTAGAACCATCAACCCTTTCTCTCATTAGAGCTCAGGTTGATACTTGGACACACATCATTGAAGGGCATGTGATTCAGCGTTGTAGACCAATTGACCATGTACGAAAGTATGTCTTTTGCTACGACATTTTTCAAGTCCTGTGCAGCGGCAAATTTGAAATAAATGTTGAAACGATTTTGCTTAAATTCTGTGAATTTAAAAGAGCAACACTGTATGATTGTTTCTTAAACATGTATATGTTTGTTTTTCAGGGATATTTTGCCGTGACAATTATGCAGGGAACCATGATGAAAGAGATTGGCCGAGTAATGGACATGGGAGAACCATCCCTCCACCTCTATTCAGTAGAGGCCATGGTCCCAACCGGGTAAGCAATATTTATTACAATATTTATTTTATCTTTTTTACGTTGTAGTAGTTATACATGTATCTCAAAAAAAGTGTCTGACCCCCTCCTCCCACCCGCCCTTGAAACCCACCCTCACCCACAAAAATGTCACTTGTTTGTTAGTTAAATTTATTTGATGACTTTTTGAAAGTCACAGCTTCCCAATATAAATCGGAAGTGGGGGCGAATGACTTCAGACACACATAGCCTTATGTCAAAATTTCCCTCTTTGATACTGTTTTAACGAACTAATAAATCGGACTCCCACATGAACCTAGCTTTACTTATTCGGCTTATTAGGATGTTGTTAACGTAACTTAATAAGACATTTTTCGTGAAAAAAAAAGTTTGATGCGACTCTACTGTATGCAAAATAATTTTACCATTTGATTAATGATTTTTTAATGATTTCTTCTTAAACAGTAAAATTCTTCTTTTTGTCTTATTTTCAGAATGACGATTGGGGGAGCTGTGCTACAGGTAACTTTATTTTTTATTTGATATACAGTACATTTGTGTCTGTACATCACAATATTTGAGCCGCACCATGAAAAAACCAACAGAGTGCATTTGCGACCAGCATGTATCCAGACCAGTCTGCGCATCCGCGCAGTCTAGTCAGGATCCATACTGTTCGCTTTCAAAGCCTATTGCAATTAGAGAGAACCCGTTAGCGAACAGTATGGATCCTGACCAGACTGCGCGGCGGCGCAGGCTGGTCTGGATCCATGTTGGTCGCAAATGCACTATGTTGGTTATCTCATGGTGCGGCTCATTTGTCACGTCCTTCTTTCTGGACTCTACAATGCCTGCAATTAATTGAAAATAACGTAGAATGTTTTCAAACGAATTGTGAAACCACCACTGGCGAAATATTTCAACATAAATTCCTTCTCTTACCTGAAATGAATATTCTTATTGACTAGGATAGTCAATACGTGATTTATTATTAGCACCAACCGATTCTTGGACAAAAATCAATGTTGGATAACACCACAGTGTGATTTAAAAAATAGAGATAAGATGGCGATTTGATAATACGAGTTCATGGAAAAATCGAAGAAAGGGTACATCTTATTCGATCAGTTGCCTCTATAAGGTATTGATTAGTCCCCATACTAGGGAAATTTCACCGTTCTATCATGTGTGTGTGGGGGGGGGGGGGGGGGGGGGGGGGGGCATAGCGTTGCTGCTGTCCGTACGTCCCGAAATATTGTGCGTCCAACTCTTCCCACACTATTAGCATAATGATCAAGCTTAATGTGCAGATGACCATAAAGGATGAACAATTTTACTGCAGTTATGGCCCTTTGACAACTTTTGCCATATAGAGAATGATGCAGTATGTGGGTGCATCCGTGTCCTATGGGCACAATATTATGTACACACCTGCCAGGTTGTCATCCTAGTCTTAAGAGGCAAGAAATAAAAATCTAACTTATCTTTAAAATTCTGAATTCATGAAATCAGTGACTATTTTAAGGTTTTAAAGGGTTTCTTCTACTTTTTTTCAGGCAACATACGTAACAAACAATTCTCAGGCTCCAGCCGTCTTTTATCAGTGTGCTGATGTGAAGGTTGAGATGTGAGCTGGGATCCAAAACACAAGACTTGGCCTTTTTGTAGTTTACCAATTGACTATACAATCATATACCTCACCCATTTAATCCAACATAGCTGTTATGATGTATATTGTATTCACTGGTAAATGCATGCCTTATAATCTACATAACGTTTTTTTCTATTCTTGAATTTATTTATGTATTAATAAAAAGCTACCAATTAACTCAGTGTCGTATTTTTGTCTCCATGTATTCATTTTCGTTGGGTTTTACGTCGCACCGGCACAGTTATAAGTCATAAGGCGGCTTTCGAACTTTAATGGTGGAAGAAGATCCCATGGCTCTGGCCGAGCAGGCATCTGGGAAGAATCGCAGACTTTTCTAAGCTAGCTGGATTGCTTCCTCGTTGTTAAGAGTTCTACGCTCTAAGGGAGGATTCTAACCCACAGCGGTGAGCGGCAAGTGAGTGAGTCAGCTACATTAACCACCCGGCAACAGAGGCCCTTATGTCTCAAATGTTCATGAAACATTATATGGAACAGGTTCTCCTATGTGTATTATTAAAACAAAATAGCATTTTTTTGTAAAATATATTTTTGTTATTTACGGGGTTTAATCTTTTCTACAATGTAGAATTTGATTAAACTCTGATTTTTCAAAACTTCGGAATATACTTAGAAAAATCAGCAAATAAAAAAGATAGGGTCATGTGCTTGATTTTTTGCTAGACTGATTTGAAAGTTTGGACCGCACGCAATCTTTCATAATGGGAGCCTATGGGAAAATTGCAACTTTCATAACATTTTCGCGAATATTTTTTTTTTCTAAAATGTAGATTTTAATGAAACTTCTCACAGTCGTAAATAAACATATGGCCTATAATATGGTGAAAAAAAATGTATAGGTCCGTGTGCTTATTTTTGTGATATTTGGCCATGATTAAAGTGAACCGCCTATTTCAAGCGAATTTTAAGACATTATTTTGAATTATTTAACGTGTCACATGTTTAAATAATATATTTTAACTTTAGAAATATAGTAACTGTCCTATTTTAATAAAATAACGCACAGGTTGCCATTAATTCATAAAATGATTTTCATTTCCGTACGCCGAATCCAGGCTTTATTCTACGTTTTCCGGACAAGTGACGTTACGCCATCACTTCCGGCTTATCAAACGTGCAGAACTACCTTAAGTCACACCAATACAGTTCTTATCGTTCAGGTGACTTTTCGGATTGAATGTTGGCAGCAGGACCTAGACGTTTCTTCAGTTGGGTATCTAAGCGATAACAACGACCTTCCACAAGTCGGCTAGATAGTTCACAAGAAACGTTCGATGCCCCCACCCAAAACACACTTTGTTACATAATAGGTATCAGACATATCTAACTTCCTTCCTGTTCTGTAAAACTTAATTGTTGTTGAGCGCCAAGGAACTGCGGATGGGTTTGAACGTGTGGCGGTTTCCCAACTAGGTGCTCGAGTTTGAATCACATGAATGGAATTTGTGATATAGTATTCAGTGCATATAACTGGCGTCAACAAGTTAACTTCTTAAACTGATCAGATGTATTCTAGATCATGTGTTTAGTTGGTACAAGTTGACGAAATCTGGTACAAACCAGGGTTGACGGAATTGATATAATCTAGGACTGAACAGACAAGTTTGTTATCTCGTCTCAACCTTTCGACCTCCCTTGACCCATTTTTATCTAATTTCACTAGTGTTATGGGAAGAGAATAGATTTAACATCTGTTATGTCAGACAATTTAATCAGTTTTGCTCTAGATTTCATCATTATAGTATGCAAGGACGAATTTTAAAAATATTGGTTATCAGTCAAAGTTCACAAGCACTACTGTACTCTATCAACGAAAGCTTTATACCATGATTCAGTGGAAGGTAGATTTTATTTACAAGTATAAAAACAAGAAACTAGCTACCAGTAACAGACAAGAAAAAAATCTTCCAAAACCAGCTTTAAATAATTTTCCTGAATATAGAGTAGGTGTACATAGATGGACTAGCTTTATACCTTTTTTTTGTTATTTGGCCAATCTGTTTCAAATACAATTTCAAACAGAAATTCTGTTTGTATCTCATGATGTTTCAATTATCTAGAGAAATTGTTTTATGATGAGGTTTTTATCTGAAAACGCCAACTTCACTCTAAATAGTTCTAATATTCAGCAAGCACTGTATGAAATGTTTAAAATTTATGTGATGTAATGATCAGTTTAACTTCCCCAAATATTTGACAAAAATATAATGTACACCAAGTCATCAGCTTGTGACAGAAAAATGTCCCCACAAGGACGAATATGAACCATTGTTGTAATGCAGACAATTTCTCCACAAGTACAAACTAGAAGATGCTTTTGTAGAAAAGCACACGTTTCCCCCAATGCATAGTCCTATAGGCAAGAAGTCAATAGGAGACAGGAGCAAAAGTAAAAGAAACACTGATGGTTGGCTGCAATAGTGTTCATCTACTTGGCATGTCCAATCACCACACTAACTTTCAACATTTTGGGTCAAGTGGTTCTCAAGTTATTGATTGAAAAGAGTTTTTTATGTTCAGCGCCCTGTGACCTTGACCTTTGATGGAGGCACCCCAAAAACAATAGGGGTCATCTACTCTGTAAGTCCTATCACCCTATGAAATTTGAGGTTCTAGGTCAAATGGTTCTCAAAAGTTACCGGAAATGGATTTCCATATTCTGTCTGCTGCGACCTTTACCTTTAATAGAGTGACCCTAAAAACAATAGGGGTCATCTAATCTGTAGGTCCTATCACCCTATGAAGTTTCAACATTCTGGGTCAAGTAGTTTTCCAGTTACTGACCGGAAATGGATTTCCATGTTCTGTTTACTGCGACCTTGACCTTTAATAGAGTGACCCCAAAATAAATAGGGGTCATCTACTCTGCATGTCCAATCATCCTATGAAGTTTCAACATTCTGGGTAAATTGGTTCTCGAGTTACTGACTGGAAAAGGTTTTCCTTGTTCAGGCCCCTGTGACCTTGACCTTTATCAGAGTGACCCCAAAATAAATAGGGATCATCTACTCTGAATGACCAATCGTCCTATGAAGTTTCAACATTCTGAGTCAAGTGGTTCTCAAGTTACTGATCGGAAATGGTTTTCCATGTTCAGGCCCGTGACCTTTAATAGAGTGACCCCAAAATCAATAGGGGTCATTTACTCTGCATGATCAATCGTCCTATGAAGTTTCAACATTCTGGGTAAAGTGGTTCTCAAGTTATTGATCGGAAATGGTTTTCCATGTTCAGGCACGACCTTTGATAGGGTGACCCCCAAAACAATAGGGGTCGTCTACTCCATAAGCCCTGCAACCCTATGAAGTTTGAAGGTTCTAGATCAAATGGTTCTCTAGATATTGATCGGAAATGAAGTGTGACGGACGGACAGGGCAAAAACAAGTTCTTGGTATCTGCTTGTAAAACGCAACTGAAAACTTGCACATTCAATACAAAATATGTTCTCTATGAAAGTGACAACTTCCTCACATGAAAATAATCCATGGGCAAGTTGCCTGTATTACAGTAGATTAAGTTGTAAACTAGCAACTGAATTTGAGAACAACTTCCCCACCACTGAACAGATAAGCTATACTATTCTGACATCAAAAGAATAAATAACAACAAAACCAATGTGTTTCTAGCCATATTTAATTTTTTATCAACCATTTATCAATCATTGAATATAGATGCTGACAGCTAGGATGACTTGACCAACACTGATCTAAATTACAAAATGTTTAATCACAATGTACATACACAATGATGTTATGAAAACGGAGATAATCTACTTGAAATGTCATAATATTTAAATTTCAGACAAGCTCGAATGTGTTTGGTCAATTTTCCAAAATCATACAGCATGTCCTGTCCAAGTTCTATTTTCCTTCTACTGAACACAGCATGTCAATTCAAAATACTTGACTTTGCAGGTATATTCACTGCCATTTGTTTAACAATAACAAATATTTATATAATCAATTATAATACAGAAAAACAAATACATATATAAAACTATATCCTAGAGCTTTCATATTTAATGGACCAATACAGGACAAATTCACCCCTATCAAACTGTATAGGTAGACAAGCTCCCTATCTAACTATGTCAAGACCTATCTGTTTTTTTTATGTACTTTCAATAACCATCATGCATTTCAAGTTTTGATTCTATTGGTTTGAGAACAGGAAAGTTTGTTTTTGTTGGGTTTTTAATTATAGGTCTTGTGAATTTTCTAGTTTTATGGTGGATGAAGAGTGCAGGCATGGGTGTGTAGCTGAGTAGAACCGCAGGCCTTACATTATGCCAGTTGGATAGCTTTCTCACATTAGAGGATTCTACACCCCAAGAGAGGTTTCAAACACGCAGCTGTGTGGGGCAAGTTATTTAAAGTACAAGACCTTAACAACTTAGTCATGGAGGGCACAGAGAATATGACAGACTACGAGGAAAGAGAGTTGGAGGAATTTGTCCATCTATACACTTGAGAAAAGGGAATTTGTCCCAGATTCTGTGCCACTGAAGCAAGATATTACATACAAAGAAATTATGACAAATTACAATCCAAACTTTCAGTCTTTAATAAATGGTTGACATCCAAGCAAAATATTAAATAATAAAGAACTTGTGATGCATTACAATGTTATCTTGCAGTCTTTAAATGGAAAACATGATTTCTTGGTCAAATATAATCACTATTCTTCCTTCAACTGAAAAACTTTTACCACCTTTTTCATTATAGAATTGACATTTCACAGTTATTAGAATACACAACCATTCCTAAAATCAAAAATATAGAAGTTACATCAAGTAATTTTTACACAAGTTTTTCGTTGGTTTTCTGACAGTGAAACAGTACGATCTTATTTTAAGAATACACCTAAATTTGATAAAGGCATACACTTCAAATGCACTAGCATTAAGAGAAAGAGACATACAGGTAGCTGCCTATAATATCTATGTCAAGACTCCTTCTCATAATATCTAACCTGAAAACATACTGTCTTAACACAGAGGCAAGTAATCCAAATATACATAAATATTTTGTTTAAAGTACAAAAAAGTTACTAAACAAGCAAAGCCTTTTTTGTAACTCACTGATCAATACCATCGTACTTTATATAAAAAATATCAAATTACAGCTCCTAAAATATACATATCATACCCTCTATACATTGTGCGCAGTAAAAAGTGTTAACAGAAAGACAATATAACTTTACGGATTTCACATAGGGGTCTGCCTTTGATAAAGAATATAATAAAAATGATACAGTAAAACCTTTTTATTAACCACAACTCTAAAGTCCACATATCTCCTGACAAAGGCAACAATTCAGTTTCTGACTGGACCAGTTTCTTAGTAATTTAACCTTTAAAAATCAACAAACTCTCTTTCTGTCTTAACAGCTACATGTATGTTTAAGCATGTTAAGTGAAGAGGTTTAACTGCAATACTTATCACTTTTACAATCTGAGGCCATTTCAATTTTGCTGCATGAAGTTTTGAATTCTAGTCAATTTTTCTACAAAAATTTATCCATTTAGCCAAATTTGTTGTTATAAAAAATGAACGGTATCTATACAGAGTTAGCTCGCTGAACAATGTATGTGTTGCTGACAGCAACATAGAGTACACATATAAAATTAGGTCAAGGAAAAATTGCAAACAAGTATAAAATAGCATTGTAAAATCTAGAATCAATTACACAATATTTCAGAAGTATATATATACCATTTGTGGAGACAGAAACATGCTAAAAACAGCTACCAAAACTATGTCTATGAATATGTACTCATGGTCTGTACAGTCTGAAGTACAAATAATTTAAGGCTTAAATTTAAGTAAAAATACTTTATTTAAGGAGGTAGGTTACCTTGTTACAAGGGTAAATTCAAATTAGTTGAACCGCAGCATCTTTTTGTATTTCGTGTAATATGAAGTTTTAACTGCTAAAATCTCAGTTTCGTTTGTCCCTGTCCCTTCAAGTTCAATTTTTATCCAGGTTTGAAGAACATGACCATCCAAAGGTATTTCATATTGAAAGAAGAAGGAAAATACGGATATTTAACACTTTTCGGTGTATTTTAGTTTCATTGATATCCGTAGAAGTCAACATAATCTATAATTTTACTAGTATGCACGTTAGCTTTCTAAGATAAGCTTAAAATGTATATGTCGCGGGGCTCGTGTTTCCATGGTAACGCATTTTCTCTCAGTTTTAAACAACTATGTATAAAAATAGGGGTTTTCGACGGCTTCAGTGCCATTCTGTTAATGACCAACATTGAATATTTGGGTAATATTATTAGCAAAATACCAAGCACTATACATGGTACACTATTTTTCTTAAAGTTTAAAGTAACCATGGCAACAGAGATGTTTAAAATGGCTTATATCTTGCTTTTTGTCGTAATTTCTTATAAAATGATATTGAATAAGATTATCTTTCTAGTTGATGTAGCTTTAAAACATATTATTTCTAACGTAAGTTATATTTTCGTGTAATCTGCATTTATTCAAACAAATTTCTAAGCTTAGAATACTTACAGCAGTACCCCTCGTCTGGCATTTTTCATGGAAAAATCGTTCAGCATGCTACTATTATTCTCATGGATATTGTTGAAATGAAAATAAAAAGCCGAAGCTGTGTTTCTTAAATAGACAAGTGTCAACGCTTTTGAATTTTACATTTAGATACATAGGTCACGGGCTTCGTTTCCATGGTAACATCAATTCAATTCAAGAAACCACAATTTTCTACTGAAATTTGAACAATTTTAGATCTTAGTTTTAGTATATAAGTAACAAATTATCAACGGAACCTGTAAAATAGGTATTACAAATCAAACTGCTAGATTTTTTATTTGAAAATGGCCGTTACAAGTAACCTCTCACCCAACTATATTCCAAATAATATTGGTTACCATCATCCATTTTCTTACATTCCGCATAACATTTCAATATAACTACATAAAAGAAGCAAAATATTGATTATTATTCAGAGCAAAAGACTCATAAAAAATATTTCAGCAAATAATGGTTACTTGAAAATAGTTTGAATAAAGAAAATGCACAGAATTACGTACTTTCAAGATAAAAGCTGTTAATTTTGCGCGGTAACTGACACGTAACGTCATGACGTCAATGACGTCATTTTAAGGCAACATTGTTTTGAAGCGTTTCTGCGGCAATTTATTCATTATTTCTGCATTATTTAACCATAAAGCGTCAGATCGAAGACAGGTCTATGATTTGTTTTCAGAAGAATGGATATACAAAGACATTTAGTTTGTCGTAAACGTCGTCGTAAATCGTCACGCTAGCTTCCGGTTGGACATGCGCACATACAAATATAAAGGTAACCTACCTCCTTAAAGGTTTGGTTTTGTCTTTTTAGGTTTAACACTTTTTTTTCAAGAGTGTTTCAGTTATGTGACGGAGAGCAGTTTACCTAACCAGTGTTCCTGGATTCTGAACCAGTACAAACCTGTTCTCCTCAAGTAACTGACGACTTGCCCATGTGAATCAAAGGTGGAGGACGAATTACTACCGACACAGTGTCTTTTATCAAATTGTAATGGCCTTGCCCAATGATCAAACTCATGACCCCGTGATCTGACCGTAGATCTGGTGTTTCTTTTTGTTTTTAAGGACTTCTTTGCATTTTTCAAGGATTTCAGTAAATGATGCCAAATAAGTCTGCTCAATACTTAATGAATATGCCTTTGTTTGCCATATTCCTTGTTTTTCAAAATCAAAAACCTAAACAGACATTCAGACAATAAAATCTCTAAAATATAGCAGAATGTAATCCCATGTAAAATTTGAACAAACCAATGTCACTCATTTCACTTATTTTTAAACCTTAAAACTTATTCCTAAAACAAATACATTCATGTTCTTTGTACAGCGTTTAGGCTCATGACATATCTAAAGGACCATTCCCTCAAAAAATGGACAAAATTTACTTTACACAAGATATTTCATTAAAGACTGCACAAACCCTGGTACATGTTCTTACTGCAATACAAAGTCCTTCCAAAAACATCTCACACACTGACATATTATACATATAAATGCATATTGTCACATGGTAATACATGAACATTTTGTTGGTCAAATGAAAAAATGAAACAAAATTCCTAGTAAACTAAAGCACCTTCACTTTAAATATTGTTGTACAGTACACAGCACTTCTACTACAAGATTTGAAATATATCAACAGCAGATTCAAACACTATAATATACTGTAATGTAGTTCAGTGCATGGGGTTACAATTCATATAAATGTGCATCAGCTGTACACGTGCACCAAATGTACACTCTATCCTGTTTCCACATTCACAACATTGAAATTTATTGCACCAAGATAACAAGATATCTCTGAAGAAAATTGTAAAATTTCTTTCATGAAAAAGTCTGTAAATTACTTTAATATAAAGCAACTGTCAGAATGCCGCATTTTGCATTTGAATCAAAGTTTAATTCTGTTCAGATATCAAATAAGAATATATGCCCAATTTCAAGCTAAAAGTAATTTTCAGACCTTGGATTTTGATCAAGGCACATTAAAAATCTGCACAAGAAGAATCTTGTTTTCTTCCTGCAACAGATTTTTGTACACTTTTCCCAACAGAGGTATCTCGAACTTGTCGGCCTAAACTCCAATTTAATGTACAGTCTTCAACTTTCATCACAATGTTCCCAGATCACATGTCACAGAAGAATAATTTAATAGTATTATTACATATGGCCATAGTAGTTTTTACAGTCACAATGTGAACCCAGTCCATAATGTAATCCATCTACTGTCAGGTTCTCTCCATTTTTGAGACAAACACCAATCCACATTCCACATACCGTATAAAAATGTTTCCTTTTTATGTGGATTTGCTTTTCACCAACCTCTTCCAAAAGACTGATACAGTCAACTATGTGGACCCCTCTTAACTCCTAGCGAGATCCTTCAAACCAGTGCAAACCCAACGGCACATTTTCAACAGCCTGTCTAAAACTGTGATTACAACCCATTTCACATTGTGCCATTTTTGTTTGGTTAACGTGTCCCCAATTATGTTTCAGTATTGGCCCCTCTAGTCTTGCATATCCTCCTGTATCTCGTGAGGACCTATGATACCTGGAACAGACATTTGAATCTTCTTCTTCTCCTCCTGGGCTTGTTTGATTGTAAGTTCTCGCTCCTCCAGGAATAAATCACTGTTGTCCTCACCCGCAAACTCCTGAAATTATAAAATTATTAGCTAGTTACTACATCACTTCTTATACCAGTTAGGCATAAGATATAATATAGGGCTGGGATGATTTCAAAATTTTGAAACCGGTTAATCATTTGTTTGAAATCGAATCGGACCGGTTAATCGGCGGGCATATTGAAAATGCTGTTTTCTTTCCTGACGACGATATCAAGGTACTTTCAGTAGCTGACTTCATTTGAAACTTACTGGCCTTATTGTTCGCAAGCAGTGTGACAATAAGTCATATTTTGGTGTTCTTTATTCTAAATATAACACAACATACAAATCCGAGACTACTGATTATGTTCAGCTGATGTGTTTTAGCAGAAATATACTGCGGGTCTATGTGCTGGTCAAAGAAACACATGAAGATAAAGTGCGACTCATGATGTTTATTGTTTGAGAGCGATTTTTCCGGTTTTGTAAAACTGAAACCGGTTTCACCCAGTAATCGAATCGCATCCAATTAATCGTCCCAGTCCTAATATAATATGGCAGCTTCTCTTTAGCTACAATCATTTTAGTAAGTATTTCATTATTTAGTAAATTTTGCAGCTAACCAAAAAACTCTCTAACTTGAGCTGCTTTTGAGAAAAACGCATGTCTCCCACAACTGCCTAATCATCTGAATAGTAAGTCTGTCTTTATATACTGTTTACTCACAGAAAATTTTCCTTTGACAGTTTTGGAGTAAGCGGCCAATCAGTAAATTTTGGAGTAAGTGGCCTATCAGTAATTCAAGGGCCATAATTCCGAAGTGCCTGGGCCGATTTCGCTTGTTATCGAACTTGGCCGAGGACTTACTGGCAAACACATTTTGTTCAAGTTTGGTGAAGATTGGATGAGAAATGTTTGACTTGAGTGCCTACAAGATTTGTGGCAGACAGATGGACACACACAGACAGGAGTAAATCAATATGTTCCCCACCACATATGGTGTGGGAGACATAGTTATATCTGGTGCCATTTAGTTATATCTGGTGCCATTTTAGCTTTTCAAGTTTTTAAATATGGAAATATGAATATTCGCAACTCTTAATAACATACAGAGACAGACCAGAACAAGCATTTATGAACAGCAAATACTATCTGGAAGAGTACTTACCCTAATTTGTACCAGGAAATCTCTAAGATGCTCTTTAAATGCTGAGATGTCTTGATTGAAACTGAACAACCCTTCAATGAATATCTTTATCTGTGGTCTGAAAAACATTAACAATCTTGGTACATACTGCATGCTTTGAAAAAAGACATACAACTACAAATTTGTGCAAATATAAATATTTTCTTTTTAAGTAATACGAATTAACAAGGCTGATTATCCCACAATTACCATCCCAGGTCTTATTTTCTCACCTATAAGTTCTAATCAATCAAAAACATGATTGTCATTTTTGACATTTTAATTCACAGAATGAAGACAACAGCACTCTTAAGGCATTTTGTTTGTCAACATTTAAACAGCAAAATCTACTGTATGAAACAGCATATCCATTCAAGTCTCCCCGAATATATACAAGTGGGCTGTTTTAAAAAAAATGGCTAGTTTTAGTTTTTCTTAAACTGCTATCACATTATGCATTATTAGATGCTGATTAGTTTGTCTAAAAATGCAAACTGGTGTCATAGAGCTGTATGTAAAGTTTGGTCAAGATTGCTTAACAGAAAAAAAAGTTATGTCTGAAAAACATGCCAAAAATGTCAGGAGTGCAACAAAAAAGTGTGACACTTTAAGAAAAGCTTAAAATTCAAAATATTATTTTAATGTCAAAATGTATATGAGAGAGTAAAACATGTATTTTTTATTCAAGTTGAATGTCTTGACTAAAAGATAACATAAAACTATGGATAATATAAGAATGTTTTAGACAAAATACAAGGCTGAAAAGGAATGAGGGCGGTTTTGTTATTTTCCATAAAAAATCAGTATAAATCTATGTAAATGACTACAAATTTTTGGTACTAATAGTATTTCATAACCTACACTTACTATTATAGAGTAACAGGTATAATTGACTTTAAAAAGTAATAATTTAATCATAATATCTCCCAAAACTATTTTTAACACGGTATATCGCAGTGGACCCAAATTTGGTCAGGAGTGAAACATTTGCGCTTAATGAGCCACCGTGTTTGAAAATAAAACATACATGTATCCAAATGCAGTTTTCCAAGTAGTGTGTGTAGTGTGGCAATCATAAAAGACAGTCATGAGTGAAGTTTGTGTTTTTGTATGGAGTACGTGGCTCGTATGTAAATGTCAGGAGTGAAACATTATTTTCAATTTTGGTGCTATTCTTAAAACTAGCATATTAAAAAGCAACACTGTTCAGCTGGGCATTTGTTAAAATTCTGGGTGATGAATGGAGGATATCACTGCAAACTAGTTCATGTAAGGTAAGTGTTTTACTGCTCTATAAACTGAAATTGATACATTAATAGTTTAGCAGTAGAAAATATGTCTTATAAATATCTATGTCCACAAAGTAAAACATTTTTATGTATTACTTTTAAGTTTTTCCTGTTTATGTTTTATCAAATGTATTTACCTATTGCTGAAAATAACAAATTACAGCATATATCTTTTCTTTTTAGCATGCTTTTTTGCATGAGTAAAAATGTTTCACTCCTGACATTAAAATGGTAAAATTGCATACATTCATTTTATAGAGTAAATATGAAGCAGCCAGATGAGAAAACTTATTGTTAGCCTTCCAGCCATAAGAAAAATCACAAAGAACATAAAGACTGAAACCAATAGAATAACATCCACAGAAAGAGTTTGAAAACTTACAAAAGCTGAAAAAGGATGGAAAACTACTTGAAAAGGCGAAACTGAAAAAAACAGAAACAAGTCAAAAGAGCTGGTCAGAAAAGAAAGAAAATCAAACAAAGTTGTAGATGAAAGAATGAAATCTAAACAGACAGAATGGATAAAAGAAAAGTAGAAAACAAGCAGTATCATTGTTGAAGGTAATACTAAAAACACTAAGGCTATCACTGAAGCTGATGAATGTACCCTACTCCCCTGCACACAATGACTCAGTACATTGCAATTTGATGCAAAAAAGATTGCATAATTATGTGGAGTGTATGTTTAGTAACAAAAAACAAAGTGCCATAACTCTGCGGAATATTTATCAAACAGAACGTAACATGCACCGTTCACTGTACTAGAGTTTTTACTGATCACTTGTGTGAAGTTCCATTAAATTTGTATGCAGGGGTTCGGGATATTAGGAGTGCACAAGATTGCATCTGCAGATTGTATGTATATAGTTTATTAACAAAATACAAAGTCCCATAACTGTGCAGTATTTTTTTCTGAAAGAACCTAACAAGCACCATGCACAACTAGGGTTACTACTGATCACTTGTCTTAAGTTTCATCAAATTGTGTGCATAGGTTCAGGAGATTAGGCACGCACAAGAATGCATATGCAGACTATGTATATAGTATAGTAACAAAAAAACAAAGTCCCATAACTCTGCATATTTTTTTTTCTGAAAGAACATAACCTGCACCATGTACAACTACAGTTGTTAAATTTCACTTTTGTGAAGTTTGTTTCATCAAATTGTGTCAAGGGGATGAGGAGAGTTGATTTGCACAAGATTGTGTATAGACAGACAAAATGAAACTAGTATACCCCCTTACAACTTGAGTTTTTTGGGGGGTAACAATTGGTGAGCACAAGGTTGTGTCTACAGACAGATGGACAGACAGGCAGATGAACAGACTGATAGTCAGACAAACTGAAACCAGTTAACCCACCTTACAACTTTGATGTTCAGGGGGTTTAATTACCATAGTAGAAACTGACACTTCAAATAATATAAAATAATCAAGTTTATATGTTAAGGTAATAAAATATGACTTATGTAATATTTAGCTCGAATTTCAAAATATAACCTTGCAGTTCACATAATTTTGCAGGTTGAAAAGGTTGATGAACCGGAAATACAGTTGAGGTTCCTCCAGAAGACACTGCGGCCTTCTGGGAGTTCAAACATAGTCAAACAATGGTGTGTCCTGGCAGTCACTAAATGATACTTAACAAACTCTAACTCAGCCTGAACTGTTGCCTTGCAGTGGAATCAAAATGGAGTTCAACATACCAGAGCTTGAATGTGCAGGATGTACTATTCATTCTTAGTGTTTAAACGTGTCTGGAGTGAAACATTTTGACATTTTTATGTTTTTAGAAGTTATCATGGTTATATTCTATTAATAGCACATTGTTACTTTGACATGAAACAAAGCAGCACTGTGAGGAGCTGTTCTTATAAAACTGTTAGTAAGTTAACTCAAAGTTGAAAATCTATTGTTGTTTCTTGAATCAAATTCATCATTGTTGTTCTAAAACTGTAAAAATATCAAAGTTTCAGAATCAAAACTGTTAAAAAGTCGCTTCTTTTCTGCATTGCAATAATAAATTAAGGTGTTATTACACTTGCATTCTGTTTAGATCACAAGATTAAGTTCAAATCTAAGTTATGGTAATAATGTGTATTATGTCAGGAGTGAAACATTTATTGGTCAAACTGTTTATCAGTTCTGTAAGATGAAATACTAACAGGGTTTTTTTTTACGACTGGGGGAAGAGGCCCCAGCCTGTCATTGGGGGAAGAAAATAGCGCGCAACGAGCAGTTTTGGGGGATTTTTTCACTCAGGGGGGAATTTACAATTATGCATAATAAACACTTTAAACTATGTTTTTATTACATATTCTTGCAACTTTTAGCAACTATACACACTGTCACTTAGCAATAGATGGACTTGCACTAATGTTCACTTATCATTGTAACAAGGTGGGTGGGGAGAGTTGAAATGCTCAAATCATTCAATATTTAAAGGTCACATGCTTTTATTCACAAAAAATGCTTTAAAATAAGAGTTGCTTTTGCAAGAGTCATCATATTATTATTAAATGCATACTTTTGTTGGCTTTTTATTTCAATTGTACTAGAAAATCTTGTAAGAAAGGATAAAAAAAGTCCGAAAATCACGATCGCGAAAACGTGTGACAAATATGAAAAAACGAAAGCAAACATTAAAAATTCTTGATAAAATACTCGTTTTAAATTTCATCTTTTCACCAGAACTATTCCATACTTATAATATCTGATTACTTAAAACATTTATATTTTATTTTGCTCTATCAAAATACGTCGGCAAAGATAATAAATTTGCGTAACGGCCGACCGGCTTATTTAATCGAATCAAGCACATAAAATAATTACTTTAAATTAACAACACATATTACACAATACAGCATAAGCTGTTACCGCTAATTAACAAGAGGTACAAACACGATAATCTGACTCTGCATTGTTAATCAATCATCTATATTACATACTGATGATAACCACGTGTCAGTCGGCGCGTGGCGTGATTGACATCTGTCAGTAGCTAATTAACATACGACGCTCCGCCTACTGTCATACTTACGCTGGTGTCGACAAACAGTATGAAGTTCACTGGGATTTTGATTGACAAGGGGCAGAGCTTTCGAACTCGTTACGCATCAAAGAGTATTACCGCGAGACAAGCAGACGCCCACGGCATATTATGTGCGGGTCAGATACGAGTTTTTATCGATTTTCGCTGGTCAAAACCGGAACCTCGGGTCCACTGAACGCTCTTCTAACATTTTTCTACTATCTCTAAAGGTTTTCACACCCATTGAAAATTGTGAAAGACCGTCTGCAATTGTGAACGGGTCCGATATTCGGTCGGGAAAATCGCTGGGAGTAATCTCCACTGCTTTGTTTACGATTTTGGAGGGGGGAATTTCGGACGTAGGGGAATTTCGACTGCGGTAGGGGAAATCCTTGGCTGTGGGGGAAATCCTCGGCTGGGGGACGAGGCCGATATTCGGCCTCTGCTATAGAATAAAAAAAAACCCCTGACTAAGTCATGTTTATGTAATACCTTGTGGTATTTATTTGATATTCTTTAAAATATAAGGCAAAGTTGCCTTTTTGTATTAAGGGTACACAGTTAATTTAAAAAACAAACTTTCTTCATTATAATAGCCATAAAATTGGGCTAAATAACGAAAAAAACAATTAATTTAATTTTTTGGAGGCATATAGCTAGCTCAGACATTTTTTTCATTTTCTTTAACACCTTAACTAAGAAAAGTTAGCATAAAAAGACACAAAGAATTATATTTTTTGTTTCTGCAGTGACTTTGAAGATGGTATGTTGTTTTCTCTTTTTTTGTTGGGTCAGTTGAATTAAAGATAAATAAAAAACTTAATATGTGTTGTATTGTTTGCACCCAACCATTTTTATAGACTGCAATGACGGCTTATTAAAATGAGGTAATAAGAATGCTACTTAGACCTGTTTTAATTTTTGATCATTTTTACATGTTTCCTGCCATTTTTTTTAAAACAGCCCAAGTGAGAAAATGTTCACGAATTCATTTAGATAAAGGTATAAAAATATCACTTACTCATTTAAATGCGGGAATGCTGCCTTGAGAAGGTTCAACAGGAATCCCTGTATGTATACATTGTTGTCAGCTGCTGTTGATGTATTACCACCCAATGATACAGTGATCTTCCCTCGTTCCACGAGACTGAACATGTACGACAAAATTGTAGCTTGCATTGTCAAACCTGAAATTGATAGGTGAATCACTGTAATAAAATTAGCAAGTTACACTCTTATATGTAAAAAAAACCCAACTGCTTATATTGTCAGAAAATCAGATTATGATTGTGAAACATATTTTTTTCGTATCTATCACAGAAATACTTTTTTTTCACAGCTGGTGACATTTATGAAATATATTTGGCCAAGTTTATTCACTTTTAAATGTCTTGAGGAAATGACTATCAAAAGTTGTGGTTTTTGCTACTATAACTTCATGAACGATGTAATTAAAACCATCACTTTTTACCAGACAAAACTCACCAGCTGTGTGTGAACTGTCAGTGACTACAGAGAATATATGTTGAAGTATATCGGTGAAGAATGTCTGGTAGAAGCTCTGTGCAGCGTTCTCCTCTCCAGCTACATTCTGCAGCAACACGTAAAGAATGTCAAGTCCAGTGTCCGCTACATTCCTCATAGTGTGCTTGAATGCCCAGATAATTGAATCCAACACTAATTTGAACTGTGCTGCCGGTATATTCAAGAATGCTGCAAAAAGAAAATGCACCAGTCTGAAAAATTAGCAATCCTTGCTGAAGGTCTAAAAGTATCAAATACATGCAATACATGTTTCAAGAGTATCCGTTTTACTATTTAAATGATTACAGATTAAGCTCTCGTTGTATTCAATTTCATTCACGTGAACATAATCAAGAGGAGAGATTTCATTGCAAACGGCTAATTATATGCAAACTGTTACAGATCCAGTGTGATTATAACTGTATGTTTACCTTGGAAGCAATGTGTGTTGACAGACTGTAAGAGAAGGAAGAAGTTGGTTCTATGTTCTGGGAACTCCTCAAAATCTTTGTTGATCATTTCAAGCGTACACTCAAATACTGCATCAAATATCTGTGGAATGTCTTTTGTAATATGATTCTGAAAGGAAAACATTTCAAGTTTATGAATCGCTATCAGTAAATATCTAACAATCAAGGGAAATCACTCAGTAGAAGCAACAGTCTTATTAATCAATACAGACTTATGCATCTTGTGAAAGTTATCTGACACAGGAAATATTTCTAAGACATTTTTATAAATTTAGCACTTGTCCATAATTATTCAAAACTTAGAAATATTCAAAAATATACTACATCTGAAGCATAGTTAGAAGCTAATGGTAGTCTTACCATGTTACTTTGGACACTACTCCAAATATGGCTACTTTTGTCAGCTGGTTATTTGATTAGAAACCAGGTCAATATAATGTATGTAAAGTTGTTTTTTTCCCATTTATGACATATAATTAAAACAATGGACTTCGTTAAAAGTCCAAAGTGTAGTTGAGCAAGTATATTCTATTACTCACTTCTAATCTGTTGACTATAGTCGCCATGGTACTAAGGACTTCTGGTTCTCGGGCTGCCGGAACGTTCCTCTGGTAATCCAATAACACAGCGTCTAACAGTGGTGGTACAAAGTTTTCTGCTACCATGGATGGGTCACTAGATCGACTCACCCACCCAGATATCAGTTTCAATGTTTCTTTTTTCACTGTTCTCATACTGCGTATTAGCGGTTGTTTTGTAACACTTTCACCGTTTGTTGCTATAGCACTACTAATGTTTTCACTCATCACTTTATATACATTCAACATATCCAAATAAATACGTCCCAGCTGAAAATGTTAATATTTTTCCAATTAACATAAAAGCTCCAAGACACCTTTGAATGAAATGTGCTGCACAAACATTTGTACAATATGTGTATGTGACATAAGTGACAAACTGTTGTTCTTTTTACTTTATACAGTATTTATCAAGAATTTTGAAAACTGACTTTTAATATCAAGCAAGAAAGTAATTACCAGAAATAATACTAAAACGATCACTTGAGAATCTATGCATATAAAAATTCTTCATTTGGGTAAATATTTTACATGTAGGTATAAAAAACCAACTTCATTAAACTAACTGTTTACCTGCACAACATATGGGTGCCCAAGAGCTTTACAAGCTCTGACGTTTGTTTTGAGAATATTGCCTAGCTGTTTAACAGCATCACCGTCTTTCAAGACTTCAACGTTCTGTGTTGCCTGGTTAATGATGCCGTCCCAGACTTGGTTTGGCAATAACATGTAGCGTTCTATCAGGTGCTCCTGGGCTACCTGGTCTGTCTGTGCACTTATCATCATACCAACTGCCTCGTAGAATGTGTGTACCTGAAGAATTGAAGCACAAAGTTGCAAATATATCACATAAAACGCAACTTCATTCAAGTATAGGGTGAATATCTAGCATTTCACAAAGATCAAAAACTTATTATTGTTAGTTGTAAAAACTCATCTGATCCAAATTCCGAGCTTTTCTAACTGGAATCTGGTTCAACATGTTTCCTCAAGCCTTTTCAATTATCTTTAAGCTCAATTCATAACTCTTACTGTTCAAATCCAGACTTAGTTTTTTGTGTGTATCACAATGATTTTCAACATTAAATGGCAACTTCTCCACAAGAAACAGTAGAGGAGAACACTTGATCTTTTACTAACCTGTCCTTAACAAATCAAAAGGGTGTGGTATAAAGCTCTCCAAGTTCAGATGATCATGATATTTGTTTAATATTATCAAGTATGTATTCAAAATATTTACAACTTTATTTACCTGTTGTGGTTGCAAATCACAGATTATTGTGTTTATACCATTGAGTATTTCTTCAATAAATGGCATCACTTCCCCAACCTGTACTTGTACAAAATGTCGTCTACATTTCTGTGCTATCTTGATGAATGTGTCACATGCCATATCCTGCACACCGTCATGTGTTTCTACAATGCGAGAATCAATTTCAATACTGTAAAAACTGAAAGCCTTATTGACTTCATTCCAAAGAGTTAACTTGACTATATAATGTTGTATAAAGAAAATATTAATGGTTGACTTACTTGATTAAGTTCTTCCATGAATGTTATTTCAAACTTATATTTATTTTATTTCTTTCTTCATTGACATTTAGTTCAACATCACACAGATATAATTATAAGTCATATGGGGACTCTTCAGCTTCTCATATAGGAGGAAGACCCAAGGCGTCCCTCTGCACATTACATCGAAGGAGGGCACCTGGGTAGAGTCACCAACCTTCCAAAAGCCAGCTACATGGCTCCCACACATGAATTCAATGCCCCCCAGTGAGCCTCGAACCAACATCGGTCAGGGGCAAGTGATTTGAAGGCAGCAACTTTAACAGCTCGTCCACAGAGGCCCCTCAAACTGACATTCCTATTTCTTAAAGTCAAATTTTCATAAAACTGCTAAGACTCCATCAGCATACATGACAGCAATCCCTTTAATTTAGAGTAGATCAATGTAAACAAATCATGCATGAATTAGAACTGTTATAGATCACAACACCTATAATTTAAAATATAGTACAACATATTTACCATGCATGAATTCAAACAGTTTATTGACAACAGTTTTCAGAAATCTCCAGTGGGCCCTCAGGAATCTAGGGTATTGACCAACCACATACATGATGTTTGATGCTACAATAGCTTTGTTGTCCTTGCCACGTTTCTGCTCACACAGACCAAGCAGGTCTTTGATTACCGTAACCAGGAATCTTTTCTCATCATCCTCATGCATAGCACCACTGATAGATCCTATAGCCCAACATAACTGAAACACACCGCCAGAAATCAACATTTTTTATTCTAACAAAGTAAAACTTAGTTGTGAGTGTTCCCCACTATAAAACCAAAAAATAAGCTAAGAAGTCTCTGCCTACAATATAACTGGTGTCTTTTCTTTTTATTTCCTGTTTGTTCCCAAAAGAAAACTATTCCATAAATCATCTTTATCTGAAAACACAAGGCATTCAAAGAAATGCAAAAGTAACAGCTATCCAAAATTTGTAGTAGAAGAGTTAGACCATGTTGCTTATGCTGCAAACTATCTTGTATTTTCGTAAGAAAGAACCTGTTCTACCACTTATATTTAAGAAACAAATACTAACTGTATTGAGATTTTTCCATGACCACTCAGTTCCGTTGACTTGATTGTGTAGTTTCTCTGTCATGATTGCCTCTGTATCCGCATAATCCAAATGTGTTAAATATACTGAAATGAAATACACACCATTGAAAAGGCTGTCGTATATTTTCATACAGTGGACAAAAAATACTCTGAGATCTTTCTCGTAAGTTCCAGCTTAATAATCAGGTTTTACTGGTAAAAAAAAATGTTTACCAATCACTGTCCATTCTGAAACACTGTGTTCAAAACTAAATCATGTGAAACAATCCTCTGAACAGTAAGTCACAGTTTCAAACTTGATGAATTGTGCTTGCATCTCCTAAACTTTGTGACGCATTAAGCAAATAAGTCTTGAAACAAGCGCATGTAAAAGGCACTAGATAAGCATTTGACATTTCTTAAAGGGACAATTTTTCCTGCAAAAGGGAAGCTAGCCTAGGGCATTAGACAAAATTTTAGTAAAATGGAAACAAATATAGAACCTTACCAAGAGTTTCTCTCATGTTTTTGTACAGATTAATGGAGTCTGTGTCCTTCATAAATTCTCTCACAACTTCACCCTGGTCATTCTCTACAACGAGAACTTCCTCTGGCTTTGCCATTCTAGAGATCATCACTCTTCGAACCTGAATAACAAATACAATTTTTATAATCAATCAAAATCATTTAACTTCTCTACAAACAATACTTCAGCTGCTGAAGGTCATTCACTCAATGTCTTGAGATTATTTGGTAATTTCTATGACTCAAACAGAATGTTTCCAAAGTTAATATGTGACTGCTCTTACATTATTATCTAAAAGTTAAAATCTTAATTGTGCTGCAGAGTACTTTACAAATAAATTGTTTTTTTTTTTAAAGAAGTACATATTTATAACAAGAATAAAATTATCACACGATTGCAACATCTTAAAGAACTACCAAATTTTCTGAGAATAATGCATGTCATATCTTGTTAATATCCGCATTAATCTGTATCAATAGTTTAAGGAAAAAATTCATTTTCCAAAAATAAGCTTACCCTTGAAAGAACTGGATTGTAGAGCTGTCGTCTGATGGGCATCTCATTATGGGTTTTACCAAGCAGAAGTGGAGATGATGATGCAGAGAAAGGACTCTCTCTGTACAGATCTGCTGCTAATGAATTCCAGTATTCTAAACAGATCTTGAAGACCTCAACTTCTTCTACCATTGATATGGAGATCAGATAAGTAAGGGCCTGAAATAAAAGCAGAATAAACTTTGATGTAAAAGAAATCTGAAATGTAGATCTAATTCCTATTCAGTCAGTAAATTTTCAATGAATGCGGATTATGCCCCTTTGAATAATAAATGGTACTGCCCAAACTGAATGATAGACCAATCCATTTTCTACAAGGAAGCAAGAAATGTCTAAGCCGATGTGTTCAACTTTTAATTTCTAACTTGTACATGGGCTATAACTTCCATCACAGTCAAGCAAGACTTACACAGGACTATTACTGCATTACAAATAAATATTTTCATTATGGCAATGTAACTTGGTTACCTATATCATATTTAAAATTCTATCATATTGAGACATTTAACCAAAGTCTAAGAATTCACAAATGTATTGTGATAAATTTCAAGAGCATTTTTTTCATGATTTCAAGTGTTTCTCATGCCTAAAAGGGATGTTGTTTCCAAGAAATCTTAGCTAGTAAATGAGCCGTGCCATGAGAAAATCAACATAGTGGGTTTGCGACCAGCATGGATCCAGACCAGCCTGCGCATCCGCGCAGTCTGGTCAGGCTCCATGCTGTTCGCTTTTAAAGCCTATTGAAATTAAAGAAACTGTTAGCGAACAGCATGGATCCTGACCAGACTGCGCGGATGCGCAGGCTGGTCTGGATCCATGCTGGTCGCACACCCACTATGTTGGTTTTCTCATGGCACGGCTCAAATGTATTTTTTTTCCACAAATTTTCCAACACATACTTACAGCCATTAAATGTTCATTCAGGTCGGGTTTTTTCTCTATTAGAGGGGCGTGTTCCTTCATGAAGGTACACAGAAACAGACTAAGGTTCTGTATAAACATTTGTTCATCATCTGTTCCACGCTGATATGCATCACGAATATTTGTTGTTACTGGTAACATCTGGCAAAAAAAAATCTTCGTCTAATTTTATGATGCAAATTGCACATCTGCAGAAAACATGGTATCTGACAAAATGAAATGACACTTTATCAGTAACACCCTGTTCCTACTAAAGTACAACCATTCCACTTGTCAAGGTGTCTTTTGATAAAATTTTCCTTGCTCTGCCAAGATGCTATAACCACCCCCTCCAAAAAAGAAATTAATTCAGTACACTCAGTAGGGCCTTCATTTAATGTAATACGCAGGCTGAAGTTTGACCCCACTTTCCTTCACCAAACAATGTATTTATTTCCTTTCCCCCCCACTACTTTTGCAAAGAATCCCAACATAAAAGGTAACAAGTTTTCGATTTCATATTCTTCAAGGACTATATCTGATAGATAAAGTAACCCGAAACAATTACAAATATATTAATTATCATTTATCAATGTTTTATCTTGACTATCTTTTGACCTTTATAAATTGTTACAGAAACAATTCCCACCATCTTAAAAATGCCCTAAAATTCAGCTATCTTTTGAAATTACTAAAATTGTTAAAGAGCCCATCCCAACTGTTCTAAAAATGCCATAAAATTCCTGTCACAGGGCTCTAGCTCCAAAGTGAACCAAAGTTACCAAGTAAAGTGAAGGCTTTTCTCAGAAGCGTTTTCACCTAACTCTATAGGCATGTCAACTCAATATCTGAACACAATTAACAGTACTCTCCAATTGTTGTATTTATTCAATTATCTATTAGTCAATTTAAGATAGTATCAGAGTGAAGGACTATGTGACACTGTACGCATAAACATCAAGTAACAGTTCATCATTTTGATTGTTGTCTCAAGAACAAGTAAGTAGTGGCACCTCAGTCAATCTAGATAAATTGAAGACGCTTCAAATTCAGAAAACTCACCTGTTTTAACTGTGTTAATGTAAAACTGAAGAGCTGAATGAATTGTTCATCATACTGGGACACTTGAACACTTGCTGAAACAAAGCAAAAACTTTCCACATCTAACATCAGTCCAGTTCTAACCAGTTACAACTGGATGATAACCATCAACAAATAACAATGCACCAAGTTTGCAAAGTCTGGTATATCTTATGGCATGACATAATGCCCTACATTACAGACAAAATCTATTATAAGTGAAATAACTGGTATGAACAAGTTTAATACATTTAACAAGTAATATCATGGCTTACTAGTACCGGCTTTCTATTGTATACTTAAATACTTTCAAGTTTGTTACCCATTATTTGCCAAATGAAGCTTCCTTTTACAATATTGTACATGTCAAGATCTTTAAATTCTTATTTACTGATCTTTTTCTATCTAAGTATCATTACATACTGTAAGTTAACAATGGTGAACCATTCTATACATACCAATTTCCGTGAGACATTTCAAGGTGACATTTCTAAACATCGGTACATTCAAGAACTGTAAAGAAAAAAACATTACACAACATTGGGATTTATGCAAGAAAAGGACAAATTTAAACATGATCTTTTACATATGTTAACACATCTAAACTGCTGAACATATACAACTAATGAAGCAAATAGTATATAGTGCAAAATAATTTGGACATTCTCCTGAATGGTATTGTTTAGCACTTCAGGATGATGTACACTTAATTTCATTTCAATTAGATGGAAAATGTGTGAGGAGTAGAGTACACAGATACAATTTTTAGTACAGCACAGTCCCCAAAAAGGCTGTAACTTCAGAAAAAAATAATCGGACATGAAAACTCAATATGTTCATGTCAGCTTCAAGTTGATAATGTACCGTATTTTGGTGTGTATAGTCCGCATCTAATTTTTGCTCTGGAAATGGTCGGAAAATTTAACTTCTAGCGTATTAGTCGCAGTTAAATTTCGGATTTTTTCCCCAGCAATATTTATATTTACCGGCAAAAAAGTTATGGCGGCGGCCATGTTGATGCCGCGTACTGAATTATTGTCAGAACCTGATTGGTGGAAATCGGACTGTGTTATTTTCGTTCCCAACCATTTCGTACCAACAGTAGTATCGGTAACAGACTACATCAAAGAAAAGCGGCTTTTTGACACTAATTGTCAGCAGACGGTTTGCGTTTACATTCTGTTATCATGCAAGTTTAAGTGTGAATTGTTTGCACAGCAATTATAACACCTTTCTTTGTCATGTAATTAACCGCGTTCGTTTGATTCTGAGTAAAAAGATTAACAAAATATCTCTTTTTGGATTTTTTCTTTTATTTAAAAATCAAAAGTAAAAAATAATCATTCAAGTTTTTTAATACGCTAAGAATTAGTATAAACAATGTTTGGAATTGAGGACGGATCTGTCCGGATTTTATCCAACCCGGAGTACATGTCAATGGCGTCCAGTAAAAAACGTAATTCAGATTGCAAAACATCTTTGAATTAAAGTCATTCGTAATTTTAATAGTCTGTATGGGTTATTTACGATATATTTTATTGAAAGTAACCGCTATTGGTTGAAAAACCGCCGATATTGATATTTTTTATCCATTTTGTTCGTTCGTAACAGATGCACGTAATTTTGCGAGAGCTACGGTCAGAAAATTGGCCCGAAAAAAAAAAACTGCTGGCAATGTTCTGTCGTATAGGTCGCAGGAACTTTTTCAGGCAGCAAAATGGGTAGAAAAAGTGCGACCTATACACACCAAAATACGGGTACACCAAGTTTCATTTCAGTCTGGCATGAACTGAAGGAGTGAGTACAAAAGAGTGACAGACCAACAGGCAGTTCAAACAATATATGCCTCCCTGTTTTTTGACATGAAGGTGGCATTAAAAAGGACACAAACCATTTAACAGACCAAGAGAGAAAACACCCAGCAAAATTTAATCTTTTAAGTTTATAGTACAGTAATCATAGCTGGCGAAAGAATTATTTAACACTGAACAGGAACACTTACTTTGTAGATGAGAGTTGTGATGAGTTTGGTTTCAAATATGTAGCCAAGTGGGATCCAGTTTAAGAATCGCAGTAACGTCTCTAGCGTTGAGCCAACAAGTGGTGCATTCTGGGAATTGTCCATGACGAACTGACATAACTGGAATATTTGTGAAAATTCACTGCACATACTGTCTTTCAAATGTTTTGCCTTGGCCTGTGTCATTTGTCCACTTGAGAAATCAAAAACTTCCTCACTGAAAAAATAAAAAGTTGAATAGGTTACAAACAACAAACTTTTGAAACTTAGGGTCAACACATAAAATATTGTATAAAAATCATCATGCTTTTAATTTGTAAACAGTTAAAGTAGAAGAAAACAAGAATTAACAATGACTTTTACAAAAGAAATTACTTATTTAATCATATTAATTTATACCGTAAATTCAATACCATTTGAAAGTAAAGGAACATCTCATGCTGTTATAGTGATAGATTTGCAGCACCCCAGAGCAGTAAAGTTTGAGGGCACCTTCATCCAACTACTCTAGCAATAAAACAGTCACATTTCATTACTGATCTATCTTTATAATCAAATAAAAATCAATTTACCTAAAGCACACACATTTAATATAAAATCAAGTAAAATCAAGATCTATACATTTGGAAACAAAAGGGTTAACATAACGAAAACATGCATGCATGTTATAATAACTAACTACATGTATAGTTTTAGTAAATGGTTGATATTACAGAAGACAACAACTGATGTTATCTGTCCACAAAACTTCAAAGCGAATTTCCAACTTTATTTAGGTACATTTTTTCTGAAATGACCAACTATCAGTCCAAAATTAACGTATGAAGACCTTTTAAATACTAGAAGAACTTAAAACAACTAAACAGCCTAAAAACAAAACAACTAGTGACTTCAGGCTTCTTAGTATTTCTAATACATCAAATCTTTTTTTTTTTTACAAAATTCATCAATCTAAACTTAAAAAGTCATATCTGTCTAAAACATTAAATGTTTTATGAGCCGCACCATGAGAAAACCAACATAGTGCATTTGTGACCAGCATGAATCCAGACCAGCCTGCGCATCTGCGCAGTCTGGTCACGATCCATGCTGTTCGCTTTCAAAGCCTATTGCAATTGGAGAAACCGTTAGCGAACAGCATGGATCCTGACCAGGCTAATCTGGATCCATGCTGGTTGCAAATGCACTATGTTGGTTTTGTCATGGTGCGGCTCAATTTTCAGTAAATGCAATATGCACCAATCTTAAAGTACTACAGATTAAGAGACTTTTAGTGCTGAAAACAGGATTCATATTGATAACCTCAAGCAAATAACTCTGCATGCAGCCCAGAACAGTGAAGTATAGAGTTATATACAAGCAGTACACTTAAAATCACGCGTGTGAAGTTGACTGAACTTTATTTCTGAAGTTTGCTCCAATTTGCCAATTTTACCAACAATGAATTTACGACTGCCAAAAATGCATTTTTATTTGGATATCTACAATTAGTAGACATCTTTGAAACTGAAAGAAATCTTTAAATTTTTATACAAGTAAAACCATTCGATGGGTTCATCATTGCTGCTCTTATCTATAATATACAGTAAACATTTGGAGTGTACATGGTTGCAATTTTCTCCCCCAAAACAAAGACAAAAATAAAGTTCATGCGTAAATCAAGTGATTTAAAGAAAAAGTACAGTTATTTCAAAGGTGATGGAGAACAGTCAAAACTATTTTACAAGGTTAGCAGGATGACATAACTTTTTCCCAGAGGGCAACAAAATGTTTTCATCATTTACAAGGGACAACTGTACAGCTTGACCATTCCAAAATCACCCTGACATGAAATAACTTTGAACATGCTCAATAAATGAAATTTAGTTCAAAATCCAAAAATATGTGTAACAAATATTTATGAAACAAATTCCTTGGAAATGCTTTCATATGACCATAGTAAATGAAGTATTTAAATGCATGATGTGTATTTGAGGAATTCAGCTTTAATCGCACCTCTGCATAAAACAGTTCATCATAAAGTTCAACAGATTAACTTGATACAAAGCTTGATTAAATTTGTGAGAAACAGTCAAGATGACTAAAAGCCATTTATATTGAGCATAAAGAATACTAATTAGTAAAATTATCACACTCGCTACAATATAACATTACCCGAACAAGACTAACCTTAGAAGTTTCAGTATTGTCATGTTATTCTGGCATAGAGATTCGTTTGTTTTGCTGGCACCTACAATATCTGATATAAATGATGGCCAACTCCTAGGCCACTCATATTTCAGTATCTGAAATGAAAGAAAATTCTAACCTAGAAACAGTTTGCTGATACTAACAGGTGTGATTTTAATACAACCAAA
The DNA here is from genome assembly GCF_021730395.1 of Mercenaria mercenaria. NCBI lineage: Eukaryota > Metazoa > Mollusca > Bivalvia > Venerida > Veneridae > Mercenaria > Mercenaria mercenaria. The sequence goes on along the minus strand of NC_069361.1, from coordinate 70,216,674 downwards.
AATGTAAGAACCATTCCAAACATATCAGATCTGATCACTAAAACAAAGTTTTAGCGAAATAATATTTCTTTTGTTTAAAGATTCCATGACTGTGCAAAGTTATTCGAAGCTTATTTTCATATTAATCATAATTAAACTAAATAACTTATTTCAAAAGACTTATTTGTGTAGGAATTACATACAGAGAACATCAAGAAATTACCTGTACAAGTATCATGTTCAGTTTCCCAAGGTACGTCTTTTCCTTTTCTAAAGAGGATGCCTCGGATGATGTCTTAATTATAAGACCCACAATGTACTTCTTGATACCTAAAACACACAACTAAACAATAACTTCTGTTGTCAAATTGACTTTAGGAGAATCACACACTAGGACATTCTACAGCATTTTACATACTTAACAATACTAGTTAAGTCTGCTCTGCTGAAAGCTTTGGGTTATTATTAAGTTGAATCTGCATACAACAGACTCAAACTGGATTTAACCAAAATCTTATCAACCATGAACTGGACATGTATATATTTGCATTAAAAATACCTCAAAAAAAAAAAAAAAAAAGTGATCATAAAACAAAAATGAGCCGTGCCATGGGAAAACCAACATAGTGGGTTTGCGACCAGTATGGATCCAGACCAGCCTGCGCATCCGCGCAGTCTGGTCAGGCTCCATGATGTTCGCTTTTAAAGCCTATTCGAATTGGAGAAACTGTTAGCGAACAGCATGGATCCTGACCAGACTGCGCGGATGCGCAGGCTGGTCTGGATCCATGCTGGTCGCAAACCCACTATGTTGGTTTTCTCATGGCACGGCTCAAATAGACTGAAAATTTAGGACTTTAGTTCTGCCGCCACTTACCTTCACATTGTGGTCTTGGAAGGACTTTCCAACGAGTTTTAATGACACTTTCTAAGATCTGAAGTGCGTAGTATTTGGTCTGCTGGTTACTTGAATACTCCAATATAGTATCCACTCGAGTCCAGGCATCAGGATGATCTTTCAAGGTAGTTAAAACCTCTTGTGCCATTCGTTGCTGTAATGAACATGCATGAATGCAAAAATATTTTGACATATACCACCTAACTACACTTCTCTTTTCAACCAATGTTCTTACTCAATATTATAAAAACTTCAACCTCAAAGATAGCATATGGTAACATAAAATTTGTTAATGTAGTGTTTCCTGCAGACTCTAAAAGGGGCATGGTGCTTCCCTTGAAAAAGGGCACTTTTAATGCGCGGTTTGGCACTGAAAAGGCATTCGTCCAAGTACGCTTGCTGGCATCATTTTACAGACACCATTTTACATACTATTTTCACATTGCATTTGAGAATTTTTCATATCTCAGATATGGGGTAGATATTTTGTATTATTCCTTAGATAATGTTTACCATACTTTCAAACATTCTTATTTTGTTACCAACATGAAGTGCTGGCTTGTATTTTCAGAGACAGATATCAGGTGATAATTTAATAAGCAACAAGTTTTATTGAACAACTATCAATGCCCAACTTATTGTGTCAATCATCATTACCTTTCACCACTGAATTACGTTAAAGCATAGCAGTTCGTCAAATCTACATGTAATCAATGACTGTGTACCTATATCGTGATTAAAACAATTGTTCTTTGTTGTCAGTAGATTTGAAGACAAATTACATGGTAAAGTTACATTTTTCTTTTGTTTGGGCATACAAAACGAAAGTAGAATGTAGTAAAAGTACATGCTGTGAAATTTGCTAGATTAGAACCTTGCACTATTTTATCAAGTTTTCTGCGATACTACACTAGTTTAAATCAACGATTGACTATGAATTGGTTTTTTTTCTATCTAATCATACAGTATAGTAAAATAAAATACATGTGAAAATCCCTATGGTTCAGTGCGAATAATAATTCAAAATTTTGGCTTGCTTGAATGCGGCCGTGCACTTTAAACTTAAATTTTAGCCTTATAAAATTATTTTGACAAATTATTTACTAAAACAAAACTAGGGCCTTGCATTTTTAGTTTATTCATTTAAATCTCGATCAGGTTTTATAACTTAATCGCTAGGTTATCGGTTATTTTCATACCGATGTACGCTTTCAAATTTTCAAGATGGTGGCGACTTCTGCGTCGGCGCGTCATGAATGTCAGGACATTTTTTCATCAATTTGGGAATGCCACCGACACCGGTGGAACTGGGAAAATGCTCTCGGAAATTGTCTTAATTGGGACAATTTGCAAATTACCAAAAATCTACATAAATGTGTTTTTGTGTGAAATATTAATGAATTGCATTCCAGTAATTGTTCAACAGTATTATAATTTACCTAAATATACATAAAAATTAGCAAAACTATCTTAAAACAGCAAAAGCCCTAAAAGGTATAATCATTTGGGAATTTTAAATTAAACTTTGGGAAAAAAACATTTTTTTTAAATTGGGATTACCTCCTTTTACCGGAGGTAAATTTATAGGGGAAAAAAGCCCTGAATGTGCTTTTGAAAGTACTACTTCGTAATTATTAAACAAGACATTTGTTGATTTTAATGAATTTGGTATCATTCTGAAGCTTAAATGTTTATCTTGTATTATTTTTATAAATGATACCCATGAAGGAATAAAATATATCTTGTAGATAAAATCGATGTAAAACATTTTGAGTCTGGTCATTTTTCATGGGTTGGTCGGCGATCGGCAAAGGGCAAACATTCAACATTTTATTTTTATAGGCCTAATGAGCGCATCAAAAATGTGCGACAATCAATCTACATTTTAATTGATTACAACCTTTTAAAATAATTATCCTTTAATCATGTGTTAACTGACCGTTTTCAATCATCTCTTCCGTAAAAAGGCTAAATGTAGCTTCTCCGCCGACGTGCTAAAAACAACAAATTTTCATCTACTGTTTCCAATTAAAGAATCATAAAACAGTAATTGATTGCATAATCCTGTCAGTTCTTAATCAGGGTCATTCACGGTTGATGCACCCACGTGTCGACCTGTTGATCAAAGCCGCTAATTGACTGTACAATACACGGAACATGCCCCGCGAACATTGGCTATCCAGGCTGGTTTTGAAAGGGCACTTTTCAAGATAAATACAAAAGCCTGATAATATAAAAGGGCACATGGCGCAAACAGGCAGCTTGAAGAGCACCTTGGCGGCACTTCAAACGGGGCATGGCGCTGCGCCATGTTAAAAAGGCCTGCAGGAAACATTATAATGGAACTGGTTCTTCAAAATGTATGAATTCATTAAGTGATGGAAAGGCTGAATGACAAGAGTAGTAAAAAGGGTCCTACAATATCGCAGAAACATGCAATAAATTCTAAATTGCTCACCCGCTGACCATCCCCTGTATACATGCATGTTACAATGCTGTCAAGTAAACTGATGTCTAACTTCTGATTGAAGTCCAGCAGTTTCGCGGCTTCATCCGCCAACGTCCCCATTGCTGCTGTCGATGGCATCCAGTGTGTTTATGAACTGAAAAATAATAAGAACAAAATTCTAAACACAAACTTTTCCATCATAACTCCACTGAATATAAAACCTGGAAACACTTGACAATATGCAAAGCTAGCTTAAGTATGATAAATGCCTACTATGCAAAAGGAAAATAATCAAACATGATTGCCCTTTATTCAAATTTAAACCAGAATCAACTGGCTCTCAAAATTCTTCAAAAAGGAATTTTAAACTGATACATATCACTAAAAGTCAAAACCAGACTGGTAAAAGGCTTATAGTCTACTATTAGGAAAATAAAATATCTGAAGTTTCATATTTTTAGTCACTTGCTAATCGTTTTCTTCATACACATATACTTTCTAAAATATAGCAATCCATCCTGCTGCAAGAGATATATATATTTATTTAATAAATAAGAATATTTAAGAGGGACTCCAAAATCTGAATGTCAGGCAGTCCTGACTCCATGAAACTGAATCTTAATGGAAGCCCTGTATATAAGCATTTTTCCATTTTTTTTTTAACATGTAAATACTGACTAAAAGTGATCACAATACTTCATAAGCTCTTCCAGATTAACAGATCAATTTGCCAGTGTTAGGTTCAGCAATGCCAAAACATACAATATGAAACTGAAAGTGTTTATTTTCAGACTTTTCAAAACAACCTGTGGCTTTCTGTAGGGGAAGTTATAGATCTAGCAAAAGCCATAAAAGAGAAATCGCGCTAGTAGGACATAATTATCTGTCAATAAAGACCGCGCAACATGGGGGTAATTGGGGTTGAAAAATATATAAATGCCAACTATTTTTACTATGCATATTACATATATGACCCAAAGTACAAAATTTTCCACACAGTTTTTTTTTATAACCAGGTTACAATGCAACAGATCAGAGCACGTGGTTATTTTTGAAAATCAAGATCAAAATTTTACTTATTTATGAATTTAATCAAATCATAAACATAACCATTTTCTATAAAATTCATTAAAAAAATTACCTCAGAAGGTTTAAGTTCCCAGAAAAGGTCAATAAGTAACGATTCTATACTGCCTATTGGTTTTCAAAATAAAGAGTACCCTGATCAGGTACCAACTGCAATGGCGGACAAAATATTGCAGACATAGGTACCAATTTGAAACTTTGTGTGTATAACTTGTGTTCAAATTATGTTGCATGGATTATGCCAGATCAAAAGAAAAATGGATTAGAAATATTTTAAAATAAAAGGCAAGTCTATTGCATTTTATTTGATGAAATTGTAGCGTGACAGACTTCTGGCACAATTCTTGGTTAGGTTTCAGTACTGGATTCGTTTCGGCTCAGAGATCCGTGACAGCATCTAGAACATCTCCGAGCTGAATTTTTTTTAGCTAGATGATGAAAATAGAAATGCAAAACTGTGGTATGAAAAATAATTACATAAAACCAATCCTGTCATATTTTCAGCGAACGCAGCAATTTTTGTTTTAAATTTCTTCCCTTTGTACGAAAAAAATATTAGTTACGAAACTGGGCGAGTGCGAAATTACGAACTACAATATTCCCAATTTCTTCTGAAAAGTGATGTTTTAATATGATATATTTGGTTATAAATGTCGACAAAATATGTTTTCTAACCGTAAAATTTAACTTCTAAGCGCTTAAATAAAATTCAATTTTCGGGAAAATTTTGATTACGCGCCTTCTTTTTATATGTTGAAGGCCGAGGTCACGCTGTTCGACTTCCGTGATAAACAAAATCACAAAATGGCTGCGCCCATGAACTCCGTGAAAGCATAGGAAATCCTTAATAATTACGAAAATGCTTTTATAAGAAAATAAATCATTTTCTGACCTTAAAATGAAAACATATTTGAATTTTACCTATGTTTTCTGGTAGACCTCTTCCAAACGTAAGAATGTGTATTCTAGCAAACTTTCTTGAAACCGGTTGGAACTGGAACGTAGCCGCCATGCTCGTTTGGTATCGGGAAGTTCCGTATTTTTCCGTAAATCAAATTTCTTTGATTTTCTCGTGAAAATACATGTAATTTATTTATTTTTCAGTATTTCAAATTCTACAGCTGTAAGATCACTTTAAAAAATATGTCGTTTGATATTTTTACAATAAAAATATTTCAGCCAGTTACTTGTTCTTCACGACTGTAAAAGGCGTTTTTTGATTGGACAAAGTGAATGCGCTTGGAAAACCAAAACATAGCTTCTACTTGCAAATTTTCGGAAGACAGGAAAGTTTTTGGACAAATACACAAATGATCTACCTTTTTATGCTGCTTTGAATTCTTTTTATGAAATTACATGGCAGATGTGAGGAAACTATTGGCATTTTGTCCGTGGAAAACTTTCATATTGCTATAAATATTATCCAATGAAAAGTAAGGTTAAGTACAAAATATCGGTCATGCTTTAGGACAAATAAATTTGCATATATTGCGTAGACGTCTGTTCGCTGTGGAAAATTCCAAACATCAATCGGCGTAGCCCCGGCCTACTTTCGTTTTGATCACCTTGGCAACCGCATTGGCGTACCTTTGATAAAAATTAAAATATCTTTAAAGTCGACTCATCCCGGTTATATCCAAATAAGGTGAAATAAGTTATTTTGAGTTGCATATTAGGATTTATTGGGGCGTTCCTAGGCTGGAGTAAAGCTTCAGTTGACATACGCACAGGGACGGAGAGGGGTGTAGATTCTAACACAGGCACGGATCCAGTGTTTATTTTTTGTTTAATATCAAAAATACCTTTTTTTCACACAAATGTATTTTTTATATGTTAGAAGCTAGTCAAATGAAAAAAAATCGATGACAAAAAATCAGGTCACAGTATCATATCGATCTACATAAAATCCGGTCACAGTATCATATCGGTCTAGATCTACATAAAATCCGGTCACAGTGTCATATACATTGAATGTATATGATACTTCGATTTTGTCATCGATTTTTTTTTCATTTGACTAACATATCAAAAGTAGAGGTCTATATTTGTGTGAAAAAGGGATTTTTGATATTGAACAAAAAATAAACACTGGACCCGTGCCTATGGGGTGTACTGTACGTGTGTCTAAGAGACCCCGACTACTGTTCCCCTGCGACGGGTTTTGGTAAGGAGATCAACCTCCGAGAAAGTTTTCCGGAGTTTTTAAGGGCTAGAATCTATATTGGTTACATTTTCTGGTCATATTGCTCATTTCAGTATTTCTCATGAACACACTCGAGCATACCGTGTTCACGAAAGGATTTTCTTAACTATCACAACTTGTAGGCCCACAGCAGTCTTTAAATACCGTGTGGCGTCTGCAAAAAGTATCGTAGATCTACCAGGATTCAGTGTTGTTATGCATTTTCTGGTCCTTTAGGGCTTCTTTAAAATAGAATGATGTTCCTTCCTCACATATTCCCCGTTTCACTTTTGTTTGTTTGTTTGTTTTGGGTTTAACGCCGTTTTTCAACAGTATTTCAGTCATGTAACGGCGGGCAGTTAACCTAACCAGTGTTCTTGGATTCTGTACCAGTACAAACCTGTTCTCCGCAAGTAACTGCCAACTTCCCCACATGAATTATCAGAGGTGGAGGACGAATGAGTCCCCGTTTCACTATCCAGCATCGAATCGCAGAGCGCACTGTCTCATTTGACAACACTTAAAATTATTCAGTTCGATCCCCATCTATATAGGGCCTATGCCATACGCGTTAAATTTTGGACCGCTATTTTTTTCCGATAGATTTCACTTAAGACGTGCGGACGTGATGTTCGCATTTCAGTATGAACACTGACATATCATTTTAGCACAAAAAATTGCGTTTTTTAAAAGATTTTTTTTAATGAACTAGATCTATCGTTTTTAGACTTTTAATGATATTTAGGGCTGTCATTGATTGGGTCTTAGGCGTATCGACGATACCGATATATCAGAAGACAAATATCGACGATACATCGATATATTGATTATTAAGTTAGATTAACGACCTATTTGTTCATATAATACTTTATACCTTCCTGTAAATGCTATTTTAAGTTTTATTGCCTACTTTCCATATTTCTGTTTGATTGTGTTGTATTTGTATTTATGAAATAAAGAAATACATAAAAATTAATAACATCTTTCATTTTTATTTTGCCTTCACTGCTTTTTTTGCATTCATCCAAATTTACAACTTTGTGAACTTAAGTTGTTTTTTAGGGTCTGAGTGTTTATTTGGGTAGTTTTTTCTCCCTGTAAAATATCGATTTTTGAAAATGGGAATCGATAATCGATCGACCAAAAAAAAATCGTTGATACATCGATATCGTTTCTATCGATGACAGCCCTAATGATATTATCATACGTACATGTAAGCTAATTGCGACAGGTTTAAGTTAGCTGTCTATACAAAACACAAGCCTTTTAAATTGATGGAAAGTATCAATTTCTCATTTTTATTTAACCTTAATTTGTCGAGATGAAAATAATATTGCTGAAAAATAGTTTATTGTCTGTTCATTATAAATCCCTAATTATCAGATATAATGCGCATTAGTTAAAGTAGATCTATCTCATTTTGAACAAGGCAGTTGTGGATGTGTACATATATTTTCCTTTGTCCTGCAGTGGTAATTAAGAAATAATATATCCCAAACAGTGATTTGTCGTTGAATAAAATCATTGTTTGGAGTTTAGATGCGAAGGGATATCACGAGGGCGCAGCCCGATTGATATAATAATACGCATCTAGACGACAGACAATGATTTTATTCATGAGCAAATCACTGTTTGAGATCTATTATTCCGATTCTAACACGTTATCAAGGATTATTTGACGATATCTATCAAATATGTGTCCGATTTTTGCTGATTTCTTTTCCAGCACGCCTCTATGCTAACGCTATATATGAAAACAAATTGGGTCGTGTAAGAATTTATAATAATACAGACTCGTATTGCTCGAATAGATTGAAATGTAATATAACTTTAACGTAGTTAATATATTGTGCGGTCAAGTTTTTTTGCCCGACGTAAAGTGCGCACGCGCGAAATTTTACTAAGGATTACGCAGTGTGTAATTCCGCCATTCATTTCTTTGATGGGTTTGCCAGACCTTTTTCCAGCCAAAATGGGAAAGCAGTAGAATACAGACCTGTCCAAATCAAGAACTCTGGTGTCCTTGTCCAAATGTGGCGTAGTCTAGGCCTAGATTTCTATATTAAAACTGGTAGTCTTAATAATTTGTTAAAATTATTATCTGCTGTTGTGGAGGAAGTCTTAATTATTTCAATGTCCCTCCTTTTCAAAAGTACGAAAAACGTTCGCGTATCCACAATTAATGTATAGATTGGAAGATTTGGGGCTTTCTAGCAGACATAATACATAAATATAGTCCTCTCCCGTCGACCGCCGTCCGTGTTGTGTATTTTGGGGCCGCTCCCTCCAGACCCCGTAATGTCATCAGCGGTTGCTATTCAACGTACATTTTTAATATGCACTTTTATATGTAGATCTACTCAGAAATGTCGCCCCAGGCTTCGGAGAAAAGCCTTTGAAATATGAAGCTGGAGGTATTCGTTACCTTGTGAGGTTATACGACGTTGAATAAAGCTTACCTTTTCCTTGTGAGGTCTTGGTAAGGTCGACTTCAACGCCATTGTTTCCCATCCAGTTGTGTATAGTGATCTGGGGTAACTACTGGTAACTTTCTGTAACAGCATGCGTCTCCCCATACAGCTTTTATTTTATTGGACATTGCTTATACGTTTTTTGAAACAGACAAAAAGAAAAGTCAAAGAGCAAGGAATGCCTGACGGCAAGTTAATTTCATATGAGTCATCCTAAAACCTTCCATAACTCTGAAGGAATATTTAAAATTTGACCATGGCAGTTTGAAATTTTAGAAAATGTCTGATAATGCATGCGTTTAGGACGTCATTTACACACTGCTGAAATCTTTATTTAGCAAATAGCCTGTTAAACATATTAATTTCATGTTTTTTAGTGTAAGATGTAAAACTTGGCAATTTCTTTCATCATAGCTGGAAAATGTAGAGAAATTATTATACGGAAATAAGTAAATACAGTTCAAATATGTATCTAAAATCATTTTGTTTTTTGTTGTCATGGAATTAAAATGGCCACCATTTTCATAAAATATTTTGTGATCAATACAAACAAGATTATTTTTTTTGTAAATAGAAAGGGGGGAAAAGTTTGAAACACCTTTCACCCTTGACCTTTCAAGCAAAAGGGGACCAAAGCAATAGTCTTATAAAGGTTGACAGCTGCAAAAATATTTTCAGTTATAAAATCACTGTGACCTAGACCTTTGACCCTAAAATGGTATGGGTCATTGGCTGACCACAATCGTTCTATGAAGTTTAACAGCTGAAGAACCCTTAAAGATTATTTTTAGATAAGTTGAAGCTGTGTTGCTAAAGAACAACACAGCGTAAAACTCTCAGTTTCTGTATTTCCCAAAAGGGATAAAAAATAGCCCAGTGGGCTAAAAATTCAAAAGAAAGTTAATATTTAAGATTCTAAAAAAAATATCCTCCAACATGAACGATTATTGTTCAGAAACAATAGAATTTAAAGGCAGTTTATTACACTATTTGAAGTAATTTCTCCTAGTAGTATAAGCCAGCAATAGAAGCTGGAATGAAGTCTTCTGGATTAATTAAACCATTCACTGAAATAAAAACCAAACCCACCTGCATAGATGGCGATTGGCCATTTGCTTTTAAAACAAAAAAACCAAAAGGGGGGGGGAAAACAATGTTAAAAGCTGCGACCAAACATGGCATGAATCAGCCCCCAAATCTGTATAGAACCACATAGTGGTCTTTTACTGAATGTTCTTTATTCAACGTTAAATTTTTGAATCAGAAGAGAACTAATTGTTTTAAACCCAGGTGGTCTCTGTTACAGGAGAACTTTAACACAGATTTGAAACTTGAAAAACTATAAAATGAAAAGAACTGATTTTAACACACACTGTATTACTTAAATGTGGGGTGAAAAGGGAGTTCGTGTATGCTTATGAAAAAAAAATTAACCATGTTTATTCTGTAAATTGCCCAAATACAAACCCCTTGTTTTACATAGAAAAAAGATTTTGAACTGATGTTCCCCTATGTTGTTTTTGAAAGACCACAATGAAATTGTTGTCATTTGCCCTCCAATTGTTGTGAGGAAGTTGTCTTTTACATGCTGAGAACAAGCAAGCACTTGTATATCTGTTGTCATTTGCCCTTCAATTGTGAGGAAGTTGTCATTTACATCCCGAAACAAGCCAGCACTTGTATATCTGTTGTCATTTGCCCCCCAATTGTTGGAGGAAGTTGTCATTTACAGCCGAAAAAACCCCGCATGAAATCTTTTTGTCATTTGCCCTCCAATTGTTAAAGGAAGTTGCATTTACATGACGGAACAACCAGCATTTTGTAATCGGTTTCTTTTGCCCTCCAATTGTTGTGAGGAAGTTGTCATTTACATGCCGAGAACAAGCCAGCACTTGTACAGGATCAAGAGCACTTGATAACTGATCACCATTTAAATAACTGAAAATATGGTTGAAAAATATTTTCCATATATCAAACAACATTTGTTTGTCTAAGTGAAAGTTTTGTAGAAAGTGCCGAATAAAACACTTGGTATACAATAAATTTTTTTTACCAAATTTAAATGGAATAAAAATTTTTTTGTACGTGTAACTTGTACCAAGTGTAACTGAAAAAAAATTTAACACTCATTTGCACTGTTAATTTTTAACTGGGGTTTATTAACAACACTTGCTGACAAAGTTAACTTTTGCACAATGTAATGTTACAAACACTTGCATTTACAAAATGTAACTTGTTCTGGGTGTAATTAATCAAAAAATTTTTTTATACAAAGTGTATTTTTGCTTGGTGTAACTGAATAAAACCTTTTTTTTTTACTGGGTAACGAATAAAACTCTTTTTGTACTAGGGTAACAAATTTAAACACTTATTTGTACCAAGTGTAACTTTTGTTTTTGGGGAACAATTCAAACACATTCCATATACTAGGGGTTTTAAATTTGAAAAAAGACTTTTTTGTCCCAAATTTAACAAATCAAATTTTTTGCTTTTGTCGTATAAGAGTTCTCTTGGTTCAAATTTGGGCATCCTAAAAATTGTATACTTACTTTGTAAAAAAATTTCAAAAGCCGTTTATCAATATAATTAATGTTACAACCAAAAAAACAAAATCAAGACTTTTTAACATCAATTTATTTAAAGTTATCACAAACATTGTTATGGACCAACATAAGACTGAGATTAAGTCACATCATTCCCCTTTATGCGGTAATTAATCATTTTTTCTCCACAATTTGTTTTATCAAAATTTTTCAAACAACTTTAACTTCAAAACAAGAAATTTGATAGTTTTTTTTCACTGTGTAATGGTTTTTTGGAAAGAAACACAAACATGTTTTAAAAATGTTAAAATTTTGAGACTGTTGAACACCTTTTTTAAAATTCCAAAATCTTAATCCACTGTTGCCCCAGAAAAGCACTGTTTTATAAATAGATTTTTTGGGTGACCTTCATTCTTCCTGTACAGCACATTTTCTTTACATTTTTAAAGTCCTCATTTGTCACTTTCTTTCTCCGTTCTCTCAGACCCAATAACCCCTCTTACATATTTTCCTTAAAAGTTAAATACTTGAAGTATGTTTGTAAATTTTTGCAAAATTCTTTTCAAAAAAAAAACATTTCTAACTACCCCTTTTTTTGAAACAAGGCCGGTTTAGTTCTGATTTTGGTCCACAAACCCAACCCAAACCCTCACTGACTGAACATTTCTATCCAAAATAACAACATTTATCAAAAAGCATCAATATTTTTCAACGCCTTTTTAATTTTCGAAACTTTGGGAGGACTTCTGTTTTTAGCAGTGTCCGACAAAACCATTGCCCGGACCCCGGCTACCAAAATTTTCGTCGGGTTTCCAAAAAAAACAGACTAACCCGCCGGGGAAACCCTAAATTTTTAACTTTTGTAGCCCGTCATTGTAATTTTACAAAAACAACACTGGGCCCTTTCCTCGATTATACTTTCAAAAAACAACAACTGACCATGTTAATGATTATCTGGGCGTAACTGGTTCAAACTCGCCCATTATCTACTGATTCTGCTAGAAAATTTAGTTTGAAGTAAAACATCTCAAAAAACATTACCATTTATTGAAAAAAGGGAAAGAAAACGTTTTGACAGTGTTTTTTACACCCTTTAAAATTTAAGTCAACATTTTCATGACCCTATTTTTTTCCCCCCCCAATGCACCACACTCTACTTTTTAAAAAATCTTTTTTATTGGCGTTAAAAATTACGGGGTGAAACATATCAAAGTAAGTTTTTTTTTGCAAACTGTCAGAACCACAACTTTTAAAAAAAAAAACTCAAATTTCACTTAGATTTTTAATGCACTAAGCTTGCCATAAAACTTGAAAAAAAATTTTTAAACAAAATATTAATTTTGACAATTCACCAGTGAAAAAATTCCAAAATTTTTCCGGGGCCTTTTTTCCCAAAAAAACCAACTAATATGACAGAAAGTTTTGGAACTGGAAACAACACAAGTTATTTTTAATTTTTAAAAATTTAACCAAACATTGTTTTTAGACCCCTTTGTTTTTTTACATCCAGTAAGTCGGTTCGGAAAGCAGTTTTTACTTTTGGGTTTTTAAAATTTTTCAGCAAACCCCAAAAAAAATTGGGGACCCGTAAAATTAAATTTTGGCACTGTTTAGTCAATCAAGAAAAGGGGAATTTTTTTACTGTTTAAATCTAAGAAAATTCGTAAAAGAAAAATAAAAAATTACACTTTTATTTTATTTATTTTTTTTTGTAATAAATAACTTTTTCACACATATTTTCCTTCACATGCTTTTTTGTTTTTAATTTGCATCTTTTTAAATTTTGGACCCTGTTTCCAATTCTAAACCCGCCAAACTAATTTTACCTTCTCAAGCAAAGGCCATTGAACATCCGACAGAATGAAATTTTCTATAAAATATCCTGAAATAACAATATTTTTGGGGTAATTCATACATTTTCTATTCCCGGTGCACATTCTCAAAATTTTTTCCCCCTAAAAAATTTATAAAGTTTTTAAATTTAATTTTCTTCAAAGCTGAAATCTACAAGCCCCTTTTATACCGCCTCAAAACTTTCCCGCTTACAAAATTAAATTGCTCCTGTAGGAATTACACACCTTAAAAACGCACCAGACAGGTCACCTTACCATAACAAATCACAATGTTAACATCTTCACCAAATCATTCTGCTTTATGGATGGTGAATATTCTACGCTTTGTTTTTCTCCCTGTAAAGGGGAAATTTTATCTTCCGGCAATAACCACTATCAAAGCTGGATCAAAAGTTCAATCTTTTGTGGCCATAATTACCTGGAATATCAAATATAAAATGTTGCAATACAAAAACTTAACATTACTGTCTTAATGATCCTCATATAACCATTTTTGATCTTCAAATATGTATTTCAAATTCCATTCAACAAAGCATTTTATATTCTATTAAACAGTAGCCTGATAAGTTACACTGTGTAAAATGTTCTTTAAGAACTTGCCATTTCCACAACTATAAATCATGCTGCAAATATGGCCAAATAAGTAGCTTAAAACTGGTAGCAGGTGATCTATGAATGTGCACATCAACTTCTGCATACCAAAATGTTCGTCAGAATATGTAGTTTTCAGAACTGCCTGATGCCAGTTTCTAGTCACTGGGCAATGTCCTCAAATTCAAGATGGCCGCCAACATGGCCGCTGATACATGAAAAAGATACCCAATGCATAAAATTGCAAAATAAAAGCATTTAACTGTTGTAAATTAATTTGAAGTTATTATAAAAATGTAAAAGTTATAAATCTGCAGAATTATATGCATTTATCGATATGAAATACAACTTTTTGACACATTTTATACCAATTTTATATGGACTAAAATGTAATGAATACTATTTTCTTGAACATACGGTCAATATACTTTGTTTGTATTCCTCTATTCACTGTTGTTCCTTACACAATGTAATCCCATGTTGAATAAGGGATAATAATTTGTAATAACATTATTATTTTGTTAAAAGATACGTTCAAATTATTGATAATATATATATTTAAGAGGGTGGGGTAATTCAATATAGAATATATCTAATAACAGGTAAAGTAAAAAATAAATTGATAATCATCTTCAGTTATGTACACATCCTACTATAGTTTCATTATCAAAACAATGTATAAACTACGAAATATATATTTAAATGAAACGTAGCAAGTTTATTTAAAAAAAGGCCGCCAAGTTGGCTGCCGCAATGTTTTTGCTATGACTTATGTGTTATACCAGCAGCAACACCTTTGAAGACTCTGCTATAGCTTGTTGATTTCGTTGCGTTATAACAATCGTACATTATGTTGATTATTTAATTGCATTGTGATTTATAGGGTAAACTGCAATATTGTTTTTGATATTTATAAAATAAACGAAACAGAACATAGGTATATACAGCCATACCAGATATAAGTTATAAATGTAAATATTTAATAAATGGATCTTTCCCCTACATCAAATACACAGTGAATAAACACTGCTTAATTAAATTACCTAGATCAAGGGAAACTTTCCCTTACATCAAAGTTACAGGAAATAACGAAATTGTCCGCTCTTCTATTGGAAATACAGGGCCTGAGTATTTTTGGCTGTTTGGGTCAAAACACCCGTTGTGCACGTTCCAATAATGTCGGCCACTGTCTGGGCAGTCATGCCCAACAAATGTTGGCTGCCAAATCTGGAAACACCATGGCACAAACTGCTCAACAAATGTGGGCTGCCAAATCTGAAAACGCCATGGGACAAAATGCCCACCAATGTGGGCTGCCAAATCGGAAAACGCCATGGACAAAATGCCCAACAAATGTGGACTGCCAAATCTGAAAACTCCATGGGACAAAATGCCCAACAAATGTGGGCTGCCAAATCTGAAAACCCCCATAGGACAAAATAATGAGCATTCGACTCCAGCATTAACAAACTATCGGGAATTTATTATTTCCAGTCGGTGACCTGGTGAATACTAAAAATGGCCTGGGCAACCATGTGGTAAATGCATGGAAACAGATCCTTGACAACATACACTATACAAAATGGTAACCTCCCTGGCTTAATATCTTACATCATATAAAATTTACAAGGGCAATCTCCCCTTTGTTAAACATCCTAAACTGACCAATCATAAAATAGGCAATTCATGTACATTATACTAGTATACAATTACAAATGTAACCTCCCCTGTTTTATATTTCATGAATTGATCGGTTGTAAAATTTCACCTACATCATGTAAAATTTACAACAGTACTCCCCTGTGTAATTCAAAATATAAATATAACAAGAGGACCATGATGGTCCTGAATCGCTCACCTCTTCCCACATGACCCAGTTTTGAGTATGACATCGTTTTTAGCTCACCTGTCACAAAGTGACAAGGTGAGCTTTTGTGATCGCGCGGTGTCCGTCGTCCGTGCGTGCGTCAGTAAACTTTTGCTTGTGACCACTCTAGAGGTCACATTTTTCATGGGATCTTTATGAAAGTTGGTCAGAATGTTCATCTTGATGATATCTAGGTCAAGTTCGAAACTGGGTCACGTGCCATCAAAAACTAGGTCAGTAGGTCTAAAAATAGAAAAACCTTGTGACCTCTCTAGAGGCCATATATTTCACAAGATCTTCATGAAAATTGGTCAGAATGTTCACCTTGATGATATCTAGGTCAAGTTCGAAACTGGGTCACGTGGGGTCAAAAACTTGGTCAGTAGGTCTAAAAATAAAAAAACCTTGTGACCTCTCTAGAGGCCATATTTTTCATGAGATCTTCATGAATATTGGTCAGAATGTTTATCTTGATGATATCTAGGTCAAGTTCAAAACTGGGTCACGTAGGGTCAAAAACTAGGTCATTAGGTCTAAAAATAGAAAAACCTTGTGACCTCTCTAGAGGCCATATTTCTCAATGCATCTTCATGAAAATTGGTCAGAATGTTCATCTTGATGATATCTAGGTCAAGTTCGAAACTGGGTCACGTGGGGTTAAAAACTAGGTCAGTAGATCTAAAAATAGAAAAACCTTGTGACCTCTCTAGAGGCCATAATTTTCATGAGATCTTCATGAATATTGGCCAGAATGTTCACCTTGATGATATCTAGGTCAAGTTCGAAACTGGGTCATGTGGGGTCAAAAACTAGGTCAGTAGATCTAAAAATAGAAAAACATTGTGACCTCTCTAGTGGCCATATTTCTCAATGGATCTTCATGAAAATTGGTCAGAATGTTCACCTTGATGATTTCTAGGTCAAGTTCGAAACTGGGTCATGTGCGGTCAAAAACTAGGTCAGTAGGTCTAAAAATAGGAAAACCTTGTGACCTCTCTAGAGGCGATATTTTTCAATGGATCTTCATGAAAATTGGTCAGAATGTTTACCTTGAAGATATCTAGGTCAAGTTCGAAACTGGGTCACATGGGGTTAAAAACTAGGTCAGTAGATCTAAAAATAGAAAAACCTTGTGACCTCTCTAGAGGCCATATTTTTCATGAGATCTTCATGAATATTGGTCAGAATGTTCATCTTGATGATATCTAAGTCAGATTCGAAACTGGGTCACGTGGGGTCAAAAACTAGGTCAGTTGGTCTAAAAATAGAAACAAGAGGACCATGATGGTCCTGAATCGCTCACCTGTCCCCACATGACCCAGTTTTAAACCGAGTATGATGTCGTTTTTTTCTATTATTTGATATTGTGACCTAGTTTTTGAGCTCATGTGACCCAGTGTTGAATCTGATCTAGATATCATCAAGATAAAAATTCTAACCAATTTTCATGAAGATCCACTGAAAAATATGGCCTCTAGAGAGGTCACAAGATTTTTTATTATTTGACCTACTGACTTAGTTATTGAAGGCACGTGACCCAGTTTCGAACAAGACCTAGATATCATCAAGGTGAACATTCTGACCAATTTTCATGAAGATCCATTCAAAAGTATGGCCTCTAGAGAGGTCACAAGGTTTTTCTATTTTTAGACCTACTGACCTAGTTTTTGACCGCAGTTGACCCAGTTTCAAACCTGACCTAGATATCATCAAGATGAACATTCAGACCAATTTTCATATAGTTCCCATGAAAAATATGGCCTCTAGAGAGGTCACAAGGCTTTTTAGTTATTTGACCTACTGACCTAGTTATTAAAAACACGTGACCAAGTTTCGAACAAGACCTAGATATCATCAAGGTGAACATTCTGACTTATTTCATGAAGATCCGTTGAAAAGTATGGCCTCTAGAGAGGTCACAAGGTTTTTCTATTTTTAGACCTACTGACCTAGTTTTTGACCGCAGTTGAACAAGTTTCGAACTTGACCTAGATATCATCAAGATAAAAATTCTGACCAATTTTCATACAGATCCCATGAAAAATATGGCCTCTAGAAAGGTCACAAGGTTTTTTTGTTATTTGACCTACTGACCTAGTTATTGAAGGCACGTGACCCAGTTTCGAAACTGACCTAGATATCATCAAGGTGAACATTCTGATAAATTTTCATGAAGATCCATTCACAAGTATGGCCTCTAGAGAGGTCACAAGGTTTTTCTATTTTTAGACCTACTGACCTAGTTTTTGACCGCAGTTGACCCAGTTTCGAACTTGACCTAGATATCATCAAGATGAACATTCTGACCAACTTTCATACAGATCCCATGAAAAATATGGCCTCTAGAGAGTCACAATGTTTTTTTTTATTTGACCTACTGACCTAGTTTTTGATGGCACGTGACCCAGTTTAGAACTTGACCTAGATATCATCAAGATGAACATTCTGAATAACTTTCGTGAAGATCCCATGAAAAATATGGCCTCTAGAGAGGTCACAAGGTTTTTTTATTATTTGACCTACTGACCTACTTTTTGTCCGCAGTTGACCCAGTTTCGAACTTGACCTAGATATCATCAAGATGAACATTCTGACCAACTTTCATACAGATCCCATGAAAAATATGGCCTCTAGAGAGGTCACAAGGTTTTTTTATTATTTGACCTACTGACCTAGTTTTTGATCGCAGTTGACCCAGTTTCGAACTTGACCTAGATATCATCAAGATAAACATTCTGACCAACTTTCATACAGATCCCATGAAAAATATGGCCTCTAGAGAGGTCACAAGGTTTTTTTATTATTTGACCTACTGACCTAGTTTTTGATTGCAGTTGACCCAGTTTCGAACTTGACCTAGATATCATCAAGATAAACATTCTGACCAACTTTCATAAAGATCCCATGAAAAATGTGACCTCTAGAGTGGTCACAAGCAAAAGTTTACGCACGCACGGACGCACGCACGGACGCACGCACGCACGGACGACGGACGCTGCGTGATCACAAAAGCTCACATTGTCACTTTGTGACATGTGAGCTAAAAACCTTGTGACCTCTCTAGAGGCCATATTTCTCAATGGATCTTCATGAAAATTGGTGAGAATGTTCAGCTTGATGATATCTAGGTCAGGTTCATAACTGGGTCATGTGCGGTCAAAAACTAGGTCAGTAGGTCGAAAAATAGAAAAACCTTGTGACCTCTCTAGAGGCCATATTTTTCACGAGATCTTCATGAAAATTGGTGAGAATGTTCACCTTGATGATATCTAGGTCAAGTTTAAAAGTGGGTCACGTGCCTTCAAAAAATAGGTCATTAGGTCAAATAATAGAAAAACCTTGTGACCTCTCTAGAGGCCATATTTTTCAATGGATCTTCATAAAAATTGGTCAGAATTTTTTATCTTGATGATATCTAGGTCACATGTGCTCAAAAACTAGGTCACTATGTCAAATAATAGAAATAACGATGTCATACTCAGTTGAACACTGGGTCATGTGGAGATAGGTGAGCGATTCAGGACCATCATGGTCCTCTTGTTTCTATTATTTGACATAGTGACCTAGTTTTTGAGCTCATGTGACCCAGTTTTGAACTTGACCTAGATATTATCAAGATAAAAATTCTGACCAATTTTCATGAAGATCCATTGAAAAATATGGTCTCTAGGTTTTTCTATTATTTCATCTATTGACCTAGTTTTCGAAGGTACGTGACCCTGTTTTGAACTTTACCTAGATATCATCAAGGTGAACATTCTCACTAATTTTCATGAAGATCTCATGAAAAATATGGCCTCTAGAAAGGTGAACATTCAGATCAATTATCATGAAGATCCATTGAAAAATATGGCCTCTAGAGAGGTCAAAAGATTTTAATAATTTTAGACCTACTGACCTAGTTTTTGACCGCAGTTGATTCAGTTTCAAACTTGACTTGCTAGATGTCATCAAGATGAACATTCAGACCAACTTTCATACAGATCCCATGAAAAGTATGGCCTCTAGAGAGGTCACAAAGTTTTTTATTATTTGACCTACTGACCTAGTTTTTTATGGCACGTGACCCAGTTTCAAACTTGAACTAGATAACATCAAGGTGAACATTCTGACCAATTTTTATGGAGATCCATTCATAAGTATGGCCTCTAGAGAGGTCACAAGGTTTTTCTATTTTTAGACATACTGACCTAGTTTTTGACCGCACATGACCCTGTTTCGAACTTGACCTAGATATTATCAAGATGAACATTCAGACCAATTTTCATACAGATCCAATGAAAAATATGGCCTTTATGGAGAGGTCACAAGGTTTTTCTATTATCTGACCTACTGACCTAGTTTTTGATGGCACGTGACCCACTTTCGAACTTGATCTAGATATCATCAAGATGAACATTCTGATCAACTTTCATACAGATCCCATGAAAAATGTGACCTCTAGAGTGGTCACAAGGTTTTCCTATTTTTAGACCTACTGACCTAGTTTTTGACCGCACGTGACCCAGTTTCAAACTTGACCTAGATATCATCAAGATGAACATTCTGACCAATTTTCATAAAGATCCCATGAAAAATGTGACCTCTTGAGTGGTCACAAGCAAAAAGTTTACGGACGCACAGACGGATGACGGACACTGCGCGATCACAAAAGCTCACCTTGTCACTTTGTGACAGGTGAGCTAAAAACTAAGTCTCCTAACGTGATCATCACGGAGGACACCCTACTTTATTTGAAATATTATTGCTTACTCTTGAAAAGCGACCCTCCGGTCAGTCGGAGAATCACTCTGCTCCTTCAGCTCAGGGCAATCTCTTCTCAGGTGATCTCCCTGACAATTAAAGCATCTCCCTGGAGATCTAGGCAAAGTACGATTCTTCAGCCAATGATTTCCCCCGCAATTAAAGCAGCCTTCCCCATTCCGTCTAGGACTACCTGATCTACCCGGACTGTTTTCCCAATACTTATTTCTTCCAAAACTGTACGGAGAGGGAGACAATGATTGATCAACTTTGGCGGTAAGCTCAGACATAGCTTTCAACAAATCTGTCTGCTGCTTAGTAGCGTTTTCGTTGTATTTAAGTTGGCTTTTGCTAGCGGTCTCCTGGCCTTTAATCATACTGTTTTGTAACTAACTCTGAGAGGGTATGTTGCGTTGGGGTTGGAGCGACTTTAGAACTATTAGTCGGACTAATTCTATAATTAGTTCTGCATAGGAGATGTTAGGCCTACGTGTGATTGAGTTTGAGAAGAACTGCCCCGCCTTCCCGGAAAGGTTCAATTCCATATGAAATTTGCTCTGTTCTTCCCCCACTTATTATAATGTGCATATGTTTCAAACTTATGACGGAAGGTTCGCCAACTTGAAGTGCCATCATATGGTGGCAGTTTTGGCAGCTTAGTCTCTTCTTGGAATTTTCTTTTGGTCTTGCAGAAAGTTGTGCGAGGGCAACCCCATTTTGGTTCATAAACCGCACACCCGAGCTATTATAGTCTTGCAAACCAGAATTACTGGGGAGCACGTAAGGCGCCTTCTGTTGAGTCCCAAATAGCCGATTGGGGGCCCAGTTTTCATGGTTCAAGATGGAACCATTGGTTGGTAAATTGACTTGAGCCACAGCACTGACTTGATATTCATAAGGCGTTGTACCTCTTGAATCCGAATATAACAGACCAGAACCTTCCCAAGGGTACATGATCTGAGCCGCAATCGACTCATTTACCCTATGTAAGATCTGTGGCCTTGTGGCAGGCACTTGGAACGGTGCCCTAGCATGTATATTTGCATAAGCTGGGTGCGGATCATTGGAGTAGCCACGGCATCAGGTGGCATTGAAGCAGCCATAGTGTATGGTGTTGAGGCCACTAAAGATATATTGGCGGGCATTTGCACAAAGGCCGCAGTCGTATGGTAAGATGGCAGTGCAGCAACTGTAGTATTTGGGATTGAGGGAAGACCTGACCAAGCTATACTGGTTAAAATGGATTGAACCCCAGCGAAACCCATTCCGGGTGCCAGGGGTTGACACAAATGACCACCCCTGGGTTGCGCTACACGAGAAGGAGCTTGTATATTTGTACTAAGTGTGCCACTCATACAGTAGGGTGTTTGTGCAACAACATGGTCACTAGCTCCATGTGGAAAGGTTCGAACCACCGTTTGTTCCACCGGTGAGATGTGGTACAGGAGTCATAGCCGGTACATTTGTACTAATTCTAGGGACTTGAACCCCTGTGTCAGCCATAGGGTAGGGTGGTCTAACCAGAGCGTTTTGATCAGGTGGACAGATATTATTCCAAATGCCACTTGTGGGTTTTGGTGCAGAAACTGTTGCGGGTACATTTGTGTCAACAGGAGAGGGTGATCGCCTGTGTTACCCATATGGTAGGGTGGTCTAGCAATAGCATTCTGGCCCCCGTCAGGTGGACGGGATTGATCCCAAGGGCCACTTGTAGGATGTAGTGCGGGCATAGTTCCTGGCACATTTGAACCAGTTGTAGGGCCCTGCAGTTCTGCTTCTCCCTTATAATTGGGCGGTTGTACCAAAGTGGACTGTTTTATGTCGGGCGGACACAGCCTATTCAATATTTCAGCCTGAGATAGTTGTACCGTACCCAAAACTGGTACAGCTGTACGATGATGAGGGTCAAGTACCCAACTCCCACTCATATGATATAGCGGCATATACTTGGATGATGGTACAATTGTACCCTGTTGCGGGGCACGTTCCCCGGAACCACCCAAAAGATAATTTGACACAAAAGCTGATGAAGGCGTATTCGTACCAGGCGGAGGTACTTGCCCCCGGTACCACTACTAAGACACCGATGCGGGCGTATTTGTACCATGTGGAGGTACTTGTCCTCTGGTGCCACTACTAATAATACTTGACACGGAAAGCGATGTGGGCGCATTTGTACCAATGGAGGTACTTGTCCCCCAGTACCTCTTGATGCCATAGTCAGAACTAGTTTATATGCAGCAGGAGTCTGGCACACTTTGCCAGCATAGAGGTTCGATGCTGCTTGACCCATCGGTTCAGACATACGGGAGGTGGGGGCTCGGACCCTCATAATATTCGCGTGGTGCGATACCAAATATGAACTCTTTTCATTTGTATTTGGATAAGGGGAATGATCCCTCGTGCCACCCGTAAGGTTCGAAGATGTATGCATTGCTGGACCAGACATACGGGAGGCGGGGGCTTGGCCCCTCTGAACATTCGCATGAGGCGATACCAATTATGAACTCATTCCATTTGTATTCGGGTAATGGGTATGATCCTACGTGCCACCCGTAAGGTTCAAAGATGTATGCATTGCTGGATCAGACATACGGGAGGCGGGGGCTTGGCCCCTCTGAATATTCGCTTGATGCGATCCCAAAAATGGACTCATTTCTATAAAAATAAGTAAGCATTTTATTTCTACAGAAACAACTTACGTCTTACAAGTAAACTTTGAATGGGAAATATATTTTATGTATGAGTTGTGCGTATTTGACGTATACAATGATATCCCATTAAAAAGTGCCTAGATAGCTTCATGCATATGTTCTCAAAGACCTTCTTCAATTTAAGGCTTTTCTAAATTTTGTTCTGCTATAATTACCTCATACTACAAAGTATGAGAAAACATATGCTTTCTTAAATAACAAATAAACAAAATTAAGATGTTGCTATTTCAAAACCATGACTTACATGTAGATTACTTAAAACATATTGTGTCAGTTTGTATCAATCAATATGTGTTCAATGTATGTTGTTGTTTGTTTTTTTGTTGTTGTTTTTTAAATTTAATAACATTCTTAAGGTTATTTATCCAAATCTTAAAAAGATGTCATTGCAGAGCAGTATTCCATATTTTACTGACATTATCATATCTCACAAGCTTACAACTGAACACAAAATGTCGAAGACATTATTACGTATGTTGTATAGTAATCATTTTTACATTCTCTTTTTACAAGAAAATGACTAGCACACAGTTCATAAGTTTAAATCAGTATTTTATGTAATTGCTAAGAAATATTCTATTAAATGCTGTTTTAATCTTCGAATTTACATTTCAGCCTGTTTTAATTACTTTTAGCAAACATATGTTTACTTCAAGATCGAACCTTGTCATAATGTGAAAATGATATATTTTCATCATTTACAGATTACCCACACCAGTTATGTAACTTAGTCTTATTAATGTCGGTATATATGCCACATTTTATTCATGTAATCGTTCTTTTTCACGTATTTGTTCCGTCAAGAAAAAAATGCACATAAAAAAACCTGCACCTTTACTTCATATGAATTTTAAAGTATTACACATATTATATGTAAGTGAACATAGATTTACCCCACCCACTAAGCTGTTTACTTATCCCTTGATTGTTGGATTAACAGATAATAATTTTATTAAAAGTTGTCATGTCAAATACTTATGATATAGTTTGTGAAATTCTGAACATAATAAAGCATAAAACTTGTAAAATAAATCCAAGCAATTAAAAGTGGTAGAATTATTAAAAGAATGTATGTAAAACAACGATTATTTTGTGATCATTTTGCATGCAAAATCCATCATATTTTGTAAGAATATATTTCAATTTACGTAAAGATGAAATAAACTATGTTTTAATCTATTCTGCAACAGAAACTTGTATAAGACTAGGACGATGCCTTTAAATTTGAAATATATTGTCCAGTCAATATGTATAGTATGATTTTTAATTTTCGGCAGCCATATTGGCGGCCATCTTGAATTTGAGCACTTTGCCCACCAGTTGCATTCTGGCATCAACTGGTTTTGGAAACTTAAGACTCTTACAAACATTTTGATATATAGTTTGCGATGTGCACATTCGTAGACCACCTACCCCTCATAGAGGTGAACTTGTTTGCGACAGTAAAAAGTATGAAGACAAAAAGTACTTAGTTACCTTAACATCACCCCTGGAATCAAAACCATCTAGCTGATTGAGCAGCTCCAACATAGTTCTCTGTATTTCCCTCTCTCCACCCGAATTTGAATCATATCTGAAGTATAGAAATATATATTAAGCAAGTCTCTAACTAAACATGACATGCAAATCTACTGTTATCCTATATCAAAGGAAGGAATCATGTTGCAAGAACGTAGATGGTCTGATGTTTCTAATAGAAAACCACAGAACAATTCGAATGTTTTGTTGGATTTTATGTCACTCTCACAGAGTTAAACTTTCAAGCTTTCATGGTAGATGAAGCTGCAATGTGCCCCTATGTTAACCCTTATCATGCTGGACACAATTGATTCTGCCTTTGTGACAAGTCTGATCATGATCTGCACTGTTTGCCATTCAGTCAGTATCTTGGTAAGCACCCTTTTAACAGTTAATGGTACTGTCCAAACTGAAAGATGGACAAGTTCATTGTAGAAATTTAGCACAGTAAGTGTTTATTATTTCAAGAACTTAGAATCACCAACTCTCCACAAAACAGCTTAAAATGGTTTCCTTGCATGAAATAATTCACCATCCATTGTGGGGATTTGAACCAAAGCTGTTAGGGACCTTAACCACTTGGTCACTTTATCATTCTGGACCTAGTAAATGAATAATCTGGCTGGTGAAAATTTTGTTTTTACAAAATGGATCATGGACAGCACTTATATATAGCAATACAAGAGGGCCATGGTGGCCCTATATTGCTTACCAGAGTTGATCTGGCCTACTGACCTAGTTCTTGACCTCGCATGACCCAGTTTCAAACATGACATAGTGATCACCAAGACAAACATTTTGACAAAGTTTCATAAAGATTGGGTAACAAGTTACAACTGTCCTTTAATTGACCTGGTGACCTAGTTTTTGACCCCACATGACCAAGATTCAAACTTGACCTAGAGGTCATCAAAACAAACACTGACCAATTCTCATGAGTTTTCACTTTAAACTATGGACTCTAAGAGTGTTAACAAGATTTTCCTTTGATCTGGCCTACTGACCTAGTTTTGACCCCACATGACTCAGTTTCGAACTTGACCTAGAGATCATCAAGACAACCATTCGGACCAAGTTTCATATAGATTGAGTCACAAATGTGGCCTCTGGAGTGTTAACAAGGCAAATGTTGATGGACGCTGCCGGACATGACCGGTTACAATGGCTCACCTTGAGCACTTGGTGAGCTAATAATGCATCAAAATGTCACAAAGCAATTTTTTTCAAAGCAGAAAGAAGTAATTTTATATGAAATCATCCAGACAGTCATTTTTTTAATTGTACAACTATTAAATAAGATGGCAATCTGAAATTTACGAAAATGGCTAAACACGGAGGAAGCCATTTTTATGTCTATGACATCATTAAGTGATTACACACGGTAGAATTATTTAGCAAGTACCCTTTTAAATAAATTAATATCCCTCTGGAGTTTTTAGATATAAATCAAGTTAATATATTTCCTTCTACAAGGAAAAGGTTGCGAAATTTATAAGCTGCCAAGTTCTTCTTAGATTTTTGAATTCCCACACTGGCCAAATTCATGAGTGTACAAGAGATCACAGAGTGATCTTGGCGCCCACCAAGTGCCATTTTTGAGTGTTCCAAATTTCAAGACTTACTGACTAGCTCAAGGTCAAATTTCATTTCCGTACACAACACTGTGCATGTGGTCCAAACTCGAAAGCTGTAGCTCGAGAAATGTGAAAGTAGGTCACTAGATCAATCTTAAGGTCAAAGTTTAATTCGGTACACAAAACTATGCAAGTGGTCCGAATTTGAAGGCTTAGCTTGAGAAATGTGTAAGTAGGTCACTAGGTCAAAATCAAGGGTCAAATTTCACTTCAGAACACAAATCTATGCATGTGGTCCAAATCTGAAGCCTGTACCTTCAAAAATGTGAAAGTAGGTCACTAGGTCAATGTCAAGGTCAAAGTTTGTTTCGGTACACAATCCTATGCAAGTGGTCTAAATTTGAGGCCTGTAGCTACAGAAATGTGAAAGTAGGTCACTAGGTCAATCTTAAGGTCAAAGTTCATTTCCGTACACAAAAATATGCATGTGGTCCAAATTTGAAGGCTGTAGCTTGAGAAATGTGAAAGTAGGTCACTAGGTCAAAATCAAGGTCAAGTTTTATTTCAGAATACAGAACTATGCATGTGGTCCAAATTTGAAGCTTGTACCTTCAAAAATGTGAAAGTAGGTCACTAGGTCAATGTAAAGGTCAAAGTTTGTTTCGGTACATAAAACCATGCATGTGGTCCAAATTTGAAGGCTGTAGCTTGAGAAATGAGAAAGTAGGTCACTGGGTCAAAATCAAGGTCAAATTTAATTTCGGAACACAAAACTATGCATGTGGTCCAAATTTGAAGACTGTACCTTCAAAAATGTGAAAGTAGGTCACTAGGTCAAAATCAATGTCAAATTTCATTTTGAAACACGGAACTATGCATATGGTCCAAATTTGCTGTACCTTCAAAAATGTGAAAGTAGGTCACTAGGTCAAAATCAAGGTCAAAGTTTTTTCAAGTGCACAAAACTATGCATGTGGTCCAAATTTGAAGGTTGTAGCTACAGAAATGTGAAAGTAGGTCACTAGGTCAAAATCAAGGTCAACTCATGTCAAGGTTCATCTTGCCACTCAAAAATATACATGTGGTCCAAATTTGAATGTTGTAGTTATTGACAAGAAGATTTTAAAAGCTTTTCCCTATATAAGTCTATATGAACCATGTGACCCCGAGGGCGGGGCCACATTTGACCCTAGGGGGATAATTTGAACAAACTTGGTAGAGAACCACTAGATGATGCTACATTACAAGTATCAAAGCCCTAGGCTTTGTGGTTTGGACAAGAAGATTTTCAAAGTTTTTCCCTATATAAGTCTATGTAAACCATATGACCCCCAGGGTGGGGCCATATTTGACCCTAGGGGTATAATTTGAACGATCTTAGTTGAAGACCACTAGATGATGTCATATACAAAATATCAAAGCCCTAGGCCCTGTGGTTTTGGACAAGAGGTTTTTCAAAGTTTTTCCCTATATAAGTCTATATAAACCATGTGACCCCCAGGGCGGGGCCATATTTGACCCCAGAGAAATAATTTGAATCATCTTGGTAGAGGACCACTAGATAATGCTTCATACCAAATATCAAAGCCCTAGGCTCTGTGGTTTTGGACAAGAAGGTTTTCAAAGTTTTTCCCTATATAAATCTATGTAAATTATAGAAATAAACAAAGGGCCATAACTCACTCATAAATTGTTGAACCAGTCTGATTTTCGGGGGGACACAACTAGGGTACCAATACATCATTCTGACAAAGTTTGGTCAAAATCCCCCCAGTAGTTTCTGAGGAGATGCGATAACGAGAAATTGTTAACGGACGGACGGACGGACGGACGGAATGACGGACGGACGGACCACGGACGCAGAGTGATTTTAATAGCCCACCATCTGATGATGGTGGGCTAATAAAAATGGCAATGGTCTACCTACCTTTTTGTACCAATGGCATCAATTTCATCAATGAACACTATAGATGGAGCATGCTCCTCTGCCACACGAAATAGTTCTCGTACCAACTTTGGACCATCTCCCTACAATATAACTCTAATTTGTTAGGACCTGCTCATCAATTAAAACTTTTGTATTTTAATCAAGATTATAATTATTATATTTCAACTGATAATGAAAAGGACAGACTTCATTCTACTTTTAAGTGGTTTATATGAAATATGCTCTACAATTTAGCCAGGAATTCACTCAGAATATCAAAAGGAAGAATTTTACAAAAATTATATTTCTGTTTGCAGGAGTAGCTGATTCAAAGTCAGTGGATTTAACCACTCTGCCACAAACGACTGCTTTGTTTAGAAAAAGTGGAAAGAAATAAGAGCTCTAAGTATCCCAGTAAAATAGTCAACAACTGTTTCTGTTACAGCAGATGTATTAAACTACTTCCTACTATTTAAAAGCTTCTTTATGGTCTTACCAAATATTTTTGTATAAGTTCTGAGCCTACTACTCGCAGAAATGTTGCAGATGTTTGATTGGCCACAGCTTTTGCCAGTAAAGTTTTACCTGAAATAAAAGGTTCAAGTATTCAATTTATTGCATTTCATACAGAATGAGTTTTTTACAATGAGCATATAGACAAACTGAAGGCAATCTGGCAATGGAGTAAGCTTCAGTGCAAAAGATCAAAAGAAATTAGAAAACAAATTCTGTTCCGACAATTTTTCATTACTTGTGACTATTACTGAAATAAATGTATCCATGGCTTTAACAGAATTGAAATGACAACAAAGGACTTTAAAATATTTTTCATTTAAGCATTTTCAATGAAAGTTACATTTAATATTATAAAACAAAATATTTTCAAGAAAAAAAAAAAGAATTCTCTGATTCCAAAACAAGAGCAACGAGGATGCTAATTATGTATCTCTCCCTTCTTATTACATTGTCACAGCTGACATCAGGAGACTGCAGATTTGTAAACAATATATAAGACTATAATTTATAAGAAGAGACTATTAAATAGTAACCTGTTCCAGGGGCTCCATATAAAATGACACCTTTTGGAGGTTTGATACCCATTTCTTCATAATATTCTGGATGTGTTAAGGGTAATTCTACAGATTCCTGCAAATACATATACATATTATAAAATAGTTTTACACTAAAACAGAGAACAACAACACTGCATTAACCTATTTATACCATACTTTTTTAAAATTACAATCAAGTGACGAATTGACAATATTTTGGATTCAAAACCAATCAACAAATTATAAATGATTATAAATAATAAGCAATTGCCTAAAATGCCGCCAATGTGATCCAAAACTAAAACAAAGTGACTTTTTAAAAATGACTTTCACAATAAAAGATTTGCTAGTTTGTTTTTAATTTAACACTGTTTTCTGACAGTATTTCTGTTAAGAGTCAGTTTACACAATCATTGTTACCAGATTCTGTATTATTATTAGTACTAATATGATGTCTGTAAGTAACTGATAACTTCCAACATGTATCAATCGGAGGACAAGAACAATTTTGTTTTCTACCTACCTGGCAAAAAATTATAATTTTTTAACACTTATATCCATGCAATTACACAACCAGAATCTGATTATCTGCTCATGATGGGCTTCAGACTGAATGTAGCAAGAAATACTCTCATCTATAAACAAAGTTGTGATCTTGACAGTGTGACCATATACACATTAGTATTCATTATACCTTGATTTCCTGTATCTGTGTATCAAGACCACCTATATCAGCGTATGTCTCTTGTGGAGCTTTCTCAAGTTTCATCACAGTCACCATGGGATCTGTATCATCTCCTAGCACTCCTACAACTGCATGTACCTAGTCATATATTAATGTACATGTTTCAACTTTTCTTGGTTTTAGATAAAATAATTCTGCATGATTCTTAGTCAATATATTATACTAGCTTTATATAGTGCCCTTTTTGTAATCTCGTTCAAAGACACTTTACATAGCGCAAAGTTTCAACCAGTTACGAAGAAAGTTTTATGATTCTGAATAAATTTAAAGCTAAAGACTAGATCTGTAAATCAGCTGACATATTTGTATTTGCTTGTCCACATGGAGAAAAACAGAATCCTGCAAAAGCAATTTATGGCAGGAAATTAAGTTAAAAGAATCATTTCTTATATACTGTAGATGTACAAACTGTGTTTTCTACTACAAGTTTATATCTAATATAATTAGTTAAAGACATTCCTCATCCATGTATGTCTCCTTTACTACTTTAAAGTTTCTATTCAAAACAACAGATAAAATTTTACCTTATGGTTGAGAAGAACCGAGCAGCCAGGCTCTAACTGATCTTTATCAACGAATGACAATATAGAAACATAATGTTCACTGCCGACAGATGTCGACACAATTGCATGGTTATCATCTATGATCTCCTCCAATGTTCCTACAGACATCGGCGATCCTCTCAATTCATCCACTTTACTTCTCTCCTCCTGTTTGCAAAGAAATCATTAATAAGATTATTTTCCAATACACATTTAAATCAAGAGCTGTCACTAATGGTGACAAATGCCCCCGCAGCACCCTGACCTTTGACCTGGTGACCCCAAAGTCAGTAGGGTTGGTGTACTCAATAAGTACTACCAGCATGTGAAGTTTGAAGGTCCAGAATGAAGTGGTTTGCATGTAAAGTGCCTTCATGCAAAAAGTTAACGTTGGCCCCTGTGATCTTGACCTTTGACCTGGTGACCCCAAAGTCAGTAGGGTTGGTGTACTCATAAAGTACTATCAGCATGTAAAGTTTGAAGGTCCTGGGTGAAGTGGTTCGCAAGAAAAGTGCCTTCATGCAAAAAATTAATGTTGGCCCCTGTGACCTTGACCTTTGACCTGGTGACCCCAAAGTTGGTAGGAGTGGTATACTCAATAAGTACTACCAGCATGTGAAGTTTGAAGGTCCTGGGTGCAGTGGTTCGCGAGTAAAGTGCCTTCATGCAAAAAGTTAACATTGGCCTCTGTGACCTTGACCTTTGACCTGGTGACCCCAAAGTCAGTAGGGGTGGTGTACTCAATAAGTACTAAAAGCATGTGAAGTCTAAAGGTCCTGGGTGCAGTGGTTCGCGAGTAAAGTGCCTTCATGCAAAAAGTTAACGTTGGCTCCTGTGACCTTGACCTTTGACCTGGTGACCCCAAAGTCAGTAGGGGTGGTGTACTCAATAAGTACTATCAGCACGTGAAGTTTGAAGGTCCTGGGTGCAGTGGTTCGCGAGTAAAGTGCCTTCATGCAAAAAGTTAACGTTGTGACTAACAAACGAACTAACGGACGGACAGTTGAAAACTAATATGCCTCCCTTTGGGGGCATAAAAAAAATTTGTCTCATGCAAACCTGTAAGTGAGAAGTTTCTTTAAACCAAAAATATAATGTAAAGTACCGGTAGCTCATTCTAAATATTGAAAAAACAATTTATTTTCATTGACAAAACATGAAAAGGAAAATTTCTCCTTTTGCGTGTACTTCTTAATTATGCCATTTTTAAAATTTGCATAAAATGTTGTTTTTTTTCTCATTTAAAACCACAGTTTTCAGCTCTACATGACATTTTTCCTACCTGCAGTATTTAAGTTAACTTATTTTCTGCCAGTAACAAACAACTTAATATGAAATGGAGGTGAAGGAAAATCAACTACAATGTATTTACTTCCTGCTGTAAGTCAATAAGAGACCACCTGCCTTGCCACAGTATGAAACTTGAATGTCTTGAAGCCCCTGGATTGGCAATGTTACGCAATGCCTACTGCATTAGCCGAGTGGGTATTAATTATATTGCTGAAACTTCAAAACATACAACTTTACTGACAGAGAATATTGCAAACATACTGACAGAGTTTGCCAACATTACTATACAGACAAAGAACTAAGATTGCCAACATACCTCATGTTTTTCTTCTTGTGGTTTGAGTCTTTCCTGGTTCCTGATAAATTCTTCCTCCATCAGCAGATAATCTTTGATTCTCTCCAGCTTGAGCAACTTTAACCTGCATCTTGTGTACGGTGTCACTGAAATGCCAAATCAAAGTTTTGTTCAAAATGTTTACATATCAAATACTTAAGTGCAAACAGGTCGAGTACTGATAACATTTCAGGTCACTTTCTTAAAGCAACAATTCAGAGATAATCATCTAATTTCTGACTAAAATCTTCTTCAACTTGCTACAATGGGATCTGGTATAAGTATTGGTCTAGTACATGTAGTAGTTATGTTGGACATTTTGTAAGCTCAATTCTAATAGGGCTTTATTAAGATTTTTAAGCATTCATTTCCTTTGAAATCTATTTTTTCTTAGTTATAACTGATAATCCAATGTTCAAACATTAAGCATTTTTCATCTAGGACGTTTTCATCAAACATGAGAATGTCAAAATAAAACAATGTTAGGCTCAGATAAAGTGCTACTGAGTTATCAGGGATAAAAATTAACACACGCCCAGTTGTCCTGACAACCATGTTTTAAACTGGATAAGTCATTCTTTTAGACAAATGCCCAGCCAGCAAGCTGCAATATACTGGGATTTCCTATAATTCTATCTAAACTTCATCTTTTAATGCATGTGGCTGACCAATTAAAATCATTAATATATATGTCACAAACTTGGCATACTTGATACATAATTTATGGAACATCTAATGGCTGCGCCCATTTAAAGATTCTGTCATGTATTATTTCCAAAATGGTGTTTGACTGAAAGCAAAGTATCTAAATCTAATCCCTGTGATAAATGACAAATTTTTATGTTATTTAAAGATCAAAGTTGCATATAGGGCTTTCCTTGAAAAATTGACAACGGAGGTTGCTATAGTGGTCCAAGCTCAGTTATTGCTTTTTGTACAGTAATGAGCATGCTGGTAACACAGCCTTAGTTTTAGGCGTGCAGAAATCATGCAGATTTATTTGAATAATATTTATGTCCAAAACAGCAAAGTTTTCCCTGATGATTAACATTACCAGTAACCATAATGGTATTTATAATTTTGTTTGACGATATAAAGGGGTCATCAAAATGAATAATTTTATTGATAATAATACATTTATGCATCACTGAAATCTTAAACAAATAAGTATATTAGGCATAGTGTAATGTATTTTGCTATAAAATTTTAAGCTGGGACCCTAAACTTTGAAAGTTAACTTATATCCCTGGTTAGAGAAATAGTTCCTTACCAAGTGGAAGTTTGCTGGCTGCATCAGGTCCCTTAATTTTCTTCTTCTTCTTACCAACCCTGGTTGGTATTGGTGGCTCGTACTTCTTTTTCTTCTCCTGCATAAAAAAGATCTTACAGATGATCCTTTCAGTTCTTTCATTTTAATTTTGAAAGTCAACAGTTGAACTACTGTAAAAATATTTGATCTTGTTTCTTAATATTATATACATAAAACAGTGTCAATTTAGAAAAACATACTGAAAACAAGAGATCACAGAGTGATCTTGGCGCCCACCTATGTGCCATTTTTGAGTGTTCCAAATTTCAAGACTTAATGACTAGCTCAAGGTCAAATTTCATTTCCGTACACAACACTGCATGTGGTCCAAATTCGAAAGCTGTAGCTTGAGAAATGTGAAAGTAGGTCACTAGATTAATTTCAAGGACAAAGTTCTTTGTACACAAAACTATGCACGTGCATCAAGTTTGAAGGCTGTAGTTTGAGAAATTTGAAAGTAGGTCACTAGGTCAATCTTATGGTCAAAGTTTATTTCAGTACACAAAACTATGCAAGTGGTCCAAATTTGAAGGCTGTAGCTTGACAAATGTGAAAGTAGGTCACTAGGTCAAAATCAAGGTCAAATCTCACTTCAGAACATAAATCTATGCATGTGGTCCAAATCTGAAGCCTGCATCTTCAAAAATGTGAAAGTAGGTCACTAGGTCAATGTCAAAGTCAAAGTTTGTTTCGGTAAACAATCCTGTGCATGTGGTCTAAATCTGAAGCCTGTAGCTGCAGAAATGTGAAAGTAGGTCACTAGGCCAATCTTAAGGTCAAAGTTCATTTAGGTACACAAAACTATGCAAGTGGTCCAAAGTAGGTCACTAGATCAAAATCAAGGTCAATTTTATTTCGGAATACAAAACTATGCAAGTGGTCCAAATTTAAAGCAGGTACCTTCAAAAATGTGAAAGTAGGTCACTAGGTCAATGTAAATGTCAAAGTTTGTTTCAGTACATAAAACCATGCATGTGGTCCAAATTTGAAGGCTGTAGCTTGAGAAATGTGAAAGTAGGTCACTGGGTCAAAATCAAGGTCAAATTTCATTTCGGAACATGAAACTATGCATGTGGTCGAAATTTGAAGGCTGTAGCTTGAGAAATGTTAAAGTAGGTCACTGGGTCAAAATCAAAGTCAAATTTCATTTCAGAGCACGAAACTATGCATGTGGTTCAAATTTGAAGCCTGTACCTTCAAAAATGTGAAAGTAGGATACTAGGTCAATGTCAAGGTCAAAGTTTTTTTCAGTGCACAAAAATATGCATTTGGTCCAAATTTGAAGGTTGTAGCTACAGAAATGTGAAAGTAGGTCACTAGGTTAAAATCAAGGTCAACTCATGTCAAGGTTCATCTTGCCACTCAAAACCATACATGTGGTCCAAATTTGAATGTTGTAGGTTATTGACAAGAAGTTTTTAAAAGCTTTTCCCTATATAAGTCTATATGAACCATGTGACCCCCAGGGCGCAAACTGTTTGTTCCTGGTCACTGTGACCTTGAACTTTGACCTACTGACCTCAAAATCAATAGGGGTCATCTGCTGGTCATGACCAATCTCCCTAACATCTAGGTCCAAGCATTCTTGAGTTATCATCCGGAAACCGTTTAACTGTTCAGGGTCACTATGACCTTGACCTTTGACATACTGATCTCAAAATCAATAGGGGTCATCTGCTGGTGATGACCAACCTCCCCATCAACTTCCATGATCCTAGACTCAAGCGTTCTTGAATTATCATCCGGAAACGGATTGGTCTACATTCCGACCGACAGACAGACAGAGACATCCGCAAAACAATATACCCTCCTTCTTTGAAGGGGGGCATAAAAAGCTTAGAATAGATCTCCAAAACAACTTTCTACATTCATTTATAACACTGTTGTTTGTCAAGAAAAGTATTAAGCAGTCTTTGTTTCTATAATCATCAATGAATGTTTGTTAAATGCTATTAAAATATTTTTATCACAGAGACATTGTTTAAAAGAATGACCACAAAAACATAATGCTGACCGAGAAGGTGGTCTTACCTTATCATCTTTCTTCTCACCTCCACCACCACTACCACCAGACTGTTGTTGTCCCTGAAAGCACAAAAACAGTACAATATAAATATATTCTGCAAAATAAATTGTTCCGCTTCATATGGAATCACATTAAAACAGTGCCAATTGTAGCATGTAATTGAAATATAAAATCAAAGCCTTGAGATGTCTGGTGGTTCCGGGTTTTGGTAGATTATTTTCTGTTTAAATGCCAATCTATAGATGTATGGGAAACAAATACAAATGTGCCTCATATCTAAGATTAACTCTGCCTGACCTTACATGAACTTATCTAAATTGCCAGCTGGAAGTCAGTGATGTAACCAATGGCTGAAATACCTTATCATTGATAGATATTGTATAATCTAAATTGTCAGTGTGAATGGATACAGGCTGAATAAGAACTGCTTGATCATTGATAATTCATCCGCATTGTTCATGAATTGGACTATTTTGTGTAGCACATGAACATCCTTCGGATGTGATTGATTTGGAATCAAAACAAGATGTATATGATTGTCAGAAATACACTTGTAACTTTGGTAGGGGGATAATCCTGCAACCAAAAACAGTCTTGACTTTGTGAAAATTTCCTTGAATTTCAATTTGTGAGTTTTTCTCTGTCACTTAGTAAAATAAATGCAATATGCAACTGTGGGCCCCAGTTTCAGCAGGCAAGAATTTAGCAAGGCATGTCTACAAGATACCACAGGTAATGGGTGGCATAAGCAGATCAAAGGCAAGCGGGCACATTTTAAGGGTAGTGCAAATAATAGTACGTTTCAGGACCGCGTGATAACTTTTGACTGTCTCCGTCATGTCCAAATTTATTATGCATATTTCTGTTAGGAAATCCCCAATGAAATCCGTTGGAAACGTTTTCTGGTACATGTACAAAGTATTTGTAATGATTACATCTCTGATAATGAATTTATGTTGACATTCAAGCAAAAACTTGCCTTGATGACATTTTATGAAGGCAGTGGCTAGAGAACCGGAACTGGTTGATTTTGGTTCCCTTGGCAGCAAACTTATTCGTCCGGAAACAGTTCTCTAGCCAAAGTACCGTTCATAGGCTAGGGAACCGGAATTTTATTTCTATGCATAAAGCTGCCGAAATTTACTTTATCTTTTGATAAGTATCATGCACATTATTATCTTAATTAAGTTAATTTTACCATGCCCTTGCATTAATCTGCGTTTATTGTGTCTCCAAAAGTATACTCGCCGCATACTGTCCGCCATACTGGAATGATATGAACTAGTACGAATGAATGCGTGAAAAACTACTTTGCTGTTTTTAAATGTTATTTGCTTTAAACATGTACTATTGATGTTTAAATTATTTAAATGTAAAATTGTATTGTTTTGTTTATGCATCATTAGATGTTTACGGATGAACAAAATAATATAATTGCCTTAAAAGCTTCCAGCGGATTCTTTGATCACTTTAAATATTGGTTTGTAACACCTCAGCATTTCACGTGCATCAGTTTTTTTTATTGGATTAAAATTTGTAGTGATTAGCAAATTGGAAACAAACAAACACATGTGAACAATACTTATTAACAGAAATTACTTAATCTGTTTCAATTGTTTCTTTTATTGTAAGTTTATTTCAGCTTGCTCTGATGCCGAAAATGATTTTCACATTCATTAGTACTAGTTTACAACATTCCAATATGGCCAACCAGGCCTTGACACTTTTTTCAGTGGTGTCCCAGAGGCCCCCTACCTGTAAAATTTGGTGTCCGTCACCAAGACTTGGGATCCCTTAAGTCTGAAAGGATGAAAATGTATACTCAGCAGTATGGATTTTGATGCACATTAGGCGTAAAGTAGTAAGATTGCTGTTTACTCAATCAAGATTTTGAAAAAAAAAATTAAATCAGAAAACTTACTGTGTCCTATGTCTATGTTTCATATAGAAAATGGGAAATTTATTGGTGTAAAATTAATGTATATCGCTGCTAAAAACTGCTTGTTTCCAGGTTTTTTCTACTTCATAATAGGGGCTGTTAATAGACACCTTCCCCTCAGAAAGTTTCTTTTAAATCATGCAGTTTTCCCCAAAATTTGACTTTACGTCGGTTTTTTTATTCCCTTTGCCCAAATACAGAGTTATTTTTCCCCAAATCACAGGCCTGGGCCCTTCTCCTGGTAAAACAAATGCCCCCGCAGCGCCTTGACCTCTGACCTTTGATGTGGTGACCCCAAAGTCAATAGGGGTCGTGTACTCAATAAGTACTATTAGCATGTGAAGTTTAAAGGTCCTGGGTGCAGTAGTTCGCGAGTAAAGTGCCTTCATACAAAAAGTTAACGCTGACCCCTGTGACCTTGACCTGGTGACCCCAAAGTCAGTAGGGGTCGTGTACTCGATGAGTACTATCAACAAGTGAAGTTTGAAGGTCCTGGGTGCAGTGGTTCGCGAGTAAAGTGCCTTCATACAAAAAGTTAACGCTGACCCCTGTGACCTTGACCTGGTGACCTCAAAGTCAGTAGGGGTCGTGTACTCGATGAGTACTATCAACAAGTGAAGTTTGAAGGTCCTGGGTGCAGTGGTTCGCGAGTAAAGTGCCTTCATGCAAAAAGTTAACGTTGTGACTAACGAACGAACAGCCGGTTGAAAACTAATATATGCCTCCCTTCGGGGGCATAAAAACACTGGACTTTCTGTCAGGTTTTGAAAGTTTGAAATTATAGCCATACTGGCACTAAAAAGTATCCAGAAAAACACAAAGTAAGGGTACCTATGCATATTCCTTCCTAAGCCCGGGACTTCAGTTAGGTTTTCATTGTTGTGCACATATTTAAGAATATTTAGAATTTTACATGAAGATTGCAGGGCTAAATGTGAAGTAAATTTGACAGTGTTTGCAGTCACAAGTGGTATGTGCACCACAACATATTCATATCATATATATCTTGCCATTTTTGATTCTCCAACATCAACCGAAAATGCTACTGGTCAGCGACACCCCACGAAAACACTTTATTTTGTAGCTAGCTTTTATCAGTATATCTTAAATCGTATTTTATTCCTCACTATTTTCAAATAAAGACAAATTTCAAATAAATTTTTAACAGGTTATGTCACGCCCTCGATGAAATTCACATTTTTTCCTCGATTACGGTCGCGAAAACTGTTTCAAGGCGACGAGTTCTCCCCCTTAGGTAATTGGGATATCTCACATAACTAGCTGCAGGTAACTCACCCAAGATTATGATTTTGCACTACATCACACTAAAACACCGGTAAAGTGAAATTTCAGTCAAACTTTCTGTTAGAATTAAGAAATTATTGAATATTATTCGATACTGAATTAGGACTATTACATTGCCTTTATTAAAAATAGGTATCCCGGAGGAACACCAAGCTTTGAAAAGTTGGTGTCCCTCGCCAGAATTTGGGGTCCTCTGGATCCTGGGACAACGTTAGTGTCGAGCAGGGTTTCCTCTGCGTCAATTTCACTTTGCGCCAACAAATTCGCCAATCAGGAAAAGTTTGCGCCAGTGGCTCTCAAGTTGGAGCCAATAGTCTGTGATGGGCGACATACCATTTTCTTTTTCAATCTCTTTTTCATTTGATTCTTTACAGTAACCATACAATTTGCTCTTGAACCAGTCTATCCTAATATCACATTAAATCAAAAATAGTTTTTAATCTTCTCAACCATTTTCAAGAACATTTTCTAAACAAAAGTAATTGCTCAATTTATAAATTTATCCCTTTATAGTTTGCCATTTTTAATTATCTCCCTTTAAGGGTCATTTTCACTAAATAGATGTTTTTAAAACATGAATATTTATCCTAATATCACATTGAATCAAAAAAAGTTTTTAATCTTCTCAACCATTTTCAAGAACATTTTCTAAACAAAAGTAATTGCTCAATCTATAAAATTATCCCTTTATATACTATAATATAATTTGCCATTTTTAATTATCTCCCTTTAAGGATCATTTTCACTAAATAGATGTTTTTAAAACATGAATATTTATCTCTTTATTCTTTTAACTTTTTATTTCAGAATTAATTTAGATCATTTATCGAAAAAAGTGTTGTTCTATATTATTTTATAACTTTTGAAAAGCTTTTTAAAATGCTTAAATTTCATTATATATATAACTAAATTTCTTTTTCCTTTCATACATACTAATGTTTAGCGAAAATACCACCTACAGGTATTATTAGCACTTTGTTTCGAAGCTCTGGGTTTGAGCTTTTTAAAATTATCCCCCTGTATCAATGCTTTACGTTGGGCACGTAAAAGAACTGCTTTAGTTCATTTGTATCTCAAAAATTCTCCAATTGAAATTATACGACCGCGAATGAATTTTACGAACGCGTAGATTTATTTAACAACACTTGTGCAAAATTTATCCATTTCCGATCGGAGAATATGTGTATCTTTTGATCGCGCTTTGAGGTGTCATTATTTCCGGCATTTTCTCGGTCTTGATTACTTCGGCAAATCGGATTGTCATTGAAATAACCTGTAAATTTATCTCGCATTTTTTGCATCATATAAAAGGTGGTGCATTAGACGAAGCACACAGCTAATATTTCGTTTCATTTGCTTTCGTGTAAGTGGGCAGGGCTAAATTTAGCGAATCAGATTGACTGATAATCGTTCTTGCGTGGAGGAACGTTCTAGTGACTCGGCGAAGTTTAAAATTATGCCCCCGAGGTGTAAATCGATATTGACACATTGTGTATTGTCTTCATGTAGTGTTAAATATCCGATAATCCGTTATTGCGTCATTGAGAAAGATCAGAAGATCAGATCGACGATTATCTTGTAGGCGCCAATGAAATTCGCCGATTGAAGATTTTTAGCGCCAGAATTTATATTTTGTCGCATTTGGCGCCATTGGCGACCGACAGCGGGAACCCTGGTCGAGGCCTGCCAACAGTATGTGGCGAGTACACTTTTGGAGATACAGTAAACGCAGATAAATGCAAGGGCACGTGGCTTGCTGAAATGGTAAAATTAATTAAGATAACAACATGCATGATAATTACCAAAAGAAACAAAGTAAATTTCGGCAGCTTTATGCATACAAAGAATTATAAAATACACAGAAAGGCAACTGGCTGTAATCTCGCGTGATCTTGTGCCAGAGCGTGAATCAGCGTTATCTTAGTAAAAACAAACATGGGCGAGCATGAAGTTACAATTTGTACCTTTAAAACTACATTTAAAATACATGTTAGCTTCTAAAACAACATTAGTTTAATGTGAAATAGTCTTAAGACACAAAGTACACGTTTCTTACCATCAAAAGAAGTATGGTCATATAGTGATAATTAATTTACCGATGAATAATTATTGCTTTCGCACACAAAATGGCGCGTGGAGAACGCGTCACTTCCGGTAAACGAGATCTCATTCAGTTGTCACGTTTTTTTGGAGAGATTTGCTCTATATGCCTTTCAAGTTGCCGATCTATTTATTTTTATAGCTCTTTGATGCATAGAAATAAAATTCCGGTTTCTTAGCATATACCTGGTACTTTGGCTAGAGAACCGGTTCCGGTTGATTAAGTTCGCTGTATAGGGAACCGATTCTGGTTCTCTGGCCAGTGTCTTCATAAAATGACATCGAGGCAAGTTTTTGCTTTAATGTCAACATCATACATGTGATAAGTTCAGAATCCCAAAACTGGAGGTTTGCCATTTTTCAGCTGGAGTTGGGGTCTCAAAACTGGAGGTTTTTTATCGACATAAATTAAGCGCGCGGACACATAACTTAGAGACAAAATCCAGTATTTTTGGCCACACAATAATGTATACACCAGAAGAAACAATCCGCATAACTCTTGATTTGAATTTTGACAGCGTTATGCCACTTTTTAACTTACATTTTTTTGTTAAAGTTTTATATAATGTCTAATATATCTGTTACATTCAAAGCTGTTGACTATTATGCCCCTTTTACTAGCAAAGCTTTAATTGCCCCTTTTACTGGCAAAGCTTTAATTCAGAGTTAATCACTGAGAAAAGTCGAGCTAGTCCTAAATATAAGACCTGACATAACTCATATCACTTTATAAGTTCATTTTAATTGATATTTTACATTTTTTATTTTCCATGTTATGTCAGGCTTTGATAGTAAAAATGTAAAATGTCAGAATATTGACTGTTGAACGTCAAATGACAACTTTTTTCACGTCTAATTATTTGGACTAAAGTCGAGCATGCTGTCTTACAGAAGCTCCCTCTTGTTCCAACTTTAAACAGAAACAAAGTCTCAATTTAGGTCTGAAATGGTGGTGAACATGCATTAACGTTATTCTACTCGAGGACTGAAAAAAAAACGAAGCTTTATATTGGTCTGAATACAACTCATAAATTATGTAAATTCCCTACCCCACCCGCTTTCGTATAAAAATACTGATGATTTTGGCATGAAAAATAGAGAACAGAAATGCATCAACATGTATTTACCCATACCAAAATAATGTAGATTGATATTATCAAATAAATGAGTGTGTATTTTCATCCAATTTTCAATGAAATAAGTCCGAGTTTAGTAAAAAATGGATTTGGTAAACATTGGAAGAAAATGGCGTAACTGCATAAGGGGAAATAACACTCCTGTTCTAAAACTAGTAATGGGTTGGTTTTTCCAACAATATTACCGAACAAAACTTATTTTTGAATAATTAAAATTCATTTCAGTTGGGAATTATTTCTTATGACTGGGAGTTTTTTGCTTCAAATTGGTAAAAAAAAATTGGAGCCTAACTGGCATTGAGAATAGGCCGATATTCGGCCCCGTGAGACAGGTGGAAAGGGCTTGTCTAATCCCTTATCAAAACAAACGATTAATAATTCACCTGTGAAAAACAACTCTTTCCTCCAGCTACATGCATGTCAAACATGTATAATACACAACAGTCGGTGACACTTTGATTTACTGTGTAAGCATGTTTGGCACTCCTCGGTAATTATCAACCCATTCATAATACTGATTTTTTTTTTTTTTTTTTTTTTTTTGAAAAGCGGGAGAACTATGGTTTTGGTCGGGAGACGGGAGGCAAGGTGAAAAAATCGGGATTATGACCCTCCCGCGCGGGAGATCACATGTATGGTCAACATAAATGCATTATCAGAGATGTAGTCATTACATATTTTGGCAGATTTTTGGGAAATTTAAACCTTAAAATTGGGAAAATAAGCAAATATCTGCAATTGGGCTGGGGCCGGAATACGGCCTTAAAAAATCCCCGTCAGTAAAACTATAGAATATCAGATCATAAATAAGTCATCCCAATAAGCCAAATGAGTAAGGCTTCATGGGCTAACTTTAAGGGCAGCATGGCATGAAGTGGCAGGGCACCCCACTG
Source organism: Mercenaria mercenaria (assembly GCF_021730395.1). NCBI lineage: Eukaryota > Metazoa > Mollusca > Bivalvia > Venerida > Veneridae > Mercenaria > Mercenaria mercenaria. The sequence goes on along the minus strand of NC_069361.1, from coordinate 70,173,608 downwards.
CATCGCTATAGAAATAACATTAAACTGGGGAAAGCTGATGTCCACAATTTTATCAAAATTACCCGCAACAAGGTTTCAAAAGCTTTTCCACTACAGTATGATATTCACATTTCCCATACCCCACCCACCAAAGCGAAACAGTGAATCAGCAGTTTGTTAATATTCGGCGTTATGCAGTCTTCCATTTACAAAAGGAAAACATATTAACACAACTAGTTATCAATTGTGTGATCATATGTTAACAATGACATTCTAAGATTTCTCTCACTGAAGTATAGTTTTCACAAACTTTGACAAAATTGCAAACAATTTCTTTATTTTCTCACCATTTTCAACTATACGGGTACGCATGCGCAATAACAATTTTTTAAAGAAAACATGAAATTTGGTTACGGTTTCACTCCACTAAATATTATTAGTATAGGCATAGCTGGCCAAAAGAAATGGAACTTTCTCGAATCGGACAGAATTGTTCAGTAATCAAATGCAGGCTAATCTGACAAATTTCAGACTACTTCAGTAGAATAAAAACTTGCGAACTACTACCTCATTTCACTACAGTATAGGTAAGAACAATTAAGACAAAATGTGACAAGAAGGCATAGACATAAAATTCATGATATTTTTTTACCAATAAATCACAAATGTGTGTAAAAAGCAACAAGATAAACTCTAACACAGGGCATTAAGAAGACTTCTCCGTGTTTGATGTGCTCTCGGGAAATCTATCATTATCTTTTAATTTTCCTTAAACTGTGAAGCCTTTTAAAACGCGATCGCGTTGGCGGCATTGTAACAGAAGTACAATCATAGTTTTTGTTTAATCATTTTTTCCCTTTTTTGTTTCCACTTTTTCTTTTCCTTTTGTTTGTATAATTGAAACATTTTTCTATGTGTTTTCCCTCAACTCTTTAAATTATAAAAACCGCCATTAGTTTAATCTACAATTATTTGACGCAGTGGGAAGGGCTTATAACTTAAAGTCCAACCCATTTGCTATTTTCATACTTTTGTATTAGATATGTATATATTATGTATATGATGAAAATACGCAATAAAATGTGATTAAACTTACCTAAGCCCTTTAAAAGTGTCACGAGGTCAAACACCACTGAATGTCAGTATTTTGTGTGTTGTATTGTCCTTGTACCTTCAATATATTGTATTAAATGTCTTCATGTGTCATTATTATGTATGATTTCTATACAGCCCGATCCTATATGAATTCCTATATTATTTTTCATTTCATTCGTCAATGTAAAATTGTGACATTATGCGCCCAACATGGGACCATGGCATGCTCGCTTGGTCAGTCTTACGACTATAGCAATATCATGTACCTCAGGAATTCGAGGACGAATTACCTACCTACCTACCTAGCTACCTATCTACAATCTAACCCTTTACAAGGACACAGGCAATTTCGTGCGCGTCAAGTCAAGAAAATAAAAGAAAACCGGGCAAAATAAAAGCGAAAGGAAAATTTGTTAGTGATTTAATAGATAAAAACAGGGGTTAAGAGCAAGGTTATGTTGAAGTATTTTCTATGTTGCAAACAGCGGCTTTGAACTGCTCAAGGAGTGGAAGTTTATTCCATAGGACTATAGTCCTGGAGAAAACTGAGCTCAAAACACTTAAGCAGAACGCTAATCAGGACTTGGTGCGACCCAACCTGCAATTTAGATCTAGTGCTAGAGATCAACCAGTGACACAAATAATAATTTTACATTGCATTTACCTACACACATCTATGGCACAAGTTACAAGGAACAATGAAGTAACTGTATGGTTAAAGGTGGTTAATCAGATTTTGGTCAACTAATGGATCCGTTCGAAACTTAATCAACTGATCATTTACACTTATATGTGTTTACCGAGTTCTTGGTACTCGTCAGATTTTGCATAATTATGATTTCCTATCCTGATTGCCCAACCAAGAAAGCGTTATTCTAGCAGAAGTATAAATTTAATAAGCATACCGGTATTCTCCTAAGGAATACTATGAATATAAGCACTATTGTATCATAGTTGTCAAAAATTAGCTCATTGACAAGTACATATTTTGTCAAAATTCATTAAAATTACAAGTTTATAAATGATTATTATTACCTCCCTTTGTCTAATTCGGTTGCGCAACAAAGATAGGTTGAAAATAGACGAATTCCGAAGTTACACGCTGTTTTAAAACTCGTCATTTGTTTCAGATAGTTTAGATGTCCTAATATTTGTCAGATACAGATGTAAAACTAGAAGTTATATTGAAATAAAAGGAATTACACGACTTTTTAAATACCTTTATGCTAAAGGGAAGTAATTGCAAAGTTCCATAAAAAAATATACATTTCCAATAGGGATCTTTCTCTATCTAATAAGTCATTTTGTTCCTTAGATAACAGAAAATATGAAAACCGAAAAATGATAAAATGTTGCTCAAATAACACTGACTACCTTTAAAAACTTAGTGATAAGTCATTTCATTGTAATGTGTATTTACATGGTAAATACTGAAAAGTGTTTTCTTGTTTTTATATATGATTTGTGATATGGTACAAATAACATTATATCTACATTTCAGCTTAAATGGTGGATCTGAATTTATTTTATTAGACTGAAAACATTTTTTGTTGTCATATAATATGCATGTATCTGACATTTTTTTTTTACATGTAGATATGTTCTTCCCGCAATAATCCAGTTGTAATTGTGGATTAAATATCAATGGGTTGACACTAAGGTAGGACTATCTGTAAGAGCGGCTGCATGTATATTAAATAGGAAGTTTCTGAAAATCTTAAATAACATGGCTCAGAACTTAAGTATGGCAATCTGTCTTAATGTTAGCGTTATTTTTTTAATCGTTTTTATACTTTTAATTGTCGACTTTTGCTACACGTTCAGTTTTCAGGTGCTCCTTCAAATTTATACGGCATTGCTCTGGAGGACTGACAACGATCTTATGGTTTTACTTGCACGTAAGTATTATATCAATAATCAACTTTTCGTATATACTCTGTGCATATTTGATATTGATTAAATATAGGCATATGTCAGAGTTTTATATGTCTAAAGTCACTTTTATTTATTGGGATTAAAATCATATACATGTATATAGAACTTTACAAATAATCACCTACTTGCATTTTATAAGTTATGTTCAGCTTATTGGAGAGGTCTCAAACTAGGAGGATTTAGACTAATCTACTAATTTGCTGGCGTTAGATTTCACTTTCTAGCGCAAATTACGGTGAGCCAGTCTAAAATGGCCCAATGCGCTTGCGCACAAGTAAGTTTTGAAATCCTCTAAGACAAAAACAATTGTTTGTTTAAAAAAAGAAATATATATTGGAAACGGTTCAGTTATTAATAGCAAAATATATAGATATATGTTTACTATTCTTTGTTCGCAGTATTCAAAGGTATGCATATGCATTGTATCACGTTAAAATATATTTTGTTCAATTACATAAATTGATTGTTTAACTGCCCGTTCGTTTGGGCCACAGAAGATCTGCCGGAATAAGAAGAGCTCTTCCGAGATGTTCGATTGTGCACTAGAACAAATAAAATGTTTAGAATTTCTTTTTCAAATAGCACATTAACAATAAAAATCTCTGAAAAAAAGTTATATTTTTTCACTTCCTGCAGACGTCCGTTCGATTGGGAATTTCTTATGTCCCTGACATAACTTTAAAACGAGCAAAACTGGACCTCTCCTAGGTTTCTGTTTTAAAAGAAGCCTACTTGTTACCTACTTGTTTTTATTCTCGTTCTTGGTTAGACATTTTATTGAAAGCCGGCTTTGGATTGGTTGAAACACGTAAGAGTCAGTGAGACGTAAGCTGATTGGATAAAAAGCTTATGATATGTGTTAAAATCAAGCAATACAATGTTTTCTGTGAAATTTGGAATATTTTACAAGTGTCTGGGTGAATGCTTGACTTTTCAATTCTCTCTTTAGAATAGTAGGTGTCAGTGGGCATTTTGCCTCTAAATGTCATTCAACAAAGGGGGTAGGTTTGTTTGAAGAGAAATTGTAAGAAAATGGATTGGATAAGCCTATATAAAATTGCTATTTTTATGTGTCTGAAATGCTGTCTTACTGAAAGAATCATATTTTAATGGTCATTTCTCAATTTTGGGGCATGTGACAGGGTCATTTCTTATAATGGAAGTCTATGGAAAAATAATAGTAGTGCCTGACCTCTTTAACGGAACAATATTGCGCTCTTAAAGTCTTTCCACTGCAGAACTCGTGCGTATTTCTCGATACAAAGCAAATAATGTATTAGCATTTTTTTTAACTTTTTAATTCTCAGTAACTTTTTACTTAACTTACCTTACTTTTATCCATACAGGTTTCAAATACATATATGTTTTGTATAGAATAATGTTCATTGTTATATTAACCCCCACCCCCACCGAAAATCTTTAAAATAAAGATTCTCGTATCTTTGATCATGGAAGAGTGGCATATGACCCAAGTTTCCACATCATATCGTATCTGAAAACCTATACAAGCGGTTTGATTTCTGGAAGAAATAGCAAGAGAACAAGAGAATTTAAAAAACCTCGAATTCGTTGTTATGGAGTCTGGTTATTTTGCGTTCGTAAACCTGTATAACAAGAATTTGCTAACGTCTCATCCACCAGAGTGTTTCGACCCTAAAGACATTATGTGTCAGATATAAGCTTCCAGCTCTTTCTCTCATATGCTTTTATGTGGGAAACCTGTTGGTATAACCCACTAGTATAACCCACTGTTTTAGAGCTATGAAATCTATAAAAAAGGGATCTCTGTCAATTTCAGCTTCATTCTGCGTTGTCCACATGAAAGTTATAATCATGCTAAAATCTTTTGGGGCGGTATTAAGAACTTTTGGAAATTTTAAGATGCCTTTAAGAATGTCATGTTTATGACAACAATGCATTTTGCCCGTTTAAAATTTTAGCGGGAACGAAATATTCGCATATTTATTGCTAAAATTTTAAACAGGAAATCAAAAAATCTAAACAGAATGTTAAAACATTTTGGTGTCCAAAATGTTTAAGTCTTCATTTGAAAATTCCGCATTAAAACTACAGTTTTTTTACGATAAATTAAAACCTGATCAAGTTATTTTGAATGTAGTACCGTTTATATTTTAAAGAGTTCTATATATTTACTGGTAAAGACCGAATTAGGAACCTAAGCTTTGGTGATTCGTAGAGTCTAAAATCTGTTGTTCCACATCAACCCTTTAGGCTTCATGCCTCTTGCTTTGCTAAACACTTCTTTCTGCTCAGCCCGACATGTAGTAATTACCTTTGTTTCAAATTCGAGCTTTTTTTGGAGTCAAACCTCCATGACTCCACCATAGAAAGCTCTCTCAAGTTCAAAAGGACCTGCAAGAAATTAATAGGTTTGCACTTAACGATTGCTAATCATTTAGTTGGGTGGTAATAATAAATATAATAAATATCTGGTAGTCTCAAACGATGAGTTATTGTAGTAATAGGGTAGTCAAGAGCACTCGCACAGCAGTGTCATGTGGAACTTCTGTTTTATTATTATTATTATTATTATTATACCAGATTTATTATAGCGCCCTTTTCATGATCAGTTTCACGTTCAAAGGCGCTTTACATAGTTCAAAAGTTTTTCAGCGTGTTTGAGGACAATAACAGACGAATCATAAAGGAAAAAAACATTGTTATAAGGTGAATGCTTTTAGAAGAAAAATACAACGTTTTTCCTTTAGCTTTTCAGCTTGATGTCTGAAAGACAATTACATTTAAAGAAATCAACACAGTGTCACGTACATGAACTGTGTAGGACTGAGATAAGATAACAATTTATATCTGCATTCTGTACTTATTTTACGATCTCGTAGCCGGAATTCAAAACACTTTTCTTAAAGACAGAATTAACTCGTCTGCGATGTTAGTGTTTGCATTTTGCCTGTTATCATGTGTTTATGGATTACAGAATGGACAAAACACCATACCGGCAGTTTTGAATTCCGTCGGCGTTGGTTATAATATTTTACGCGGGAATCCCGACGGTACAGACTGGCGAAATGGTGGAGAAGACCCAGGACTCCTGGTCACCAGACGAATATTAAAATTAGGTAGGCTATTCTTCTAGGGGTCTAGAATTAAATTTTCTTGACCATTTAGACACGGTGTTGTAGTCGTAAACCGCATCAATGTCTCAGTTCACATGATGCACCTGAGGTGACGTACATGTATAACGCTCAATATGAACTTTTATGGGCTAAATCGTCAAAAGTTTTGTAATTTAGTTTATATAAGTAAGTATAAAATCCAAAGGGATTGATGATATCAATTAATAATAAACAATTCTATCCAATACAAAAATAGAATAGAGCTGTTAATTTTTACATTTAGAAACTATCAAAACCTATACATTTGTGGAAAGGTCAACCGGAGAAAACAAAACAGTTCTCTGAACTTACGACTATAAACAAACTATAGGTCACTAAAGGGAACATTATGCCTTACCTATCATCAACTCTTAAACAATTAGGGGTACCCACTATAGGCCAAAATCCGAAAGATACACTACCCAATGCTTAAATGAATCGTGTCACATATTTTTTTTTGAGAAACAGTATTTGTTTAAAATTCACTGCCTTTCTGTATGGTTAAAGGGTAAAACACTCTGACAATGAACATACAAGGGCATATAGAATTATTTGAAGACGGCTATCAAACATTTTGTATTCACTTCCAAACGGATACTAAAATATTCAATTAATAATAATGTAATGATGGCGTCCCACCGTTCCATACGTCAAAAGTCTATACCGTTTCAAACGTATCTATGAAAAATTATTATCAATTTTGACTGACCTAATAGGTAATGTAAATGTATATAATAAAAGGGCAAGTAAACAGTACCTTGATCCGCAAATATGCATTTAGCTCTCCTGGATATTGCCAGGCCGGATTACAGTAGGCACAAGCGCCTTGTGGGATCCGGGCCTGGCAAAAGCCTCGCGAGCCGAATACAACATCGCAGATCAAAGTACTGTTGTAATAACCCCGTAGTAGCGATCTATGTCTTTCCATTCCCGGTGTAGAGTCCGAACCAGGATCTGTTCCAAACCAGCTAGTATATGTACGTCACGATTCCTGCCAGTCGTCTGCAACTGATAGACTTATTTACAGCCCAAAGACGTACCAGGACCATCTCGGACACAGAGTCTCTTTCGCCGGTAAGTTACATATGGAATATTATGAAACAGTTGTATACAATAGAATTTAATGTTAAAAACCAAGATTCATAGGAACCTATTTTATCTGTTGCTAAAAGATCAATGAATAATTTCGATTCATCTATATTACATAATTATCACAGTTTCGCAGTCTTCCGTTGCATAGATTCAGTATTGCTACTGCTATTTTAAGAAGATATAAATGTCAGATTACTATTCTAATTATCTGACAGAAATCAAATTAAAGAATGCCTTGATGTCACATCGTTCTGAATTTTGTAATTTGGTGAGGAATTTGAGATACATGTATTTTTATGATTGGAGAATACCCCACCTAGACTGTTCATTTATAAAGCCGTCCAGAATTCCAATGTGTAAAAAAGTAATCATGAAACGCCTTCATTTTACGAAATTACGACAATGCGATACGACAAGGTACAGGCAACTAAGGCCTTCCATGATTTTGATGATATATTGAAGCACTATGGGATAGTTAAAGAAATCATAAAATATGCTTAAATTGTTTCAGGGACTTTATTTCCAGACTTACAAGCTTCGGCCTTTACACTGAGTACAGGTAAAGTTTACTATTTAAGAATGGTTTTCTTTAATGCTAACGTGTGTAGACTTGTTCGAGCCGCGCCCAGCGCTTGCAGCCGAATTCTTTTATGTGGCGAAACCATCCTAACTGGTGGATTTACTAAAAGAGCTGCGTATTGATTAATTCTTTGTTTTACGCAACAGCTCGCAGGGGCCGGAATAATGTTTGGATGGGCACCATGGGTCTTCCGCCACTTTGTTATCGTATTACGTAAACTGTGTCACCTAACAAAAATCAAAATCAAATTGATAATTGATTTCGATTTTGTGACTTTCAATACATGGCAGTGTTTATTACTATGGAACGCCACATTTGTCTTATGTCGGAACATTTCATGTTATCATGTCCAAGTATGGTGTTAACTTGTCAAGACAGTGTCTTTTTTCGGGGTTCATTAAATCAACGACAGAATAGGATCTGCGAGCGACATTCGTGTTTAATTTGGCTATTCGTTCATTCCGCAAGAACTCTGAAAATTCATTTTTTTTATATTTAGGCCTACATTACAGCAGAGCTACCGGCGCCGCAAAGCGGCGCCGACAGCGTCGCATTACGGTTAGACGTGTGAAAAAGAAAATGAATAGAGAGATCTAGATCTACCTGGGTATACTATCGAGTTGAAAATTCGTGGTACTTTCTGGAATCGGTGTTGTTCGGATTTTTTCATATGATCTATGTACATAGTAATTAATCAGTAAAGACGTCAGTAGACGCTTACTGTTTACGGTTGACAAAAGCGTCTCGCTTACTGCTTTGGATATTGAATAAAAATGTAATTGATCGTTCGATTATAAGAAATTAGTGCTAAATACATTTTCTACGAAGAAAAAAGAAATAAAATACAATAATTTCATTTTGAAACAGCTTCCGTCACGCTGCCATTACTGAACTTTACAATAAATACTTATGTTTGTCCACATGATGTCATAACTCCACAGTGGTGTAGTGGTTAGCGAGTTCGCGTTGAAATCCAGAGATCGTGAGTTCGAACCCTACCTAATCCAGACATTTTTTTAATTCCTTTTTTATTTCAGTCTTTTTTTTTGTATGATTATAAGTTTTGAAAATATTGTATAACTAAAGTCATTCATGTAAAAATTAACAAATGTTTATAATTTTGATGTCAGGTTCCAATGCAGTGCCTGTGCAGTAGTCAGTAGACATAACTTTAAAAAAATAGCTTTAGGATCAAAATATACAGGCCTTGAACTGTGAAAAGCAACTAATGCTCTTCTCCCCGTTCACATATATTTCGTCCGTTAGCTTTAAAATCACTAACCAGAGTTTATATAGGGTAAAATGGGGTAACTGTGACACTTAAAGAAACACTGTTGAGTAATATTTTAGAAAGACAAAATATAAACTTGATTTATTGATATTTCAGTATGCGCAACCTATATAATATATGACGTATATAAACTTTTACAAATACCTGATAACCTTTGATTAACTATAAATTAATTAAACATTGGTCAAGGACATTTTAGTTTTATTAGAATATATGTATATTACAGTCGCATTTATGACAAATGAAACCATTAATGTCCACAGATCAAAAAAGAATTCTAAACTGAAAATATAGCTCAGTATTAATTACAATTTATGACTGTTTTGTAAAACAAGGATGCATAAAGAAATCAATATGTCCATTTTTTGCCTAAATTATGTTATTATTTGTTTCAATATATGCTTATTATATAAATCGTTTAAAATAAAAAAAATGTTATAAGTGTAAATAACTATGTATGAATTAAACATAAACTTGACATAATCCATTATATACTTATATATGTGATTTTTACACTTGAAACTGATCAAAATTTTAAAAAGTCTTAAAACATAGATTTAATCAAATATTAACGGGACAATTAAAATGTGTGTCTTTTTTCACAAAGAAATAAGGACATTAACTAGCTTTTTGCATACAGGAAGACTCGGGGAGGAGGGCATGAAATGTGAGGGGAATGAAGGCAGGGTTAAGGAGATCTAGAGGGACACATGGGCATACGCTCTCGGAAACTATTGGCAACTGTACCTAAAATGTGTTGTCTGGCCAATATTTGGTGTTTGCTTTAGCCTGAATATTTGACACAACGTCATCTTTTAAATGAGTAATTAACTAAAAGAACTACCATGTTGGCTTGATTGTCAGTTGGTTCCTGCGCTTCACCTAGTATAAATACTACTTATTAATATAAGATTTGCCGACAGTTTCTTTAAACATGAAAGAAATATCAGTATTAGCCTACTAGACTATCAAAAATTCTAAACTCACCAGATTTTACGCGGAATGAGTGGGAGGGGTTCACGGAACGATCTCCCTTTAAATAAACTTATGTGACTAAACAGTGACTTAGATCATGTAAACTTGGTATCGGGTAGAAAATTCAGTAGTTGCACCAGAGTTAAGCTAATATATATTATGACCACGCCTGTGAACTAGTGGTATACTTACAAAATATCAAAGTTTCGTCATTACTAGACTTTCTTTCCTATTTTCATTTCATTTGTGGACAAAGATTAAAAGTTGACAATTTATAGTGGTTATGTCCAGTTATGTACAACAATTTATGTACTGTCCATTGGAACATATCCCCTTTTCCTTCCAGCATCCAGTTTGTTCAAAAATAAAATCATGGAGAACTTTGTTCTTAACGACAGTGTCCCACTTGCCCCAATGCATTTGGGTAAGTGGGACACTTTTGAAAAGGAACGTTCAAAAATAAAGTATGTTGTAATTTCTCAAAAACAAATCTCATTGTATGAAATAGTAATGTGATACCTACAGTTTTGCAACTCTTCCCATAACTGAAGGTATCAACACATACCAATATAAATATTTTGGACATGCCATATTTCACAAACAAGCACCTGTTTTATAACGTCGTTGTCTGACGTCAACGCAACGGTTCATGACAGGCCACTTTATTATTCAAAATGAAAGTCGATAAAACAAAATCATTATACTTTTTATAGAATTAAAAAAAAATAATGCCATGTCCTTGATTTGCAATGATACATAATACGCTTCAATATTTCAAACAAGTTAAATGCGATATTACATGTATACGAGAACCAGCTTCTTGCGTCAAAGTTGACGTCACATTTATGATCAAGTCGTTACGGTATATATCTTATATATATATATATATATATAATATATATATATATATATATATATATATATATATATATATATATATATATATATATATATATATATATATATATATACTTAAATATCTTTAAGATCTTATTGATATACCGACCACATATAAGCAAATATATCTAGAAAGTCAGACGACTATTTCCGCTGTGCGTTTCACTAGACAGGAACATAACGAGAATATTTTAATGCACCATCTGAAAAAAATAGGCATAATTATTTACAGCGTGTAATTTTATGTTTTCTTATTTTTATTTAATTAGTAATACTTTCAACATATGTCTAAGAAAATCGATTCTTAAAATATTTTCCAATCCATCGGCAGAAAAGTTTTGTCATAATAGGCTTTAACACTGAATGTTCTTTTTCAACATATGATCTTATTTAGGGAACGTAACCAATATTTACCCCAATTTACTTAAAAGTGTAAAGTGTCCCAGTTTCCCCATTGTCCCAGATACCCCATTTACCCTAAATAAAACTATAACTATTGGCAATGAATTATCAATAAATATCAAAAAGGTTCTTACTGCCATCCCTATTCTCTAGTGCTAAAAGATTAACCATAAAAAGCCATAGATAGTGAATTTAAAAGTTCTGCAAATAAACAGGTGTTTTCGAGAATTTCGGCAAACACTGTTTTTCTCTAGGTAAAATTCTGATCTGCCGTTCATTAACTTTTAAAAATTGCTAGTCTTTGGGTTAAAACAAGCTTTGTACAGTCATGTAAATAATTGTAATTTTCCAATACAAGGCATCTCTTATAGCAGTATTTTTGACTAAAAGTTGGACACATTCTTCCATCCAAAAAGAACCAAAATTTGACAATACTGACATTTAAAAGAACTACAATAGTCATTTCCAGGATTACGTTAATTCTAATTTCTGTTAACTTTGGAATTGGAACATTAACTTTTTTCATTAAGTCCTCATTGCCAAACATTTACACGCAAAGAGACAGAATTCCTTTGGCTGTTGGTCTAATGAGATTCTGTTAAGTTTGAAATTTTCAAGATTCAAGCTTTTCAATTTGAAGAAGTTATCATTTGTGACTGGTTTCCAGTATGAAATCTATATCAAACTTTCTTTTGATTATAATATATAGAATATCTTTGGAGTTTTTCACATGTCAAGAATTAATCTTGATGCAGTCTAAAACATGCATTCAGAAATAATGAATTATCATTAATATTTATAATTTTAATAGATCTAATAGAGCATAAACTTCCTAAACGAATCCATAATTCCAGATAATTCCAGCACCACTCCTTTAATTTTTAAGGGGCACTGGTGATTTTTCAAGGGAGCTCTGCCTTTTAGGTAGCACCTAATTTCATATTATTCCCTTTCTATTTGTAAACAATGTTATATTATATACTGTACACATTTTGCTGCATTTAACATTAATATCAGCTTCACTGCCATTCTGTTCGCTAAAACAACTGCGACGTCATCCAAGGAACGTTCTCCCTGACTATACGCAGACGTCGTCAGCTCAATGGCCCGTTATAACTAAGCAGCGTTGTTTTGACTTTGGCGTCTTTCCTTTTGCTGTTCATACAAAATGAACGTCAAAATTTTCAATGGAAAAGAATACTGCGAATATAAATGTAAAGATATGTTGTCATGTCAAAGTGTGGTTAAATTCATTATATTTACATTCGCCCTATTCTTTTCCATTGAAACTTTTGACGTTCATTTCGTATGAACAGCAAAAGGAAATGCGCGAAAGTTACGTCATCGCTGCTTAGTGATAACCGACCGCTCTTTTGACGACGTCCACGTATAGTTAGAGAGAACGTTCCTTATATTTCGTCGCAGTTGTTCCGTCTGGTGAACAGAATGGCCGGGAAGCTGATTTTAATGTTAAATGCAACAAAATGTGTGCAATTTATAATATTACCTTGTTTGAAAATGGAAAGGAAATATAATGTAAATATAAGAAATGAAACTAGATCTAGATCTATTTTTTTCTGTGTTCATGCGAAATTAACGACAGAATAGGATCGGCAAATTCATAAATCGCGCTAGCGATTCATGAATTTGCCGATCCTATTCTGTCGTTAGCGCGATTCGTGAATTTGCCGATCCTATTCTGTCGTTCATTTCGCATGAACACCGAAAATAATTACTTCATTTCTTAAATGTTAAGACATATCTTCTCAGAGTGTGCTGTTAACTTGTTAAAACAGTGTCTTAATACGTTAAAAAGCTATTTTATCATGTCAAAGGATGATCTGGCCTACCGGGCGTGCCATTATGTTAACATGAAGTGTCCCAACATAAGACAGGTACGGTGTTCCATATGCTTCTGTTTCTGTATTCATATAGTCACATAAATGAAACAATCCATTTTACATCAAAATTGTCTAAACAATGAAAAAGCATTACATGTAACAAATAACAATCCATTCAAGTATATTTCTACGTCTGTAGGTTACCTCTCGGTGAAGAAAGAGACGGACACATTACACTACGTGTTACAGGATCGCACGAGCACATGTATTAACGGCACGGCACGTTACACGTTGAATCTTGTCTCTGCTAACTTTTACCACCTTACAGATGAGTTTATGTCTGACGTCTGCTCCTTGCCGGAAGTGTTTGATACAGACAGTTACATGCACTTCCTCGACCGATGGGGAACGGTGCGTACTTGTTGGTGTGTAAAAATATTCATGTAATATCATGTCATTGAATGTGTTGAAATAATATATTTTCATAGCTTTAGTTCTAAAATATCTAAACACATTTCTAAAGTGACCGCCACAAACAACTTAATGCAGTTCAACATTCTCACGTCGCAGAGGTGCAATTTGGAGTCTGATACTTAACCTGGTATAACCAAGTCTCCCAGATGTTTGGAAAGTAAATACAAAGTGCATTATGAAATACTTCAATTAAATAGAAAAGCTGTGCCTTGGAAATGGCCTTATCATCACTTGTACGTTAATTTCAAATACATTTTATTAAAAAAACAACAGCACGTGGTGACAGGAATGAAAATTGGTTCACGGCAGACGACAATGACCATTGGAACACGTCGAGATTACATAGAAACCGTCCGCAAAAAGGTGAATAGGAAACTTACGGTGGCACAGAGGTGACATAGATGTTTTTTTTATATTAATACGTGCGCACGTAATAACTAATACGTGCGCACTTACTAGTATAAAAACATCATCGCACATACTATAATAAACATCTTCGTACGTATAAAGTAATACGTGCGCACGTACTAACTAATACTAGTATGTGCGATGATGTTTTTTGTACTAGTACGTGCGCACGTATTAGTTATAACGTGCGCACGTATTACTATATACGTACGAAGATGTTTTTTATACTAGTACGTGCACGTACTAGTATGTGCGATGATGTTTTTTGTACTAGTACGTGCGCACGTATTAGTTATTACGTGCGCACGTATTACTTTATACGTACGAAGATGTTTTTTATAGTATGTGCGATGATGTTTTTTGTACTAGTACGTGCGCACGTATTAGTTATTACGTGCGCACGTATTAATATAAAAAATATCTATGTCACCTCTGTGCCACCGTAGTATGAAACTGTTTATTTAACAAATAAGCATCTGCCACTAGTCCAAAATCAGTTACCGTATTGAATATTGTGAGTACGGTCAATACACTCAATTTGAGACCATTACCCTTTTTCACAACCAAAGTTTAATATCCACACAAATTGATAATTAACTTTAGACATTAGATTACAGAAAAGGTAACTCAGGTTCCATGTTCACAAATATTTTTCGGTCTCAGCTGAGTTTGAGATTGAAATTTTAATAATTGCAAATTTTAGTAGATCTTCAATCGAGATTGACTATCGATTCTGAATAGTCACTTGGAAATAGCCACTAGCTTAACATATAATTTTAAACATGAAATTTAGATATAAATGACAATAAAATTTCTTTATCAAACTCAGCTGAGACTAAAATGGTTTTGTGAACATGGGGCCAGGTTTTTCTTACTTAGCAAAACTTTGCGGGTGCGTTGGGTGGGACAGCGATTAATTTTCTTTCGTACCAACATATTTTGATAATTCTCTCACTGAAGTCGGAAGCTGACGTTACCATTGGCGGACCATTGTACAACAGGGACTCTTCGTGGGTGGTCGATCTCCAGACGTTTAAGCTACGCCCATCATTCCCAGTTATTGTCGGAAACTCCACCTACAAACTGGAAACCGGAAGTAAAGATTCTCCAGAACCAGTAGGTCTCAACCTGACATCTATAGATATGACTTTGACAAACGATTTTTGGAATGACGAGCAATACTCAATTGGGCTGTGCCCGAACAATATTACTCGTACCATAGCGATACGGAGACAGAATCTTATCAAAGCTCTCCAGCAATATGCATCACAGAAAGGAGCCAACATACCACCAGGTTTTATTATCCTCCGCCGATGAAATCGGGAGCGGGGTATTGAAATGGCGTTGTCCGTCCGTCCGCAGCCATTTCTCAGTAACTACCTGGTAGAATTTCATGAAACTTGAAATAAACATGAACCAACATACTGCGATGATGCCCGTCAAGGTGTTTTTTTGGATTGGTCAATTTCACTTAGAGTTATTGCCCTTGATTTAATGTAAAATGTCCGCCCGCAGCCATCTCTCAGTAACTAGCAGGTAGAATTTCATCAAACTGGAAATGGACATGAACCAAGATACTGCGGTGATGCCCTCGAAGTTTTTTTTCGATTGGTCAATTTCCCTTAAAGTTATTGCCCTTGATTTAATGACAAATGCACAAAAATGTCCGTCCGCAGTCATTTCTCAGTAACTAGCAGGTAGAATTTTATCAAACTTGAAATAAACTTGAGCCAATGCCCGTCAATATTTTTTTTTGATGGGTCAATTTCCCTTAGAGTTATTGCCCTTCATTTGATGAAAAATGCACGTCTGCAGCCATTTCTCAGTAACAAGTGTGTAGAATTTCATGAAACTTGAAATAAATATGAACCAACATACTTTGATGATGCCCGTCATTTTCTTTTTTCATTGGTCAATTTTCCATACAGTTATTGCCCTTTAATTGTTTAAAAATCCACAGATTTGTACATAACAAACCAACCAATTGGAAGAATTTCATTTAACTTCTTTCATTCTTTTCCATGAACATTTATTATGAACATGTGAAGTTGTGTACCCACACCTGGTCGCCACCTTGCCTTGGTCACACCCCCTCACCCTCCAAACCCCTCCCCACCCCCGCTGCATTTTTTTTTCATTTCTTTTTTATTTCTTTTTATCAACATGCAAAGTTGTACCATTCTCTCACCTCACTCCACCACCCAGTCATGCTCACCACCCCGATCATGCATCATTCCACCCCCCTCCCCCACCCCCACCCCCATTTTTTTTTTAATTTTTAATTTTCCATCATTATTTATAATCAACATGTAAAGTTTTGTACCCTCCCCCTCCCCACCCCTGTTAATTTGATTTTGACTAATGAAATTATTTGCTTCTTTGTAACATTCTTAACTTTTTGCTGGATATATTTTTTGGCCGTTCCTCGCCACAGACCCTTTCGGCGGGGGATACCAGTTAATTGAATTTGCTTGTTTAATTTGTGATTATATGTCACTGCTAAACAGTAAAAGTTTCTAAAATACTCTTATGTAACTTAATTCCGATATTTTAACCCAATCATCTAATCAAAGACGAAAATAACCACAGAAGAATATATATTTCAAAATAAATTTCCTTGATGTCATTGCAATAAAATTCACACTCATGTCCGCACACATGCACGCACAATAGGCAAATAGATAACACATTTAATGCTCGAAATATACTGAAAATGATTAGTATTTTACGGGAATACTATAGTATATGGGCCTCCTGTAGATAGTTACACTCGAGTAAATAGAGCTGATCAAATGTGGCAAGGATCAAGGCCAATACTTAACCGGTATCACTTTTTGCTATTTAGATTCAAAGCTTGCTATGCCTATTGTGTGGCCTAGCGGAATGGCGGGACTACCTAAACCCAAAGACGGTTGTCCGGAACCTACAGCAAAGTGGGTAGAAGGCTGGCTGAGACACGATACGGAAACGCAGAGTCCTAGCAACTCTTGGAACGCAACCCATCTTGACGGTAAGTCCATAATTGCCGTAATTACATTTAAAAACTATATATCAAGTATTTTAACATATTGAAGGGAAGAAATAAGAACCTGTTAATGCAGTTTTTGTTTATGGCTTCATTAATCTGATAAATGTCAATTCTAGCTACCATAATGTAGGCACGATTTTATATTACAAGTTTGGACGACCACTTCATATGGCGGTAAAGAAACCATTGCTAAATACTTGATCTCTATACGCAGGCTTTTTATTTTTGTAATTATTTTATGAATGCCCCACTATATATTCATTTTAGCAACACTGACAGTAAGCAGACATCTTTTGAGGTTTTGTATAAAACCTTACACAGTTGATGAATTTTCAACCAATTGGCCAGCTGGTGACTATTGTATATTCATGTACAAGCATTGCCCACTTGGTAAGTATATACTCAGTATGCGTGATACGCGTAATTGGACTTACCCGCGCTAGATTGTTGATAGGATTCCTTTTTCATCTTCTTTTTCTATTGTTGCATCAGTTCCTCAAAGCGGCTCGCGTTTAAAACAAAACAAAAAAAAATCTCCAACAAAAACAACGGCAACAAAAAACAGCAACAGTATTTTAACAAAAGTTTGCTTTTTTTTGCAAGAAATATTTATCCTTTTAAAAATGTCAAATATCCTCGCTATGCACTAACATCAATCGATAAAATCCAACGTTAGTTTCGGGACAATGACAGCCAGTCTAACAATCAGATGGAAAATTCACGTCAATGCCAAGTACTGCATGCGATACTGAAACTTTTCCTTTCTTTTCGAGAAAAATGATTGATTTCGTGAAATTTGGTTCGTGAAAGAATTGTTTCATTTTTGCGGAAATTAAAGAAATTAGAGAAATGTTCTGAACTTCCTGTTTCAATTTGAGGATATGTTGAAGATCCTTTTTTTATTTTTCGCGAGAACTTTAAACCTTTGTGTAAAATTGAACTCAGATGTCAAATTTGTCATATTTCGTGTCCGGAGCAATCCCCACCCTAACTCCCACATTAACACCCCCATCATTTTTTTTTTACTTTTAGTTTTGTGTGTCTTTGTATCCTGTCACCGCACAAAACCACACTCCAACCCACACCCACCACCACAATACACAACCCAACACCCAAATATTTAAAAAAAATGCACACATTGCACTGACTGAAAGATACGCCGGACTGGCTGGTTATATGATACCTAGTTGACGAGTAATAATATTTCCTATATGTGTTTAATTGATTTGTAAAATCATAATGGATATATGGCTACGTCCTCGTCGTGTTGATGGACCTCATTTGGTCTAAAACTTCGGGCATATATTGCCCCATTTTGCGGACATGATGCCCTTTACCATCGTAGTGTTAAATTCTACAAGACAACAAACTTTATGTAACTCTTGGTATTCTTTTTTTTTCTAGGAACTAAAACATGATTTGAAGACTGTAACCTGTGCTGATGTAGAAGGTTTTGTTTTTCTTTTGAGCAAAATCCGTTCGTCAGAACATTCTCATATGATCTACCGTGTAGAATCTTTTGTATAGAAAAACATTTTGAAAGTAAATATATGTTATACACAGATTTTATTGATTGCAGGATAAATAGAATATTAGGTTACTGACTTTCTTAACTTAAGTTTATCCACCTCGTCTCCAAAAGATTTATCCCCCTCGGCAAGCCTCGGGTGGATAAACCTTTCTCCAACTCGGTGGATAAACTTAAGTTAAGAAGGACAGTAACCTAATATTCTCTATTTATTTTCATAATCTAATAAGATGGTAATGTTTGACGGTCACATTTAGGTTTCTCAGAGGGTTTTGTGCAATGGGACGACGAAGACACAAACAACGAAAACGCTCACGGTGGTTATCTTCCTGATGGGTCGTATGGGAGTGATATACGAATGAAATACTGTTGCAGGTGAGACAGGCTGTCGTGATGTGATTGTTGCATAACATGTTCTGTAATTTTAGAACGGAATTCGACAAAATCCATTATATCACATTTTTTATAAGAATGTTACCGTATTATGACAGAGCTATTACATGAGTATATCCTCCACAAATTTTAGCTACAGTTTCTTTTAAGGTAAAATGTGCTACATCCCATTTTTCACCAGACTGTTATGAAAAGTTAAGAGAATAAATTTGACGATATTTCGGAAACACTGACATTTATTTGTTTTCCTGATTTTATCCATTTTGTGCTGCATACCTTCAGAATTTTGAATAAATCTGAGACAATAATGTATTTATCTGATGCGTGTTTAGAAAAAGAAATTCTCAATATTTTCTTAAAATGTGTTCAGATGCTGTGTTTTGGTCGTATGTTTATGACACGCATTTATTTTTAATAAAATTGAACTATCTCGTGCGCATGACATCTTATCTCATGCGCACGACATCTAATTTATGATAGGTCCCTTTGTGTGTATATAGGTCATCAGTAAAAACATACGGACAAGTAGATAATTAGGGTCCCGCCTATTCAGGTGTTATTCAAACTTCTCACAAGTACAAGTTTGTCACATCATTTGAGAGAGCATTGCACATAATTGCTTATTTTTGCTGCCTTTTTATCAGTTTATGTATTTTACTCACTACCCTACAAACCTGTGAAATGGTTATTAGTATACAGTCTAACCCCTCTTAAGCAGTCAGCCAGGGGAAACAGACAATTTGGCCGCTAAAGCGAGGTGACCGCTGATCGGAGGGGCAGCCAGAATATTTATATATTTCAGACTTCTCACCAGTTTCATCTCTTCTGTTAAGAAAAATGCAATGCTCCTAAGTAGAGCAATTTTTGAGTTTAGTTTATTGGCCACGGTACTAACATGGGATTGCCAAGACAGAGTTTCGTCGATATATACACCTAGAACTTTCTGACACTTCACGTTTTCAATGACCGAACCATCTAAATTTAACTCGAGTTTTTTTAGTATGTTTTATTTTGACGCTAGTGCTTAATACCATACATTTTGTTTTTGAAAGATGAAGTGACATGTTATTTATTTTACACCAATTATGGACACTACTGAGGCTATACTGAAGTTCAGACTGAATTTTTGTAATACTGTTGGCGAACTTATGTAAGGTGGAGTCATCGGCATATAGATCAATATTGGTAGTATTTGAAATTAACGCCATGTCATTGATATATATCAGAAAAAGAAGGGGTCCTAGTATGGATCCTTGCGGGACACCGAATTGTACTGTCATTCTTTTGGAATGCAGCTTCTTCACTTCTAGAGTCTGCGTTCGATTCGCTAAATAAGATTTATATATATCCGATGTTCTGTCTGTAAAATGGTAAAGTTTCAGTTTATAAATCAGTATTTCATGATCCACCATATCAAAAGCTTTCCTTAAGTCAAGAAAGATAGCCCCTACATACTTCACATTGTCAATGTCATTTAGCCACGTTTCTACTAGGTATGTTAAAGCAGTCTGACAGGAGTGGTCAGGTCTGAATCCTCTGATTGATTTTTGTGTATTATATCTGTTCGTTTAAAAATAGTCCTGTAACTGTGTAGCAATGTGACGTTCAAATATTTTAGATATTGTATTAAGTATGGAAATAGGTCTACATAGTCTATAGTTTCCTGGGTCTTGTTTGTTACCTGATTTAAATTTAGGAGTATACCTTGCTTCTTTTAATTTATCAGGAAAAGTACCACTGTATATATTATTATTAATGATAGATGCAATTGCAGAAGTAATATGATTTCCACAATACCTCAACAATATTGATTCGATACCGTCAAGACCAGTCGATTTCGATAAGTCAAGTTTGTTAATGATATTTTTTACATCTAATGGAGTTATGTATTCAATATTAAACTGTATATGGCGTAATTTCGCATCAACATATTTTTTTAAGTTGTGAAATTTGTATCAACTAAAGGTATTTCTTAATTATATGGGATACATTTACGAAATGGTAGTTGAGGGCATTTAATATTTCCAACTCACCAGTTACGACATTATCGCCAATTATGAGTTTATTAGGAATATTAAGTTGTTGGTTTTCCTTGTCATTATTGGTAATATTCTTTAGATTTTTTCACAGATGTTCCGGGGATTTATTATCTTTTACAGCGTTGTTATAAAAAGATTTCTTACTTTTCCGTATCATAGAAGATAGCTTATTTCTAGTTTTTCTTAAAATTTTCAAAGTCTTGGTGCTTATAATAGTAGTCTTGCAGATAAATTGCTTGTCGAATCTCGTCTGTAAACCAAGATGGTTGACTAACCTATTTAATTCTTTTCTGTTTAATCTTTGTATGTTTAGCTAGAACACTGTTGACGATATCATAAAACATATCTAGCGCCAGATTTGGGTTAGGTACATTTTCGATAACATTAAGATGTGAATTTGCTAAGTCAGTTCTAAAAAGTTCTATATTAAAGTTTTTGAAACACCTGTAAACTATTGTTTCATGACTATTTATATTATTTTTCATTATCTTCTTTTTTGTAGATCTTGTAAAAGAGACAGGTAAATGATCGGTTATAGCGTAGTCATATACAACGATATGAGATATGAGATCGCTTCTTGTGGTATAAATGTGATCTATAATAGAAGTACCCGTTTTATGTATTCTTGTAGGTGTTTCAAATAATTGTGAAAGACCATATTTTGCAAGGAATATCTCCCAGCGTTTGTTTTTGAATTTATCATTTTTGCAGTTGGGAAATAATTTATATTGAAATCACCCAGAACATGTATTTCATAATGTTGATACTCTAATTTACTAAACTGACTGTCATATAAATCTATCCATGACTGCTTAGAATCAGGGGGTCCACATACAAAGTTAACAAGGAAAGGTTTATTTCTGGTTAAACTGATTTGAATCCAAACTGATTCTAACGCGTCTAATTCTAAATCATAGCGCTTTATTTCATATATATATACAATTAAACCTCCACCTCGTTTACAAACACGATCTTTTCTCTCAAAATTATAGCCTGGGATTACTAATTCATTATCGTGTACATCTTTTGTTAAAAACGTTTCGCATATTAATCCAATAATATCAATATGTAAAGACTGCATTAAATGAAATTTTAATTCATCGCGCTTATTAAGAATATGTTGAATATTTAAGTTAAAAATGCGCAAACCTTTACTTTTACTTTTTTGCTGAATATTAATTGCATTTCGTGAGGCATCCAATACATACCTGTCGATAAATTATGGGAGTCGCGATAGGTCGTCCAGGCTGATATTAATTCTTAAGCTGTCCGAATTACTCGCACGCAGACAATCACTTTTTAAAGTAATACATGTAAATGCAGTGTATTCTATCAAAGCAAATAAATTGTAAAAGTTTGTATACTGCTGCAATATTTGCACAGGTTTAACTGAAAAGTGCTATTGTTTACGTTCGAGCCAATTTCACATCTACTGGCATTTTTATCAAATGAACAATGGTCTTTATGATGTTAAGGTATTAGATCACTAATAGAGAACCTCCTTTTTGAAGAGTATTCAATTCATATGATAAACCTACTTTTACTGCAGTTCTTAGGGGTGCGTAGGTTCAAGCCCTACTGGGACCAAATTTTTTTTTCCTTATTTACCCTTTTTACTAGTAAGTTTTTACTTCTTTCAAGACTTTTTATTGATTTTTTGTACAAAAATGGAAAAAGATGAATATTATAAGCGATTTATTGGTGTTCAAAGTGAATTTACTACTTAAACAAAAGGGGTAGAGTTACACATCTTTAAAAATATTGAGTTACATGCGGTGAAAGTTTTCTATTTTGCTTTCACTCTTAGATTATATATTGTGGAAGAAATTTAGGTAGGTTTTACATCTTCCCTAAGGTTATTTTTAAATGGAGTAAGAAAAATCCAAAACAGAAACACATCATTCAACCATATTTTTTTCAATGTTGAAGTATGAATTCTGTCTCATTAAATCCGTTTACTTGAGGTACCATAGAAAAAATGACATTGACATTTTTATTTTGTGTTTTATAATTGTTTACCAATAGTTTGATGTTTCTTCTATTGAAATTAATGGTAAAATGAGTTCTCTGCAAACGTTTTGGATAGTGGCTATCACTTTGAAATTTGTCTCTACTTGAGCTTGAGGAGATACCATAAGTTACTCAAAATTTATAAAAAACGGCATGGTAAATGTTGTTTAAAATTTGCAGAATAGTGCAAAACACAGTTACCTTTCAGAATATACCAAGCAAATGCCATTTTGTAAACATTACTATTAGTGTCCTAATACCTTAACTAATAAAGTAACACTTATATTTCATAGAGTTACAGTTTGTGCATAAGATATTTAGTTTTTCGAAAAAGTTAGTATTTTTGTGATGAGAGTGCTTGTCGTCTGATTCCTAGAGATATCTTCTGAATGAATCAGGAGAACGTCTATGATATCCAGTATTGTGTCTTCCTGTTTGCGCAAACGCCGCGTCTTGCCAACTTCTGTTTCCTTCCCAGCGCCGTCCGCAGTCATCAGTATTACGGTTTGTCATTCTACAGTTTGTACACCACTTCCGTTGTCTATTCGAATTCCAACTTTGCCTATTTTGGTAGGTATCATACTCTGGTCCACCAGAATAACGCCGTTTTTGTCTGCCACCTCGATGTTCTCCTGAATGTCCATATCTGGCTCTCGTCC
The DNA here is from genome assembly GCF_021730395.1 of Mercenaria mercenaria. Classification (NCBI taxonomy): domain Eukaryota; kingdom Metazoa; phylum Mollusca; class Bivalvia; order Venerida; family Veneridae; genus Mercenaria; species Mercenaria mercenaria. Next base: position 70,149,848 of record NC_069361.1, on the reverse strand, counting down.
CTCCTAGGAGTAGATTGAGATGACACGTTTGCATCAAAGCGGTCTTTTCGAATATCAGATCTTCGCACTATCCTGATCGATTTATCAATAGTCTTTACTAAGATGCTCGTTCCATCTGGGTGGTAGTAATCTTGAATTATCGAACCGTCTCCGTATACGACAATTCAAGATTACTACCAACCAGATAAAATGTCGTGCGGTCGATATAAGATGTCGTGCACACGGGATAAAATGTCGAGCGCTCGAGATAAGATATCGCGTGCTCGAGATAAGATGTCGTGCGTACTAGATAAAATGTCGAGCACTCGAGAGAAGATGTCGTGCGCTCGAGAAGTTTTAATCTTAAAAGAAATAAATGCATGCCCTTAACAAATCACCGTATAAAGATACTACTTATGAAGCTGAAAATATATATGTAAGATCTATCGGAAAATAATGCTTATTTATCGCGGTTTTATTTCACAGAAATGCGCCGCTCAAAAACAGTCTACCATACACGTAATAGGGAAATCGAAAGGACTATTTGTTAGTATTGGTACAAATATATCGCCGTGCAAGTGAAAGAGATATGAAATTGGCATGACTGCTTATCATCGCTTAGAACACGAAATCCAGCAATTTTGAAAGTCATATACTCATATTTTGTTATAGGTCTGATGGCGAAGCATTGCACGAAGTCGTTTTACCAACGGAGAAACCTTTCTACTTGTTTCAGTACAAAAATGGATGCCAGGCTGTACGCGGAATGACAACTAGTGAAGAATACATCCTTTGGGATGATGAAGATTCCAAGACCAGAACATCGGCAGCAATCGGAGCTGTACACCCTGGAATGAACTTCTGCAATGACAGCCCTTGTGGTTTTACAGGCTCATATATTTACTATTGCTACTACAAGAGAAATAATCAAGTACCCAATATTATTGGATAAATCTGTGGATACTTTGACACCTGATAAAATATGCAAAGTTTTTTTCATTACATGCATTTCCAACTGATAAAATGAACATCTGGACTTCTCTTTGTATCCGCTTATAAAATGACAAAATAAAGCACTAGTGTCATACAGTTATGTTTCATATAATGTATGTCAATTACAAATACAAAACACAAAGTGTGTGATTCTATATAAATACGATTTTCATGGAATACTGTAATATCTTAAAATATAATTAAACAAATTCTTGAAGGCCGTAAGTCGCCTTCTAACCTTGGCCTTGACCTTTCTACCTTGCCTACCTTTCTACCTTGTCTTGACACGCTATATCACGAAATTTTGTTTAATATGAAAACATCCATTCATGTAACAAAGAGTCAGTCAAACAGAACCATTGAACGCACTTGAATGAGGTCTAAACAATGATGCTTTTAACCAAGTTTGGCAAATGTCCATCAAGCGGTTTTGTCTAATTGATTTTCTACTTTTAGCTCATGTGGTTTTTAACTCGGTCAAATAAAACTGAGAAACTCCATGCAAAGATGCCTGTGACTAAACTTTGTCGACAAGAACTAAGAGATTTAGGAGTCGTTTAAAGGGATTTTAGCCCCTATTCATTGCTATGGGAACCCCTAATTGTGGTTAAGCGGTACCATTAAAAAACTTTAGAACTGTTGGCATTGTATGGAACACCCTTTCGCCTAAATCGAATAATATGAGCAGAACTTTATTACTTGGTTCCTCTAACATGACGATATGATTTATGTCATTCTACGTGCAACATTTGAACTAAGGGAATTATCCTTAAGTACAATTACCGTTCAGTTATTATGTTAGTACACTATCAACGACGGAAAAATATTTCTGACTTGCGCTTATACATCCATGTTTGAAAGAGGTAAATGCTTTTCTAGGAAGAAAAAATCAGATTCGAACCTGGATAATTCACAAATAAAACTCGAAATGTTAGAGGCATTTTGGCCGTATTATTACAGTTGCGTTGTAATAGTAATAGTAATAGTAATAGTAATAACTTTATTTAAGTAAAAAAAAACAACAACAAAACAAGAACAACAACAGTCCAACACAAAAATTAATAAAAGGCGTTGACAAAATGAAAATGTAAATATACCCGATCTTTGTCTTTTTTTTTACAATGTGTGGAATGTCAAGATTATGCATAAACAGAATCACATGAGCAGTAGTCTGATGCTTGTGTCAGCCAGCATTAACACGATTGTATACTAAATGTTATGTTACTTTCAACATTTGAACTACACTAACAGTTACTCTGTACTATAGGCACTCTATGCACGCAATCACCGGCAAATACGTTATTATTCTTTCTATTGCCTATATAGGTAAGTGCATGTAGACAATGGAATTCGGAAAGAACATTCCTGACTTGTGATAATACATTCGGAAAGTTTGGAGGAGGAAAAAATAACGTTCACAGCAGATTCGAACCGGGTCATTTGACTCGATGGTGGACATGGTAACCGCCGGGCCACGGAGTCCACTTCCTGCGAACGAATTTCCTGAATATATATCTAAAATTGGATCGATTATATCCCATAGATGAAAACTCCGTGTTATATTAGACAATGCATTCTCCGCTTTAACATGGACCTGTTTGGGGTAGAGTTAAAATGCTGGCTTAGCAACCGAAAAGTTACATATAAAAAATGAAATGGTCAGGGGTTAGAATTCTACATGCAGCTAAAACTGCATTCTTTTTTAAGTAGTACAATTTCATTTTTCATGTACATAAATATATATTTAAATTGAAAGCGAACACTGAGAGTGTTTTTAAACATTAAAAAGACAATATTCTCTTAATTATGTAACTTACGTTATGAACACATTTGCGTAATTCAGCTTTCTATTCTTTTTGTCTCAACAGTAAAACAAAAAAGCTACACGGTGTGAAGTTAGCTGGTTAAAAGGTACTAAATGCCCCAGCTTACTATTTTCTATGTAAAAATGATTTATAACAATTATTTTTATCAGCATTTCTGGCCTTTCATTTCCTGCGAGACTACCCTTGTCTTGAAGGTCTGTCTTTAGGCAATCAATAATAATAATAATAATAATAATGATAATAATAATAAATGGGATTGACAACAGTGCAATGATAAATAGTAACGTAACTGAGACACGTGATGAAAACGCCAATATTGCGTGGGTAGATATCGAGAAATACCTATTTTCACTTTCACTTTACCAAACAGCTTCGTCTCACTCAACTTGTAGCTTAAAATCATCCGCAAACTTTCCTCTTTACAATCAAGCATCAATAAAGCTTATTTCTGGGATAAAAAAAGACTTTTACTAGGCGTGAATATTGAACTTTATATTGTTATGGACTACATTCGACCACGGAGCATATCCAGCGAATTACTACCTTCATGCCTGTACAACAGAAGCAGCAGTAGTGGTAGCCGTTACAGCAGTTAACTTCCAGCAGTTACAGCAGTTTATTGCCTATGCTAACAGCAGTTACAGCAGTTAATAAAGTTGATATACTTGTAAGATGATATTACTGACATTAGGTATTTGGTTTATCAGTGTCATACATATAATAGTGCCAGGAGTTAAATTGTGTTACTAAAATCAGTTTTACAAGTTTTCAGTAGAAGTTCCTGCCAGTAGGTAATGATGTATCTACGACCATCTTCGTCATTTCTTTGTTCTATAGATATCAGCAGATTCTGAATACTTTTTGGATCTTAAACAAAAAATAACTGACCCTTCCAGAATCTCAGATATTTCCTCCACATTGTTAGATCGCATCTTATGTAGTCATTAGGCTATGCCAAATGTTCTCAGTTAGGTACTTTCCCGGTAGGTCTAAAGGATCATCTACCCATATCTTGTACCAGAAGGACTTGTAAATGTATATTCAATAAACATAGAAATGTTGTAATAAGGTCTTTAAAAAATTAGTATGTAGATGATGTCGTCCAAAATTTGAGGTTGGGTGGCTGGTCAACTTTTTTATGGCTAATTCTGTTCAGGATTCCTGGCTTTGTTTTATAGAAACGTTTTTTTTTAGTTTTTGACTAAGTATCTTCGACGGAAACAGAGCAGTGAGCCTTAATTGGTTGAACTCCCAGATATTAGACCTGATACAAATTACTTCGCCTGACATAGTTTTAAAAATCGACGAAGAAAATTGCTTCGACTCCATGAAAATAGCTAACCATTTTACAAATGTAGCCTCTATTTTAGTTCAAAAGCTCTCCTTACCCTCTGAAATATTTGATGTAGACTCAAACAGATTTGTAGATTTGAAAAATTGTATAGGAAAAGAAATCCAGATTGTATGAAATTCAAATTCATACTGTCTTTGAAGATTTTGTTTATAAAAAAAACCTATATAGATATTACTATATTTAAACTGTTCTGAAAACATTGAACTAGATGATATTCCAACAAGATTTTCGATGAATGAAACACCTTTTAAAAAAAAATACATGTTACTTTTTTTTTTGATAAAAAACTCTATTACTAGTAATGTGGACAGAGCTGTGTATTAGTAGTTAGAGTTATTTCTAGTGAAACAAGGTACGTCTTTTATATGTATTTAAACGTTTTCGAAGGAATTACTCCATTGACTCCTGCCTAATTCATCTATCTCACCATATAAAACGTCAAAATTTGAAAGGAATTTCTTATTGGCATGGTAATACTACATGTTCTAAAGGCTTTCGATACAGCTGCTAGTTTAATTTTGTGTCGTAAATTAGAGGCAATGGAAATAGGGTCAGTGGAGTGGTTCCTCTTTTCTATCTAACATGTCGTAATCCAAAATTTCATTTAATAATTGTATGTCTCATTCTGAAAAAATAATCATCTGTGGTGTATCACAAGGGAGTATCTTAGAACCTCTACTGTGTCTATGCTATGTAAATGATATAGCATAAGTGAAAAATGCAAACTCATTTTGTATGCAGACGGTAGTGTCATCCTATTCTCTCAGAGGGACCAAAATATTACAACTAATGTTTAAAAGTAATGTTTAAGGTAAAGAGCTGACAGTTGTAGTGATTGGTGGGTAGATAATAAAATGTCTTTACATCTTTGTAAAACACACTGACACATCAAGCAAACAATAATGCAAATGAGATTAGACAATTATTGACACGACAGCAAACACGTCGCGTCTTCATGTCGTGACGTCGCCTTTTCTCCTTTGAAGTTTCATTGGTCATTCTTGTGTCAGAACGTCAGTTATTCAATTGACGACGTCACTTCCTTAGTTCCTGCGTCAATATGGCACTGAATAAGTCGCCGTAAGTATTTGTCTCGTTTTATTTTCTTAATATATGTATATAAAATATACCGTACTTAAGAAGATAGCAACGGTAAAATTCAAAGGCAACTTGTCTATTTTATGGTATTATGTGTTAGAACCATAATTATAATGTAACAGTTCAAATAGTTTTAGGAATTTATATCTCAACAATACACTTTCGTGGGATATACAAATAGATAAAGTATGTTTAATTGTTAACTAAAAAATTAAATTGCACTATTGAAGAAGATTGTTTATTTTTTAACAGAGGATATGAAAAAATACTCTACAATGCATATATTTTGTCTGTTTTAGGTTACTGCTGTACAATTTGGTATACATGCAGTAAAGGCTTATTAAATAAGATTTTTGCACTTCAAGGAAGAGTTGTTAGAATTGTTTTGAATAAAGAACTGCAGACAAGTAAATCTGAAATGTTAAAAGAACTCTGATAAGACGTGGTAATCAAAATTGTTTTGTGTATTAACGCCTGCAGAAGCCCTTGGGATATGTTTGTGACCTCGACCTCCGGTCTCGGTCACAAACAATCCCGTGGGCTTCTGCAGACGTTAATACACAAACAAACGTGTACGGTATTATCCCTACATTGGTTCTATCAAATGGTGGATACGGTGAATTAGGAAGATTCCCTTTATATATAGTTAGAAATGTTAGGATATTGAAATATTTCTTGAAATTGCACTCAGAGAAAAACAACAATGGTATTTTAAAAACAATGATTATGACAATGAGACAAGATATAGACAGAAACGTTAACTGTAATAACTGGGCCAGACAAGTAAAACAGGTGTTACAAAACGCCGGCTTTCCTGATGTATGGTTATTCCCAGAATCTGTAAATGTTAATATGTTTATTCCTCTATTTAGAAACAGACTTGTTGATATATATATTGGTAACTGGAGAAATGATATTGCATTAAGAAGTTCAATGATATTGTTTAAAGAATTAAAAATTATTGACAGCTTTGATATATCAGTATATCTGGAAAAGATAAAATGTTATAAACTTAGAAACGTGATAGCCAAAGTTAGATTATCGTCACACAACTTAAACATTGAAACAAGAAGACATCAAAACATCACAAGAATAGATAGAAAATGTTTTTTATGCACAAAAAATGACATTGAAGATGAATATCACTTTGTATTGATATGTGAAACCTATAATTCTTTAAGGCGTAAATATATATCTAGATTTTACTACGAACGACCAAGCATGTATAAATTTATACAACTATTAAATTCCACAAATGAACAAGAATTATATAAGTTAGCCATTTATTGTAAATATGCTTTTAGACACAGATTGGAATTGTTGAATAATACAACTTAACTTTGTATTGTAATGGAAATACTCTGATGCATACTTTATGTTATTGCTAATTAATGTGTGACCAGCCGTGAGGATTTGCGCATAATAATTTTATATATTTTTACCTCTTTAAAAGACACGTTGTGTTAGTTACTGTATACTTTTGAATATTCTTAAATGCAATTGCAAAATGTACATACAAAAATGCTCTATTTTTAGTGAATGCTTTTCGGCATGTTCAAGTCTTAAGATAAACCTTGTGTTTCTTTTCGGCAAGGTTTATAGTGAATTAAGATTGTTCGTGTCAACCAGTATTGCGCGCCTAAAGTAATCCTTGCATTAGGTAAGGTTTACCAAGTTCTGCATACTTTTACTTTATAATTATACTAGACGTACAGCGACACGAAGGGACAGACAGTATTGTCTCGCGCGCTTTTTACATTCAATGAATGTGTACATTGTATCCTTCGTATATTATCTCATATTGTACAATCGCTGAAGAAAGATTATCCCTGAGGGAATACTATCTATATGTCTTTGGTTCTCACGGCAGGTCACACTGCAAATAATATTGAATGAATTTTAACTGAGTGTTCTTTTGTTTTGTTCACTCTTGCATTGCTATGCATATTTAGTATATTTTGTTCTTATAACGATGAACTGTACGTGTTCAAGTTATATCAATAAATTACTGTTCTGTTCTGTTCTGTTCTGATATATGAAATTTTCTGAACGATGCAAATACCATACTGGTGTAATGATATATAAAACTACAAAAAATCTTATACCATCTTACATATCTTACATATCTGATATTTTAACATTTTCCAGCAAAGAAATTTATGACCTTAGATCAGTTGTACATAGTGATATTTTAATACCTAAATGTCGCACAAATTATATGAAAAGATCATTTGGCTATGATAGCGCTAAGTATGGAATATCATTCCACAGAATATTCGTTGTGTGGATTCACTTACTTCTTTCAAAAGCAAATATAAAAAAATACATATCAGGATCTGAATAAGCTGCAACTTTTTTTTTGCCATTGCTATTTATTTATTTTCTTTTTTTACGGGTGAATGTATATTTGAGTGATTTAACATTTTTATGATTGTATACATATTTTTTCTAATTAAATGGAGTGTTTGTCAAGAGTGAATGTTGTATTTAGATGCTTGTCTTATATTATAATTAGATAATCAATTTTTATCCATTTTTTGTGTGTTGAACTGTTTTATTAATATTACAGAAGGCCACATTGAAACTTAAGATGTTTAATATATTCTAACTGTGTTATATATCTTTATGTGTTACCTTCTTTAAATAGAGTTATTATTACTATTATCATAATGTAATCAGAACTTACTACTGCGCCTTCCGGAAGAACCATGATTATAACTGGAGGAACAAAATACAATGTGAGCTAAAATAGACATAAATCAGGAACCGCTCTGTGCTTCGAAGGTGATGACGACCTTAATGCGTGACAAATAACCATTTTAATGATGAAAGCTGAGCATGGGAGATATACATGTACCATTCTTCATTTCGTTGGTATAACGCGGTCGGTGAGCGAACTCGTAACTCTACACACACCAAGCGGCGGTCGAATCGCCAATAACTTTAAGTAAACTCATTAATAGCAAATACAGGCATGATGGAAGCTAGCACTTGTAATGAAAATATATGTCATGACTTATATTAATATGACGATTTCCAGTATTCTTATGCAAACATTATTTCGTGCTCTTGGGGATATATGTTTTAACTAATTAGCCTAAAACCTCTGTTGCCAAGGCAAACATCGCTGCTGAGCGACTGTCGGTGAAAGATATAGGCAGTTGTACTGGCATATCAGAAGGCAGTGTGCAACAATTCTGAAAAATCGTTTGGACCTAAGAAAGGTTTGTGCTAGGTGGGTACTTTATTTGCTCAATGAAGAGCAAAAGAAACAACGTCTTAAATGTGCCCGGGAACTTTTGAAAACATACAAAGGCTGTGATAGTCGGGTTATTTCTAACTTGCTTACAGATGACGAAACCTGGGTGCACATGTTTGAGCCACAGAGAAGGGCTGATAATAAGCAATGGACGCGAAAAGATATATAAACGCTCCTGTATTGCCAAGAGAATCATAAGTTCGAAAAATATGTTGAACGCAATTTTCTTCAATTCTAGCGGGCCAGTCGTTCAAGTACCTTATCCATCTGGTCAGAGTTTTGCAATAAGAAACGTCCAAGCAAAGGATGGTCAGGAATCCATCTTATACACGACCACGCCTCCTCTCACAAATGCGAGGTTGTTAAGTCTTATTTTGGCTTCTGTAAAGGTGGAAGTTGTAAACCATACGTCTTATTCACCTGACTTGTGTCCCTGTGACTTTTTTTTATTTCCAAGGCTAGAAAGTGCTTCCTGGAAAGAAATATAAGTCCAGAAGTTCTCTTAGCAGCGACATTTATCAGTGTCACAAACAGATACCAAAAGAAGACTATTTATCTGCTTTTCGCGATTGGGTAAAAAGGTTACAAAAATGTGTTTCGGTAAAGGGGGAATACTTTGAAGGTTTGTAATAAAATAATTTTGATAAAACGTAGCACTTAATAAATCCGAACCCAATGACTGAACATTTTGCAGGACTCTCGTAATTTTAGAAATAATTAATGATGTCATGAAATAGATTTGTGGTATCCATAAATTATCATAATGATCTCCACAAATGAATTAATGATACACAAAATGTATCATTAAATGAATAAAGGATATCAAAAATGATTTTAAGATATTACAAAAATAGTGAATAAATCCTAAAACAACACCATAAAGGATACACGTATTTTTGCTCAGATTTAAATCACAAAATGAAATGGCAGCTGACCCTTTAATTTTTGACGACTCGAACAAAATCTTTTTGAAACAAGCCACTACTTTGGCTGTTCAAATGCCTTACACGTCCGAAACGTGAGGAATAGGATCGTTTTTTTACACAAATGGTTAAAGAATGTTATTTTGGAAATATATGGCGCAACCCAGCTGTCTACTCTTGATGAGGTTAAGAACATATAATATCCCATCAAATTGACTATAGTTATAAAAACCAAATTGTCCGAAATTAATTTGAAGGTAGTTAAATACTAAATAATCGTTTCAACGACCGTCACAGCGGCACTCATTGAAAGTCAAACAACGTAATAACGTCATCTCTCTCATGACGTTGCTCTTTATTATGTCATTGGCTAATCAAAGTTCAAAGGTTAAAGGACGACGTCAGTTTCTTAGTAACTGCCTCAAGATGGCACTGAATAAGTCGCCGTAAGTATTTTTCTTGTACTAAATTATTTATACAATGTTTATTAGACAATATTTACTCCAAATTTGTCACTTTTAGCGTTCAGTGATAATTGCAGATAAATACATGCAATATTTTCCTCAAATGCAATCGAAATGGGACCTATAATTTATGTTTATATTCACAGGAAGAAACTTGCAAGACCGATGCACGGAAATACAAGTCTGATATCTTTATCCAAGTCCTCTGTCTAATATAATTTCTTTTCAAACATAAATTGTTAGGAGTCTTTAGTCAGAAAGTACCAGCGCACTCCTTACATTTTAAAATCGGTATCTCAGATAACTTTTGACATTCATAGACTGTTGGGACAAAAGAGGACCGGACCCGAGAATTGTAAAAACGTTGAGATACAACCATTTTGTTTAATGCAGCTGAGTGGTTCGGGTCCTTTCTGTTTTCGTTTTCTTTTTACATATTTTTACCGTTTGTAAAGGGGATGTATAGGTTAGAGACCACCAATTGTTTTCCCATAGACTTACATTGTAACATTATGGCGTGTACGGCCTTCCATACATCGAAACATGTATATCTAATTACAAGTTTTTCAAGAACTATCTTAGTTCTACCAAAATATCGGACGAAAAACATATGAATAGTGATACTTTATTAAAGTAATTTTCGTGTGAATGAGATGACCCCCTGTTTACATCAATGACATGGCGGGAGATCTGATTCACGCCTCCTTATGTTCTACAAGATAGTGAATGGTTTGGTTGCTGTGCCACTCCCCCCCTATGTCAGCCCCACATCCCGTCTAACAAGACATATGCATCCCCACTCCTATACTCAGATCCTCACTCCCTGTAATTACTATAAGTACTCTTTCTTCCCAGCCACCATAATACTTTGGAATGCCCTTCCAGTACAACTTGTGCAAGCCCCCACCCTGAATCAGTTTAAACAGGGTGTGACCAAACTTGTACACAATGCTTAACACGATAGACCTGTTTTTAAACTGCTTTTATCTGTAAATCCTTCTTGTTTTTAACACTATCAACTGTATTTATACTGCAATACACACCGTGTATTACTTTTATCCTTCTATCCAATCTACTTTTAACTTCTTGTACAGGCACGCAGCTGCACATAATACTCGCAGAGAGGAGCGCTGCAGTATAAATAGATAGATAGATAGATAGATAGATAGATAGATAGAAATTTGTTTGATAAAACTTTTTTTCAAAACACATAACATGTAGCAAATTTTGTCAAAATGTATAATAAAATACTGTAAATGCAGTGAAAAATTATCAATTTTGAAAAAATAATCACTTCCTGGGTTTGTTTACATGACTGACCGGTCAGAACGCACAGACGTTACCTTATTCCCAGGTATACACTTACCTCATTCCCAGTAAGTTCCCTGTACTTTATTGAATTGGTGGCCTCTGTCCTATAGGAGTCTCCCAGTACGTCGGCCCAAAGGCAAACCGTTGTGGAATGAACTTCATTTACGTTTTATACGTATACTTGTCATGAAAGAAGATATGTGTAATAATCGTTTTTGGCCGATCCAAGCATAACAGAGCTATGGGCCCTTGAATTTAGACAATATGTGTACACTGGCATTACTGATTACATGTGAGTCAATGGCACGAAGAACTTCCACCCACACAAGGGTTTCCAATGGAACTTCATTAAAACGATTACCATGAAGTGTGGATGTGCATAACATTTTAATTTGCCCTGGAATATTTGAAATACAATCTTCTAGCTTGCTTATTATCTACTAGAAATGAAACAGCGATTTGTAATTGCAGCTATAGAAGTAATATAAGGGTTATTCATTTCTAAGAAATATTTGATTTTAGTGAGGGGATTAATTTTTGGGGATTTCGTGATTGAGTCAGTCCACCAAATTAAACCCCAGCGAAAAAGTAACTTGAAATTCTTAGTAACTTTATGTTCTAAATTCGAAATTCTACGAATTCATATCCCTACGGAATAGCTGTTTTTACCAAAACCACGAAATTTAGTGATCACGAAATTAAATGACTTCACAGTATATTAATGTTGCTAAATAAATTAATAAAAGTAAGCATGTTGCCGTTAAGCATACGATCTATAAATCTTCATTATTTCATCATCAAACGCCATCAAATGCGAAATCGGTATATAAAATGACACACTTTAAGACAATAAGAATAACTAAACATGAATAAAGATTTTACTGTGACATATATTATTATGTTGGGTTAGACTGAACAACACAAGCTGAATGAAATCTGAAACGCATTTATTTTTTACGAACCTTCAATACCGAAAAGCAATCATCAGAAGCCTGAAGTAGGTAGTACACTATTAATTTCAGTATGACTTCAATAGCCTAATTAGACACATACACCTAACAGACTCAGAACATTACATATATGAAAAAAAAAAAAAAAAATAATTATTAGCAATTTAAATTTACCATTAAAAGAATGTTGACCTCTTTGTTTTTTGTCTATTAAAGAAGTCCAAAGTGACCGCAATTATTTTTTGCTACATTGGTAATCATTATTTTAAGGTCGCGGGTGTTATTTCCTTCCAGTTGAACTATATTCTATTGTTTTAAACACATAAAAATACATAACACATTTACATAATGATTTCAAACCAGCGCATGGACTGGACACGCAATTCTTGCAATACAAAATGTAAACCCTTCCCAAGTACAGGCGGCACATACTGGCAAATGAAAAATAACTGCGCCTATAAGCTGAATGCAACATTTCTAAATATATAAGAACATATTGCAATGATGATGACGGTGGTGATGACGATGATGATAATAATGATGATGATGATGAAGAAAGAGAATATTTTACAGTTATTGACTTATGTTTCGGTCAATATGTGTTTTACCGACCTGTAAAATGATATTGAGCGAAACATAAGTCTATAATTGTTATATTATATGCTCTTCTCAAATACACTCGTTTGACTGGCCTATATTTCATACATGTAAGAAAAAAGTGATATTGGAAGAGTCATTATCACTTTTGCGGATCAAAATCGCTTTTTGCGGACCCGCGCGTACATCCCTTTCGACCACTCAGATAAGCGCATTTGACAAGGGTATATAATATCATCATATATTGCCTCTTGTCTAGTAATATGTAGATTGTTTCGCCCCGATATAACTGAAAGGAAAGTTATGTGCAATCTAAGTACGAAATGTTTGAAGGAATAGAAAATTGGTTGACAATCTGTAGCTATCAAGCCCATTCAAGTAAGATGGAATGTTAGATCCCGAATTTCTAAATTTTAATATTACACAAAGATGCTTCAACTTTAGAAGGTTAGGCTTTAGCAACCTTGGTAGCATGGTCCTGACACCCTTGGTCTCCAAAACAGCGACCCCCTGCCTGCGCGATCGGGAAGCTTTGAGACTCACCAATTTATTTCTGTTGATTAATTTCGTATTTGAATTTTGATAAATGTTTTATTTCTTGTTCTCAGATCGACGACGCATCCTAGCTGTTCAGTGTCGAGTAATCGACCTGTATCCAGCGTGGAGAAACTCACAATGCGAGCAAAGTGAGTAATTTTGATTTGAAATTATGGAAGACCGGTGCTTCATGCTAATTGCCAAATCCTAATAACAAATAGTTAATGCAAAATGGCATTTGCTAAATGCTGAATGTCAAATACTGTACTTGCTGTCAAATGGCAATTGTCAAACGATAAATGCAAATTTTTAAACAATAAATGGCAAATGCTTATTGCTAAGTGCTTATCAAAAAGAAGAGCTAAATGATTGCTTCATGTAAATAGTCCTTGGTCTTTGTTACATAACTTTGTCTTTATTAGAACATATTTCTAAACATTTTTAGAGTTAACAGTGTCTGTTTAATTTTCTTATGGCCGATAGGACGTGTTATTGTTTCAAGCTAGACTGATAGAATATTGTATGTCTTAGATAGTTAAAAATACATTTTTTTACTTTAAGAGAAAGAAATGTTTAAGAATTTGAGGATTTAGCAATAAGCATTAGCTATTCGGCATTTAGAATTCGGCAAATAGCATTAAGTAAATGGCATAAAGCATTTGGTGTGTAGCATTTAGCATTAAGTAATGGCATTTAGCATTATGTAATTGGCATTTAGCATTAAATATTTGGCATTTGGCAATTAGTATGGCGCATCGACCTTCTATAGTAATGTAATAATCGCACTCGAACGGATTTATTTATGGAAGGCCGGTGCAGTATGCTAATTGTCAAATTTAATACTAAATATCAGTTAGTCAGTGCTAAATGCTGTTTGCCAAATGCTTTATGTCAAATATTGACCGTCAAATGGTACTTGTCAAACGAGAAATGCTAATTGTTAATTGTGAAAGTACGAAACAATAAATGCCAACTGTTTATTGCTAAGTGCTTATTCATTATAGAGCTGAATATATCAATGGAATGATCCTCTGAAAAGTAGTTTGTGTTCGTTGCGCACTTTGTCTCTGTTTTCTTTGCTCTTAATATTGTACAGTAAACCGTTCAGGTCTCACGTTGCCATAACCGCCAGAACATATTATTGCTTCAAAACAGACTGGTGGAATAGTAAATGTTTTCAAATAATTCATTCATTACATTCGTTAGTTTTTTTAGAACTCCTAAATTTAAGGAAGTTGACGGTTATCAGCTGGCAATAAGCATTAGGTATTTGGCATTTAACATTTAGTAGTATGGCATATATCATTTGGCAATTTGCATGCCTCATCGGTCTTCTATAATAAAGGTCTTAATACATGCCTATGCTAATATATCTATGCTAAATACTAGTTTCCGAATGCTTGATGTTACACACCGAATGTCAAAATGCTGAACGCAAAATGATTATAGCTCATTGTTAAAAGCGCGGCGACGATTTGACTGTGTCTTTTACATCGTCGCTGGATTTCGGTCACTTTGTCTCTTTTCAAACTAGTTCACGTGTTAATTGTAGTTCTAAAAGTTCCGTCCAATTTTCGCAAGATTAGTAAAACGTGACTGAAGGTCACATTAAGCTGGTCACATAGATCCTTAGACCATCTACTGATAATGCTAAAGAATATTATATAATCTTTATTTAGCATTAAGCGTTTGGCAATTTCCATTTTCATTATAATTAAGTATTTAACATTAGGTAGTTGGCATTCAAAATTCAGTGCTTGTATTTAGACTTTGTATTTAGCAGTCGATATTTAGCATGAAATATTTTAGATATTAACGCTACGCACTGGCCTTCCGTAATATGGTAGATATTTAGAATAGACTACGTTTTTACTGTTCCGTATTTAAAGACTTCTTGCAGTGAAATGAAATTGCAGCATCTTATACATCCAATTAATCATCTTTACGAATCTTGTGCAGTCATGTGCAGAGAATTCACTAAAAGCGTTTCTTTTTGGAAATATTTTGCTAATATTACCTGCACATTCAAAAAGCTGTATTCAAATAAGAAAATAATGGTCTTTATAAACTACTTTAAATTTAAATGTTTCAGAATTAAAACCGCTAAAATTGAAAGATCAAACAGCCAACCGCTGAAGCCCAGCCACATTCCAATACCAGTCATTAAACCAGAGAGACCTTCCAGTGTCCCTGACATGGAAGTATTGTCATCTTCGTCGAACACTAACACACAGAGGACCTCAAGTGCCGCCCACACAAGGCCTTGGAGGCCCTCCAGTGCTTTACCTCAGCATGTACAGTCTGAGAACCATCTTCCAAACCCAAGACTTGCAAGGCTGTTAGACAGGTATCTGTTTATATTTTGTTTATTTATTAAAAAAAAAAACCTTATCTTTTTTTGCATATACTCTTAAAAAATAAAATACCCACTAAATACGACACAAAATGAATAGTAATTTAACTGAATTGGGTGCACTTGGGGCTGCGGGAAATTGATGAAACTGGAAAGTTTTCCGTATTAGAAATAAGAAACGGGCACTTACCTTGTCATATTGCAAAGCATTATCTATTGCCTCAATAAGTTCTACTCAACCAAACTTTGCTTATATATAAACCTCTGTTTCTGTGGTTATATTACAGAGACTGGAAATCAGCTTCCATCCTGCCGAGTTATCCGCAAGCCGGTCCCGAGCATAATATACATAGCCGGCCATCACCGACAGTAAAATACACGTAAGTACAAAGTACAAAGAGATTCTTTATTAGTTACAGGAAAGCGTTTTCTAATCTTATTAAAATGAAATTAATAGGTGTCCATAAGTGATAGTAATAATGCGTTATCTAGAAATATTTTAATCAAAGTTCTAAACTTAAATGTATTTGGACTATTAATATTTATCATGTCTATGTAATTATTTTCGTTTTCAAAATGTTTCCCAGACTATAAGCGCACACAGTGTATTGCCTAATTTATACCGTTGCCCGAATACTTTATTTTATGAAATGGTATAGTTTTTGAAAGTATATAATTATGTTGTTTTATATTTGTCACATCTGAAGGTGGGTATATTGAAAGTTAAACATAATCACCCATTTTTAAAACAGTAAACTTAGCTGAAAATTGAATGAAAACTACAAGCAGAAGTTAGATCGGTAATGGTTCAAGTTTAGGAAGTGCATTCCATGTTTTTTTTGTTTTTTTTATAATTTTTTTTATCTCAGTATTTTTTTTTTCGGATGCAGGCGCACATAAGCACATAATTCATTGCCTAGTTACATAAAACTGTAATTTAAGCAAGTGATTTGTACGCTAGTTTTTAAACAATTGCCACTAATTTATTTTACCTCCAGTGCATCGGATACAAGCAGCACTAGCATTAGTACAAGCAATCACAGCAGTTACAGCAGCGAAAACGGCGCCATTTGGGGTACCAGCAGCGATAAGTTTAAAAGTCCCAGAAAGTGCAGAAAAATATGCTGTATACCCATTCCAGTTCTAAACAAGCGGTCAAATCTGACTCCAGCTACAGCACATGTGCAACAAAGTCGCATTCCTGTTCCCAGGTCGATTGATCCACCAGTTGGTTTCATTAATACAATGAAACCGAGAAACGTGAATTTTCGGCAAGTAAGTATGAAATCTGCGCCCATTCGTGGAACAAGTAAAATCACAGTTCTAAGCGACAGGTCTGTAAAATCTCTTGCACAAATATCACAGAAAGTTCCAAGCCTGAAACACCTGGCAGAGCAAGCTGTAAAGGAAAACAGCCAAAAGCAGAATATTGATGTACCAAGAGCACAGAAAGCTCCAAGCCTGAAATACCTAGCAGAGCAAGCAGTAAAGGAGTCTACCCTAAAGCGGAATATTAATGTACCAATAGCACAGGAAATTCCAAGCCTGAAATACCTAGCAGAACAAGCTGTAAAGGAAAACGGCCTAAAGCAGAATATTAATGTACCAATAGCACAGAAAGTTCCAAGCCTGAAATACCTGGCAGAGCAAGCTGTAAAGGAAAACGGCCTAAAGCAGAATATTAATGTACCAAGAGCACAGAAAATTCCAAGCCTGAAACACCTGGCAGAACAGGCTGTAATGGAAATCGGCCTAAAGCAAAAAATTGATGTACCAAGAGCACAGAAAGTTCCAAGCCTAAAATACCTGGCAGAGCAAGCTGCAGAGGAAAACAGCCTAAAGCAGAATATTGATGTACCAATGGCAAAGAATGTTCCAAGCCTTATGTACCTGGCAGAGCAAGCAGAAAAGGAAAACAGCCTAAAGCAGAACTTAATGTACCAAGAGCACAGAAAGTTCCAAGCCTTATGTACCTGGCAGAGCAAGCTGTAGAGGAAAACAGCCTAAAGCAGAATATTGATGTACCAATGGCAAAGAATGTTCCAAGCCATATATACCTAGCAGAGCAAGCAGTAAAGGAAAACAGCTTAAAGCAGAACATAAATGTACCAAGAGCACAGAAAGTTCCAAGCCTTATGTACCTGGCAGAGCAAGCAGTAAAGGAAAACAGCCTAAAGCAGAACATTGATGTACCAAGAGCACAGAAAGTTCCAAGCCTGAAATACCTGGCAGAACAAGTTGTAGAGGAAATTGGCCTAAAGCAGAATATTGATATACCAAGTGCACAGAAAGTTCCAAGCCTGAAATACCTAGCAGAGCAAGCTGTAGAAGTAAACGGCTTAAAGCAGAATATTGATATACCAAGAGCACAGAAAGTTCCAAGCCTAAAATACCTGGCAGAGCAAGCTGTAAAGGAAAATGGCCTTAAGCAGAATATTGATGTACCAAGAACACAGGAAGTGCCAAGCCTGAAATACCTTGCAGAGCAAGCTGTAGAGAAAAACAACCTGAAACAAAATATTGATGTACCAAGAGCACAGAAAGTTCCAAGCCTAAAATACCTGGCAAAGCAAGCTGTAAAGGGAAACGGCTTTAAGCAGAATACTGATGTACCAAGAGCACAGAAAAGTCCAAGCCTGAAACACCTGGCAGAACAGGCTGTAGAGGAAAACGGTCTGAAACAAAATATCGATGTACCAAGAGCACAGAAAGTTCCAAGCCTAAAATACCTGGCAAAGCAAGCTGTAAAGGGAAACGGCTTTAAGCAGAATACTGATGTACCAAGAGCACAGAAAATTCCAAGCCTGAAATACCTGGCAGAAAAATCTCTAGAGGTAAACGGTCTAAAGCAGAATAATGATGTACCAAGAACACGGAAAGTTCCAAGCCTTAAATACCTAGCAGAGCAAGCTGTAGAAGAAAACGGCCTGAAACAAAATACTGATGTACCAAAAGCACAGAACGTTCCAAGCCTGAAATACCTTGCAGAAAAGGCTGCAGATGAATATCACCTAAAGCAGAATATTAATGCACCAAGAGCACAGAACGGGCCGAGTCTGAAACAAATGGCAGGACAGGCTTACCTTCTAAAGCAAAACATTGATGTACCAACTGGACGGATGGTTACAAACCTGAAATACATGACAGAGCAGGCCGTAGAGGAAAATGGCCTAAAGCAGAACATCGAGTTTAAAAGATCACAGGAAGTTCAATACATGAGAACCTTTACAGGAAAAGATATAGAAGAAATGGGCATAAAGCAGGACATCGAATCACCAAAAACACAGAATGTTCCAAGCCTGATGTTCTTGGCAGAAAAAGCTGCCAATGTAAACGTTCTTAAAGAGAATATTGAAGTAACAAGAATAAAGATAGCTGAAAGTCCCAATTTAGTTAATGAAAATGAGATTGCTGGAATAAACCTCCTCAATGATACCGGTGTACACAGAACATGTTTGGATAATCTTTTACAACACGCTCATTCTGAACACAATTTAGGGCGAGACAAGGTACATGACGGCGTCACAGCAAGATCTGCTCTTTGCAACAGCATGAGCAATATTCCTGCAGGCAGAACCTCTGAGTCAAAACGACAGACCTCATGTTGCTCTACTCGTAGGTCAAGGCCACCAACAAGAGCATCTGAAAGGTCAAGGGCGACAAATGATTGCGAAGGAACCAAGTTTGAATATGCTGACAAAACAGACGACAAGGGGTATGCCACATTTTTAAATTTTTATATATGTATAAGGGAAAATTAAAATGGCTAAATAACAATTAAAATAACGTCAGACGACATGTCGGCATAAAAATAAGCTTTTTTATTTTAGTGCATTCGTATATACTATGTTACGGCGCGAAATGTTATTTGTTAGTGTTCAAATACGCAAAAAGGATTCATCTGACCTACCCACCATGCATCTAGATAATTATTCTTTCCTTCGTTATTACAGTGACTGGAACTATTACTCTACTGAGAGAGCACAGAAGAAAGTCAAGGAAGCTCCCGATGTTGTCAATGGCAACAAGAAACAGCCTGGCGAGATTTTCACACGGGAAACTTACACAGGAGCACCTGATGCATGGTATAAATAATAAAAATAATAATAATAATAATAATAATAATAATAATAATAGTAATAATACAAGTCTTCTTTTTTAATAAATGCGTAAGTTAGGCATGGTAGATGTACTGCTTGATGGTTGCAACAAATATAATCTGAAAAACGGACTGCAGTCAAAATACTGAATTACATGGAAATGGATAGTTTTGAGTGGGATGTCCATATATAGCTACTTGTTTCTCTAAAGAAGTAAAAAATCTTATTTACAGGGAAAGGGATAGCTGTAATATGGATGAGTCCAACGAAATGCAAAGATACGAACCTGTTGACCTTGACAGGTATTTCAAGAATCACAAAGTGAAAGAGAAGTTTCCAACATTGAGTGAATTAGCTGAAATGGCAGTTAGAAAGTACCACTTGCTTGAAATATGTGAAAGAAGTTTCGAAAATCCTAAAATCAGTATGGTAAGAACCGGATCACCGGAAATGGAAACCGGTTACCCGGATGAATGTCGATATGCAAATGAGAGGTATACCGAAGTAGATCATCGTGCCAGTCAGCAGCAGAAACTATCAGAACCACCAGATGGCGCCAAAACTGAACCAAAGAGCAGGTCATCTTCTGCGTCATCAGTAAGGTAATTCATTGAAAAACACAGCTGAATGCATTGCGAACGCTAATTTTTCTGGATAAGGCGGTAATAAGTAACACAGTCCCCTTTTCTGTAGTGTGCTTCCAGATGATTGCTTTTTACCATTATTTATACTTAAAAAATGTCCAATGCCCAAGTTTCACTAAAATATTCTATAATTAGATATTTATGTGAAAGGTAGAACATTCTCGTCAAATGTATTTAATTTTACTGAATATATAATTTAACTTTGTATGTAGAGCTATATTAATAATTAAATGACATGTAATAACAGTCGATTGTTGAAAAACTTCCATTTTTGTGGTAGCTAGTTCACATCTATCTAAACAAGTATTTAACGTGTACTATTTTAAACCAAATACATAGTACTGTAAATGCATTAAGCTTGTTAGTTTTTTGTTTACATAAAGTATAATGTAGTGACTAGGGGTGGGCGATATACCGCGGTAGACCGGTTATTGCGATGTTTTTTCTGACGATACGATATTGCAATATGATTTTCGAATACCGGTTATTTTATAACATTAAGTAACACTAACGTAAACCAAGAAGATTCACAAAAAAAATCATTTTCTTGCCAGCACGATTCAACTTTGTTTTCATTTTTCTCCTTTCATTTCCGGTGCAGGTAGCAGACTGGTTTACAGCTATTTTACGGACCCAATTCCACATAATAAAACCAATAAGAAAATTTAGATAAATATAATTTCGTATTTGTCAGCGACTCATTAGTAATTTTTCTATCAACTAGAATTTATTATTCATACAACAGCTATACCACTTTCCTCGTTTATAATCGGTGAATTGAGCAACCTGTGTTATATGATTGTATCCGTAAACCGAATGTAGTGCCGCACAATAAACTAAATAATATTTTGACGCAGTCTACTTTCGCTTTTGAATATGCGGTAATCGGCGTCATAGCATGATAGCAACATGTCGGACTTCGAGATTGTTGAAAATAAAGGCAAAATCATCAACAGTTAATAGTATTTGTGTATGACAAATTGACAATACTCCCCATAGTCTAGTCAAAACTTTTTATTTTTTTGTTTACTGGTATTTTTATTTATTGAGAAGGTGGAGCAAACACTTGTTGATACTAGTCATTTTACTCATTTTTAATTGAATAAATTTGAAAAAAAAACAGTATGCTCCATCATGTTTTTGTTCATTAAATAACTGGTACAATATATCCCAGTATATTGCAATATCAACAAACAATATTGCAATATATCGCAATACCAATTTTCGTGGCAATACCCACCCCTAGTAGTGACTGTTTATATTTTCAAACATGAAATTTGGGTCAAGTATACCTTTAATTTTAACAACAGCAGCAGCTATAAAATGATGAAAAATTCTCATTTAGGTATATGTATATCACATCTAAGGATATTACTGTACCATAATAGACTATCAGTTTCTTTCTTTTATTTTCAGCACAAATCTTCCAATCTCGGTTGAAAAAGAAAAGGACAGTCGGAAAACTTCAGGGTCTCGTAGCCATAGAGAAGAGAAGACTATACTACCCTCAGGAAAATGCACGAAAACCACAGGGACTTGTGAACATGAACATAATGTTAAGGAGACACCAAGGTTGAAACCGAAGAAGAAAACAGAAAGGTTTGTAATATTCTATCTTGACAATATGGCAGTGTGTACTTTAGTTTATTAGATATCAAAATTTATTAAAAATACAATAGAATTATTAACTTGGAAAACTTATATTTATCTATAATGTTTCCAATACGGTTCTTAATGTAATATATCTTTAGTTTCATGAATTGTGTTTAATCTTTATTTTAGAGTATCTGACAAAGTTGACAACCAGAAATTACAGCGCTTGAAGCATGACCATGATAATATAAGTAACTTTAGTTGACACAGTTACTATAAAACTGTAATTTACTATTACTATACCAGATTTATATAGCGCCCTTTTCATGATTAACACGTTCAAAGACGTTAATAGCACGTCGCGTAAAAGGTTAGAAATATTGACCATGAATATATGAAGAAACGCATTGCAAGAATTTTCAAAACTTTTACATTATAGAATTTAAAGGAACGAGTTACAAGATTCCAATTAGATTGAAATATTAGTTTTCACTCACTCATTAATTGACCATACACACCTGCTATACAAGTGTGTATACTTTTACTTGGGTTCACAATTACAAACACCGCACCAACAAGCAGAAACCATACGAGATTAGAATATTTTTCTATAAATAGTAACAGTGACGTATTCAAGATGATAACCGCTATACATGAAGAGGACAAAGAGGCCGCGAAGATGCTAGAAGAATTAAAACTAATAACAAAACTGGAAGAAGAGCAGAAAAACAAAATTATGAAAAGCAAGTTGGAAGAAGCTCGACTGGTTGCAGAGATAGGTGATTTCAAAGATAAACTCGCAGATACAGTTGACAAGAAAGAGAAAGTAGACGCAAAGGTATGAATCTATTAAAACACAACACTCTATCTTACTGATCTCTTTTACGATAACATTACTCGGACATTTTACTGGATTGTTAAGTCTATGGATTGTTATTGTCATTTATTAAATTAAGACCTTGTACGTGTTGTTCTTTGTCTGATTTACCACAATTATCCGAGTGCCGAACGACGAACAGTGCTAAATCAGATGATAAACCACAAAAAGGTCGTGTTCATTTTAACATGCTTCTTCATCAAACGTTATGATAAAATTATACTGGGCTTCATTCGTGGACGTAGTAATGCATCGGACGTCATGTGATAATTTGACGTCATAAGTTACACGAACAATCCGCGCATACGCCTTTGTTTATCGCAGACTATATAACACTTGCTTTCCTGCATCGTTGGGATTGAAATTCGACCCATGACAGAATGTATTGTTAAGCGATAATAAGGCATCGTTGAAACAAACAAGAAATGAAAAATAGCAAAGCGTTTGATAAAAATATAGAAAATAAACAATTCACTCAAGCGTTTACCAAGAAAGTAACGCTAAATTCTTTAAATATAATATAGGATTAGATCTTGAAGATCTTGAAAGATATATATGAAAAGTATCATTTTCATGTTTTGTTCATAGCTTCTGGAGATATACAAAGAAGAACTGAAATCAGACACTGAATTTGAAGTTATAGAAAATTACTTGCACATGGAAAATATGGCAAAGACTTACCACGAGAAAAGGAATTTCGAGGAATGCAATATTGCATTTCTTGAACACGAGCTGAAGACGAAAATAGAAAAGCAGAACCTAACAATTTTGAAGAAAACAAAAGAGCCAAAAATAAAGCCAAGGATGACGGAAAATGTCCTACGTCTCCAAAAGGAAAAAAGTGATTCAGGCAATATTTAATAACAGTAAGGTTTCATCTTGCATAGTCCGTTTAATGCCAAGTTAATGCATAAAATGGGTGTGATGAAATGGTGCTAAGACTTAGTTAAAAAAAAGACACTTATTCAAACATGTTTATTTTCATTTAAGCACGGCAATATTGACGTCATGTCACATTGTTTGGAGCCGTACAGAAACCGGGAAAAAGTGCTACCATATTTTATCTACTTTTTTTTATACGAAACACATTTCAGAATCAAAATCATACAACAGAGCCTCGACTTTTATATTTTCTCCGACTCACTTAATAAATTTAAATTTATAAGACAGTAATCTAATATTCTCTATATATAAGGATCATTTGGAAGCAAAGACTGAAATTTTGTAAAGTACTAACAGACATGATTTGATTTGCCTTAGGAGGTAATGAAATGTGTTATACCTCTCACGCTCCATTGAACTGGAATTTTGATATACAGATACATTGAATATACTTATGATCCAAAGATACAAGATACAATTTTTAGTTAAAGTCGGTGTTAAATATAATATAGACAACATTAACTATGTTTAGCTATTGACTACTTCCATATCACGTGATAGCGACTTACGAAATGTATATTCTTCATTTGAAGGTCAGAAAGTAAGATAGGACAAAATACAAAAGGTAGACGAAAAAATTAAAAACGGTGGACAACTTAGCAAAGGCAAGCAAAAAGGAGCAATTTACTTTAAAGAACCGAAGAATAACAATTACAAGTAAGCAATTTTCGCCTTCATCCTAATAAGAAATATTGCAGCAGACAACATGATGAGCTTATCGATCGTATTTTGCAAAACAGACATTGGCATATGCATTTGTAATGCTAATTTCTGCACAATTATCCCAGATTTTGTTGCAAATTAAAATATGTGTTTTCAGTCGAACTGTGTATTTATGCGATATTGCAACAGACGGCGAGATGAACGTGGTGACCACATTTTGCATGTATGCTTCTGGCTTCAGGGAGTGAGGCCAGGAACGACTTATTTGTGAAACATATCGTTTCTAATATGTTGTTTTCATACAAAAAAATGAACCCTTCACCTTAATACTATCAGTATCAAATAAATGTACAAAAAATCTTATAACTCTTTCGCAGGCATACTCTGAAAGTGGTTAGAATTGCATTTTAAAACAAAACATTTCTGTCATCCATGACAGTATGGTAGAGAACAAAGTATTCTGGTAAATACAATAGGAAGTGTAAATCTAAAACTGACAAAATTGATAAAAAGTAATCTGAACACGTTTCCAATGAAAGCATGAAAAAAAAAAAAAAAAAAAAAAAAACTAATCAAAAGTAAAAGAAACATATTGTCTAAAAAAGGATGACATTGTGCCAGTATGTTAAAGATAAATTCTCTTGTTTCAGGCCGTTACTTCCGGGAATGGAGGAAATACAAAAACACCGCGTGGAAAGAGATAAAAAATATTCAAGGTACATTTTGTACATTTACTGATTGATTGATTGATTGATTGATTTATCTATATATTTATTTATTTATTCATTATTTATTTATGTACTAGGTTCATACTTTGATAACCTTCAGGGTATTATTATATTTTTACCGCCTTTCCTGCAACAACTCTTTTTTTTCTAAATGGAAGACACAACCATGAGTCAGTGAGGCATATTATGCGCCCCCTAAAGAGCTCCAAGAGTAAAATTAGGAACTTTGTTTTAAAATATCTAATGTACATTGTATTAGATTGTGATAAGGTATTTTCCACTGCACAAAACAGTTTTAAAATTCTAATTTTGACTTTACTGCATTTGTAAGCGGATTGTTAAAACATTCAGGATACCTTAGTAAGCAAAAAAGAAAGAGATTTCCATATAAAAAGATTGTAACTTTTCATTTTTTTCCAATTAAGGTTCATTGGCCAGACCACAGTTTACAAAGGAAACTATCTTATTTTGCTGCCCCCCCCCCCACCAGCCCCAAGATATTATGATAGACATATTAAACATTTAAGAAGATTCTACTTTAACCTAGAATCACATGAAACTTTAGCCTGAATCTTATACGGTAAAACTGCAGTTCACAATAAATACCTGTTACGGATTTGCAGGTTCAGACTATAGTTTGCAATTCGACAGAAGTCAATGGCACAAATTGAATGTCATACAATTGTCCGTATCAGGACCATTACTTTGCAATAATGTTCCGGAGACAGTAAGGCCATATCTTTATATCAGAATATGACCTTATTATCATTTTACATTTTGTGTATCTATATATTTAACACTTTTTTCAGGTACTCCGGGGGTTGCAAATAATGTAAAATGTTTATATTTTTACATAAATGTCAACTTTATAACTTATCGCGTGAAAGTAGATGGTCTATAGACATTGGTCTTTGTATCAAATATGATCAAATCTACCCATAGAAAGTAAAACACGAAGCCATGTGATTTTTATATTGTAATTTTATAGCTTTTATACCACATTATAATATAAACATCAGCCTATGAAGTACAAACTTATGCCACGTCTTTGCTAAATATTTATACGAACTACAAATGGTAATCCTAAATTTCTATTTAATCTAAACCTTTCTGTAGATTTATTGCACTATTGTGGCGTGGGTATCACTACTTTGTAAAGTTTCATAGTATCTAACTGTCATACAAAATGTTATATTTTCATTGTCTGATAAACCTTCACAATTTTAGGCGTGTAGAGAAGAAACCTGATGATACAGATATGCTCGCCAAGAATACTGCCACTCCTTACAGCAAAACACTTTCAATGAACAAAAATAAAATAAATGCGGCGATCACAACGGCAAACCAGCAGGCAAAAAGACAGTTTGTTTCTAAAAGGAATGAAGATCTTAAAAGCAAACAAGCCGACTCACATAAAGTTAACAGAAACACAAACACAAGAATAGAAGCATCTGAAAGGAAAAAAGGCGGTTCAGTGTTTTCGGGAAATAAGAATATAAAAGTAGATACAGCTAGTGCTGGACAAGGGCAGTTAAAAAGGCAGGGTAGAAATAATAAACATAAAACAGAAAGTACAGTGACTGGAAACACAATGAAACCGGTTGATACAAAATAAGGTGTAGTGAAAAACAATGACCACGACACTTCTGCAATAATGGTACACACAGAGGTAGATAAAAGTGACAACAACCGAAAGAACTTGCACAATGGTATATTGAAACGAAAAATGATTGAGCCAAACAAACTGCGCCAACAAGTTGTGCAAACAAAGGCTAAACCTGGATACACAAGCACACGGCTGCCGCCATTGAAAACCCGTAAATTACCGGAAGTTAAAGAGCCAAAGTCATCTGAAACTCTAGATGATAAACGAAGGTAAGAAAACACGGGGCGTATATTTGATATATGCACGTATATATCTGTTGACAAAATTTATACCGTTGAAATATTTGTTTATATAAATTAAAACATTTTATATAAATATTCATAATTCTCCTATTAAAGATGCTTGATTGTGGATATGTAAGTTTGATATTGGGTTATTTAACATTCAAATGAAATACTTACTGTTGAGCGTATTTGTATCTAGGATATACAGTAAACTTCAATTTGCGGACGCGGTCGAATGTTGTTGCTTTAATCACTACTTTCAAGATATACTTGGGATAAATAGAGGAGGAATTAACGTTTAAATCATATTTTGCTTTCAGAGTGCCGCTCCCAAAGGTGTCCATGCAAAATACAAAGAGCATCAAAGACAGACACGCGAAAGGAATTACAGCTGTTTCAAAGTCTGATTTCGTTTTTTGTTAAATAATAAAATACATGTATATTAAATCATGGAACAAGTTGTTAAATCTTTTTAATAAGATTACATTCCGCTTGAAATGACATCAGGGGTAAGCGGGACTTTTAACTTTGAGCCACATTTTTTTATCAAAGTTTCTTACGATTAATCAAACCATACTTGATAAATAATCTTGACAATAGCACAAGATGGCTAATTCAGTGAATGTTACATATTTGATTTGATGGCTTCGTTACCGTGTTGTACAGTCCGCAAACTTCGTCTGCATTTATCAATCATTTTCCAATTTCTCGCCATGACGCAATTTTTTTTCCATAGTGATTCGTCGAAAGTTGGTACATCTTTATACCATAACAATAAACGTTTTGTAGTTCTTCATTGGCTTGGTAATCAAGTGTATAAACGTGTCAAATGTAGCAACATTTTTTGTCTGATTTTATTTCAATTTGATACAAAGATTTACAATACACCAATGATAAATATACAGCCTAGTTTCTGTGATACAATTTTGATGGTCTTCATATGCATTTACTTAACCTTCTAATGCAGCACTCTTACGTTACCTGAAGTACATTTCTAATTTAGACATCATAATGTGAATATCATGAGCAATTTCAATAAAATAAATCTATTCCATAAATTAATTTCACTAGTTTTATGAAACACAAGCGTACTGATTTTAAACAAATGTTATTTGACGACAAAAAGCAGTCCTGAAACGTTCCGTTATTGTTATGTGGTAGCTAGGAAGAAAAGTAATCATTTTGAAAATAGTTTCTGTCCAAGTAAGTAAAGTTGACTCATTAACATTGCACTCGAACTTTTTCAGTTATTGGTTTGAGAATCTTCGTATACCAACAATTCATTGAAGCCCTGGAGGGCTATGATCACGTTTGTTATCATCTACTAATTATATGTTATTAGTAAAGTCTCTATTGCTTTTGGATTTACGGACCATTTTCAATTCTGCTATATGTACGAGAGGGACAATACTCTTAAGAAGACCATAATGTCCAGTGGTGTTATGAATATCAAAGAACTCTTTGTATGGATTGGTGCATCTCAGTTCAGTTCCCCATTTCATCAACACCCGATAACTTTTTTTCTTTGTAAGTTGTAAGTATACTTAATGTAAAGGCGAGAAACATTCATCCAGCGGTAATCACAAATTCATGAAATGAGCCGTGCCATGAGAAAACCAACATAGTGGGTTTGCGACCAGCATGGATCCAGATCAGACCAGCCAGACTGGTCAGGATCTACGCTGTTCGCTTTCAGATCCTATTGCAATCAGAGTCACTGTTAGCGAACAGCATGGATCCTGACCAAACTGCGCGGATGCGCAGGCTGGTCTGGATCCATGCTGGTCGCAAACCGGCTATGTTGGTTTTCTCATTGCACGGCTCAATTGTATTTTAGTTTTATTTAAGATAACGCCGTCAAAATAGAGTACTGACACTGATGATACAGTTTATGTTTATGTTTTGAAGTTTCGAATTCTATCAGTTCTGATCTACCATATTTTCAAATTTCACGATTTATAACAATGATTGTAGAGCACATTCACAGTGTTTAACCCTCTTCATAAAACATTATATCAGTTCAATGTTTTGAAAATGAAGTACTAAAACAGTTTTCCAGCAAAATTATTGAATTAGTAATTAAAGTTACATCTCATGTTAATCGTCAGCATATTTCAGTTTTCGATCAATTCCATAAGCTTGAAAACATCCTCTTGTATCTACAACAGGATCCAACATGAAGAACCTTTTTGATGAATTTTAAATAGAGTCCGGCAATAAAACATTCTTTGTTTCCTTTAGACGGGTGAAACTTCCCACGGACAGGAATATCAAAACCCCGCAGGAAAAGTACATCAATCCAGGAAAAAGTCCGTCCTGCCAAATTAAAAAAGGTGCAGTTAGTTTTATTGCAAGCAGTTATTCATTTTCAATCCCTCTTATGCCTAAATGCAATCAAATCCATCGGTAAGAATAACGGGAAAATATCTCACTTTATGACGAGTGTGTCTTATTCAATTTGTCAGAATACTTAATAACATGACATCAGTTCAATGCGCTTATAGTAGTTCATTGTTACTTATATATTTCCTGAAAATACAAGTCACAATATCACCGTTGTATTGATTTTCCGTTCCGTTTCAGCTGGTTCATCTTATGCTAATTATTTTGTGTAAATTAGCTGAATATAAAATATGCTTTTTCAGCGTAAAGAATATTAGTGAAAACACCAGGGACTTTCGGCCCAAATTAAAATTGTTTGATACTTTAAAATTCTTCGTTTTCAAGTGTCTTCATTATTATTCATGAGTATGAAGATTATCAATTTTGATATGTTATAAAATAAAGGCCATTGGACTTTGATATTCTTTTGTCGCTAAAATGGCAATCATACGATTGGCATATCACATATACGTATCGATGTTACATGAAGACTTGCTGCTCCGGAAAGAATGACCTTACATGTAGTTAAAAGCATTATTTTAACGGAAACATTTCAAACTGTCATTCAGATTGGCCTTCCAAACTATCTAATACCTATGAAAAATTGACTAGACCAATGCAAGGTTGTTATTACTGACCCTAACACGATACGCCCATGGGTTTTTGAAGCGTCCAAATATTTTCTAAAGATATTTTATCATTTCTACAGGGATCTCGGTTACGTGAGCAACCACTTCTCGCATTCATAAGGGTTCGTGTTTTCTTTATCTGTGTTTCAATAAAGATATTTCAATCACAAAAGAAGTGCAGCACGAGAACAACAAATAAAGTATAGCAATTAAAATTTGTTATTTTCATGATTTATACCATTAAAATATTTTCTCACCATTCGATACGATTTGGAAACGTAAAGAAAATTATTTAGTACCTTCTAGAAATTAAACAGACTTACAAGATAAATCAGCAATGGAGCAGCAATTGCACCAAGTCTTCCTACTGTTGACTGAAAACCATAACCAAGTGTCCTGAAATATGTTATAACAGATTTATGAGTAATTGCCGATGTAATTAATAACCGTCTATTGTCTTCTTAATTATCCTGCTTTAATTACCAAAACAATATATTTGTTAGAAGCAACTATGCATTGTTTAAGGACAAAACCGTGTATGTCATTGATCAAATCTAAAGAAAAGTTGCATTGATATAATATATCAAATATATCAAATTTAAAGGAGAGTTTCATTGATATGATGTATCAAATGTATCAACCTAAAAAGTGGCATTTATATGATATATCAGATATATCAAATTTAAAAGAGAGTTTCATTGATATGATGTATCAAATGTATCAAACCTAAAAACTGGCATTGATATGATATATCAAATGTATCAAATCTAAAGGAGAGTTGCATTGATATGGTTATCAAATCAAAAGGTTAGTTACACTGATATGATGTACAATTGAAAACACAAAGTTTGCTGGTAATATCAAGGATATTTGTGTATTTGATATACTTGTAGAGAATAAAAAAAACGTTTGCATCTTTTCTGGTGACGCATGAATAAACGTTAGTGACCCTGTGTCAAAGATATAACTTACCTAACAACAGTAGGATATAATTCCGTTGTGTAAACAATAAGTGAAACTACTGCCGCTGTGGTAGATAATTTTGTCAATAAGGACATAACCAGTGTCGCTATTTTTAGAGACATAGAAGATATAGACAGTTTATCTGTAATGAGAAACAACAATGTAATGAATAATGAACACTGCTAAATGATAGAAACGTAGTGTAGACATAGTACTTAAACATTTTGAAACAATTAAAACAGAAAAAATATTAATTTGTTTATTTCGTTAGTTTCATATGCAATGGGGATTGAAAGTAAGATTGTTTATGGCACGAATAAAACATTTTCGATTTAGACTGAAAATGTTTTTGATAGAATTATCTTCTATTACGTGCATTACTTACTTACAAACCTATTCCAAAAATCTCTATCTGAGAAATAAAACATTCCTTACCGAAATGTTGCAGAATGCCAGAAACACAGCCGAGTATACTTGACACAACATATACAACCAAGCAATATTTTTTTCTACCGAATCTGAAATGCAGTGCATATCTTTCAGAGAATAGCTGAAGTGCAATAGTTATTTTGTTACATTTTGTTTTTTATATTGTTTCATCAAACTATGTACATTGACAAGAAGAAAAAAATAACACAGCTACTTTTCCTGAATAACAGTATTCGATTTAAGCTAACTGACAAACTGAGAATTCAAAGATTTCAAAGATCGCAGACAGTGGGAAAATTGTAAAACTTATAAACACTGAGAGATGAATTCTAACGGTAGTTTCAAGTGCAGACTAGTGAATTGACAAAGACGGTTGAATATATACGGCACCAGCTACTGAATGCATAAGGGCACGGACTCATTTAGCAGCAACATTTTGATTTAGCTTATTATATCTAGAAAGCATTGACTATGTACATACATATAAGCACATGTAGCTTGTCAGAATTGATTTGTACCTGTTCACTAAAGGACCGGTTACTATATATGCGGGTACATCCACTAAGCTGATGAGGAATATAGTTAGATATATGTTGACTGAAATGCTTTCCATTCCTAGTGCCATAGAAAACCAGGCAGTATTAATAGTAAACCTTGAAAAAAAGATATACATATCATATCTAAATGGAATGTTTATGCGCGCGTCTTTATGCTTGTCTATTTCTTTGTTGAATATAAAGTTACCATAAACAACTCAGCACATTTGATTGCTTTTCAGCCGGTTTGTTGAAAGAATACTCGAATTCTACCACTTTATCATCATCATTTTAGCAAGAGAGCAATGATGTCTTCAAACCTGGAGTTGAATATCTTTTGGGAATCGGTATGCATTTTCAAATCGTTTCACAGTTCTACATCAGTAAATCATGCATATATATACTCGTATGGCTCAATGAAACATACAGAATGATAACGTATCTGTTATGTATCACCATATGTGTGTCAAGTATGCCAACTGATCTGATACAGCATAAAGAAAATAATATTTTACTTCAACAATGAAAACAGTAAAAAGCTAAATATAAAAGGGTTTGTATTGTCAACTTTTCGCGATACAGTATTGTAAGATAATGGTTCATACAATACAATATCAGTCACCTTTCAAAATATGTAGTAAAATGACACACATCCTGTATCAATTACTTTCTTAAAAAGCACTTTATTTTCTTTGAAAATACTATAAATTACTTGCCAAAGTATTGCTAATGGTAGAGTTATATTTCGCAGCTCTTTCAACGTCCATAAACTGGCGACCGAATAAATAGAATTTGTGTTTGATGTTTTATTTATTTCTGCATCTGCAGCATCGAATATTGCCTTCAGGTTTGGTTTAGGCACCCTGTTTACATATGCTACAAAACCTATCGATCTTTCAGCTCGCTCAAACTTCAGTCTAGAAACCAGCCACCTAAAACTTTCTGGAACAAAGCTGTAACAAGTGTAATGATGACGTATTGACTTTGAATATAGCGAGTAGTATGTACACTTTGAGAATCATCCGTCTACAACTATAACTCTAAGATAAAGCAAATGTTGCATTTCTAAAACACAGCCAAATGGTATAGTCTCTGCACACAAAGATGCCTTTAGACCGAATATCTGACATTATCGTGGCGAAGGCTATGGGTTTTGATACCATATGAGGAAAGCAATGGTTTCAAAATGACACTTTATATGAAAGTATATTAACATATTCGCAAACATATAAATAGGTGTCGGCCATTCAATCCAGTACTGGTCAACCCGCCCGCTTAGCTCAGTAGGGACAGCGTTGGTCTATGGAACGCGGGGCGCGAGTTCGATCATCGGGCGGAGCGTATGTTCTTCGTGACGATTTGATAAAAGACATTGTGTCTGAAATCATTCGTCCTTCACCTCTGATAATTCATTTGGGGAAGTTAGCAGTTACTTGCGGAGAATAGGTTTGTTCTGGTACAGAATCAAGGAACACTGGTTAGGTTAATTGTCCGCCGTTACATGACTGAAATACTGTTGAAAACAGCGTTAAAGCCAAAAAACAAACAAGCAAACAAAACCCCCCCAAAGAATCCAGTACTAGTTTTTCCAGGAAGCGGGCTCGAGAGTGGTTCCAATAAGCTTGAAGTTTTCATCTCAGTTTAGCTAAAACAAACTAGCATAATCTAAAGAATGGATTTCTTTATGAAAACATATTAAATAGTGTTCTTAAGGAAGATCGTTACAAAATTAAAATTAATACAATGAAGATTGTTCGCGTTAAGTAAATTTACATTACCATAAAACTATTAGAAAGATCATTCCAATGACTGTCTTCAGCAGATGTATTCTTCTCCAATCATGTAACCACCATGAGATCAGCGCATAAAGCATAGATATGGAAGGTTCCGAAGGAATACACACTACCAACGGTCGCCATGGTGGCGGTACAAATTCTATCATCTGCGAGAACTGTACTGTAAACCAAACACCAACTCCAATGCCAATAAAGAAACGAATAATCAAGTAGGCCTGCCACGACTGAGTAAAATAACCGATGAAATTAAAGAGAACCATTATAGAAACCCCTGTGAATAGAGTTGGTTTGCGACCAGTCGAGTCCGCCATCTGACCACCGCTGACAGATCCTATAAGAACACCTACCATCTGAATTGATGTAATTGCGGCCACAATCCATCTTCTGTCACAAACAAGGTTCCACTGTAAATCAAAGTAAATACTGTTACACATGTTGAAACGGACAAAGTAAAATATTAGCTACTTGCTTTTCTGATAGAAGGTAAGATTGTCATCAAGACTTATTTTTTTTATCTATGTAGAGATGGTACCTAAAATTCATTTTTTTTACAGTTTCTTTCGGTGTTAAGTGATAGCGAAGAGCATCAATTTACTAAATACATTTATGCCTTTCCTCCGTTCCGTGTAAAATAGAAATGTTTGATATTAAAAATTACCTTCTAAAATATCTGAAGCAAAATGGACAACTCTTGTAATGACGGCTTTTCATTGATTTTTCGATTTCCCAAATTATAGTCTATATCAAAAGTCTCATTATGTAAATAAATTCATTGAGAAGGAAAATAAATTTTAGCCAAAACTTAAATATCTTAGGTCACATTTCATAATGTCGTAATTTCTTGAAAGGAATTTACGCATTATTTTGTTTTAGTTTTATGCTCTACTTAACTTTCTAGCAGGGCCTCAGCACAATTTATAAAATAACTGTCAGTGAGAAAAATGTGCAAATTGTATATAAGGATTAAAAGTAGTCAAAACTACAAAATCTTTTTAAAACAAGACTCTTTATATCGAATACAAAAAGTTTTAAACAAAGGTCATATTTTGTCCGCCTGATCAGTTGTTGGGAAAAGGAGGATCTTTTGGCTTTTCTTTAACTTTTGACCACTGTTTTATGTTTATGTTGGCTTCAGTGTTTTGGTTACTTTGGTCAGAGTTGTTCACGTTAGATTTTCTTGGATAGGTACCACTCCTTATGTACTTTTCTCAATGCATACAACCAGTATCAAGCTTGCGACTGCATGTTTTAAACGACTTTTTGTTTCAACCACCGCTTAAAATATCGCATTAAATCACTTATTCATAACGCGACCAACAAATACATTGAACTGGTCCAAGCAAGTTAACTTACTTGCACAAACATTTATTAAACGACCATTAACGAAAACTCATGTAGGGTGTTTTCATAACTTTATAGTTATGAATGAGTTGTCGCGTTTTCTTTAAAAAAAAAAACAACAACAACAGAAACGATTCAAATTTGATAAGATAAAATATAAATAATGTGTTGAACATGCAAATTTTACAAGTTTATAAATCCGATATGTGGCATAATTATTTCGTTTAATTGAAATAAATTTTCTTTATAATTACGTCAAACAGTTAAAACAAATGATTTGATCAAGAGGTCCTTCACATCAATTTTCAGTCCATCATTTAAATATTGGAAAGCGCAGATGCTTTTGTTGAGGATCAGAACACATTTTACACATCATAGACCATTGCATTTTCTTTATTCTAGGACTCATCTGCCGCAAACAAAACGATATACGGCATGTTTCTAGCTGTTTAACTTTTTTTGTTTCTCGGTCATTGCTTCTCATTTCAGAGTAAGCCATGAAAAGCGTGTTTTTGCAAAGATAATAAAAGCCCTTCTATGTGCCCATGATTAAGTCAACATCGGTGTATTTGAAATATTATATGAAAAATCAAAGTATAGCTAAATTTCGAAAAGGACCTGTAATACTGTAAATAAACTTGTGAATATCATGACAATGAAGTGATTGGAAGTCAGTTACAACTGTGTAACAACTCAGATGAAATCAAGTTTTCAGTTTGTTTAGAAGTCACGCATGCCTGAACTGATGACAGCTGAGATTCAAACAGCGGCAAGACCATCGATTTGTGCGATGATTGTTTTCCTTAAAGACAATTAACGTGATAAATATCCAAAACAAGTCAATATTAAGTAACAACACAATAGTACAAGAAACAACAATATCCTCAACAAAGCATGCAGAGACACGCAAGAACTCCATTCAAGCAAATTTAAAATAAGGCTTGATGTATAAGTGATAAGTGTTATGATGTTACAAATAAGAAAAATGCAAACAATAATAACAAAAGATGTTGCCCAAGGCTTATGTAGTCTTACGTGTAGAACAGTCTGTCGCAAAAATAGTGTGTAATCGACATAAAACCAATGAACAGATTAATAAAAGGTATCAAACAAAATATACCTCCGATACAGCGGTATTCATATTTTGTGGAAATATGTAGGCACTACATGTTTCATATGGTCCGACTGAACACAGTCGGTTAGTTGAAATTTCACTCAGGTTCAATGCAGAAAGTGAAGAAAACTTAACATTCAGTGTGTGACAACTGAAGCCAGGATCGTAGCCAATAAAGGACATAGCCAACATGCTCCAGACAGCTATTGCGCTTGTGCTGTGAATAATTATACAGAGGAGTTTTTGCATGAGTCCACACCCGCCAAGTTTTTCAATCAGATGCTCAAGTTGAGAACTGTATGACGACATTTCTAAAAAACATATATAACACGTTCGTTTGAAGAATATATAATGCCGTTGTGACACATGATTTGTAGATAATGAGATGAAACGAATACAACTGCTCTATAGCCCCGCCTAAATATGTCGTATCCATTTAATATTTCAGATATATTAAATTATTGTATTTGACAATAAACATGTAAATAGGAACTGTAAGCTAATTCGCGAAAACCACACAGTTCTACTTTTAGCTAAACAATTGTAACACAAAGTGATTCAGTTTCCTGTAAAAAGAATTAGATGCTTCTTTATTTTACAGTAGCCAAATGCTTAATTCTTCAACTTGCATTTAAAAAAGATTGTGTTGATGAATTAGCTACCATAGTGAATTTCTTTGGTATTAAACAGTTATAGATGTGTACGAAGTACGAGAAAAGATAGTGTTTCGGTCACTTTCTCAATTCTTTGGTAGATTTCTTTCAAATCCGCAAAGTGCAAGTTCAGTTATGAGTTATAAAATACCATTTATCTTTATTTCAATTGATTGCTTAAGAAAGAAACACGAGTTTTGCAAAGTTTATAATAAATTTATCTTAATATCCCTACCTGAATTTAGACGGGCAAGTACATATCCACTCAAAATGAATATTATTGTATTTCACCATTGATACATGACAATATTTCCTTATCAAATGTAAATAAAATGTAATACATACGCCAATATTTCATTATAATATAGACTTAAATTCAAAGTAATTAAAATGAAACAGCGGATGTATGCGTGGTTTAACCCAGTTATTTTTGTATTACATAAATAACATACAATACAAATAATGTAACGTTTCCATTCATACATTGTTTTAGTTGTTATGTTAATACTTTTCATGTAGAATTAGAACTCATAATTCTCAAACTATTGAAACCCAAGGAAGGACAGGTGGTGGGTTCTATCTCCGCGTTGGGTGTATGTCCCTAGTAACTATCAGACAGATGACAATATGTCTGAAACCATTGATTTACTGGTGGAAGTTTTCAGTAACCTGCAACGAGCAAATCGGTACTGAAGTAGTGCATAATTTAAAAACTTCTCATGAAGATAACTTACTAAAATACTCATAATATTTATTGGCCAGAAGACACTTTGCGTGTTTGAACATTTTGTTTTGTTAAGTTTAACGTCACATCGATAAAATTACAGGTCATATAGCAACTTTTCCGCTTTTGATGGTAGAAGACCCATGGTGTCTCTCCGTGCATTATTTCATCAAGGGCGGGCACCTGGGCAGAACAACCTACCTTTCATTAGGCAACTCGATAGCTTCCTTACATGAAGAATTCTCAGCCCCGAGCGAGGCTCGAACCCACATCAGTGAATGGCAAGTGATTCGAAGTCAGCAACCTCAACCACTCGACCACGGAAGCCCCATGCGTTTAAAGGAGGATCATAATTGCTAGCAAAGTAAAGTTTACTACCCTTCGACTCAAAGCACCTTATTCAGTACCCTACAAATTGAAGTTAATTCTCATATACTTTATCCGCGGGAATGCAAAACGTATTAGTAAGAAATGTTGGTTCTACAACAGAACCACTGTCTTTAAAAAACAACAACAACAACAACAACAACAACAACAACAACCGGCCCATAGCCATTTGATAATGTTAACACGGGAATTTCATTTAAAGATGTTGTCAAAAGAAAAAGGCCGCCTTGTTGAAGCTTAGCGTTAGGACAAGGAGCCGGATTGTAGCCCTGGACTTCCTCTTCATTATGATATAAAACATGTAAGAATTTGAACCAGCGCGACCGGAAAGTGGTGAGAATAGTATTGATCTTTGTTGCGTGATAGATTTTATAATGAGCAAAACCATCTAATAATCACTGATAGGTCCGGGAGGCGATTTCCAAATAGAGTCACTTGGAGTTTGCACTTGATGGGTGAACACTGTTTGACGACAATTTAGACCCGGATTTAATACCTGCAACTGATGCTAAAATTATTTCTGCACAGCACCGGATGATTTTGCCATATAACAATAAAAAGCATGGCCTTTATCGTAAAATGTTATTATCGAACGAAATTTAGAACCAGATGTTATAGCCAAATGAAACATCTGAAAAACGTCATTTCACTCGTGAGTGTTAGCAAAGGAAGTATACAATATACTAGGGCTTTTGATATTTTTGTGTATTGTCAATGATTATAAATACGAGTGAAAAATATAAATTAGTTGATATGCTGACGAAAGTGCTGACCTTTCCTCATACAAAGATCCTAATGTCATAAGTATTATAAGGTTGATAATTTGATAATTTCAAAGTACGCTATAAAGAACACACCACTGATTCCTAAAATATGTTTAGTTTCTTGGAGGTGAAGATGTAGTTGATAATGATCTCTTTGCTTCGTCTGTCGTTCGTTAGGTTGAAGTTTTTGTATTTTGTTTAGCGGTTTAACGTCGCACCGACACAATTATAGATCATAGGGCAACTTTCCACCTTTGATGGTGGAGGAAGACCCTAGGTGTCCCGGTGCATTATTTTATCACGAGCGGGCACCTGGGTAGAACCACCTACCTTCCGTAAGCCAGCTGGATGGCTTTCTCACATGAAGAATTCAACGCCCCGAATGGGTCTCGAACCCACATCGATGTGGGGCAAGTGGTTTGTAGTCAGCTAAAGTTTTTGTATAGCCAAGACCATGTTTTAAGTATGAACTTGATAACAACTCTTTAGTATAGAGACATTTGACTGTGCATCCTCGACATGGTTCAGTAGTCTCTAAATCTTTTATCGATTTGATTTGAAGCCACCGACATTATTAGCCAGGTCAAGTATTTCTCGATAAAGCTAAACAACAGTAAAAAAGATTATTTTCCTGTCAAAATGTTGAACTATGAAACTTACATGTAGATACTGGTAATCAAACATTGCACGTGCTTTTAGTTCTTTTGTTTGAAATGAGAAATTAAAATGGATTTATTTAGTTATTCAAGAACTCAAATAAAGTATGCCCTGATCTACCATATTTTCAAATTTCAGAAAAGCAAAGATTGTTGAGCCCATTTCAGGGTACTTTAACACCCCTGATACACACGTAAAATCCATCCATCTGTTTATTAGATAGTGCATTGCATGCATTTTAAATGTTATCTAATAATTGAATTAGAAATTTAAATATCACCGTTTCTGCTTCATGCAAAAACGTTACAGTTCCGCTTATTATGTGTCTCTTAATTTCACATTCATCATATGTGAGCTTGAAAATATCCTTTCATATCAACAGAAGGAACCAGGTTCTTTTGATGAATCTTAAATACAGTCTGGCAGTAAATCATTCTTTGTTTCCTTCAGACGCACAAGAACTCCGATCGACAGGAATATCAAAACCCCACTGGAAAAATACAGTGAACCAGGAAAAATTCCATCCTGCCAAAACGAAAAAGATGCATTTAGTTTTCTTGTAAGCAATAATACAGTTTCAACCCGTCTTATGTCTATTGAATGCAAATCTAGTGATAAAGATAATGGAAACAATATCACACTGCTTGACCAGTACATTCAACATTTCATATTGTAAGAGGACTGAAAAACCCTGATAGCAGTTCTGTATCTAGAATATTTTCTAAAAGTAATTGAATAAAACATATTTGTCTTTGCAGCGGTAACGAAACAGGTGTAACGAATGTTACATACTCCTTCAGTTCGGTCTGTATTATATTTTTTCTTAAAGTACAGCAAACAATATCAATTATGTATTGATTTTATCATTTCGTTCTGTTTAAAGAATATCTTACTTCCTAAGATAGTGAGCCATTTTGTGCAAATTAGCTGAGCATGAAATATACACATTCAGCGTAAAGAATACTATCAGAGAAAACACCGCGGGACTCCCACACCAAATTAAAATTATTTTATACTTATAGAAATGTATCAAAAGTTTCTTAACATGCATCTCTCATTTTTGTGTATTCTCTTTTAATTTAATATTCATACGTATGCAGATTATTGTCAGTAATATATTATAGAATAAACGACAATGACTCAGCTAGGTTTGATATTCTTTTGTCACTA
This sequence comes from Mercenaria mercenaria, assembly GCF_021730395.1. Taxonomy (NCBI): domain Eukaryota; kingdom Metazoa; phylum Mollusca; class Bivalvia; order Venerida; family Veneridae; genus Mercenaria; species Mercenaria mercenaria. Next base: position 70,109,222 of record NC_069361.1, on the reverse strand, counting down.
AAAATTAAAAACATATAATTGACAAATCACATATACGTGTCGACGTTACATGAAAACCTGGCTGCTAAGGAAAGATTGATATTATATATACTTTGATAGTCCTTCGAAACGATCTAGTATCTATTGAAAGTTGTTTTAGAGAATACTGACCCCCAACACTATACAGTCATAAGTTTTTGAAATGTCAATATATCTACTAAAGTATTATTTGCATTTCAACAGGGGTCTCAGTTAGGAGACCAACCCATTCCCGCATTCACTCAATCCCATGTTTTGCATCTTTCTTTCAATTAAAAAAGATATTTTGATTGTACAAGAAGTGCAGTACGAGACCTGAAATGAAGTTATTAGAGTTTTTTCTGTATAATCTATACCTATAAGAAATCTTTTTATCAGCATTCGATATAATTTAGAAACATAAAAAATGTGTGATACATTTAAAGACGGACCTTACAAGATAAATCAGCAATGAAGCAGCGATTGCACCAAGTCTTCCAACTGTTGACTGAAAACCATATCCTATTGTCCTGAAATACGTTATAACAGATTTACGAGCAATTGCCGGTGTTTTAGATAACCGCCTTTTTTATATATATTCTGCACTGTTTGTAAGACAGAAAATTGACATTTATCAAGTCTAATTGACATTCACATTGATATGATGTATCAACTGAAAACGGACAGTTTGGTTGTAATATAAAAATTCGGCAGTTCGTTTATTTGATATACTAATAAAACTCATTTTTTTTCCGGTCATGCACGGATGAAAGTTCGTAACCCTGCGGTACAATTAGTGATTCAAAGATATGACTTACTTCAGAACAGTGGGATATAATTCCATTGTGTAAACAATAAGCGCAGTTACTGCCGTTGTGACAGTCATTTTTGTCAGTAAGGAAATATCCAGTGTGGCCAATTTGAAAGACATAGACGACATTGAGAGTCTCTCTGTAATAAAAGATAACAACGTAATGACTGGTAAGAAATGTTAAATGGCAAAAAGGTTGTGTAGTTATAGTACAATAATAGTATTTAAAAATAGAAAAACAACAAAGAAATTGGTAAATCAGTGTATTCTAATGTAACTGGGGTTTGAAAATAAAAGATAATATCTTTTAGTGATAGATGTGTCTCCTATTACATGCATCGCTCACCTAAAAATTCTCAACCTGAGAAATCAAAGAATTCTTACCGAAATGTTGTAAAATGCCAGAAACACACGCGAGTATACTTGACATACCATATACAAAGAAACAATATTTCCTTCTACCGAATCTGAAAAGGAATGGTTATTACATGTTTTTCAGTAAATTATCGAAGTATTAGAGCGAAATATATCTTGTATTTTCAAAGAGAAAATATCAATTATTTTCACTGGTAAGAAACTATAAAATGAACAAATCTTGTGAAAACCTGAAGAAATTTGTTTGTTGTACATGTACAGTAAAACATTTTATACTCATGAAAACCACATTTTGACTGACTCGTGGCTATTCAACCAGAGAAACTTTTTTATTTTATGCTAACTGGTGAAATACTGAAATATATCAGTGATATATTTTCTCTCTATATATTTTTTCTATATCACTCACAGTACCAAACTTTTTTTTTCTTTTTTTCAGATAAAATTATCTCTCTTGAAATATATTCTTTATAATTAACTCCCTTTGTTCCATTTAGAATCACTGGTACCCTATGATTATCGTAACATTCAAGCCATACACGGGTCATGTATGATGTACAGCTAGACAATACCTATGTAGGGAACGCTAGCTATAATTGATAATAACAAAGTTTGCAAAAGAAATAACAGTAATGCTTTAGAAATATTACTTTGGTTGCTTGGCCTAGCCATTCATGTATAGATACGTGATTCCTCCACTTTTCATCGGCTCATTATTGTCGTGTGGTTTATTTTACTGGCGACAACACATTTAGTTGGTTGTTGTCTTAGTTTATTTTCACAAGACATCAACTCAACCTTACGTAATATGCCAGCATTTTCGTCGAAATACTTTCCCACCCAGCCAGTTGTGTTCCAACTTCCATCCCTATTCGTTATGCTAAACAGCTCCTTGATAAACTTTTCCATTAAATCAATGACGATAATTAATTCTGCAGCTTGATTTTCCAAGGACTTTCGAATATTCCCTAGTTGTTTACATTTTTCGTCTTGTTTTTTAATCTGACCTTCAGCGTGTTGTAAATAAACCACGCTTCCGGTTATTCAACGAACAGTGTCCATTGTAATTTAGCGGACACGGTAGCCTAAATAAATCCGAATTTCGTCATGAAGTATTGGATTTATTTAAACATTTTATCACGTAATAAACAGAAAATTTGTTGATCTGCACACATTAGCATAAAATAAAAAGAAAATGTGTTCATTTGCAGTGCGATATCGAAATATATCATCACCAATAAGGGAGACAGTTGAATATCTTCACGAAGGCGGAGCCTGAGTGAAAATATCAAAATTGTCTCCCTTATCGGTGATGATATATTTCGATATCGCACTGCAAACAAACAAATATCCTCTATGCACTTGGGTTCACTCGTGGAAGATATTTCAATCAACTGAAACAAACAAACATCCTCTATATATCATTAGACAATAGATGGATTTCAACAGGCATATTTTCATTAAATATTTTTCTTGTTTCATCAAACATAGAACATTGTTGACAATAAAAACAACTATTTTGGCTCACTCTGTCTTGTTTCCTCAAACTCGGTATATTGATTTAGCTTGGTTGAGTTCTATTTTAGGTCACTGACAAACTGAGGATAATTCAAAGATGGCAGATTGGACAAAAAGATGGCAAAACTTTCACCATGGAGAGGTTAATTCATATGTTATGGTCAAGTGTAGATCGCCGGAATTATATGGTTGAACACACACGGCACCGATTACTCATTGCATAAGGGCACGGATTTATAGATGACTGAGCTGACTGAGCTTAAAAATTTGTAACATGTAGAGAGCATGCATATTACTTCGTATAACTTGTGAGAATCAGTATTTTTACCTGTTAACTAAAGGACCGGTTATCAAATACGCGGGAAAATCCACTAGGTTGATGAGGAATATGGTCAGATATATGTCTACAGAAATGCTTTCCATTCCTAGTGCCATACTAAACCATGCTGTATAATAGCAAACCTTGAAAATGAAAAGTGGTTTGATAAACATATTTTTATCTGTTTGGCAGATATATGCACGCGTCTTTCTTTTTTGTCTATTTTGTTGTTGAATATAAAGTTACTACGGCAACGGCAACTTATGACATCTAGTAACTTTTCAGCTACTTTGTTAGAAGAGGAATAAAGTTGAATATCCTTTTTCTATATTTAACTACCAAACAGTAAAATGCTAAATATTAAATGGTTAGTACTATCTTTCTCAAGTTGTCATAAGTTTTGGAGATACAAACCCTTGTGACATAATGGTTTACACAATACAAATTCAATCACCTTTAAAAAAACATAGTAAAATGGCACACATCTTGTATCAATTACTTTCCAGGAAAGCCCTTTATTTTCATTAAAAATATTATAAATTACTTGCCAAAGCACTGACAAAGGCAGAGTAACATTTCGCAGCTGTTTTAACGTCCATAAAGTGGCGACCGAATACACAGAAGTTGTGTTTGATGTTGTGTTTTGTGTTGACGCAGAATCAAATAGTTCCTTCAGGTCTGGTTTAGGCACTCTGTTAACATATGCTACGAAGCCGATCGACCTTTTAGCGCACTCAAATTTTTTCTTAGAAACCAACCATCTAAAACTTTCTGGAACAAACCTGTAGTAAGTATTAAGAATAACTATTAACTGTGCATATAGCGAGTACCTTGAAAGCAACCGTCTACAAAGATAACGTTAATAACACTTTATAGACAAATGTGGCATTTTCAACCCATAGCCGTATTCTTACGTTATAAAGTGTTTGCACACACAGATGCGTTTTGACTGAATGCCTAATATTTATATGACGGTAATAGGTTACATAAAGAATGAATTTCTTGATAAAACCATACCACATTAAGAATAGTGTTCTTAAGAAAAATCATGCCAAAATTTGACGTTAATTCAATGTAGATTGTATCCATTAAGTAAAGTGACATTGCCACAAAATTATTAGAAAGATCATTCCAATGACTGTCTTTAGCAGATGTATTCTTCTCCAGTCATGTAACCACCATGAGATCAGCGCATAAAGCATAGATGCGAATGGCTCCGAAGGAATACAAACTACTAACGGTCGCCATGATGGCAGTACAAATTCTATCGTCTGCGGAAAGTTTACTGTAAACCAAATTCCAACTCCGATGCCAATGAAAAAACGAAAAACCGGATAGACCTTCCATGACTGAGTAAAATAGCCGACGAAATTAAAGAGAATCATTGTAGAAATCCCTGTGAACAAAGTTGGTTTGCGGCCAATCGAATCCGCCATCTGGCCACCGCTGACGGATCCTATAAGAACACCTACCATCTGAATGGATGTAATGAAAGCCACAATCCATCGTCTGTCACACACAAGGTTCCACTATAAATGACAGTGAGTATTATTATATATATTGAAACGGATTATATAAAAATGTTGTCTGCATGCTTTTCTGATATAAGGCAAGATAAGGAACCAAGACTTATCTGTTATGCTTATCGTTCGTATGTATTTTTCTTGCTGCATACAGTCAATATCAAGCTTGCGACTGCATGTACTAAGAAAGATTCAATGTGATCTGTTCTCGGTTAAATCTGAGAATCAGTAAATTATTGCATACTCATTTAAAAACTCCGTTAAGTTTCATTAGAACCTGAAACGTCAATATTTTTCCATTTACTAATGTGTCCTTCCAGGCTTATGTAGCGTTACGTATAGATCAGTTCGTCGCGTCAAACCACCGTGAAATCGACATTAGTACTAAAGCCGATGAACACATTAATAAAAGGTACCAAACAAAATATACCTCCGATACAGCGGTATTCATATTTTGTGGAAATCTGTAGGCAATACATGTTTCACATGGTCCGACCGAACATAGTCGATTAGTTGAAATTTTACTCAGGTTCAATGCAGAAATTGAAGAAAATTTAACATTCAGTGTGTGACAATTGAAACCAGGATCGTAGCCAATAAAGGACAAAGCCAACATGCTCCATACTTGTGAATTATTACACAGAGAAGTTTTTGCATCAATCCACACCCACCAAGTTTTTCAATCAAATGATCAAGTTGAGAACTGTATGGCGACATTTCTGAAATACAGATTTGACAATAAACAAGTATATAGGAAAAAATAATCAAAAAATAAAACTAAAAATATAAGTCTGTTTCTTCTACGTAATGTGCAATAAGTTTAGTGTCGATAACCGAAATGGGCATAGCCATGATTACCGAAAGAGGAATGGGCACAGTCAAGCCTACATTAAGATGGCTTGTACATTTAAAGAGTTGCAGAGTGAGTTACCTACTTGCATAGATTAGAAACAACGACATAGTAACAATTCGCTACACACACAACAATCATAAACGAATGCACACCAATTCTTTTCAAATGATTATACAGAAGTAGTTATATAAAACTTACTTATATACTGTACCAATGAAAGTAGCACAGTAAAATGGTTTAAAGTTAGCATAAATTAATTCTGCTAAGTAATATCTGGAATTTCGGTTGGAAGAAAGGCCTATACTCCCTATCATAAGAAATAACTCACGGCCCAAAGATGCGTAAATCTGCGTTTTCCCAACTAACCTACTTATATATGTCTAAAAAAGACAACTTGACAATACATCCTTGTTAAAATATTGTATCATGAACGGACGTTCAATCTGTTTGACTTATTCAAATATACATTCTGTTGAAATGAATACGGTATATGGAATGAAACGTAGGTGTTCATCAAAAATGATTGAGTTTCAAATTTAGCTCAGATGTTATCAAGACCATTTTCCTTATAAACATCTAATCAGGAATGTGGTATCTATATGATATTTTCAAGGAAGGACTATATGGTGTACAATTTATGAAACGCAACACATCATTTTATGTCGCCTAGTGGCGAGAAACTTACAGTTTAAAAAGAACATGAAAATTATAACCCAAGTGTTATATGTTGACGATTACTTTGGTGTATTTGCTTAGAGGGTATTGTTGTTGTTTTCTTCACGTCCTTCTTAGGAGAACAGTTTCGGAATACGCAGCAATGAATATTGACTAAACAGTTAATTACTATAAACAACTTTACCACTGTATACAGTCATATACTTTGGAAGGACAAACGGTCAGTTTGTGCAATTCAGCCATCTCTCAAGAAAGACCATTGTTCTGATATTGCTAAAGGTCTGCCTGTAAGAAACTTTTTGAGATAATACAGCAAGAACACTTTAAAATATAAGACACCATGGTTCAAAGGCCAATTTTTTGCCTTTTGTTAGGTGACATTTGTAAAAGTTTTGACTATAATTATGCATATCAACGTTTAAAAAATGATATTTGCTAGGTATATTCTTCAAGTTGACTGTGATTTGCAAATTTGAAACAACTTTTACCGTGCCGTTTTTCATAACTTTCATAACTTTTGTATAATTTATGGTATTTCCTCAGAAACACCAAACTATTGGTAAACAATAATAAAACACAAAATAAAACTGTCAATATATTATTGTTTCTAGGGTGCCTCAAGTAAACAGATTTAATGAAACAGAATTCTAACTCCAACATTGAAAAATTATGGTCGAGTCCTGTGGGACTTTGCTCACTTCATTCAAAAGTAATATTTGGGCAGAAGTAAAACCTGTCTACATATCTTCCACAATATGTAATCTAAAGATTAAAAGCAGAATAGAGAATTATTACCACATGTTACTCATTTTGTGTCAAAGATGTCTAACTCTGCCCCCTTCTGTTACAGAGGTAAATTCACTTTAAACAACAAGATATTGTATATTAAATGAAAAGAAATCACTTTTTACAATAGTAAGTCTTGAAAAAAAAAGGAAAAAAAAAGGTCCCAGTGTGGCTTGAACAGGCGCCCCTCCTGAAAAATGTCAGTCAAAGTAGATTTATTGTAGGAATTGAATACTCTTCAAAAAGGAGGTACTCTATTACGGGTCTTATCCCTTAAACTTTCACCTAACCGACGGAAACCCAAAGTAAATACAGTTTGCTTTCTAAAACTTAGTTATTCCTTATATTTTTACAGTAACCAAAGTGCTTCATAATTCAACTTGCTTATTTTTAAAGAAAAGATTATGCAGATAAGCTAGTTTTTTAAGTAGTATGCTTTGACCGCTGTCTCGATTTCTTGAAAAACGTGTGGATATTACGAATTTTTCAGATTTTGTACGGATTACGAGAATTAAAATGGCAAATGTGCTAGTGTTCCGGCCATATTGCCCATTCTTTGACAACCGCATGTGCAAATCCATATTAAGTAGGGATGGGAACGAATATTCGAATATTCGAATATTCGGAAATCGGTCGAATATTCGAATATGAAAATCAAATTCGAATATTCGTAAATTATTGTATATTTTTGTTCAAAATAAGTATCATTGATTTTGGGCAATATGAGCATGCTAATTCTACAGAATAAAACCATGTCATGTTTGTTTAACGAGTATCAAAATATGTCCAATTAACAAGAAAATAGCAATGCATAATTGGCAGGGGCCATCGTTACGGATTAACAGTTTGCAACAGGCGTCATTGTGTCAGATGCATGTCAAAAGATGTCCAATTAACAAGAAAATTGCAATACATAATTACCTGGGGTCATCGCTACGGATTAACAGTTTGTATTAGGCGTAAATGTGATATCTTTATAACGTTTGTTCATTTTTATTGGCGCCTGTTTTATGTAACAAGTTGTAGAATTTTTTTTTTCGAAAACAATACCAAACTTGTAGATATTGCCGATCTTTTCACAATATTTTGTACGACGTTTCAGACCATCCGCAGAATCGGTTTTCATCCGCAATCGGCCGTATTCGAATTAACTTTTATAATAAAATCAAGATAACATATGACTGATGCATAAGTTCATGTTGAAGGAGGTTTAAGTTTGCCTTACTAGCTTTTTACACGACGATTAAAAATTTTCAAAATGGCGGCGGTAATACAACAGCGCGTCACGTGTTTAAATGGGGCGACCTGCTATTTTTAGATAAAATTGCGACGGTCTAAATTATAATCGTTTTGATTTTTTGTATTATTTTGAAGCTAAAACACTGAATTAGTTATATTGACAGAATCGTGAAATAAAATGCTAGGATCGGCGGGTTTTGCTAAGTAGGATCGGGTTACCCGAAGCAAACATTTTTTGGCCTTATTACGTACGATGATCCACGCTGTAAACAAATGAATACGTTGTGTTTATGCCAATCACTTAATAAGAATTGAAAGCTTCCATTAAAGCAAACCGAATATTCGAATATATTCGAATATGGCAAACCGAATATTCGAATATTGATTTCAGTATTCGTTCCCATCCCTAATATTAAGATATGTTAAAATAACATTAATCTCTATTTCACTCGATGCTTAAGAAAGGAAATAGATTGGCGAAGTTAGATAAAATAATCTTAATATCCCTACCTGGATTTTGTTTTGACGTGCAAGTATATATCCGCTCCAAATGAATGTTAATGTATTTCACCGCTGATAATTAGGAATATTTCCTCATAAAATTTAATTCATACGCCAATATTTTATTATTATAATAACGGATATTTAAATGTTCAAAAAAGTAATTAAAACGAAACAGTGGATTTATGCGTGATTTAAACGATCTGTTTGTGTACAACATAAATAAGTTGTACCTATAATGTAGCGTGTCCTTTAATATATCTGTCCATAAAATATAAGAATATTTAATGGTTTATATATTACATCTGAGATTATATGTCATTCCCAAATAATTGCAGCAAAACAAAGTAACTTTCGAAGAGAGTGCAAAATGCTATGACAGGAGAGGTCGTGACTTCAATTCTTGCACTATTTGCGTTTTCCTTGTAAGAATGTTGATGGAAGACAATACCTCTGAAGCCGTTACAATAACTTGCGACTTGTACTTAATCTAGCACATGATCTAAAAACTCTTTTAAAGATAACTAATGATGCATGAAGTTACAGAAGTAATCTCATTGCCAAGAAGCAATGTTGCGTTTAAAGAAAGGATTTCATTTGCTAGCAAAGTACGTTTCAATATTTTATACACTAAGCTCGTTTCTCATGCTCTATAAATTGCACTTATACACGGTACCATACAAAAATGTCATTTAACTCTTGGAGGAGTACATGACAATTTCATGTTATGTTTCACAGTGAAATATAAAATGGCTTTTGCTACTTATGTCTAAATGTCAAAGATTTAAGTGAAAAAGGTTTTATTTAAATGTTTTATTAGTTTTATATGCAGATGACAGCGCTGTCCTTTTCTGACACAAAGATCCTTATTTCATTAGTTTGGTTCTCGGAAATGAACTCTCAAACTGTAATAAATTGATAGCAAGTTATCTTTAAATCTTCGTGAAACTTTATGTATTTATTTTCTTTCTGGTAAAACTATAAAAAATCAAAAGTACGCATTTATGAATATATCATAGAATCTTACAAATCTCATACTTATCTTAAATTTATTCTCTATCTCTCTGTAACATCTGATGTTAAAAGCATTGTTAAAATGTTAACGCTAGATTCAACTTTTTGTAGAGGCAAAAGTTTTTAAACTATGTCTTAAATATGAACCGAACCTTAGAACAATGCCTTGCAATTTTTTAGTGAAATGTCATTTATTTAACTGCGCATCTTTGTCATGGTTCAGTGGTATTTCAAATCAATTGAGAAATTGGTTGCAAGTTACTTAAGAAAAAGTTGTTAGATTCATTTATGGTTATAACTGTAGAATTACCTTGAAACTCTAAGAGATCTTGGTGGGCTTGCTGTTGAAAAAAGGAATTTATTTCAAGCAAATGTGATTCCGCACCGATTTTTCATTTTTAAGTGAATTTTTTCTTCGCATACAAAATTTCACACACAAAAAGCAAAAAAAAAAAAAAAAAAAAAGAAAAAAAAAATATGTAGAAAACTCTCATGAGCACTGCTCGAACTATTGAAATTTGACATTAAGTATAAAGAATTTAGCTGCACTTACTGAAACATATCTTTCTTACATAGACATTTCCATAATTAAAATTTAAGTCGCTATCAGTTTAAACAAGACTGTAAGGCATTATCTTTTTGACTAACATAATACGAATAAATATTAAAACACAGATATTATTTGTAGTATTTATCAATAGTTATATAGGGAGAAAACAATCTTTATATATTGCAAAATTGGTTCTTATTATGACACCATATTCTAACGCGTAAGGGGTCTGGCATGTTGCATTAACTGTCATTAGCATACTTATTCAAACCGAGAACGCAATTATTTGGCTCAGTTGCGTAGCTGTACCTCAAGACTGAGGACCTTCTTGCAGATTCTGTTGTATATGAAAGTCTCCCAAGACTATAATTCTGATAATTCCATAATTTCTGAATCTATTGGAGAATAGGCACAGTCCCATTATATATAACACATGTCCCACGAATCAATAATATTTTTAAGGTAAAACGCGACACTTTGCGAACTTTCGAGTAGCATCTTGAAATTTTGCGTTTGTAAAGTTGACCATATTTCAAACAAGACGTAGTTTATTTTATACTAATAGAGCCAACCAGTTTTTGAACACGAGACGTCAAAGTTGACCAGCAAAGCCCGTTTTTGAAACTGCCGTTGCCGCGTATCCTTGGCAACTGTAACGGGTATTGCAAAACGTTAAGCAGGAAGTCATGGCAATATAATTTTATAAATCAGTATTTCTTTGAAAAGGACACAGTTGCATTTTAAATGCATTCAGGACTTACGTAGTATATGATATACAATCATGATGCGTGTTAAGACAATCTATATAAAAGTCTTCAAATTGTATTGAGAAGCATAAAAATATTTCTCGCAGACAAGCTAGTAAAGTAAAGCCTATACATAAAAAATATTAAATGCTCGTAGAAAGCTTCATCCATCACCAGGATCTAGAGTGTTTGTAACCGAGTCCTGCAGTATATCATCTTTTGTTTCCTTTAGTCGTAAGATACTTCCGGTCGACAGGAGCAATAACATTCCACATGTAAAAAACATTGATCAAGGGTAGATTCCATCCTATAGATATAAGGATATATATCAAGGTTTCTGCTTCGTAGATGTATTCACAGAAACAAAGCGAAAGTGTACAATGTACATATAAATTATCACACATGACGGTACTGTGTAAACATAGCCCGCCGTCTTTGGGAGAGCGTTGGTCTACGGATCGTGGGGTCGCGAGTTCGATCCCCGGGTGGGGCGTATGTTCTCCGTGACGATTTGATAAAAGGCATTGTGTCTGAAATCATTCGTCCTCCACCTCTGATAATTCATGGGGGTAGTTGGCAGTTACTTGCGGAGAACAGGTTTGTACTGGTACAGAATCCAGAAACACTGCCCGCCGTTACATGACTGAAATACTGTTGAAAAGCGGCGTTAAACCAAAAACAAACAAAATACTGTGTAATCACTCAAGTCACCAAGTCTTCCTACTGTTCCTTGAAAACCACAACCCGTAGTTCTGAAATATGGTGTTAAAGATTTAAGAGAGTTATCAATAATGCATGTTATTTGTAACTTACACTCGTTTTGAGAAAGGTAAATGTGTTTTACAATTGTCATTTAAAGCTGGCGTCGAGTTTAATGACAATTCACAAATTATGTTCTCATACATGTACATGTATTAAGTCAAACTACTATCAAGCTGCCAGTTAAGGGAGTGATGTATGGTTGCTAAAGCCAGGATGAAATAAGAATAAGATAACAACCCATAAAGTTAGCTGCGTAGTTGCTTAAGGCAAATGACTGCTTAATACTGATGATCGCTTGACAATGTATATATGTACCTGTAGTAAGCACATAGCTGCACTTAGACTAATAGAAAAATAGCGTCATAATTTGATCATGGGATGTATAGTGTATTTGCTCAGAGGCATATTTTGGGTCACGTGCGATTGAAAAAAGAGATTAATGACGACACATAACAATCTGTTTAGTAATGTCTGAAGTTCATTTTAAGCCATGTCGCCAGTCTGAAGTCCGCAACTGGACCGAGTTACGACGTCATCAAAATATCGGCCATTTCTCACATTTAATTAAGTGCGGATGTTTAAAATCTTGTGCATTTTAAGCCGATACGAATGCTGAGCCTGCAAATTGGTATAGAATTATTTTATGTGTAGCAGAGAATGAGCTTTTTACAGGCTAGATAAATATCGAAAAAGACATGTATACATCACTTTAAGGAAGTTTAAAGCACATATAAAAACTACCCCACTGTTGGATATGATGATACTCTTATATTTTAATGGTAAAGCCCACACGAAACAAATATATTCAACAAGAAATAAATTTGTTGAAATAAAGTGGGTGGGGTAAGATATATTTTGATTATTTCACATAATTTAACTGTTTATACACTTCAATATTGTCATTATATTGACAGCATACATTTGTATATTCATGGATAGAAAATAAAAGAAAATGATATGAAATTTTACGGTGTAACCTCAGTAAATTTAAGATAAGCAAAGTTATATTTTCAAATTTAGCCGCCTTTTATTCTTTATCTTGACGTCAGACACAGCGCGCGCTCTGACTCTATCTTTGAAGTATCGCCGTACTTGCATGCATTGTAAAGTGCAATAAGGTGATAATGGATATGTTTTAAAAGAAGAATATAGAATATTTCAACTACGTTCAAATGAAAACAGTGTTTTTTTGTTTGTTATGACAATTATTATCGACGAAATTTCCAGCCACGCAAGTGTATAAGGTTTTATAGAAAGGTATCAGCTACGCAACACTTGTAGATCTAATTGTCATATCCATAAAAACTGATTTATTTGATATTCAAACTTCTGCAGAGTCTTCCGTAGGTTAACTATCGCAAATCTAACTCCATTATAGATCTAGATTTTTTATTTTATTTCTGGTCAATTATTTGGACTACCTTTAGATAATGTAAGTTTTATTTGAATTTATCTCATATTCGCAACGAAGTCAGCATTTAAACCCAAATCTAGCGATGACAATTTATTTCGAGTGGAAGAAATAACTCGTAACTGTTTCCTAGGATCGCGTCAAATTAGTTAGACTAAGACTCACATATTCCGTAAGAAATTGCCGACTTTTTTCAATTTAGAGGCATGGTCAGTTCCGGGAATCGAACTTGTGCCCTTCCAGTCAATTATTAGCGAATCCAACTCGTCCACGAGTCAGTCGCGTTTTATAATTATTGTGAAAACTAAACATCAGATACATTATTTAAAAGAAAAGTTTGCAGCAAAATGTACTGAAATTTAGGCAGAAAAATGCCAGTAATGTATAACGAGGTTGTCTTTTTTTCACATCCACGCTACTAAAATGTAGTGTACATTGTGGCAAGATTCATTTAAATTTTAAATGAAAATTAGATCTAGTACATCTGTTACACCCGTTCGGGCCATTCCAACAGTAATTTAGCATTTTGTCTTGTAAAATTCCCGGTCATGCAGCCAATGTAAACAAGTTCACTTTACTCGTATCGGAAAGGCGGAGTTACCTGTAAAGACGAGATCCAAAAATAGCTTCAGCACCGCTGCTATTGTGAAGATAAAAGTCTATCGATTTAAAAAAAGGCGAAAGGGCAATTTGATCCGCAAACAGCAGTATGTTGTATTATTTCTATCCGTATGTGTACTGTATCTTGCATAGTGTGAAAAGGTTTCAAGAATACATCTCTTATCTCTCATCTATTATGTTGGATGATTTATCCCATGGCTTTTACTATGTATATTCTTATGAAAATCACAGTAAATGTTATTCGTTAATATTAGTGTAATATAAACTTTTACATGTTTTTATTTACTTTTTAGAATTAGTTCGAAATTGAGTCTAGCATTGAGTAATTGGATACCAAATATAACTTGTAGTTTATCTATGTAAAAGAACAATAAATCAATTAAATAAATATTTCATTGATAAATGGTAATCCTTAGCACTGATTGGTCATTAGATATGAAAACCTGATACTAAATTAGCATGCAAATAAAATGTAATATATAGCATGTATCACTGGTTAGCCAATAAAAATCCGTGAGCTGGGAACTGATCATCAAATAAAAACCTAGAATATCAGGTTGGCTTGATTAACTTTCTATAAAGAAAACAATCTGAATGAAAAACATAAGTTCTTGGACCAGAATCTACGTTCTCAGAAAACTTGTTCAGTTTTCAATTCAGAACCTAGTATTTTAAAAACCTGCGATCTGAAGTGAGTATGGGAATTTCTGTGCATTTCGTGTGTTTCTGAATGACCCCCGTACGAAAAGTATACTAATAATGTACGATATATATATAACAGTTAGTTCTTTGTCTACGTAAATGTTTGGGAAAAGTTGATATTTACTTTAAAGTATTTCAGAATGGCATCTTACAGTTCACAACTTGAACATCTTATTGAAGATCTTGGAGGGTGTGGACTCATGCGAAAATTTCTTTGGAAAATCATACATAGTTCACAGTTATATTCTGCAGCGCAATTGCAATGGCGTTTACTCTACATTGCTTTTTGAAAAATTGTTCCCATTCTTCAACAGGGTAGTTTTTGGTAAAGTTTTCTTTGTATGCTAGCTGGTATCTCAATATCCAATGATAAGAATGGATTGAAACTTCGCACACTTGTATACTTTGATGATCTGACATGCATTGTACAAGGTGAAGAACACTACTTTTCTTTTTTACAAAATTATGCCCCTTTTTCAACTAAGCATTTCTTGACGTAGCTTTGTATGTAAGCAGGTAGCTCAGTACTCACAAATAGGAATGGATTGAAACACACTTGTAAACTGTGATAAGCTTACATGTACTGTACAGGTTCCATAACTCTGCTTTGTAATTTACGAAATCGTCCACCTTTTTCAACCTATATTTATTTAATTGACAAGGATGTTAAGAGTCGTGCATTGCTGTCCTCAGACAGCTATTGTTTACTAAATACAGTTATGTAAATGCATGCGAATTCTTTTACTGCTTTTCCCTCTTTATTGCTGTATACATGTGCCACAATATTTTAGTAATAACAAAATAAGTTATTATAGCCGTATCTGAGTATTCTCACTACATACAGTGCAACCTCTGTAGAGCAACACGCTTTTAGGAGATACAAATATTGACTGTTATGTAAAGGTTGTTGTTCTAGAGAGGTGAATTTGATAGTATATTTCAGTTGTTATGTTGATGATGTTGTTATAGAGAGGTTTTTGCCGCTCTGGAGAAGTTGTACTGTATATGCAAATAACTCAGTAAACGCCCATACCTTTGTAAGTACCCGATGTTATGAACTGGAACTTTACAGGATGAAATATGACGTTTATTTTACTACAGCTGTCACATTTGTTTTAAAGGCTTGATCAGCAATAAACAAAGTAACCGACTTTTAAACGTTTCATCATTTTCAAATATATAATACTGACTTTACATAGTTCTCTTTCATGTGATGCAATATAAAACAATGCTGCTAAAACTGATAATTACGAGCTTGTAAATACAATGTTATGTTAATATATATGGAATTAACATTTACCGTAAGTTAACCTTTGAGTCAGGAAAATGCACTCGAATTTGTATCGTAGTTCATACCAAACTCAGCCAAAAAAGAAACCTGACACTGTACATATTTTACGGAGAGCGGATCAAGATATAGTACAAACAATGTTTTGACATTTAAGTCTAACGTTTTCCTAACGCAGATGTGCATTTTAATTTTTCTCAGACATTCGTGTTGTTGTTAAATGACGTCAGTTTTAAAGTGGTTGTCAAATTGTTTTTGTCACTTTCGTGGCAGTGGTATTGCGGCTTTTTTGAGTTTGTAGAATTAAATATTGCTCACCATTCTGCCTACTCGTTTTAGTGCTCTGTTTGAAATTTATATCGTTTACCTACTCTGGGTCCGATGAGTGTCTCTACACATCTTGTCGTTGATTTACGTAACGTTGTGTCAGATGATTTGAAAGTTGCTTCATTTCCTCACAAGGGCATTAGTCAAGTCATTGATGTTACGCGGAACATAATTTACGACGCGTCTCCCAAGCTAGTGCCAAATATATACGTGTCCAGTGGATTCATGTCCGAGAAATTGCTACCTATGGTCTATAACATTATGGTAGCGTTGGCCGTGGCTAAGTGAGCTCAATTGACAATTGAATGATGCGGACGGGCATTGTCCTGTTGAAAAACACCGGGAGCATTCTTTCGCATCAAAGGGCTACATTATTTAAAACATCGTTGATGTACCTCTGAGCATTCAAGTTGCCTCAAAGGATAACGACTACATGGTCCTTTGTCCCCAACACACATTATCCCATCCCACACCATAACACTACTGCCTCGTAATCAATCATGCTGTCTTACACATACGGGCGCAAATCGTTCACCTTGACGACGGTAGTCACGATGACGACTCAGAGTCGGTTGGACTGCTTATAACATCCCGATTGCTCGTTTTCCCTCGGCCGCGGCATTGTAAAACCTAATGATTTCAGCTGTGAATTGAAGTGTGTAGTCGCCTAGGTAATGTGTAGCAATATTTTTATCGGACAACATTCACTGTTCACGAGTCCACGTGCAAATATGTCAACTTTAAGATAATCCTAATCTTAATGACATCCTGAGAGCCAGATGTTACACGCATGTTGTGTATCAATAAATCATTGATGTTTGACATAGAGGTTCCATTGTAATCCCCCAAAAAGATAAATTGTAAAGTGTTTTTTTTGTTTGTGTATATTATTCAATAAACATAACTAAAGGAAATATTTAAGTTTGCATTTTTGCTTATAAAATATATTTTTTTTTAAAAATGTTTTTGTCATTCTGTAGCCATCATATCGGTATCATTGGTTTAGTCATTATACTGCCTTTAACCAGTGACAACAAATAAATTCATAATGACTGGCAGAGCTATTTCGTCTCGGCTGACAATTTTAATCTTTGAGAAATTATGTTCCAATGACCCACATACATCATTTATTATCACAAAATGTAATATATTAGTTATTAATTCTGTAAGCTGTATTGTATGACCAGAAGAGACGAGGGCAAATTAAGTACTTGTGAAAGGAATTTAACAAGTGAACTATGAATAAAAATGACTCATTGGTCTGAGGGTTGTGTACTTGGGTATTACAGTGTAACGATGCATTTAACTATCATGCTTCAGATGTAGCTTTTGTAGCAACTTCATAGGGTATTCATATTAGATATGATAGGTTAGCGACTTGGAGTCCCGGTAAATTACATTGGTGTTCAAAGTCAATTATCTTTGAATAGATATAATGAACTGACATCTTGGAACCCCCTACAGAGGTAAAACGCATCTTATCTAAGTACGCATTTAAAATGGAGGGATGCATGTTATATGATAGAGAATAAGTGTGCACATATACTGTAGCTTGTATAGCGACGATGTAGTGTTTCCTCATTTTGTTTGAGAGGCCTCGTGTTCGAATCCCGCTCATTTACAATTGCAAAATGATTGATTACTGACACATATTTCAAATCGAACATTTGTTGCAATGAACCATAGATCTTGACATATATATTTATGTCTGTTATTTGTTCAAACATAAGCTATTCAAATAGAAGAAAACCTGAAAAAAGTCTGAACAAGTCTGAATGTGGCCATACGTACCCAGCTGGGAAAACCATATTGGACTGGGTACTCGTCCAAATATATCTCCGTATTGTACAGAACAATGTTAAATAACCTATTAGTAAAATTATTTATGTAAATACAAAAACAGACTGGTTAAACCACGTATACATCCGCTGTTTTGTTTTAATTACTTCGAAAACATTTAAATCTATATTAAATTAGAATATTGGCGTTGATGTATTAAATTTGATCAGGAAATACTGTCATGTTCCGGTGGTGAAATACAATAATAGGCATTTTGTGTGGATAAGTACTTACATGTCTAAACAAAATTCAGGTAGGAATATTAAGATTATATGATAAAACTTCTTTTAAAATTCTTTTTTCTTTCTTAAGCTACCAATTGAAATAAAGATAAATGGTAATAAACACCTTATAAATGAAATTGTACTTAGCGGATTTTGAAGAAATCTTCTTCTCGTTTTTTATAAAAAAGCTATAAATGTTTTGAAATACTTAAGAAATTCAGATATAGAACATACATATACTACATTGTACTAATCACTATGATAGCTTATTCACGAGCATGATCTTTTTTAAATGCATGTTGAAGAATTAAGCATTTGGTTTACCGTACTGTAAAATAAACACGTTTCTTATTTTTGAAAAGAAAATTAAATATGCATAGTGTTACAATTGTTTAGCTAACACTAGAATTGTGTGGTTTCCGCGAATTAGCTTACACTTAAATTTTGTTTATTTCATGTTTATCTCAAATACAATGATTTAATTATTTTGAAATTATTCTGAAATAATAAATGGATACGATATATTTGGGCGGACTATAGAGCAGTTGTATTATTTTCACCTCGTTGTCTAGACACCACGCGTCACAACGGCATCGAACGTGTTCTGTTTTTCCGAAATGTTGTTGTTGCTGTTGGGTTTCACCGACATAATAATAGGTCATATGTGGCTTTCCAGCTATGATGGTGGAGGAAGACCTCAGGCGCCCGTCCTGCATTATTTCATCACGGGCGGGCACCTGGGTATCACACTTCAAAGAAACATTGAACAAAACAGAAATTAACAGCTTTTAACAGTAATTAACAGTACGTGTGCATTAAACAAAAACATCACAACTACATTTTCCCGCCGTGATTTCACTAAAATGCGAGTACCTGTGGTTTAATACTTTCCTCTTAACATGAAAACAACTGATTTGATAAGTTATTTGCTCAGCAAACGTATCTGACTACTATCAGTATCCTGAAGCAGTGTTGGGAGATCGAAAACGTAACATTCAGTGTCTCACAAATGAAGCCCGGATCGTAGCCAATATAGGACAAAGCAAGCATGCTCCGGACGCTTATTGTGCTTGCGCTGTGAATAATTTTACAGAGAAGCATTTGCGTAAGTCCACTTCCGCCGTTCTTCAATCAGATACTCAAGTTGTGAACTATAGGACGACATTTCTGAAGGGGCCTCAATGGCCGAGTGGTT
Source organism: Mercenaria mercenaria (assembly GCF_021730395.1). Classification (NCBI taxonomy): domain Eukaryota; kingdom Metazoa; phylum Mollusca; class Bivalvia; order Venerida; family Veneridae; genus Mercenaria; species Mercenaria mercenaria. The sequence goes on along the minus strand of NC_069361.1, from coordinate 70,089,946 downwards.
AAGATCACTGACTTAAAACCACTTGCCCCTCACCGCTGTGGGTTCAAGCCTCACTCGGGCCATTGAATTCTTCATGTGAGGAAGCTATACCGCTGGCTTACTGGCTACAAAAGCTATATCTGAAGCATGGCAGTTAAATGCATCGTTACACTGTACTACCTAAGTACACAACCCTCAGACCAAGAAGACATTTTTATTCATAGTTCACTAGTTAAATTCCTCGAGTACTTAATTTGCCGTCGTCTCTTCTTGAATCTATTATATTCCACTGAAAATAATAAGTCATACATCTTACATAATCATTAACAAATATATTACATTTTGTGATAATAAGTGATTCATGTGGGTCGTTAGGACATAATTCGTCAAAGATGAAAATTGTCAGCCAAGCCGAAATAGCTCTGCCAGTCATTGGTTAAAGGCCAGTATAATGACTAAACCAATGATAACGATATGATGGCTAGAGAATGGCAAAAATACTTTTAAAAATATACACTTAGTTTATAAACAAAAAAGCAAACCAAATTATTTCCCTTAGTTATGTATATTAAAAATGTACTCAACCAAAAATGACATTTTATAATTTATCATATTCCTTTTATTGTGGATTACAATGGAACCTCTACGTCAAACACCAACACGTGTGTAACATCTGGCTCTCAGGATATCATTCAAATTTGGACTGTCTTAAAGTTGCCATATTTGCACGCGGAATCGTGCACAGTAAATGTTGTCCGGTAAAGCTTGGAAAATATTGCTACACATTACCTCAGCGACTACACACATCAATTCACAGCTGAAATTATAAGGTTTTACAATGCCGCGGCCGAGAGAAACCGAGCAATCGGGATGTTACAAACAGGTGTCTGAGTCACACCGATTCCGAGTCGTCATCGTGACTACCGTCGTCAAGGTGAACGATTTGCGCCCGTTAGGAGGCGGTAGTGTTAGGGTGTGGAATGGGATAATGTGTGTTGTAGACAAAAGACCATGCTCTCATTATCCTTCGAGGCAAAGTGAAAGCTCAGAGGTACATCAACGATTTTTTAATCAGTTAGCTATTCCCTTTTATGGAAGGAATGCTCACGGTGTTTTTCAACAAGACAATGCCCGTCCACATAATTCATGGGTCATTTGGAGTCATTTAGCCATGGCAAACGCTAACGTAATGCAATAGCTAGCAATGTCCTGGACATGAATCCACTGTAGTACGTATACATTTGGTACCTGCTTGGGAGGCGAGTCCGCCGTAAATTATGTGCCGCGTAACATCAATGACTTGACTAATGCCCTTTTGGGGAAATGAAGCAACTTCCCCAATCATCTGATATGACGTTACGTAAAATCAACGACAAGATGTGTAGAGGCACTCGTCGGAGCCAGAGTTGGTAACCGATATAAATTTCAAACAAAACACTAAAACGAGTAGGCAGAATTGCGAGAAATATTCAATTTACTAATCTCAAAATTCTGCAGTGCCACTGCCACGAAAGTGACAAAAATCAATTTGAGAACCACTTTAAAAATGACGTCATTTAACAACGACACGAATGCCTGAGAAAAAATAAAATGCACATCTGTATTATGAAAACGTTGTTTATATTGTATCTTGATCCGCCGCCTTCCAAAAAATGTACAGTGTCAGGTTTCTTTTTTTTGGCTGAGTATGGTATGAACTACGATACAAATTCGAGTGCATTTTCCTGAATCAAATGTTAACTTATGATAAATGTTAATTCAATATATATCAATATAACATTGTTTTTACAAGCTCGTAATTTTCAGTTTTAGCAGCATTGTTTTGCATTGCATCAAATGGAAAAGAACGATGTAAAGTCAATATTATATATTTGAAAATTATGAAACGTTTAAAAGTCGGTTACTTTGTTCAATGCTGATCACGCCTTTAAAATGTGACAGATGTAATAAAATGAAACTTGAAATTTAAGTCATATTTCATCCTGGAAAGATCTAGTTCATAATATTTGGTACTAACAAAGTTATGGTCGTTTACTGCGTTATTTGCATATATGTAGTGAGAATACTCCGATACGGTGATACTTACTTATTTTGTAATTACTAAAATATTGTGACACATGTATACAGCAATAAAGCGGGAAAAGCAATAAAAGAAAGTGTAATTCGCATACATTTACATAACTGTAATTAGTGAACAAGAGCTGTCTATGGACAGCAATGTTCGACTCTTAACATCCTTGTCAATGAAATAAATATATGTTGAAAAAGGTGGAAAATTTTGTGTTTGTAAAATGCAAAGCAGAGTTATGGGACATGTACACTATATTTATGCTCATCACAATTTACAAGTGTGTGAAGTTTTAATCCATTCCTATTTGATGATATTGAGCTTTCAACTTATATACACAGCTACGTCAAAAAATGCTTAGTCGAAAAAGGGGCATTGTTTTGTAAAACAGCAAAGTAGTGTTCTTCACCTTGTACAATGCATGTCAGATCATCAAAGTAAACAAGTGTGCGAAGTTTCAATCCGTGGATATTGAGATACCAGCTTACATACAAAAAACTTTACCAAAACCTGCCGAGTCGAAAAATGGGCTTAATTTTTCAAAATGCAAACATTAACGTAGACAAAGAACTAACTGTTCTATATATATCTCGTACATTATTAGTATACTTTTCGTACGAGGGTCATTCTGAAACACACGAAATGCACAGAAATTCCCATAACCAATGTTCTCACTTCAGATCGCAGGTTTTTAAAATACTAGGTTCTGAATTGAAAACTGAGCAAGTTTTCTGAGAACCTAGATTCTGGTTCGATAAATTATGTTTTTCATTCAGTTTGTTTTCTTTATAGAAAGGTAATCGAGTCAACCTGATATTCTAGGTTTTTATTTGATGATCAATTCCTAGCTCACGGATTTTCATTGGTCAACCAGTGATACATGCTATATATTACACTTTATTTGCATGCTAATTTATTAGTATCAGGGATTCATAACTAATTAAAAATTAGTGCTAAGGATAACCACTTAACAATGAAATATTTATTTAATTGATTTATTGTTCTTTGACATAGATAAACTACAATTTATATTTGTTATCCAATTACTCTCTGCTAGATTCTTTTTCGCTCTAATTCTATAAAGGTTAATAAAAACATGTAAAAGTTTATATTATACTAATATAAACGAATAACATTTAGTGTGATTTTCATAGATTAATATCGAGCATTTTATGTTGATAGAAAAAGTTTCGGTTTCTGTGTTGCATTGGTTTGAAGATGGACAAATTCCACTTAAAATATACAAATAATATACGTATGTGAAATCAAAGTATAACTTGAGTTAATCTCACTTTGTAAATCAAACGAAACGTGTAGCAATTGTTATTTAGAAAGGTCTTCTTTTTCTTCAAAAATTGGATCTTTTAAGCAATGCTAGATATATCTTTTGTATTTTATGGAATAGGTGAGTAGTGATGTAAAACACTATTTTTGAATGAACTGAACTATAAATTAACCTGAAATACTGAAATCATGCTATCTCAAAGTTAAATTGGGATTGTTACTAGCTAGAAGCTGCTATCAAAAGACGGTTGTGACGTAGTTTTGTCCTTGTTGTACAGATAACGCTCTATATAGGCGAGTATTTTACTATAACTATCCATTATTAGCCTGTAACTGTCCATTCTTAAAATAATGGATACTTTAAGAATATACATAGTAACAACCTTATGCGTTGAGAGGTGCGAGTACATCAACATATGAAATTAAAAGACTTCATGATTAAGTTTCGAAATATACTGCAACGATTTACAGAAATTAATAGCTGCATCTTACATGTATAACATTAATTATAATACTTTGAGTGTGTGTGTGTGTGTGGGGGGGGGGGGGGGGGTGTAGAAGCGCAGAAGAAACCGGCAGCGAAAGCTGGAATACTGAGACATTAGAAACTTGAAGTGAATTGGGGGATGGTGGCGAGGTAAGGTTAATGTGTGTAATTGGGATGAGAAATATGGATTGTGCTGTCGGCAAAGACTTCTTCACAACCCCATTATTCCAGTTATTCTATACCTTTGATAAGTAGTTTTAAGCTGGCACAAAATAAAGTTTTTTGAATCAATCGTGCCATGACTTTTGATTAACAACCAGTGTACAAGCATGTACTTGTCTCATGCTACTTATTAGTATCAGGCCATTTCTAATTAATAAGAATTAGTTAAGGTACACTGAACAAGAATTTACAGTTTAACTTGTTTTTCTTGACATGATAAACTCATTATTTTTCCATTGCTCAACCTAGTTCTTTTGCCAATTTAAGGTTAATAAAACATGTTATAGTTATGTATCACTAAATATAACGAATACATTTTGTGATTTATAGTTTCTCATTTTATACATTGAATTTTTGAAGCTACGGACCTGGTTCATTGTTCTTGAAGATGGAATCCACCTACAACTGTAGCATAAAGTATGTATCAAAGTATACTTGATTACATTAATTATGTCACCACAAATGACAATTGTATTAAAATTGGTTTCATTTTACTTAAAATTTGATCTTAACCAATCTAGTTTCAGTTTCTACTTTCTAACAACCACAACTAATACTGAGACATTAAACTCAATAACTCGATGGTGCGAGTAAGGTAATGGTTATGTGATGGACAAACATGATTGACGCACGCAATGACTAAACGCCTCATCAGTTACATAGAATACGTTTTTCATTTCCAAACACGAAAAAAGGCTTTTGAACCAAGTAACAGACACTAACAACCTAAGTTCTTTATAACATATTATCGATGAGTTTAACTGGAGGTTAGATACAGTTCTAGTAAACCACAGTTTAGAAAAAGCTTAGTCCAAATAACAGAACAAGATAACACAGTGCCTCATTATTGATCATAGCTTATGTTATCACAATTTGCAAATTTGTAGCAACATTGCCGTCTGCTGTAGTGTTGTCATAAATCGTATTTTGTTATCGTGTAATTACGTTTTGTTATTGCTATTAAATATCTATACAATACCTCATTTAAGTCCTGAAATTGCTGAAGGTTTTGTTGTTTTAAAATTATCAAAAATCCTGAATCATTATTTAAAGGAGAAAAGCCGAAAACTGTCCATTATGTGAAAGAATGGATAAATCGAGGCGCAACGCAACGAGATTGTCCATATTTTTCACATAATGTATAGTTGAGGCTTTTCCCTGACTTAAAACATGGTACTAACGAAAAAGTCAAGATTATATATTATATAATTTCTCTAATATTGGCCTTTTTAATGCAAAGACAATTCATTGATTTGTGTCTCTGAATTAAACTAAAAACAAGTGAAACGGAGTTAAAATTAAATTGCATATAATGATTAATTGCAATTAGAAGGGGTCTAACCTCCAAGGTCGCATATTCCCGAATTTCATCCAAGTGATATAAGCTCTGACAGTACTGAATGTTTTAAGAAATTGATATAAAAGTATATGATTGTGTCATTAACAAATATTTTTACCTTCGTTAACTGGGTGTCTTTAGATTACTCTTAAAATTAATAGCTAATTAAAAATAACGTTTATAAAATTTAGCAAATGATTTTCAAAGTTTAGTGTATCAGCAGCCCTGCTGAAGGAGCTCTATTTTTCTTAATAATATTACGTAAAGACTGTTAAAAAGTATCAACTGCGGAATACAAACCTCATATTCAGACGTTGTACGTGTGAAATGAGAGACACAGACAATAAATCAAACTCATCTCTCTGGTTAAATATCTGTATGTATTGTTTCATTATTAAGGGAGAAATGCAAATCTACAAGGAAGCAATGACCTCAACATTGTCAACGTCACGTCTCTTGCAGCACCTCGACCATAAAAGCAAAACGTACTTGACTATTACTTGTAAACAAAGTATCATACTTTATGTTTACAGTATTTTAGTTTATGTATATAGATGTTAAAGTAATATATTACGATCTCCGAATCTGGGATTTTATTCCAGCCGTAGAAGAATTTATTATCCTCGCCTCTTAATAAGCATTCGTATCTTGCACAGTGTCTTCTTACATGTTTTTTACTTACATGAAGGCAGCGAACCCGTAATGGCACTCGAAAATTTCTGTACGATTACATATACCCTAACAATTTGGCATTGTTCGGTCGTAAATTTAGCATATCGTACACATATCTTATGTATTTCAGAAATGTCATCCTACAGTTCCCAACTTGAGCGCTTGGTTGAAGAACTTGGCGGGTGTGGACTCATGCAAAAACTTCTTTGTATAATTATACATTTTTCGAGCATCGTTAGTTTATGGAGCCTGCTGGCTATGTCCTTTATTGGCTACAACCCTGGCTTCAACTGTCACACACTGGAAGTTAAACAATATTTACTCTCAACATTAAACCTCACTGACCTATCCAGTACTCGGATGTGCTCTGTTGGACCCAATACAACATGTACTTCCTATATATTTCCGAAAAACTTGAATACAGCTGTATCAGAGGTATTTCTATTTTATCACATATTGCTTCAGGCTGTAGACGGCAAATGGTATTCAGTACATATGTAACTATGTAAAGTTGTTTTAGTGCGCGACAATTTCTGTGTGAAGTTCAATAAGTACACGTTATCATTTTTTTTCACAATGTTACTGTCTATTTTGAAAGACATGAATATCCCTTTCACACGTATAAAAAAGAACAATTATTTATTGTATGTAACCCACAACATTGACAGTGCATGAAAAACCACGTCTGTCGAAAGGCCGGAACCCCTATCTTAATTCTTATGACAGTGTAAAACTAATCTGAACACAAAATCATTCAATCAGAAGATCCGATTATTTTCAGAAGTCGGATCTACTCTCTGAGAACAGAAGTGCGCCGGATTGTCTTTAGTCTAACATAGTAAATTATTAGATCAAAACTCCAATAACTTTCAAAACACAGAATTATATTCAAACCCAGAAGCTTGATACCTGACAAACTACTTAAATATTTCAATTGTGGAGCACATTGGATATCGCAATAGCAATTTGAAAATATTTCATGTTAGGCAGAACTATGGAATCTTAGGTTTGATCTGGCGTCTGAAAATGAGTCCTGAATCTTGACCCCTTTTCTGAATTATTTATGTCCTCATTGAGATTTTCCAGCTTATGGCGAAGTTTGCAAACAAGAAAGAGGCCTGACTCACTTTCCATGTATTATATGTATATCTTTTGTTGGCTTTAACGTCACGCCGACACATTTTGTAGGTAATATGGCATCCTTCCAGCTTAGCATGGTACAGGAAGGCCCCAGGATTCCCTAAAGGCATTATTTCATCACGTGTAGGCACTTTGATGGTTCCACTGACCTTCCGTAATCTGGACGACTTTAATGTGTTAGACACGAACCCACATCGGTGACAGGCAAGTGATTTGAAGACAGCAACCTTAACCACTCGGCCACGGAAGCCCACCAACTTTCCTTGTAATGTCATTGGTGTACTATATTCAGTAGATATACGAGAACATCTGTTAAGTATAAATACTTAGACCACGTTCTGATTATAGCGTGCACACAAATAATTTCATAACATACTTGAATAGTCACTGTGTCTGTATATATTTACAGTGGAACCTTGTGTGTGAAAAGCGATGGACTGTGGCATTTATTACATCAATTCAGATGATAGGTGTTGTTACAGGATCCATCGTTGCTGGTCAGGCTGCGGATTCGACTGGCCGCAAACCAGCTATGATAGCAGGTGTTTCTATTATGGGTCTGTTTAATTTCATTGGTTATTTTGCCAAGTCATGGAAGGTTTATTCGATGATTCGTTTCTTTATCGGTTTTGGGTTCGGACTTATTTATACAGTACAATATACGCAGATGATAGAATTTGTACCGTCACCATGGCGGTCGTTTGTAGTGTGCTTCCCTTCGATACCTTTCATATCTATGCTTTTTGCGCTCGTCTCGTGGTGGTTACATGACTGGAAAAGACTACATCTTTTGAAGACATGTATAAGCATATTTAGTCTAATATTTCTTTGGTAAGTTAACGTTAATCTACTTAACGCATGTTTGTCATCATCCGCATAGTTTTCCGATTGACTTTATGATAAGTCAATGTTAATTTACTAAAGTCATACGTAATATATTTGCTTCAGTCTTTGGTATATTTTAATATTTATACACTGTTGATAATCAGTGACTCATATAACAATATTAAGCCGCTTATAAAAATGCATGTAACGCTCCTTCGATATTATACTTGATTGTTTTGGGTTAACGCCATTTTGCAACAGTATTTCAGTTATGTAACGGCGGGTAGTTAGCATAAATTATGTTTCTGGATGCTGTACCATTACGAACCTGTTCTCCGCAAATAACTGCCAACTTCCCCACATGAACATGAATCTTAGGCGGAGGACGAATGATTTCAGATACAGTGTTTTCTATTAAATCGTCAACATACGCCTCGTAATCTTTACAATAAGTATGCGTAAGGTAGTCCGGGAATTAAAATATTTCATCAGCGATGTAGTTTTATATTCACTGCTTTACATCTTATACTGATATCCGTAGAGACACTGGGCTGACGTAAGAAATTTATTCGGGTTAACGAAAGAAATTTTATTGGGACAAGTGAGAGTTTATTATGTGAGAACTGTTTATACTCTGATTAAAATCATTTACAATTAATGTTACGCACCTTGGATCTGAGGACAGGTTATTCAGACATTCCTTTTACCAATCACAGCCTTGCTTTCAACATTTTGAAAGTGAAAGTAGAAGTTTAGAAAATCTATATTTAACCTGGAATTCCAGTTTTCTATGTGTGATTATCACGTACGGGTTTATAATTCTAGCAAGAAGCTTATATAAACGCACGAGAGTTAGTTGTTTTTCCTATTTTTTTCATCTGCCTAAATTATCAAGTTTTATATTAAACCATCGATAATTACTTGTTCTTCTGTGGTACATTGGTCAAGTACGCAGGAACATTTTTTTTTGCCGCTGCGGCCCAGGTTCGATTTCCGACTCGGGCGTAATTTTCTCTTGATTTCACTTTTTAAATATAATTTTAGAAACAAAATATGTTCTTATGTTCATAAATGTTAATATTACAAAACTTTTATTCTGAAAAAAAGTTATTTTAACCAAAATCTGAGTCCATTTACTTTAAGCCAAGCATTAGTTGAAACGAGTCGTCTGATTGGTTCAAATAAACATAGATTGGTGGAAATAAAAATAGCAATATTGGAAATCCAATTATACAGAAGATGAATTTGAACAGGTTGTCTTCAGATCTAACTTTTAGGAAGTTAGATAACTTTAGTCAGATTGTGCTAGCTACTAGTGCGAGCGGTGTAAAACATACACCCCTGACTAATGTATTTTTCGGCCTTTTCTTAATTTGTTTCATCATTAATTTAATATTCGCTATTTTCAGAACTGAACCTTTCTCTGAATGTTTACTGCAAATGTTCGCAATTTTAGATGCTTGGTGCCAACTTCTGTATCAGTATCATTATTAAATAAAACGTCTGAATGCATATTACAGCTTTGTTCCTGAAAGCTTTAGATGGCTGATAGCAAAACGGAAGTTTGAACGCGCTGAGAAATTAATCAACTTCGTAGCAAATGTTAATAGAGTGCCAAAACCAGATCTGAAGAGTCTATTCGCCACAGCGATGAAAGAAACAATCACAACGTCAAAACCCACAGCTGGATACACAATTTTCACCTTATGGTCGTCAAAAGAGCTGCGAATTGTAACCCTGGCATTGTCTGCCGTTTGGCAAGTAATATTGTATAGAAGATATTTGTTAAAGTGTAAAATTAAAGATATGTCAAGTTGCGGAAAGAAGAGGTTATAATTTTACGAGTGGAATAGCTTGGGCAGAAATGTAATACATGATGCTTGCAAACGAAATATATTTTAATATTACATTTTAAGCAAACCAATTTTCTTTCTTTTGCATGTTTTAGGTTGTATAAACCAAACACTATTTTTAAGTAATTTTGGTAGTTCAATACATGCAAAAGGATATATCTTTCTGCTATATTTCAATAATTTATGATACCGATACAGTGTATGCTAAATCAAGAAAGAAGACTGGGTAGTTGAAACTAAATTTCTTAAATTGTCGTTGGTAAAAGAATATAGACCATTCAGAAATGATTATGGTATCAGTAATTTCCAAATAATTCTTTTATACTCTAACTTGATCGACGTCGGTAAAGTTACAAACAAAACTGATGTTTTTCTGTGTTGCAGCTATGTCGGTGTAACTTTTTAATTCAAGAAAACAAAAAGAAAAACAATAAATAAAATTGTAATTTTAATTAATAAACTTTTACATTAAAACACAAACCTTCTTTTCCAGGTTTGCTATATCTATTACTTGGTATAGTATAGCCCTAGGAATGGAAAGCATTTCTGTCGACATTTTTTGGACCATGTTCCTCATCAACTTAGTGGATGTACCTGCATTTTCTGTAACTGGTCCATTATTGAACAGGTAAAACGAAAAATCTTGGAAGTTACATATGTTTCAGTTGACATTCATTTCCGGGACACGTAAAGTTTAGGACTCAAACACAAATGACAAACTGTTGAAACTTGGTCTAACATCTTGCCCAGTAAGGCGTGTTCTTACTGGTTCTTTACATTATAAGTATCTTTCACTAGCTAGTTGAAGGTGTGAATTGAATTATCTGGCTCAAGGATAACTGATAGACAGTCACAAGACTTGGCTGAGTGACCACAAAACAGTTACCCAATGTTTTTCTTGCATATCGTATTTTTTGAATATTAGAAGAAATAATATAAAACGTGATTCAATATTTATTTTCCTTTAAGCACCATATTATTATTGTATATGACGACTTGTGCACTTTTACCTCAGATTGTGTGTTTTGATTCACATAGTAGTTTGTTTGCCACTGATGTTAGAGGAGCTATTTTCTTTTCATTGTCTCGACCTAGAATAAGTGCTAGATTGGATAGCCGCAAACGCACTTCAAACAAAGCAAACTAAGTTCCGTCAGCTCTTATGATCTCTATTTTATCTTGGTATTTGTCCGTCTTGTTATGTTTATATTAAGTCTGTTGATTAGTATGTAGGGACAGTTCCATCCACAACCACGCACATTTGGATGCGCAAGCACATGTAAACTAACATGTACAAGCGCACATGGACGTTCACAAGCATAAACATTAATGGTAACACTACATGTTTTTGGTTTATGCATTCCGTCTTTTCTCTTTCATCTCTCGATGATTTTGTAATTTGTTAGAGACTCAGCTCCGGTTGCGGTTAATGTGCTCAGTGATTCCGTGGAAAATATCAGCTATCACAACAGCTGTCTGTAAATGCTGTGTATGGGCTGTAAATGTCTACCCGTTTGTAGAGAAATGTTTGTTGTATTTTCTGGTCCCATGAGATCATGAATATACTTAATGTTAACTAGTAACATGGTACGCTTGAGCTGGTGCTTTTGGTTGTAAAGTGATGTTGCTAACTCCACTACTTCTCATGCACATACTCGATCAAAGAGAGTCTGCTGTTATTTTTATGCTTGGGACCTTCGACTGTTTTTCAGAAGATCTTCTGATAGATTTAATTGATGATTTCAATTCATTCTACCATCGCAGATAACTAAATTGTATTCATTTTTTCTACAGCTAACCATGAATGTCATTTCAAAACCAAAGTTTCTTCACATGTACCTAGAAATTTTAAGAAGGCTTATTATTGTATCCATTTAAACTATTGTTAATTTTTTTCTCTTTTCAGATTTGGTAGAAGGAAGTATTGTTTCGTGACATTTGCTGCATCAAGTATACTATGTTGTGTTTCTGGCGTATTTCAACATTTTGGTAAGAGGCACTCTTGTTCGTTATAACGTATTTCCTGATTCAGAAAAAGTTGTTGTTGAAAATTTGAAAAAAAAAAACAACATAATGTAGCACTACAAAATGGTGAAACTGTACCGGAACTATTTATTTTAGAGTTCATAAGATATAGTATGTAAGAAAAATAAGCTTTCAATGGTTCTGTAGGCAGATGGGATAACTAAGCAGAGCCTCGTTACTGTCCAAACGGTTATTCTTTACATGGTGAGAAATGTAGCAATGTTTATGTCTCTTGGTGACAGTCAGTAGTCAACTCAAATGCTTCATCTCTATAAGGTAGCAATGCTGCTTGTGCGAAGAAGATCACAATGCGCTCAGTAGTCTTCGCAGTTGACTGAATTTTAATCTCCGTTTATTTTTCTTCCGGACTTCATTGTACTCAGTCAAGCATGAAATTCTTCGCAGCATGATTTAATCTTTCATTTGTTTACAGATAAACTGTCACAGAATTCTGCGTCTCTCACAGTGACCGCATTGGTGCTTTCGTTGTTGGCAAAAATGACCGTAACAGCGGCTGATACAGCTGTAATTGTTTATACGGCGGAATTATATCCCACAGATGTGAGGTAGGTCAAAACTTTGTGTATGTGACTGAAATGAGCGTAATATTTCGAAACGTACGTCTGTATAAGAAGGAAATGAATACAACGGGGATAACCGCTGGGTACTAAACTATAAACAGAAGTTTTTATAGCTTAATAGACGTTAAAGTCAGTGTAAATCAACCTCAAATCTAGCAGACTGACCTTACATTGATAAGCTTACGGTTCATTTCAAACAACTATGCCAATTTATACAGATCTGTTATTCCAAAGAATTATATTTCGTAAAAAAGACTGACTGAGCAGCTAAATTCATGTTAACGTTTATGGAATAGTTTTACTAGTGGTTGGATGATCAGATCAAAATTTCAGTAGTACAGTTATTTTATGCAAGATGGTCCACATTCACAAAGCACCTCTCTTTCAGCCTTTTAGAACTACTTGGGCACGTTCAACCAGATCAAAACTATTTGAGGACGTTCTACCCGTGATCAAATTATGACGCTTACATTTCTATTAGTCTGAGTGCAGCTATGTGCCTACTCCAAGTATACATTGTTAGTTGAATCTGCTTTAGCGACCCCCTATAATAAGCAGTCATTTGTCGCAAGCAACTACGCAGCTTACTACAGGGTTTATTTTTTTTTCATTCTTATTTCAACCAGTCTCTAGCAGCCATACATCACTCCCTTAACTGGCAGCTTGATAGTGGTTTGACTAAATACATGTATGAGGACATAATTTGTGAATTCTCATGAAACTCGACGCCAGCTTTAAATGACAATTGTAAAACATATTTACCTTTCTCAAAAACGAGTGTAGGTTATAAATAACATGCATTATTGATACATGTAACTCTCTTAAATCTTTAACAACATATTTCAGAACAACGGGTTGTGGTTTTCAAGGAACAGTAGGAAGACTTGGTGCAATTGCGGCTCCACTGCTCGTTCATCTTGTAAGTGAGTGATTACACCGTACCGTCATGTGTGATAATTTTTATGTACACTGTACACTTCCGCTCTGTTTCTTTGAATACATGTGAAGCAGAAACCTTGATATATTTTCTTATATCTGTAGGATGGAATCTACCCTGGATCAATGTATTTTACATGTGGAATGTTATTGTTCCTGTCGACCGGAAGTATCTTACGACTAAAGGAAACAAAAGATGATATACTGCAGGACTCGGTTATAAACACTCTAGATCCTGGTGATGGATGAAGCTTTCTACGAGCATTTAATATGTTTTACTTATATGCTTTACTTTACTAGCTTGTCTGCGATGGATTCTTGCTTTAACTTTGGTTTTGTTTGTTGTTTATTTGTACAGTCTTTTTGTAATCGTCTTTTCCTATAAAGGTACATGCTTAAACCTGTATCGGACACTGCAATTTATAGGAAGTTGAAAAAAATGCATGAAAAGACTCGTAAAAATTATTATATGCATTCAACAGCTGTCACAGTGTCTTTGGTACAGTAGAAACTCTGAAAACTGGACCCTGTCCGGACCAAGTCAAAAGTCCAGTTTTTAGAGGATTCTGGTTTTCAGAGGATTTTGAACAAATTTCTGAGATACTGTATATTCTTATTTATTTCATCAGACTGTATCATGTTCAATGTCTTTTAGTTTTTTTTCATTTCCCAAATCTGCATTGTATCTCTCTGTTACATTGTATATATTAAAACTGAATTATTTCTAACAGAAAAACATCACTTAAAGTGATACTTTATGATGAAAAAAATGTTTCGCTTATCGTGGCGACATAAATAGTCTAGCTCCTATAAATCATGGAACACGCATCACGTGACTATCAATATTTAATAAATTATACAATACCAATAATAATTACTAAGAATAAGAATCTTTTTCATATTAAAACATGTAATTTTGTACAAAATCACCTGTACACCAATAGATCAATTAACTTCTCCCTTTTAGATTAAAATGTTTTAAACTTTATAAGCTTATCTTTTATAAATAATTATACAAAATACAGACATACAGTAAGATGTTTTTCACACCTACTTAGGTAACATTTGTGGACAAAAAATTGTCGCCTGCTTGAGATTATGTTTTTAAAATCAAATCAAAGTCATTACATATACACATCAGTTTTGACACTTACTGACCGGTTTTCAGAGGATTTTTTCATGTATAATATTCCTTTGTGGCCATGAAAAACATTCCGGTTTTCAGAATTCAGAGTTTCCGGTATTCAGAGTACTTTTTAAAATGAACTTTTAAGAGAAAATCGTCCGATTTTCAGAGGATTCCGGTTTTTGGAGGGTCCGGTTTTCGGAGTTTTTACTGTATAAATAACTAAAGCAATCAACTCAGGCCAGGAACATCAAACTTTTTAATTTTCCAGAATTCCCGAAACAATAAAGATAAATAACAAATATAATATTTCCAGAATTCCCGAAAAAATAAGTATAAATAACAAATATAATAGTATCTATTTGAAAACCCTTTCGAAGTATAGAATACAACCAAACCCTATATCACTGGCTTAAGCGGAATAAATATATATACGTTGATATTTATAGACTTTTGGGATCATGTGTACGACATGTGATATATATTTGTTTTTACAATATATAGTTAAAATAAATAGAGCACATGATCCCAAAGGACCAGGAAATATAACAACACGTAAAACGTAAGAAAGTGCTAATTTTGGAGCATTTATTGCTAAATTATAAATACAACCATTAAACATCCATTTTATTAAGGAATTTTACCTTTTTTATTTAGTTTTTTTTTGAAGACGTACATAATAAAGTGCATTTTATTCCTTGATAAAACCGATTAGTTACTAAAGAGTCAAACAAAATCATTTTCGTTTAGATCTTTCTTAAAGGTGTAGGCTATTTATCAAACGCCAACATTAGACATGTCAAATTTCATAGTATAACGAAATATTAGAATTAGTTTTAGTATTATATATTAGAATGGCATTCTGTTTTTCACATTTAGTTTGCAACGTTATTTTGAATCACCTGTTCAATATATACAACTATTTCTTGTTAATTACATTCTGGAAACTAAAATGATTTCTGTATAATTCATGTTGCAAAGTTTCATTAGTGTATGCTTTGTACTTACAAAATTTGTTGCATTCATCTTTTTTTATTATTTGTTATTATATAATTTTTTATGTTAAAGATCTATTTGATTCGTGGTATATGGGATATATAATGGATATGTGCATATTCTCGAATAGATTCAGAAAGTATGGAAATATCATAATTATAATCATGGAAGAATTTCATATACAATATAATCTGAAAGAAGATCCTCAGTGTAGAGGTACAGCTAGGCAACTACTTGCGTACTCGGTTTGAATAAGTATGCTCTTGAATGTTAATGCAACATGCCAAACCCCTTACACGTTACAAAACGGTTTCATAATAAGAATCAGCTTATTTGTTTTATTGTTTTCTCCCTAATTAAATTATGGAAAGTTCTATGTAAAGCAGATGTTTTTAAGTAAGTCCAGCTAAACGCCTTATACTTTTTATCAAATTCCAATAGCGTGACCAAAGCTTTTGAGAGTTTTCTACATATTTTATTTTTTTTTGGCAAACAGAAAATTATTGCAGGTAAAAAGTTTCAATCAGCACACGACATTTTTTCATTTTGAAAAAAAATGTATTGTATTGTAAGAAAACCTTTTTTTCTAAATTTAAAAAAGTGACTTAAATGATTATGGAAGCGTGTAACGTTATGTATGAAAGCTGTCTGGTATCGTGAATGATCTATGCTGAAATATAACCATTAAATCTGATAACAAAGCTGAAGTGCTCACCTTTTTGTAATGCCAGGTTTAACTTTATAAAGTACAAATCCAGACCCCAACTTTATTTACATGTAAAATAAACCTGTGCAAGTAGCCTTCTCGGCAAGGAAAAGCAGATGGGCCGTTCAACATTCAATACATCATGGAGTTGGACCAATTAAGCTGGATACAAATGTAAAACTTAATATGAAGCCGCTAGACTAGTTACATATCGCGAACTCCGTTTCAATTTATATCAATTTAATTTTCAATTTAAGCATATTTATACTACAGGAAATCGGCTTGGTGTCACTTTCTGATTTCGGATATAATAAAATGGCACTTACTTACAAATATAAGCATAAATGAATGCCGGAATATTCAGGTAATCTATTCCCAAATTCGGTTGGATTGACTACCAGGTGTAGCATAATGAATAACATTAATTTTGTTACCTTGTCAAGCGTAATAAATTTTACCCGAAATCTATTATTTCATCATCACTTGCGATTTGAACGAACTCGACAATAGTTTTCACGATATACCATCTCTCGCGTCATTGAAATATTTATCTCAAATATAATTCCATAATCGGTTAAAACCAACAGTTCGAGCCGAGTCATTCATACATAGAGCTATTCCCTTTTCATCATTTTTGTATCCATTTGCGTATGTCAATGCCTTAATCGGTAATATTCGAAAATCGACTGTGACGTTCTTATTACCAAACGAAACGTTTTAGTTACTTTTTAAAAAAAACAACATTTAAGCCTACGTTCTAATGAAATATTGGCGTTTGTATTAAATTTTAAGAAAAAATATTTCTATTTATCAGTGGTGAAATACATTAACATTCATTTGGAGCGGACATACACTTCAAAGCACGTTAAAACAAAGTCCAGATATGAATATTAGATTTATTTCCTAAAACTTCGCAAATCTCTTTTCTTTTTTTAAGCTATCGATTGAAATAAAGGTAAGTGGTAATTTATAACTCACATGGATTTGCCCCTTGCGGTTTTAAAGGAACATTGTCAAAGAATGTGAAATATGGCCGGAACACACACTAGCACATTTGCCATTTCAATTCTTGGAATCCGTCGAAATCTGAAAAATTCGTAATATTCACACGTTTTTCAAGAAATCCAGACATTGGCCATAGCGTTCTACTAAGAGGCTAACTTATCTGCATAATAATGAAGCATATTGCTTACTGTAAAAATAATAAATAACTAGGTTATAGAATGCAAACTGAATTTACTTTTGGCTGCTTTCGTTTAGATGAAATTTTAACGGTAAATCAGAAATGCGTGATTGTCTGAGATATGATTTACATTTCCTATATCCTTGTATATTACAAGTTTTTGTATCGCGAAAACTTATGACTACTTGAGAAATAAAATACTAACCATTTAATATTTTGCATTTTACTGTTTGGTAGTTAAAATATGGAAAACAGATATTCTGTGTTTGTATGCTGTAGCAATTTACATACCTGACACACGTAGGGTAATATGAAACAGGTACGTCATCTGTATTTATCACCGAGCCATATGAATATGTATGACTTACTGATATGGAACTGTGAAACAATTTTTAGGCTAACTTGAACATTCCCAGAAGATATTCAACTCCATTCTATTTTTGAAATTTTCAATACGTAGTTGTTATTTGGTTCTACCAAGGATATCTCCTCTTGCTGAAACGATTGGCCAAAGAGGTAGCAACTGCATTCCTCTTCCAACAAATCTGGAAAGTTACCAAATGTCATAAGTTGCCGTTGCCGTAGTAACTTTACATTCAACAAGAAATAGACAAAAAACAAAGGCGTGCGCATATATCTGCCAAATAAATATGTATGTTTATCAAATCACTTTTCATTGTCAAGGTTTGCTATTAATACAGCAGGGTTTAGTATGGCACTAGGAATGGAAACCATTTCTGTAGACATATATCTGACCAAATTCCTGATCAACCTAGTGGATTTTCCCGCATATTTTATAACTGGTCCTTTAGTGAACAGGTAAAAATGATTCTCACAGGTTATACGAAGTAATATGCATTCTCTTTATATGTTACATATATTCTAAGCTCAGTCAGCATTTTCTTGTCATATTAATCAATACCTTTATGCAATCAGTAATCGGTGCCGTGCGTGTTCAACCGTCTTTATAATTTATTCGATCTACACTTGACCATAACATATGAATTAACATCTTTGTGCTTAAAAGCCTAGTATGAGGAATCAAGACAAATCAGTTGGAAGACTTGGTGTAATTGCTGCTCCATTGCTGATTTATCTTGTAAGTTCATTGTTAAAATGTTCTTAACATTTTTTATGTTTCTAAATATTATCTAATGAGGAAAAAAATTTCTTATAGGTATCGATTATAAAGAAACAAATTCTAATAACTTCATTTCATTTGTTCTCGTGCTGCACTTCTTGCGCCATCAAATTATCTTCTTTGATTGAAAGAAAAACATGGGATCGAGTGAATGCGAAAACGGGTTGTCACGTAACTGAAACCTGAGAAATGCAAACAATACTTTAGTAGATATACTGGCGTTTCAAAAACGTATCAGTGTATCGTGTGTCAGTATTCTCTAAAACAATTTTTGACAGATACTAGATCGTTTCGAAGGACTATCTAAGTATATATAATATCAATCTATCCTGAACAGCCAGGTTTTCATGTAACGTCGAGACGTATTTGTGTCATAGATCAATTACATGTTTGCCATTGTTAGTGAAGGAAGAATATCAAAGTTGAATGAGTCAGTGTCGTTTATTCTATTATATATTACTGACAATAATCTGTATAACTATGAATGTTAAATCAAATGAGAATACACAAAAATGAGAGATGCATGTTAGAAAACTTTTGATACATTCTAAATATCAAACAATTTTAATTTGGTGTGGGAATCCCTCTGATAGTATTCTTTACGCTGACTGTGCATATTTTATGCTCAGCTAATTTGCACAATGTGGCCCACTATCTTAGGATGTAAGAAATTCCTAAAACAAAACGAAATTATTAAATCAATACATTGATGATATTGTGAGCTGTACTTGTAAAAAAGGTTATAATTAACACCGAACTGAAGGAGGAATAAGTACAAACCATGTGGTACATATATTTCGTTACCGTTGCAAAAAGCGTGTTTTATTCAATCATGTGTAGAAAAGTATTCTACATACAGAACTGCTATCAAGGTTTCAGTTCTCTTGCAATATAAAATGATTAAAGTACTTGTCAAGCTCTGTGATAATGGAATAATCTTTATCAATTTCTTTGATTGCGTTCAGTAGACATAAGAGGGGTTAAAACTAAACGGTTGCGTGCAAAAACTAAATAAAGGAGAAAAACAGAAAACTGTATATCGAGGCGCAACGCTCCGAGATTGTCCATTCTTTCACATAATGGATAGTTTGAGGCTTTTCTCTGACTTAAAACATGGTCCTCACGAAAAAGTCAAGATTGTCGTGATATTATATAATTTTTCTAATATTGGCCTCTTTAAGGCAAAGACAATACATTGATTTGTGTCTCTTAATTAAACTAAAAACAAGTTTTGTTTGTTTGTGTTCGGGTTTAACGTCTTTTTCAACAATTTTTCAGTTATATAAACGACGGTGTCTACTTGTAGCAGTGAGCACAATGCACAACTTTATAGTGCTGAATCACTGGAATATCACGCCGTAGACACGTGGCATGATACCCCACCCAGTCACATTATACTGACACCGGGCTGACCAGTCCTAGAACTATCCCCTTAATGCTGAGCGCCAAGCGAGGAAGCTGCTAGTATCATTTTTTACGTCTTTGCTATGACGCGGCCGGGGATCGAACCCACGACCTCCCGCCCTCGAAGCGGACGCTCTACCACTAGGCTACCGAGGCGGTATCTAAAAACAAGTGAAACGGAGTAAAAATTAAATTGCATATAATGATTAATTGCAATTATTTTTTTAGAAAAGTTTAAAAGAGATCTCGTTTTGTTATATTTGAATGTTTTGAAGAACCTTTACTAAAATTTAACTTTGTCTTATGATATGTGCATCAGTAGTTGTCCATGCTTTGTTCGTGCTGAGTTTGCAGTTTTATATAGATCAAGTAATTTAATACTATGATGGATCCGGGTGGAAACATTCTAAAATATATGTATATATTTTTCAAATATTATTCAGCATTTTTGATAAAACAGACATGCCGAGAAAATGCTATTTACCATAAACATCGTTTCTTATTCTCTATAAGTATTAAGTTTTAAAAATGAAACGTGATTTGAATTTATTTCTGCTTTGAAATTCTAATTTTTAATAAGTTGGGGAGGAAACCTTACTGTCTGATTTAAAAATTATACAACAGGATGTGACAGTATGCATTTGTCTTATCTTCTTTAAGAACCAAGTAAAAGAATGTATCATTCCAAAGGTCTCTCTTGATAAAAGAAGGAAGTTTTGAATTCTGCCGGAGACGTCTTTAATTTTTAATATATCATTAATAAATGTACTTCTAAAAGGTAATCTCATGAAAATTGCAAAATTATGTTTTACAAAGTTTTTTCTACTTCTTCCATTTTTATGGCTGGCTGGTAGGAGAAACTCGTTATTAAATCAAACATAACAAAATTCGCAATTTTTATTTCATCTGGAGTTTACAAAACAGAAAATGGATTTTTTACATCAATCTTCAAACTACAAAAGTCAATGTGATTCTTTCAAAAAAAAAAAAAAAAAAAAAAGAAAAGAAAAATAAGACTTAATCCCATAATTACGAGGTATCATTATTACAAGAAAATTACCCTTATCACATTTTGTAACTATAATAAATTTATCGTTATTACGAAATATTCTATCATTATTACAAGAAAATTACCCGCATTCCCGTGTCACATAACTACGAGATCTTTACATGACGACTTCATATCTCGTTTTTACGAGAAAATATTTCGTTATCATAATAGATGATATCTTTAATACAAGAAAATTGTATTGTCATGATAAGGTCATTACAGCCACATTTTCTTGTAATACCGAAACGTGTAGTAAAACTTTGGGACATTTGACTTCCTTTTTTGTCTTTGTAGTAGAAATGTGAATTGGCACATTTCTGAGTAGGACTTAAATAAATGTCTTTTATGGCAAAAAAAAGGAATAATTTTACAGGAACATTGCATAAGAAATTTGGATATGCAGCATTTGCAAAAGAAAGGAAAATTATGTTTTTGTACATTACGTTGCCTAGTTTCAGCTGAAAATGCCATACCAGGTGTATTTCTGCGATATTTTTCTTTCACGATTTAGGAGTATACAAAGAGATTTAAACTAACTTTCTGTAAATACTTTAGGCATATTCTTTGATTTTTATTTAACTGATAATCTAGGGTCCGATTTGGGTCAGTCATACTTTCCCCATCAGATTTTTTTATCGCAGCTACAATTTCTGTAAAACGTTGCAGTTTATATTTCGAAACTTTAGAATTTCATAGTTTGATGTACTCACACATCTCAACGCACAAAGTTGTTACTATGTATGTCCATTATTAACCTGTAACTGTCCATTCTTAAAGTATCCATTAATTTAAGAGTGTATAGTTACAGGTTAGTAATGGACAGGTATAGTAAAATAATCGGGTGTATAGAGCGGTATCGGCACAATAACATTAATACTGCAAATACCTAAGCATAACTGACAAGGTACCGGTCTATCTCCGTAAACAAAGGTTTCTATATACCAAAATGTTTGTTAGGATCTGTAGATTACAGAACTGCATGATGCAGTTGCATCATGTGTGGTAGATAACTGATATTCAAGATGGCGTCAAAATGGCCGCCAAAAATTGTTAAATTTCTGTATATGGAGCCTTATGGATATACAGGGGTGCTAAATTGTATACATCTTATTGAAATACACTAAAATGTATGTTATGTTGTCAAAAAGATAATAAAAGGGTTATTTTTATGAAACATCACTAATATCCATAATGGCATTCAAGATGGCTGCCAAATTAAGTAAGATTTTTGTTTCAAGACTTTGTGGACAAACTGGCAATGTTACAATTCCTTTAACAAATAGTCAAAACTGTCTTTTGGAAATGCATTTACACATTTCACTCTCTAGATTACAGAATTGCATCTTGTGTGGTAGATAACTGATATTAAATATGGAATCCAAAATGGCCACCAAAAATTGTTGAATTTCTGTATATGGAGACTTATGTATATACAGGAGAGCTAAATTGTATATATCTTATTGAAATGCACTAAAATGTATGTTATGTTGTCAAGACGATTATAAAAAGTTATTTTTATGGAACATTACTAATATCCAAAATGGTGTTCATGATAGCTGCAAAACCTATCTATCTATCGATGTTTACTGCCTCACGCCTCTTTATGGGCAGGGTGCACGACGGGTATTAGTGAAGAATAAAGTTAAACTGCAAGAAGTCTTCAAGACATAGTGAATCTATGAGACATAGCATGATTGATGAAATGTTGAAAACAGTAATAGATCTAGAGTAAAAGAAGGTTAAAACAACTATATATTTAATACTGGAACAAGGCAATGCCTGCTTGAAGGATTCAAGATCAGACAGAGTCGCAATATACTGGGTAGTCTGTTCCATAGGACTGTGGTGTGAGGAAAGAAGGAGAATTTAAAGAAGTCCGTGTTGACATGAATTTGGTGGAGACCGAGAGGGTGCATCTGTCTGGTGAACCTGGCTGGGGCTTCTTTGTAAGCTGGAAGCGGGATGGCTACAAGATGGTGATAAATCTTGTAGAACATGACCACTTTGGAATCTAGACGTCTCTTCTCAAGTGTTCTCCAGCTTTAGGTGTTTTGTAGGTCCGTTACGCTAGCTACTGTTTCGTGAATGATCGTTTGTAACCCATCTGACTGTGTGTCGCTGCACCATTTCCAGCTTATATATGTTAACCTGTGTTTAGAGGACCTTACAGATGAGACGAATTCTAACTGTGGCCTGACCCGTGTTTTGTATGAGAGTGCTTGGACGTTTTCGTGTTTTGTTTTGATGTTGCATTTAAGGAAACATAATGTTCTGTTTGCATTTGTTGTTATTCTGTTGATATGTGCGTTCCAGCTGAGGTCGTGGCTGATGTCGACACCAAGGTATTTTGCATCCTTATCTAGGGACAGTGTCTGACCATGTAGTTTATAGGGAAACTAGGTGGGCTTTCTGCTACGTGTGATGTGAAGGACCTGACACTTGTTAAGGTTAAATTCCATATCCCACATTTTCCCCAAGTTTCTAAGTTTAGAAGATCAGTTTATAACATTTGGCAATCTGTGAGGGAGGAAACTTCAAGGTACACGGCTGTGTCATCTGCAAATAGCCGTACCTGGGAGGTGAGTGTATTATTGAGATCGTTAATGTACAGTAGGAAGAGCAGGAGTCCCAGGTCAGAGCCCTGGGGGACCCCTAGTGTGACAGGTACGTGATCAGGAAGAATTTGATCCCAGACCCGATTTATTTGGGAACACCATGTTCTTGGAGTCTGAATATTAATTTAAGGTGATTGGCCTTGTCGATGGCTTTACTGAAGTCTAGTAGGATAAGATCGGTTTGTTTGCCTGAGAAAAGATTCCTTGATATTTCATCAACAAGTTCTATTAGCTAGGTCTCACAGGACCGTTTTTCCCGTAACCCGTGTTGCAGCTCATATAGAGTGTTCTGTTTTGAGAAGTGTGTGGATAGGCTAGCGCAATAATATGTTATAAGAGTTTGCATAGAACACACGTTAGAGATATGGACATATAGTTTGCGGGGTCACTAGTATCACCTTTTTAAAACCGTGCGGCAACATTTGTCTTCGTCAATTCCGCTTTAAGCTGACCAATATTTAGGGATCTTTAAAAATCAGTAATACTATGTCAAGGATCTCATATCAGAGCTTCTTCAGGACAATGGGCTTAATCAAATCTGGGGTAGCAGCTTTTGGATAAGTTTCAGGATACCTCTGGGGTCAAAGACAATATCAGCCATAGTTGGGTATTTGGTTTTTCCAATGGCATTCTTACACAGTTGGGTCAGTGAGAGTGCAGAACTCTGGAAAAAAAGCTGATACTGTTTATTAAGTATATTTGCCAGTGCATTCGGAGTTAATTTTACTAGTTGTCTGTTTGATGTCAAGAATGTTCTTGATGTACGTTTCATAATATAACTTTTTTTTGTTGGATGAGGTGTTTGGTGGTTTTGAATTGCCTGTAATACTGATTTTGACCTCTGTGCAACTTAACCTTTTGATATTTAATAAGATATTTGTTTCAAGACAACAATGTTATAATTCCTTTTATATCAAATAATCAGGATGTTCCTATGGAAATGCATTTGCACATTGCACTCTTTGTAAAAAAACTGGGTGTATTTCATAACAGATAAAACAACTTGGGAGATAACATGTTAAAGATGATAGACTCATCTGTTACATACAACAGTTCACAGTTTGGTTCTATCTTTACTCAATCGTCTGTAGACACTAACCATTATGAATATGTGTTTATCACTGACATTAATGTATATGCAAAACATTTACATGACACACACTGATTGAATTTGGTATCAATGTCTAATCTGTTGCTATTGCTTCATTAATAGACTCGATAAGCCGATCTTATGAAAGCATAGAACAAAAGAATATAATACAATATGTGACTGAGTTTTCTAATGCGAAAATGAAATGTGCACCTTTAGAAATATTCTCTTCGTTCTCTTGGTTTTGTCAAGTCTGTTTTGTACTTCAAGGTCACATGATTGAATATTGCAGATATTAATATCACCAAGAAGCAATGAAGACAATACAGAAGTTATGTTTAATTTCTGTCTTGCCCTGTTGAACGTAAACACATATAAACTGCTGCGCCCTGGCCTGATATGATTTTAAACAATTGCAGAAAGAATTCAACTTGTCAAAACAAATTAAGATCTGTCAGCAAGAAGAGAAAAAGGAAGATACAGTACAGAAATAGAGATATTATAATGAGAAAGACAATTTAATTTGGAATAAGAACTTCCATAGTGTATTGGTTAATGTTGCTAACTTCTAATCAATTACCTCTCCCACCCCGTAGCTGATGTCCTCATCAAGTTTGTCCTGATATCTGAGCGATACATATGAAGCCGTGAGACTGACATCTTGAGCAAATTACCCAAGTGATTCTTAGATTTTATAAATTATCCTTGGACGTACCTCTAGACATTTTAGGCAATTTGGGTTTTCAGTTCCAAAAAAAAGTGATCAAAAGCTACCATGGAACTACTCATTGATAAATACATTATAATGGAATCAAACCCTCCTAGACCATTTATATTTTTATACAATGTTTCTGTAATATTTTACTAGTTTCTAGAGTTATATGAGTTACATATGACCTGCGGATGTCTCAAAATTGCTTATTGTACTTTTAACATGTGTAAATGTTGAGTTCTGCTCAACCCGCGGCTAGAGGGCGTGGACGGTAGCATGCATTTCCACTACCGTCCATGAACAGGCTCAATCAAACCGAGCCTGCAACATTTTCGTTTTTGTCGTGTTTGGCGACCTGTGAAGTTTCCACTTTTTTGTATTGCATTTGTACTTCGTACGAAGGATGCCATACCTTTAATTATCTGAAAACGGAGGTGTTCTTGTTTTTGTTCGTATACCACCACTTTTGAATGAATAAGTTATGACCCTTAAATTCAGTTCAAAATCTACATATGGACAGTACATCTTAAAAGAAGATTGTCCTTACAAGAAATTATTTATGCACCTTATACTTTATAGCTGTTTTCTTTCTCAGATTTTTTCATGACAAAAATGGTAACAAGGGAAATAACTATGTCAAATACACAGATAAATAACCAGCTGGGAAAGTAAATGTATATTGTGTACCATAAATAAAAATGTTTAAGAAGTATTAAAAGGGACCACCTGTAGTTAATCTATCTTTGCAATATTGAATACATACAGAGCAAAAATGTTTGGAAACCCTTATGAAATGTACTATTTCTGTTTGTTTTTGGCCTGAACTTCCTTAATTATAGTATTATTTGTTTCTTTTCTCTATATTACTGCGTTTTTCTTATTTATATCTTACTGTCCAGTCAATATATGCTTAATAACACAATATATGCTATTATTTTACAAGTAAACGTAAATAAATGTAAACCTATCTATTTTGGTGGCCATCTTGGACGCCATCTTGAATAACGGTAATCTACCACAGATATTGCAACTGCATCAAGCAGTTCTATACTCTACAGTTCCTAAAGAACATTTTGATATATAAAAACCTTTGTTTACAGATGTAGACCGGTTACCTCCTTAAGGAGGCTACCATTTGCACTACTACATATATAATGGACAAAACTAACAAAGGATTACATCACAACCGTGTTTTAAGTGCATCTTTTTTAATTTCGGCAGGACGGATTTCTTCCTTGTTCGCTGTATTTTTCTAGCGGGTTTTGATATTCCTGTCGGCCGGAGTTATTGCGTCTGAAGGAAACAAAGAATGTTTTTTTTTCTGCCGGACTGCATTTAAGATTGAATTTCATGAAAAGGAACTGGTTCCTTCAGTTGATATGAGAGGATATTTTCAGGCTCACATACGATGAATGTGAGAATGAAAGACACTTTATGTTCATAGCGATATGTTGGATATGATTTCTATCAACCTTAAAGAGTACTATCCTATCATTTAATTGAACTTGCATAATGTTTACTTCTTTCCTTACGTCTAATCATACCATAAAAGACGTGCCTGGTTGCAAAGTATGCTTCCAAAAGATCTTGATATGGATTTCATTGTTTTTGTCTCTAATTATAAGATTTCAGTTCAGTTATATGCGGATATAAATGATTACATTTCTGCGCTAATAGATGCTGCTTTTGAGTCAATATTCGAATTCTTTCCGATTCATTGGGATCATGGAGTCTATTCAATGTTCATATACAGTTTTCGCGTATTGATACTCCGATGCCAAGGTGTGAATGGATATTGTAATTTTCGTTATCAGTATATTAATTGATTCTGCTATGAATCTGTTTGGTTGAGTTTTATGCTTTAAATGGTCTGCTTATATAATCAATTGAATGAAAGTATTTAAATTAAAAAAAAACCTCATTATTTCTTACCAAAATGTTGTAAGATGCCGGAAACACAACTAAGTAAGTATACTGGACAAACTGTAACGTAACAATACTTCCTTCTACCAAATCTGAAAAGACGTACGCAAATATATATATGAAATAATTGCAAACAGATTGCCATTTCGTTTCACAGAAAAATAATTGTTCCATTCTGTTTATTAGTACGTATTGTGATGGAACGTTCTTGAACACCATAAAGTAAAAAGAATTTATTTACATGATGTCTCAAAACAAGTTCAATAAATAAGGACTCATCAATAAAACAAAGCTTAATAACAATATGCGCCAAGTATGAAAACTACATAATATAATATGTGATATACAGAGGTATACATCAAACATTTGTCACCATCATCGTCATATATTCAGGCACAAACATATCAATCCATGAAAACACTGCGCTTTAAAAACACAACATCCCACAAATTAAAGGCACTCGCTACAATTTTTCCGGACGGGTCGATATTTACCCCAACACCGTGCCAATTTGGTTTCGATGTAGCTCACTGCAGTTTTGGTGCGGTCTTCTGCGCATGCCCGGAACAGATTATCTAATGTCGCGTACGGCAAAAATTCGCAAATTATTGTATGGTCGCATGCATTTAATGTACAAAATGTATAATATACTGACTAAAGGTTAGAGTAAGTATCACCATGGTTACAAAATATATACATTTGAAGTACTTTTAGTTAAAATTGCTTCAGTCCGATATATACTGGAGTCTGTTATTTATACTAACGCTCCAACTCTGCATTGAGTCACAGCTGTTTCTAATCCCGTACCGTACCCGTACCGTACATTTGTAAACTATAGGTTTTGTTAAAAAAAGGCGGAAACTTTCATCGTTCTATGACATCAAAATGCTTCTGAAACACCTTAAAATCCGGTTATTAAGAAATCTGCCGTTTGATAATTTTATATATACATTTCTAAGCCATTTGCTCAAACACTGAAAGAGTATTTCGTGCCAACCTGCGTTGTATAAATGCCCGCCACACTCCACCTCGTTGTAATTTGATTTAAGCGAAATCTAGTCTGGTGACCTATCAATTTTCTTTTTGTTTTAGATTTAGTAGACATAACCAAAGGTATGTGCATAGTTTGATTAAATTCTTTATGTGAAACTAGATAAAACTGCAGAAGTACCAACTTAAAACTTACAAAAATATGCAAAAACAGCCCTTGGATCTACTGAACAAGTATTCTTTTCTTTACAAAATCATGTTCTTTTGATTTCTCTGAGCACGTTTCAAATAGATATATTGTTTTCCGTTATAAAAATGCTTAGATAATCAAATTTATGCTGATTATTGTACTTTAATGAAATATATTTTAGGATTACAGAAATTTTGAAAAATGTTTAAAATAGCACCATATCTAGGGGCAAATTAAATTGAAACAAACCTGGTGACCTAGTATTTTTATTTCATTTTTCAATACATCATAACATGATCTTTTAATACAAAACATTTCATCAAAATCTATTATTGAGAAAAAAATTAGGAAACTGTAGCGAGCGTCCTTAAGGCACCAACCAATAAAATAATACAATTATCGATAGCTAAAAAAGACGGAGTTTATTATTTAACCATCAACATAATCTGTTGTAAAACAAAAGCATTTTTTGTAAATAAAAACAAAAAAAAAACAATAAAAGAAATGAATGTATCTTGTTTACCATATGAAAATTAAATAATACGCCTATTATCTGAGGTAGCATTGAAGCAATGTTCTTAATACATAGAACGAAGGACAACTGTGTACGTCTCCAATGTGAATGAGCAGATAACGAGTACATCGCCATGAAGTTCACCTGGCAATATCTTTCATATCACAAAGTTACAATTTTGTTTTAGTAAATTCCCGCTACTTTGAGACATATCTATTGTTAATCAGTGTTTTAAATGTCAGCAAAGTCGAGTCATGCTATAATATTATTTCGTTCATTTTACAACCTCTGCTCATTTTAAAGCGTTACAAAATGCTTATGAATGTTTGTTTTTCATAATTGTGCACAATAAGAATGATTCTGAGATCAAATAACAAGTCAACTGTTACTTATAGATATTGGTATTTTGAAATATATCTAAAAATGTCGAGTAAAATGAATAAAATAATATCATAACATTATTTTTACTAAGTTATTGACTACAACGTTCTAAACATATGAGATGTTTTATAAATATAAAAGTTAATTTCCAAAATATCGAGAGTGTGTTATAAGTGCCGATCAATTTATAACGTATATTCTTGAAAAATTCTTATTTTACCTGTTTATTAAAGGTCCGGTAAGCGATCTAGCAGGTACAGCCACTAATTTAATGAGGAGTATTATCAGAAAAATAACTACAGAAATGCTGTTTATCCCGAGTGTCATTGTACCAAGCAGTAGTTACTGAAAACCTGGAAAAAGGGGGAAATAAGCGACTATCACGATATTTTTGCGCATATGTCTGTTTGATTAGCTTTTCCCGACGAAGCTATTGTACGCAGATATTTAGTACATGTATGAATTACTTAGATAGCGAGAGAATGTTTCTAGTGCATGTCGCAAAACTTCAAAGTTACATCTTAAATCCTCTTTTAAATATCCATTTTTTTGTCTTTGTCAATTCAACGTTTTGACACAAAATTAAAACGTTTACAGACATGTGTCTAGACTTACACAGTCTGTTGAGATTAAACATTTCCCATTTTATTTATTTTTTTAAAATATATATCAATTTTTCTGTGGCTCCCTTTTATTGTGGCTTATCTCTAGAGACAGAGGCTAGAGATATTGCAAATTTTATCAGAAAGTGGTATTAGAGAGGATTTTATGGCCAAGTGCTTTACATTTAATGACTCTAACGACTGATGCCAGTCTAACATGTGTCATACAAAGAAGGCTGCAACTAAAATGAATCTTTGTAGACTGATGATCATGAGTTACATGGTGGGAAAACAGACATATTGTTTCTTATTACAGAACAATAAGCAGAAAAAACACTGCTGAGTGTGTTTCTTTGACAGGATGATAATATTTACACAGGTATGAAACCAGTATTTATCAAGTCATCTTGTTTAACGTTAAGATGTTTGAATTATCTATAACCAAAATACATGTATCGTTTTGCGAATATTTGAATATTTTAGATAAATCTCCTCTCTTCTAAGACATTCAAAAGGGAATAATGCAGATACTTCCTCGATGTCACAAATTTTGTGAATTTTGTGTCTTTATTATACTAAAAATAGATCTAATAATAATAATAATAATAACAGTAATAATGATAATTATAATTATCATTATTACACAGATATTGTAAACAGGGGAAAGTAAATAATTCTAACACGGTCCGATTCATTTTCCTATTAAACATAGAAGGAAGAAAACAGTGAATTATTATACAACAAATCACTGTTCTGACGTCACAATAAATTACGTAATGGCGTCAAACGGCATAGCGGCGCGCTGGAAAAGAAACCGATTGAAAACGGACAAATATTTAATGAATGTCGTCAAGGATGTACTTAAAAATCCTTGGTAACGTGTTAGAATCGAAATAAAATATCTCATTTAGTGATTTGCTCTTGAATAAATCATTGTTTGTTGTTCAGGTGCGTATTATTATATCACTCGGGCTGCGCCCTCGTGACACCAACCATCTAAAACTTTCGGAACAAAGCTGCAATACGAAAGAAAAAAGAAGCTTTGCCACTGACAACAACAATATCAAAAAGCAAGTTTGAGTTGAAATCAGTTGTGAAAAACTTGAGTATGTGTGTGTGTTCGGGTTTAAATATCATCTTAATGCTGAGCGCCAAACGAGGAAACTACTTGTACCATTTTAAGCTCGATTATTCAAAGAAAAGGCAGAGCTATTGGACTTTCCCGTGCGCCGGCGTCCACGTCCCGATTTGGTTAAGCTTTTGTATGTAAGCTGGTATCTCAGTAACTACTTATGGGAATGGATTGAAACTTCACACACTCATTCACTGTGATAAACTGACTAACACTGCAAGGATTCCATTACTCTATTTGTTTTTTTTTTTACAAAATTATGCTCCTTTTTAGACTAAGAAATTTTTGGTAAAGGTTTTGTATGTTAGCTGGTATTTTAGTACCCGCTAAAGGAATTGGATTGAAACTTCACACACATGTTCACTGTCATAATCTTAATTGCACTGTGCCGGGCCCATGACTGTATTTTGTATTTTTCCAAGTTATGTCCCTTTTTCGACTAAGCAGTTTTTGGTTAAGATTTTGTATGTAAGGTGGTATCTCTGTATCCACCTATGGGAATGGATTGAAACTTCACACACTTGTTCACTGTCACGATATGCAGTACACAGGTTCAATAACTCTACTTTGCATTTTTACGAAATTATGCCTCTTTTTAACTTAGCTGTTTTTGGTTAATTTTTTATATGTAAGCTGGTATCTCAGTACCCATTAATAGGATAAAATTGAAATTTCACATACATGTTCACTGTCATGATCTGACATGCTATGTTACGTTCCATAACTTTACTTTGCATTTTTACAAAATTATGCCCCTATTTTGTTTTAGTAGTTTTTGGTTAAGGTTTTGTATGTTAGCTGATATCTCAGTACCCAGTAATGGGAATAGATTAAAACTTCACACACTTGTCCACTGTCATGTGCTGATAAGCACTGTGCAGGTTTCATAACCCTGTTAAGCATTTGTACAAAATTATGCCCCCTATTCGACTTTTGTATTTATTCAATTCACAAGGCTCTTGGGTAGTCGAACGTTGCTGCCCCTCGACAGCTCTTGTAACATCTTTGGTATGACGCGGCCAGGGATCGAACCCACGGCCTTCCGCATCCGAAGCAGACGTTCTACCACAAGGATACAGAGGCGGTATGGGAGAAACTATTAAGGACAAACCCGTAAAACAATCAAGCTGGTGTTTTGATTGTCACAGATGTTCTGTAAAATAAAAGACAACGTAGCCGTACAGGTGTACAGGGATATGAGCTCTCTGCGTTAATTTTTATGCTGGAGAAAGACATAGAAAACAAAATGCACGTGTCTCCCTGAGACTGTCTTATGGATTTCCCCCATGCCTATTAATAAACTGATTTGAACGACACAACGGCTCATAACTTTACACTGTGCCTGTGAATCCTACACCAGGCAGATACAATCAATTTATACAAATGAAAACCGAACCGACAGTACAAAACACAGTTTCCTGGTAAATATTACTTCTATGGAACATGTATAATTGTAAAGTCAATTACTACTTTATGTAAATAGAAAATTAGAATCAAACACCGCTGATTTGTCAAACGTTTACAAATTAAAAAAAAAAAGAAAGAAAGAAAAAAAAACTGACTAGCCTCAGTTTCATTTTAACATTTATGATATACCTACAGAAAGATGATATATATATATACCTTGGTATTGTATCCCTGTTATAGAAATAATTAATTTCTCAATAAGAATCGCTCTTATAACACAGTCACACTTTGTTAACTTATTTGTTTTCGAAATATGACAGAGCATTGATAATGTGATATATTAATATATGTTCACGCAGCTGTACAGTGACAATAGACAGTCTTCTAGTGAACACATGTAGAACTGACCATTCCTATTGTGTTTAAGTCTTAGTAAAATATACAGCTGTTTGTTAAGCAGGATATAACATATGGATGATTGATGTTCATTGACAAACTGACGTTGACTTAACATAGAATAATAAGAAAATTATGTCAATATATGCCGTTAATATATTGTGCGTATTACCTAAACTAGCGTCGACATACCATAAAATCATTAAAAAAATAACCTAAAGAGTGCCTTCAGCAGATGTATTCTTTTCCAATCATATACACACCACTAACGGCCTCCATAGCGATGGTACAAATTCTATCATCTGCGTATACTGTACTGTACAAAAAAGTCCAGCTCCAGTACCAATAGATAAACAAATAGCTGAATACATCTCCCAGGACGGAGCAAACAAGGTTACTGCAAAAGTTACTGACAAATACTTAAGTTTCTAAGGAAGAACAGAGCACAGGATTAGGGATAACGATACATGTATTATAGCCAGAAAAATGGCCAATAACAAAATAACCCTCCCCCCCCCAAAAAAAAACGCTTTTCATAAAGATAGAATTTATTTATAAACAAAAGTGCAAACCAAAGTACTTAGTATTTATGTTGTTTATGGATATGAATATGAACTACAAAACACGTTCAAGTGCATTTTCCAGATTCAAATACGTTGGTATGGTGTAAATGACTTATTGTTTTACTTAAGTCTCGAAACGACATTTTGCGACGCATGTACACAGAAATGCGTTGAATCAATAGAAAGTGTAATAAGCAATGAAAATGGCGTGCGTTAGTGTACTTAACTTTGCTTTGCGAAGATGTATCAAATTAAACAGTATTGATAAGACTAGGAAGTGCATATTGCATTTTGTCCAATAGAGCAAAATCGGTTTGCGGTTAGGATACTAAGGTTTAATGCAGAAAGTGAGGAAAGCTTCATGTTCAGTTTGTGACAGGTAAAGCCAGTGTATGATTATACATAGAAGTTTTCGCAAGAGTCCACATCCTCCGTCGATAAAATGCTCAAGTTGTGAACTATAAGATGTCATTCTGAAATACTTAAAAAAAAATAGAAACATCTGTTCCAAACAGTTACCTTGACAAAAACTAGCTATAATAGAAATGTTCTTTCAGGCTTGAAATGTTTTTCCTGTTTCTAAGGTCGTATAAAGTTTATTATCACACCTATCAAATTCAACATTATGTATACCTGGTAAGGTTCTCTGAATTCGAAGCACATACCCCATATTGGTATGAAACCTCGCTCCGGATGTTCATTCTTCATGAGGGGATGTCATCTGGATGGTTATGGAAGGTAGTTAGTTCAGCCGTGGTGCCCCTGCCTGAAACAATGCGGAGGTTCAGCACAAGTTTCCTCTACTATCAAAAGCTGCAAAGTTCACCAAATTACCTTAATTGTGTCAGTGAGGCACACACAAACAAATAAATAGCATTATTTTTGAAGAAAAATGAGTCAGTATGTGCGTGCATATGTGCATGCGTGGGTATGTGCATTTATTGTAAGAGTCCTTACCTCCATTTAGACCAATTTTGCCTAGTATTTACAAGAAAACAATAACAAAATTATTTAAATATCATTTAATTAATATTAAGATTTGAATGATATAAAGTTTCAATGACACATCAAACAAAATATATTACTTATATGATGGATTCATAGAGTATTTTTAAAAAATCCAAAGTTTTATAAATTTATTTCGTCTTTTGTCATCGAACATCAGAAATTCCCTTTGAAATGTCTCCTATAGAGCAGTCGTCATATCCCTAATTTTAATATCAATAAGAAAACGACTAATTATTGCACACTTAAAGAAGAACTCTTGAAACTATATTTTTATCTATACTTCCACAAATACACGGTTTTCGTCCAAATGACTTTTATTGCACTGCATCATCCATTTACAGCAATTTAAAGGAAGTAGGGAAGGATGTATGCTTTTCATATTTGTACTCTTTAATCATTTAACTATGTAGCATGAAGTGGGTGTTTTGCAAAGAGATATTCATTGTCATTGTACGGAAATATACTTAGGAATATCTTATTCTATACATTTTATGCAGTTTTGAAATGAGCGGTACATATATAGATTCATTTCATAAATAATTTATAATCTATTTATATTTTTAATACGTTTATGCATTGTTTTAGCCATATGGTTCACCTTGAAAGTCGTTTAATATATCTTCGCATCTTAATACATTAGGGGGTGGCTATGCTTTTTACAAAAAGCGCATCTGTACATATACATGTAGTTTTATGTATTAAACATATAATCAAAAGATAATTTACAAAATTTAATATGAAGTTTGCAAGATACAGATATCCATATTTGTTCATGTGCGGAGTCGTGACATATAGTTATGTAAGTGCTATTTACATGAGACGCTTACTCGTTGAAGTCAAAGGCACATGTTACCTTCTACTTGAACAGAGTTGACAAAAATGCTATGATAATGTTTGCTGTTGTATCGAAATATTGTAACTAGTAAAATAGAAATTACGTCTACGTTACGTTCAATATCTGTGCATTATCTCAACCTGACAGACTGTAAATTGTAAACAAATCTTAAAATCCAAACAACATATCCTGTTTTTGTGAGGAATTTACAAGCACACAATAAATGTAAAAAAACCCCCAAAACGGGTCAAATAACGAGAAGCTTTCATCATTTTAAGACCTATCGTATAACCCCAGTCATGAGTAAGTAATTAACTTATAATACAATGTTTAAACAGGTTTACGGCTACCATCTTCACTACTTGTAGGACATTAGACTTTATTGACAAAGTAGCTTTCCAACTTAAGGGAGCTTTAACATGTAAGAAGTAACATACCTGGGTTTATAAAATAAAACGTATAATACAGTGGTAGACGCAATAAATGACCATTTAAAGATGGTACAATATTGCGCATTCGCGATTGGACAATATTTCTTATTGTACAATTATGGCTGTTGCCAAAGCAACTGTTTAATTATAATAGCAAAATGAACATTTTTTCAATGCTCAGTTAAATATCAATACAAACCAATTTGAAAAACATCCTTTAAGGAGGTAGGTTACCTTGTTACAAGGGTAAATTCAAATTAGTTGAACCGCAGCATATTTTTGTATTTCGTGTAATATGAAGTTTCAACTGCTAAAATCTCAGTTTCGTTTGTCTCTGTCCCTTCAAGTTCATTTTTTATCCAGGTTTGAAGAACATGACCCTCCAAAGGTATTTCATATTAAAAGAAGAAGGAAAATACGGATATTTAACACTTTTCAGTGTATTTTAGTTTCATTGATATTCGTAGAAGTCTGCATAATTGATAATTTTACTAGTATGCACGTTAGCTTTCTAATATAAGCTTAAAATGTATATGTCGCGGGGCTCGTGTTTCCATGGTAACACATTTTCTCTTATTTTTAAACAACTATGTATAAAAATAGGGGTTTTCGACGGCTTCAGTGCCATTCTGTTAATGACCAACATGGAATATTTGGGTAATATTATTAGCAAAATACCAAGCACTATACATGGTACCCTATTTTTCTTAAAGTTTAAAGTAACCATGGCAACAGAGATGTTTAAAATGGCTTATATCTTGCTTTTTGTCGTAATTTCTTATAAAATAATATTGAATAAGATTATCTTTCTAGTTGATGTAGCTTTAAAACATATTATTTCTAACGTAAGTCATATGTTCGTGTTATCTGCATTTATTCAAACAAATTTCTAAGCTTAGAATACTTACAGCAGTACCCCTCGTCTGGCATTTTTCATGGAAAAATCGTTCAGCATGCTACTTTTATTCTCATGGATATTGTTGAAATGAAAATAAAAAGCCGAAGCTGTGTTTTTTAAATAGACTAGTGTCAACGCTTTTCAATTTTACCTTTAGATACATAGGTCACGGGCTTCGTTTCCATGGTAACATCAATTCAATTCAAGAAACCACAATTTTCTACTGAAATTTGAACAATTTTAGATCTTAGTTTTAGTATATAAGTAACAAATTATCAAAGGAACCTGTAAAATAGGTATTACAAATCAAACTGCTAGATTTTTTATTTGAAAATGGCCGTAACAAGTAACCTCTCACCAAACTATATTCCAAATAACATCGGTTACCATCATCCATTTTCTTACATTCCGCATGACATTTCAATATAACTAGATAAAAGAAGCAAAATATTGATTATTATTCAGAGCAAAAGATTCATAAAAAATATTTCAGCAAATAATGGTTACTTGAAAATAGTTTGAATAAAGAAAATGCACAGAATTACCTTCTTTCAAGATAAAAGCTATTAATTTTGCGCGGTAACTGACACGTAACGTCATGACGTCAATGACGTCATTTTAAGGCAACATTGTTTTGAAGCGTTTCTGCGGCAATTTATTCATTATTTCTGCATTATTAAACCATAAAGCGTCAGATCGAAGACAGGTCTATGATTTGTTTTCAGAAGAATGAATATACAAACACATTTAGTTTGTCGTAAACGTCGTCGTAAATCGTCACGTTAGCTTCCGGTTGGACATGCGCACATACAAATATAAAGGTAACCTACCTCCTTAAGCAGCTAGAACATATGCGTTGTTTTAGAAACTGCAAGCTTTATACAGTTCTTGTTTCAAACTCAAAGATATATCTCTCGCAATTATTATGACGGTAAATATTGTATACAAATCAAACATAGAAAAAATATGATAATAATGAAATATTAACATTTCAGCAAAATCAAGTAATGCCATAATATCATTTAATGTATTTTACGACCTCAGAAATCGTTAAAATACACATAAAACATATTATTACATACTCGTTTCTATTCCCCGTTAAGTTACACTGGTACCGGAAACGTCAATATTTTTCCATACACTGACGCCTGAATTTCATATCGGGTGCGTGACGTAATTTAGTGTGTGTTGTTGCACTATTTTTTTCTATTTAGTTCAGTATTATCAATCTTATTCAGGCTATTGAACTTATTTATGATATTTACATAATATTTATACGTGTAGATGCGTATGTAATAAAAAGGTTATTATCTTTGCATCGGGAAATATGCACTCGTTCTTCAGCGGAAGAATATTGCGCTCCTAAAGTCGCGCAATATTTCCACTGAAAAACTCGTGCATATTTCCCGATACAAAGCTAATAACCTATGAATATTAAAACAGCCTTAGCCATAATAACACATCTTTCTAAATATCTTAGACTTTTCTTAAATGTACTTTTTTAAATATAGTATCGTGAAAGATATTTAAAAAATCATCGAGCTTCGACTAGAGCAAGTTTTATTTAGAACATAATATGAAATGTTCGAATTCCTGTTACGCCACTGGAATATGGGCTTCTGACAGTATCCTTTGTTAAAAAAACTTACTCTTTAGGTAGTCAACAAAACAAACCAATTAAAAGAACAGATTTTACAAAATTATTATCAAAACAGAAAGGTAAGAAAACAATTAAATATACATTTCGTCTATACAATCAATGAATTATCCTCATTGAACATATATGATTGTAGTTTTCGAAACTGATACACACATTCTTTCTAAATTTCTTAACCTAATACTAATTACATCTAGATATAAATTTTGATTATAACGACTTGTATACAGCGTAATTAGAATTTGCAATAACAGTATAACACGCACAAATTAATTAATGACATGCAGGTTCAGAGCTTAGGATCGTACTGTTAAACCAAATTCTTATTGTATGTATACCTTTATATTGTACATAGCTAAGGTCAGATGTAAAATTTCGTTCGATTGTTCAGTCTTTCAACTATTTTTTGCTATATTTGATGTTATGTTCTTCTCTATGAGCTCTAATGTTCTCACTTTTTTATTTTTGTTTGTTTTTAAGGTATTTCATTGGTTGTTATTTCTGGAATGTATTCTGTAAAGCACTTTTGAAAGTGTTCCAGATTTTATTTACTTCACAACAGCGGGTGTTAAGTGCTGTGTGGCGGCCGTAAAAAGTCGCCCCGACTTCATCTCAGTGTTGTTATATTTTCTGGTCCTTCGGGATCATTGATTTCAACTCATTTAGATTTGAAGATTGAATACTGCTTAAGCCGGTGCTAGGGGGCGTGGGCAGTGTTGCATTTTCCATTACTGCTCATGAACAGACTCAATCAAACCGAGTCTGCAATTTTCACTGTTTGCCTTGTTCTCGGTGCTTCCGAGGGATTTACTTTCCAGATTTTATTTATTTGCATGAAAATGTTATATAATGTTTTTATCAATATGGAAAAAAGCTGGCTTTAAAAAAATTAACGAAATGACTCGGCTAGTGTGAAATTTGTTTAAAAGAACTCGGTTTTGTTTGAGAAGAATTAATGTGCACACGACAAACAAGATATTTAATCACAAACTGCCAACAACTTGCAATGTCTAAATGAAATGTTAATTTGTCTAGACATTTAATGATTTCTGGGATATAACAGGAACCCTATCATGTACAGACAAGCTAATTATACCATACATCATAATAGCATGCACACTTTTACACGAGACAATTTAATTGTGCACACATCCTCTCATTTCATCACCACCATCGTCCAAAATAACAGGACAATATAAATAAAAGCAATCCGCGCCTATTTTAAAACTCCTAAACTTTTTACCGTCATTCTACTATTCTTTAAACATAATAATTTCAAACCCTATTGTACATGTATTACCAAACGGCTAGCTATTGGAAGATAGTGCTTATATCCTGGTATCCACTCTGCTTATTAAAACCAAATGCATTCCATGTGATACAGTTTCATTAAAAAGCTTTGCATATATTGCATTCAACATTTTTGTTTTAAAAGCAAATTCTTGAGCAGGGAATAATGATTGTAAGAGTCCAAAGGAAGTGAAACTCATTATATTCCTAGCAAATCTGATCACTTTTAAAAGGCTTATTTTAAAATTATTTTTAATTACATTATGAAAAAAGGTCCGTATGAGAGCGGGCTTGTTTTTCTCAAGAAACTAACAACAGCTCAATATATAAATAAGATGTGATAGACAGATGCCTTCAGACAAAGTTTCACATGTGGTATCTTCAACAAGAAAAATTGCCTAGTTCGGAGATCGAACTCTCGACCTCCAGTTTTAGTGTTTTAGCTGCCCCCATTTTCTGGGTTTGAATTGTTGGTGAATGAGGAACATTAAACTAAGAAAGAAAACCCTGCACTGTATATATTGCATTGATTTCATATCAAAATAGATGAGTTTAAGCACGCAAACATCCACCGCTGCTTAAGATGTAATATGAAAATGTAATTACTAAGTTCAAATCAATACGAAATATTATGAAATATAGGTGCATGTATTGAATTTGATGAAGAATTTGTGCAATGTATCAGTGTTAAAATACAATAACAGACCTTCTGTCTGAATGGATATTTCTTTGCCTGCATAAACAAAGTCCAGGTAGGGATATTTTGATAATTTTCTCATCTTTTTACGTTATAAAGCTTTTATCAGACTTTCATTTGGTTGATTTTCTCGGAAACTGCCTCGGAAAGAATTATTAAAGTATTGTTGCCGAAACACATTTGCATATAAAAATACCATGGCCAGTAAACATTTATAAATTTATTCAGGTTTTTTCCCCAGAAAATTTCGATATTCGATTTATCGAAGTAATTACATGGGTACTTAATTTATATTGATACTTTTTATTAAACAGCAAGTCGCGGAATTAAATAATTTAATCAGTATTGTAAATTACGATTAAAATTTGAGATAAAGGAATTAAACTAACTAGAGTTAATATTAAAAGTAAACAAATGCTTATATCTTTCTTTTTGAAATTCGATGCTTTATCTATTTTCAAATGATAAATGCATGAGATATATTGGTGACATGGAAGGGGTGGGGTAGATAAAGTGTAGTTATGGAACAGTTACTTTATTCTCACCTCGTAACATTGTTTTTTTTTATCGCACGAAACTTCTTATGAATTTCAGAAATGTCTTACAATTCTCAGCTTGAGCATCTGATTGAAGAACTTGGTGGATGTGGACTTATGCAGAAACTTATCTGCATAATTATGCACTCTTCGAACATAGTAACCGTCTGGAGCATGCTGGCAATGTCGTTTATAGGCTACAATCCTGGCTTCGAATGCCACATACTGGACGCTACGGTATCTTCTCTTTCTGTGTTAAACCTGAGTAAATTGTCTACAAATCAGCTTTGCTCGATCGGACCAAATGCTACATGCAGTGCCTACGCATTTCATGACAAAATGAATACCGCCGTATCCGAGGTATATTTTGTGTAACATTTTGTAATCATGAACTTTAACTACCGTTGGCTGCAAAGTAAATTTATCTGATGTGCTGTAATATACTGGCGAATAGAAAGCTCCTATTTACGACAAACCTTTGCCTTTATTCAGAAGATGAATAGCTTTAAATAAACCGTTAATTTATTAGGAGTTTAAGATCTCCCAGGTTTTTTCCCATATTGTCAGTTTTTAGCTCACCTGAGCCAAAAGCTCAGAGTGAGCTATTGTGATCGCTCACCTTCCGGCGTCCATCCGTTCGTCCGTCCACACTTTCCTTTAAATAACATATTCTCCTAAACCACCAGACCAATTTTGATGAAACTTCACAGGGATGATCCTTGGATGGCCTTCTTTAAAAATTGTTCAAAGAATTGAATTCCGTACAGAACTCTGGTTGCCATGGCAAAACCGTAAGGCCTAGGGCTTTGATATTTAGTTTGTAGCATCGTCTAGGGGGCCGCTACAAAGATTGTTCAAATTATCCCCCTAGGATATAATACGGCCCCGCCCTGTCGGGTTACATTGTTTCTATAGACTTATATAGGGAAAACTTCTTGTCTTAAACAAAAGGGCCTAGGGCTTTGATATTTGGTATGTAGCATCATATAGTAGGCCTCTACCTATATTGTTCAAATGATCCCCCTAGGATGAAATATGGCCCCGCCCAGGGGGTCACGTGGTTTATATAGACTTGTTTAGGAAAAAAAAAGAAAATCTTCTTGTCTAAAACCACAAAGACTAGGCTTTCGATATTTGGTTTGAAGCATTGCCTTGTGGTCCTCTACCAAGATTGTTCAAATTATTCCCCTGGGGTGAAAAGAGGCCCTGCCCTGGGGGTCCCAAGTTTTACATAGACTTATATGGGAAAAAAATTAAAAAAATCTTCTTGTCTGCAAGTTCAAGGCCTATGCCTTTGATTTTTTGTTGGCATCATTGCCTAGTTGATCTCTAACATGACTGTTCGATTATGCCCTTGGGGTGAAAAGAGGCCCCGCCCCAGGGGTCACTTGATATATCAGTTATATAGGAAAAAATACTTAAAATATTATCAGATCATATTTCCTAGACTGTTTAATTATATTTACCTGATGACCCCAAGTGATAAGGGGTCATCCGACTGTGACCTTGACTTACTGACCTACTTGTTTTTTAAGATACAGCCTTGAAATTTGGATGACATGTACAGTTTAATTTTGCACACCGATCTTAAAACTGACTTTTAATGACCATGCATATGACCTACTGACCTACTTTCTTGTTTTTGAAGCTTTAGCAAAAAATTTGTTCAAGCAAGCAACTTAACTCAGGTGAGCGATATAGGGCCATCATGGCCTTCTTGTTTATGGAAGTGTCCCACTTGGTTCCGTTGTATGTTTATTTTCTCTCTTCTGTCTGTCTATTATTTTGCGTACATTTTTCATAATTTTTACATCCATACGCACACCACTATATAGCATGAAGTTATTCTGGTGTGATGTGGATGCATGCTTGGAACATGGCTGTTTTTACTGGAGTATTGTCCTTTTCTTTTCTTATTTTTAGCACATTTAACTCACGGTTTGGTTTCTTTTTCTGATGAATTTTCAGTGGAAGCTTGTGTGTGACAGGCGTTGGATTGTGGCGTTTATTACATCGACTCAGA
Source organism: Mercenaria mercenaria (assembly GCF_021730395.1). Lineage (NCBI taxonomy): Eukaryota > Metazoa > Mollusca > Bivalvia > Venerida > Veneridae > Mercenaria > Mercenaria mercenaria. The sequence continues at coordinate 70,047,038 of NC_069361.1, read as the reverse complement.
TGGTAGGTGTTCTTGTAGGATCGATCGTTTCTGGTCAAATGGCTGACTCAGCTGGCCGCAAACCAGCTATGCTCACAGGGGTTACTGCAATGGTTCTCTTTAATTTCATTGGTTATTTTACTCAATCGTGGCAGATATACTCCGCTGTTCGTTTCTTCATTGGTATAGGAGTTGGTTTTAGTTTTACAGTACTATTTACGCAGATGGTAGAATTTGTACCATCCCCGTGGCGACCATTCGTTGTAAGCTTCCCATCAGACCCTCTCGTATCTATGCTCTATGCGCTAGTCTCATGGTGGTTACATGACTGGAAAAGAATACATTTGCTGAAGACACTCATTGGCGTATTCATTCTAACGATTTTATAGTAAGTACAAACTGTTCACATGCTAAATAGGCGGGTTCTATCAAATGTTTCGATCTTAAGTAAACGACTCATGTTTAGCGCCATTAATATGTTTAGCGTTATTTTTAAAATTATTTCCAGTGATATTAAATCTAAATACAACTCATTTGTGACAGGTTACAATTTCTAGTCAAGTTTCTTCTATAAGTATTAAGTCCTGATTTCTTATAATGTATATATATGGTAGCTGACAAAGGTGCTTATATATACCAATGTGTTTAAAGTTTTCATTTTAACACTTTCTGCTGGTTTCGACTTGGTGTGTTTTGTTAGTGTTAAGATTCGAATTTACTTTTCTAAATTATATTTTCCTACTTCCTCCGAAATGTATTACAGCTTTGTTCCTGAAAGTTTTAGATGGCTGATTTCTAAGAAGAAGTTTGAGCGCGCTGAAGGATCGATCAGCTTCTTAGCAACTGTTAACAGAGTGCCTAAACCAGACTTGAAAGAATTATTTGATACTGCGGCAACAGAAATTAATACAAGCTCAAACGCCACTACAGTGTATACTGTCGTAACGTTGTGGACGTCGAAAGATCTGCGAAATGTGACTTTATCTTTGTCAATACTTTGGCAAGTAGTATGTAACATATTTAGATTTCTAATACCATCACTACCCCTTCCCAAACATTGTATCTGGAGCTCTAAGATTTACCATCGTCTATCCGTCCGACTGTCCGTTCGACAAAATGTGTTTAATGAAAATCTCAAAGAGTATCGTGCATTTGGGTATTATTTTAGTTTTAAAATCCCCCTGTCCTCTGAAAGGAAAACATATATTTTCTATATATCTATATGTATATTTACTTTTAACTCATAATGTTTCGAGTGAATTACCCCTATTTTGATTTCTTATCCACACAAAAACTAAACGTTTTAAACCTTTTTAATTATATGTAAAATTTAAACTTCCGTGGACTAAACGTCTACAAGGTAAAAACGTATAGTTCTAAATAATAAAAAAAGTTAGGTGCAAGGAAAATGTTCTAGTCAAACAAGCAAACTGTAAAATCAGGTATCCTAAATGAACTAAGTTTGCTTGATGAATTCTGGAGTGCAAACATTTCATGTTAAAAATACTACAGGAATGGGTCAAGAATAAACTTTACATATAATTTCAGCAAGATATTCCAAGGAGTTTTATCACAAATGCTTCACAAAGTATAACATTCCAGACGACCATTTGAATCTGAAGTTATGAGACTGTCAATTTTGTCCGCACAATTTGCCTATTTACCTCGCGCCTAAAGAGTTGGAAATGGTGAAAAAGGATAAAACTTCAGGTCTCCTTTAACCAAAGTAGCCTAAAGGCGCAATAGGGTAAAGAAACGAAAAAAATGACAGAAACAAGGACTCGCGCATACTAGTATATCTACCATATTAGTATATATGTTAATCAAATCATATTCTTTTCAAGGTTTGCTATGTGTACTACCTGGTATTGTATGTCCCTCGGAATGGAAAGCATTTCTGTCGACATTTATCTGACCATACTTCTCATTAACCTTGTTGATCTACCCGCATATTCAGTAACAGGACCTTTAGTGAACAGGTAATCATTAATGCTGCATGTGTTTATGTTATCATGAAGATGGTAAAAATAGGGTTGGAATATCTATCAAGTTGACAAAATAAAGACTTATTTCTAATACCACCACTTTGCTTAATTATACAAAAGTAGACTGAAATAATTGCTTTAAGTTGACAAAATGACATTTGGTGAAATGATTTGCTTTCGCTAAAAGCTTCCGTTGGTCACTTAACTTAAGATGACAGTCATACCTGTGCATCTGCTATTGTCTGTATGTCACAGAGTTTTAACGACACATTATAGATCATATGGCGACATTCCTTCATTTGATCTTCCTGTGTCCCTCTATGTTTACTTTAAAGCAAGAGCAGACACCTGCTGCATGTCTGAATTCTATATCCCAGAAGCTTCGAAACTACAGCGATGAGGAGCAACTGATTCTTCCCCACACACCTTAACAACTCACGAAGACCCTACATAGTTATTTAGCTCAATATTTGGTTTGTCTTAAGTAGGTGATACGTATCCATTCCTTTTTGAATTGGGTAATTAGTACCGTATGCTACCAGCTACTATTGTTCTATGCGTTTACTTTAATCATACTCTATTACACTTTGTTTCAAAAAGACAAGAAAAAGTACAAACATCTTTATCAAGTCTTCAGTTACAAAATGAAATATTGCATGAGTCAGTTTAGTCAGTCTTAAATCAGCCATTTGTATCATCCATCTATTCCTTTTGACTATATTGATCCTTATCATAGATATTAATCCATCCTTCTATGCATTCAACAGTTTCCGACCTGTTTATTCCTCACCAGTTTCCCTCGGCATGACAAGACTGCTCAATTTTGAAATTTACGCAATGAATTCACGCTTTCGTTCCTTTCAGATTCGGTAGAAAGAAATATTGTTTCGTTACGTTTGGTGTGTCAAGTATACTCAGTTGTGTGTCGGGAATTTTGCAGCATTTTGGTAAGAAACATAGCGACTTTCAGATTAGCACATTTTTTCTTGCGTACCAGACGGAGATTTCTGGTGATATCACTGGTGCTGGAAAACTCCATCTTACACCCCGGGGTGCAAGATGACTCTCGTGCTGTAAATGACGCATAACGAACTACATGTGTGTACTAATAATAATGTTTTTCCTAAAACGGGATAAAAATTAAATACCTTGATAGTTCCTCTTTGTTCCTTATAACACATTTCTCGATTCAAAAAACGTTATTTTAAGGAAACAACATAACGTTTTATTGCAGATAATAAAACAAAACCGGAACTCTTTACGTTGTTTTCTCTGTAACGTCATGACGTACTTTCTGTTTACGGACGTAAAGTTCCCGCGCTTTGTTAATACGCTACTATAAGAAAAAAGTGCTATAAGAAAATCATTTGTTTGAATTATTTTTTGCTCTTCTTTGTTGAATATGGTATGCAAGAGAAAGATTCTATCAATAGCTTGTAGGTCCAGATGGGAATATCTGGAGCCTCGTAACCGCCTAAACAGTTACCCTCGAGACCGGAAATTCCCATCTGCACCTACAACCAGTGAAAGAATCTTATAATGTAACCTTGTTTGTGAATGATACATCTATTCAGAAAATATTTTACCAAAAAGAACATTTCTTCATCCTATGTTTTTTATCTGGATATTATGTAACTGTGTTAGGAAGTATCATTTGTTAAGCGCTATATAGATAACATAATGCCTAGATGAAAGCATTCTAAAGCGTTTCCGTCACGCAAAAACGAAAAAGAAAGTTTTTAAACATGTTATTGTTCTCATTGTTAGGGAAATACACCCAGCGCGGAGATCGAAATCTAAACTGCTGGCGTTCGTTCGTGGTGGTTTTCGCATTCTTGATCTACTATTGTTCTATCAAACCGAGAAAGAGGCACCTAATTATTGCTAGTAACACACTTTTATATGAAATTAAAGACAAATATGCCAATACACAAATTTATTTATATTTATTTATATTGCTTTGTGTCTTTCATCCCAGATAAACTAACTAGGCATTCGAAGTCACTTGCAGCTGCAGCTCTGGTTATTTCATTGCTGGCAAAAATGACTGTTACAACCGCACACATTGCACTTATGCTTTATACAACGGAGCTATATCCCACAGTAGTGAGGTAAACCAAAGCTTGTAGTCAGAGTCTTAAAGAAAATGGTATTAGCATATAATCGCAGCTATTTTTAATAGGCGATTTTGCGAATTCCAATCGTTGAAGTAATGCAACATAAAATTGATATCTGAGTCATGTATGTTTAGCTAAAGTTAATTATGAAAACTTTAAAATACACAATTTTCGTTTTACATTTTTTCGAGCGGTAATTTTACTCGTAAATTCATAAAAATCTAATTAATCATCAACAAAAATGCGAACGAAAATGTAATTGACGCGGTACAGAGGGTTGATACGCCGTCGGGTTCTTTTTCTGATTAATCAGCACAATTTTAAAAAGATTTTGGCACAAATAAAAAAACTCTGAGACTTGAATTTATGGGCAGCGCATATAATGGTTAGTTCGCATTTTTTATTTTCTTCGTTAAAAAATTGACTGATTTTAAAAAGCGTGTCGCTTGGTTCAATCCATGTGGCGTCGGCGGTATTTTAATCAATTGATTACCGTATAATTTTTTCGGCAAATACAAAACTTTCTATCATAAAATTGGCAATTACTTGTTGACCTATTTTTGTTTATCATGTTTTAAATAATAAATCATTAAAAGTATTAAATCGATCGCAATTTTAAAAAAATCATTATGTAAAATGTTTAGGTCAGAAAAACACATTTCAAAAAAGTGGTTTTCCCCCATTTTATGCAGTTATTATAAAGTTGATTTTATCCTTTATAATGGAAAATTGCTAAAAGATGGACTTTTTCAGTATTTGACTTATCTGTGTATTATAAATACTTTTCATAACATTCATTTTTGCAAATTTTACATCGATTTTAAACACTAAATCAATAACGTTACGTCTGTTATAATGTTAATTATTTCTGACATAAAATAACAAACGGTTTTTTGATTAATTTTATTAGTGAGTTCCATGAAATAACGTAAATATTTGTAGTTCCATTTTAAAATTTGGGTGACGCATATTTGACCACTTTTATCCTTGCTTTAATATTTCTGTATACTTATCAATAATTTATCTGAACCCAAATTACAACAGAAGTAAAACTTAAAGTTGACTGTCATGCTATGTAATTATGAAAACATTGTACCATTTATATCTAATCAGTCCCTAAAAACACATTTCATCAAATGTTTTACTGTTAGAAAATTGTGCACTGACCTGCTCATAAGTAAGAGATGAGAATGCATGGACGTCAAAATTTTAATTGTTAATGTGCACGAAAAGATGTATTTTAAATTTTTTAACAATATAACATATGTTCTACTAGACGTGGTATATATGAAGAATCCCATATGGACTTACTTATGGTTTCCCCGTTAGGTTTCATAATAAAAATCATGTATTGTATATGTTAATTTACATTTTATAAACATGCATAACTTGCGTAGAATTTTAAAACCAAGTAAAACTAAGTGATATCATTCAGCTAGAGATATTTAATGTATATAATGTATGTTAATACAATTCATTTTGAATTTTGCTCGGGTCCGTTTTCAATATTTTTTACATCATTCATTACGCTATGCATGATGTACAATGAATAAAGGAGATTTAGATAGTAAATCATTATTTAGGAACGTTCTAAATTTAATAAATAAACGAGTAAATATAATTTAGCAAGGAACACACAACACAAGGAGGAGATTAAAATATGCCGTCTCATTGTGCTTAAGTGAGGGATAAATTACAATCGACTGTTACATCCATCACGCAATTACAAATCAATAAATGCATTGTTACACATTTTGAGGTTTTTCATTGAATGAAAACAAGTATTCGGTCAAAATATGCTTCCGCAACTGTAGCGTAGTCGTAAAGTCTTTCATAAATGGAGTTTTTTTTTTGTTTTTTTTTCATTTTAGCGCATTTGCGCGTAATCCGGAACAAAAAAGAGGATACCTTTCATTATTGTTTTTTATTTCTTTTTAATTTTTTTATTACCCCAAAAACGAAAGTACGGTGTTTATTCTGCGGATCGCTTTCTGAAATGCGGCAATATGAGGGTACTTATCTTCAGTCGACTTGTATTCCACTGCAAACTTATCAACACCCTTTTTTCTTTTTCGTTTTCTTAAAGCATATTCATAAATGTCTTTTTGGAAATAGGTCTATAACGGAGTGAAAACTGTGACTAGAACCTTCAATCGACCATTCAATCCATCCGCGTGTCTTTTGGCAGTCGAATAGCCGATGAGTATGCACGAATTCATGACCAGTTGGTAATTATTTACTCGATCATTCATTTAGTCAGCCTAAAAGATTTGTTCCTTCAGTATGTCCGTTTATCTGTCTGTCTTACTAGATATTATGTCGGTCAGTTTCTATACGTAGTTGATATACAAATGTTATGAATTTTGTCAATGATTACTCTATCTTATTGATATTTACACAAATGAAGTGTGATACCCCCTCCCCACATCCGCCACCCCACCCTTGTCTGAGCATTGCGGAGAAGCGAGAGTGGTACCGCCAAAAGAAAAAAGAACGGCCACTTGAACAGAAACGTGAACGCTAGATGCAGAACTGTGACTAGTATCGGATGTGAAGTTTCAAGGTTTTCCGCACAAATATAAAATATAAAAAGCTGATTTGACATTTTGATGCTTTACATGTATTTTGAATTGATATAAAGAAATCATCAAACTTAGATACCGGACTATGTTTTTTTACTGCTTATAATACGCGGTCTTTGATAAAGACAATAAACAAAATTTAATCGATAACGCCGTTATTTATTAATTTATTATGATAGTGCACACAATGTCTATAGATCTATGTAAGTTTGTCCAAAGCACTGAGATTATTAAACTTTTTTTTAACAGTTTACTTCGTTTTGAGCACGAAACATTTTTCATTTGTAGTGTCGCACATGATGTGAATAAAAAAAGGTGTTATTTAAACGGTACTTAAGCTGGTTCAGAACTGGTTTTAGGGCCTAAATAATTTCTTAATGAAATAATAACTTCCCAATCGTTGTTTAACGTAAGATAACACGTCTTTCTTATGCATACGAATATATGAGCCGCGCCACGAGAAAAACAAACATAGTGCGGTTGCAACCAGCATGAATCCAGACCAGCCTGCGCATTAGGATCCATTCTGTTCGCTAACAGTTTCTCTAATTCCAATAGGCTTTGAAAGCGAAGAGTATGGATCCCGACCAGACTGAGCGGAGGTGCAGGCTGGTCTGGATTCATGCTGGTCGCAAACGCACTATGCTGGTTTTCTCGTGGCACAGTTCATACTAAGTGATATATTGTTTCGTATAAGAAAGAAAAAATCAGGTTATCCTATGATAAATTACACTTGAGAATTTGTTATTTCGATTCTAACAAGACATACTAGTATTAACAGTGTTAGAAAAAAAGGTAACTACGTTTTACGACTGTGCTACGCACCTGGATCGGATGACGTCACTGCACGCACAGGATTATCGCAAAATAACCGTTGTCTGATTTTCTTCTATTTGTAGGGTTATTTGTTGGTCGTGTTAGAATTAAATTTTTGGTGTTTTTTAAACAAAAGTCAGAGTACAAAACTGAATTTAGCATGAAAAAAGTTTTAAATCCACAGGACCTGTTATATTCTTAAATGCATAAAAAATTTCTAAAATTAACTGCTTTACGGTTTAATGAAAATATTTTTTTTTTTAAATATTTTCGTGCGACAGCACTGCCTCTTTGTCGGTTGTAATCATCCTGATCACTGTTGATGCTAGGTTTGTTAACGTCCGGAAGTTGATATTTATGTTTGCGATCAACACGGTACAACATGATAAAATTAATTGCAGTTTAAAATGCATATATATTTAATTTGAAGAAACGGGCGGTAATAATTAATAATAAAAACATAAATTACAAAAAAAAAAAAAAGATAAATAACAATAACAATGTGTTCAAAGCAATAACTGTAAATTACGATACCATTAAAGAATATGAGATTTATCTCAACGCATGTTTTTTTCTCAATTAGTAATTTGTACGTCAAATTGACGTCAAAATGACGTTACACATTTGTGCAAAATAGCGTGCGACGTACGATATGCAATGCATGATTGTTTTAAAGAGTTTTATAGCGGCATTCCTCCAGATCGTTCGACAACACAACAACAACAACAAAAATTAGATATTTTGAAATAAATGCTATATTTCTTAAGAAGGCTTTAAAACTTAATTACTGACAAACTTTGTTAAGGAAACACATGAGAATTTTCTGTTTTTACTACTTTTTACGATGAAAATCCGAAAGCGTTTGTCACGCTTTTACTCCAGGTAAACTGTCTTGATTATAAATATCTATATTTTGAAGTCATTATTCACTACCTCACCTATAGCGCTATTGGTTACGACGACGGGAAAATGTTTTTATTGCCGCGGCGGTCCGGGGTTCGAATCCCGACGCGGTCATCCTTTTTTCTTGATTAAACAGCCACCAGGATATCTTTGCAAAACCAGGATTTTGGCAAACTTCATTACCATTTATATGTGACTTAAAAACTTCTGTTTTAGCTTTGATGATAGTATAGGGGCTAAGGAGCAATAAATGATATAGTTTTGCATTATTTTTAATTTTCTTACGTAAAAAATGATGATTTAAAAAAAGGTGTCCAATTGGATTTTTCCAATTTCCAATCAGATATATGGCGTCGGATTGGAATTTTTGAAAGTCCAATTGGATTTTCACCATATTTTGGCGCGCTGGATTTTTTTTCCGGGCGGAAAACAATAAATTTTCATAACAAATTCAAAGGCACATTTGTGTTACTTTTGTGTTTGACTGTCTTTTTGTCTGGGTTTAAGTTCATTTTTATGGTAAATAAAAAAATCCCATTTCAAAAGCTGGAGAAAAATCAGATTCGACATTTTCAGAAAAAAATCAGATTTATTGTAAACGCTTAATAATAGGATCAATGAAAACCCTTAAACACACATAGTAAATAACAATATTTTTAGAAAGTTTAAAATGGTTTTTAAAAAATTTAAAATCCAACTGGATCTTTTTCCAATTTTAGGAGTTGTAAATTGTTCCAGCTTTAAAAGTTTGATTTTTTTCCAGGTTTAAAAATCGGGAAAGTATCCAGCCTAAAAGATGGGACTTTTTTTCCAGTTTTGAGTTACTGTGGTCATTTTAGAATACCTCTTTTCTAAGCATTTATCAGTGTTTTTGCAATATTTTCTATGTATTTTGCTAAAAACTAAATCAATAATGTTACTCTTCGTTGTCTTCATTTTTGCAAAGCATTAATATAAATTTTCTGACCAGTAAACCATAAAATACGGTCTGTTATTTGATACTTATTTATAAATTATTATGAGTTCCAATGAAACCTGAAACGAAAATACTTTGCTATGTTGACTCCAGATATTATATAGGGCCTGCGACGTCATTTGTGACCACAATTTCATATATGCCATTGCGTTTAAAAGTTCTTGTAACTTTATACATAGGAAGTCTTCTTAACCAAGTTAACAAACACGACACAAGCTTTAAAACTTAATTTACTGTCAATTGTTCTTTATGTAATTATAGGATAATCACATAGACGCATATTAGTATCTCATAAGTCTTAAATAACACATTTCAGGTCAATAGGTTTTGGTTTTCAATCAACTGTTGGAAAACTTGGTGCAGTTTCTGCTCCGTTGCTCATTCATCTTGTAAGTTTACGATTAGCAGAAGCAGATGGACGTACAAAATATTTCCACATTGTTTCATAATTGTATGTAAAATACGGATTAAAAGATGTATGTAAATGTTTGTGATAAAAATAACAATGTCTACTAAACAGTTAGTGTATGATGATGAAAAGAATATCCGAGTTTATGGAACTTACTTATGGATATTCCCCCTTGCCTTAAGGTCCTAGTCAGGTCAATACACTTAAGATATTCAATGATATTATCATATAGTATATATTTCATTTTATTAAAACACTGGAAAAAGCGTTGCGTTAGTTTCTAAATCTATTATAAAATACAAGTAAAACTCAAAAGATTATATCATTCCGCTAAGAGATATATTTAATTCGTATATACATGTATGTCATAATATGCAAATTGAATTTAATGTGAACTAATAGTGCTAGGGTCCGTTTTCAATAATATCTCTTTTTACGATGAGCATTTCTTCCTTGTGGCCAGTTGATGACAAATGAGAAAAGGAGAATTTACGAGTCATAAAATAACATATATTATCAAAGTTCGATAAAACTTTTACCTAATATAAACGATAAATATAAGGCAAGGAACCAAACAACTACAAGGACCGGACTGATGGTCCAACAATATGCGCTCTCTATTGAGCTAAGTGAGGGGGCATGAAATGTACACACGACTGTTACAACATCACATATTAAATGAAGAAAAAGTTGCGTAATAATACTTCTTGAATACCTGTAAAAGCGTTTAACATTTTCTTCATTTGCCGATTGCCATTGCTTTAAGTTGTAATTATACTCTACCTGCTGTATAACGTATGTTGAAATATGCTGTGTTGTAAAATTGCATATTCTTTTTGATGACTGTAGATTTTCCTTCTGTCTAACTGGCATTATTCAAGTGCATTGAAACTGTCTATGAATATTTGCATTCAAATTGCATACTCTTGTAAATGAAACTGATCTCAAAAAAGCTGAATTCATTTTTTTTTTTATTTCACAGGATGGACGCATTCCCGGATTGATGTATTTCACATGTGGCATTTTATTATTCCTGTCAACCGGAAGTATTGTGCGCCTGAAGGAAACAAAGGGTTTGAAGCTGTCGGACTCCCTTTCTGATACATAGAAATATTTTCCTAAGGGATTCCCAGGAATGCTTCGAGCATACTACAAATCTTCTTATGCAATAATAATTTAGCAAAAGTAACTATTTTTGAATCGTAAACTTTTGAAGTTCCGATGTGATCTGCTACCTACTAATTTAAAAATGAATCTATAAAGAGAATATTTAGATTTATTAGGCGAGTCGAAGAATATAAAACCTTGAGTTTTATTTTTGTGGACGAAACTAAAAATTTAAAATTTGTAAAAAACAGTAACCTTATGTTCTATTTGTCCTACCTTCTGATTTAAAATCATTTTTGATTAAAATTCCCCACCAACTAGGTATGTGTCTACTTTACAGTTTAAGAATAACTGTATGCGACTCCAAAATTATAAACAGAGCTTGTATTGAAGCAGCTCTTAAATGTCCAAGGCATTATAAATGAAATCGGTAAAAAACAAAGGCTAACCTTATGCTTTGTATCTGACTTCTGTTTACTGCTGAACATAAATAAATAATTTTAATTTGCTGCCAAGTGCAATTTTATCCGAAGTTCAGTTGCAAGTCGGATATCTATAGCCACTAACCAAACTTTAGGCGTAGTTAACTTTATACATGCCATAACGTCGCTTTACAGAAAAAAGATTTCCGTTCCATCGGCGATTTGATCAATTCCCTTTGCAATATTTCTTGCGTTTCTCCGAGCGATTCCGTTATAAAACCTTCTTATGATAATTAAAAAAATGGTAAACATAGTAGTGACGGTCTAACTTAAAGCTCGTTAATACAAATATACTAGTAAACGCGTCTGTGGGGTAACAAGTAAAATGCCGTAATAATTTCACCAGTGTAACTTAGACAGATAACTTTAAAGTCTTGAATTCAAATGTAAGATATCAGTACGCTTTAAACCCAGTGCAATTCATATTCAATTTCATTTAATTAAAAATTCTTTTTCGGTCAAATGATTTTGTGGCTGTTTTATTTTAAACAAGCTTGTGTCGGTCATACCTTGAATCCACAGTTCTGCTAGTTGCGTCGTTTGGAAAACTAGATTATAGCTGAAAGGCTTTTTTTATTTTCAAAATAACAGCAAAATAGTTTAAAATTTGGCACACTATTTTCTTTGATTGAAATACAATTTTTACAAAAATACGTCTAACAGTTAAAAATATAATTTGATCAATCATTCCTACCCCTGGTGTCCGATTCTTTGCGCATTTTCAATTTTCAGACCAACATCTTGATATTTTTCGAGAACGCAGATGATCAATTGTACCTATCATCGATCATTGCATTCTCTTAAGTTTATGACTATATCTGTCGCAAGCAAAAATGAATAATACCTATCACCGATCATTGCATTCTCTTAAGTTTACATGTATGACTATATCTGTCGCAAGCAAAATGAATTATATTATTTTTCCTGCTGTTTAACGTTATATATTTCTCAGTTAGAATTGAGAATCAATTAAATTTCAAATACTGGTCATTTCTAAATTATTCATATCCCGTATTTCCAGAATATACGGGAAATATACGGGGTTGTATACGAAACATTTACGGGAAATATACGTTCCGTATTTTCGTAATATACGTGTTAATTTATTCCCGTACACCAGACATATACGGGAAATATAAGGTGTTGTATACGGTCAAAATAACCCTTTTTAAAAATTCCCGTATTTCAATAATATACGGAGTATCGTATATCAAGAATTCCGTATTTCATAGTATACGGAAGTCCTTATTTTATTAGTATACGGACTTTTAAATGTACAAGTCCCGTACACGGCCGTAATTTAGTTTTCCCGTATTTCTTCACGTTTATGGGTAATATACGGAATCCCGTACACTCCCGTATATTAACTCTTTTTTTCGCAGTGTCAACACATTCGAAATAATTCATAGAACAGACATGTGGCTTTTGGAAAGATAACATATGCCCTTCTATGTAATTAAAATTTAGCCGACATCGGGCTATACGAAAACCACAATATAACTTAATTTTCAAACGGTCCTGTATTTCTATAAACAGACTCGTGAATATCAAGTCAATGAAGTGACTGGAAGTCAGTAACAACCGTGTTACAATTCAGATGACATCAAGTTTACAGATTTTTTGAAGCGACGCACACCTGAACTGATGCGAGCTGAAAAGATCATCTGTTTGTGCCCAGATTGTTTTCAGTCATAACAGCCTGATTGACTTTTAACGTGAACAAAAAATACGTCAATATAAGTAGCAAAAAAAATAGTATAAAAATAATAACTGCCTCATAATAGCATACATAGAGCTAATGACTGCATAAACACCATTCAAGCAATGTTAAAATAATGCTTAATGTATTAGTTATAAGTGTCATAACGTAACATTTAAGAAAAAAATGCAAAAAGTAATAACAAAAGATGTTCCCAAGCTTATATATTCTTACGTGTAGAACAGTCCGTCGCATAAAAATACTGTGAAATCGATATTAGTCCTAAAGCCGATGAACACATTAGTAAAAGGTATCAATCAAAATATACCTCCGATACAGCGGTATTTATGATTTTCGGAAAAATGTAGGCATTACATGTTTCATATGGTCCGATCGAACACAGTCGATTAGTTGAAATTTCACTCAGGTTTAATGCAGAAACTGAAGAAGACTTAACATTCAGTGTCTGACAATTGAAACCAGGATCGTATCCAATAAAGGACATAGCTAGCATGCTCCAGATAGGTATTTAGTTTTCGCTGTGAATAATTATACAGAGTTTTTGCATTAGTCCAAACCCACCAAGTTCTTCAGTCTGATGTTCAAGTAGAAAACTGTATGACGACATTTCTGAAATACACATATAACACGTTCGTTTGAAGAATATATAATGCCGTTGGGACACATAAATTGTACATAATGAGTTGAAAATAATACAACTGCTCTACAGCCCCGCCCAAATATATTATATTGATTTAGTATTCACGAAAACCACAAATTTTAGTTTACGTTTTAAACATTAAGCTAAACAATTGTAACACAAAGTGAATTCAGTTTCCTTTTCAAAAATTAGTTGCTTCTTTATTTTACAGTAGCCAAACGCTTAATTCTTCAACTTCCTTTTAAAAATGGTCATGCTGATGAATTAACCACCATTGTGATTAATAGTATTTTGTACCTGCATGTTCAGTATCTGGATTTCTTGGGTATTAAACATTTATAGATTTCTACGAAGTGCGAGAAGAGATACTAGTGAGTTTGAGATTTCAACCTTCGCCTTCCCCTTCAACGTCTCTTGCGAAGTTAACGTATGAAGTTGAAGTTCGATTAAAATTCCTTGAGATTTCAAACATTAGAATGAACCTTACTTCTTTTAATCCGCCCATTCAATTTATCCGTAATTATGATCGTATTTTTCGTGCATTTTGATATTAATTGTCCGAAAGGGCAGGAATTTTACAAGAGGTTTTAAAAATGAAAAGAATGAAAATTAAATGAAAAAAAAAATACATTTCAATTAATATAATCATCGCATGGATATTAGAGCGATTACCTAAAAAAAAAAAAAAAAAAAAAAAAAAAACAACAACAACAACACAAAAAAAAAAAAACACGATAAAACAATGTGAACAATGTAAAAACTCGTTAGTGTTGCTCCAAACATTTAGGTTTTATATAAAATTATGTCAGTATAGTCAGTATACAATGCACGATTGTAAGTCATACACGAGAGGAAATAAAAATGATTATTACATACCTAAAATTATTTTCCATTGGGTTTCAATGGACCACGATCGTGCAATATTTTTCTATATCATGACGTTGAACGCTTTCATATCGGACTAGTCCCAATCCGTGACTCTAGTTAACTCCCCTGACGGTCCGTCCATTGCGAATCTCGTTTCTTTAGATTTTTGTTGCTATTGTGTATTTGTTTAATTTGTAATTTATGCAACATTTTGTTTACTTTTACACTTTGATAGGGTAGGGGTAGGGTAGGGTCACACCGAGTTTCACGACTGACTTTCTTTGTAAAATGTAAGAATCAAAGGGGGAATTAACGCACAATGTCTCTCTGCCAGGCTCTGGTTCCATGCATTTAAAAAATAGAGTTATCCCATACGGCTAACAGGAAAAGTCTCTCATCATGATATCATAAATCTGAAATTGTCTGATACTTCAAAAGAATTTTCCGTCTTACTAGTACCATTTTATGTTTATAATTAAAACGCAATTGTCGTATTAAGTGTCCGACAGAAACAGATTGATTTTATTTAGATGTGAAAATAAAATGTTCCACCAAATGATAATCGCGCGTAATTATTTATTTTTCAAGTAAAATGACTGTCATGCCATGTGCTTCCATCCAGATTTCAGTCTTTGATGCCGAGTATGTGGATAGAGTAGATGTAAAAAGAATGAAGTTTCGACTTTCGTGATATCACATCTTCGGACGTTCAAAACTTCACTTCATACGACAAAAAGGCCCATCTGGTGTAATCGATACCGCCTGGGGACACAAATATGCCGTAGAAGTTAAAGTTTGAACAAAATCTCAAAGTTTCTCAAAATCAGTTGATAACTTTATACTTCCAGGTTCAAATCAATGTGTTTAGTTAAAATCATTAGCCATACAAAACTTCATTATTCTTATACCTATTGATTGTGTTTCGCATCAAATTTAGTCTAATTATAAATATGGATAATCAAATAACTTAATAAGCAGAAATCCTGAAACTAAGTTTTTTATTTCGCATAGTAATAAAGCGAAGTCTTAGGCTTACGTGATATTACATGGAAAACTTTAGTAGCAACGTGTGATTTAAATAAAATACACGCATATCGGTGACGTTTTACCCAAAATATATATGAGAGACGTTGAAGGGGAAGGCGAAGTTTGAAATCTCAAACTCTCTATTATTTCGTTCACATTCTCCAGTATTTGGTAAAATTCTTCAAAATCCGCAAAGTTCAAATCCGTTTATAAGTTGTAAATTACAATTTATCTTTATTTCAATCAATTCCTTAGGAAAGAAAAACAGTTTTGCAAAGTTTAATAAAACAATCTTAATACTCCTACCTGAATTGTGTTTAGATATGCAAGTACATATCCACTCAAATGCCTATTATTGTATTTCACCACTGATACATTGCAATATTACCTTATCAAATTTAATACATCCGCCAGTATTTCATTATAATATAGACTTATTTTTTTCAAAAAGTAATAAAATTGAAACAGCGAATGTATCCCAGTTGTTTTTGTATTACATGAATAACATACAATACAAATAATATGACGTTTCCCTTCATACATTGTTTTAATTGTTATTACATTTCACGAAGGATTAAAAGTCATAATTCTCAAACAATAGAAACTCAAGGAAGGAGAGGTTTAGATTTCGATCTCCGCGCTGGGTGTATTTCCCTTGCAAGTATTGGTTTCCTGTCTCAAGTTTGTTGGTCAAAGTTTTCAGTAACTTGCAATGAACAAATCTGTACTAAATGTAGTACATAATTTAAACACTTCTAATAAAGATAAAATACTGTTGCATTTAAAGCTGAGTTAACATTGGCCAGAAGACATGTTGCGTTTTTGAACATTTTGTTTTCAAAGATTTTTGGTTTAACATCACATCGATAAAATCACAGGTCATATAGCATATTTCCCGCTTTGATGGTAGAAGACCCAAGGTGTCCCTCCATGCATAATTTCATCGCTCTAAAAAACAAACAAAAACAGAACAACCGGCCAATAGCCATTTGATAATGTAAACACGGGAAATTTATTTAAAGATCTTGTCAAAAGAAATGGCCGCCTTGTTGAAGCTAAACGTTAGGACAAGGAGACTGATTGTAGGCCCGGACTTCCTCTTCATTGTGATATAAAACATGTCAGAATTTAAGCTAGCGCGACCGGAAAGTAGTCAGAATAGTATCGATCTTTGTTGCGTGAAAGATTATATAATAAGCACTGATAGGTCCGGGAGGCGATTTCCAAATAATGTCACTTGATGAATGGGCGCTGTTTAACGACATTTTGGACCCGGATTTTATACCTGCAACTGATGCTAAAATTGTTTCTACAATGCACCTGATGATTTTGATAATTTTTTAAAATTAGTTTATATGCTGACGTTAGTGCTAAGCTTTTCTCATACAAAGACCCTAAAGGGCTTGGGTTCACTAAGGGTAAAAAACAGCCCAACCTCAAAAAATGATAAAACTTTGGATATGAACCCTCCAAAGCATTGCATTTCAGATAATCAATATAGTTTTATGATTAGGAACATGCATGACGTCATAAAGATGACTCAAATTGTTATGGTATTATAACGTCATCTGTATTTAAAAAAATACAACCAAGACAGACTCTATTGTCCATTATTTTTAATTTAGACAAAACAGCAATTCACATGCAAAAAATATAAAAATATGTCTATTTCATTACAACTCCTAATGTTATTTGCAAAATTTACCTTTTCAGAGCAAAATAGAAAAATCTGATCTTATGAATTACCCCACCCACTTATATATTACATAGATACAATCACTAGCATTAAAATGATATTAAACATTTATCTGAAGATCACATTTAACAGTAGTAATATTCTACTATTTATTTCAATACATATACAATTAGATATATTCAATAGATATTGAGCCATCCCAAAGTCTGTTGCTATGACAACTATTGAGATTTAAATAACATTTTAATAAAAAAGCATAAAATCCGAATCTCATGAAAATATGCCATTTACATGTCGACAATTTTCATATAGAGTACGTGAGAATATTTTGTGCAACACCATAACTTCTGTAATTGTTACCTAGAAACGAATAATGTCAAGGTCAAAGTCTAATACCATCAAGTACTACCAAAGTTTTCCGCAAACGACTGAATACTTTCTAACTTTATAACATAATATGATAATTAACAACTTTCTAACATTACACTGCAACTTTCTTACATGACCTGATAATTTTCAAAAATGGCATTTATTAGTTTTGAAGTGCATTTAAGGTTTAGCAGTGTATTACAAAACCCCAGAAATTTTTAGAAAACAAACAACATTTTTAAAAACAACCTATCTATTAAATATATTTTTACCATTCTGTCCCGTAGAATTGGATACTTAAAATATTCTAAATGAACTACCCTCTTTAAAAAGGAATGCCATTTGTAAAGAAAAATGTAAACAATTGTCAAAAAAACAATGTTTAACCCTTACCATGCTAAATTTCTATAATGAACTTGTCCATCTTTCAATTTGGACAGTGCCATTAACTGTTAAAAGAGGTGTCTACCAAAAAGATACTGGTTGAATAGTGAAAAGTGCAGATCATGATCAGACTGCACGGACGTGCAGGTTGACCATGATCTACACTGGCCGCATAGGCAAGATCTGCCGTGTCCAGGATGGTAAGGATTAACCTAGCTATGTAAAGTTTTAGTACTGGTACGTTGTTGCAAATGCATCAAAACGGAGACATGCAACATCTTTTTAAAAATGGAGCTTTTAAAGGTGTTGAACTGTCCAGAAGTGTGGCCTGCCTCTTCATGCAGCCCCTTAACGGAATTCAGTATATATATAAGTAAACTGACAATGGTTTTGTAGAATAATATAAGTTCTTTATATGCTGTGTAATTTTCATGTAAAACAATTCTTTCTTTCTATGCTTTGGTGAAGTTCGGACTTTTTTCTCCGAATCATGGACCTAACTTTTAAACTTAACATGTTCGATCCAAACAATGTAGAATAGAAACATTGTTTGCCTCATAAAATATTTGAACCCACATACCTTAACTCGCAGAGTAAAGTGATAACTTCAATAAAGCTTACAGTTAGTAACCCAAGTGGAATTCTTATATTTTGAAAAGCAATTTTATTACTTATTCTAACACGACCTAAAACATTTATTATATAACGTATAGGAAAACCACATATGAAAATTATTATACAATAAAATATAATATGCTTCTTTGGGAACAATGAGTGTGGCAAGTGCTTCACAGCATAACATATAAAACAAGCGGATCCAATTTCAGTCTGTGTTTTCATGTCGTAATGAAGTGCTTCAACATACATGTAGTCAGGATATTTTTAAATTACTTGTCGTGTTAGAACTTAAATGATAAATACATTGCTGTATTTTATTGGCGAAAAAAATATAGGAAGTCTTTTAGATGCGAATTATTACATCACCAGTACATAGGACACTACCTAAACTCCTGCCTATACTTTTTCACTGATAAAATAAATCAATACGTATACATGGCTATTATTCAAAGACTATTTTCATTCATTCTTCGACTAAACTGCTAGCCACTGAACCAGTATCAGAAGAGTCTATTGACTCTGGTAATTCATTTGCATCAGTCAGGTACTGACCCCAGTTTCTAACGCCAAACGACGCACGATTCGGATCATGCCTAGCACTACTAAGGTACCATACAACAGCAGCAATGTGAGAACAGACACCAACAACTCTCGCGCCAGCTCGACATTTACAATACCATGCGGTTACAGCATTACTGTTATATTTTATCCACAGCATATAATTCTTTGATGATATTTGTCGACTCTGAATTATAACAGACAGCAAATTGTTGTCCTCCTTGTGAGCATGTATCACAGAGTCACCTTAATTTATTCTTGGATATATGAAGAACTTAACTTCAGCTGGTAAACACCACATGTTAATGATCTCAACTGCTCATCAGTCAACACAAGAAAATTCTCCAAATCAGTTTCACCGATTGCAGTCCATTGGGTTTTTCTTCGGTCCAGTAGGTTGTCCTCAACAAATTCCTTCAGCGTATTTACCTTTTTTTAAACAAAAAATAGAGAAAATATGTTATATTTCAATTCACAGTTCAACTTTAAAGACATAGAAAAATCCAGGAAAACAGTAGTTTATTATGTAGAAATCAATATTCCCTGATAACAATCATTAATAATGATAACATGCTACAGTCAAACCTGTGTAAAAGATCACCTGCAAATAATAACCACAATCACAAAGCCTGTCTGCAAAGACAACCATTCTGAACTCCAATCAGATCATTGTCAGTGATATTTAACCTGTTAACAGAGACTACCTGTGAACAAAGACCATTTTTACTGTTTTAACATGGGTGGTCTTTACAGACAGGTTTGGCTGTATCGACTATTTCACTAGCAAATGTCATGGAAGGACATTGCTGTGCCGTGTATCGAACTCAACATACCCTGATTGTAAGTCCAGTACTTTACTACTAGAAAAAACACGGTGTTAGCTTCCATTTTGCCTATCATTAAGACTGAACTATTTTGGCATGCATCATTTGCTGTTGCATTTTAGTCTCAAATTGCTAGTGAACTCACTATGTAATGCAACGTATACAATAACAAACCTACCTCCATGGATAGTTCTCGCATATGGTTGGCTAGTGTTGCATCTTCATCTTCATTGGTTGATCCACGTAGTGTAGGGAAGTACTTGTTTGAGATGGCACAAAGGAACTTGAATAGTAGGGAGAACCTTGTCAAGGTAATTGTACCTTTTAATGCGGGAATTGGCTGACTCTGCCACCCATCTTCTCTGCAAAAAAGTCAAAAACATTTCATTTCCATAAGTTCAAATAAATATACGTCTTTGGGATGTGTGTTTGTTGACGGCCTGTGATATTATAGACCAGCTCCTAGACTATGATATATCTTTTTACATTTTTATGATTGAATGTAGTGAAATGAGCCAGTCTATATCCTATGTCCAATATCATAATTTTAACATCATTCCTCTGCGAAAATCTCTAAAATATACTGGCTTTTGTGTCTATGGAATTGAATTCGACAAAAAGGGGAAAAATATAGAAATATTTTTATTATCAGTCTAGTGGTTAGTCTAGTGGTATTACTGCTTACTATAGACTTTGTCTCATTTTTGTTTATATTTTTATTTATATTATAATCAGTCATTTGCTAGCCCTGCCCAAAAAGCGTTTGCCAATTGCTTGACAATTTTTCTGTTTGACTTTGATGAAGTTCAAGGTCACGTATCCATACATCAGTGTGAAATTCTTGTGACTTTGAGTAAGTGTAGCGAGAATAAAATGACCCCATGAAGAAGTCAGATTTTAAAATTATTTTTCTAAGTACCTGAAGTTATTATTTAACCCTTAGCATGCTAGATAAATTGTCGTCTGCTGGAAATGTCGTCTGCTAAAATTGTAAAGTTCATTCAATTTGCTCCAAAATTGGAAGAAATATTGTCAGAGTAGCAAACAGCTTGGAACCTGATCAGACGCCGATTTAATCGGCGTCTGATCTGGTTCCAAGCTGTTTGCAAAGGCTGTTAAATTCGCCTGCAGCAGGCTAAGAGTTAAGGTCACACTGAAAGTCAACGTATACACATGCTCTCATCGACAACAAAGTCATTCCAGTTTATTGACTTTTTTCCTTGAAAAAGAAAACAATGCTTATATACATCAAAAACATTTTCTGTCAATTTATGATAATATGAGCTGTGCCATGAGAAAACCAACATAGTGACTTTGCGACCAGCATGGATCCAGACCAAGATCCATGCTGTTCGCTAATGGTTTCTCTACTTGCAATAGGCTTTGAAAGCAAACAGCATGGATCCTGACCAGACTGCGCGGATGCTGGTTTCAAAGCCACTATGTTGGTTTTCTCATGGCACGGCTCATATTAATTTTGATGCTTTATTCTAAATGTATGCAGTTTAACCTGCATTAAAGGCCATATTTGTGTAATTAACGTCCTGTATATAAAGGACAGCAACGGTTAACACTGCATAATACTATGGTAGAATCACCTGCAGATAAAGACCACCTGTCAACAAAGACAAGTAGTCTTTGTCGAAGGTGGTCTTTATATACAAGTAATTCTACCATCTTCTTTCTGGCTGTGGTCTTTATTCTTAGTTCAACTTGCACCTTACCTTAGTGACCCATCTGCTCATATTGGCATCTTCCACTGACATCTGCTTTTCTCACTTCTTCATGAAAGTTGGCATGGCAGCTCGTATTCCCATATCTTCGAGAATGGACACCGAGTCACAAAAACCTCTGTCAATGACAATTACATCATCTTCTTTCAAGAATGACTTTATATCTTCTACATTTGTCTTTAACATGTAATTTAATATCGTTGCGTCATTGTTTTTAGCAATATAAGGACCCATAATTGTCACAAAGGGTCCTGTTGAAGTTATTACAACCATTTGTTTGACCAGGGGTCTGGAATTGTGTATGCTATATGACTGGCGCTGGAAATAAAAGTTATTACTTTTTTGTATATAAATGTACGTGCCATCTAACACAAGTATCATGCTATTGTCATCAACACCAAACAGTGACTTTGCCAGGGGACGTGTGTGTTTGTTGATGATCTGCTCACGTGTGACAGATTCAAGACCCAGGTATAATTACTTTTCTATAAGCATTGTACAATGTTTTACGCAATAAATTGTATTGTTGTTGTTGTTGTTGTTGTATAATGGTACAAACGACCTTATCAATGCCTTGCGCACAGTTGAAACAGCTCTTCTTACACTGGAAACGATTATTCTGAAAAGAGTTGCTAACAGTCGGTTTGACAAAGCTGATTTCAGTTTAACACAAAAACAGTCCAACAGACATACGGGGTGATCTGGATGGTGTACTTTTAACTTTATCCAGAATATGCCGACACAAATCCTCAAACTGAGCACTAGATAAACCTGTCATATGTTTACAGTCTTCATCTCTGACGTTATCTAAACTTAAAAAAACTATCCATGTGCTGCAGACAAACTTGCCTCATCTGTTGAACCAACTGTGTTATTAAAGTTCTATTCAACATTTTTTTCTAACAATTCTGGCAGTATATTCCCATCACTGTTGACATGAACTGGGCAACATCTTGAACCAGCCCGAATCAATATGTTTTTGTCAATAAATGCCCAAAACCTAGCATTTTGTGAAACAACTATAAGTTTTGGCCCTGGCCTTTTACATACAATACATCTGGAATGTGTACTAGGGGCTCCAGGTATACTTAAGGACAGTAATGGTGGACTGAAAACTGTTGTAGGTCTTAATAATTTTAATGGCGGCTCAAAGTCCGGATCTTTTACCTGACCTTTTACATTTTTACTAGCTGATTTAACCTCTGCCTTGTAATACCGATGTTTACATTTGTTACAGGTAATATCAGTCTCTGAAATGTTGGTAATAAGTAACTGATGTTGTAAGTATTTCCTGACCGAGGTATTTATACCTCTTCTTTCTTTAGGCTTGGTTCTTTTGTTGCAAACAATGCAGTTGTAATATTTCGCCATTCTGCAAAGAAAGAATAATGCATACATTTAATATTTTTCATATTATGTTAATTTCAGTTCTTTAGAGTAAAATAAAAAGAGATTGTAACAGAAACAATAAAAACAAGTTTTAAAAAATCCGCGAGTAGGTTTCGAACTCGGGCCGACGACGTGGCAAGCGAGTGTGCTATCTGTATCTGTATCATCTATCCTTCCCGCCAGCAATGGCGAACCCAAGTTGCAAACCGGGTAATAATTAAGTCGTCGACGAACAAAAAATATCCAACACCATAAACGAGAACTTATATACACTTATACACACTGTCAATTCATTGAAATTTTTAGGAACCACACATTACATAACAGGTGGTCAGACAAGAGGGCCATTAGTGTAAGTTACTATACAGTCTATATCTCATGGTATGCAAGTGAAAGAGAAGTCTTCTAATATGAAACTCCAATCTTGTTACAAACTCGTCACTCCATACCTTCTCTGGCAATACACAAGAATAGCCTAGCAATAACTGGATTTGTTGGTCATAAGTCCGGAACAGATTAATATAACTTGTCTCCTCTAGGATGCTGATTATTTCGTTCATGCCAGGCAATCTAACACTCTCTAAGGACAGACACGGTAATAAAAAGTGTTCAACAGTTTCTGCACCGGATACACAAAGACGACACACTGGTGAAACCTTATTCTGATTGAATTTATGGCGATTGGACTGCAGCATGTAATTACCAGTAAGAAGTCGTAGTCTTGCTGGAATGCGTGTAGCCTCTAGTACGGATGCACAGCCAACGCGTAACACTAGATGGAACCTGCCAGGAGTATACACTGGATTCATAAACTTTAAGGATGAATATGTAACGGCTCGTGACTCGATATATGTTTCTTCCACCACTGAACGACATTGACATTAACAGTTCTTTTCTATTGATTCTTAGTCATTGGGTCATTGGTGAATTCAAATAAGTTTCGACCTCAGACAGTTCGTACTTGCTAAGAATTGGTTTAATTTTACATGCCCATGAATTTGACTTGTCAAATTTCATCGTGATCTGCCTTTCAAAGATTTCCCTTTCTGCACTGTCAGGTTTCTGATTGCATATATTATTGAAAAAATTCAACACTTTCAAATGGTATAAAGCCTCCATTGGCAATAAACCAGATAAAATATATACACTTGGATCAGCGGTATTCATGGGAAGAGATAGAATCTGTTTTAACGACTTTTTGTGGAAACGTTCCAACGCTTCAATCTGTTTTTTGCTAGGAGTAAAAAGTTCAATGCCATAAGTTAACACGGGTAGAACATATACCCTATACAAAGTAATTGACGTTTCATGATCCAGTCCATTGTGCCCATGTAAACCCGTACCCATAAGGCTATACATGGCGCGTCCTGCTTTGACAATATTACCCATAGTATTACTTTCAGCAGTTTCTTGTACAGATGTAGCTCTAGTTATACCCAGGTGCACAGCCGAATCAACATTTGCTAAGTTACAGTCATTCATAGAGAAACATACGGTGCCCCTAAAGTGACATGTTACGCACTTTTTTTCCACCTCGGTAATGTGAGACTTTTTTTATTTCGTTTAAACGAAATCATTTCGTTTTAACGAATTAGTTATTTCGTTTAAACGAAATGTTATTTCGTTTAAACGAAATGATTTCGTTTAAACGAATTAGTTATTTCGTTAAAACGAAATGTTGTTACTAATTCGTTTAAACGAAATCATTTCGTTAAAACGAAATCATTTCGTTTAAACGAAATAAAGAAAGTCTCACATTACCTAAGTGGAAAAAAAATGCGTAACATGTCACTTTAGGGGCACCGTAGAAACATTGTTCATTCAGAGAGTCTTTTATTTTTCGTTTAGAACAACTTAACTTCAATGCAACAGTTCTGGTTGGCTGTAGTAAGTACTTTTCCTCATTTGCAAAGGACGCAGCTATGTTGATCAGTAGTTGTGTGTCATCTCTTGTATTACTCATTAGACACACATCGTCAGTGCACGTGGAGTTATTGACTGTTGTTGTACCTATTTTACCCCCTTTGCCAGTATTTTCAAGCTGGTCCAACAGCTGATTGATGTATAGTTTATATAAGTCGTGGACAGAATCCCTCCCTGACGTACACCTTGAAGAACGTAAAAGGGTTCACTAACTTGGTTGCCATACTTTACTACACTTGTTGACTTTGAATGTAGGGTTTTCAAGAGTTCCCAGTGTCAATCAGTAATACCGGCATGATACACTCTCCTGAGAAGATGTTTATGGTTGACCACATCAAAAGCATATTTGGCATCCAATACAATAACATGAGATTCGGACTTCTTGTTTGCGTTTTCTCTGTAGAACTCTTCTAGTATATAAGCTGCATTTAGCGGTGAGGATCCTGGCGTGAAGCCCCGCTGCATACGGTTCTTCACATCCATAAGAACTAGTTGAATTCTCTTTTTCACGATACATTCAATTATTTTACAGATGGTAGGTAAAACAGTTATACCCCTATAGTTAGTAACAACTGAGGGATGCCCTTTGTTTTTAAAAACAGGAGTTAAAATTCCAAGTTTTAACCATTCTTGTATACATTTTTGTTCAAACACACAGTTTATTACTTTCAAGAGATCAGTATGCAGTTCATATGGACCGTAAAAATTATGTTCTACATTTATACTATACACATCAGCTGCTTTCCCTCTATGAATAGATTTTAAGGCACTTTCAAATTCACTAGAAGATACTGCTTTTACATGTCTATCTTTTACTATTTCACTTATCACATCAACCTTAAGTTCTACCTGCTGGTGAAATGCTTCATCAAAATCAGGATTTAATTTAACAGAGTCCTTAGCCAGATTTTCAAAATGGTACCTAACACCCTCAAGAATATTCTCTGATCCCGTGTAGCATTCATCATTCAAATATAAGTCATCGATCATGGTTTTTAACGTTCCACGTTGTTTATTTACAAGTTTATAAAATAGTTTCTTGCCATTAGATCTAACATTTAAAAGATTTTGTTTTTCAGCCGATGCAAATCTAGCAGCATGAACTCTACACAGCCGCCTAAACTCTTTCTTACAGTCTTTTCTATGTAGAAAAAAAGGGTCATGTATACTATGAACTCTACCGGATTGCTTCCATTTCTTATTCGCTAAGCGAAGTCTTCCCAGCGAGAATAAAATATTTGCATTCCAAACAGTCAATTTAGGTTTCGGTCCAGATTTAAACTTTTTCTTCTTTTTCTTACAAGATTTTTTCTCCAGCATTCTTCATAACATCACAAATAGACATAATTTTTTCGGCTACTGAGTTATTTTTAGAAATATTACATTTCAAAATATCGTTAACAATCGCAGAATATTGCTCTTTATCAACTTTATCCCAATTAACGCGACTTGGAGTGACTGAGTCTGTTCTAACGGACGAGTTTTTTACATTGCCTCGAATATCCACATCAAACGTAGTCAGAATAGGGAGATGATCAGACACATTTGTATCAATGTCTAAAATCTGCTTCGCGGCAACTTTAAAACTGCTACTCTGTGTAGACAGAAAATAGTCAATCTCAGACATACTATCTCCGCAAGGATGCACAAAAGTCGGACCAATAAATTCACCAATGTATTTTTGCCTACCATCGGTCAGTTTTTTATCTAAATTCTGATTCAGATCAGCCCCTATAACTATGTTATGTTTAGCAGAATACTTCAGAATAATTTCAGACATCTCATCAACAACTTCACAAAAGTCATGATAACTTGAACTGTAGCCTCGACATGGAAAATAACATGTAACTAATAACGTCTTTTTCACTTTCGAAAGTCCGATTTCTATGCATTGGATCCTTTCTCCACCATCACTTAACGGGGTAACATTTACTAAATGACTTTTTCCATAAAATAGCCACGCCCCCATAACCTCTTGGCATCTGAATAGGAGGTAATGGATTCAGATAATCAACCCCTTTCCCTACACAGTCTATATCATTACTGATTTCATGTATCCATTATACCAATCAACCTGTGTACTGATATCTGGATATATATATATATATATATATATATATATATATATATATATATATATATATATATATATGTAGTATATATATATATATATATAATATATATATATATATATATATATATATATATATATATAAGTATATAAAATAAACAGTAGCCGTCTTCGGGTGTAAATTATTCCACCTTTCACAACGCGTTCTGTCGTTATTATGATATTCTTGCTTTTTCATTTATTTTCAATTCAAGTATACATTGTTATGTCTTCCTGAAGGATGACGTCATTGTGGAAATTACATACGTGTACTTGCGTCGGCTGCTAACAGTTCGCAACAGTTTCGTACATTTATATCATAAAAAAGACCATTTGAAACAAACAAATATATCATCAAAACCTGTCACTTACTTCTTAAACTTACTGTTCCATTTTTATATCACAGTGCTTCCCAGAAATACACGTAGGAATGAAAATCCCAAGCGATTACACATATCAACTTGTTTACATTGCGTCACAGAAACGGTGTCCAAGTACATTTTAACCGGGTCGTTTTTATGCTTATCAAATAGCTATTTATTCAGTTCAGCACAGAGTCTTTGAACCGTAACAACTGACAATCATTTTTTTAAAGATTTCTTTACCACTGAATCGTAGATTTTAGAAAATAATCTTTCTGGAACAAAATTAATGGATAAATTTAATTCCTACCATTTTGACCACGGACCAACGCCCTCGTCTCTAATTTTTATAATATTTACCACCAGCACAGCTGTCGGCAGTCATAAGATTTTTCTTGGGCAACAAAAACAGATCAAAGAATCTTCTGTATAAATATTTTGGTTGTCGAGAGCTGTGCTCATACTGAAATGTCTATTTTAAGTGATGGAAACTTCCAAAAATCACGCTAAATTCCGTATCGGGGGTGTTTTCGCAAACTGTTGCCGTGGTTACCATACGAGGAAACATGTCAACAAATGCATCAGTGTGAGTTTCAATACTTGTTTTACCAGTATACATCACACAAATAATTGAAATATGTATTCTGAATTTCTGCAAAATATTGGACCATTTCCAATACTTACCAAACCAAGCTAAGTTATGTAACGTTGATAATTTGAACGTACACTTTAAAGAAGACACCATGGAAAACTAATTTCTTGAAAGTGTAAGTTTAATTTGTAATGATCTCTCTGCGTCGTTTGATGTTCCATACAAAAACTAATGTTAGGTTGAAATTTTTTGTATAGCCAAAAACATGTTTTAAGAATGAACTTGATAACAACTCTTTAGTATAGAGACATTTGACTGTGCATCCTCGACGACAAGGTAAGTGCTTTTGAAAACAATTGAGAACAGATCGCACGTGACCGGAATAAAATGTTAGATTCAGTTATGTTAATGCTTGTATAATTTCTTCGAAAGTCTCAGAAGGCAGTGGTCTTGGTTGCTTTTAAGTACAGGTGAAAAAGAGCAAAACAACCTAGTATAGACCATGTACACATACGTTTTAAAAGTAAATGTCTTAAAAGTAGAGAAAGGTCTATCAGACTTTATGTACCACAAATACAAACAAGTAGAAAGTTTTATTTGAAATACTTTCTTTTATCGAATTTATTTGAAGTCAGCGGCATTATAAACTTGGCCGGTTGAACAGTTTATTTAAATCAACAGTTTATAAGAAATGTTTTGTATTTCGTACTACTTACAAATTTGTCATGATTCAGACTACACCTAAAATTAGTTCAGTAAGAAGGTTAAACATCATACATAGGCTCCTTTTACTCTGCCTATACATGTATTTTTTTTAAATATACCTCTCCTATTAGAGACCTATACTGTTTGGATAAAAAATAAATATTTAAACTTTAAATGCTCTCATTTATTTATGTATCAACAAAAATTGGTGAGAATATCATATATTGTAGATAATAATGTTTGAGATGATATGTCTAACTAATATAGTTTGACAAATGATAAATACAAACTAATCCTCATAGCAAGTCATATGACGTCATCCGGTTAGGTAAAACGTTTAGCATGCATGTTAGTCATCGCCTGATTCCGTGCTGCAAGGAGATATGCGGTACCATTTTGTGATTTAAATAAAATCGAGCATAATGTTGTATATGGTTTAAGGGAAGAAACCGTAGACAAATATATTTTAGTATTTTAACAGCGCTACGGGATATTTTAATTTAGTCAGTAGAATATTGTTGAAGACCCGAGATTCAGACTTCAGAAGACAATTATGTACAAGAACATTTTGAAATCTCCTAATAAGGATTGGTGCATAAAATTTCATTGTCTCATTTCATCAATAAAAGATGAATAATATACAATCATTTTTTTTGAAGTTGAAGAACCATTCTATTACTTGTAATAAAATGCACCTTAATTAGTTTTTTGTTGAAAATTAGGAATCAAAATGATATTGCCTTAGAGTTTGTAATTCAAGAACTCACATATAATATGTTCTGACCGACAATATTTTTTTTAAATTTCAGAAAAGCTATGATCGTGAGCTGATCTCATTTCAGGTATTTTAACACCCCTGTTACACACGTAAAAACATCCATCTGTTTATTAGATGGTGTATTTTATGCATTTTAAATGTTCATCTAAATATCTGAATAAACTATTCTGCTTCATGCAAAAACGTTTAGTTTCTGCTTTTTTTGTGTTTTTCATTCTCACATTCATACTATGTGAGCTTGAAGATATCCTCTCATATCAACTGAAGGAACCAGGTTCTTTAGACGAATCTTAAATACAGTCTGGCAGTGAAATATTCTTTGTTTCCTTCAGACGCGCAAGAACTCCGACCGACAGGAATATCAAAACCCCGCTGGAAAAATATAGTGAACCAGGAACAATTCCATCCTGCCAAAATAAAAAAAAAATATGCATTTAGTTTTCTGTTACAAATCAAGTGATAAAGATAAAGATAAAGAAAAATACCACACCAATCTGACTAAAGTACTTGATCTTCTAAACGAAGATCTGAGAACGACCCATTCACATTCGTCTTCTGTATATTTTGGATTTCCAGTATTGCTATTTTTATTTTATCCAATCAGACGACATGTTTGAATGTCAAAGAGTAAGAAAAATGTGCAGTTATTCCAGGGTTCGAACCCAGGACCCCTCGCTTACAAAGCAAGTGGCCTACCGACTGAGCTAACCGGCTATCTGATACATTATGACATAAGAATTGTAAATATCAAAGGTCAAGGCTAGAGGTAGATTTGCAGGATTTTGTAAGTTAGGCTCTGATTGACTAGCGAAAGGGTCGTCAGAACGAGGCAATGAATAGGTCGTTCTCAGATCCTATGCGTAGCGTAATAGGATATGTACTTTAGTCAGATTGAATACCACACTGATTTCATATTTTTAAGAGAAATAGAAAACCCTGGTAGCATTTCTGCATTTAAAATATTTACTAACAGTGTTAAGAAAGAATTTCTCTCAGAGAAAACACCGAGGGACTTCCTGACGCTTAAAAATGTATCAAAGGTTTTCTAACATGTATCTCTAATTTTTGTGTAAAGTCGTCTATATTTACGAGTATGCAGATTATTGTCATTAATATATAGAATAAAGGACAATGACTCAGCTCAACATTAATATTATTTTGTCACTACAAATAGCGAACATGTGATTGATATATCACATATACGTACCGACGTTACATGAAAACCTGTCTGCTCAGAAAAGATCAATACTATATATAGTAATGTATAGTTCAAACTATTACTTTTATGGGAACGATTAAGAAATGAAGTATGTTCGCAAGAATTTACATGTAAATGAACGACAGATCCATGAATCGCTAGAGTGATTCATGTTTAATTTGCCGACCCTATTCTGTCGTTTATTTAGCATGAAATCCGAAAAACGTTAAATGTCTTATATTTACAATATATTTCCTTTCCATTTGTCAGCAAGGTTACATGTATATTATGAATTGCATACATATCGTTATATTTAGCATTAGAACCAGCTTTCCGGCCACGGAACAACTGCGACGTCATTTAAGGAACATTCTCATTAACTATACGCGGACGTTGTCAGAACAGCAGCCAGTTTTCACTAAGCAACGTTGACGTAAATGTTGTGCCTTTTGTTTTGCTGTTTTTAAAAAATGAAAGCTACAATTTTTAGTGAAAAAAGAGTAGGGCGAATGTAAATATTTTAAATTTTCAACTGGATAGCCCTTCCAAATGATATAGTCTCTATCAAAATTTGTTTAAGAGGAAACTGATTCCTAACACGATACGCTCGTAACGTCAATGAAACGTCAATATATCTACTATAGTGTTATTTGCACTTCAACAGGGGTCTCAATTACTGGACCAACGCGTCGTTGCATTCACTCGATTCAATGTTTTTCTTTCAATTAAAAAATATTTTGATTGCGCAAGAAGTGCTGCAAGAGAACAAATGAAATTAAGGCATTAGTGTTTGTTATTTTATAACCAAAATCTATAAGAAATCTTTTTATAATCATTCAGTATGATTTACAAAATAAACAATGACACTTACAACGTAAATCAGCAATGGAGCTGCAACTGCACCAAGTCTTCCAACTGTTGACTGAAAACCATAACCTAATGCTCTGAAATAGGTTGAACCAGATTTAGGATTTTGTTCAGCTTTGAGATTCTGAAAAATTGTTGCGTATGAAGAAATTAAGCATTGTTTTTAAGGTCTAATTGACATAAATAGCATCTTTTCTGGCCATGCACGGTTTGAGATTCAAAGATATGACTTACCTCACAACAGTGGGATATAATT
Organism: Mercenaria mercenaria; assembly: GCF_021730395.1. Lineage (NCBI taxonomy): Eukaryota > Metazoa > Mollusca > Bivalvia > Venerida > Veneridae > Mercenaria > Mercenaria mercenaria. The sequence continues at coordinate 70,015,067 of NC_069361.1, read as the reverse complement.
CCATTGTGTAGACAATAAGCGCAGTTAATGCCGTTGTGACAATCATTTTTGTCAGTAAGGAAACAACCAGTGTGGCAAATTTGAGAGACACAGAAGACATTGAGTGTTTGTCTGTAATAAATGATAACACCGTAACGAATGGTAAGAATTGTTAAATGGCAAAAATGTTGTTTAGACATAGAACAATTATATTTCAAAATAGAAAAAAAACAAAACAAAAAAAAAAAAACAGCTACGAAATTGGTAAATAAATGTACTCTGTTAGAAACAGATGTAACTGGGGTTTGAAAATAAAGCATAGTTTATGGCACGAATATGATAATGTTCAGTCTGCAAATTCCTTTGATAGATGTGTCTCCTATTACATGCATCGCTCACCTAAAACGTCCCAACCTGAGTAATCAAATAATTGTTACCAAAATGTTGCAGAATGCCAGAAACACACGCAAGTATACTTGACATACCATATACAAAGAAACAATATTTCTTTCTACCGAATCTGAAATAGACAGGTTATTACATGTTTTTCAGTGAATTATAGTATTAGTTTAAAATATAACTTGTATTTTCAAAGTGAAATTATCAGATATATTTTTCACTGGTAAGAAACTATAAACTGTAAAATGAGTAAATCTAGTCAATACCTAAGAAAAGTAAATGTGTTTGTTTTACGTGTGCAGCAAAACATCTTATACTCCTGTTAACCATATTTTATATTTGACCCGTGGCTATTCCACAAGTGAATTACTATTTAAAATACTGCATCTTGTGTTCAAAACAATTAATTTGGCTGACTTCGTCATGTTTCCACAAACAAGGTACATATGTATATTGATGAAGCTTGGTTTAGTTCGATTACAGATCACTGACAAACTGAGGAGAGTTTTTTTTCAAAGATCGCAGATTTGACAAAAATTGAAAAGCTTTTAAGCACGGAGAGGTTAATTCATATGTTATGGTCAAGTGCAGATCAAATAAATTATAAAGACGGTTGAACACGCACGGCACCGATTACTGATTACATAAGGACACGGGTTTATATGACAGCAAAGCGCTGACTGAGATTAAAATATCTGTAACACGAAGACAACATGCATATTACTTGTGAGAATCATTATATTTACCTGTTCACTAAAGGACCGGTTATTAAATATGCGGGAAAATCCACTAGGTTGATGAGGAATATGGTCAAATAAATGTCTACAGAAATGCTTTCCATTCCTAGTGCCATACTAAACCATGCTGTATTAATAGCAAACCTTGAAAATAAAAGTGATTTGATAAACATACGTATCTATTTGGCAGATATACGTGCGCGCCTTTCTTTTTTGTCTATCTTGTTGTTGAATATAAAGTTACTACAGCAACGGCAACGGCAACTTATGACATTTGGTAACTTTTCAGCTACTTTGTTAAAAGAGGAATAAAGTTGAATATACCTTTTTTCCCATATTTTAACTACCAAACAGTAAAATGCTAAATAGTAAATGGTTAGTATTTTCTTTCTCAAGTTGTCATAAGTTTTCGAGATACAAACCCTTGTGACATAATGGTTTACATATTAATACAAATTCAATTACCTTTAAAATAACATACTAAAATGGCACACATCTTGTATCAATTACCTCCCAGGAAAGCATTTTATTTTCCTTAAAAATACCATAAATCACTTGCCAAAGCACTGCTAAGGGCAGAGTAACATTTCGCAGCTGTTTTAACGTCCATAAAGTGGCGACCGAATATACAGAAGTTGTGTTTGATGTTATGTTTTGTGGTGACGCAGAGTCGAATATTTCCTTCAGGTCTGGTTTAGGCACTCTGTTAACATATGCTACGAAGCCGACCGACCTTTCAGCGCGCTCAAACTTTTTCTTAGAAACCAACCATCTAAAACTTTCTGGAACAAACCTGTAGTAAGTATTAAGAATAACGTTTAACTGTGCATATAGCGAGTAGCTTAAAAAAAGCAACCGTCTAGAAAGTTAACGTCAATTACACAATATAGGCATATGTGGCATTTCAAACCCATAGCCAAATTCATACGTCATAAAGTCTTTGCTGACACAGATGCGTTTTGACTGAATACCTAATATTTATATGAAGGTCATAGATTACATAAAGAATGTATTTCTTAATAAAACCATACCATAGTATTGAGAATAGTGTTCTTAAGAAAAATCATGCCAAAATTTGACGTTAATGCAATGTAGATTTCATCCATTAAGTAAACTTGCATACCACAAAACTATTAGAAAGATCATTCCAACGACTGTCTTCAGCAGATGTATTTTTTTCCAATCATGTAACCACCATGAGATCAGCGCATAAAGCATAGATGTGAAGGGCTCCGAAGGAATACAAACTACTAACGGTCGCCATGGTGGCGGTACAAATTCTATCATCTGCGGTAAGTTTACTGTAAACCAAATTCCAACTCCAATGCCAATGAAAAAACGAATAATCGAATAGACCTGCCATGATTGAGTAAAATAGCCAACGAAATTAAAGAGAATCATTGTAGAAATCCCGGTGAACAAAGTTGGTTTGCGGCCAATTGAATCCGCCATCTGGCCACCGCTGACGGATCCTATAAGAACACCTACCATCTGAATAGATGTAACGAAAGCCACAATCCATCGTCTGTCACACACAAGGTTCCACTGTAAATGACAGTGAATTGTATTATATAAATTGAAACGGATTACGTAAAATGTTTGCATGCTTTTCTGATGGAAGGCAAGATAGACACCATGACTTATCTTTTATGCTTATTTTTCGTATGTATTTTTCTTGCTGTATACAGTCGATATCAAGCTTGCGACTGCATGTACTAAGAAAGATTCAATGTGATCTGTTCTCGGTTAAATCTGAGAATCAGTAAATTATTGCATACTCATTTTAAAACTCCGTTAAGTTTCATTAGAACTTGAAACGTCAATATTTTTCCATTTATTAATGTGTCCTTCCAGGCTTATGTAGCATTACGTATAGATCAATTCGTAGCATCAGATCACCGTGTAATCGACATTAGTACTAAAGCCGATGAACACATTAATAAAAGGTACCAAACAAAATATACCTCCGATACAGCGGTATTCATATCTTGTGGAAATCTGTAGGCGCTACATGTTTCATATAGTCCAACCGAACATAGTCGATTAGTTGAAATTTCACTCAGGTTCAATGCAGAAATTGAAGAAAATTTAACATTTAGTGTCTGACAATTGAAACCAGGATCGTAGCCAATAAAGGGCATAGCCAACATGCTCCATACAGCTATTGCACTTGCAATGTGAATTATTACACAGAGAAGTTTTTGCATCAGTCCACACCCACCAAGTTTTTCAATCAAATGATCAAGTTGAGAACTGTATGGCAACATTTCTGAAATACAGATTTGACAATGAACAAGTACTCGTATATAGGAAAAAATAATCAAAATATAAAACTAAAAATATAAGACTGTTTCTTCCAGACGTACGTATTGTATAAGTTTAGTGTCGATAACCGAAATGGGCATAGCCATGATTATCGAAAGAGGAATGGGCTCACCCAAGCCTACATTAAGATGACAGAGTCTTATACCTTTAAAGAGTTGCAGAGTGAGTTACAAACGTCTTACATAGATTAGAAACAACGACATAGTAACAATTTGCTACACAGCACACAACAATCATTAATAAATGCACATCAATCCTTTACAAATGATTATACAGAAGTAGTTTTATAAAACTTACTTACATATTGTATCAATAAAAGTAGCACAAGGAAAAGGTTTAAAGTTAGGATAAATTAATTTTACAAAGTAATATCCGGAATTTCGGTTGAAATAAAAGGCCTATACTGCCTTTCATAAGAAATAACTCACGACCCAACGATGCATAAATCTGCGCTTTCCAAACTAAGCTTAACGGGCGGGCCTATATATATATCTAAAAAAGACAACTTGACAATACATCATTGTTAAAATATTGTATAAAAAGCGAACGTTCAATCTGTTTGACTTCAAATATACATTATGTTTTATTATATACAAAATGCAATTAATTCCCAATAAATTATAAAAACACCAAGCCAGCATGACTATATCGGCCCGATATAGGTATAATGTCGGAATGTCGGCAAAATGTGCCGATGTCGGGCCGTTGTAGTGCCGCAAAATATTGAAATCGGTAGATCGACATCAATCAGTGTTACTATTTTGTACGTCGGATTGACATCGGGCCGATATTGGATACTCTAATATAACTATATTTTTCAAAATAATATTGAAAAACGTGAAAAACTAATTTAATTGTTTATATGTGCTAATTTATTAAGCAAATATGATGTTTGTCAGAATTAATCAATTTAGGTTCTAAACAAAATTTGTAGACGGTATTTATCAAAATTTTATATGTAATAAAGGGAGATGATAATTAAGATGCATTTTTATTTTAATGTAAAATGCTGCCATAGAAGAATTTATATTTACAAAAAATATAAAATATAAATATGTTTAAAATTCTAATTGAACAATTCTAATAGTGTTAAGAATATACAGAAAGCTTACGTAACTGTATAAAACATGCAGTATATAGTTGTGAAAATTATTATATCAATAAAATCAAATAAGCATCATACACTTGAATCAGATACGAAACACATGAGTTCTCAAGAAAATTACTCTGAGAATTTATAAAGTGTATATTTTAAGAAAACTTTGATAAAGCACTGCGTGTCACACTATTTCGCGACCACGATATGATCTGCCAATATCGGGCCGATATCATTTTGATGTTGGCCAAATATCGTTTGCCAATATCGGACACATGTCATTATGATGCCGGCCCGATATCATCTGCCGACATAGGGCCGACATCATTCCTATTTGCAGCCGACACTGAAGCCGATATCGGGCCGTTATAGACAACGACGTCGGTTTGATATCGGATCGATATAGAATGATGGCTGGGCAAGTACGAAAGTTGCTGCACGATGCAGCAAAAGGAAACTCCGCGCCAAACAAAGCAGTGTGTACACGTAGTACTGATAGAACAGATGATATAACGATACTTTTGTCTTTGTTATATACCTTAGAAAAACAGAAAGTTTGACGGAGTTTCACGAATGTTGAAGAAAACATTTCAATGATTTTATTATTGTATTTAGTGACCTAATTATTGACTGATCATATGAGCCATATGCGAAATTGACCGCTCAGTGTCGGTATATGGAATGAAACGAAGTTGTTTATCCAAAATGACTGAATTTCAAATTTAGCTTAGATGTTATCAAGATCATTATTGTTATAAATGTCTAATCAGGAGTGTGGGATCATAATATTTTTTTAAAGGACTATCATGTTCAATTCATGAAACACAACACACATTATTTATGCTGCATAGGGGAGTGAAACTCACAGTTTAAAAGGAACAAGAAAATTATAACCCAATGGTTATATGTTGACGATTACGTTGGTGTATTTAAGTTTCTGTCTATAAACGTTAAGGACCAAGATTGAATATTAAGAAATTTAATGACAAATACATTTGTATATATGAGGCTAACTGATATATACGCATCGTCCCTATATTGGTAACATTTTTTTTGCCATAGATTTTTTACTGTTGTACTATTTTTCTGAAGTTGCAAACAAAACACGATCACAACTACACTTCTCAAAGCTGTCCATAATTGAATTCTATAATAGCAGAGGGAATCAACCAGATATATTTCTATAATAATTATTATTTAAAAGAGTGAGGGATAACTTAGTTAGACAATGCAAGACATCAGATAAAACAACAAATAAACAAGGATATAAGTACTATGTAGATAAATGGTACACCGGTTGACATACTTACACACTCTTATATAAAATTTGTAGGACAAGATACTATTTATAAATTATAAAATAGCTTCCCCATTTAAGTGAGTTTTAATATACTAGTGGCAAAAAGTTGATTGGTACACTGGCAGATTCAATAAATGGCCATCGAAAGATTGAATGGCATCGGTACAATATTTCGCAGGCGCGATTGAACAATATCTTTCATTCAAGTTATTGTACAATTACGACTGTTGTCAATACAATTGTTTAGTTACAATAGCTAAATAAACATTTTTCATGCTCAGTTAAATCTCAATATAAACCAATCTAAAATACATTTCTGTAAGCAGCTGGAAAATATGCGTGATTTTATTACAGTAACAAAGCTTTATACAGTTCTTGGTCAAACCCAAAGATATATCTCTCGCAATTATTATGAGGGAAATATTATATACTTATATCACCCATTGGCAAATTTTGCATTATCTTTCAAAATACTAGGAGTACATTTATTGAAATTCTCACACTTTTAGAAAAATATGTTAATAATGAAATATTAAAACCGAGTACTGCTATGATATCATTTTATGTATTTTGCGACATCAGTAATCATTAAAATGGACAAAAAACATAACATTATAATTGCCAGATAATTAAGGTCGCTGTCACTGAATCACTTGTCCTTCACAGCTGTTGGTTCGAAACCTCATTTGGGATTTAGAATTTTATCATGTGAGGAAGCAATCGAGCTTGCTTACGGTATGTCGATAGTTTTACCGAGGTATCCGAAGATATCTGAAATATTGCCCTGAGAGACACATGGGATCTTCCACTATCGTGAAAAACTAGAAATGTCGTCGCCACATGACCTGTAGTTATGTCGTTGTGTCACTTAACCCAATACAAAAGGCACAAAATTAGAACTTGGAATTTAAAAGATTTTACAAAATTAATATCAAAATGCAAAGGTAAGAAAACAATTATATATCCAAACCTGGTTTAAGTCTATACAATCAAGGAATTATCCGCACTGAACATATATGGTTGTATTTCGAAACTGATACATAGAGTCTAATCCTTTTAATTACATCTAAATATTAATTTTCATTATGATGTATACAATGCAATAACAGCTTAGCACGCGCAAATTGCATCAATTAATGGCACACATGGCCGATTGGGCAAGTGTAAAAACCGGGCAGTTAAACCAAATTCATATTATATACCTTTATAGTACATAGCTGAAGTCAAATGTCAATTTCGTCCCATTGTTCAGTCTGTCAACCAAATGGTTTTTTTCCATGTTTGATGTTATGTTCTACTAGCTTACAAAATCCAAAATGTATTTTTTTATTTTTGTTTGTTTGTTTTAAGGTTTTTGTTAGTTATGTTTGGAATGTATTTTTGTAAAGCGTTTTTGAAAGTGTATATATGCACGAATATTCTGCAAAAATGTAATGTAATAATAATGATTATAACAATAAATTGCCCGTCATTGACCTCCATGTTTTTATCACCTTGAACAAGCTGGCATTAACAAAATAACTCTGCAAATATAAAATTTCCTCTCTCGCATTTGTTTAATAGCTGTCGACTTTTTTTGACAAAATAATTCAATGTTTACATGAAATGCTGAACTGTCTAGACATTTAATGATTTCTGGGATATAACAGGAACACCATCATGAACTGACGTGTTACTTATAACATAATATCAATATAGTAGACGAAAGCATCGTTACAAATTTAATCATTGTAAATAATAAGGCGAATTGCTATAGGGGTCTTTAATTTACGTCAGTCTTTTTCATGTTGTGGTTTAGAAGTACCTTCTCACCTCCAGCCAGTACAAAAGTCAAAGAACAAAAGAACAAAGAATAAGAACATGCAAATATGGTATTCATTCTATATCATTTACACTACAATAGAAATCATTTTGAACATTGAATGGCGTTCTCAGTTTTCATGTCTGTATATTTAATACCTGCAAATCTGTATAATCTTATTTGCGTCTTGACACCCACCGGTATACCTACATGATGAACCCGAGATGTCGCTTTCCGCAATGTTCTGGTTTTCAATTGAAATTGAGAAAATTGCCTACTGAAAGACAATTAAAAGTTTAGCGCCTCAAGTACATTATTGTCAGTCGACTGTTAAATATAACGAAGCAGTATTTCTGACAATTGCACAAGGATCATCCGACAAATGTACGAATTGTTTGTTTTCCAAAAGTGATACTTTGATTTATATATAGAGAGCAATTTGTAAAAAATACAGAATAACAAATTGTACGGAACTGTGTTAACATACCTATGTAAAAAGACCTATAATGTAATTAAGTAATTTTGAGCAAAGTTTACATCATGAACGAATTGCAACGTGCTGATTTCCCAATGTTCACACAACCCTCGTGACAAAAACAAGGATTTGTATCAAGCTGCAAGAGCTCATCTTCTTCTTCCTTAAACCGGATCCCGACAGGAATGTATTGTAGAGTACATGATCAAATATACTCTTGTAGGAAAAGAGGAAGAAACAAACACATTAAGGGACACAGTAGAGCACCAATGGTATAGACATCTATGGGTAGTTTCAACCGCTTCATTGTGCACAAACCGTTTTTATTCATCATAATCTCCTTCCAAATTGCAGGACAATAAAAATGAAAATAATCTCTGAAAATTGTAATCTCCAAATCCGAAACTCTTTTTTATTGGTATTCTTTTTTGCCTTGATAAATAAGTGTACTTCACCAACATAACTGTCTCTTACCATCACAACATCAACAATAACTGTTTATACATGTATTACCAAATGGCTAATTTCTGGCAAGCTATGGGAAGACTGGTATCCACTCCTTACTGAAACCGAATGCATTCCATGTCATACAGTTTCATTGAAAACTGTTTGAAAAATTGCATTCAGCTGCTTTTCTTTTGAATAACGAGTTTAAGAGTCCATAGGAAGTGACAGTCACTATATTTCTAGCAAATGTGATTAGTTTTAATCCGCTTATTTGCAACAGTATTTCAGTACATTACGATGGCAAGTTCTTCTAAGCAGAATAATGGAAAGTCCGTAAGAGTGATTTTCTCAAGAAACTAACAACAGCTCCATATGATTCAGATGTGATAGACCAACGGCTTCAGACATAGTGTCACCTGTGAAATCTTCAACAAGAAAATTTACCTCGTTTGGAGATCGAACTCTCAACCTCTAGTTCTATAGTCTTAGGCCCCCCTTTTCTTGGTTTGAATTGTTTGTGAATCAGGACTTATGATATAGCGTGCTATGTATTAACATTAAATTAAGAAAGAAAACCCTGCACTGTATATATTGCATTGATTTTATATCAAAATAGGAGAGTTTAAGCACGCAAACATCCACTGCTGCTTAAGCTGTAATATGAAAATGTAATTATTATGTAAAACAAACAAGTCCAAATTATTATGAAATATTGGTTTATGTATTAAATTTGAAAAACAATTGTTGCTATGTATCATTGTTGAAATACAATAGCAAACTTTCAGTCAGAGTGGATATTTCGTTGTCTGTTTAAACAAAGTCCAGGTAGGGATATTTTGATAGTTGTTTTATCTTTTCGAAAATCTTCATTTTTTACGTTAAATAGCAGATGTTATCGGACTTTCACTTGGTTGATCTTATCGGAAACTGCCACAGAATTGGTAATATGGTCGAACCTCTATCACATTGCAATTAAAATACCATGGTCCGTAAACATTTATAAATTCATAAGCTTTTTTCCCAGGAACTTTAGATATTTGATTTATCGAAGTAATTACATCGGTACTTAATCTATTTTTATATTTTTTATTGAACAGCAAGTCGCAGAATTAAACATTTTAATCAGTTTGTTTTGTAAACTACGAGAAGAATATGAGATAAAGAATTAACTAACTAGAGGCAATATTAAAATGTGCCGCGCCATGAGAAAACCAACATAGTGGATTTGCGATCAGCATGGATCCAGACCAGCCTGCTCATCCGCGCAGTCTGGTCAGGATCCATGCTGTTCGCTAACAGTTCCAGTAATTGCAATAGGCTTTGAAAGCAAACAGCATGGATCCTGATAAGAATGCACGGATGCACATGCTGGTCTGAATCCATGCTGGTCGCAAAACCACTATGTTGGTTGACTCATAGCGTGGCTCAAATGATAATTGTTTTAAGCTAATATGCGATGTTTATGTATTTTCCAATGATATATGGACAAGATATATTAATGACGGGGAAGGGGTGAGGAACAGAAATGGGGTTATAGAACAGTTGTTTTATTCTCACCTCGCCTCCTGTAAATGTGTCACAGAGACATGGTTTTCTGGCAAGGAACTACTTATGAATTTCAGATATGTCTTACAGTTCTCAATTTGAGCATCTGATTGAAGAACTTGGTGGATGTGGACTTATGCAGAAACTTATCTGTACAATTATTCACTCTTCGAACATCGTAACCGTATGGAGCATGCTAGCTATGTCGTTTATAAGCTACGATCCAGGCTTTAAATGCCACAAACTTGACGTTAAATTTTCTTCACTTTCTGTACTAAACCTCAGTGAATTGTCTACAAATCGGCTTTGCTCGGTCGGACCAAATGCTACGTGCAGTGCCTACACATTTGATGATAAAATGAATACTGTCGTATCTGACGTATATTTTGTGTAATACCTTTTAACCATGAACTTATAACTACCGTTGACTGCATCGTAGATTTGTAATGAAATCTACTGGCGAATGGAAAGCCCGTATTTACAACAAACCTGGACGGACATTATAAATCATTATTTATCACTTCTTGTTATAAGGTATTAAAATCTGTAAAGAAAACCATAGCTGACACAGAATTGATATTGTCCAGACATAGCGTTCGTGATAATACTTTTCTCTTACATATACGAGAATCAATCGTCAAAATGATAAATTTCCATGAGGTTGGTATTGTTGTTTGTACATCCGATGTTCACTTTAATATACATTATGTCATTAATAATCAGATGTCATTGAAGTTTTTTAATTTATACTTATAGATATACATTTCAAATGTTAATTTTGACGAGAGACATTTATTAGACTATTAAGACATTGTGTCATTTCATTGTGATTATGGCACATGAAAAGTCAAGGTACAAAATCTTGCTATACTTCGCCTTAATTCAGAAAATGGATAACTTTATATACACTGTTAACTTATTAGGTGTTTGTTGTACCATTTAACGGTGTAAACTAGTCAGGTTTGTTTTCCAATATTGGCCTTTCCATGAAGGTGCTCCACTATGTTCCTTTGTGTGTATTTTTTTTCCTGTTTGTCTATTATTTTGTATGTATTATTTTCATAATGCACACGTCCATACATACACAGCTATATGGCATGAAGTTATTCTGGTATAAGGATGATGCATTGTTGAAACATGGCTCTTTTTATTGGATTTTTTGTAGTTGTTTTGTTTTCCTCAGGAAAGTTTATTCGTTCTAAAGCACATACTACTCACTGTTTCTACTTCTGATATATTTTCAGTGGAACCTTATGTGTGACAGGCGATGGATTGTGGCGTTTATTACATCATTTCAAATGGTAGGTGTTCTTGTAGGAGCGATCGTTGCTGGTCAAATGACTTACTCGGCTGGCCGCAAACCAGCTATGCTCACAGGGGTTACTGTAATGGTTCTCTTTAATTTCATCGGTTATTTTTCTCAGTCGTGGCAAATATATTCCGTTGTTCGTTTTTTCATTGGTGTAGGAGTTGGCCTTATTTTTACAGTACAATTCACGCAGATGATAGAATTTGTGCCTTCCCCTTGGCGACCGTTCGTTGTGTCTTTCCCTTCGGAGCCTCTCGTATGTATGCTTTATGCGCTCGTCTCATGGTGGTTACATGACTGGAAAAAAAATACATCTGCTGAAGACACTTATTGGCGTATTCATTCTAATGTTTTTATGGTAAGTACAAACCGTTCATGCCAAAATATAGGCTTGGCTTATCTAATGTTATCACTCTTAAGTAATAGACTAATTTTTAGCACCATTTTTGAAATCATTTTCAGTGACATTAGATAAATCTTACTATAACTCATATGTAACAGGTAACAATTCCGTATCAAGTTCCTAATATAAGTATTAAGTCTTGATTTCTTATTAAGCATATATACGGAAGCTGGTAAAGTCGTTTATATGCTAATGTGTTAAAATTGTTTAACTTAACACGTTTAGTGAGTTTCGACTTCGTTGGTGGTAAGCTTCAAATTTACAATTCTACACGCTATTTTCACTCTCACAATTTCTTCTATAAATGTATTACAGCTTTGTTCCTGAAAGTTTTAGATGGTTGCTTTCTAAGAAAAAGTTTAAGCATGCTGAAAGATCGATCGGCTTTATAGCAACTGTTAACGGAGTGCCTAAACCAGACGGGAAGGAAATATTCAATACTTCGGCAACAGAAATAAAAACAACTTCAAACACCACTACAGAGTATACTGTCGCCATATTGTGGACCTCGAAAGAGCTGCGAAATGTGACTTTACCTTTGTCAATACTTTGGCAAATAATATAAAACATATTTATTCCCTCAGCTACTCCACCCCGCCCCAAACATTATACAGGGAGCTGTAGTATTTGCTCTTTTATGCCCGATCGTCTGTCCGTTCGACTAGAGTCATCAAACATTAAGAAATTTTATTCAGCATAAGACGTTGTTTTCTTGGAATTTCGTTTTAAATTTCACTGTTTAGACCGCCCGAGGTATAGCCCTTGACTAAGAATATAGGTCTTAAACCTTTGTGTTCCACATATCTCAAAAAGTATTTAACACAGATTCATGAAAATATGCAGGAATTTTAATCTTACTCAAGATACCGTATGTGGAGATATGCATCTGATTTAGGTATTCCCATTCCCGTCCTCTGAAAGCGAAACTAATAAGTTTTTATATTCAAATGAATATTTGCTTTTTCTCTTAACACACTAAGCAATGGGTCTTCTTAATTGCTAACTTCCAAGGTTTATGCGTGTAGCTCACATTAAAACCATTTTACAACGTCTACAAGTAAAAATCTTATACTTGCTTTTTTAGAAGATTGACACTCCTAAATAAAAACCAAAAGAAACATGAGTTGCAAAAAAAAAGATGTTCTAGGCAAACAAACACACTGTAAAATCAGATATTCTAACTTCTAGAGATAATATATGAACCACGTTTCCATGGTGAATTCTGAAATGCAATTATTCCATGGTGAATTTACTACAGATAAAGGTCAAGAATAAACCTCACATGTGATTTCAGCATGCCAGTTCAATGGAGTGTAATGACAAATGCTTCACAGAGTAGAACATTCCTGACAACCAATTGAATCCGAAGTCATGAGACTTTTTGTCACACCATTTGCTTATTACCTGGAGAAACAAGACTCCACTTTAAAGAGTGGAAAATGATGAAAAAGGGGCGACATTTCAAGCCGTCTTTAACCAAAGTAGCCTAAAGACACCATGTGATCAACTAAAACGCTGACAAAAACAAAACAAGCACTCGCGCATACTAGTATAACTACCATATTGGTATATATATGTTAATAAAATCATATTCTTTTCAAGGTTTGCTATGTGTACTACTTGGTATTGTATGACCCTCGGAATGGAGAGTATTCCTGTCGACATTTATCTGACCATATTTCTCATTAATCTCGTCGATTTACCTGCATTTTCAGTAATAGGACCTTTAGTGAACAGGTAAAAGTAAGAATCATACATGCTGCATGTGTTAACGTTATCATTATAACAGGAGTAAAAATGGTAAAAGTATGGTTGATACATTTGACAAATATGAAATATATACCATGAACATGCGGACAAAATAGATAAGATTCATGTCTTAATTACACAAAAGTGACTGAAATAATTACTTAAAGTGCAAATACGCGCATTTTTAAGTAAAACTCCAGCTGAAATTACAGTTATTAACCAATTATACCAAACTCTTCCTGTTACAAGTACGAAATAATAATTTTCCAAATATGACTTTTCTTATTTGACTGGGACAGTCTTTTTAAGAAAAGTAGAACTGCACACAGGTTTGCTCCCTTCAACTTAAGAAATCTCTACCTATAGGTAATGGAGATCACTGCGTAGTAGATTGAAGAAAAAAATATTATTTTATTAGTTCAATTTTTTTTATTTCTAAAGCATCAACTTCAAATACTTGTGCGGCATTGTCGTTATTTTAACACATTTAAATGCACAGCAACCGAATACTGCTTTTATAAATAAATTACCAAAAAACACTATGTAGAGTAAAATGCGCATACTGCCACTTTAACAAATCGGCATTCGATGAAATTACTTGTTTTCGCTTATATCTTTTATTTGTCGCTTAATCTATTATGACACTCATACCTGCGCATCTACCAAAGTCTATATGTTTTAGAGTTTTAACGACATATCGACACATCATAGGTCAAATGGCTACTTTCCTGAATTTGATCTACTTGTGTCCCTCCATGCGATATTTCAAACAGGAAATGGCTTCCTGACATGACATAATTCTACACCACAGACGGGGTATCGAAGCCACAGCGGTGATGGGCAAGTGATTCTAAATCAGTCACCGTAACAACTCGGACATGGAGGACCCCTACAGAGTTATTTAACTCAGTACTTTCTTTGTTTTACTTGGTCATCCCATCCCTTGTTACTTAAATAATTAGTGCCGTATACTTTCAGCAGCTTATATCTATTCGTAATTTATTACACTTTGTTCCAAAGAAACTCGAAATAGTACATACATCTTTAATTAAGTCCTCAGGTACAAAAAATACTTTGCCTGGGTCTGTTTAGCCAGCAGCTCCCTAAAATTCAACAATTTGTACTTTATCTTTTCCCTAGGATTTTACCTGGCCATATGATAGGAATTCGCCATTTGTGCCGGTGCTAGGGGGCGTGGGCAGTGTTGCATTTTCCATTACTGCTCATGAACAGACTCAATCAAACCGAGTCTTCAATTTTCACCGTTTGCCTTGTTCTCGGCGCTTCCGAGGGATCTACTTTCCAGATTTTATTAATCATTCATCAGTTTGCAACCTGCCAATTCCCGGTCCGTTTCTCTTCGGTTAACCCTTGATACATTTAGTCGAAGTGTTCATTGACATGGCTTTACTGCCCAATGTTGAGTTACGCACTGAATTCACTGTTACGTTCCTTTCAGATTTGGTAGAAAGAAATATTGTTTTGTTGCTTTTGGTGTGTCAAGTATACTCAGTTGTGTTTCGGGAGGTTTGCAACATTTTGGTAAGAACTATGGCTTTTTCAGATAGACACTTTTATGTAAGTTTGTTTGCGGATGATGAACTAATCAAACATATTTCTATCATAACGAGGGTTTCTTTATGTTATCATTTCAGTCTTGATACTGTGTAATTTTTGTAAGGTAATTATTATTTGTTTACCACTTTGTAAATACGTCACGCAAAAGTTTAAACATGTTACTGTTCTTATTGTTATCTCAATAATGAACTAGAGGGAGGATAAAGGCTGTACAATATGGAGCTGCTGGCGCAAAGTGTACTTGACAAAAACCTTTGTGATCTAGAATCCACCGTCGCTTCGTTCTTGATGGCTTCGTGTTTCGTGATCTGATATCTTACATTTTTACTATCGAACCGAAAAAGGGGCGACTAATTATTGCTGGTAACACAATTCTGTATGAAATAAAGAAAAAAAAACAAACATTCTGTTTAGATAAAGACAAATATTCCAACGCACAATGTGTACGTTCTTCGATTTACAATTTACATGCCATGTGTTTTTCATTTTAGATAAACTGTCCAGGCCTTCGATGTCACTTGCAGTTGCAGCTTTGGTTATTTCATTGCTGGCAAAAATGACTGTTACAACAGCATACATGGCACTTGTTCTTTATACAACGGAGCTGTATCCGACAGTAGTAAGGTAAACGACATAACAACATCATGCATTGCACTTGGTCTTTATACAATGGAGCTATGTCCCATAGTAGTGAGGTAAATCAAAGTTTTAAGTCAGAGTCTTATAGCAATTGGTATTAGCATACCATGCATGATTGATTGTATTAATAGAGTTTTAAAGGTGTTTCATTTCGTTATTTCTTTGCTAGCAAAAACAAGTATAATAATATCCGAAATGTCTTACATTTATAACCGACTGCAAATGTTTTAACAAGCTGTAGTAACAACCTAAAGGAACACAACATGAGCTTTAACCATTCGGTCACTCATTCAGCGGTTTCTGTTAAGATAGTAGGATGATCAAATAGACGGGAATCAGTATCTCGTAAATCACATATTTCAGGTCAACAGGTTATGGTTTCCAGTCAAAAGTTGGAAGACTTGGTGTAATTGCTGCTCCGTTGTTCATTCATCTTGTAAGTTGATAGTTCGGCAGAACCAGATGCTTTCACATCGTTAGATGTACAAAATATTTCCATACTGTTTCTTAGTTGTATGTAAAATACGGATTAAAACATGTATGTACATGTTCGTCATAAAAATTAATAATGTCTAGTAATCAGTTATTGTATGATGATGAAACGAATATCCGAGTTTATGAAACTGACTAAGGGATGCTCATCATGGCCGATATGTCCTTGTCAGGTCCATAAACTTTAATATTCACAGTATGTATTTCATTTTATGCCAAAAAAAAACCCATTTTGATAAGTATGTAAAATATAATGCTAAATTTTTCATATGAAAAATTGTTTACAGATGAATCCTGTTCAGATGTAGAATCTAATAAAATGCCACTAAATTGCAAAAGGTATTGTCAAAAAATTGTATGTTTCCGTTTAGAGATGTCTTTAATACGTATACATGTCATTATACACAAATATGCTGGCTTATGGAAGGTCGGCGGTTCTACCAAGGTGCCCGCTCGCGATGGAATAATGCACGGAGCGGCACCTGAAGTTTTCCTCCACCATCAAAGCTGGAAAGTCCTCATTTGACCTATTATTGTGTCGGTGTCGTTAAAGTAAACAAAATAGGTAAATAATTTTACATACTTGTTTTTGATGATTTTAGGCTTTGCGTTTGATATAAGCATTATAAGTTCGTTGTAACTGCTTGTAAATATATGTGTTTAAAATCGTATATTCCAGTAAATAAAACTGATCTAATCCTTTTTCAACATGTATGATAACAATATTGTAAATTGTAAATTGTAGATTGCACATATGTTTGAAATAAAATATGTTTAAACTAAATAAAACTGTAAATATATGTTTTTAAAATCGTATATTTCAGTAAATAAAACTGCGTTCTTTTATTTTACAGGATGGACTCATTCCCGGATTAATGTATTTCACTTGTGGAGTTTCAATATTCCTGTCAACCGCATGTTTTGCGCTTCTGAAAGAAACAAAGGACACTACCGGACTCCATTTCAGATACATAGAAATACTTGGTATCTTCCAGGAATATCTGGGAATGTTTCGAGCATATTCACTTTATAAATCTTCTAACGCAATCATCCTTTTTCTCGCATTAAGTTCTGATAGTCATGATGGGCAGTCGCTCATCCCGAAAAAAAAATTGAGAGGATGAATAAAACCGACTTGTAGGTATGTTTGACAAGTATTTATACCGGGATTTTGTTATTTTTCAAATTTAAGAATACCTTCTACATCAGACTACAAGTATATTGTAATTTCCACAAAAGTAAATGAAAAAGTTTGCGAGTAGCTTTCAGTGGGTCAAAAATTAATACAAGGACATAGACTATGCTCAAAAAGATATTTTCTTTCTAGCTTCCCCAAAATGATGCTACTGAACCTTTCATGACTGCTCTCTGAGTGTTAAAAATCGATACGCTTGTGTTTTTATGACTTTTTAAAATTGAACGGAGCTGTAAAATTAGTTACTAGTACATGTATATGGTAGCCTAGATTTATTTTAGATTTATTTCATTGAAATGTTTTCCACATTACGATTGAATAAACCTTATAAAATAGCAGAAATGTAAATCATGTTACGTTTGAGATATTTGCAAAAAGGTGTCACATCAAAAGATTTATTAACATGATCAAGTAAATGTCCATGTTGATCAATAAATTGTATCACATAATCAAAAATATACTAGATTGTATGTATATCGTTATAAATCTTTGTATCATTTTGAAATAAACTCATACAAAACTAGTGCTACATTTGAGAATTTTGTACACGTTATTAGCAAGACAACGAAGACTTTTATTGTATCAAGGTATACTAACTATTGATGTATCACCAAGATAATTGTGTCCTGGAAATACTAGTAATAATAGTAAATTGGAAACTGACAAATGCAGAGCTTGGCCTTAAAGGACAATCTTTGCGAACTGTACAACATGATTAGGAAATTATAATACCAACAAAATACTATTTGTAACATTCTTTGAATTAGAATTTTCATCATGTACTAGTGTCTAAATTGTTGTCTCATAATATTTAAATACATCGTAACAAACTCGGATAAAAATGTAGATAAAAGTTCAAAATTCTCCCTTACTCCATTAATACATTTAATACTTCAAGAGAAATTTAATTTAATTTTATGGAAAAGATTTAACAACTTGTTCCATGACATAATATATACATATATATATAGTAGAGAGAATTTTTACGAACTAAACCACCACCACAATATACCAGACTAATAACGACAAAGCGCCTAGCAGTACAAACGAACACACGCATGCCACGGCAAGTCCACTAACCCAAAAATATTCATTTCGAAGCTGCTTTATATAGAGCCTGAATTGTACTACACATTCGTACTGGTACAACATTTGCATATATAAACTCAAATCTCTGTTTTCCTGTCTCACAAATCAGTAGTGACATTTTAGTCTTGTTAACTGATTGGGACCAGAGAAGCTATATTTTATCTCACTGAAAGTGAACTGGATCTCGAGGATACATTGAATATATAGAGATAAGTTTGCATATATATTACGGAAGAGTATAATGAACCCCTAATGTTCTTTCATAGTAGATATATTCGCCAACACTTATTATATTTAGGTCTTTCTAAAGTTTTGAGAGTTTATAAATATCAATTTCATTATACAGTGCAACCTCTGTAGAGCAACACCCTTTGGGAGATACAGATATTGACTGTTATGTAGAGGTTGTTGTTCCGGAGAGTTAAATTTGATAGTATATTTCAGCTTAGGGAAATTTTGATGATGTTATTATAGAGAGGTTTTTGCTTAAGAGAGGGCCGCTCTAGAGAGGTTGTACTGTATGATTATATTTCTGTGTAGTTATATATATTATTTACAAAACTGTCAGTATTTTCAGAGAAACGATTCTCATAACACCTTAGATTTCATGAGAATATATTTATTGCAGAATAAATTTCAGAGTATTTTCTACAGTATTCACTATTTAAAATGAATTTCCGAACGGTTTATTTATGTCTTAGTAGAAGTGTGCATTTTAAAAGAAATTTTTATCCTTATTACATATAAAAGAAATAAGGAAGATACTTAAACTCTAAACGTACCACACCTATTTCTTTAAGTTTACTTATAAAATTAAATAGAATGGGTGTAGAAATATAAGAATGTATGTATGAAAAAATATTTGAGCTGTTGTTGCAGTAGATTAATTGTCTTGAATTTATTAATTTATCAACCAAATTAAAAAAAAACGAAAGATATATATTGCATACAATGTCATGTACTTCACATCCCTGTAGGGCGTGTCGTTTGCTTGAAGCATCGTTACATTAATTTTTATTAATCACAGACATGGAATGACACTGAGTAAGTTTTGATATTCTACGTTTCATTACTTTGATTTAAGCAAACAATAGAACTGTTCTAAACCAACCGACATTAAGATGGGTTTACCATTTTATTATCTCTGTGGACGTAATAAAACAATATAAAGCGTTGGAGAATTGAACCTTGCAGAAGATAAAGCAAGGTTCACTGATTGTGCTTTGTTATCATTTTATTTTTGTGACAAGAACTAGTAAATGACATTTCATGTAACATAAAATGCGCAAATAGAAATGACTTTAAATGTCATTAACATGTTTCAGTCATGTAGCGACAAAGTATAAGATTGTAAAACTTACTGTCCATCAGTCTGTTTCTGTCTGCACATGTCCTGAAGAAATTGTGTTTACACCTAATTAGCAGATAGCACAGATATGAGCCTTTTTGCAATAATACTGAAACTTTGAAATAAAGTAGATGACTGTGTGAGTTTCACCTAACCTGCAGCTTAATGAACTCCTGTTTGTGCACCAAGAGGTATAATGGTTGCAATTTTGTTCTTGTATCTTTATTGCGACCATCTTAGAATTTGGTGACCGTAATTAGCATATAAATCATAATTGCCAGACTAAGGTGAAATTTAGTATAGCCATGTATTACGATGTCAGTTTATGTGTTTTTGTTTTATTCTTTGCCATTTCGTTTGGAAGATATGCATTGTTTGATAAGAAATAAAACTGACAAGAAATAACACTAAAAAATGGAGGTCATATTGGACAACACAAAACGATTTCAAGAACTGAAATGAATCTGGTAGAATCATGTGCTAAAATCCCATGTTTGAAGTACATGATTCACGCACTCTGGAAGTAAAAACTTTTAGTGAAATTATAGTAATTTATTTGTCTAAATCGTACTATATTACAGTTGGTTGATGACTTTCAAATTGTGTTTTCTTGCACACGGGTGGTAAACGCGCAATCCAATTCCCATTGGGAATACGCTTAAAATGGGTCGCGCGAAGTCCAGTGCTGGTGTTGCGGATCATTATATACAAAATCGAGGTTGGTGGGTTTTTGTTTTTGTAAATAATGACACATTTACGAGTATTTTTGAAAAAAGCAAAATGCTATTCGACACAAAAATGAATAAAGATCACATGTGTGAAATACCAGCTTATTAATTTAAGAATCAGCCATGTTATCACGAAAACTCTGCTGGCTCGACCTGTCAAACAAGTATGGAATCATGAACAGTGCGAAGTTTCTAACTCTTTTCCCTTCTTTCTGGAAATGTGACGCTTCTAATGATCAAACACGTGTAGAACAGTCATGAATATTACATACACTTGAATGAAATGTAGCTTTTGGTGAAAAGATTGGCTAAAAATGATCGCGAATGGGGTTGCGCTACGAGAATGGATTTGCGCGTATACATTATATACATTTTGATGTATACGAGCAACTCCATTCCCGGCGCGCAACCCCATTGCCGATGATTTTTTGTCAATTATGTCCCCGTAAGCAGGATTTGAAGGAAATAATTTTGATATGCGTTACTTTATAACAGTTGAGTTATCATAAAAAGCACCAGATGTCCTCAGATTAGGCATACGAGGTCAGAAACTGCAATTTTTGTTGATTTCACACCTTTTTTACGTTCCGTGTCGCCATAGCTTTTGTGATAATAGGGCCGAATCATAAATTACAAATCAGATATTTTACATGATGTATTTTCATACTTGTGTCGGATAGCATTTTGTTTTTTTTCGAGAAAAAGTATTATTGTCTCGTACTAAGCAAACTCATAACTTCACACACCTCAATTTTGCTTTTTTACGCGCAACACCAGCATCAGACGCCACGCAACTCATTTTAAGCGTATTCCCAGCGGGAATTGGATTGCGCGTTTATGACTGCAGAATGATTTTTCTAATTTTCTCGGTGGCCGGCCGGCCCATGGCCATGTCAGTACCGCAGAACTTGTAAGGTACTACCACAAGTACATGTATACACAGAACGAAATACGAGCATTTGTGGTACTACGGCATGATAGAGACTTAAGTAAGACAGGACTGAGGCGACTTACTAGACAGTTAGGGCTACAACGAAATAATATCGTGTCACCACAATATCTTATACTTGAAGGAATCAGGCAATGTTTTGCAGATAATGGAGATTGCTTAATGTAACCATTGATTTGAGAGTAACACAGAGCACTGTCAGGCGTCTCCTTAAACTAATTGATCCTGAAGGAGTGTTGTTAAGAAGAGGACATCGGTTGAGAAGACGTATGTATAATAATGGAGGACCTAACTCAGTTGTGCACATTGATGGTTATGATAAGTGAAGCCATATGGGTTTTTAATTCACGGAGCTATTGACGGGTTTCCATGCAAGATATTATGGCTGAATGTCGTTAGATCAAACACAACTCCGTACAATATATCTCGACTTTATTTTGACTGGATCATAAAAGAAGGCCATGTGCCGAGATTAATAAGAAGTGATACGGGGACTGAAAACGTATTGGTCCAAGAAATTCAAACTGTTTTACGTTGTGAGCACACTGATGTAAGAGATGGTGGGATTTGTTCTATTATGGGTAGTTCGACGGGTAATCAACGTATTGAGTCGTTTTGGAGCGTTCTGAAGCGGATATTTACAGTCAAGTGGAGAAAATGTTTCAAAGACCTTGAAGACATTGGTCTGTTATCTACTGGAAACTTGGACGACACATGTCATACAGAAAGAACTTGACTCTATAAAATGTTATTGGGACTCACACCGAATTAAGGCACAAAGAGAAGTTGAATGCACCACTGGAGAAGTTCCGGATGTTATGTTCTTTAGTATCGATGAACTATTAAATGACTCTTTTCAGCTGAGTAAACTTGAATCTGTACATGGCTGCTCTAAACACTTGTTTTCACGCATTTTGCTATTGAGCGGACTGGAAGAAAATAATTTGGTACCGACCACTTCCAGAGATGTTAAGAAAATGTACCTTGCAACGAGAGATCCTTTAGTAGCCAGTAGTCAGTAACTTAACAGATCGATAACTGCATGACTTTCTCAGCCTGCGTAATGGATGATAAGTTTTGTCATGAGTATTTTGCAACATTAATTTTATTTTCGGAGGCATTTGGCGTTAGCATTTTACAGATCGAAAAGGGTCTGTGCAGACAATCTGTTACGGGATCTTGCCTATTGTAGTGTGTTACCGTGGTATTACTAGCAACAGATGAACTGTCTTACTTTTCTGATTATTTTGATATTTTATCATTATACAATAACTCTCCATAAATAATCAAACTTGAACAAGACCTCAAAATAAACTAACACGAAAACCCGTTTCGCGTTTGTAATACGTTACAGGTAAACAAATATATACTGTTCACTTGCATACCTAGCATCATGACAATGACAATGACAATGACAAAGTTTCATTCGCTTTAAGGCCTCCGGCCCATGCAAAATATAAATACATTTACAAATATGTGTACAAAGTATAGCATGTGTAAATTCAATCAAATAAATATAGTACATTTATAACAGGCAATATGTTTCAAGAACTGGTTAACAATATGTGGTTATAACTCCTGCATACAAAGTTTTCTTTTTTTTTGAAAGGCATGGTATAAGAATACGGCAACTGACTTGATTAATTCTACATTTTTAGATGACATAAGCATATTAAATTTGTTAACATTTGGTTGGAGATAATACTTTTGTGGTAAATACGAAACACGCAGATCTGAATAGCAGGTAAATTTTAACAAAAATTGGTATTCATCTTCAATACTTTTAGTATCACATAGTTTACATAATCTATTTTGTCTTGGAATATTTGCATGCCTAAGCCCCATACTTCTGACCCATACAATAACTGGGGTCAAATTTTGCAGTCAAATAATTATTTTAAAGAAAATAGATTTAGGTAATTGACCATGTTTATACAATGAATGTAAAATTGATATCAAAACTCGTTTTCCTTTGACACACTTTCATGAACGATACTATTCATGGACATCTGCTTAGTAAACGTTAATGCAACATAACAAAATCTATTTACAACTTATAATTGCGTGTTATTATAAGACCATTTTTCATTTCTTGCTAAACTTACACCATTTTTGAAAACAACAATTTTTGTTTTATTTTCATTTACCTTTAACATATATTCATTACAGAACCCTGATAAAACATTTAGTTGTTTTTTAGACCATAAACAGTGCAAAACATTAGTGCCATATCGTCTGCAAGCATTAACAGAAATAATTGCATAGTATCAGGGTGTAACTGAATATCCTTTACATTGTTTTCAGACAAACATCTTTCTAATTCATCTATGAAGAAACAAAATAAAATTGGACTAGCTATACTTCCTTGTTTTAAGCCCACAGTACTTGTATAAATTCACTTCTTGTGTAATTACATCTAACACACGACCTAACTGTACCGTACATACTCTGGAAGGCTCTGAATAATTTACCCTTTAATATATTCCACAATGATTGTCTATTTATAGTATCGAAACATTTTTGAAACTCTACAATGCGACATATAATTTACCTCTTTTTTTTTCAAGAAAACGATGAACAATTAATTTATGGATAAATGCGTTATCAATGGTAGAGTAACCAGCTTTAATATTCGCTTGGTATTCAGAAATGTTATGGTACATTTGTGCAAAGAAATTTAATCTATTTACATGAACACAACACTATATTTTACTCAGAACATTTTGCAAAGAATTCCCCTGTAGCTTTTTACACTATTTACATCACCCTTGTGTGTAAAGTAACGATAACTGATTCGCACCAACTATCAGGATATAACCCGGAGATGAACAATCTGTTAAATAATCTAACTAATACCGGTGTAATACTGTATATTCCGTATATAATGAATTCTAGAACAATATTATCAGGACCAGGTTTTTTTGCCTTGTTTCAAATGTTTAATAGCTAATCTAACCTCATCATCTGTTATTACTGAATTAAATATATGGTTTTCAACTTCAGTATCGGGTACATCTATTGAAATATCGATTGTTCCAGCATTGTTATCATTAGCAACGTTTGGTTTTAATAAACCTTCAAAATATTCAATTCATTCAACGGTACTTCTATAAGTTATAACATTGCTCTTACGATTCGATACTTTTTTCAGCTTGGACCAAAAAGATTTTGGGTCGTTAACACAATTTGTCAAATTGTTTAGTTCATGTGCAGAAAAAGCTTTTTATTTTTAATGTCACACATGGTTTTAAATTCATTTCTCGTTTGTAGATATAAATTCAGGTTTTCGGCCGATCTGTAGCGTCTGTAATTTCTCAAAAGTTTGTATTTCCGCTGCCTCAGATTTAGACACTCCTTGTCAAACCACTTAGGACCAGATTGTTCCAAATTACGCTTCACTGGACGAATATATTCTGAACCAACTTCTCTAAGTATTTCGACGAAATTTGAAACACAATCATTTACACTGATATTTAGATTATCTATATTGGAAATTGTTTTGTGAAGCATTTTATTACTGAAAAAATCCCGAACTTCACGTTGAAACGATTCTTTATTTCTTGCATTCAAATTGTATTACGTTTCTGTATGTTCGAAATTGGTTTGCTTTTCGGCCCTTTGTATTTTAATTCTAAAAGCTAATGATAGGGAAAATGTGAAGAATCTGTTCTTTCTTCAACACAAAAATTTCTAATCAAGTTCACAACATCTTTAAAAAAACCCAAAGAATAGTCTATAACACTGCAGCCTTGTGGTGAAGTGAATTAATGGTTTTATTACAAGACTTCCGGTTTTCATCAACAGGACACTCATATATATCATTATATTCTTCCAGTGTTGGTATCACATGTTCAGTTGTAATGGCTTCGCTTATTTCACCACAGCGTGCATTCATGTCTCCCCATTATAACTAGATTTGTTGCATTGTATTTATAATATAGTGATAATAATTCAATTTCAAGAAGAAAAACGCCGTTTAATTCTTTATCTAAATAGAATGGTGATCCTATTTGAGGCAGGTAAGCAAACATTATGTATACATTTTCGTCTGAATTTAAAAACGATTTATCAAGCTTTAGTATAATGCCAACGCAACAGGTTTCTTTTTATACGCTATACATATTTCACAATATCATTTCTATAGTAAACTGACATACCACCCATAGCACGAACGTGTTTTTAATGTTTTACAGCAGGCAAGAAAAAACAAGTGTGTGTATCTAAAAGTTGTTTCGTATTTTCATTATTTTCTTCCCAAGTTCCGGCCAAACAGGATGATGTCAAAACATTTTAAATAGCTAAGTAAATCCTCGGATTCAATTTTTCGTGAAATACCTTCAGTATTGCAACATAAAAATTCCACAGCTCTAATTGCGGGCCTCGGCCGGACTGCTAATCAACATTAATATCTTCATGGTCATCTCCTTTAGCTGTTCTCATTATTGGAACTTGTACCTAGATTGTCTGAGCTTTTTGTGCAATCCTTCTTTTAGCGTTGGTAAAAACTCCTTCACCGTCAGTTTTATTTTCAGTTCTGATGTGCAATTTACCCATTGAATGATAACCAGTTTTGCCCTGTGCCCTCAGGCTGGCTAAGTCGCTCTTTCCGTAGTAGTTAGCTCGTACGAAATTCTGATTTTTTTTCTCGCTGACTGTCTCTCCCAACTGACTGTCTCTCCCGCTGAATAATTTATATTTGTCACTGACTGAGGAGAATTTGGCTATAACAATACGTTTGTTTTCAGAATCGGGTATACAAACTCGATATGCCTCGGTAACGGATCCGTTATCCCATGGTTCCCTGGGACAGCAACTAGACAAACATTGTTTATTACGTTAGTTTTCAATTCTGACTCAGTTTCGACGGGGGTTCTCCTAGACCAAAAATTCGTAAAGTTTTCTGATTTAAACGGCGTTCAATTTTATCCACCGCACTTTCAACAGTATCTATTTTTTTTTTAAATCTTTCGTCACATTTATCGTTTATGGAGTCAATATCAAGTTGCAACATATCATTATCGCCTCGCAAAAACGTTACGTCACCTTTAGATTTTCAACAGTTTCTTCAAGTTTAGATTGCCTCTCTTCAATTACATCAATTCTGGATTTCATTGCCTTACACTTTTTCGACATCAGATTTAATCTGGGAAATATCAGTTCTAACACCTTTTATTTCAGTTTTCAATTGATCACTATTAGTTATAATTGCTTGGAGAATTTCATCTTTGTTATAGACATAGGGCCTGGGTTGACTTCCACATCGTAAGATAAGGCAATTATTTTGTTTGACCGAATAGCTATTGTATATGGAAGTTGCATCGTGTATGCTCATATATAAATCACCGGAAGTGATGGATGGGATAGTAGCATGTAAGTGAATCAGATGCCATACATGTGTGTTCTCAGATATTTGTCAGGAGACTGTTTCAGATGAATAATGTTGCGCTCATTGAATTTAGAAAGACTCTGGATATGATAGCTGCTTAAAAGATATTTGATGCAACCTGAAAAATGACTGTGAAATACAAGTTGCTCTGAACATTGAATTTCGCAAGACTCTGGATACGGTAGCTGTTTAAAAGGTGTTTGACGCAACCTGAAATATGACTGTAAAATACAATCTGCTCTGAACATGTACAATGTATAATTTTTACAGTTAAATAATTAAAAAATTATTATGATATTAACAGAGTTTGTTTTTGAAACATGAAACCAAAATATTTATCCACCTAGATAGCTCAGTGGTAGAGCTCCTACTTCGAGTGCGAGAGGTAATGGGTTCTATCCCCGTTTGCATTACACCAAATACGTAAAAAGTAATAAACGTACTAGCAATTCAATTCATTGTCGCTCAGCATTATAAAGGGAACCTGGCTTCTCTTCTCTGAAAACTTCACGGCACTCAGGAATGAATAGACCTAAAATATACTATAAACACAAAGTTTAGCAACACCTAAATGTTTCTCCAAGAAATTACTTTCCGACAAGTTTTCATTTTGTCCATAAAATGACAAAACTGTGCACAAAACTTTAATTGAACCAAATACATTCATAAACTTGGCAATTTATTTTATTTCATTTCAGCTCAGTTTACATATATCAGTCGAAAGTTAAGGGTTTTCAATCAGGTGTTGCTAAAGTGTTTTTTTTTATATATTTAGCACCCATCTACTCATAAAGACTTAATGAGTATGAAGTCTGAAAACTCTAGGTTCAACAGTCTAAATGGTATGGAGTGGAAACCATTTTCAAAGTTTTATCCAAGGATCTATCCAAGACCAAAATGCATATGAAGTCCTAGGTAAAATCTGAAATAGTTCTCAAGTTATGGAGTACACTCAAATTAGTTTCAAATTCAGGTTCCTGTGGCCTTGACGTTTAGATCCCAAAATGTCATGCAGTCACTGCTCCTTTAAAGTTTTACAGATGTTATAGACCTGGCAATTTTTCAAAGATTTCAAATATCAAATGAAGGTGTCAAATGCCCAAATGCCCAAAAGCTTAGTAAACTTTTTCTACAATGTCAAAGGCGCATTATCTTGCTGTAAATTTTATCCGATCTGCTCAGCTTTCCAAAATCTTTTGCCAATCCAGTGAAGTTTGATGTAAGTCAATTGAAAATTGTGCTACTTTTCAAACAATATTAAAATTATCAATTTTTGCGATATCACAGATATATCAGTAAACCATTTCCAATTTTCGGGTTCTTTGACCATGACCTTTGACCTGAAAACCCCAATATCGATAGAGGTTATCTACTGATCAAGAAGAATAAGACAATAAAGTATGAAGGTCCTACGTGAATGGTTCTCTAGTTGTTGAGTTGAAACAATGCTCAATGTTTCAGGTCCCAGTGACATTGACATTTGAATCAGTGATCTCACTATTGACAGTGTTCATCTACAGATGAAGACCAATAAGGTAATATAGTTTGAAGGTCGTATGTGAAACTGTCCTCAAATTATTAAGCGGAAACCATTTTTAATGTTCCAGATCCCTGTGACCTTCACCTTTGTACCAGTGACACTGGTACTAATAGCAGTCATCTACTGATCAAGAGCAATAAGTCTTTTAAGTAAAAAAAATCTAGGTGAAACGATTTTCTAATTACTGAGTGGAAAGCATTTTTAATATACAGTTACCTGTGACCTTTATATTTGACCTAGTGACCATAATATCGATAGGGGTCATCTACACATTAGCCCCAATAAGTTTAAATGGCCCTCAGATTATTGAACGGAAACCATTCTCAGCGGCTCCAATATCCAAAGGGATCATCTACTAATGAAGTCTATTATGTAAGACATTTCTAACGTAAACGTAAATCGGAAACGGAATACTGAATCCGTAAATGTTATTTGCAAATAATGGTCTAAGGGAAATTACTAGTGCATTACTATTGGATGAAATTGTCTCCCATAGACCACAAATTAGCCTAAAATTTTACGGATTCAGTATTCCGTTTCGTAATTACGTTTACGTTAGAAAGGTCTGTTTACAGGTCATATGCACAACGCTATTTAAGTTAATTACCAAAACAAAAAAAAAATATTTTCAATGTTCAGGTTCCTGTGGCGCTGACCTTTAACCAAACGACCCCTATATAAATAGGGGTCATCTATGCATAAAGACCAATCAACCCTTGAAGTTTTTAGGTCCTACAATGTAGGTGATCTTTTCTGAGCTGAAAACATTTTCAATGTTCAAGTCCCTGTGACCTTGACCTAGTGACCCCAATATCAATAGGGGTCATCTACGCATCAAGGCTAACAATATGTGGAGCTTCATTGTCCTCGGTCAAATTGTTCTCCAGTTATCGATCGAAAATGAAGTGTGATGACGGACGGACTGACAGATGGACGGTGTCTCCCCCCGCCGCCACCCCCACCCATGATGGGTGTGGATTGGGGAGACATAATTCATTTCTTTGCAACCATCTTCAGATAAAGTCGTTCCTCAGTGAAACTTCAAAGTATAATGTAAATCCTACCAGAAATGTAGGAGGAGTACAACACAACACCAAATTGATGGTTTACTATGTAGTGACAAGAATTTGTAACAGTTACCAACGTCCCCCGCCTAAGGACATTTTTCACAAAAACAGAAGAAGAAAAAAAAAGAGTGCCGGGATGTCGCAATATATGCCGTTCATGTAGATGTTACAGTAAAACATACTCTGTATAAGTTTGGTCAAAAATAAGCCAAAACAATGACAATCCTATTCTAACAACCAGATTAAAAAGTTTTAAGAATAAGCTATTTATAGTAAAACAAGAGCTGTCAAAGGAGACAGCACGTTCGACTATTTCGAAGCTGGAAAGTGAAACTGGGCACATCTGAGGGAACTTGAGCTGTCACTGGAGTGTTTAATGACTCAAATGGTGAATAAAGATATTGCACAATAGCTTGAGTCTTTGTCAAAAATATTAAGTAATAAGAGAGGTAAAGATAAAATGTATAAATAACAGTATATAAGTATAATTCTAAGCAAAAAGTAGGCATAATTCATACAATATTGGTGCAAGAGTTATGCACCTTGTGTCATATGATGTGAGTGATGATGTGGAACAACTACTTCTAGTTTGAATCCAAAGCATTGCGTTATTACTGAGATATAGTGAAAATGCATCAAAATTAATCTTGAATTCTAAGTAATAGGGCGCATAATTAATAAAATGTTGGTACCAGAGTTGTGAGCCTTGTGTCATATGATGTTGGAGATAAGGTCCAACAACTATTTTTTAAGTTTGAATCAAATCAATTTAGTAAGAACTGAGATAGAGTGAAAACTAATACCTGAAATTTAAAGTAAAAGTGGGAATTATTCATTAAATATTGGTGCAAGTGGTATACGTAGACTTCATGCAATTTCAATGCGCACAGTGTTTAGGTAAATTTTTTAAGTTTTTAATGCTGGGAAATTGTCTGTTGAAGAGTTCTGGTAGGCCTATAACCTTTGTTACCAAGGCAAACATCGCTGGTGTAAAAAATGTGGTCGAATAGGATGCGCGATTGTCGGTGAAAGATATAGCCAGTTGTACTGGCATAACAGAAGGCAGTGTGCAAACAATTCTGAAAAAGCGTTTGGACCTGAGAAATGTTTTCACTAGGTGGGTATCTCATTTGCTCACTGAGGAGCAAAAGAAAGAACGCCTTAATTGTGTCCGGAAACTTTAGAAAAATTACAAAAGCTGTTACAGTGGGGTTATTTCTAACTTGCTAACAAGTGACAAAACTTTGGTGCACATGTTTTAGCCACAAAGTAGGTCTGATAATAAGCAATGGAAGGAAAAAGATTAAAACGCCCCGGTATTGCCAAGAGAACCATAAGTTAAAAATAAATGTTGTACGCAATTCTAATGGACCTGTCGTTCAAGTGCCCTGTCCATCTGGTCATACAGTCACTGGAAGATTCTACAAGATCTCTGTACTGAAGAAATTAAAAAACAAAGTTTTACAATAAGAAACGTCGAAGCCAAGGATGGTCAGGAGTCAATCTTATACACGACATTGCTCCTCTCACAAGTGCGAAGTTGTTAAGTCACTTTTTTTGGCTTCTGAAAAGGTGGAAGTTGTAAACCATCCACCTTATTCACCTCACATGAGTCCCTGTGACTTTTTTATTTCCAAGGCTGAAGAGAATGCCTTCTAGAAAGAAATATAAGTCCAGAGGTTTTCTTGGCAGCGCTATTGATTAGTGCCTCATCCAGATACAAAACAAGAAGACTATATATCTGCTTAGAGCGATTGGGTAAAAAGGTTACAAAAATGTGTATCGGTAAAGGGGGAATACTTTGTAAGTTTTTAATAAAAATAATTTTGATTAAACGTAGCACTTAAGTAATTCGAACCCAGTGACAGAACTTTTTGCAAGGCCCTCGTACCAAGAATATTTAACAAGGAATATTTTTCTCTGTACATTTTATGTTTTCTGCAACGTTACAAAAAACTGTGCATGAGCTTTCCTAATTTGAAGTCATATATTGGTACACATTTGTATTGTTTATTTATTCTCATTGCACATTTATACTGCATATACTCATTTAAGCATACACCTTTAGTTAAACGACGACAGTCATACATTTTCACATCAGCCAGTCAGAATAATTATGTAATCAAGAACGATATTTCAGTAGGGAATTCCATTCAAATTGTTTTCAGAGACGTTGACGAAACTATTTACTACGCGTTATTTCTCTGAGATAAGAAATATTGAAGGAATGTGACTGGTACACAATGGAAGATATATCCCCACATGTTCAATGTCCATAGTACACATTTACCGAACTGCGCGTTTTAGTTGAGAAATGCGCGATTAAAATCGGTTAGTATATTTTCCCGTTCATGACCATGGTTCTTATAGGATGCCTAGGGGTAGAGTATAACATGTTAAGTGGCATTTTCTTTCTGGTCTGGTGCCAGTGGAAACGGGGTTCTGAAGGTACACTGCCTTAATTATAAAGCTTTATATTCATGGTGCATTGGTCATAATAAAAGGAAAGCTTTTTTTGCAGGGCAACCCGGGTTCGATTTCCACGACCCGTGTTTTCTTTTTCTTGGACTAGCACATTTTGGGATAAATAAGAAATGAAAATTAATGTTCTATGTTCATACTATGACCAACTTCAATTCTAAAGTAAGATCAACAATCAACATTATAGAATAGCTTCCAAACTGACATGTGGGTATGAACACATAAGTAATAAGGTTTGTTTACATTTCTATGAATGCCAAAACATATTCTTGGAAATGCTACCAAAATGTCAAGTGTTGGTCCACAATAAAATGAAAACATGAACTGGCTGTACGAAAACATGAAAATACCACTTTAACAGGGAAACATCTGAGGATGTTTTCTTTCCTCCATTATCTGACTAGCCCGGAAGTGATGCTTGATTACTTATTTACTCATTTAGTACTACTGTACCTATAAACATGACATTGGTAGTACAAGTATTATGCGTAATCATTCTAAAATCGAACTAGCAGTTTCAAGAGAAGAAATTAGTCTGAATGTTTCTTGGATGCCTTTTTTCCAAAATTGTTTTAGTCATCTACACCACGGACGGGTTTAACTTTTGTACATGTATAAAATGTAACTTTGCAACCTAATAAACATCTTCTTCGAAAATATATCAAACACAATCCTTCATTAGTAAGATATGCTTGTATGCT
Source organism: Mercenaria mercenaria (assembly GCF_021730395.1). NCBI lineage: Eukaryota > Metazoa > Mollusca > Bivalvia > Venerida > Veneridae > Mercenaria > Mercenaria mercenaria. Next base: position 69,982,309 of record NC_069361.1, on the reverse strand, counting down.
AAGACATAGTCGGTATAAATATGGGCTTTTTCTATGTCTTGGCAAAACAATGTACCATAGGAACATTTCACTTAGGCTCTATACTTTTTGATTGTATATATATATATACATATTCAATACACACACATACAGCAAGCATACATAAATACATCAATGTAAATATACAAAAGGGTTGGGCCAGAAGTTATAACAACATTATCGGGGGCCGGTATGTTCAGTAGAGCTGCATCATTTAATGTACAATGATACTCTTTGTTTTGCCCTTTCGATTTTTTTAACTGTTTGTTTTATTTTGTTTTAAGAATATATCACGGTATCTCAAATATGTATCGAATACGTTTAAACATAACAAAACGTCGGCCGAAATGATATGAATGCGTAAATACGGTGAAAAAAAACAGGTTAAACATATTTTGTTTTCAATCGTTTCTTTTATGTTTGTCAGAGGTTTGACATTGTAGTCCGTTTCATTTGATCCATTGTTTTATTACCCTCTATTATGACTTTTAAATGTAAAATATCATATTCAATATTAAAAGAATTGTTTTCCTACCATCATAATTCAGCATATGTATTTGGACATCTATTTTAATGTTGTTTTTTTCTAAATGTAAAGCCTTGTGGAACTTTAAGGTGTCTAAATCTGTTGCATATTAATTGACCGCCGAAGTGGTGATGTTATGATATTTGTTAATCCACAGAACTTACCATGCTGCTATCAATAATTAGAAAGTTACTTGCCTGTAAAAAAACCTTTATTGTACATCTATAAAGCGTTAGTAGTATAGTCTGAAACTATAAATCGTTAGCAGTTTAAAGGATGTTTTACTATCTGCTTATGGCAGAACTTGTATACGGCGATTTTGATGTCACGGATTTATTATTATTTTTTTTACAGAAAGCAGTTTTTATAATAATGATTTCATAAAGTCAAATTAGCGAAATAAAAACAAGCAAACAATCTAATGATAAAATAAGTACAGGGAACTCACGTTAGATTGTTCATAATAATAACTAGACATGTTTTAAAAGTTAAACATCAGCTATCAAGCAACCATTCTCTGCAGTAAAATTATAAAGTGGTAAATGTTTACTTTCTTTCAATTCTACAGAAAAATCAAATACCGGTACTAGTATCTGGTAGTGATTTCAAAAAGCTGTAACCAAATTAATCTTGTTGGTGAGTGTTGACAGGTGGTACTAGTTGCTCTCAAGGCGCTCTTCCAGACGTTATATAACCTCAAAATTGCATTTTATAAGTCTGTTGAGATGAACTTAGAGAGTAACGTCTTTTCTGAGAAAATATCAGCGTCATTATGAAGAAAGAATAAACATTATCTCAGATTATTTTACTTCAACATACTTTGTACGTCTAAACGAATACCAACAACTAAACAATGTAGCTGTATATTAATATCTCGGTATATATAAATATTTTTCAATGCTTCAAGAATACTTTTGTCTGACACGTAAGGTCCTTAAAGTAAAAAATGAGCTTTAGCAGGACCAAGAGCAGGAATGTTGTTTCCCTTGCCTGTTTTCGTTGCCGCATTTGTAAGATATGCCGTCAGCTTCGGGTTAATGCTATGATAAAATACTTCTTAGATTCGCCAGGAAATTCATGTCTTCCTCTACAACTCAGAAAGCATTGCCTATCAATGTCTTATCAGTGCCTGTACCAAATTAACAGATAACCAATACGTGTACAAAGTTAACAACATAGTCATCAGATACATTTAGATTAATTGATAGTAAACCTATTTATGGAGGGAAAGTTTCTGTCAGTTCTCAGGGCACAACCAGGCTCATATGTAAATACAAATATTACACTTCCCTTTTGTGCAGAATCAGAGTGTCCACTTTATAAACTGTGTGCATGTTTTGTGCTTCAATCATACAAGAATACATAAAGCTATATCAAAACGAAAGTTGTACCCCATCAATTAAAGCTAGCACGCCAAATCATCAATTTTGCACTTTTTGCCAGCATGCAATGATCCCGTTGCAGGAACAATGTCCTTTTCTTCATTTCTCAATTTGATAGGCACTACTGAACTACAGGATATTATTGGAATGTCGGCCTAGCCATCTCGTTTTTTCGCAATTAGAAAAGCAGAAATGTACACGAGTGTCAATCAACGAACATGGAACTCTTCAATGATTTGAATTTCCCGCGCCGAGATGACTCATCGATCCATACAAAGCTAGCACGACTCATTAGGAATTTTAATACCTCGTACGTTTCATTTACGGTGTTTTAATACCTCGTACGTATTTCTGAGAAAAAAATATAATGCATTTTACTACCTAGAACGGTTAATATAAGGTACTAGTACCTAAAACCCTACAAAGTATTAACAGATGACAGGAAATGTGAAAATCTTCGTATGGACTGGGCTCAAATTTGATCTGCAACCATATTTAGAACAGTCTGAAGATGTTCATATGAATAAACCAATGCTCAGCTGGTGAGGGAATATGGTTATTCTGGGGGCCGAAAGCGCGGACATTTAAATAATAGTGCCATTCTTTAAAAAATGTATCCATAATTACAGACGGATATGGTTTAATGTAGTATCTCCATACATAAGAAAACAAATCTATAATATACTTGGCACAGAGAGAGAGAGAGAGAGAGAGAGAGAGAGAGAGAGAGAGAGAGAGAGAGAGAGAGAGAGAGAGAGAGGGGGGGGGGGGGGGGGGGAGAGAGCGGGAGAGAGAGAGAAAGTCTGTATCAGCTAACGTAGCCTAAAAAGAACCAGTGCTGGCCTCTTAGTTAGGTGGGGGACACTCAAGAGCATCTCGGAAATTTCCAGTTGCTGGACCGGGGATCTAACCCCAGACCTCTGTATTGATAGTCAACAGTGTTACCACTAGAACACCAAGTAATTTATCTATAAACCTTAAATCATTTATTCATGAACTGAAATATAATAATGTATAATCAACTTTAGTCAAATGCAGAAAGTAGATAAATGTTGAGTAGTGTAACAGAAAACAGACATTCTAATACGAATGAGTTTTTCAACCAGCTAGTTTTAAAGTTGGTCTTTTTCAAGATTTTTTATCATATTAAATGCTATCTGGTATTTTACAGAATTTTTTTCTAAAGCCTTAGTGAAAAATATTTCCTGATAGGAAACGACTTCAAATAGCCGGAAATTGACTGGAAATGTTTGAGTTTACGATGTTCTATCTTTGAGCAACCCTTTCTTGTGGTCGGTAAGGTAATAACTTAGTCCAGAAAATACCGAATTTAACAAATCAAGTTGTTACGCTATGGCCGATGTAGCTTTTTAGGGAAACTTTTACTGGTTTAAAATCTATTTCTACGATTAAGTCAATTCTGTAGAAAGCAACTGGCTAATACATGTAGCAGCAGCTTTTGATGGTGTTACACTGTGGTTGAAGTAAGCCCTTAGGGAAGCTTCTATACTAAGCTTCTATAATATGTTCAACAAACTTGAGGTTACTAAGGCTGGCATGTTTCTTTGTACTCAGCTACAGCAATTAGCAATTCCTTTAGCTGTTAAACTGTGGTTTATTAGAATAAGAAATTCTACAGAAACAGTTCGTGTTCAGCAACAAACATCATTAAGAAATTCACTCAATAAATCTGTAAACATTTTACAGTTCTCAAGTATAGTGTGATAATTTGGTATTTATACCTTTCAGGACTAATATTTAATGATAATAATTAAACCCAACCTCTGGTAAATTTTGATACCTGTCAGTATGCTTCTAATACACAAAAGAGCAGCAGTTAAAATCAATGTAGATCCAGTGAAAGATAGCAGTTTTATTCAGCTAAGAGTTTAAAATGGTTATCCAAAGTTAATATACAGCAGCTATAAAACACTACAAGTGAGATAAATTTGTTCAGCTTCCTTAAATATTTCTTTAGGATTATTAAGGAGATCTATAACACCGCTCAAGTCCAGAGATTTAAGATTGTGAACCCTGAAAACAGGCAGAGTGGAGTATTTATACCTCCCAGACTTCACAAAAGTAAGTTTGGAAGCGCACAATCAAAAGTGTGAGGATCTGTGGACTCCACACAAATAAATGTGAACGCAGCTTCACACAAGACACTGTGGAGTTGTGGAAGCTGTGAACTTCAGACTGTTAGGAAACAAAAGCTAATATTTCTATTAAAATATAAAAGATCATAATGAATATTAGTATGATATGAAAGGAAAATTAGTAAACAATATAATTTTAACCTCATATTTCCCTTTACATGTAAGTGAGTTTCTTGGAGGCATATTTGCATTAAAGTTAAATGACAATTCTATATACAACAATACTAACAAAGTTTAGGCAGTGGTTAGTAAACAACTACCCATGGTGCATTGCAAGTACAACAACAACAGCATATTTGCAAACCCAGAAGTCAGCTATTTCTAGTGATTTAACAAGAACTACTGCTTATATCAATTTATAAAGTCGGTGAGGCTGGGCTAACCAAAAATTTCAAGATCAAACTAGATAAAGAATGATTTAAAACAGCATGTAACCTTACAATAAAATTAGAGGTAAGCTTAGAGCCCTATTGGGTAAAGTAGGTCACCCTACCCTAAAGTATTACAATAAGTATTTTTTGTAAGATTTATCTTATGTTCTTCTTTCGTTTTGACTGATAAACAGAAGAAAATTCTGAGATGATCTTTAGAGTACCATCAGCTGCCTGCCGATAGTGATGGAAACTTGTTACTTTAATGATTTTACAGTTCCGTTGATGTTCTGATTTGTTGATGTTAACCTGATTCATGAATTAACATGATGCACACTGATTTTTTTCATATAAAGGGTGATATTCGGGTTATACTGTTGTCCTACCCTTTTCATATTCTTCAAATGCTGAACTATATTTGACGAAATACGATTCATTTTAGATTTAATATTCATTATATTGCAAGACCCATATTGCATAAACTTTATAATACATGGGCAGTGGTATTATTAGTAACACTGCTTGTTGGTGGCATGATACGGGATATACGCTGTTGAGCAATTCCATATCGCTCGAGAGCCTGATATTGATTTTCTAGACAGCGTATATCCCGTATCCTGTCACCAACAAACTGTAACGATTTAACTTGCTGACTAACCTTTACTTCCATGCTACAAGCGACTCTTTTTGTAACTTAACAAAGCTACTTACTCATACAGTGCAGACTGGAATTCTGCAATCATTTGTTTTGTCATCATGTCTTGCTTTAAGTTGATTAACACAATCCAAAAAATTGCAAAATGAATCGTATTTTGACGGAATTACAAAACACAAACGCTCATTCATACAGGTTATGAACTGAATTTTTTGAAACTTTAGCTTTCATTCCTTTTCCTGTTAAATCCTTCATCTTGCGCGTAGATTAAACGATCCTACAACAAACTGCTGTGTAACAAATATGTTAATTTCTTTGCTTTACGATGATTTATTAACTTAAAACAAGATTTCAACGGCCACGTCCCCGATACAAAGTTACTGTTCTTCTATTTCCGATTCTTACAGCTAACTTTACGGGCCTACTAAGTAGGAGAAAACACTATATTTACTCTTAGAAACGATATATATAGCCGGAGCTAATTGATCTGACTTGATTCAATTACGCCAACGATGTGGCAGTCATTTTTGTTTCACATATAATCATAACTCATATCGGAAAATTACTAGCAGGATATGGAATATTGCGTGACGTCTATTGACCAATAGAAATGCAAGAAACTTGTAGAAGGCGAGATAAATGAATGTCTCACACATCTGAGTTTGCACAGTTTAAACTGAAATGGGTCGGACAATATTAGCCGCGAGACTCCACGAAGTCTTGTTCGACGACTATGACCAAGGTAGATGATTACTCACCTAGGCAGTTACGTTCGACGACCAAGACAGAAGCCGAGGAGCTTTGCACACATCGAGGTTCATTGAAATGAATGAGGTCAGATAGAAGTATCTAAGATCTAGGCGGTCATGTTTGACCACCATGACCGAAGTCGATGGTTACTCGTCGCGTCAGTCCAACGAACTGCGTCGAATAGCGGAAGCAATGGTTAAAGCTGTGGCCGAATGCATACTAGCTTAGAATTTAGTTTGACAGTCGCTAGTATGTAAACATATATGCGTATGTGGCAGCCTAGTTGAATATGTTTACCTTTAAAGACGCACCACAAAATAACTGTAATTGTATTTATTTTCATAATGGTACTTACACATGGTTTGCGTGAAAAAATGACAAATAACAAGTATTAAGTTCAAATTGACTATGGCATATAAAAGGTCAAGACAATGTGTTTAAATGTGTTTAATGTCAAATATGTTATTCAATTAATGTATTAGTATGCAGAGTACTTAGTGTATTAAGGTGAGTTCAGACCACATTTTGTTTCTACAGTGTAAGATACTTATTATTCTGTTTTAAAAACAATACTGAAAAGAAAATGACAGAAAAAATGCAGATGAAATTCTGACAACGCATTAATTCAGGGAGGGTATAAATTGTTCACCTGTCATCTTGTAGATTAGCTTTATCATACCAGTATTATAGGAATGATTTGCACGAAGCTCATGTTGGGGGAAAAAGTTGGTCACTTATTTGTGGTGGCGGTTTAAAGTACAACAAGCGGAACAATTGTGTATCCAAAAGACTCGAACTTTGGAACACCTTTGCAACAGACTGATGATTTATTAAGGGGAAGTACATTTAACAGTAGTAAGTTGTACTGTACGCTCCTACTCCAAGAATGCAAAACCTAAGACTAAATGTATATGGTGCAAGAAAATGGAAAATTACCTATGTACACGTCCAACACATAAATGCAAATAGGCTTTGATTTCAAAATCGTGCTCGATTACAATTAAGAAGGGAAAAAGCACAAAATCTAAATACAATTTTAGATTTTTAACAGGTTAGTATAAAATATCAATAATACCCGATGCAGTCACTGATAGTTCGGATACACGTTTTGACTGTTTACCTAGAGCATGTAAAACTCTAGCGTTTCACTTTTGGTTTGATGCACGTAAAGCTAACGTTCCCGTTAATACTTACATATTTTCAATAAAATAAAATGCTTTAACATATTTCCAGGAAGTGCTTGTATCACAATCGCTAAATTGCTACTTTCAAATGAGTTACTTAAACTATGAAGTTTTTTTTTATTTAGATACTGTAAAACAATAGGGTTTAAAGCAAGTCATTTGTTTGATTTTAACTATAATCTATTGAATATGGTAGACAAGAAATCCCTGGTTGTAGGTGCGGAGGGGAATATCTGCCTTACGGGTGATTTTAGCCTCGTAACTGCCTAAACAGTAACCCTCGAGTATGATATCCCAACTGCACCTACAACCTGTACAATCTTCTATATAATTAGTGAAATCTGATCTCTATAGAGAACAAATTTAAATTTTCCATCTGTAGTTTTCTAAAATGTTCGTCTTGTACATCGATCTTGTGGTACTGTCGGATAGACAAATACTCGTAGACAATGTATACAGAAGTAAAATAAATGCATCATACCTCTTGTAGAAAAGTCTTTAATATAAAATTACTTCGACTAAATTTAGGAGGAACTAGTAAATGAAGATAATTAAGGGACATGTTGCTTTAATCTACATGTAGCGATAGTCAAGCATCAAACTTTATTTTGAATAAAACAAAATATTTCATTATTCTTTCTTTAAAAATGCATTCATTCCTCACATGTCCTAAAACATCAATCCGGGCAAATGATGTCCTGTAGTACCATATTCTTTGTTTCTTTCAATCGTAGGATACAACCGGAAGATAGAAATATCAAAACTCCACAGGTAAAATACATGGTCCCGGGAAAAAGTCCATCCTGTTGGAAGAAAAAACTATATTCAAATATGTGCGACATAACTGCATTCACAGAAATAGTCTTAGTACAATGACAAAGCGCGGGTAACTCTATCATGACCTGTGAAAACTACAACTGGAATAAATTTCCCATGAACCTAAACTGGAGTCGTTGTGGTGGCAATAAAGGCGTAAGTAGCACAATCTGTATTTTCTTATAAATGTAAGAGGTAGACATACATATTTTAGATAAAACATGTCGTAGTCCAACCAAGGGCGCTTTCGTCAACAATCTCTTTCATTTTCTTTAGTATCAGAAGTGGCTAAGGTCGCTAACTTTAAATAACTTGCCCCTAATCGATATGTGTTCATGCCTCACTTGGGGCGTAGAATTTTTCATGCAGCTGGCATACAGTAAGTCAGTGGTTGTCCACCTGTGATGAAATAATGCATTCATCCGCCATAAAAAAGGTGGAAGAGTCTACCTTGTGTCAGCTATAGGTCAGAATTTAAACATGTACATCGTTTAAAAAAAAGACAATAAATTGTGTGATGGCGTTCAAATTGACCTAGTAAGAGACCGGATATGCATACAGTTGTTGGGTCGGGGACTGCCAGTTTAAGCGATTTATTGTAGTTCTTTATCATGAAATCTACTATTGGAGAAACGTTTTATAGAATAGTACCACACCTTACATGTCAGAATATTTAAATTAAATTGAACCTTCAAGGAGCATTATGAAAAACAAAAATACAACAAGATGTTACTTCATAAACCTTACCGAATATTACCTAAAATAAGTTTTTATATATTTTTGATAACTATAGCAGATCCAGTACTTGAATTATATACACACACAGTTCATTTTAATGTTAATACATACATAATCGCACTATGATAAGATATACTTGTTGCAATGAATAGAAATCAGAAAAGGAAACATTTAGTACTGCTTAACCACGAACGTACAAGATGAATAAGCAATGGGGCCACAATCGCTCCAAGTCTTCCAACCGTTGCTTGAAAACTGTAACCTGTTGTCCTGAAATATATTATTAGTGACTTTGGTGAGTTTATCAATAATAAATGCTTTAAAGTCTGAATTTTGTTTAAGACAAAGCTTAACTGATATAAATATCTGTTTAGGGACATCGTACATTACGTAATATAATAGTTATGTTAAACTAGATACATATATTTATCTAGAATAAGCACAATTAGATCTGCACTGATAGTAAATGTTCTTTTTTATGTTAGAAAAGCACACAGTGGAACAGTGCCTTGGAACTGTGAATGTCAAGATCGCCACTGGGGAGTTTAAACAGGTGAATGGTGCAGACCACATTGATAACAACAGTCGTATTGTTGTGCAGTGAAAAATTAGAAAAATCCTAAAAAATCAGTTAGCACAAAAGTGTATATTTTTTAATATAGAAACTACAATAAGGTTTTTTTTTATTCAATAAGTTTATGTTGCGTTGCTGAAATTTTAAATAATGCAGAATTCTTTATATTTTCACTACAGATGTCAAAGCTTTATTGTTGTCTCAACTTTGCCACATTTATGCACTTTAATTTTTTATAGTCCAGAATGTGCTAAAAGGTTTGTACATGTATTTATGATAAGGTCATTGTGATCTTCTGGATAATTTAAATAATAAGACTTCCTGACTGATAAGGTGTTGATTGCTCTCAAACCTTGTTAGTATTTTGAATACTTGTAAGAGAAAATAAATTTCCAAGACAGCAGGTTTGGAGGAGGATAGATTTAGATTTCCAAGTAGAAACATTGTGGATTTCCACTTAAACACTAGAATTATTAATTATAGTTCAATCGTTTTACTTATTGTATATTCTACGGATACCCGTGTAAAAAACTATTGATTGTTGACTTTATACTGTGTGGTTTTCCACTGAAGAAAAATAAAGAAGAAAATCTGGAACAGTGTTTTATTATTTGGACATAATAAGTAGTGCCTTAATACCTATAAAAAAACATCATATTTTTCGGCATTACAGTATTCCAAAGTTAAATGACAGTGTAGATTAAAGAACAACCCGTGAAAGGCGAATTCGTAACACCCACAATGGTAACAAAATATGTACATCACAAAAAAGTGCTCGCATAAATACCTGGAAATAGGAAAAACATAAATGTATTAACTAAATGCTTTCGCAGAAGGCATAGCAACAAGAAAAATACATACAATTACGGACACTAAGAAATAAAATGCTAGAATACAAGTATCACATCAGCTATGTCTCCAGTGTGCTTTAAAGAGTGACCATCATGGAGTGTTCAACCTAATTACAGCTGAAAGTGTTACGCCCACGTTTAAAACCCGAATTTAATCAACTATCTAACAATTTTACCAAATTCATTGGAAAAGTTGCTATCAACTTCATATATAAAAGGTTTGTAAATAACATCCACATAAAAGGCAGATTATGATATACCCTGTCGCAGAAGTGTAAATTATTTAAACAAGAAGCAAATTGTTACAAAACATGTCTGCAGTCTACGACAACGACAGCTTCGCCGAAATAGCACAGTGGTTGTTTCGACTGCGTCCACCGCAACCAAAATTGCTTACACGTTTACACACCCCAGCAAAGTCTTTAAAATTGAGAATAGCGCATGTTCTAGTAACTCTAAATGGCTGAAAGACGTTCATATGGAAATATTCGTCATTTTCATACCTTACTACTGTAGGATACAATTCCGTTGTATATACCATTAATAAAGTGTCTGCCATCGTAACTGTCATTTTTGCCAGCAAGGAAATCACCAATGTAGCCATTGTGAGAGACTCAGAACTGTGTGTAAGTTTATCTGTAAATAAAAGAAAGTTTTTGTCGATCAAGAAAATACATTTCATCCTAATGATAACATTACATCGTGGATACATCAATCTTAATTGATAATTGTAATTAATCTTAGACCGTGTTGTTAATGATGAATATTTACATTTAAATGTTTCCGTATGAAAAAGAACGTTTATTTCGAATATCGAATATTAAGTGCGGCTCTTTCAGTAAGATTGCAGGCGCGATATGGCATCATTCTTGAAAAGTATCTGCCTTAATCGCCATTCAAAACATCAAAATTACGTTAAAATGTAGCTTACTGTGATATCACTGTTATTCGTGGGGGGTTAATTTTAATGGATTTCGTGGTTCGGCTCAACCACGAAATTATGTCCCAATGAACAAATTATGACGACGATAATGTAAATTGTACTCAACATGTCGCCAAAAAGACAACATAGCCGTCCGATTAGGTCCGTAGTTGTGTGCATGTGGCAGTACTGACCTGCAACTTTTGTGTAGTTTATGAAGGCTCAGTCAACGACAATCATACGTATGCGCCGGAACAAAACTGACTATTTCATCCGTGATTTGTTTACGACATGTTTGTCAAAGTAAAAGCAGATACTAAAAGGAGAAGTTTGTGCCAACCGCATTACTCTGCGGCTGTCATTTGATTTTTTTTCGGCCCCGCTCTGCTGTTTATATTTACTGACATGTAGTAAACTACTACTGCTTGAGTTATTAAATATTATAAATTAATTGCTAGATTTTCGCATTACCAAATTCACATTTCACTTTTCTCGGCAGAAAATAACACATGCCAAGTTCAACAGTTTGTAATTAAAATTACAGATGTAGACGCGCATTCAACAACAGCAACAGGCCTGTACGGCTGTACGGAACTGTTTACATGATCCTTTATCATTTATATTTTATCAATCGTGTGCAAAAAAACCCCACAAATTTTTAGCAACATATAAAAATCTATAATATGTTTTTTTTTCAATTTGCAATACAAAAACTAGTTCTTGTTTGAAACTCGATCAAGTGATCAATGTGATGAACTTGTATTGTTTTCGATTATGAATGCTAGTTGTGCAAGACTTTATCCCAAATGCTACGGTTTTGACACTTTTTAATAGGCTCCGACTTTTTTATTGAATATTTAACAGTTTCATTAAGTTTTGTAAATGACGGGTCGTGTAATTATATATAGATCACGCGGTCGTTAATTAGCACATGCTCATTCGCTAATCTGTTGCGGCGTAGATTGCATATTCGGTAACCATGGTAGCGCTGTTTGACACCTGTAGGTTTCACACTTTAAAACAAAGAAATAAACTAGATCTATTTCTGTGGAAATTATGTTGTTGTTGTTTTTTTTTTTTGTTTTTTTTTCAAAAATTGAAAATCCACGAATTTGCATCCCCACAACAACCGTTTAGACCAAAACCGCGAAATGTCGTGCCAGCGAAATAAAATAATTTCACAGTAAACTTCTTTTTTCTGACCACAAAGATCAAAACTGAATCGACACGACTATCTGATTTATCACTGGCTTCAAGGGAAATTTTATCAGATGGAGAATTTCAATTTAATGTGATCGGGTCTTTTTGACTATTTTATCTAGATGTTGTACATCTAAAGATAAACAGCTGACTACATTCGTTTCCTAAAGATATCACAATGAAATTTATATATTGGATGTGAGTTCAATCAAGCTTGAAAAGTATTCTCCTAACATTCTATTAAACTTGCATAATATTTATTTCTTTTTTACGCCTAATCATACAATACAAGTTGCAACGTATGCTTTGAAAGGATCTTCACATAGATTTCATTGTTTTGGGTTTATAAGATAAGATATCTGTTGAGGTTATATGCAGATATAAATGATTACATTTCTGCACTGATAGATACTTTTGTTCGTATTACTAGTTTTTTTTCGGATCCAGGAGTATATTCAATATCTATATACAGTTTTAGCATATTAATACGCCGGTGCAAAGGAGCGAAATGCGAAATGGACATTGTACTTTTCATTACCAATCTAATCAAGTCTGCTGTAACTTTGGTTGGTGGCGTTTTATACTTTCAAGATCTACCCTACCGAATTAAAGTAAGCCTGGAATGCTTAATGTTTTACCAATATGTTGTAAAATGCCGGAAACACAACTTAGTATACTGGCCATACCAACTGTGACGTAACAATACTTCTTTCTACCAAACCTGAAAACAGGAACACACATATATGAAAGAACTGCTAACCGATCGATATCCTGTCTTAAATAATACGTATAATGTTATATAAAAACGCAAAATTGTGAAGGTTAGGAAAAGTAAAGGGAAATTTAGATCACTCCAATGGTTATATTAATCTGAATTTCCAAACATCAAATCACCAAAATGCAAAGAACGAAATACGGTATATAAAAATTGGTCAGACGCTCATTAAGAATTAAAATATATGAAACTTCATATGATACCGGAAGTTGGTATATTAAATGAATACATTGTTGCATGTAAACTATATGTAGCGTGTATTATACAGTAATGTCATGAAATAGATTTTTGAATCCTTGAAAGCACCGCACATTTAAAACGCAACCAGAACTGCATTCTGCATATAAAGGCATCAGTGAATTAATGCTATAATTAAAAGATAGATAAGACGGAAATTATTATTTAACCATAAACAAAATTTATTGTAAAACAAAAGCATTCTTGTAAGTCAAAATCAGTAAAAGAATGAAGTGTATCTGCGTATATATAATATGTAAATTAAATAGTGGTTATTATTCGAGGTAACAGTGATTGAATGTACTGAATATATTTCTGAAAGTCGAAGAAATATGTAGGATGAAAGTCAACTATGTACGTCATATGATTAGGAGTACAGCGCCATGGAGTTCATCAAACCAACAAAATGAAAACAGTATATGAAACCTCTACCTTTCCCTAAATTTTCTGGCAACATCGTTTTTTTTTCTTTTTTTCTTTTTTTTTAATTCCCCTCACTTCAAGACAAATTTATTATAAATCAAACTTACAAATGTCAACAAATTCTTCGATTAATGCAACGATATTGTTTCATTCATTTTACAACCTCTGTTCATTTTAAAACGTAAAAAATCACACGAATGTCTGTTTTATTAATTGTGCAAAACTATCAATAAGAATAATTCTGAGATCAAACATCAAATTAATCTACTTTTTTATATGGCAGAAAAAAATGTCATTTAGCAGTCCCCCATACTTTTTGTGTCATATATCGGAATTTGTCGAGTTCTTAAAATGAATAAAATTATTATATAACATTTAAATTTCACTAAGTATTTGACAACAAAGTCCAAAACATGTCATAAATATAAAATGTAATTCCTAAAATATGAAGCGTGCGTTGGAAGTGTCCATCAGATTATAACGTGTATGCTTGAACAATTCTGATTTAACCTGTTTATCAAAGGTCCGGTAAGCGATCTAGCAGGTATATCCACTACGTTAATGAGGAATATGGTCAAGTAAATGTTTGCAGAAATGCTTTCCATTCCGAGTGTCATACCGTACCAAGCAGTAGTCACTGAAAACCTGGAAAATGGGAAAACCCAAGCGATTGTTGATATGGCAGATATTTTCGTGCATGTGCCTGTTTGAATAAGTTTAGATAATTACTTCGTCAAAGAGATAAAAATTCCTAGTGCATGCCGCAAAACTTCATAATTACACCATAAGTCTGCCTGTAAATTTCAAATATTTCGTTTAATAGATTATCGCTCTTCCAAAAGCTTTTCTCACACAAAAATTACAAAGTTTATATACCTTTGTTACCTCAAAATGAATCTTGGTAGACTGATAATCATGAGTCACATGATGGGAAAAGGGACTGATTGTTTTACGGAACATTAAGCAGAAAAGTCACTACTGAATAAACTAGGATATTAATCTTTGACGGGATAATAATATATATATAGGTATGAAATCAGTTTTTGTAGTCATCTTGTTAAATTACTTAATGTTTACCAAATCATAGAAAGAAAGAGTTGTTTGACATGAAAATTAAACAGCATATCAAACATATATATTATTCTACAAAACAGTTGTCCGTTTTCTCATATTTGTATCATGTATCATACCACTTTTAAACCAATATATTTGTTTTTCACTACTTTGGTCTTATAATACCTTTCCTCAACAATAAAATAGTGAATGGTTGATGTCATTGCAGACACTTTCTCCATGAATCGAACACTTTTTGTCATTTTCTCATCATTATTATCATTATTATTATCAACACTCTAGTTATTAGCATATCGATATTTCAGACAACAGAAAGTTTACAGTACAAGAGCAAAATGCTACTTGCCACAGTAAAGCCAATGGTAGAGTCACATGCCGTAGTTCGTTTGACGTCCATAGTGTAGCAACTGTGTATACAGTATTTTTGTTTGATTTTGTATTTATTTCTATGACCACCGTCTCGAATATATTCTTCAGATCAGGTTTATGCACCCCGTTTACTTTTGCCACAAACTCGATTGTCGTCTCAGCACGTTTAAGTTTCAGCTTCGACACCAACCATCTAACACTTTCAGGAACAAAGCTGCAGTACAAAGGAATTAGAAGTCCAGACACTGACTACAACACAGTCAAATAGCAAATTGAATTTGAAGTCAGTTGTGGAAAACTAGGAGTATTAGATAAAACCCGTAAAACAATCAAGCTTGTGTTTTGATTGTCACAGATATTCTGTAAAGTAAAAAAAACAACGTACCCGTATTGGGTTATGAGCCGTTTCAGTATCACACAGTTGTCATAATGTCATATAGAGCACAACTTTGTGTGATGCAGATTGTTGCATAAACATTGAATGAAAAAGATACATTTGAAAGAGTTATAACTTACTAAGACTCGCGACACCAATGTTTCTTGACCAGTTATGAATTCCGTCCAAATCTTCGTAAAAAGTACCATAAATAGCGCTTAATATAATAAATGAACGCCACAAATATCTATAACATTTCGTGGTGTTTATAAAAGGCAAAAGTTTGATCAATTGAAAGACATTTTGCATTAATATTATATTTCAAAGGTAAAATGAGATATAATTCAAACCTATAACATAACTTTAAAATAACCAGAATTTTTACATATATTATCTTTCCTTGCTTAACAAAAATTATACCAGGGAGTATAATATAACAAGTTTTGTTTGTGGACGTTTCAGTCTTGATCCAAAGCAAGTGCATTGGTTAGTTTGTTAGATCAACTAATGTAGTGAACATTTGTTCCGATCGTCGAAAAAAGGCATTTACCTTAAGGTATGACAGTAGTGAAAGTATAATTTACACTTCTGCTTAGAAATGGTAAAATATAAGGAAAATTGACATCAGAAAAATGTACAGTTACTAATTTGCGTAATAATTTAGAGTAAATATACCGCTAACCAGTCTTGCAGCTCATACTACATAAATGAGGCTGCAGATTTAGAAGAGAGGATTTTCTAGTGATATAACTAGTTTATAGGGGAAACTAGTGCACCCCACACTCCCCACTTCCTACACTGGCAAGCATTTTTATTGATGGAATTGACAAAGTAGTACAGAGACACCCAAGGAACATTTCTGTGGTTTTTTAAGAATGAAAACAAAGGTATATGAAGAGATATTGTTTGGAACTTTTCTATTTGTTGCTCTGGAGGCCATTTTTTTTAATATAATTTCGAAACTCATGGTAAACGGTCACCTGAAGAGACGTTTGCGTACCATTACTTTCAAATTAGAAGATCTTAATATGTTCTATATGTACATATATGGAAAATACGATTATACACCATATTGCAATGGGACTTCTTACAAATCACCAGAGAATCGCTATCGCGGTTAATTGATTTGTACCTCAAGCGTGGTTTCTAATCCACATCTGTGAGGGGTTTAATGATTCGAAGTCAACGACCTTAACCATTTATCCCTAATTTTATTTGACCCTTCAGCGTTTCATACGTTAGTCGCTTTTTGGATTTTATAAATTAAAGGATTTGTTCGAAAAGTATATGTTGTTCAGCAGTTCCATATTATGAGATACAAGGAGGGAAGGTCATAGAATTTTCAATCAATCTTATGGCTCGGTGAAGCCATTCATTTAAGAAAAACGAATGCACCTGTCACATTGTGACTGTTCTGTGAATTCCCCGTCTCGATAAAGGGTTTTATTTGAACGCTTCAACGACTCATAATGTTAATCTTACGTCAGGCAGATACAATCAAAGTTGAAGCGACAGTACGAAACACAGTTTTCTATTTAATATTACTTAGAAATACGAGTAAAAATTAAGTTACTACTTTATGTAAATAGAAAATCAAATCAAACACCGTTGATGTGTCAAACGTTTAGAAATTAAATAATGTGGATATAAGTATCATGTAATACATTTACAACTGGGCCTACTCCGCAAAGGATGGACAATTGTATATTTGTTTTTTATTTAAGGTCATCAAAACAAACATTTTTGACAGGCCTCAATGTCATTTTAACATTTATATTTACGAAACACTACTCGATGAGAATGACTCTTATAAAATAGTCGTGCCGTGTTTTTTTCGGAATATTATAGGGTTCTATTAATATGATATATAAATATATGTTAACGCAGCTGTACAGTGACCATAGGTCGCCTTCCAGTATATAATTATAGAACTGGCAATTTCAATTCTCTTCTGTTTGACAGAACATACGGGTTATAATGTTCATAGATAAACTGACGTTGCCTTAACATAAAATAATATCCATATTTGTCTTTAATATATTTTATGTATTACCTGAACTAACATTGACATACCATAGAATAATTAAAAAAGAATACTCCAAGGATTGTCTTCAGCAGATGTATTCTTTTCCAGTCATGTAACCACCATGACACGAGTGCAAAAAGTATAGAAATGACAGGTTCTGAAGGGATACACACCACTAACGGCCGCCATAGCGGTGGAACAAATTCTACCATATGCGTAAATTGTACTGTACAAAAAAGCCCAGCTCCAATGCCAATAAAGAAACGAATAGCTGAATACGCCTCCCAAGATTGAGCAAAAAGGCCAGCAAAGTTGAAAAGAACCACTGTCGAAATCCCTGCTATCATAGTTGTCTTGCGGCCAGTCGAGTCAGCCATCTGACCAGCGGTGATCGATCCAACAAGAAATCCTGCCATCTGAATCGATGTAATAAAGGCAACAATCCATCGTCTGTCACATACAAGGTTCCACTGCAAATGTAACAGATAAAAATATGTAACGTAACATATGAAAACATATAAAAATAGTTTTTAGGAAGAGAACTGCATTAGGGGCTCCCTTCAATATGTGGTTAAGGTCATATACATCAAATCACTGTCCTGCACAGTTGCAGGTTCAAAAATTAGCTTGGGATGCTTTTATATGAGGAAATAACTTCTACCAAAGTGTCTGATCCTGCCTGAAAAGATTTTCGGAGGATTTTCCGCCACCATTAAAGGTGGAAAATCTCCTGTCCTATACCGATGTGACCTTAATCTTAACAAAACTAAATCAAACGGAACATAATTAGAGTTGCAGCTAGACGATTTTGCCTTTGACCCTTGTATAATATTTGCTGTTAGATAATCACAAAATCAGTAAAATGACTAAACAAATCATTACGCTATAATAGCCAGAAAATTGCAAAAACTTTTTCATAAGAATAAAAATGAAGGTGCTCACCAAAGTATTTCTTATGTTTATGAATATACATATGAACTACAAAACAAATTTGAGTGCGTTTTCCTGACTCTTATACATAAATATGATGTAAATGACAAATTATTTTAATTACTAGAGTCTCGAAACGACATTTTGTGACAGGTGTACACAGGAGCAAAATACATTGAATCAATAGAAAGTTTTTTTGCAAGGGAAATGGCGTGCATTTGTGAAACTTTACTTTGTGAAGATACATCAAGTGAAACAGTACCTCTGATACGACAGTATTCAAGCTCTGTGGAAATCTGTAGGCAGTGCATTTTGCATCTGGTCCAATAGAGCACAGACGGTCGGCGGATAGGTTACTAAGGTTTAATGCAGAAAGTGAGGGAAGCTTCACGTTCAGTGTATGACAGGTAAAGCCAGGCTCGTAGCCGATAAACGCCATTGCAAGTGTGCTCCAGAATATAACGGTGCTCGAACTATGTATGATTATACATAGAAGTTTTTGCAAGAGTCCACACCCTCCAAGATCATCGATAAGATGTTCAAGTTGTGAACTGTAAGATGCCATTCTGAAATACTTAAAAATAGGAAGCAACTATTCCAAACATTTACGTAGACAAAAAGCTATCATAGAAATGTTCTTCGAGTGTATTAAAAGCTTTTCCTCTTTCTGAGGTCGTACTGTGTTTGGTACCAAGAAAACAATAATAAAACTTATTCAAAAAATCATTAAATATATATCAAATGATGAAGAATTTAAAGTTTCAGTGACATATTAATCAAAATGTATAATATGTCATGGATTGAATACATAAAATCGAAACTTTTACAACACTTTACGTCAGGAAGGATTCATGCTGTTTAACTTTGCAATAGTGGATGGGGGCAGCTACGCTTTTTGTAATAAACGCACATTTACCAAATTACTGAACAGCATATGTACATATACGTGAAGCTTTATGTACTGCACGTATAATCAAAAGATATATTACAAAATATAATACTAAGTTTGCAAGCAGTAGATCTTTGTATTTATTCATATATTGTCGGTGTGTTGCGGAGCCGTGACGTTGACGTTATGTAAGTGCTATTTGAATGAGACGCTTACTCGTTGAAGTTAAAAACCCATTTTACCTTCTACTTGGGAGCAATTTCAATGAACAAATTGCTATGATATAATTTGCTGCTGGATCAGAAACTTGTAACTAGTACAATAGAAATTACGTCTACATTACGATAACATAATCATCCGTGCATTACCTCGATCTGATATTTAAAGTGTAAATTGTAAACAAATCGGATCAAAGAAACATTTCCACTTCTTGTGAGCAAATTACAAGCACACAATTAAGATGAAAAGAAACAGGTTAAACCCCTCGTATAACCCTAACTATTGAGACCCTTGTATTTGTATTTCAGAACAACACTTGCAAAGTTTCTGCCTGTATACATCCGGGGGGGGGGGGGGGGGGGTGCGAGGAGCAGCAATGATGCAACGATTAAATATTTCGAAATTTAAGAAATTTAAAGAGAAATCTATATGAGACTCACTGATATATACGCATTATCCCTACATTAGTAACATTTCTTTGCTATAGTTTCTTTACTGTTGTACTAATTGTTTCTGAAGTTGCAAACCAAACACGATTACAGCTAAATACCTCAAAGCAGTCCGTAGTGGAAAGATATAATAGCAAACGGAGTCTGCAAATACCAATCAACCGGATACATTTATCTAATAATGGTATGAAACAAATACGGATAATTTATTTAGAAAATGCAAGATAACAGATAAAACAATAAATACACAAGTATATAAATATGTAGATAAATGGTACACCGGCTACTTTACACACATATTTGTATCTACACTTTGTTGGACAAGACTGTATTGTTAAAGTAGCTTCCCTGCTTTAGTGATATTTAATGTACTAGTGGCAAAAAATTTATTGGTACACTGTTAGACCAATCTGACTAAAGTACATCTCCTATTACGCTACGCATAGGATCTGACAACGAGCTATTGATGGCCTCGTTCTGACAACCCTTCCGCTAGCCAATCAAAAGCTACCTTACAGCATTCTGTAAGCTTTATAAAGTCTTGGGTTTTGATATCAACAATTGTTAAGGCGTAAGATTTCAGATAGCCGGTTAGCTCAGTCGGTAGGACACTTGCTCTGTAAACGAGAGGTCCCAGGTTCGAGCCCTGGGTTAACTACAAATTTTTCTTTCTCTTTGACATTCGAACAAGTTGTCTGATTGGTTCAAACAAAAATAGATTTGCGAAAATAAAAATAGCAATATCGGAAATCCAAAATAAGTAGAAGACGAATGTGAATGGGTCGTTTTCAGATCTTCGTTTAGAAGATCAAGTACTTTAGTCAGATTGACTGTTAGACTAAAAAATGGCCATCGAAAGATGGTACAATATTGCGCATGCGCCATTGAACAGTATCTCTCATTCGAGTTATTGTACAATTATGGCTGTTTCCAATACAATTATTTAGTTGCAATAGCAAAATGAATGTTTTTATGCTCAGTTAAATCTAAGAATAAACCTATCTAAAAACTATCCTGTCAGCAGCTGGAACATATATATGCGTGCTTTTAGAAAATACTAGCTTAATACAGTTTGTTGCAAACTCAAAGATATGTCGCAATTATTATGACGGTAAATACCATCTATCTGATTTAACCATTTTAGTAGATACATAAAATTACAACAATACAAAAGCAAATGGGTTGGGCAGCAAGTTCTATCAACATTACATACTACTACTAAGTAGAGAAAGTAACAGAAAAATACAAGAATGGCGGCACAAAATTATTCACATGTATATGTAATAAACAATTTAAATGTTTTTGTCATTCACTCTTGTTTGAATAAGTTTGAAAGATATATATTTGAGAATATAAACTGTAAAAAAAGTAAAATTTATTAAGTAACATTATTGAAGCGAAGTACTGAGATCCTATTCGCCACTGGTCACTATCCACTGTTTCGGGCACACAATTTCCACCTAGTAATAGTGAGCTACAGAGTTTGTTGTTATAAATATTCGGAACAATTAAATTGTGTTGTATTGAGATAAGATAAATGAATCTGTATTAAAACGTTTTCTCAGTTTGATAAATTTTTGTACACCTTCATAAGTTGTCATCGTATCGTAGGTTTACGCAGCAAAATAGTGGGAGGTCTATATTCAGTGGATGATATGGTCTTGTGTCACAGAATAGAGTAATTCTCGGTTCTTGAAATAGTTTACAATGGAAAATTAATGTTTAGCGTTTTCAGTATTCGGACCGCACTGACAGTAAGAATCTTCTCTTAGGTGATTTCTGAGCAAGTCATTATTTAAATTGCTGTGTGTGTGTGTGTGTGTGTGTGTGTGTGTGTGTGTGTGTGTGTGTGCGTGTGTGTTCGGGTTTAACGTCTAACTCAACAATTTTTCAGTCATATAAACGACTGTGTCTACTTGTAGCAATGAACACAATGCCCAACTTTATAGTGCTGACTCACTGGAATATCACGCCGTAGACACGTGGCATGATACCCCACCCAGTCACATTATAATAACACCGGGCTTACCAGTCCTAGAACTATCCACTTAATGCTGAGCGCCAAGCGAAGAAACTACTAGTACCATTTTTACGTCTTTGGTATGAAGCCGACCGGGATCGAACCCAGGACCTCCCACACTCGAAGCGGACGCTCTACCACTAGGCTACCGAGGCGGTTAAATTGCTGCATTTGTTCCACAAAGGAACATGTAATACTGATAAATTTCTTTGACCATATAGAAAATGTTCTGGTACCTCTGTTGCTATATATATTTTTGTTTTAATTTTGATTTGAAAATATTTAAAGACGGAGAATTCCTTATTTACGGCTCGAAATTATTCCGTAATTCAGTAGGAGATGGTAAAAAGATGTATTTAACAAGCAAACTCGATGAATGGTATCCTAGCGCGAATGTCATTTTAAATGTGGGACTAAGTGTGTGTGTGAGTGGGTGGTTGCGTGGGTCGCGGGGTTTGTGGTTGTGTGTTGTTTAATCTTTCTCAACATTTTCAGTCAATTAAACGATTTTTGTTCAGTGAGACTGATTTATGGGGCTCAGAAGGGGTAGGCCGGTGGTCCCCGGAATATATGACTCGGGCATTGATACCGGTTTGCTGGCGCAAGCTAGAGTGGAGGAGGCAGGTAGGGATGGGTACAATTTTGCAAATTGATAAATATTCATAGAACGTTTGTAAAAAATCTAAAATAAGGAAGGGGGAGGGGGTGTGACCAAGGCTGTGGGGATGACCAGGTGTGGGTACAAAACTTCACATATTTACAATAAATGTTCATGGACAAAAAGAAAGACGTTCTATCAATTGGTTATCTGACATAAAGTGGACCGTTTAAATTTGAATTTGAAAGCTCACATTGAACCTTTGACGCTTGTATTGTTATATCATTAATAAGGTCATGCCATTTTAGATCATAAGACAGTGTTAGGCCTAAATGTTTATGATCTTCGTCGAAATCATGTGCAATTTTATTAAACATGATCGAGGGTTTATTTTCTTGATTAGAGGAGACAAACATCACTTCTGTCTTGTTAGGTATAAAGTTGACTAGCCGTTGTTTCGACCACTTATTGATTTTCCTAAAACAGTATTGAGAACGGTTTCGGTATAATTTATATCGTTGGATGAAATTGCTAATGAACTGTCATCGGCAAACAGCTTTGTCACACTGAAAACGTTTTCAGCAATATCGTTAATGTATATGAGAAATAACAGAGGATCAAAGGCGGAGCCTTGGGGAACACCCACTGGAAAACTTAGAACATTAGAACTATCATTTCCAACAAATATTGACTGTATACAGTTAGAGATATATTCTTTAATCCATCGAAGAAGTCCGTTATTTATGCTATATTGTTTTAACTTAAATATTAATCCCGAATGCCAAACCTTGTCTAATGCTTTGGATATATCGCAAATTACAATACACATGGATTGTTGTTTTTTTATCAAAAAAGTAACGATTTGGTGACAGATGTCGATTAGCTGATAGACTGTTGATTGGCTCGGAACAAATCCTGATTGTAACGGATATATGAGATTATAACGATTGTTAGAGTACAAGTTATTATATATGTGTTTGAACATAACTCTTTCCATTACTTCAACTTGTGAGAGAAATTGGTCTGTAGTTTGAGGGAACGTTTGTTTCACTCTTTTTAAAAAGAGGCATGACTTTAGCTAATTTCCATTTATTCGGGTAGACATAACATAACTCGGCACCATTATTTTCTACAATGAGAGTCAGTATACCTTTACAATTATTAATATTGTCATGAATAAGCATTTTACAAACCTTCATGAGATATTGATTAAATAAAATACAAAAGGGGATGACAAATACTATTTCGCGTTTCTTTTAATATTCGAGGATTTATTTCGACTGGACATAGAGCTTTATTTAAAATAAAACTTGAAAGGATATCTTGTATCTCTGCAGACTGATATCGATTTTAGGAATAAAGTTCGGCAGTTGCTTGTTAGAATCGTCTATAGTGGAGACAGAAGTAAAAGTAAAAACTGCATTTGGGCAATTAGCCTTTTCCTCATCTGATGAGTAACATAACTCGGCACCATTATTTTCTACAATGAGAGTCAGTATACCTTTACAATTATTAATATTGTCATGAATAAGCATTTTACAGTTTTCCAATAAAATTTTGAATCGAAAAAGTTGAAACTCCACAGGTATTGAGTCATTTGATTTCGATTCTTCTCAAGATTACTAAAAATAACTTCTTGGCATATTTCTTTAAATTATTCACTTTATTTCGTATGCGTTTGTACAAGTTCCTGTCATTTATCGATTTAGTTATATTTTATATTTGCTCTTTCTCTTTTTCCAGAAGTCCTACATATATCGGATTCCTACCAAATTCATGTTTACGGATTGTAACAAGACTTGTTGGTATACATTGTTTTACTAGGTTCATTAGTACAGTTGTAAACGTCTTGCATGCACCATCAAAAGAATTCAGATTTAAGAAAGATCAGTCAGTATTAAGTATCAAAGTAAAATGTGCACGTTTATTATTCTATACACGGCGTTTATATGTTGTAAAATTCAGTTTCTCAAAACTTATAAAAAGAGGGACCGTAATGGTCACATATATTACTAAGAGTACGTAAAATCCCAGAGTTAAAAACGAGAATATTATTCGAAACTGCGACAAGATCCAGAAGCGTTGACGCATTTACAGTAACATGTGTTGGTTCATATATTACATTTTTCAAGTAGTTTATTAAAAGAATGTCTTTAAATGTGTGATTATTAAGGTTTAGTTGGTTCTCGTTAATATCGCCAGGGATCACAATAATATCGCAAAAATCTAATGTCTTTTCTTCACATGCGTTAAACTTAGTAAAAAAAATCCATGTGGGTGCTCGGTTGTCTGTGACTCTGCATATTAAAACCTTATTATTTTAAGGTTTCAGCTCGACCCAAACTGATTCTTGTAATAATTTTCTAAGTCCTATAAGAGTTTTGAACGTAATTCATCGGATACATAAATAAGGATCCCCGGTAGCCTAGTGGTAGAGCGTCTGCTTCGAGTGCGGGAGGTCGTGGGTTCGATCCCTGGCCGCGTCATACCAAAGACGTAAACATTGGTACTGGTAGCTTCCTCGTTTGGCGTTCACCATTAAGAGGATAGTACTAGGACTGGTCAGCCCGGTGTCAGTATAATGTGACTGGGTGGGGAATCATGTCGTGTGTCTACAGCGTGATATTCCAGTGAGGCAGCACTATAAAGCTGGGCATTGTGCTCACTGCTACAAGTAGACACTGTCGTTCATATGACTGAAAAATTGTTGAGAAAGACGTTAAACCCGAACACACACACACACACACACACACACGCACACGCACACACATACGCACACACACACACAAACGCCCTCCAGACTTTCCGATAAAATGAGAAAAAGCTATCTAATTTTATCTGCTCTTTCGACCCACCGTGTTCAAGATGCGTTTCTGTCAAAATATATCTATTTGACCTTTATATATTCAATTTTGTTTCGTATATTCGTGTAATGTCTTGACTAAATATGGATAAACAGTTTTACTCCGATTCATTGTTAGGACCTAGATTTTTTCAACGTTCCCGGTGATGAACAGGTCATTGTTGTTGTTGTTGTTGTTGTTTTCACCTCCTCCCTAGGAGAACAGCTTCTGAATACGCAGCAATGAATATTGACTAAACATCTCACTACTATAAACACATTTACCACTTTATACAGTCATACACTGATCAACTGGTATTTTGGAAGGACAATGCTGTGTAATCAGCCACCTCTCAAGAAAGCCCATTATATTTTTTTTGTTCTAATATTGCTAGAGAACCTGCATTGAGATAATACAGCAAGGATACACTTAAGATGCAAGTAATCTTGGTTCAAAGGCCAGTTTTTTTGCCTTATTGTTAGGTGACATTTGTAAAAGGTTTGACTATAATTATGCATATCAAACATCAAGCACATAAATACATAACTTTACAAAGAATAATCAAAGTATTGTACGTACTGTGTAATAAGGTGTTCTTGTTAATAATGTGCATTTTCCTACTCAGATTTCAAATATAATTTGAAAATTAAATGCTGATGATATTAGTTATAATTATAAGGTTAAATATTACAGTTATTAATAACACATAGTACTAACTATGTATTTCTGTAATATCAAAGAATATCAAAGAGTTCGCATTTTAATGTTATACAATTTCAGCTCTCGTATGTACAGAACTAAATTTGCGATCCGGATAGTGTTGTAGATACTTATACCGGTATTTATACCGATTTATCTATACAAAAACACAGGTCTCCTTTATCTTATTTTTCTTCTCTGTAAAGTTTCATTTTCGTATGGTAATAATCATATTTAAAACAAGACCAAAAACTTACTTATATAGACAATTTTTCAAATAAATAATTCAGATACATCATTGATTTATCACCTCTCTTTATTATTATTTTTTTAAGTTTCTAAATAGGAGTTTTTGTGTGGAAACCTGTAACTTTCTATCAGTAGCGCAGATCTTTTAAATAGAAAGTATGGTAAAGGTAAAAGGTCTTGTTTATTATAGTGTCACCCCTATTGAAAGGGCCAACCAGTTTGGCTTATGAGACAATGAGACACCTTTATAGGGTGTACCAATTACCTCCCAACTCCTACCACTATGCTGGGCGGACAGAAGTCGGTAACCATTCATTTAACTAGCTCGCGGCTCACGAACCGGCCTTTTCGGAATGAGTCCCATGACAAACATCCCCCGGACAAACGCTCCCCATGGGGATCGAACCTCCGACCTCCCGATCCCAAGGCGGACGTCTTGGTCACGGTGACCGGTATTTACTCCAATTTCGGCGGGTGTACGTCGATTGCATTGTTTAGGTAAACATCACTTCCGTGTGTCCATGTAACGTTACTTATGTATTTGTTAGCCAGAATAATTGCAATATATGTAATCTAAGAATTGTGCATGTGACTTGATAAAGGCTTTGGGCCGAATCGTTGTCGCAATGAGTGATAATAAAAATTAATATTTACAATTCCTATAGATATATATTAAATATATAATGATTTGAATGTATATTATTTACTTATATATAGTTCTAATAAAAATAACACAATAAAAAGCTTACAAAAAAGAAAAAAAAAAAAAAAAAAAAAAAAAAACAAAAAAAAACAATGTCAACAATATAATCAATCAAAAATTAAATTAAAATAAAATAAATAAAATTATTACATACGAAAAAGGTAACCTTCCTTATGGCGCATTCATCAAACTGAAAACGAAAGGAATTTCAAAGTGATGTCCGATACAAATTACTTTCTTTTCTGCACTTTGATTTCTTTCCTGCTTCATTTTTCTAGTGAAACTGTTTATGCTGTTTAATCTGATGCCAATTTTATTGACCAGATCAGAAAGTTAAAATAAAAACTTGAAATTTTGCGGATCGAAAGGAAAACCTCTTCATTGTCGACATACACTGCTCAATGCACTTACAAAAAATCCATCACAAATACTCCGCGCCTGTGGGCGCGGAGAATAAAGGAGAACACACTATAGATAATATAGTCCGAACTAAAAAAGGTAGATTCTGGTAACATTAGTTATAGACATTTGCGAATTAAGACGAAGTGGACTGTGGACACCTAGGACGATCGATATCTTAAGGGGAACATCTCAACATTTAAATCATATTATTAGCAGACAAAAAATACATGCCAATAATAACGATAATGTGTGTCTTATTATCCTCTGCCGAAAGCATATTGTTTTGGTGTTGTCCACCCGGGTGTTCGTCCGTTCGTGCGTCTGTGCGTCCGTCAGTCAGAAATTGAAAATATTTATAATCCAAAAAATATCCAAAACGTGTTTCAGCTAGATTCACCAGACCTCAAGCAATTAAAAAGAAACACACACATTTGCTCATCATTCGTAGAATTATTCCCCTTGACCAAGAAAAACAGAGTTTTAAATGTAGTTTGAAAGAGCATGCTTATAATTCAAAAAGTTTATCAGCTACAATAACCAAACTTCACGTAAATATTAATAAGTACATATCTGTTGCTCACACACAACATTATTCTCCTTGACCTAGTAAAAGCAGGTGTGTTACCCATAATTTGTTTGCAATAAAAAATGAAATTCCTTATAATTCAAAATGTTCAGCTAGAATCACCAAACCTCACATAATTATTAATTAGCAAATGCCCTTTGCTTACACATAGAATTATCCACTTTTACTTAATAAAACAGAGTTTTTCCCGTTGATTTGGTAAAAATGCTTAAAAATCAAGAAAGTACTTAAGTTTAGAATCACCAAACCTCACATAATTATTAATTAACACATGATCTTTGCTCAAACGAATCCTTCTTTATGCAGTAAAAGCAGAGTAATTCCCTTGATTTGATAAA
Organism: Mercenaria mercenaria; assembly: GCF_021730395.1. Taxonomy (NCBI): domain Eukaryota; kingdom Metazoa; phylum Mollusca; class Bivalvia; order Venerida; family Veneridae; genus Mercenaria; species Mercenaria mercenaria. Next base: position 69,953,961 of record NC_069361.1, on the reverse strand, counting down.
AAATGGATTTTTGACAGTATCTAAAAGCCTATTCATGGTTCTTCATGAAACTTTACACAAAATTTAATATAGATCACTATAAGGCAGTGTTACATGTGTAATTTTGTAAGGATTTCTTCATTAAGCAGAGTTTTTGCCTTTAATTATTTTACATTTCGTAAATTCCAACATAACAAAGCGACTTCATAAATTTAACATAAATTTAGATAATTATAGGGCGATGCTACCTTCATCAGAATCTCTTCAGTTACTGCTGAAATATTGTCCATTAATTGTTTTGAAAATTCATTAATTCGCACAAAACAAAATACATTTTATCCATTGCTGGATCCTCATGAAACTAACAGATCGCTCCCCTTCATTTTGTAAGGCCATACCAAATTGATTAATAGTTTTTCGGAAAATTTTCAAAAAAAAAAAAAAAAAAAAAAAAATAGGAGCGAACGAGCGAAAGTTTTATTTTTTTTTTCAATTTTGATTTTTTTCAGAGGCGGATAGATTTTAAATGGAAGCGAGCGGGTTTTCTTTTTATTTTTTTCCCCAGCTTGGACCCTTGAGGAGGCAGTTATGATTATACATGAAGTTACCATTTCTTTAGAAATAACACAGAAATCAAACACAGTATATAGCTTTTCTATATGTCTTAAAGACTACATGAATGATTTTGCAAATACATTCTTGCCAAAAACTCACTCAATCACTTTGTTTTTATTTTGTATTTATAATTACTAAGGGATGAGTGTCTTATTTTTAATTTTGATTTTTCTACATTAATCTGAAGGCGATCCCATTTAACGGCAAAGGATGATGAATATTTAAGACAAAATAGGCACCCGAGTGGAATAACATATCTTCTTAAACCCAGTTAGATGGCTTCGACACATGAACAACTTTGGGCCCCTAGTGAAAATCCAACCCATAGAGGTGAAGGGAAAGTAATAAACCACAGTTGGGCATACAAATACTTCGACATTGCTCGAATCCCATTGGAATAATTTCTTAACAGATCAAGCTAGCTTAAGTTTTTATAGTAGAGGTTCATTTCAGTCAAAACTGATAACGGAGATCCCAATATGGCCACCCTTAAAAGTGTTATTTGTTGTGCTTTGATTGACCTAGAAATTTAGAGTTGGGGAGGTCTGTTGTTTTTTTTTCAATTTCTTTCTTTTAATCAATTCACAACCAATTTATATACAAACAGGGAATATTGGAGTTACAATAGGACAGATTTTGTTAGAAATGATTTTTTATATCGACACTACTTTTTTGAAAAGCTAAACAATTTTAAATTGACTAAATTCGTTTTTCGATAAAGTACTACAGAAGTTACGTTCAAAAAGATTTTGGCCGAGACAATGTGGTGGATCGGTGAGGATCTGTGAACAAACTTTTTTTTAAAGATAGCACTCGGCTTTGGCTCTAGATCTAACATACTGAACTAAACAACTGATAACAAATGGTTTGAAAACTTTTAATCCGGACAACATTTCTATGTTTAAATCCAAATATTTTTAGTTGCATCCCCGTGCACGTCTTACAAGCTGGGATTCGTTCTTTTCACTGAACTGAACAATTGTAGAACGTGCCTACTTCATCGTCTACCGGCACATCGAGGGTCATGTGTGACACTAGTACAGACACTCCAGATTTAAAACAAATGATTAACAACACCATAATTCCTGACTTTTCGAGTTTGGGTCATCAGTTACATGTATTATGGACGCATGTATTCCGATCAATATCACTTTGAAGCAACGAACCGTTGCAAGGCCCTTTTATACATAACTTGAAAATAACTTGAATAAAATATCTTTCGAAATATACTCCCCGCATTCACAGAACAACTTATTTAGCGGGGGATATGAATTTCACTGAATTTGCTTGTTATGCAGAGGGAAATTATAGATTTGGAGATTATAAATTTGGTTTTGTCTGACCGTCCGTCTGTCAGTCAGAGAACAACTTTTTATACATATAACCAAACGTTTGTGATCAAGCATCATTACACTTTATTATAATGTTTTTCATCATTATAAGTCATGCAATTGAGACAAAATAGTCAAGTTAAGCTAGTGTGATCGTCCAGTTCATCGTCCGTAGTCGTTGTCCGACGTTAACTGTTTTGCTTTGAACACTGCAGAGATAGCAATAACGGCAAAATTGAATTGCGACTTGGTCAGTTTCTTTGTCTTAACAAAATGATGGACGACATAATAATATGTTTTGTGAGTGTTAAGTATCATTTCTATTATATATTATCTCATAGATAACACTGTCTCTACATTTATAGATAAGTGTTATGTAGAAAATATTTCTTCTATAGAGTAATGAATGATTTTCTACGATTTAAGTTACTGTCAAGCTTGACCTAGAGTTGATAAATATTACGACTGTGTTCCGTATCATTCAGGTAAACAATTTAGTCTCTAGGGTGTTAACAAGACTTTTTTGTTATTTGGCTTATTCACTCCGTTTCAAATTTAAACTACATTTCATAAAGGCAAATTTCATAAGATCCAGCAGAAAATATTGCTCTGGAGTGTTAAGAATGTTTTATTTTCTATGATACAGCTTTTAATCCCAGAAAATCCAATTCAAAACTACATCTAAATCTTACAGAGTCAAATTTTCTAACCAGGTATTATAAAGTTCGAGAGTAAATCATTGCCTCTAGTGTGTTAACGATGTTTCTTTCCATGATATTAATTTTTCACCCTAGATAATCTAGTTTCAAATTTTTCAAACTTGATTTAGATTTAATAAAGACAAATATTCTGACCAGATCTTATATAGATCCAGTTAAAAAGAAGTCTAGAGTGTCAACAAGTTCTTTAATGATTTTACCTAGTCACATAATGACCAGGTGTTAAACTCTGTCAAAACAATTTCAGCACAACATTCTGACTAAGATTCATTACGATTGGACTAAAATTGCAACATCGAGAGTGTTAACCGTGAAATTGTGAACGACGGACGACGACGGACGACACAGGGATTCCGCAATAGCTCACTTTGAGCACTTTGGCCCAGATATACTTACATCTTAGGTGCCCAGCTCCTGATGTTGAATATCAATCCAAAACAATTTCATGGCAGTCGTTCAATACTTTCTGCGACGGTCGTTTAATACTTTTTGATAGGTGTATTAAAACTTTTCTCTGGCGGACAGACGGGCAGACGAACTGACGAAGCCAAATCTACATCCCCTATCGCGTAGTAGTGGCATAATTGCCAGCCATACAAACGTACGCGCATTTTCCCACCGCTCATAATAAAATGATGTTGAGATGGCTCCGGTGAAAAATCTATCGTCTTTAGTGTTCACATTCCTGTTCATCTTAATTCGTAAATGTCTATTAGCACGATGTTTGCGTGATAACAATATGCTAACAAAGGTGTATTACCAAAATATACTTTACAAACTGAGTAATGATCTTAATATTTTCTTATTTTCAATATCATGCTGAAATACGTAAATGTCAGATCAGTAGTTGTTGAAGTAATCACCCTTTGACATATCTTGCATTATCTGTCATAATGTTAGGAGTACATTGATTGAAATTCTGACTTTTTAAGAAAAATATGCTATTTATGAAATATTAACATTACTACAAAATCGAGTACTGCTATGATATCATTTTTTTTGTATTTTACGACCTCAGCTCATTAAAATATACATAAATGTTTAGAATTTACAAACGAGCAAATTAAATTTCTTTATGGAAAAAAAATAATAACAAAAACAAAATAACAAACAAATTCAAATCTGCTATGATATTTAATGTAATATACCCGTAATGACTATCGGCTATTTCTGTGCGATTACGTAACTTCCGTATGCTATTTCGGCATCCTTCGGCCAAAACAAAAATTAGTTTTTATTAAAATATGGATAATACGTAAACCAACGGAAATTGACGAATGTCATTAACGGTTCACTACTTTAACCATATATCAGTGAAAATTCGTTATCTACACATAGAATGCATGTAAATTATATTGGCTCGTTTTAAGAAAAAAAAATGCAACTGTAGTTTTTTGACAGTTCATAGATGGGTAGCGGCCGTGGAATAAATAAAATGAAAGTTTTGCATTTTAAGCTTTGTTTAAATTGTTCATATGCCCTATTTAACGCATCTATCTGAAATCATTAGTCCTCCACCTCTGATTCATGTGGGGAAGTTGGCAGTTACTTGCGCAGAACAGGTTTGTACTGGTTCAGAATCCAGGAACACTGGTTAGGTTAACTGCCCGCCGTTACATGACTGAAATACTGTTGAAAAACGGCGTTAAACCCAAAACAAACAAAACAAACAAATAACGCATCTATCTAAATATCTCAGATATTTCTTGGATGTACTATTTAATATAATACCGTGAAAAATATTTAAAAAATTGGGAGTTTCTATTAGAGCATGTTTTTCCACTATTATTTCTTACAATTTCCTCTTACTTTCGGTTTTTAAACGGTTATTGTGTTTTAAGGAAAGAAAACTCAACCCTTTTCGGTACACACAACTAAATATAAAATATATATAAGAATTTCGATTACTCTGCTGGAATATGAGCTACTTACAGCAACCTTTGGTAAAATCTTACTCAATCAGTAGTCACAAACAAATTAACAAAAGCTCCATCAAGCGGTGCAAAATACGCTCGAAGCGTTACAGCAGATGATGGGAGCAAACTTTAAAGAACTTGACTATTGAAGCCCAAAGGACAGGAACAACAAAGGGGAGAAATTCACAAAATATCTAAGTCCACAAAAATATCCTTACCAGGTAGATCTATAAGTATGTCAAAATACACCTAAAAATTGGAGGTACCATCCATGTTGTATCAAGGAAAGGAGGTCTAGGGTATTCCGTACGACCAATGATTAAAAGTTTTTAAAAATAAGCTATTTAAAGTAACATAAAAGGGAAGTAATTCAAAAAATTTAATTGTAAGTGAACAAAAAAGGATATGCCAAAACAAAACCAAGAGCAATGCAATGCAAAGAAATATACATAAAGCAAAGTAATATATGACCTTTGACCCCTAAGTTTGACCTTGACCTTGAAGCGAGTAATCCGTAACATGCGCTCTGCAGGTCGTCTCGGTGTGGTGAAAATTTATGCCACGTTTCTTTGAAATCCTTCAAGCAGTTCAAGTGTTACCGAGCGGACACAAGACAAACTGATATGACCTTTGACCCTTAAGTGACCTTGACCTTAAAGCGAGACACCCAAAACCTATGATCTGAACGTCGTCACGGTGTGGTTAACACTTGTGTCAAGTTTCTTTGAAATCCTTCAAGAGGTGCAAGAGTTACAGGGCGGACTCGAAATTGCTAACAGACGGACGGACGGACGGACACCGGGGGTATAACATAATACGTCCCTTCGGGTGTATAAAAAGTAGTGTCTCCGTGGTCGGGTGGTTGTGGTCACTATCACTGAATCACTTGCCCTTCACAGTTGTGGGTTTGAAACCTTGTTTGGGTTTTAGAAAAACAGTTCATGTGCTGGCTTACGGTACCGAGGTATCTAAGATATTTGAAATATTGCCCATAGTAACACCTTGGATCTGACCTGTAGTTATGTCGTTGCGACACTAAACCTAATACAAAAGACAAATTAGTACTTGGAATTTAAAAGATTTTATAAAACTATTATCAAAAGGTAGCAAAGGTAAGAAAACAAATATTCCATACCTGGATTTCGTCTATACAAGCAATATATTCTCCGCGCTAACTATATATGATTGTATTTTCAAACTGATACATAGCATTCTCTCTAAACCAAATATTTATCACATCTAAATATTAGTTTTTATTATAATGACTTGTATACAATGTAATTAGAATTTGCAATCATAACAGTTTAGCACGCACAAATTACATTAACTACACACAGGTCCATATCCTATTGGGCAAATGTTTGGACCGGGCAGTTAAACCAAATTCTTACAATATACCATACAAATGTTACAAAATCCAACATTTACTTTTTATTCTTTTTTCTTTTAAGTTATTTACTAGTTACTTTTGGAATGTATTCTGTAATAAAATATGTAATGAGATCCCTTGGAACCAAAGAAAGCAACCAAGAAAAATAATAGCAGACTCGATTTGATTGAGTCTGTTCATGAGAAGTAATGAAATGTCCAACAACTCTCACGCCCCCTAGCACCGACTTAAGAGGAACTCTATTACACATACGTTGAATGGACTCCATGATCCCAAAGCACCAGAAAATATAACAACCCTGAATATAAGTAAAACGCTTTTGAAACGTGTTTATACGCATGAAAATGAGCACGACATAAATGTGATAAAATAATAATGATAATAATAACACATTGCAATATGAAAGGCTGGTATTAACAAAATAACTTTGCAAATATGAAATTTCCTTTCTCGCATTTGTTTAATAGATCTAAACTTTGTTTTGATAAACACTTTCAATGTCTGAATAAAATGCTGAACTGTCTAGACACTTAATAATGTTATATAATCGGAACATCGTTTACTGACGTGTTAACTATACCTTAACATGAATATAGCAGACGAAAATTGCGTTACGAATTTTAAACTGAAATTAACACAATCACTGACAATAATAAGGCGAATTGCTATAAGGGTCTTCAATTTGTCGTCAGCCTTTTTCAAAATGTGGTTAAGAGGTACATTATGTATAAACTTGTCACCTCTCCCCAGTACGAATGTCCAACAACAAAGAACATGGAAAATATGATTTTTAGAGATAATTTGAACATTGAATAGCGTGCTCAGTTTTCATGTCTGTATATTTAAGACGAGATGAAATCATCTGCATAAACTTATTTGCGTCTTGACACTCACCGGTTCACCTACAGGCAACTCGAGATGTCCATATCCGCAATGTTTTGGGAAATATCTTGTGTTGCATAAATGATAACCTCGCCAAGTACATGATTGTCAGTCGATCATTGAAATATAACGAAGCAGTATATCTGACAATTGCATAAGCATCATCCGACAAAATGACGATAATTGTTTTTTTTTCTTGTTTTTTTTTGTGTGTTATTTTGATTTATATTATAGAGAGCAATTTATATAAAAAACATTTAATAACAAATGGTACGAAATTGTGCTAACATTCCTATGTAAAAAGACCTATTAAGTAATTTTGTGCACGGGCAAACTTTACATCTTGAACGATTTGCAACGTGCTGACTGTCCAACGTTCCAAAACCCTAGCTAAAACAAGGTATTATATCCAATAAAATAGCAAAGCTGCAAGAGGTCATCTCCATCAAACCGGATCCAGACAGGAGTGTATTGTATTGTATTGTATTGTAGAGTAAAAGATTACACATACTCATGTAGAAAAAGAGGGAGAAAGAAACAAATTAAAGGACACAATAGGGCAACGGTTTTGAACAATCAGTGGCAAAGACACTTTCTTTCACTTACAGACCCTTTCATCTTATCATCATCTTCCAAAATTGCACGACAATATAAATAGAAATAATCCCTTACTATTGTAATCTCCAAATCGGAAACTCCTGCAGTTTTTTACTGCTTTTCTTATTCCATTATCTTTCTACCTTCTGAAAATAATAATTTCAAACTATAATTTAATCATTTTATTCACCTTTTTATCTTTTATAAATTTTACATTGGCTAGAGGAACAAAACTTATTCACTGTCGTATTTTTACTTACTCAAAAGTCCAAAATGACATATCCTGTAACAACATATAGTGTGAAATGGAGAACAATATCACACTGGTAAGCTGTTATTTTTTACATGTAGTTCGAACAACACAAAGTTATCATGATAATTGTATAAATATTTTATGAGATGTATCAATATCACAAACCTATTCTTGACATTATGTATTCATAATCTTCACTATGGAATTTATTATTTTTATTGTGCTTAGACTTTGATCCTCCACTTGTTTTAATTATAATATTTGTTTCCACTTGAAAACCTTGTATGACTAATTACTAGTTACATTACATTTACTATTGTTACATCAGTGTTTAGATTTTATGTGAATAAGTATATATGTTGAGGCCCACATGTTAGAAAGGGACACCCAATGTGAAGCCTCGTTAAATCAAATCGTGATTTACTTACTTATTTACTTCCTTACTTCCTTCTTCTTTACTTTACCTTACCTTACCTTACCTGACCTTACCTTACTTTACTTGTACCTTTTCCTATCCTTTCCTTTCCTTTTTTTACCTTTCCTTTTCTTTTCTTTCCTTTTCCCTTTCCTTTCCTTTCCCCTTTCCTTCCTTCCTTCCTTCCTTATTTACTTCCTTCCTTCTATACTTTACACTTTGCTTTGCTTTGAAACATAACCTTATCTTACCTTACACCTTTCCTTACCTTACCTTACCTTACTTTACCTTACCTTACCGGCTTATGATACCGCTTAAAATTTATAAACATTAAAATAATAAAAGAAACCCTGCACTGTATATATTGCATTGATTTGATATCAAAATAGATGAGTTTAAGCACGAAAACATCTACTGCTGTTTAAGCAGTAATATGAAAATGTAATTAGAGCGAAATATATTAGTCGAAATTATTACGAAATATTTTGAGATATTTTTATAATTATGTATTATTTTTAACAAGAATTGTTGCAACTATGTATCACTGTTGAAATACAGTTATTGTAACAGATCTTCTATCTGAGTGGATATTTCCTTGCCTGTCTAAACAAAGATATATTTTATCATTTCAAATATTCTCTCTTCTTTATGTTAAATAACAGCTGTTATCAAACTTTCACTTGGTTCATTTTATCAGAAACTGTCAGAAAATTGGCAATGTGGCCGGATCTCTATCACATTTGTACTTAAAAATACCATGGTCCGTAAATATTTATAAATTCAAGTGCTTTCCCAGGAAATTCAGATATTCGATTTATCGAAGTATTTACATTGGTACTTAATTTATTTTCATATTCTTTATTAAGCAGCAAGTCGGAATATTAAACATTTTAATCAGTTCTGTCATTACGAGAAAAATCTGTTATAAGGGTATTAAACTAACCAAAGCAATATTAAAAGATAAAAATAAATTTCTTGGGCTTATATCAATATTGGTATATATGTTAATCATATCATATGCTTTTCAAAGTTTGCTATGTATACTTCTAGGCATTGTGTGACCCTCGGAGTGGAGAGTATTCCTGCCGAAATTTATCTGGTCATAGTCCTCATTAATCTCGTAGATTTACCCGCATATTCACGAACAGGATCTTTAGTAACAGGTAAAAGTAAGAATCATATATGCTACATGTGTTTATCATAATAGCAGGAGTGGAAGATGGTAATAAATATGGATGACACATTTGACAAATATAACATATATACCATGAACATGTTGACAAAATAAAGATTTATGTCTTAATTACACAAAACTAGACTAAAAGAAATGCCAAACAAACGGACTTCGATGAAATTACATGTTTTCGCTAATAGTTTCCATTTGTCGCTTAATTTATGATGACAGTCGTACCTGCTTAATCCATCTACTAATAAAAACTGTAAAAAATATCCTTTGGAAGCAAAGAATGCAACCAAGAAAGATTCGGTTTGATTGAGTCTGTTCATGAGAAGTAATAAAATGTGCAACACCTCTCACGCCCCCTAGCACCGGCTTAAGCGGAACTCTATTACACATGTGTTGAATGGAGTACATGATCTAAAAGGACCAGAAAATATAACAACACTAAAACCAAGTAAGGGGAGACTTTTTACAGCCGCAAATCGGCACGGCACTTAAAGATTGATGTTGTGATAGGTAATTAACTCTGATTTGTAAAATAAAACAATAAAATCTGTAAAATAAACTCTATATGTGACACTTTATAGGTCATATGGCGAATTTCTGTCACTCAGTCACTCATTCAGTGGTTTCTGATAGGATAGTAGGATGCTCAAAAGGACGGGTATCAGTATCTCGTAGATATTTCAAATCAAAAGGTTATGGTTTTCAGTCAACTGTAGGAAGACTTGGTGTAATTGCTGCACCGTTGCTCATTCATCTTGTAAGCTGATGGTTCGGCATAACCAGATGCTTCCACATGGTTACATGTACAAAATATTTCCATGCCGTTTCTTAATTGTATGTAAAAAAACGGCTTAAAAGATGTGTGTACATGTGTGTAGATTTTCATCATAAAAAAATTAATGTCTAGTAATCAGTTATTGTATGATGATGACACGAATATCAGAGTTTATGGAACTGACTAAGGGATACTCACCATGGCCGATAGGTCCTGGTCAGGTTCCTACACTTAAATATTCATTGGTATTATCAATCAGTATATTTCATTGTATGCTAAACCGAAGAAAGCATTGTGATTAGTATTTAAAAATACAGTGCTAGATTTTTCATATGAACAATTGTTAACAGACAGTCAATCCTGTTCAGATGTAGAATCTAAATAAAATGCCTGTAAAATGCAAAGGGTATTGTTAAAAAAAGTTGTATCACCTCACTAAGAGATGTCTTTAATACGTATATATGTCATGATATAAAAATATTTAATGTGAACTTAATCTATATTTAGCATACTGCGTGGGTTCGGTTTCGAGAATATCTCTTTTCGCGGTAAATATCACTTTCTATGGACTTCCATGTGATCTGTTGCTGATCAATGAGATAAAGTTAATCTATGAGCAATAAAATTTCGAGTGTCAAACTTTTTGTTAGATAAAACATATATCCGATATAAAAGAAAAATATAAGACAAGGAATCTGACAAAAACAAGGGTGACATAGTCATGTGACTTTAGTAAACAAAAAGTTTCGGGGCATATAAAGTTAATTTAAATCATTTACGAAAGTCGAAATTTTCAGTTGAACATCAAAAGATTTTACAACACAGTTAAATGTTTCTATCTAGATTTGCTATACAATTACTAGTATATGGACCTGGCGGAAATTCCGGCGAAACATTACAGTGTTACCTCACAGTCTACCGGTACAACCCGTTTTCGGCAGTCTTACGATTAATCGCTCCGTAATCTTTTAAACATGTTTGAGAAAATATTATTTGTACCAAGTATTATTCAAAACATTTCTACCTTACGTAAGACACAAATAAAAATTTCTTACCTTGTTTTTTTATTTCATTTATGTTTATCCAAATTGGCTAACCTAATTTTCCTCCAAATAATCAATACAGCCACTTTCCGGCAATAGTAGTTAAAGTATACTGCACAAAAAAGTCTGCGTGTCTCTAACACTGAAATTTGTAAATGTTAACTTTAAATAAATTGTCGACTGTTTTGAACTTTTTGAAATGTCGGCAACATAATATACAGTTGTTTTTTTTAGTGACTGAAATGTCTAGTTGTTGGTCACTACAGTTAGGGCAGATGAATTTATCTCCCTTTCTGATGACCCTGGTACTGGTACAAAATGACAAGTGTAACCATCAATTGCAGGTATCAAACTGTCCCCAGTTCACTATAATAAGTTCAGGCCTCTTAGATGAATCTGGATAGAACCTTTTACATACAATGCACTTGTCATTTTAATCCATGTCATCATCTGATTCTGAGCTCTCACTTAAACTTAAAGCTGGTTTCTTTGTCTTAACAGCTGATGTTGAAGATTCTTCTGTCATGGTTCTTTTACTTTTATTTCTACCTTGTTTAACAGATTTCTTTGCTTGTTTACATTTTGAGTTGTATTTATTGTCATGGTCAATAATTTTATCAAGAATGTCATCTTCTGTGATATATTTTCCACCAACTATCTTACTTAAAGTATTCCTTGTTTTGGCCTTCGGAACATTCTGCAATATTTTCCCACCTCTATTCAGTAGAAAAGATTTAGCTGCATTTGACTGTACTGGAGCTGGCGTATCAGATACAGGAGCTGGAGTTTCATCCGAGTGTGCAGGGTCTCTTTCAAAGGATGTTGATGGTGGAACTTGAAAATCTGTGATCACATTCTGGTCAAAGGGATAGATTCCACTTTTTCTAAAGGCAGACTGAATATTACCAGGAGTCAAGGTGCTAGAGTATACTTTACAAGCCAATCTGCAAACTTCATAGCGTGTGATTACGCTGCCATCAGATTCCCGGATGAAATTGTGACAAGCAGAGTTCCAAGCCACCTCAAACGGGCCAAAGCAGCTAACATCCAACGATTGAGGTAGGTGACTTCAGTGTGATGGTAATACAAACAAATGAATGTGATTTTATTTTGCCCACTCAATAACAGGGAGACTCATATGGCTCTTATGTCCAGTATACAGGACTAGAATATCATCTTCATCCCTTAAAGGCAAGTACTTTATCAAGTGTTCCTTTAGATAAGATGAGAAAATCTAAATGTTTTACCATCCGGACTCAGAAACATCTCCATCTTCTCCAGCACTGGCTTCTTCTAATAATATTCAAGCATTCTCGCTCTAGGGAATACAAAGTAAAGAGGTATAACTTGACCAACACCGTTGGCACATCCAATCAAAGTAACCGTTTTGCCTTTGCCGGATGTCACGACTTGCGATTTTGAAAATTTCCCACCTATAACTTTTGGAGGCTTATGCTCAGTGTTCAAACCTTTCTCATCAATGTTAAAAATCCTGTGTGGCTTGTCATGTAGATTATGCTTGGTTAGGATATGGTGAAGCTGTTGGAAATAATTTCTACGCTACGAGGTTTCTTCACAGCAATGACAGGCCACCTTCTTAAAAACTTGTACAACCATCTGTCAGTGAGTGGATGGTTCTTGTCCCTTAATCATAATTCTTTTGCATAGTCAGATGCTAAATTTGTGGTTTCTTGGCGGCTATATCCATAACCTGCATCATCCATAGTTTTTAAATGGCCAGCTAGAAGTGCCTCCTGTTCTTGGTTAAACAAACGTTTTGGTCCAGACTAAGGTAACGTTACCATAAAGTTTATCTTGTAAAGTAGTTCTTGGCACACAGAATAGTTTTGATGCTTTATTTGTTGACATTTTATTTTTTGACAGCAATGTAAGCCTTTGTCAAGTTGTCTGAGTCATATGATCTGTAAGACCCCCTTTCAGGTATATGGTACTGAAAATAGAACGGAAACCCATTATGATTCCAAATGCTAAATAATCAATCAAATTTCAGTTAGTAAACAAGTTTCCAATATGTTGATAAGGTACTAGATACATGTTGTCGCGTTATTTTTTTCCGTGAAGTATGCTTTAGAAATGATTAACAGGGGGTAGGGTTTAGACATTAGCCTACTTCTGCAGACGAGCTCACTTGGGATTGTAGACATTCAGTCTATACGCAAAAAAAATATTGATTTAAAAGTGAGGAAAATTTGGGAACAGTACAATTATGCAAAAACATGTGTGCACACATAATTTTAAAAAATACTTACGGTTCTAATCTCCATTTTGACTCAAAGAAAGTTGCGTGACATTTCCATGTTGTTTGTAAACAAAACGCGCGCACTTGACCCGGATGTGATGTATTTCAAGAGAATAACTAAAACTTTTCCGGGGCCGCCGGAAACAGGTTGTTGTCGAACATTGGTTTTCTCGGGATGTTGTTGTTTCTTTTTGAGATTAGCTGTGTTTTTCAACAATTTTTAAAATTTCCGTGATTCTATGTCATTACTTACCCGTTATCCGCAAATAATTGCCAGCTTCTCAACATTAATCTAAGGTGGACGACGAATGTTTTCATGCATAAGGCTTCCGTCAAGTCGAATAACATGCTCTCCATAAAGAGATCGAACTGGCGGAGTTGAAATGTACACTAGGCAGATATGACACTACATTGACCAAATACAAGAAAATACATTCTACATAGTTTCAAAAGGATTCACTGGAATTGCGTAATTATAATATATCTTGGTTTCCTTTAAAAGTCTTCAAACATTTCTTTCATCTGCTGATCGCCATTGATCTGAGACATAATTAGATTGTTTCTACATGTTGTACATTGTATGTTGAAATATGCTACATCATACAATTTCATAGGGCCTCCATGGCCAAGTGGTTAAGGTCGCTGGCTTCAAATCACTTGTCCCTCGTCATGTGGGTTCAAGTCTCACTCGGGGCGTTGAATTCTTCATGTAAGGAAGCCATCCAGCTGGCTTATGGAAGGTCGGTGGTTCTACCCAGGTGCTCGCTCGCGATAAAATTATGCACTGAGGTGCACCTGGGATCTCCCTCCAAAGTCGTCATATGACCGATAACTGTGTCGGTGCGACGTTAAACCCAACAAAATAAATATATAAAATTACATATTTGTTTTTGATGATTTTAGGTTTTGCGTTTGTTACTGGCACTATATAAGTTCGTTGTAACTGCTTGTATTACTAAATATATGTGTTTAATATCGCACAGTTCATTAAACAAAACTGATCACTAAGAAGCTAAATTCAACTTTTTTATTTTACAGGCTGGACTAATTCCCGGATAAATGTATTTCACTTGTGGAGTTTTAATATTCCTGTGGACCGGATGTATTGCGCGTCTGAAAGAAACAAATAATGCGACACTATCGGACTCCATTTCTGATGCAAAGAAATACTTGGTTCCTTCTGGAATATCTGGGAATGTTTCGAGAATATACCCTGTAAAAATCTCCTAAAGTAATAATATATCTCCAACATTAAGTTCTGATAGCAGTCGCTCATCCAAAACAATTTTTGACAGGATGAATAAAACTAGCTTGTAGGTATGTTTGACAAGTTTTTATACCGTGATTTTCTAAATTTTCAAATTCAAGGATACTTTCTACATGAGACTACAAATATATGAAAATTTCTACAATAGTAATGAAACAAGTTGGCGAGTAGCTTTCAAAGGGTCAAAGTTTAATACAATGACACAAACTATGCTCAAGTAGATTTTCTTTCTAGCTTTTACATAATGGTGCTACTAAACATTTCTGCTATTTGAGTGTGAAAAATCGATACGCTCGTGTTTTGTGACTTTAAAATTGGATGGAGTTGCAAAATTATTTATAAGACAGTCTAGATTTATTTTACTGAAAATTCTTAGGATATTACGGTGGTATGTTTAGGACATGCAATTATTTTTTATAGGATTAAATTATCTTAAGCGATCAACATCTTATCTCGTGCGCACGACATCTTATCTTGAGCGATCAACATCTTATCTCGAGCGATCAACATATTATCTTGAGCGATCAACATCTTATCTCGAGCGATCAACATCCTATCTCGAGCGATCAACATCATATTTCGTGCGCACGACATCTTATCTTGAGCGATCAACATCTTATCTCGAGCGATCAACATATTATCTTCAGCGATCAACATATTATCTTGAGCGATCAACATATTATCTCGAGCGATCAACATCTTATCTCGTGCACACGACATCTTATCTTGAGCGATCAACATCTTATCTGAGCAATCAACATATTAACTTGAGCGATCAACATCTTATCTCGAGCTATCACATATCATCTTGAGCGATCAACATATTATCTTGAGCGATCAACATCTTATCTTGAGCGATCAACATCTTATCTCGAGCGATCAACATATTATCTTGAGCGATCAACATCATATCTTGAGCGATCAACATATTATCTTGAGCGATCAACATCTTATCTCGAGCGATCAAATTATTATTTTGTGCCCACGACATCTTATCTCGAGCGGTCAACATATTATCTTGAGCGATCAACATCTTATCTCGAGCGATCAACATCTTATCTCGTGCGCGCGACATCTTATCTTGAGCGATCAACATCTTATCTCGAGCGATCAACATATTAACTTGAGTGATCAACAGCTTATCTCGTGCGCACGAATTCTTATCTCGAGCGATCAACATATCATCTTGAGCGATCAAAATATTATCTTGAGCGATCAATATATTACCTTGAGCGATCAACATCTTATCTTGAGCGATCAACATCTTATCTCGAGCGATCAACATATTATCTTGAGCGATCAACATGTTATCTTGAGCGATCAACATGTTATCTCGAGCGATAAACATATTATCTCGAGCGATCAACATCTTATTTCATGCGCCGCATGACATCTTATCTTAAGCGATCAACATATTATCTTGAGCGATCAACATATTATCTTGAGCGATCAACATAATATCTCGAGCGATCAACATCTTTTCTCGGTCATCTTATCAATATATATTAAGGACCTTTGTGTGAATTCAGATCATTAGTAAAAACATACGGCTGCCACCGTTTTTGTTTTTGTTTCGATTATACTTATAACCGTTTCACATGTTTACAGGGGTAGAAATTTAAATACGCAAACTGATAAAAAGGCAGCAAAAAATCAGTGATGATGCAAAGAAATAAATTTAAGTCCTTGACTAAAAAGGAATTAGTATGTAGGCTTCGCCCATATATTAAAGAATTTCCTCGTTTTCCCTTAATTCATGCATGCAATTTTTCTACGCGAATTTATCAGTCGAACTGAAATTTCTTGCTATTCTAACATGCAGTATGCATCATTGGTTATGTTCATTTGATTTTGAAGATAGGCTGACAAATTATATGCATTGCTCTCCCAAATGATGTGATAAACTTGTACATGTACTTGTGGGAAGTTAAAATAACAGCGGAATAGGCGAGACCCTAATTAACAACTTGTCCGTATGTTTTACTGATGACCTAAATGCACACACAAAGGGCCTTAATATATATAAATAAGATGTCGTGCGCTCGAGATAAGATGTTGATCGCATAAGATAAGATGTTGATCGCTCAAGATAATATGTTGATCGCTCGAGATAAGATGTCGATCGCTCAAGATAATATGTTGATCGCTCGAGAAAATATTGTTGCGCTTGCCCTCAAATAAATGACTGGTGTCGCTGGAAAGGCTACTCGCAGTCCAAGCTGTAAGTCTGAACCTAGAGTCGCAACATGAAAACCTAATGTGGGCACATGGGTTCGAATAGGACACCTTTAAGATTTCTGAATGTATAAGCTGACAAATACAACCAGTTCATATATTTATTATATTTTGTATGGTTGTATTTATATTTCAATGATACAAATACAGATATGCATGAATCTCATGTAAACATAAGTTGAGACCGGATTCGGTCAAGTATCAGATTGGGTCACTCTGACCAGATTGGGTAAAATCACTATCTTCTATAATTATAGTAAAATAAATGTCAGGATAAGTAAAAACCGAGCTCCCGTATAATAAGAATACCTAAAAACAATATTCAGGTTCGTTTTATAACCTTACAAGAACTTGACCAGATTGGGTCAAGTCTAGCCTACTGCACCGGGTCTGAAGGATCTCTATAAAAATACTGTTTAAACGTTGAATCTGGGTTAGTGACCAGTACCAATACGCTAAATAGATAGAATAATCAAAAATGGGTTAGCACCTCCACGTTGGAGTACATTTCTAGAGGCAACTGCCCGGTTCAGTGATAGAAACACAAGTGACAACCAGCTGTCAAAAAATGTAAACAAAGATCCGCAGTATAGCGTTTGGCCGCACGTGAATGCCAATATGACGTCACGTCCGGATAAACAAATGTGCGGAGGAATCGCGCGTATATTTAGGAGCTTGATTTCTACGATAAATATGATGAATGGAATGGTAACATCGATTGAAATGAATAAAGTACAGTCCATAATTACTAACAAAACCAACAATCCAGGTTGACAAAGAGAAATAAGCGTAAAAATAGCGATATAAGTGGAGTTAATCTGGGTCGCCAGACGCACATAAAAGGTATAGTAAGGAAGCGTCTCAAAACTGTCAGTTAAATGTCAAGCTCGATAGGCTGTTCATAGCAATATGTTGATCGCTCGAGATAATATGTTGATCGCTCGAGATAAGATGTTCATCGCTCAAGATAAGATGTCGTGCGCACGAAATAAGATGTTGATCGCTCGAGATAAGATGTTGATCGCTCAAGATAAGATCTTGATCGCTCGAGATAAGATGTTGATCGCTGAAGATAATATGTTGATCGCTCGAGATAATATGTTGATCACTCAAGATAATATGTTGATCGCTCAAGATAATATGTTGATCACTCGAGATAAGATGTTGATCGCTCAAGATAATATGTTGATCGCTCAAGATGATATTTTGATCGCTCGAGATAAGATGTCGTGCGCACGAGATAAGATGTTGATCGCTCTAGATATCATGTTGATCGCTCAAGATAAGATGTTGTGCGCACGAGATAAGATGTTGATCGCTCGAGATAAGATGTCGTGCGCACGAGATAAGATGTTGATCGCTCAAGATAAGATGTTGTGCGCACGAGATAAGATGTTGATCGCTCGAGATAAGATGTCGTGCGCACGAGATAAGATGTTGATCGCTCGAGATAAGATGTCGTGCGTACGAGATAATTTAATCTTAAAAAAAATAACATATGTCCTAAACATACAACCGTAGGATATTCACATTATGATTGTATAAACTTTTATCAAGTGGCAGAAATGTACATAATGTAACGTTGAAGATATTGGCAAAAAGATGTCACATTAGAAGATTTATTTACATAGAGGATATTACATGACTGTCAATTCATATTGAATTTATTAAACTCGTTGAATAAAATTGATAAAATGCTCGGCAGAGGAGCATTTTATCAAATTTATTCAACGAGTTTAATAAATTCATTATATAGAAAGTCACAAATATAATATTCTTTTTATCACATGTTAGCTTTTCCTGCCGAAACATCAAAAATTCTACTTTCTTTTACTATATAAACAAGTTGATTTAACCAACGTCTCCTATACTTTAAACGACGTCTGCGTCAAAGCTTTATTACACTAATGTATTATCATTTTTATGTAATGGCTTTATTACACTCCCGCGACGTCAAACATGTGATAAATGATGTTAATGTCTATGCAGATCATTAAATTGTATCACATAATCAAAAACATACTAAGTAGACTGTATGTTTATCGTTATAAATTTTTGTATCATTTTGAAATTAAATCAGACGAAAATAGTGATACATTTGATACTTTGTACACGTGATTACCAAGACAATGAAGAATTATATGGTATCAAGGTGTACTTACTATTGATGAATCACCAAGGAAAAAATGTGTCCTGAAAGTAAATTGGAAACAGGCAAATGGAGACATTGTCCTTAAAGGACACAGTTTGTGAACTGTACAACATGATAAGGAAATCATAGCTCACCTGTCTCGTAGTGACAATGGTGAGTTTTTGTGATCGCCCTTCATCCATCGTCCGTCCAGGCGTCGTCCGCCCACATTTTCTTGCGAACAAGATAGAGACCACACTTTTTCATCAAACTTGCACACAACTTGTATTGGCATAATATCTCGGTTCTTTTCAACAACTGTTCCAATCATGGGTTCCAGAGCTATGACCTCTTAAAGGACCAAAATTATCTGTTTTGGCTTGGAACACGATATAGACCACAATTTGCAACCAATTTTAATCAAACTTGCAAACAACTTGTACTGGTATAATATCTCGGTTACTTTCGAAAACTAGCCAGATCCCATCATGGGTTCTAGAGGGTCTAAATTTGCTATTTTTGCTTTTGCAGCCATATAGAGACTTTATTTATAGTTTCATTTAATACAAACTTGCAAAACATTTTTAACAACAATAGATCTTGGATTTCTGGATGAATGCGTCAGTTCCAGTCATAGGTTCCGGAGTTACAACCCTTAATTAACCCCTAAAAGAGCTAAAATATGTTAATTTTTAACTTGTGAACACGATAGAATTGACATTTTACATTCGATTTTCACCACACTTACATACAACTTAAGATGAAAAGTCAAGGTTCGAGATCTTGCTATACTTCGTCTTCTTTCAGAAAATCGATAGCTTTATATACACTGTTAATTTTTTAGGGGTTTAAGATCGCTGTTTGTTGTACCAGTAACCGGTTTACACACTGCTCAGGTTTGTTTTCCCATATTGTGCGTTCCATGGAAGTGCCCTACTGTGTTCCTTTGAATGTTTGTTTTCTCTTTTCTGTCTGTGTATTATTTTGTGAGTATTGTTGATCATAATGTACACATCCTACCGCTATATGGCATCAAGTTATTTTGGTGAGGCCGGGGGGGGGGGGGGGGGGGTTGCATTCTTGTTGGAACATGACTGTTTTTATTGTATTTTTGTCCTTGTTCTTTTTTCCTCAAAAAAGCCTTTTCTTTTTAACCGTTTCTTTTTCTGATACATTTTTAGTGGAACCTTGTGTGTGACAGGCGGTGGATTGTTGCGTTTATTACATCAATTGAGATGGTAGGTGTTCTTGTAGGAGGGATCGTAGCTGGTCAAATGGCTGACTTGACTCTTCGGAAACCAGGTATGCTCACAGGGGTTACTGCAATGGTTCTCTTTAATTTCGTTGGTTATTTTACTCAGTCGTGACAAATATACTCTGCTGATCGTTTCTTCATTGGTGTATGAGTTGTATTTAGTTTTACAATAATATTTACGCAGATGGTAGAATTTGTACCGTCCTCGTGGTGACCGTTCGTTGTGTGTTTCCCTTCGGAGCCTCTCGCATCTATGTTTTATGCGCTCGTCTCGTGGTGGTTGTATGAGTTGAAAAGAATATATCTGCTGACGACACTCATTGGCGCATTCATTCTAATGATTCTATGGTAAAATACAAACTGTTCACGTCAAAAATAGGCCCTGGCCTATCTGATGTTTCGTTCCTTTGTAATAGACTCATGTTAAAAGCTATTTTGAAACTATTTTCAGTGATATTATATAAATCTAAATACAACTCATTTGTAACAGTTTACAAGTCCTAGTCAAATTCCTTCCGTAAGTGTTTCAAATTATTAATATTTCATTTTGCATATAAATGGTAGCTGAAAACGGTGCTTATATGCCAATGTGTTTGAATTGTTCAACTGATCACTTTTTGCTGGTTTCAACTCGGTGTTTTTTGTTAATGGTATGTTTCGAATTTATATTTCTAAATGTTATTTTCACATTTCAAAATGATCGCGCGTAAGAATCGATCAGCTTCTTAGCAACTGTTAACGGAGTCCCAAAATCACACGTGAAGGAAATATTTGATATCGCGGCAAGAGAAATAAATACAACTTCAAACGCCACTACAGCGTATACTGTCGCAACGTTGTGTACGTCAAAAGAGCTGCGAAAGGTGACTTTACCTTTATTTATACTTTGGCAAGTAATATGTAATATATTTTGATTTCGAATACCACCCCAACCCCTTCCCAAATATTCTTGGAGCTCTAAGAATTATCACTGTCTATCCGTCCGACTTTTCGTTCGACAAAATTTGTTTTTAAATGAATATGTCAAAGAGTATTTAACCTAGAGTCTTGGACTCCAAGACTGGACGAGCACCTATGATAGAATCTAATAATATGCCAGTAAAATGCAAAGAGTGTTGTCAAAAGACTATATCATTCCGCAAAGAGATGTCTTTAGTCCGTATATATGCCAGACTATGCAAATATTATTTAATGTGAAATGAATTTATGTTACCTATACTGCGTGTGTCCGTTTGCAAGAATATATCTTTTTACGATGAGAATCACTTTCTATGGACTTCCATGAGATCAGCTGATGACCAATGATAGAAAGGGAATTTATAAGTCATAAAATGTCTAGTGTCAAACTTTATGTAAGGAAAAACGTTTACCTAATATAAATCGAAAATATAAGACAAGGAATCAAACAAATACAAGGGAGACATAGTCGTGTGACTTTCGTAATCAACAAATATAAATATATAATTAATTTAAATCATTTAAGAAAGTTGAAATGATACAAATAACACTTGGCAGTGCGGGTGTTATTGATATTGTCAACCCGAAAAATATATTACCACCCGAGCCGATAGGCTGCTTGCATATCAACGATTTTTTATAAGCGTTTAACAACGTGGATAATGAAAAGTCTATATGCAATCCACTGAAATTTGTTGAAATACCATCCATTGAGTGAGATGCGCAAAGGACACTTCTGCGCGTTATTACCCGGGGATTTTTCGAAAACGTGGATCGGCGTGAGATCCATTGAAATTAATACAGTTTGAGAGATAGGGAATTTGCACTAGGTGTTTTACATGTGGTATAATAATTTCAGTTGAGCATGAAACGATTTTGAAAGACACGTTTCTGTTTAGTTTTGCGATATAATTATATCGACCGCGGAAGGGTTTCCGGCGAAGCACTACAATGTCACCTTGCAGTCTATATATGTTGTTTGTTTGTTTTTGATATTAGCTCTGTTTTTCAACAATTTTAAGTCATTACTTACCTGTTATTCGCAAGCAACTGCAAACTTCCCCACATGAATCTGATGAGTAGGGCTAATGATTTCAAACTCAGTCTTAGGTCAAGGCGTTACAGAGAACATACTCCCCACCAAGGGATCGAACTAGCGGCCCTACCATCTGTAGATCTGCGCTCTCTCTACTGAGTCAAGCGGGCGGGCTTGAAAAGTATATATAACATCACAATAGCCAAAAAAAAAAAGAAAATGCATTTTACATAGTTTCAAAAGGATTCACAGGAAATTGAAGAAAAATTTGCATAATGATATGTCCTGGTTTCCTTTAAAAGTATTTAAACATTTTCGTCATCTGCTTATCGCCAATGCTTTTATACTAAGTAGATTGTATTTTCATCGTTATAAGTCTTTGTATCATTGTGAAATAAAGTCAGACAAAAATAGTGCTACAGTTGAGACATTTGTAGACGTGATTTCCAAGACAATGAACTATTGCTGAATTGCCAAGGAAAATGTTGTGTCCTGGAAATAAATTGGAAACTGACAAATGCAGATCTTGGCCTTAAACTACAAAGTTTGCGAACTGTACAACATGAGGAAATTATTAAAATACCTACGACAAATTATTTGTAACATTCTTTGAATTAGAATATACATTATGTGTTAGTGTTTAAATTGTTTTCTCAAAAATATCTAAACACTATATATATATATATATGACAGTACCTCAAAATAATTTATCATTAAGGTCAGTCTTATGTCTTCATTGTATATATTTCCTACTTGTTCTTGTGAAGGGTGTTCTTCTGAAGCATATTGTCTTTCGATTTGATTATGAATTTCTTAATTTGTTCTTAACTAGAAGAATTGTTGATTTTCCAGTGTTTCTTTTTGACCTTTCCGAATTCAAAACTAAACAAAATCATTGAGTCGTCTTTTACCTGTTAAAATTAACGCTTCATTCAGAACTGTTTATAAATTACCATTATCTAGTCTTGCTATTTAATAGGTTTTCATTTGAACCATGTATACATTTATTCTTCTATATTTTGTTACGCCCATTCATCATTTGAAGAACTGTGTCTCTTGTTTTACGTTTATTTACATTTATATAATTGAAACAGTCAATGTCTGGGTTTAACACTGTATTTTAATCTTCAACTATAAAGCTATGAGTTTCAGTTTCTACTATTTTTCTTTCAGTATAATTATAAAATTCAGGGTCATCCTTTGTTGGGCCATAAATACAAAATTTAGAGAGATTGTCATTTGCTACGCATGCATAAAAAATAAGAAGGTTATCATTTTGGTCAATTCTATACAAGAGAATTTATTACAACTAAAGTTATTTTTATAAATATTGCTACCCCCTGTACTGACTATTAAAGCTGCTAAAATTACATTCATAGCCCTATTGCGCGCGGATATACTTAATTTCATTTTCTGTAAAATGTGTATCTTGGAAAAAAATAGATATTGATTGTATTTTTTTTCTCATTATGTAATTAATAACATCTTTCCATTTTCATCTGTCACCTAATCCTTGTGCATACACTGAGACAAATGTTAGATATCCGGCCTCAGCCATATAAAGAACTAAAAATCAATTCATGGTTGAAAGAAAACCAGTATATAAATACTCTTGCTTCTTTTTGTAGCAGAAAACTCCACAGTGCTGCACCTTCCAAGTGTAAATTAAGTTTATTAAAAAACATACAATGCAGTTCTATTGATGTTAATCTGAGGGAAAAATATTTATTATGCAAATCTTAATCCAAGTGTTTTGTTATAAGTTATTATATAGTCCAATATTTTTATCATCCTTGACAGATATCACTTGATTATGTTATACTGTAGAAACTTAGGTGCCTTCACGTAGGGGACTTTGTATTGCATGGCAATACTTCATGCACCTAATTGTAGTTTACGATACATACTGGGATTCTATGGATTGTATCTCTATTCAGAATGGGAAATAGCACCCAACCTTGCCGGCAGATCAGAGTCTACACTGTTTCCTCCTAACTCAGCAGGCAATGTTTTATTGTTTGAGAATTGAACAGCATAGACTGATAAGCTGGCTTCATTTTATTCAGATGATCAGGGTCTACACCATTTGGCAAAAGTAGGTAATTTAAGCACTCTTAACGGAAAAAATTGTAACGCATACAGTAAACATTCGCTACTACAACTTTATGGTAGAGCACATTCATTGTATTCGTTTAACAAAAAAAAAAATGTTCACATTCGCCCTTTTCTTTTCCATTGAAAGTTATTTCGTATGAACAACAAAAGGTAAGGTTACGAAAGTTACGTCAACGCTGTTTAGTGATAACGGACCGCTGCTTTGAAGACATTCGCGTATAGTCAGGGTGAACGTTCGTTAGATGACGTCGCTGTTGTTGCGCCTGGTGAACCTAATTGTCAGGAAGCTGACTTTAGTGTTAAATACAGTTTGAAAACTGGAGTAGCTCTAGAGGATATGGTAGGTCATACATTGATGTATGGTAGTATAAGTTTCGGCTTATTAAGTCAAAATTTCGAATTACTAACTCGAAATTTAGAGTAAATAAAAAAGCACCTTGCACTAATTCTCTTCCGTAGTTTTTGGACACACTTCTACGTTTATATATCACATAACTTTATGAACTATGTACGGAAGAGCATTAGTGCCAGGTGTGTTTTTATTAACTCGAAATTGTGAGTTACTAACCGACAGTTGGCGAAAGCCCCGAGTAAAAATATCCGTAGGCTTTTTTAG
The DNA here is from genome assembly GCF_021730395.1 of Mercenaria mercenaria. Taxonomy (NCBI): domain Eukaryota; kingdom Metazoa; phylum Mollusca; class Bivalvia; order Venerida; family Veneridae; genus Mercenaria; species Mercenaria mercenaria. The sequence goes on along the minus strand of NC_069361.1, from coordinate 69,928,988 downwards.
TACAATACAGTATCATACATCAAAATGTTCGGTTGGGTACATGGAATTCAGTCAGGGTGGTTTTTTTTTTTTTTTTTTTGAAATTACAGATTAAGGGGACGCATACTTTGAAATTAGAAAAAAAGTGGGTGGGGTATGATAAAATTTACCTGCAAAAAATACAAAGTTTTGGTACATGAAATGGATACTGTTTCAACTGTTATAAGTACACAAAGGATTGCTCACTAAAATAAAAATGAGAAAAACTGAAACGAAAGTTATTGTTAAATTACATACGAATTATTGTGTACATTCAAAGTCAACAATTATTTTTTTTTGTGTGCGAAAATAATAGTACTTTATCTTGTCCAAACATTTATCAATATCCTACAGATTCTAATTTAAAGTAAAAAAGTGAAATAAGTTCATTGTCTTTCTTTTTATTTTGCATATGTAAGCTAAAACACATTATTTAGTTTGTTTACAAAGTAGTGCATAAGAAAAGATATGGTAGTCAAGGAATACCACATTCCAAAAACTAAAAGAGTATATTCCCCTAAATACATTAAACATTTATCGTTACAGAAGTGGAGTGGCTTACAATAAGGGCCTAGAAATGGTTCCATTTTTAATTTTTAACTTGGTATTCATGAACTACAATGCACTTAAATATCAAAACACATTCAACAAACTTCTGAAAATGTATTGTCTTAAAAATCCCTAAAATAAGGTATGAGATTTGGTTGTGATGTCCAATCAATGTGTATATGTGCAAAAGTAACATTCTAATCTTATCCACAAAACTTACTAATACACAGCAGGAATGTCATTGATCAAAACTGGACGAATATACAGTTATCCTTACTTTAATATCATTTATAATTTGTACTTGATTTCTCCACCATATTTTTCATAACTCTGTTTGCACGAGTTGCACGAGACTGCTGTCATTCATGTAAAAAACGGGGTCAGATAAGTTGTAAATGCAATATCATCTAAACGTAATAAATGGATTATGCAGTTCAAGAAAAACTTTATCTCATAACGTAATGAACAACTATAATGTTGCAACAACAACTATACCTTCACTGATCTAAATAGCAGTCGGTTTATGAGTGACTTTATTGATTAATTTTGTGTTTTGTTACTGTTGTCAAAAAGTATAACGGAAGTGCCTTACAACTGAAGCGGAAAACAGTTTGATGCGCAAAGTAGTCCACTGAAAGTAATATTTTTTGATAAATGTCCATAGAAATTAATAATTTTCTAATGTTAAAGACGAATATCTGACTAGGATTCGTTTTTTGATAAGAAATTATAATCATCGATATGTTGTTTTTTTTAAAAATCATACACGTGCTGACACCTAAGTTGTCTCCCGTTGTTTATTTGAGTTACCGTTCGTCCGGCGCAGTAATACTTTTTGCAGTGAATCGCCGAGAAGTCGTGGGAAAATTAAAAACCATGGAAATAAACTAAAATTAACCACCTTTTCAAGATCAATTTCAAGTGATCGACGTTATGCATTTAACCCACCAGACCTGTGTAGCATCTTACATATCTGTTATAAGGGATTCATTGTGTAGAATGTCATGTTATGCCCTTGCAATGCTAATCCCACTATGATTTTTTTTGTTTACATTTTTTATCAATTAGAAAGATGGCGTCCATCCCGAGTTGAAATGACGTGGCGTTAAATTTTTACATGTTTAAGCAAACCTGGTGCGTTAGAAAGAAAATCTCATCCCTTCAACATTATCTGTAACACTGGTATTGTAAAAAACCTGTTTTTTCCTTATACAAAAGCTTAATATTTTGTGTTGAATGTACTTTTACAAAGACCTCTGTTTTCCTATTACATTCATAGTACTACATCCTTATCCACAAAGTACTGTATATTAGAGGTGTCCATCAGTATCATATCAGTTTAGGAATATGTTTTTTTTTATCTTCCCACCATCAATTTCTTGAATATGCACCCCTTCCTCATTTCTGTATGAACTGTGAATGTAGCAATATGCGTCCCCTTAAGGTAAACTGACTTAAAGAGTGGAAAAATTCAACTATATAATTTATTTGTAAGGTATAAATGTACTTTTCAAGTGAAATTAAAGACTTGGATGCCCACAATTTTTGGTTCACCATCAGACGAGATTACATGATGATTTGACTTAGCCCCTCATTTACGTTGCATTTGTATTAACATGTGATTAAGAAATGCATGTTTATCCTCTATAATATCCAGTACGAATACAAAAAAATGACATTTCATTTTTGTTGAATCAGGAGTTACACTCATAATGAACATTTTAAACCTGACATGCTGCATATCATTTTTCCATCAAAGTAATATTCAATGAAGTGGATATACTCACACAGTTTTATAACAAGAAACGCGGCAATGCCACGAAACCAGGTTTTCAACACTTTTCATAAGAATAAACAAGAGTGCCAGAATGTCACAATATACGCCCGTCACAGCAAATTTCTTTACTCTAGCACCTTTATTTGCAGATGTAATTTTAATTTTGTGGTTGTTTAGTAATCATTGTAATTCTTTTGTTTTTCTAAGTCCACAAAAAAACTCCTTACCAGGCAGAGATACCTTAAAATACTCCTAAAATTAGAAAGTAACAACTATGTTGTACCACAGAAAAGTGGTCTTGGTTTTTCCCTACGGTCAATTATAAAAAAAGTTACAATATAAGTTATTTATAGTAACAACTAAGGAAAGTTAATCTTAAAAAAAAAATTTAAAAAAAAAAAATAAAAAAATAAAAAAAAAAAAAAATTGCAAGTCCACACAGAAATCCTAACCAGGTAGAGATTGGTCAAAATACACCTCAAAATTGGATGTAACATGCATGTTGTACTACAGAAAAGTGGTCTCGATTTTTCCCTATGTCTAGTTAATGAAAAAGTTACAATATAAGCTATTTATAGTAACAACAAAGGGAAGTAATTCTAAAGAAAGGAACTGCGTAAGACACTTCGTCTCATGATGGTGTATAATTGTGCCAAGTTACATCAAAATCCCTCTATGCATGAAGAAGATATGCTCCGACAAAGTTTTCATTCTTGTATCCTTTGACCTCTAAGTGTGACCTTGACCTTAGACCTAGGGACCTGGTTCTTGCGCATGACACTCCGTCTCATGATGGTGAACAATTGTGCCAACTTTCATCAAAATCCCTCCATGCATGTAGAAAATATGCTAACCCTAACTCTAACCCTATTTTTAGTAACAATGACCTTGACCTTGATCCCAGAAACCCCAAAATCAATCCCAGCCTTTGTCTTGATATAAGCTACTTACATACCAAGTTTTATTCAAATATCTTTACTGAAACAAAAGTTATTGACCGGAAACCCTTTTTCTATTTTAAGTAACAGTGACCTTGACCTTGACCCCAGAAACCCCAAAATCAATCCCAGCCTTTGTCTTGATATAAGCTACATACATACCAAGTTTTATTCAAATATCTTTACCGAAACAAAAGTTATTGACCGGAAACACCAGTTTGACGCCGCCGCCGCCGCCCGCCCGCCCGACCGACATCTACCCCAATCTAATAACTCAGGTTTTCGTTGAAAACCTGGTTAATAAAACATTAATTGTACTAAACCTTATTGTGTTTTTTAAATTATTTTATTATTTTTTTACTATTGCAGCATCACCCTCTATTTAGATCTGAGAACACTAAAACCGATACTTTCGAAAAACACATTGACACAAGCGTGAGATATAATATAGAATAAGTAACTCTGAGAATTTCAAGGACGAGTAGAGCCAATATATTTTACATTCATGTCACTTCGCTGCATTTCATTTTTCTTATTTTCGTTTAATTGTTACTACAAAAAGAGTGCGTAAAATATCGTTTTAAGGTACATGTAGTTCTACATGTTTGGACCGAATTCTTTTCTACAATGTAAAATTTGATAAAACTCCGATATTTCAGGATATACCAAGAAAATTCAGCAAATAAAAAGGTAAGGGTCATGTGCTAGATTTTTTGCTAGACTTTGAAAAATTTGAATCTCAGACAATGTTTTATAATCATGGAAGTCTAGGGAAAACCATAACTTTCATAATAGTTCCGTGAATAATTTTTTTCTGCTATGTAGATTTTAATGAAACTTCTCACAGTTGTAAATAAACAAATGACCTATAATGTGGTGAAACAAAATGTATAGGTCCGTGTGCTTGTTTTTGAGATATTTGACCATGATTAAAGTGAACCGAATATTTCAACTAGTTTTAGACATTATTTTGTATTTTTAACGTGTCATATATTTTACATGTTATAAAATAAATGATGAAAAAGCTAACTCTTCGCCTCTTATTTAAGAAATAATGATTTATAGCAATTAACACTATTTATTCACGACGGGCGGTTATACGTCGGGCGCAATAATTTATACGACGTATTACCGCCCGAGTGTATAAATAGTGTTCAAACACGGGTTTTCTATAAATGATTTCGACTCTAATATACCTTGAATCTAAAACAGTAGATAAGATAAAGTAGCGCACTCTCTTGGTCACAACAAAAACTTTGACGTCACCGCACGTCAACGTGATGTCATTCTAGCGTAAGTGTGATTTAACAGACACAGGCATATTAGAATGATCAATATACTTTTCCATCGCCTTTAAAGAGATTCAAACGCAAGGTGCGGAAAACGGTAACTAATAAAAATGAGTTCAATACATAAAATATATAAAGTGTGACTTTGAAAAGTGTGGGTGTTGTTATTCAAACTGTTGTTGCTACTGAATCTCACAATTAAATTATTAAACCGTGTCTCGTTATCTATTAGACTATCTTCAGTGCTCTTTATATGTTTGCTTGCATAAAACTACTTCAACATATTTTTACGTTAGTTCTAATTATACATGCTTTGGGGAGATTGACTTTAGTAGTTCTGTCTTACACACAACGCATCATAAATTGCTACCTCGACTAGCGCCACATTAATCCCTGTCGTCATAAATACCACGGGACCATGAATGAAAAGACATTCAAATATTACTTTCTTATTTCTGACTCTGTTTTTGTTTTCATTTTACCAACCACATTAATTTACTCTTTACTTTTTGAAATATACTCAGAACAATTTCAATAACAAATGATCGATTAAACATTTTTTCAAAATCTTGATAAAAACGTTTGTGATGGCAGACCTCTCTTTTCTGTATGGGTACACCAGTGCGTAGGACATTGACAAAACGAAAAAAACGAAGGCTTTAAATACTGACAAGATAAACCTATACAGAGTAGTTTTGGGCAGCTATTGGTCAATATCATTAGAACATTTTCAGAAGAGCAATGTTTGTGTATACTAATTCTAAATGAAATTGGTGGCGGGGGGTGGGGGGGGGGGGGGGGGGGGGGGGGGGGTAGGGAGAAGGGTTGTTGGTTGGAGGTTACATGGCTGTGTGGTTAAAGTCATTGACTTCAATTCACTTGCCCTTACCAACGAGATTTCGAATCTCGCTCTGGGCGTTAAATTCCTACACGAGGAGGCCATCCCGCATGCTCTTGTTTTGCCCAGGTGCCTGCCCGTGATAAAATAATTTGCATCATCAAATGCTCAAAAGTCGTTATATGACATATCTTCGGCGTGACGTTAAATCCAGCAAAAAGTAATTTATGCAAATTAACTAACAATATCTAGCTATCTTTTATCTGAATGCCATGTTTACTTTAAGGTAGAGGACTATTCAAGACAGATAGAAATGCCCATGCAATTACGTGTTATTGTATGATACTTCCGATTTCCTAGGTCATCACTAAAGCTCATACGAGTTTTCTGTATCAGACGTGGGATGCCGAAAATGGCCTACAAAAAAAAAATTATTACACACTGACAGAGATTTCTAATTGTTAATAAGGGTTCACATTCTGATGGAAGAACGAGCAGTGTAACTGATTATCGGTAGTCAATGTGACACCTGTGATATTGCTCTTCTTCAAAACACAATCACAAGAGAATAAATTTGACATTTCATATACCTCAATTACGGCTTCATTGCCATATTACTTCTTTCTAATTAATTTTTCGGTATTTTTTCTGACTGTTTCTTCATCAGCCGTGATACTGCGCACATAAAACTACATCAAAGGGAATAGATTTGATACGTCCCCAGCGTACATAAGGTATATTCCGTAAAAATGTTTTGAGTTGAAATATAAACTTAAACATTTCAGTTGCTATTTTACTGTGTTCACCACAGTCCATCTCATTTTACCGATACAATGACCTGATATTAAGTTTCTTAATTTTCTAAACTTCAGTAATTTATGTTTTTATCCCCAAAACCACTATAACGGGTCTTAAATTGTCCAATTCACATTCGCGCCAAAGTAGTCGGAGAACACGGCTCTGTCGTGATTCCTGTGAACATCCATATAGTCAGAGTTCACGGCTATGTCGTGATTCCCGTGAAAATCCAATATTTGGCGGGACATAAGCATACAAATCGACTGCAAGGACTAGATATCCTTTGTGCACACGTCATTACGGTCTTGAGACGACATTATGTCACTCTTCTATTCTTGGTAGAAATAAAATTTTGCTCGATCGAGGTAAGAAATTTATTTGTTAGATTTGTGTATGATTTTTGAATTACCATTTTATTTAGCAAAATTTTGTTCATTCTACAGAATTTTGTATATTTCTTTTCGGCAAAGGTTAGTAGTTTCGTATGCAGTAATTTATTATTTTTTGACTTTTTAAATTATGTATTTCGAAGGGAATCTAAATGTTTCGTGATAACGAATGTGTTGAAACATTAGTTACTCTGATATCTGTGGGGAAGTGGCAGTTATTCGGAACATTTGTTACTGGTACAGTCAGGAAAAATGGTTAGTTAACTCCGTTATGATGTACTGTTGAAAAACGGCGTAACCCAAACAAACAAATGTTTCGTTTGTATAAGTTGTAAACAAAATTTGTGTAACATTGTAGTTAGAAAACACTTTTTGTCATGAAACGTATATGTCAATCTTTTCGTGGTAAATTATGGAACGTCGGTACTGCGTTTCATTGTAATGTATAAATGTATGTGTTGAAAAGTCTAGTACCGTGCACTAATATGCACTTGCAATTTAAATTTATCGTGTGACAGTATATTTCATATCTATAAGATGTTCGTTTTGTTTTATGGTAGCTGATAGGGTAATACATTCATACCAGCTGTTGTGTTACGTTTGATTTGCATTGCATTTTTGTTAATTTGTGTTTGTAAATAATAGCTGCAGTTAATCATCATCTTATCTATAAGTTTACATCAAAATCTTTTCATATCTTTATCATACTTCACCTTTAGACTAGTAAGTAATTAATTTGAGAAATAATGGAAGTAATAAGTGACGTATTGTATTCACGTGACGTATGAAGTTAGTAGCACGTATATTTTGTATAAGTAGCGCGTATTATTTATGGGAGCCTACGGAGGTATGGTGTACCCAAAGGAGCAGTTTTATGCCTTTATTTGTATTTACTATGGTGCTTACCATATGTTATATATTTTAGCTTCTTCAACCAGACGACTTTTACCTGGTGATGTCACGATCCGTAAGTCCTATACCCGTGGTTTGCTTTACTTTACTCGTCTGGATGTGAATTTCCCAGCGCAGAGATATTTCGTCCCATGGTCTTGCCTTAACCGCCAAGCCGCTGACTTCTGTAGCCAACTTCGCGATTTAGTGGGACTTTATCATACCAGAGTTTAGTGGTGCTACTTTAAGTTTTCAGTAATAGTAAACATCTGTTAAATCGTCACGGGGACAATCAACAGTAATTAATAGAACCGAATATACTTCAGAAATCTGACTTTGATCTCAGTGGTTTTCTTTTCTTCTATTTAGTCTTTTTATCATTCATTGTTAAATTAAATAATCATTTTTTTTCTGTAAATAAACTTGTAAATATTGTAATGAGTTTTAAATTGCTCCTGTAGTTTCTGTCCCCGGTTTGACCATCCTGTCACACTTACGGTCTCAGCGGGGCTGAAGCCTAATGCCTTTCTGTAGGGTGACATACTATCTATTAGAAGTAATAGACTGCCGATCCAGCGGAATTACGACCCTAGCATTTTCCTCTCTCATGAACATTTGACCGAGTAAAACCATACATCATTATATGTTAGTAACTATATTCATTTTCTCGGAAGGAATAACTTTGTAAGATATTCTAGAAAATATTCAAAGTTTATTTTCATCGACTGTGCGTTTCCATTATTTCAACAAGAGGACCATGATGGTCCTGAATCGCTCACCTGTTCCCACATGACCCAGTTTTGAGTATGACGTAGTTTTTTCTATTATTTGACATAGTGAACTAGTTTTTGAGCTCATGTGACCCAGTTCTGAACTTGACCTAGATATTATCAACATAAAAATTCTGCCCAATTTTCATGAAGATCTATTGAAAAATATGGTCTCTAGAGAGGTCACAAGGTTTTTCTATTATTTGACCTATTGACCTAGTTTTCGAAGGTACGTGACCCTGTTTTGAACTTTACCTAGATATCATCAAGGTGAACATTCTCACTAATTTTCATGAAGATCTCATGAAAAATATGGCCTCTAGAGAGGTCACAAGGTTTTTCTATTTTTATACCTACTGGCCTAGTTTTTGACCCAACGTGACCCAGTTTCGAAACTGACCTAGATATCATCAAGGTGAACATTCAGATCAATTTTCATGAAGATCCATTGACAAATATGGCCTCTATAGAGGTCAAAAGATTTTTCTAATTTTAGAACTACTGACCTAGTTTTTGACTGCAGTTGACCCAGTTTCAAATCTGACCTAGATATCATCAAGATGAACATTCAGACCAACTTTCATACAGATCCCATGAAAAGTATGGCCTCTAGAGAGGTCACAAGGTTTTTTTTATTATTTGACCTACTGACCTAGTTTTTGATGGCACGTGACCCAGTTTCGAACTTGACCTAGATATCATCAAGCTGAACATTCTGACCAATTTTCATGAAGATCCATTCAAGGGTATGGCCTCTAGAGAGGTCACAAGGTTTTTCTATTTATAGACCTACTGACCTAGTTTTTGAACGCAGTTGACCCAGTTTCAAACTTGACCTATATATCATCAAGATAAACATTCAGACCAACTTTCATACAGATCCCATGAAAAATATTGCCTCTAGAGAGGTCACAACATTTTTTCATTATTTGACCTACTGACCTACTTTTTGAAGGCACGTGACCCACTTTCAAACTTGACCTAGATATCATCAAGATGGACATTCTGACCAATTTTTATGGAGATCCATTCACAAGTATGGCCTCATGACCCTGTTCCGGACTTGATCTAGATATCATCATGATGAACATTCAGACCAACTTTTATACAGATCCCATGAAAAATATGGCCTCTAGAGAGGTCACAAGGTTTTTCTATTATTTGACCTACTGACCTAGTTTTTGATGGCATGTGACCCACTTTCGAACTTGACCTAGATATCATCAAGATGAACACCCAGACCAACTTTCATACAGATCTCATGAAAAATATGGCCTCTAGAGAGGTCACAAGGTTTTTCTATTATTTGACCTACTGACCTAGTTTTTGATGGCACGTGACCCACTTTCGAACTTAACCTAGATATCATCAAGATGAACATTCTGACCAATTTTCATGAAATATATGGCCTCTAGAGAGGTAATAAGGTTTTTCTATTTTTAGACCTACTGACCTAGTTTTTGACCGCACGTGACCCAGTTTCGAACTTGACTTAGATATCATCAAGGTGAACATTCTGACTAATTTTTATGAAGATCCATTCACAAGTATGGCCTCTAGAGAGGTCACAAGGTTTTTCTATTTTTAGATATACTGACCTAGTTTTTGACCGCACGTGACCCAGTTTTGAACTTGACCTAGATATCATCAAGGTGAACATTCAGACCAACTTTCATACAGATCCCATGAAAAATATGGCCTCTAGAGAGGTCACAAGGTTTTTCTATTATTTGACCTACTGACCTAGTTTTTGATGCCACGTGACCCAGTTTCAAACTTGACCTAGATATCATCAAGGTGAACATTCTGACCAATTTTCATGAAGATCTTGTGAAATATATGGCCTCTAGAGAGGTCACAAGGTTTTTCTATTTTTAGACCTACTGACCTAGTTTTTGACCGCACGTGACCCAGTTTCGAACTTGACCTACATATCATCAAGGGGAACATTCTGACCAATTTTCATAAAGATCCCATGAAAAATGTGACCTCTAGAGTGGTCACAAGCAAAAGTTTACGCACGCACGCACGAACGGACTGACGGACGGACGACGGACGCTGCGCGATCACAAAAGCTCACCTTGTCACTTTGTGACAGGTGAGCTAAAAAGAGCGAAGCTTATTTTACCCTTCTACTACGCTCCTCTACCAGCGTTGTGTATCCACTACCGTAATATTCGACCGATGCGTGGGAGAGTACCCTTCTACAAATATAAGCGGCGTCAAAAATGCTACTTATATGCATATTAGACTTTTCTTTGAAATATATTGAGAAGAAGCCCGCCTGCTTAGCTCTACAGGGAGAACACAGTATGTATTGCGGAGTTGTGAATTCGATCCCTGGGTGGGGCATATGTTCGCCGTTACAATTTTTACAGAAGCCATTGTCTGAATTCATCTGACATCCACCTCAGATTCATGTGGGGAAGTTGGCAGTTACTTGTGGAGAACAGGTATTACCGGTATAAAATCAAGGAACACTGGTTAAGTTGGCTGACTGAAATTCTTTTAAAAAACAGCGTTAAACCCAGTATCAACAAACAAACAAAAAACAATTATCGAGAAGAACATGTTTCATGTATGTAGTGTGTGTAAGAGAAGTGTGTAATTTAACAAGGTGCATTGGATACATGGCTCTATTTCATAATTTGATAACACAAGTATATTTCAGGAAAATACCATTATTAAACAACAGTTTATAAATGAAGGTTACCGTACAAGTCTGATATAAATATATATAATGTGCAAAGAGATTGATTATATAAAGCGTTTATTACCAGATAAAAGTTTATGTGAACGTAACTTTACTCTAAAATATGATATTTTCAGATACATGTACTGAAAGAAACATCCATTTGCTCAATATAAAAAGCACCAAATGTGTAAAACATATAATGTCTTTTCATCTAAAAATTTTGTATAAACTGCTCCACTTGATAGTCTGGTTGATCAATGTCCAGCACTTTGCAAACTTCCATCAATTTTAGTTTTGCTTCTTGTGATGTGGAACCAGAAACAGCAATATTGCCGAAAGGGTCGTCATAAGGAGGCAAATTCTCACTCAGTTTGTAAAACTGTAGAAAAACAATCTCCCCTTTCTCTATCATGCTATACAGCAGGGTTCTTAGTGGCTCTTCTTTTAATATTTTCGCATGCAATGCTGGTATGACCATAACACCAATAAGTATTTTATCTACAGGACGTGTACGCACATAGGGAGAAATACCGCCTGCAATCATCATAGAGTATAGCATCATGTCTATACCATATAATTTCCTCAACCAAGCCCGTAAGCAATATCCGCCCATCCTTGAATTGATTTCAATTAGCTTTGGTCCATTCTCGGTCAGCTTAAACTCGACATTAAATGTACCATTGGACAGTCCTGAAGTCGTAAACAAAGCAAATATATGGTAAAATTCGGTATGCTTAAATATGTTCCACATGGAACTTAAACTCATATTGACTATAAAATGCAAGCATTAGGTACGCGAGTTAATACGTTTCGTGATACTGATAATGTCCGCTCATGACTGACTAGAGCTTTTGTCCTGTATTTAAAAACGTTCGGTATTGACAAAGTCCAGATTTCAAGCACCAAATACAGATTCATTCTTAAACGAGGTACTGATACAACGTTAAGACATAAAATCGAAACCTCTACTTACATTTACAAAGCAGACATCGCCCACATTTTTACATTAAATCTTGAAAAAATAATAACACAAAATGTACCTATATGTATAAAAATGAGGCCATATTCTACTTAATATATGAATTCCAACGGATTTAATACAACAAGAATGAATAAGATTAAGGCAAAAAGGACAGAATTACGCAAACATAAGTATTGTGTTTATGCAGGAGTTGAAATTAATGTTTTTTTTTCAACAAAATGATATGTTCAATTGTATTTCAGCTAAATTTATTGTTTTAGCTTTGGTAGTATTCTTCTTTAAGTGAGCATATTTACAATCATCAAAACATAAACGTTTGCAGATACACAAAAGTACAAGAATGCAAATTCAAGATAATTGAAAAAGGTGATATTACCTATCTGTAAACAACATCTATAGGCCGCTTCAATAAGCCGTGCTTGTTTGTCCTCAGAAAGGAATGACGGCATACGCCTAGCTGTTGCTGCAAATACAAAATTTTAAATATGCAAAACTAATAAGATTTCCTACACATGTAACTATTATATAATTAGTCCAGCTAAACTCATTTAATGAGGATTGTCTTCATCAAAAGTTTAAAAATACACTTGGCGTACATTTTGGTGAAAAATACGCAAAAAATAAGCGTTTAGTCGAAACACATTTGCTTCGTCGATAACGATATTTTATGTGATATAGGACCATCCACACATTCAGGAAAAAAATCACTTTGATATATATTCAGAGACACTTTTATACGGCGAATGCATTTGTTAAAATGAATGATTTGCCCGGGAACTGATGTAGATATTATTTGAGATATTATTATATTAGAGTTTTGGTAGTATTTTGTTAGGTTAAAAATGACAGACCAAACCGTTCTTAAATGAATACATATAAAGTTTTCGCTAGATCAGTTTTTGTCTTGGAACGCGTATGAGTCTATTTCTGTTCCATATAGCGTCTTTACTGATCAAACAAGTTTGACAAATGACTGTGCGTTAAATCAAAGAAATCGAAGAAGTATTCACCAATGAAATAGGGTCGTCTTGTTATACCACTGTCTGTGATAAAAGCAGCAATAAGCTTGTTGTCGTATATGATAACGTCAACATTATGCTCAGTCCCGCCATAAAACTCCATTGTCATCATTGAATTGCCATGAGTTAGCCCAATGCCGGGAAAGTCCGAATCATTCCGAAGTGAACTGGTTATCTGACAGAATTCCCTCTTTAATTCAACCCTGCTTTCGACAACACAAGCACCAGTTGCACCCGAGCCGTTATCTAGTTTCAATATTGCAGGAAACCTAAAGCTTAGAGGAATAAACATTTCAAGTAAAATAATTTCGAATATACAAAATTAAATATTGCAAATACCAAGGAATTACATAATCCGAACAAAGTGAGAAAGCATATTTTACAGATACTGTTAAATCTTTTTGAGAGTTCACCTGTATTAGGCATCCGCTTGCATTAGGCAACCAATATCTCGAGTGATATTTTGGTTATAATTGTCTTTAGCAGTCACCTGCCTTCAACTTATACTTAAGGTTTTAATTAAACGCTCTACACACGTCATTAAACTGTAGTCAAAGATTTTTCACAACAATCATGGTGTATTAACTTACAGTATGGGCTTTGGATATGCTTCGACTGTGAAAGTCATAACTGTGAAAAGTTAAAGAAATATGACATGTGAAGAAAAGCGTGTAAACTCATTTCACCTATCAGGCAATTTGTCGCAATCCATTTCTGTCGTCAGATGTACGGCCTTTGTTGAATACATGTCCGCCCGAGGCCACTGAGAAATATCTGCTCCGCGCATGCTCAAAACATTTTGAGTTCTTGCTTTCGAATTAGCTGTCATCATTGCGTTGAAGCTTGGACCTGATAATACATATTAGTAAATGTTGAGCTCATTTATTCCGTAAATATTTATTGACATCAATACGTACGTCAGGTAATTGTACGTAGAAGGCCAAAGGAACATTGTAATAATTTTTTTCATTAATCGAAGTGGCAAGTGGTTATTATAATTGAAAATCAAAATTTCTTATACTTGCGCATGTAATACTTGTTTAGTGCGTACGTATTAGATATTACGAGCGCACGCAGTAATACGTGCGTACGTTTTAGTATAAACCCGCCCCCCACATATTTCCTCTATGACATCGTAACTATATACATTCCCCTAATGTTTTAAAGTCATTACTGTAATTCTGGAAGAGAGAGGGAGAAAAATGTAAAACACCTACGATTTTTTTTTATCATCGATGTACCTGCTTTGTTTTATATTTACATTGATGACTCTTCATGTCAAAAGCGTATATATTCATTAACAGAGCAGACAGCCTAGTCCGCGTCCGCTTCGAGTGCGGGATGTCTTGTGTTCTATCTCCGGCCCCGTCATACCAAAGACGTGAAAAATGTTACCAGTAGCTCCCCTGCTTGGCGCTCAGCATCAAAAGGGAAACAGGTAATTCTTCCCCTATCCTCGTGACGATGGATTCATCATGAATGAGATGTCGATATTGATTTATTTAAGTTGTAGAACTTGCTTCACAACTTCAATAAGGAGAGCGGAGATTCACGGATCGTTGGGTCGTTAGTTCGATCCCCGGACGAGGCGAACGTTTTCCGTGAGGATTTGATAAAAGACTTTGTGTCTAAAATCATTCGTTCTCCGCCTCTGATTCATGTGGGGAAGTTCGCAATTACTTCCGGACAACTAATTTGTTCTGGTACAGAACCAGACACACTGGTTAGGTTAACTGCCCGCCGTTACATAACTGAAATACTGTTGAAAAAAAAAAACAGCATTAAAACGCAAAACAAGACGGATCACAATCAAACTGAAATAAACTGGTATAATCTAATGTAATTCAATTTATTAAATAATAAGATGATACGTCTTTTTGTATGTTAAATATAAAGGTACAACAAATCGAGTTTTAAAAATGCTTCTATAGGGATTTTATCTTTTATTCATAAATAAAATATTTCACACCAGAAATGATATGTCAGCGGCATTATATTACTCTGTACATACGCTTATTTGTGAAACTTTGTACGCTGAAACAGACTATTTTAAAATTGATGAAAAAATATGTTTGAGCCAAAACTGTATTTTAATTCCTGTATGTTCTTCTCGTCCATATCGTTGCCTTAGACAATGTGGCAACGGTATATATTATTATCAGGATAGATCTGTATGTTTCATTTTGTTGTAGCATTTATATTTAACACGGTCAAGTAAACATGAAACATTACATGACATGGATTCAATAGTTAATGAAATAAGTACTTATCGAATATTACGGTGAACTACAGAGTGATTGTGTGCTTGTTGTACTCAATCTAGGGACATGCACAATCTCAAGATTGACAGTTCAAATTTAGGGATCCTCAATTAGCGTACGCAATCTCGAGATGGCTCAATAGATATGACTATGTTGCTCAATAGATAAGATAATTATGCCGGATTCTTTATTATAACTTTGAGGTTATCGGTCCTAGATTTAGTTATATGTAACAATGAATAAAGTTTCACATCAATCAGTTGTTTTTAAACATGTACAACAAACTACGAATCTTGAACGTTCCATTTGAATATTCAATTGATTTGATACTTTGGTTTTAATTTAAAGTCTAAGATTTTAAACAGAGCGTAAGTAGAGTGGCATGTTACCCCAAATGAAATAAAAACCATTACATGCTAAAATTGAAATACGTATATGTGAAAGCTACAGATATTTTTTCTCCACTGAATATGATTAAGACATATTAAAGTGCACCTTCCTTGCTGTATTTTATAAGGGAATGTTATTAAGACTTGTTCTATAACATTCCTTTAAAGAGTGTAGTCTCTGAGCTAAGGCATGCAATAAAAAGAATTAAAAAGCTTATTAAAAATTTGAGATTTTTAAATGAATTTTGCTAGCATTTGTATCAGTTTCAGTTTCAGTTTATTGGTAATCAGCAATACATTTGCCTTAAGCAATTTACAAATACATAAAAAAAAACTTATGACAAGGACATAGAACTAAACAGAATAGTTGTAATCGATCAGAAGACAAGTACATTTTCAAGAGTATTTTTTCGTACACATAATGCTTCTTTAATAAATTTTGCAAGACTATACATACATATTTTACTACTGGATGACATTAATGCATTAAACTTTTGCACAGTTGGACATGAGCATCGGTCCAGGTATTTGGATCTTATGCAACTGTGACGTGTATAACATAATATGAAATGATATTCTGACTCGATGGCATTTTGATTACATAATTTACACAGTCAACATGTTATCCCTTTCTACATTAACATATCTTCCTAATTCTTTCTCAAAATTATTATAATGCAGTTTTATATTTACAATAACTATCTAATTTAGAAATGGCATTAACACTCCGCTCTTGGACAAACTTTTCCCTTATTGTTCTTGTTTTTAACGCATTGTTCTGTACAAATAATAGTTTGTCATTTCCAATATATTCGGTACAAATTATAAATCGATATGTTGATAAAACCGTTTGTTATGTACATTTACTAATCTGAAACTCACTACTAGTATTTCACCTTAAATAACAAGAGGACCATGATGGTCCTGAATCGCTCACCTCTTCCCACATGACCCAGTTTTGAGTATGACGTCGTTTTTTCTATTATTTGACATAGTGACCTAGTTTTTGAGCTCATGTGACCCAGTTTTGAACTTGACCTAGATATTATCAAGATAAAAATTCTGACCAATTTTCAAGAAGATCCATTGAAAAATATGGTCTCTAGAGAGGTCACAAGGTTTTTCTATTATTTGACCTATAATTGACCTAGTTTTCGAAGGTACGTGACCCTGTTTTGAATTTTACCTAGATATCATCAAGGTGAACATTCTCACTAATTTTCATGAAGATCTCATGAAAAATATGGCCTCTAGAGAGGTCACAAGGTTTTTCTATTTTTATACCTACTGGCCTAGTTTTTGATCGCATGTGACCCAGTTTCGAAACTGACCTAGACATCATCAAGGTGAACATTCAGATCAATTTTCATGAAGATCCATTGAAAAATATGGCCTCTAGAGAGGTCAAACGATTTTAATAATTTTAGACCAACTGACCTAGTTTTTGACCGCAGCTGACCCAGTTTCAAACTTGACCTAGATATCATCAAGATAAACATTCAGACCAACTTTCATACAGATCCCATGAAAAGTATGGCCTCTAGAGAGGTCACAAGGTTTTTTTTATTATTTGACCTACTGGCCTAGTTTTTTTAAGGCACGTGACCCAGTTTCAAACTTGACCTAGATATCATCAAGTTGAACATTCTGACCAATTTTTATGAAGATCCATTCACAAGTATGGCCTCTAGAGAGGTCACAAGGTTTTTCTATTTTAAGACCTACTGACCTAGTTTTTGACCGCACATGACCCTGTTTCGAACTTGACCTAGATATCATCAAGATGAACATTCAGACCAACTTTCATACAGATCCCATGAAAAATATGGCCTTTAGAGAGGTCACAAGGTTTTTTCTATTATTTGAACTTCTGACCTAGTTTTTGATGGCACGTGACCCACTTTCAAAATTGACCTAGATATCATCAAGATGAACATTCAAACCAACTTTCATACAGATCCCATGAAAAATATGGCCTATAGAGAGGTCACAAGGTTTTTCTATTATTTGACCTACTGACCTAGTTTTTCAAGGCACGTAACACAGTTTCGAACTTGACCTAGATATCATCAAGCTGAACATTCTGACCAATTTTCATGAAGATCTCATGAAATATATGCCCCCTAGAGAGGTCACAAGGTTTTTCTATTTTTAGACCTACTGACCTAGTTTTTGACCGCACGTGACCCAGTTTCGAACTTGACCTAGATATCATCAAGATGAACATTCAGACCAACTTTCATACAGATCCAATGAAAAATGTGGCCTTTAGAGAGGTCACAAGGTTTTTCTATTATTTGACCTACTGACCTAGTTTTTCAAGGCACGTGACCCGGTTTCGAACTTGACCTAGATATCATCAAGATGAACGTTCTGACCAATTTTCATGAAGATCTTGTGAAATATATGGCCTCTAGAGAGGTCACAAGGTTTTTCTATTTTTAGACCTACTGACCTAGTTTTTGATGGCACGTGACCCAGTTTCGAACTTGACCTAGATATCATCAAGGTGAACATTCTGACCAATTTTCATGAACATCTTGTGAAATATATGGCCTCTAGAGAGGTCACAAGGTTTTTCTATTTTTAGACCTACTGACCTAGTTTTTGAAGGCACGTGACCCTGTTTCGAACTTGACCTAGATATCATAAAGATGAACATTCTGACCAACTTTCATAAAGATCCCATGAAAAATGTGACCTCTAGAGTGGTCACAAGCAGAAGTTTACGGACGGACGCACGGACGCACGCACGGATGGACGACGGACACCGCGCGATCACAAAAGCTCACCTTGTCACTTTGTGACAGGTGAGCTAATAAAAATATATAAATACATATCACTCTACTTATTTGCTGCATATCTGCCCTTTTGAGTGTTTTAAATCTGAGTTTATATATATTTTTTTTTTTATATATATATACGGTAAGATGATAGGATAGCGCTGGTAGGATAGTAGGATACCATCTCTATCTTATCATCTTAATATCGATGTTCTACTATCCTACCATCGTCATCATTCCATCCAACCATATCTACTATCTTGCCATCCTACCACAAAATTCCGTAAGAATTAAGATTCGCCGTCCTAGCATCCTACCATCGCCATCCTATCACTGTCATCCTACATACTACAATTCCTATCCTACTATCCTACAATCCTACCATCTAATCATCCTACTTTCCTACCATCGCGCTTGGATAATTAGGCAATGGGCGACTGTAGGATATGAACAAAACAGTATTCCGTAAATTACCACGATTTATGTACTACATGTTTCTCGGAGCTGTACAACGGGTCTTAAAAGTCTCAGTCAATTACGTTCAAGTAATTGTAGAATGCGATGAGAATAAGATACCCGGCTGTAATTGTGTGTAAAATGTAGCCGACTTTATGGTCTAAATCATAAATCATGAAAACACTATTCCTTTCTAAAGAATATGAAAATAAATTTCCCGTCCGGAAAAATTGCGGAAATTACAAGTTTGCCTTTAAAATATAGCAGCAAGAAAAAGAACAAGAGCTGTCTGATGACAGCGCGCTCGACTATTCGAAGAATTGATTGAAGAATGGAGTCAAAATATTTCCACGGATATTCAGACAAAAGAAATAATAGATTAGACAAACAATGTTCCTGTATTACTTCGATTTCGATAAGTCTTGCACTAAATGGCAATATATGAGCCAATTTCAAAGTCCAAAAAGGGCCATAATTCAGTCAAAATAGTTACGTACTCTTGCCTACAGATGGAAATCATAATGATAAACAAGTGTTCGAAGTTTAAAAGCCATATGTCAAACAGTTTTGACAAAACATAGACTTGTATGAAAACAGAACCAATTTCAAAGTCCAAAAAGGAATATAATTCAGCCAAAATAGATGACAGAGTTATGTTCTCTTTCCTACAGATAGAGACTATTATACTAAACAAGTGATAAAAGTTTCAAAGCCATATGTCAAACACTTTACAAAAAATATGAACTGGTACGGAAAACTTAACCAAGATTTCTAAGTCAAAAGGGGCCATAATTCAGCCAAAATCCTTGATGGAGTTATGTACTCTTGCCTATAACTGGACATGGTGATGGTAAACAGGTGTTGAAAGTTTCAAAGCTTTATCTTAAAAGACTTTGTCAAGATATGAACTGGTACGAAATATTAACCCAGATTTCTAAGTCAAAAAGGGCCATAATTCAGCCAAAATCCTTGATGGAGTTATGTGCTCTTGCCTATAACTGGACATGGTGATGGTAAACAGGTGTTGAAAGTTTCAAAGCTTTATCTCAAAAGACTTTGTCAAAATATGAACTGGTACGAAATATTAACCCAGATTTCTAAGTCGAAAGGGGCCATAATTCAGCCAAAATCCTTGATGGAGTAATGTACTCTTGCCTATAACTGGCCATGGTGATGGTAAACAAGTGTTGAAAGTTTCAAAGCTTTATCTTTAAAGACTTTGTCAAAATATGAACTGGTACGAAAAACTTAACCATGATTTCTAAGTCAAAAGGGGCCATAATTCAGCCAAAATCCTTGATGGAGTTATGTGCTCTTGCCTATAACTGGCCATGATGATGGTAAACAAGTGTTGAAAGTTTCAAAGCTTTATCTCAAAAGACTTTGTCAAAATGTGGACTGGTACGAAAAACTTAACCAAGGTGTGACGCCGACGCCGACGCCGACACCGACGCCGACGCCGTGGTGAGTAGGATAGCTCTACTTATTCTTCGAATAGTCGAGCTAAAAAGTATATATCGTTATAAAATTAAGACTTGGTCACAAGTTTCAAGCAGTTTGAAGTACTTCCTAGTAATTTAATCACTTTTGTTCGCAATAGATATATATTATTACAAAATTTAAGTTTCCATATCTAGGTTACAAAAAGTTACATTCTTTGTAACTTGGAAAACTATATTGGTACTTTAAAATTGTGATCTTACCGCTAACCCCGCGTGTCAATGTAAATTGTGTTTCTCATGTGGCTTAGTCCGTTTCAAGAGGGTTTTAATTCTTTGTATTATCAAATGTTTTACGTACTTTCTTTTCTGTACTTGACTTTTGTAAAAATATGTTCTTGCTCGCGATAGTTTGACATTTCACTACAAAATCACGGTTTCAGCAACTGCTAGACTACAATAGGGTAATATTTTCTGAAACTCGGAAAAACCTTTTTATACCTTTAAATTGTTGTCTTACAGCGTATCCCACGAGGCCAGGTCTACTGTGTTTCCCCCGTGGCTAAGTCTGTATCAAAGTTTTTCCTTTTTTTCCTTTTATCATCAGATGCTAATTGCATGATACAACATTATGCAACTGTACTTCTTAGTAATCCCCACACTTGTGTCAAAATAATTTTTTTTTTCGCAAAAATTATATCTTTCTACAAAACAAGGTTTATATAAATACTAGAATACAAAAAGTAATATCCATTGTAACTCTAAAAACTATTTGTACCCTTTATTGTTGACTAACAGCACATTTCACGAGACCATATGTTGTGTATGTTTCTGTTATGGCACAATCTTGTTTCAAGATGTTTTCTTTTTATTCTCAATTGTTACTTATTTTAGAAAACTATATAAGCTTTACTTCCTATTAAGAACTCCACTTTTGTCATTTTTTGTTTAGTATTGTTCATGTCGCCGACCTCGCCAGCCGGTAGATTGAGTAATGACAACTCAAGTCTGGGGTTCTTATGACATTATTTGACGACAGATACGATCCTGCAACTATAACATAAACATTCGATCGTACCAATGGAAAACAATAATTACGAGTATTGGAACAATTGATGAATGCACAAAATCGATAATTACAATAAATACATGTTTATAAATTGAAACACACAATTACCTGTATATATATAAATGTATTTAGACAATAGATGGGAAAATATTTTAGCATAAAATGGCTTAGCTTAAGATCTTCAGCGCTCTCGGTTTATATACTGGATTTGGACGGGAGAAGCCGCAACTATGAAAAAAAAAAAAATATAAAAAAGCGGCATTTAGAGTTTTGGAAGCCAGGACTAAAAATGGATATGACTTTTGTTTACACTTTTGAATATGGCGGTGTGGTTGTGATTGGTTATCGATTCATGCAAATGAATGTTAAGTAGAAGATTAATCGAACATAAATATGAGATTAAAGGTCTAAAGGTAGTAAATTCTACGTAATACAACTATTTTGGACTACTGACTACAACTACTATATTAACTAACGGAACTGTATAAGGTGTTTTCGACTAAGTATAAACAAAGGTGTTAAATACAACACACTCTATGACATACACAAAAGGTATACTTCATCACTAAATTAAGACTTCAATAATTCCTTGATCACATAAAGTAATATTCCCTGTAACTCAAAAAACAAGAGGACCATGATGGTCCAGAATCGCTCACCTATCCCCACATGACCCAGTGTTGAACTGAGTATGACGTCGTTATTTCTATTATTTGACATAGTGACCTAGTTTTTGAGCACATGTGACCTAGATATCATCAAGAAAAAAAATTCTGACCAATTTTCATGAAGATCCATTGAAAAATATGGCCTCTAGAGAGGTCACAAGGTTTTTCTATTATTTGACCTAATGACCTAGTTTTTGAAGGCACGTGACCCACTTTTAAACTTGACATAGATATCATCAAGGTGAACATTCTCACCAATTTTCATGAAGATCTCGTGAAAAATATGGCCTCTAGAGAGGTCACATGGTTTTTCTATTTTTCGACCTACTGACCTACTTTTTGACCGCACATGACCCAGTTACGAATCTGACCTAGACATCATCAAGCTGAACATTCTCACCATTTTTCATGAAGATCCGTTGAGAAATATGGCCTCTAGAGAGGTCACAAGGTTTTTTCTATTTTTAGACCTACTGACCTAGTTTTTGACCCCACGTGACCCAGTTTCGAACTTGACTTAGATATCATCAAGGTGAACATTCTGACCAATATTCATGAAGATCTCATGAAAAATATGGCCTCTAGAGAGGTCACAAGGTTTTTCTATTTTTAGATCTACTGACCTAACCTAGATATCATCAAAGTGAACATTCTGACCAATATTCATGAAGATCTCATGAAAAATATGGCCTCTAGAGAGGTCACAAGGTTTTTCTATTTTTAGATCTACTGACCTAGTTTTTAAACCCACGTGACCCAGTTTCGAACTTGACCTAGATATCATCAAGGTGAACATTCTGGCTAATTTTCATGAAGATCCATTGAGAAATATGGCCTCTAGAGAGGTCACAAGGTTTTTCTATTTTTAGACCTAATGACCTAGTTTTTGACCCTACGTGACCGAGTTTCGAACTTGACCTAGATATCATCAAGGTAAACATTCTGACCAATATTCATGAAGATCTCATGAAAAATATTGCCTCTAGAGAGGTCACAAGGTTTTTCTATTTTTAGACCTACTGACCTAGTTTTTGAACCCACGTGACCCAGTTTTGAACTTGACCTAGATATCATCAAGGTGAACATTCTGACCAATTTTCATGAAGATCTCATGAAAAATATGGCCTCTAGAGAGGTCACAAGGTTTTTCTATTTTTAGATCTACTGACCTAGTTTTTAAACCCACGTGACCCAGTTTCGAACTTGACCTAGATATCATCAAGGTGAACATTCTGGCTAATTTTCATGAAGATCCATTGAAAAATATGGCCTCTAGAGAGGTCACAAGGTTTTTCTATTTTTAGACCTAATGACCTAGTTTTTGACCCTACGTGACCGAGTTTCGAACTTGACCTAGATATCATCAAGGTAAACATTCTGACCAATATTCATGAAGATCTCATGAAAAATATTGCCTCTAGAGAGGTCACAAGGTTTTTTTATTTTTAGACCTACTGACCTAGTTTTTGAACCCACGTGACCCAGTTTCGAACTTGATATAGATATCATCAAGGTGAACATTCTGACCAATTTTCATGAAGATCTTATGAAATATATGGCCTCTAGAGAGGTCACAAGGTTTTTCTATTTTTAGATCTACTGACCTAGCTTTTGACCGCACATGACCCAGTTTGGAACTTGACCTAGATATCATCAAAGTGAACATTCTGACCAATATTCATGAAGATCTCATGAAAAATATGGCCTCTAGAGAGGTCACAAGGTTTTTCTATTTTTAGATCTACTGACCTAGTTTTTAAACCCACATGACCCAGTTTCGAACTTGACCTAGATATCATCAAGGTGAACATTCTGGTTAATTTTCATGAAGATCCATTGAGAAATATGGCCTCTAGAGAGGTCACAAGGTTTTTCTATTTTTAGACCTAATGACCTAGTTTTTGACCCTACGTGACCGAGTTTCGAACTTGACCTAGATATCATCAAGGTAAACATTCTGACCAATATTCATGAAGATCTCATGAAAAATATTGCCTCTAGAGAGGTCACAAGGTTTTTCTATTTTTAGACCTACTGACCTAGTTTTTGAACCCACGTGACCCAGTTTCGAACTTAACCTAGATATCATCAAGGTGAACATTCTGACCAATTTTCATGAAGATCTTATGAAACATATGGCCTCTAGAGAGGTCACAAGGTTTTTCTATTTTTAGATCTACTGACCTAGTTTTTGACGGCACGTGACCCAGTTTCGAACTTGACCTAGATATCATCAAGATGAACATTCTGACCAACTTTCATAAAGATCCCATGAAAAATGTGACCTCTAGTGGTCACAAGCAAAAGTTTACGGACACACGGACGGACGACGGACGACGGACACCGCGTGATCACAAAAGCTCACCTTGTCACTTTGTGACAGGTGAGCTAAAAAAAAATGGCCTACCGCATAAACTACGAGGCCATGTATGGTATGTTTTCTTTTAGTTTTTGAGGCTAATTCTACAGTTTCAAGCCGATTTCCTTTTGTCAACGTTAATCATATGGTCTAACAGAACAGAAGCAATACTTTCTATTTACTACTTTTACTTCATAACTAAAACTTAAACACCATACAAAACAAATAAATTACAGCCCTGGAGCGGCTGAACAACACATCATATCCTTAATTTATATAAAATCAATCCTATTCCTTAAATGTATCAGTCTACTACATTGATTCCTGTATAATCTATCTTCCTTCTCTACAAATATGATTTTACTTTTGTTTTGTTTTTCGTTTTGGTTCCTTTTCTCCTTTGTTTTGACAACAACTCAAAATTGTGTTGTATTGTACTACCACTTGATATGTTATCCTAAAGTTTTTGCCAGGACTTTCTCTTTCATGGTGGCTTTCCTATTGTTTCTTCTGCTGTGTTCTGCAGTAACGTAATTATGAAACGTAAGTCATCTGCCACCTTGAGAGGAATTTATCTGCCTGTAAAATTCAGATTTCTCTTTCTGGTATGGATATTGTTTTTTTCTTGCTGTGATAGTTATCTGCCATTTGCTATCATTTCGGATCTTTTCTTCTCCTATACAACATTACACAACCTTAAGGTTCAATTGAACAGTTGCAGATACCCATTCAGCCAAAAGCAGATTAAGAACATGTATTTCTCATCCTTACTTTTTGGCTATATTGCAATACTGTTTGTATACGTCCAAATTTGGAATATTTATTCACTTATACTTTTATCAGGCGATGTGCATCTAAACCCAAGACCTGGGTCGAATGATTCCATATCGTCATCATCCTCACTATCGACCTTCCTTCACGGAGCATATTGATCTCTCCAAACACATCTCCTTTATCCACTACAATTTTCAAAGTATAGCTTTAAAGTAAGATTCCCTTTATGCAGAGCTAAAGGACTTCGACATCTTAGCTTTTTCTGAAACATGGTTACATAGAGATTTTCCAAACGACGAATTAAATTATGGAGTCTTTTTCACTTCCTGAGAGAAAGGACGGAGCAGGCGGATATGGAGGCGTTATTCGTTATCTCAAACAGTATCTATATTATATAAGAAGGCATGACATGTCAAACTAAAGTCTTCTTTCATCAAGGGACAATACCCTGTATTTACCGTTGATAAGACAAATTAGATATGCGAGTTTCTCCCCTTATTTACCCGTAAGGTAACATAACGTATCTTATTACCAATCATTCTGATTCATCACATATTCGACATGGTACCCGTGACGAACCGGAGAACCATGATAGAGCTCTGGTATGCGAGAATGCTCACCAATAAACAGTGTTGTCATTATCATCCATAAAAGAATAGGAAGGACGGGAATGGGAGTCCGTATATTTAATGCAAGAATTTTATTGGATAAAATATTTTCATGATCACCTCAAATATGAACAGAATCACTAACCAACCTCATTAAAACATAGCTATGATGTAAATATAGTCATATCAATTAAAATCATAAAAATCATTTTCAGCAGTGATATGCGAATGAAATTTTAACTGAAAACATTAAAGTTGTGAATTATAGATATCTAGATAAGATAATTTTGATTCATCAACAGCTTTTAAAACTCGATTTGTAACATTTAGTGTTACAATAACATTTTGCTTCTAGTCTTTCTTTCGATGCGGAGATACCTGGTTATTAAATGAAAGTTCATTTTTGAGTACAAGCTATGAAATGGACCTAGGCAGTCTGACATTATGGAAAGTTTTACTTGCAGCAATTAAAAACAAATGTATTTACAGTAACAGTACACGGAAAGAAATGACAATTTAAGACACCAGTGAAATAATTCAGTACTAAATTTTTAGGTTTATCTGACCGCTATCTCATTTGCATTTGCTTAGCTAATTAAGTATAATAGGTTGCGCAACAGAACATCTGGTTGTATATCAGTATGGATAGCGCACACTGCATGCAGTAAAATGTATGTAAATTCGCATTTCTGTGATCAAAAGTATTCATAAAAATTTCCGAAAAAGTCAACGTTATAGAATTTTTAGTATAGAAAATGATGATTTATTTAAAAATCTAGTTAATTTTCTTCTATTTCTTTTCATCATAAAGTTTTACTTTTTATAACTGACCCTTATACAGGCGCGGATACCTGCTGTGTTTACAAAGTTTTATGGTATGATCATGCTGACAGCTACTATACTATATACTTAACACTTTGCTATTAATCAGAAACACATTACACCCTTATATATGTAAATACTAAGCAAAAAGCCAACCTGCTATATGCTATTTTATTTTAAAAGCAATATTACTGTAATACTAAAATCCAATTTAAATTAAGAGATATCAAGTTAAAAGATATATCATATCAGTCCATCGTTTAGACTTAGAATAGTTTAGACAATTATTTGTTCGACTGTAAGCTTCCTAAACCTGATAATAATATTAAGTACTCGAATCTGTGTGTCAGTAGTATATTTTATATACTTCCAGTTGTGCTAAATTTATCTGTCAGTCAATTATATCATAAAGCAATCTTGTAATACATATACTATAGTAATAACAATAAAAATAATACAGTCTTATGTTCATATAGCTGTGATTTATTTTGTTATGCATTAATCTGATTCTGATGAATAACTTTGGAAGCGAAAACTCTGTAAAAGCCGATAAGAATTCTGATTTATTTTATATTTTCTAAACTGAATCTCAAAAGTTATACTATTTTTATTTCGCAGACACTAATATCTCATTTGTTTCACTTTTACAAAAATGCAACCGATATATTCTGTCAGTCACAGTGTAGCGCGGATGTTAGATTTACAAAACTATAAACTGTGATTATTGACATTTCACATGTAACAATCTGTTACATTCTAAGACCCCGAATATTTTAATGACACGTGGTTGCGGCAATTTACATTTTTGACCGCAACAATGGTATGTGGCTTTGATATTGATCGCAATACACAGTAATATCTGACACCAGTTTTTTTACATAAGATAAACGATATGTAACGCAAAAGTGATAAAGGCAATATTTTAGCTTTTATTTTTAAACAATCAGTCAAAAAACTTAAGCTATACAATTGTATTCCAGCTACGATAATTCTAACATCTTTGCCTCTACTACGGAATACTTCAAGCAAGGCAGAGACTCTTATCAGCTAACAGAACATAACTCGGACATTTTGGGCCGAGTGGCTAAAATGCAATTTTAGCCGTTTTTAAATGCAAATGGAAGCAAGATGCTATTGAATTACTTTAAATATTTTTATATCATCATGCTCTTTGTTTGTTATACTTTCACGTCATAACAGTGATAAAATTTGTTTCAGAGGAGAAACAGTATTAAATGTCCTTTAAAGTTGGCGAAAGACGTGGTTTGCTTGCATTTTATATAGGTTACATAGAGAAATACTATGGTTGATTTCAAATGAAATTGGAAGCAAGAAGAAATAGCGTTACATTAATAAAAAATACACCAGTGGAAAGATAAGAAAATGAATTTTATGGTAGGAACAGTGATGAATTTAAATATCAAAGCAGGAAATAAGAATGGTCAAAACAAAATTTAATCCTTCTATATTTCAATGTAAATCAGAGGTCTGTCTGATATCAGAAAGTCTCTGCCGCGGCTGTTCTCGCACCCCGCTGCGGATAGCTTGATAAGACGCCTAAGAAGAAAAAAGTTGGGTATGATCTTGAAATCAACGGTGTGGAATGTCTTTGGATTGAAATAGTAGTTTCTAACAATCTTTCTTTTCGGTGCATTCTATAGGCCACCAAATACTGTTGTCTTTCAACACTTTTTGATATTAGACTGTATTCACCTTGCTTTTGATACAGGTATTGAAAACATCATTATTGCTGGTGACTTTAATCTTAACATAGCCAACAAGGTTTCTAATAAAAATGTCAATAGTATGTGTGACCAGTTCTCCTTGACGCAGTAAATTGATACACCTACACTGTACACATTTCACTCAGGCATCATCCCATTTTTACCTCAAATAAAAACTTAATACAAATACTAGTAAGTGGCGCTGGTGACCCATTTCTTCCTCAAAACGTTAGATACCATTGCCCAGTTTATGGACTTTTAAACGTTAAAAAGGCAAAATTTCCACCATTGTACCGTCACGTTTGGATATTCGATAAGGGTAACTAAGACAGACTTAGGCAAATAACATCAGCATTTGACTGGGACTCTCTCAAACATGAGGGTATTGATAAGTACACGGAAAACATTGCAAATGAAATTATCGAGAATGCCACAATATGTATCCCGAACAGAAAAAGACCGTCTTGGTTCACGAATGAAATCAGATTATTAATTAGGAAACGTAAACGTTACTATAGAAAGGCAAGACAAAGAAACACTCCATATCACTGGGAAAAATTTCGAAACCTCCGCAACCGTATAGTTAATAAAATCCGTGTTGCAAGGAGTCAACAGTTGGATCTTCTTTCTAAACAGTTAAAATCAGAATCTCAAACCAACAAAAGTTGGTGGTCTTGTTTGAAATCTTTCATAAAACCATGTCCATCTTCCTCTATTCATCCCCTGTCATATGATGATGAATTTATTGAAGATATGTCTGGTAAAGCCAACTAGTTGAAGGAATTTTTGTTGGTCAAACACGTATAGATAAAAACTCAGCACCCCAACTACCACACCCAAGCTATTGATCACGACCTCCTTGTTAGTATTACTATTTCTCAAGATGAAGTAATATCTGTTTTACAATTTCTTCAACTAGGTAAAGCTGCAAGCACTATCGTATCCTTCGTGAGCTTTCTTTAGAACTATCCGGCCCCTTGTGTGACCTCTTTAATTACAAATTGCATATTTCTACAGTTCCAAACAGTTGGAAAAACGCTAACGTTGCACCTGTCTTTAAGTCTGGAGATCCTTCTCTTGTAAATAACTACGGTCGTATTTCTCTTATAAGTACTGTCAATAAAGTGTTTAAAACAAGAGGACCATGATGGTCCTGAATCGCTCACCTCTTCCCACATGACCCAGTTTTAAGTATGACATCGTTTTTTTTTCTATTTTTAGACCTACTGACCTAGTTTTTGACAGCACGTGACCCAGTTTCGAACTTGACCTAGATATCATCAAGATGAACATTCAGACCAACTTTCATACAGATCCCATGAAAAATATGGCCTTTAGAGAGGTCACAAGGTTTTTCTATTATTTGACCTACTGACCTAGTTTTTGATGGCACGTGACCGAGTTTCGAACTTGACCTAGATATCATCAAGGTGAATGTTCTGACCAATTTTCATGAAGATCTTTTGAAATATATGGCCTCTAGAGAGGTCACAAGGTTTTTCTATTTTTAGACCTACTGACCTAGTTTTTGAAGGCACGTGACCCAGTTTCGAACTTGACCTAGATATCATCAAGATGAACATTCTGACCAACTTTCATAAAGATCCCATGAAAAATGTGACCTCTAGAGTGGTCACAAGGTTTTTCTATTTTTAGACCTACTGACCTAGTTTTTGAAGGCACGTGACCCAGTTTCGAACTTGACCTAGATATCATCAAGATGAACATTCTGACCAACTTTCATAAAGATCCCATGAAAAATGTGACCTCTAGAGCGGTCACAAGGTTTTTCTATTTTTAGACCTACTGACCTAGTTTTTGACTGCACGTGACCCAGTTTCAAACTTGACCTAGATATCATCAAGATGAACATTCTGACCAACTTTCATGAAGATCCCATGAAAAATGTGACCTCTAGAGCGGTCACAAGGTTTTTCTATTTTTAGACCTACTGACCTAGTTTTTGACCGCACGTGACCCAGTTTCGAACCTGACCTAGATATCATCAAGATGAACATTCTGACCAACTTTCATGAAGATCCCATGAAAAATGTGACCTCTAAAGTGGTCACAAGGTTTTTCTATTTTTAGACCTACTGACCTAGTTTTTGACTGCACGTGACCCAGTTTCGAACTTGACCTAGATATCATCAAGATGAACATTCTGACCAACTTTCATAAAGATCCCATGAAAAATGTGACCTCTAGAGTGGTCACAAGGTTTTTCTATTTTTAGACCTACTGACCTAGTTTTTGACCGCACATGACCCAGTTTCGAACTTGACCTAGATATCATCAAGATGAACATTCTGACCAACTTTCATGAAGATCCCATGAAAAATGTGACCTCTAGAGTGGTCACAAGGTTTTTCTATTTTTAGACCTACTGACCTAGTTTTTGACCGCACGTGACCCAGTTTCGAACTTGACCTAGATATCATCAAGATGAACATTCTGACCAACTTTCATGAAGATCCCATGAAAAATGTGACCTCTAGAGTGGTCACAAGGTTTTTCTATTTTTAGACCTACTGACCTAGTTTTTGACCGCACGTGACCCAGTTTCGAACTTGACCTCGATATCATCAAGATGAACATTCTGACCAATTTTCATGAAGATCCCATGAAAAATGTGACCTCTAGAGTGGTCACAAGGTTTTTCTATTTTTAGACCTACTGACCTAGTTTTTGACCGCACGTGACCCAGTTTCGAACTTGACCTAGATATCATCAAGATGAACATTCTGACCAACTTTCATGAAGATCCCATGAAAAATGTGACCTCTAGAGTGGTCACAAGGTTTTTCTATTTTTAGACCTACTGACCTAGTTTTTGACCGCACATGACCCAGTTTCGAACTTGACCTAGATATCATCAAGATGAACATTCTGACCAATTTTCATAAAGATCCCATGAAAAATGTGACCTCTAGAGTGGTCACAAGCAAAAAGTTTACGGACGGACGGACGGACGGACGACGGACGACGGACACTGCGCGATCACAAAAGCTCACCTTGTCACTTTGTGACAGGTGAGCTAAAAATATCGCCCATGTTTTGTATGTTGCCAAATTGCGGCGTGTTGTTTTTTTTCTAGTTTTTTGTTCAAATGACTTAATTTTTTTAACGTTAGGCAATAAAAAATATTTACAGCATTTTTGTTTGCCTTATAAGACAAATCATGTCCATTTTGAGCGCAACACTGTAAATGCATTTGCTAAGATATATCTCCATAAACCAGCGATACGTTGGTTTTCGGGTTTCCTAAAGTGCCTTTATGGCTAGTAGACCATTTTAATATATACCTTCTCTTCCTGTGTATCTTGGTAGTTTCATTTTTAATATTTTCGACTTTAAATTTCATTTGTATTGCTTTTTCATAAACAAATACCATTAGTATTTGAGAATCGTACAGGAAATGGTTCAACACATTTTCATCCGCCATAATAACGTTTCTATATGGCGTTAACGTCATAACGCGCGCGGACATTCCGGCTACCTGGGGCCATTACGATCACACTGCGCCATTATAGATCCGTCAACGGCGGCCATAATGACTGTTTTCAACGGCTTTATGTTACCATTTATAGCAACATATATTCATGTAAATTGTATTACGTACGGCGTATTCACAGACTCTTTCTGATTAATGTTAAAGGGATGTGTTATTTTTACGTTTTGATACATAATTAGGTTTCAACAGCGCGCGATTTTCTTTTTACCAAGTTTACATTACAATTCCATAATAGAAGTAATTTTACTTAATGTTTCCATCTGCGGACGACTTTATTGCTTATAGTTTTATCTATCAAAAGACAGTTTAAATGTAAACAAATGCACAGAATCAACACACAAAGATGAGCAAACGCCGCCCACGCTGATAAAATTCTCCTTGTATTTACATCGATCTTAAGTAAAAATTCTTTTCCCTGTAATACATTTTGTACTGATTTTGGCGCCGAGTTTTCAAGATGTTTATCGCACTTTCGGCTTAGATATCGTTGATCGCAGGGCAATAATATCTGCTAATGGTTCCGAAAAGCATACAGTTACCATTTGTATAATCGGTCGCAACAAAAATTGAAGATAACACTTCATGAATGATGTCTGTTAAGTCCTGGATTCCAAACTTCCAGGACTGCACTTGGTATTATCAACCTCTCTTCCCCAACCCCACTCCCATAAACGAAAACGCAACAGATTTACATCGATCTTAAAGCTTACCATTTGAGCCTTTAGATCCGGATTTCTAGGTATATCCTGATTTTTTTCATCACTGTATGATGATAATGCTACCTAAATGTCCAGCGAAGACTTTAAATGTGATTTCAGTAACACGAAAGCAAAAACTGATGAGAACTATTTGAAGCTACCATTATGCAAGTTTCCTTTCTTCACGCCTTTTCTATATTTAGTGACTACATATTTTTATTACAAAAGCCAACATATTAAAATACGGGTTCTCTGTTAAAAATAAACAAATACATATGATCACTCATAAAGTATTGGCGAGACTCTTTAATGAAAATCATTCTTTTATGAAACCAAGAGCCCCTTCACTGACAGTAATCTATCGGTTATTACACATGATTTAATACAATGTTGTTTTGTAACTTTGTAATCGTCTTTCTATTGTTCTTACAAATATGAGGTTTTATAAACCGCTTTCAAACTATCGATGAGATTTGTTTAAAGTTTACGATACTTAAAAATGTAGCTGAGTTTTAATAACATTGCAATACATTTAAGTAAAATTTTGCATTTTTATTGAAAACAAATAGACATCATTTTCGTCACTGCTTTTAAGTTATAAATAGTGATTTCATTTAAAAAATCGTCAAAACGTGTATATAAATAGAGAATAATAGGTTAGTGCCGTAGATGAGAAAGTTTATCTGGCGAGGTGGAGGAGGTTATCGGGTGAGCCGAAGGCGAACCTGATAACGTCCGGAGCCGAGCCAGATAAACTTTCTCCATCTTAGGCACTAACCTATTATTCTATTTATCTTGTCATTACTTCATTTTCCGATATTTGGCAATTTATTTTACAAAAATAAGTGTGCGACAACCGCTTTAATGACGTCATATTCGTAATGACGTCACTTATATAATGACGTGATTACCGGCAAAATCGCAATAACTTCTTCGTTTTGAATAAAAACTCATTATTTGACCACTCATTTTCTTAGTTCGGACATTTCCAACACAATGATGATGGTTTCGTTGCAAAATTTCTTATGACAACAATATCGATCATAAGGTCACATGATCAACTGACCGTATATCACTGGTCACATGATCAACTGACGGTATATCAAGAAAGATATACGGCACCCTGATATCGGGTCGAAAATACTGCAAGTGACAGGATAAATGCATCACAATAGTACACTTGATTACTCTTCGTCGGCTATCACCGACTCATTTCAATGGTGTATAGTAATGATTGCAGTTGGTAAGTCGTACCGTACTAGCGATTACATGTGGTGGTTTACGCAACCTCTTTAAGCAGCTCTATTTAACAGCCAGAAATCCGATTTTACTAGATACTTTAATGTGACCTCCCATACCGCAATGATTTTATACAGAATGTTGTTACGTCAGTCAAAGTAAATGCACATTTGAACACAGAAAGAATTCTTTATTACAAATACATGCTCATTCTGACCAAAAGTGCTCTAAATACGTGTACGAAATAATTATAAGCAAGAAAATCTGCTTACTTGAGCCTAAAACAATTTTAAGACAATTATATAAGCCAAGTGAATTCCAGAAATTGATAGATCAGTTATTCAAAATCTTTAACCTGTAATATTTGACCGAGAACTTAAGCCCGGCAATTGTACAGTTACGAATTCGGCTTAAATGTGATTATCAATCTTTGAAGAAGGTCATCTTACATTTTTAATTGGCATTTTCTAAAAATTTATAGTAGAGAAACTTGCATTCACACTTAACCCCAACAAGTCATTAAATAGCATTATTTTGCAAATTTCATTTTTTACTCAAGTTTCGTCTTTAGCGCAGCAAGCCTGTGTTAAACATTAAACCGGTCAATTCATTTTTACTGAAGTTTTGACTTTAGCGCAGCAAGCCTGTGTTAAACATTAAACCGGTCAATTCATTTTTACTAAAGTTTTGACTTTTAGCGCAGCAAGCCTGTGTTAAACATTAAACCGGTCAATTCATTTTTACTTAAGTTTGGTCTTTAGTGCAGCAAGCCTGTGTTAAACATTAAATCGGTCAATTCATTTTTACTCAAGTTTGACTTTAGCGCAGCAAGCCTGTGTTAAACATTAAACCGGTCAATTCATTTTTACTCAAGTTTTGACTTTAGCGCTGCAAGCCTGGGTTAAACATTAAACCAGTCAATTCATTTTTACTCAAGTTTTGACTTTAGCACAGCAAGCCTCTGTTAAACATTAAACCGGTCAATTCATTTTTACTCAAGTTTTGACTTTAGCGCAGCAAGCCTGTGTTAAACATTAAACCGGTCAATTCATTTTTACTCAAGTTTGGTCTTTAGCGCAGCAAGCCTCTGTTAAACATTAAACCGGTCAATTCATTTTTACTGAAGTTTTGACTTTAGCGCAGCAAGCCTGAGTTAAACATTAAACCGGTCAATTCATTTTTACTCATGTTTTGACTTTAGCGCAGCAAGCGCCTGTGTTAAACATTAAACCGATCAATTCATTTTTACTCAGGTTTTGACTTTAGCGCAGCAAGCGCCTGTGTTAAACATTAAACCGGTCAATTCATTTTTACTCAAGTTTTGACTTTAGCGCAGCAAGCCTCTGTTAAACATTAAACCGGTCAATTCATTTTTACTCAAGTTTTGACTTTAGCGCAGCAAGCGCCTGTGTTAAACATTAAACCGGTCAATTCATTTTTACTCAAGTTTTGACTTTAGCGCAGCAAGCCTCTGTTAAACATTAAACCGGTCAATTCATTTTTACTAAAGTTTTGACTTTAGCGCAGCAAGCCTCTGTTAAACATTAAACCGGTCAATATCACAAAAAGTAACGTAAATATAGTTTCCTAATTCCATATTCAAACAATTGTTGGCATAATTTTCTAATCATGCTTTACGTTTTGAGCTACACTGTGAAATATTTCATACACATGCAATAGTTCAATATTATGTAAGGGCCAAAATTGATTACTGTGAGCGTTTACACATTTTCTACTGATTAGTTTACTGTTTTAATACATTTTCATTTGAACATGCCACTGTTTTCTACGTAGTCTCCTTGAATTTTTTTTTTTGGTAGATCCGAACTAACTTTAAATGGAGAAATAATGATATAAAAGAAAGCCGATATCAAAATTTATATACAGCAATGAAAATATTACGTTGAAAGCATTTTAAAGCATTATAAATTATATGATAAGTGATTCGATTAAACGAACAGCCTTGTAACTAATTCAATCTTAAAAAATATTATATATCAAACGAACCGCTATAATGTCGGGTATTTCTTTGTATGCTTTATAACGTTGTGTCAGTGTTATAGCGTTCATTTTTTGTAGACAGATGTGCAGAATGTTGCTGGGAACTAAACATTTACAAGACTTTATGAGTACAGTACTTTAGATATTAAAATCAAACTTTGGAATAACATCACGAATTCAAAGATACCAAAAGAAACTATATTCGGTTTAAAAGTTGTAAATATATAAATAAGTCAAAAAAAAATATTTTCTCCAAATTTAGAACTTATTAAAAGTAGTTGTTCATGTTTTTTTTTGTTCGTATTTTTGTTTGTTTGTTTTGCATTTGACCATATCTTTATATCTTTCAAAGACTTTAAACTTGTTTATGTTCTTGTTAGAGTTGTTTTAACATAGAAATCAGTATAATTAAAACGCTTTGCATAAATGTTTTTTTTTATATTTAAAGTAAATAGCCTACTTCGGAACTTCGCCAACTGGACAGAAGTTATTTGATTTTATTCACTTCAGCGAGGCACTTCAGTTTCACTTCTGAATTTGTCTTTTGGCAAAATGTAAAATAAATGCGTTTACAACGCAATCATAATACATACGAACTTATATTATTACGATACATAGACTTTAATGAATGGGAAACGTAAATTAGTCAAAGAAATGTAGAATCTAATTTTATTTTACGAAACAGTTAAAAACTAACTTATCCAGTAATAATTCACAAGACGATTGATCTGGCACAAATAAAGATAATTATTTGTTCATATGTATGCATATATTGCTAATTACTGAACAATCGGCTTCAGGCTTATCCCACTGTGCGCAAGTTTGAGATTGCGGACGCATTTTATGGATCCCTAAATTGAGCAATATACCAAGATTGGGTACAACATGCTTACACAAAATCTACATCAGCGGCATATTGCTGCCACACAACTAAACAGTAAAATGAACGACTTAGTTATTGACTGAATCAGAAGTTGACAGTTCTTAAAACATCTCTGTACTTTGGCTCAGAGTTATTGACTTAATAATTTTCATACGTGAACATAAAGGTAAAATAAGAGAAGTACAAAACACATGTTTGTAGCTTATCTCAGACATACAGTAAAAGAATAATTTGAATAATTATAGAAATAACGCGATTAAATGGTTTAAAATATTTGAAGTCAGGGCTAAAAATTCTAAATATGGTTTGGAATTCAACCATTAAAATGTTTATTATCAAAAAAAGTATGTTCTGTTGTTCTCCACAGAAAAAGGAGTATCGCATTTGTCGGGAATCGATCTCGCCCACCCCTGATATCCCTGATACCTGTCATAAAATTTTGTATGAGCCGTCGTGCGTATCGATTGCGTCACAGAGGCTTATGCCATCCACGTACAAATGAACTTTTTACAAGTACTTTATTGCGTTGCGCATGGGTTATCTTTCTTGTCTCTATAACATTTTCGTTAACAGCAACAATTTACTTTCTAAACAAATTCAATTCCACTTTATTTTTTTTTTTAATCCAATAAAAATGCTGCTTAAAGGTAAATGTCACAGTTGCCTATATGTATAAAGGGCAAAAATTTTCCTACGGGCAGAATTTCTTTAAACTTAGTATACTGACTGAGAATCAAGTTTAAAACGGATATATGTATTAAAACCATTGATACCCAAGCTTGATCTTGTATTATCTGCCCTTGAAAATCAGAAAATACTAAAAATCCAATTTTCTGCAGATAATTCAAGATCAAGGCAAGAGAACTGTACATTTTAATTTTTATTTCTGTCTTAAGACTTCATTTGCTGTCATTATACAAAGTTTAAAGAAATTTGGTCCATGAAAAAGCTTAAGGTTTTAATGTATCATTTTGTCATGTTCATAGTGAAGGACATTTTTGCAACAGTCTCTATAATAATGGCATTAGATAAAATTGAAGGGTTTCATGCTAAAAGGTACCTATTTCCACGTGAAATACCATTGTTTTACTCTTAAACCGAAGAATACACTGCTGGGGGGGGGGGGTTAATCATGGGTGTTTTTTATGCCGCAAATGTCAAAACATGGAGATAGGTATGTTTTTTGTACGGACCCCTTCAATTTTTCTCAGAAAAAAAATTCTTCTTTTAACTTTTTACTGACTGAGAATCAAATTAAAATTCATATTCTGCCCGTAGAAAAAGGACCTCGACAATTTCCCATTCAGTTTACCTATCCAATATGGGGTGGCTATCAAATTGGCTTGTCGTTATTTAGTCTGCATTTCTTTGCAGGTACACCGTCTATCCAGAAGTAATGTATAATTATATTGTGATTCCATTTAAAGGACATTCTGGTTGATATTAATGTCGGCCTGGCTTAAAAACAAAGGGTAAAAATAATTTCAAAAGGTACCTTCAGCATAAATAGATTTTGTACACAAGAGAGATGTGACTGGATTTACTTTTTGAGCATACCTTTTGTTCCCAACTTTTCATTCATCAAAGCTGCCAAAGGTACACATTCGTCCCAGAAGGAAAGACATCCATCTGCCTTGATTCCGCGGCCATGTATTAAATTGACGATTTCAGCTGCATGCACACCGTCGACTTTATGATCAGAGAAGTCGTAATGGATAAAACGAGGTACACAATCTTTGGCAGTATGCTGACAATTTGCTTCCACAAGAATTACCTGGTTATATTTCCAGAATATTTTGTAATTTGAAAATATTGATAAGAGACATTTTTTGCCATCAGTTTGTTAATATATGAATATAAATTAAAAGAAGACCATTTAGTCGCACAGAACGTATGAAACAAAGCATCTCAGTCTTCTAGTTATTTAATTAAGGTATTTTTCTGGAATCGTGTGTGTCCGTGTTTTACTGATAAATTCGAGAAATAAATATAAACAATAAATTCTTGATGTTTTGATTATTAGTGCTATGCTAATAATTAAGGACTATAATTCAACAATCATGTGATTAAGAATACAAATGGATTTACTAGTAGATCTACCCATTTACTTATTTCATTATGCTTAACGTACCTTACCTCTATTCCATATTTTGCTGCATCCGGCCATATGTTTCTCATGCTATAACCGCCACCTCCAACTACTATAATGCGCTTTCCATTTATCAGGTTACGCTGAGACGCCTCGTCCATGTTTTCAGACGTAGACACAAGGCTGCAGACTTTATGAATATCCGGCTTAGTGACAGTTTCGTCTTGTAACTTTTCGTGTGAATTTTCCATGTAATACTATGGTCTTGGACCTAATACAGAGTCCGACGTCTTGTATGTAATACGTACTCGTATGGTATTCTCTTCAGACAAATTTTCTTTTTCAGTTAAGTTAATCCTTGTTCACATTTAAAATTCAGTCCCACTGGCACGACCTATTCGTTAACTGAGAAAGCATATGTGTATCTATATATGTCATTGATCAAATTTTTCATTAAAAGAATATGGATAACTTTATTTCTTACTGCATCACGTACTGCATAGCAGAAATTGTTACATGTTTGTGTATTTATAATATGAATTAAGGCACCGACTAGCATTGGGGATTTATCTTTTATATATCCGCTTAGAAAGAAATATTCAACGCTCAAGAAAGTGAAACTTTGCTCTAAACTGTAGTTTACATTTAGTGTCATCATACCTCTTACAGCGAATATCATACTTTGCAAAATTTACGGAAGCCATGCCGGTGACGTCATTCAGCGTTCTCACACTAGCTTTTAGAATTTTGTTTTGTTTGTTTGCACTCCACGCAGAAACTTGACGGTCTTTACACTTCCTTACTGTTTTAAAAGTGTTTTTCAGTTGCATGTACAGTTTTCATTACGAAAAAGAAGTAAAATAATCATGTAAGCGCGGTTTACGAGTTTCTATGACTGATTCGGGGTGCTCGGATGTTCATAAAGACAACCAGTCAACGGGTTTTACATAAACCGGAACCGGAAAACATCGAAAAAATTGCCTCAGTATATGCAAACAGCAAAGACGAATATCTATATACGGACGTTACCGTCTCGGGGATTTTCATCCCCGGCGCTTTGCGCCGGTGATAAATCCCCTATTAGCCTCTACTTACTGTCGAAGTTAAAGGCAGCCTTTCGACATTTCGTTGAAAATAAAATTCACTATATTACTCATTTCATGCATATTTTACATGTTTGATATTTTTGTAACTTCTTCTTCTACAAGCTTCAAAAACACCTATTGACGTTTATTTTTGATTAACCATGATCTCACGTCTGTCAGACTGTTTTTGTAAAATGTTCTTTTCAGTTAACAAGTATCGATTTGCTTATTACTCATCATATTTTAAGGGATAAGTATTATAGCTTTGTGATGATATTCAAATATCTTATTGTGTTTGTAATGAATATTTAACTTTTCAAAGGGGCCTCCGTGGCAGAGTGGTTTAGGTTGCTGACTTGAAATTATTTGCCCCTCAGCGATGTAGGTTCAAGCCTTACTCAGGGCGTTCAACTATTCATGTGAGGAAGTTATCCAGCTGGTTTACGGAAGGTATGTGGTTCTACCCAGGTGCCCGCTCGTGATGACATACTGCATGGAGAGGCACCTAGGGTCTTCCTCCACCATCAAAGCTAGAAAATCGCTAAATGACCTATAACTGTGTCAGTGCGACGTTTAACCCAACAAAGTAAATAAAATAAATTAACTTTTAAAAAGAAAATGGTCTTTTTAGGGTATACTTTATGTCTGCACATCTACAATTTGGTATGTTGTAAAATACGGATAATATGCTGAAATTACTTCCGTTTGACAAAAAGTAAATAGTTTATTATTTTCCCATTAAGACCACTGCAAACGGTTTGGTGAGCTATATTTATTTAGCTAGTTTTTCATATTAACTTTACTTTTCTATGTGAAAAAGAAAATGGTCTTTTTAAGCGTTTTGTAGAAGAGTATAGTATGGATTCAGCAATAAGTAGATGCTTAATACTATGATTTTGTTTACAATCAATAGCATATTTTAAACAGCTTGAGGATCGAAACTTAAATTTTCATAAAAAGAATTCGAGTTCGCTTCGACTCTCGATCTGAATTGAAGGTCCGAATTAAAATTTTCAGTGAAAAATTCAAGCCAGCATTGAACTTAAGAGTCTGTCAAAATTAGACATTTAGAAAATTGGAATTTCGATCTGTAGTTCATTGTTAGCGTGGAATTCGAAATTTTGCAAAGCTGTAAAATTGAATTTCGATATTCGAGCTGGCATAATATCCTTAGCTAGTTAGAAGACAGTGTCACGGCTAATGACTTGATTATAAATGTGCAACAACAGTTGTTTGATTTTACACAAAAGTGTTTAACACAAGTATTTCATTATAATGATTATCAAATAAAGTATTAGAATAGCGAGCTTCTAACTGATCGTAAATAGTAGAAATTAATTTTGCAAGGTGATTATTCCGTTGTCATAGTAATGTGTTTGTTGAGAATACCGTTATAAAGTTATTCTTAGTAATCTACCAAAGAGTATTAGAAGAATTCGATTGGTTGACCAATTTATTTTTATTAAAGACGCGCCACAAAATAACTGTATTCTTTTGTATTTCCCTGATGATAATTCCCAGAAAACAAAAGACGTCTTTTTAGTTGTTACGTCGTCTCTATGAGACGTCTTTATGACAGCTTTCATGGATGTTTTTAATGGTGCGTTCAAGTCATTTATAAAATTAATACAAAAACAGTTCTGATAAATAAAGTATTGATAACATAATTACTGGAAGCATTTAAAATATTATCAACATTAATTAAAATATCCTCTCCGACTTTGTATGAGATATTTTTTAACGAAAATACAGATTAAAATCACTATTGATATTATATACATCAGTCTTTTTTTTGTTTGGATTTAACGTCGCACCGACACATGATAGGCCATAGGGCGACTTTCCAGCTTTAATGGTGGAGGAAGACCCCAGGTACCCCTCCATGCATTATTTCATCACGAGCGGTACTATCAGCATGTTTAGTTTGAAGGTCCTGGGTGCAGTGGTTCGCGAGTAAAGTGCCTTCATGCAAAAAGTTAACGTTTGACCTGGTGACCTTGACCTTTGACCCCAAAGTCAGTAGGGGTCGTGTACTCAATAAGTACTATCAGCATGTGAAGTTTGAAGGTCCTGGGTGCAGTGGTTCGCAAGTAAAGTGCCTTCATGCAAAAAGTTAACGTTGTGACAAATGAATGGCCAGTTGAAAACTAATATGCCTCCCTTTCGGGGGGCATAAAAATCCATCAATGCAATAAAATGTAATGGAGCAGAAACCAATTTATTGAGCAGAGTTTATTTTCACTTGACCTTCAATAGTTACCTTCACCTACAAGCAAAAGTCATGTACATGCATAATCTACATATTGCCCTCTATATAGAAACCAAGTTTTATGAGCCTAGCTTGAATATTTTTTGAGATATCGCAGATTTGCAGACGGACAGATGCCATTCCTATAGTCCCCTCTAATGTTCAACCGGTAGAAGACTGATAAGTATGTACCATGAAATCCTGATTTAATGCTAAGGAAAAGGGATATATTCAGGAATATTGTATGTTGTCCAGAGGACTGTAACTTAATCATTCTATCTTCATTCACACAACTAATATAAATAGGTCCCAAGGTTGTCAACAATTATAATTAATAACTTCTTTCCAATGTGTCCTTTAACTGTATCTGGCCAGAGATCAAGGACAATTCACATTTGTTATCTTGTTTGATGTTACCCTACTGATCAGCATATATCTATAATCATATATGTTTGACCATCTTGCTCAAAGGTATACTAATTGACCAAATCATCAAAGGCAGCATTAATCAGACTTTATGACAATAACTTTAGTTGTATAATAATGTCAAACTGTATCAAATATGCACATACAAGATATAAACAAAGGTGATTAAAAATAAAAGATGCCAGTTAATTCTACCAGCACTTGCAAAATCACTTCTAATAGTTATTTCTCATTCAAAATCACTTTCATGAGTGATTTCATTCAAATATCACATACAAGATATAAAAATAAAAGATGATGTTCTGTGTACACTAGTCAATTTTACCAGCACATGCAAAATCACTTTTATAAGTTATTTTTCAGTCAAAATCACTTTCATGAGTGATTTTCATTCAAATACCATACAAATTGAACATTACTTTAGTATTTATCTGAAATGTGTACAATTGACCACTGGATTTTTATTACTGTGTAATAAAATAGTTAGTAGTTACTAATAAACTTTGATAATGTGGCAGTTGACCTCAATACAATCGACACTGTTTATTTTCCAATACAGGTAAATCCAATAATTGCTTTACAATAGATCTGTGTCGGATTATCTTTGAACACCCCTGGACTTACTGGACTCAACTGCCACATTATCAAAGCTTACTAGTACTACAAAATTTTTGTACCTAGACCTGAGAAATCTGCCAATACAAGGAGCAAAATAGAATTATGACAATAAATCTCACTGAAAAGGCTAAGTAATCATTGTCAGCCAGAAAAAAAGAAGCCAGTATATGAATCTGAAGTACTTAACTGCTTATAATTGGAGAAATATTGAAGAAAAACTTAAGTTTTTTTAGATAGTAACCTGATCAAGTGATTTCTAAAAAAACTGACTCCAAAAAACTGTCTGTTTTTGGTTCAACCCAGTAAGCGAGGGAAACAAGTCACTTGATCAAGTGATTTTTGAGAAACAGTCTATTTTCTTGTTCTGCTCAGTAAGCAAATGATTTTCTCAATGAGGGAAGGAATGTTTTT
Organism: Mercenaria mercenaria; assembly: GCF_021730395.1. Taxonomy (NCBI): domain Eukaryota; kingdom Metazoa; phylum Mollusca; class Bivalvia; order Venerida; family Veneridae; genus Mercenaria; species Mercenaria mercenaria. The sequence continues at coordinate 69,885,471 of NC_069361.1, read as the reverse complement.
AACAGAACTCAAAAGTATAACTTATACAAGTGATGTTAAAAATCACTTAAAAATGTGCAAACCCTGACTGAAGATAATGAACCAAAGAGAACACAGAAAACTGATTCAGTTTTATGAACTTAGCAAAGATGCAAACCGGAGAGGCAAAATGTGTTTAAGTGTTGTGCCATAAACATTTCATGTACTAAGAACTATATGAGATTTTTTTACAAAATGCCAATTTATAAATCACTATTACACTGTATGCCCTTGACAGAGCCAACTTATCTAATACACACACATCTTATCATTTAATGTATATCTGCTCCCAGTGCTCTGTAAAGGCTGTATTTTTTCTGAATCAAAATAAATGTAAAGCACTGTCTTGAAAATTGTCCCTACTGCATGAAACATCAGTGTTCTAGATATATAAGGTTTGTGTTGAAGTTAATTTTGCGATTTCCAACAATATTTTTGGCATTTAGCATTTAACTTTGTGTAATTTCAACTTTATGCATAATTACTATTCAAGATTTCAACAACCTTGAGTAACTTCTTATACAGGATACAAGTTTGTTTATGAATGTTTGTTTGTTTGGGGTTTAACGCCGTTTTTCAACAGTATTTCAGTCATGTAATGGCGGGCAGTTAACCTAACCAGTATTCCTGGATTCTGTACCAGTACAAACCTGTTCTCCGCAAGTAACTGCCAACTTCCCCACATGAATCAGAGGTGGAAGACTAATGATTTCAGACACAATGTCGTTTATCAAATAGTCACGGAGAACATACGCCCCGCCCGAGAATCAAACTCGTGACCCCCGAGATCTGTAGACCAACGCTCTTACCTACTGAGCTAAGCGGGTGGGCTGTTTATGAATGTATCACTGTTTGTGTTCAGTCAATAATTATGTTAAGTACTTAATTAGGTGTATTACTTCATTTTTAATTAGATAAATATGAATTAAGCTAGGCACCGCCTAGAAAGGAAATACCTACTTTCACTTTCAGTTTACCAAACAGCTTCGACTGAACTTTTGAAGCATCTTAAATTATAAGAAGCATCAATAAAGCTTATATCTGGCATAAAAATGGCCTTTACTGGGTGGGAAAATTGCACTTTATATAGATACAAACTACATTCGAGTAAACCATGGAGGCATATCCGGCATATTACTACCTTCATGACTATAAAAAGTATTTCACACTGAATTATTGTCTGCTAGTCAATTGTCACAATTTTGCCAAGTTTCAGTTTGAACGAATGGCTATTGTAGGAATTATGTCCCATTAAGATACCATACCTGCAAAAAAACAAGAGGACCATGATGGTCCTGAATCGCTCACCTATCTCCACATGACCCAGTGTTCAACTGAGTATGACATCGTTATTTCTATTATTTGACATAGTGACCTGGTTTTTGAGCACATGTGACCTTGATATCATCAAGATAAAAAATTCTGACCAATTTTCATGAAGATCCATTGAAAAATATGGCCTCTAGAGAGGTCACAAGGTTTTTCTATTATTTGACCTAATGACCTAGTTTTTGAAGGCACGTGACCCACTTTTAAACTTGACCTAGATATCATCAAGGTGAACATTCTCAACAATTTTCATGAAGATCTCGTGAAAAATATGGCCTCTAGAGAGGTCACAAGGTTTTTCTATTTTTCGACCTACTGACCTAGTTTTTGACCGCACATGACCCAGTTACGAACCTGACCTAGATATCATCAAGCTGAACATTCTCACCAATTTTCATGAAGATCCATTGAGAAATATTGCCTCTAGAGAGGTCACAAGGTTTTTTCTATTTTTAGACCTACTGACCTAGTTTTTGACCCCACGTGACCCAGTTTCGAATCTGAATTAGATATCATCAAGATGAACATTCTGACCAATATTCATGAAGATCTCATGAAAAATATGGCCTCTAGAGAGGTCACAAGGTTTTTCTATTTTTAGATCTACTGACCTAGTTTTTAACCCCACGTGACCCAGTTTCGAACTTGACCTAGATATCTTCAAGGTAAACATTCTGACCAATTTTAATGAAGATCCATTGAAAAATATCGCCTCTAGAGAGGTCACAAGGTTTTCCTATTTTTAGACCTACTGACCTAGTTTTTGTCCGCACATGACCCAGTTTCGAACTTGACCTAGATATCATCAAGGTGAACATTCTGACCAATTTTCATGAAGATCCATTGAGAAATATGGCCACTAGAGAGGTCACAAGGTTTTTCTATTTTTAGATCTACTGACCTAGTTTTTGACCCCACATGACCCAGTTTCGAACTTGACCTAGATATCATCAAGGTGAACATTCTGACCAATATTCATGAAGATTTCATGAAAAATATGGCCTCTAGAGAGGTCACAAGGTTTTTCTATTTTTAGATCTACTGACCTAGGTTTTAACCCCACGTGACCCAGTTTCGAACTTGACCTAGATATCATCAAGATGAACATTCTGACCAATTTTCATGAAGATCCATTGAGAAATATGGCCACAAGAGAGGTCACAAGGTTTTTCTATTTTTAGATCTACTGACCTAGTTTTTGACCCCACATGACCCAGTTTCGAACTTGACCTAGATATCATCAAGGTGAACATTCTGACCAATATTCATGAAGATTTCATGAAAAATATGGCCTCTAGAGAGGTCACAAGGTTTTTCTATTTTTAGATCTACTGACCTAGTTTTTAACCCCACGTGACCCAGTTTCGAACTTGACCTAGATATCATCAAGATGAACATTCTGACCAATTTTCATGAAGATGCATTGAGAAATATGGCCTCTAGAGAGGTCACAAGGTTTTTCTATTTTTAGACCTAATGACCTAGTTTTTGACCCTATGTGACCCAGTTTTGAACTTGACCTAGATATCATCAAGATAAACAATCTGACCAATATTCATGAAGATCTCATGAAAAATATGGCCTCTAGAGAGGTCACAAGTTTTTTCTATTTTTAGACCTACTGACCTAGTTTTTGACCCCACGTGACCCAGTTTCGAACTTGACCTAGATATCATCAAGGTGAACATTCTGACCAATTTTCATGAAGATCTTGTAAAATATATGGCCTCTAGAGATCACAAGGTTTTTCTATTTTTAGACCTACTGACCTAGTTTTTGATGGCACGTGACCCAGTTTCGAACTTGACCTAGATATCATCAAGATGAACATTCTGACCAACTTTCATAAAGATCCCATGAAAAATGTGACCTCTAGAGTGGTCACAAGCGAAAGTTTACAGACGCACGGACGGACGACGGACACCGCGCGATCACAAAAGCTCACCTTGTCACTTTGTGACAGTTAAGCTAAAAAAATGTGTCAGATGCATTAAATATGCCAACTTTTCATTAAATTAAGTGTCATACTTTTCTTACTTCTAAGTCTTCTATCTTTCAATTGCAAGAAACTGCTAAAAGTGCTGGAAAAATCATCGATTTCTGTCATTCTTACCTTAAACGATTGTCACTGATGTGAAACCGAAATCTTGGGAAGCACCATAAAAATCAGAATTTTGTCTACTTTCCGAAAACTCTATTTTGCCCAAAATACGTAAATGATATATAAAGTTTGTCTTAAAATGGTGTTTATTACTATTACTCAATTCTGACCAGAAAGTACCAGTTTTACATCGGTTGAAGCAATTTCACAAAGTGCAGATCAGAAGGTACATGTATTATATGCTCTGCTACTATTTTCGTTGTAAAAAAAAAACAACTTGAGTTGTCACAGGAGTGACGGATAATATAGGCATAGTACTAGAGCCGATTTACGCAATCGAATACCGCCGGAAGTAGAACATTTATGTCAACACCGGTTTCGTATTTTCACGTGAAAACGGCCGAAAACCGAGAGGTTATCAACAAATTATAAGTTTACGGTACCATGAGGATTTTCATGCATTAAACGTAAGTATAATGTTTATGATTATTCAATACAGTATGAAAGTAACTGTTACGCTTTAAATGGAAATTATGAAAGAAAAGTCGATAAGAATATATTGACTTTCTACTTTCACTTTCATTGTCGCTTTTTAAATTGCCCAAAAATGTTCTTTCTATTTAATTGTTTTTTCTTGTTTTTTGTTTGTAGATACATAATCCTAAAGGCAAATTAATGTGTGAAGTGACAGCTTATTTAAAGCATCTGTATTAACTGGGCCTAAGTTTTACCGATTTTTCCTTTTAGAGTGACCTTTGACCTTATATTAGCTTATAGTTTGTTCTATGTATTTTAGCTGTAGTCAGAACAGAATGTAATTGAGATACAATGAATTTTCAAAATAAACTGTTGCAAATTGTAGGAAAAGAATAATATAATATATTTATTATAAGTTTTTGAAATATTATATTATAATTACCTCATTTCAGAAAGAAGTACAAGCGAACAGATGACACATTAAAGTGGCAGCAGAAGCTTGAAAAGTTAAATAGAGCAGGGGCAGTCAAAACAGTGGGATAATACTTCTATGTAATTTCTTTTTAAAAGGCAATTTATACAGGATGGAAGGGTATCTCATACAATGTTTTACAATTTACATGTAGATCTAGTTTTATCTCTCTTTATGATGTTGAGAGTAAACAAGTCAGTGACATCTAATTAACACTTCGTCATGTAAACTATTGACAGTTAATATATATATATATTAGACAACATTTGATAAAATGCAATTGCCTATCAATATTAACAAGAGGACCATGATGGTCCTGAATCGCTCACCTCTTCCCACATGACCCAGTTTTGAGTATGACGTCGTTTTTTCTATTATTTGACATAGTGACCTAGTTTTTGAGCTCATGAGACCCAGTTTTGAACTTTACCTAGATATTATCAAGATAAAAATTCTGACCAATTTTCATGAAGATCCATTGAAAAATATGGTCTCTAGAGAGGTCACAAGGTTTTTCTATTATTTGACCTATTGATCTAGTTTTCGAAGGTACGTGACCCTGTTTTGAACTTTACCTAGATATCATCAAGGTGAACATTCTCACTAATTTTCATGAAAATCTCATGAAAAATATGGCCTCTAGAGAGGTCACAAGGTTTTTCTATTTTTATACCTACTGGCCTAGCTTTTGACCGCACGTGACCCAGTTTCGAAACTGACCTAGATATGATCAAGGTGAACATTCAGATCAATTTTCATGAAGATCCATTGAAAAATATGGCCTCTAGAGAGGTCAAAAGATTTTAATAATTTTAGACCTACTGACCTAGTTTTTGACCGCAGTTGACCCAGTTTCAAATTAGACCTAGATATCATCAAGATGAACATTCAGACCAATTTTCATACAGATCCCATGAAAGTATGGCCTCTAGAGAGGTCACAAGGTTTTTTTTTATTTGACCTACTGACCTAGTTTTTTATGGCATGTGCCCCAGTTTCAAACTTGACCTAGATATCATCAGGTGAACATTCTGACCAATTTTTATGGAGATCCATTCAAAAGTATGGCCTCAGAGAGGTCACAAGGTTTTTCTATTTTTAGACCTACTGACCTAGTTTTTGATCGCACATGACCTTGTTTCAAACTTGACCTAGATATCATCAAGATGAACATTCAGACCAACTTTCATACAGATCCCATGAAAAATATGGCCTTTAGAGAGGTCACAAGGTTTTTCTATTATTTGACCGACTGACCTAGTTTTTGGCGGCACGTGACCCAGTTTCGAACTTGACCTAGATATCATCAAGATGAACACTCAGACCAACTTTAATACAGATCCCATAAAAAAATATGGCCTCTAGAGAGGTCACAAGGTTTTTCTGTTATTTGACCTACTGACCTAGTTTTTGAAGGCATGTGACCCACTTTCAAACTTGACCTAGATATCATCAAGGTGAACATTCTGACCATTTTCATGAAGATCTCATGAAATATATGGCCTCTAGAGAGGTCACAAGGTTTTTCTATTTTTAGACTTACTGACCTATTTTTTGACCGCATGTGACCCAGTTTCGAACTTAATCTAGATATCATCAAGATGAACATTCAGACCAACTTTCATACAGATCCCATGAAAAATATGGCCTTTAGAGAGGTCACAAGGTTTTTCTATTATTTGACCTACTGACCTAGTTTTTGATGGCACGTGACCCAGTTTCGAACTTGATCTAGATATCATCAAGGTGAACGTTCTGACCAATTTTCATGAAGATCTTGTGAAATATATGGCCTCTAGAGAGGTCACAAGGTTTTTCTATTTTAGACCTACTGACCTAGTTTTTGAAGGCACGTGACCCGTTTTGAACATGACCTAGATATCATCAAGGTGAACATTCTGACCAATTTTCATGAAGATCTTTGAAATATATGGCCTCTAGAGAGGTCACAAAGGTTTTTCTATTTTTAGACCTACTGACCTAGTTTTTAAAGGCACGTGACCCAGTTTTGAACTTGACCTAGATATCATCAAGGTGAACGTTCTGACCATTTTCATGAAGATCTTGTGAAATATATGGCCTCTAGAGAGGTCACAAGGTTTTCTATTTTAGACCTACTGACCTAGTTTTTAAAGGCACGTGACCCGTTTCGAACTTGACCTAGATATCATCAAGGTGAACGTTCTGACCAATTTTCATGAAGATCTTTTGAAATATATGGCCTCTAGAGAGGTCACAAGGTTTTTCTATTTTTAGACCTACTGACCTAGTTTTTGACGGCACGTGACCCAGTTTCGAACTTGACCTAGATATCATCAAGGTGAACGTTTCTGACCAATTTTCATGAAGATCTTGTGAAATATATGGCCTCTAGAGAGGTCACAAGGTTTTTCTATTTTTTAGACCTACTGACCTAGTTTTTGATGGCACGTGACCCAGTTTCGAACTTGACCTAGATATCATCAAGATGAACATTCGACCAACTTTCATAAAGATCCCATGAAAAATGTGACCTCTAGAGTGGTCACAAGCAAAAGTTTACGGACGCACGGACGCACTGACGCACGGACGGACGACGGACGACGGACACCGCGCGATCACAAAAGCTCACCTTGTCACTTTGTGACAGGTGAGCTAAAAAGAGCAAACAGTTGACAATTAACAGGCAGGTCATTCTTTTAAATGACACCATAAATAAACTTTCATAATTTGTTTTTCTTCAACTTCTGGATTTAGACTGGAAGCCATTCCAAACTATGAACTGGTAAATTATATAAGGAGTCATGTAATGATTATGGATGGGATACATTATATGTTAACGGACAATAATAATTTGAAATAATAATATTTTTTAAGATCAAGGTGTTAAGGTGATTTTATAAAGATGGTGTTATGGTTTTTACATGATGATTGTTAACTGTTCACAGATTTTATCATTTATATATTTCAGAGGGTCCAACATGTCTAGTAAGGCTGACAGAAGTGAAAGATGGTCTGATGGTACAATGATGTACAAATGATACTCTTTAACAAGTTGAACATGTCAAGGGTAATAAAATGCCAGTTATTAAAATTATATTCCCCTAAACATTTAACAGATACACATTGTAAATGTCATTAAAATGATTTTATGAAGTTTCATGAAGGATGGTACAGCCAACCATTTTGAATCGAGAAATTTTGACTTAGGTAAAGATATCTATTCAGACTTCTTATCTCTTAGCCTTTCATATGATACAGAGATAAAAGAACTTCTATTGTCAGCCACTAACCGTGTTTCAAAGCTTTTAAATACACTATAGCATTAACCATTTTGTTTAAATATTTTTTTTAATGCAATGTTTTTTTGATATCTGTCACTTGATGTTTTCAATGGATTAGAGTCCTAATTTAATGTAAAATCTGTAAATTTCAGTAACTGAATTACAAAATATGTAGGAAGCTGTTTCTTTATTTCAGTGTAAAATGTTCTGTGGATTCATATGATGAGAATGCCAGTGTTGATCTGTATGACTTAATTAAACACAGATATTGATACCTTCAGGTAATTGTTTACAATATTCAAAGAGTTACAATGTAATTCAGTTATTGATTTGGTATATATCACTTCTAGAGGCTTGTGTAAAGTTTATTTCACATGAGACCAAGGGTCAAGTATGATATATAAACTTTACACTTACAAAAAGAAATTATACAGTACCAAAACAAAAAGAAATTATACAGTACCAAAATAATTACAGACTTATGAATGTAACTTTCCAAATATCTACATTTTTCTCCTGAAATTAATCAAAAAGGTAAACACAATTCTATTGTTATAAGCTTAAAAGGTGAATGTAAGATATAAATTTATGAAATGTCAAGTAAAAGGTGTGTTTTTTTCAAAGTATTTAAGATATAGAATAAAATATAGCCTGCCATCATAATATTCCAAAATAAAAAGTGTCATACATATATTTTAGGTCAAATAGTAAGGTCAAGTGAGTGACTTAGGGTCACTATTGGCCTCTTCATATATTGTACTAAAATGGGTCTTATACATAAGATATGTTGAAGTTTTATTAATCTAGTAACACTTTATTCTACCTTATACTCAGAAATATACATATTTTGAATATTAAAGAGCTGCAGACACCTCGAATACAGAGTAACTACAATATGCATTTCTTTCTTCAGATATATACCTGTGAAATCTTCAGTGTCACCGTTCAGCTATTGTTCAAGATCAGTGTCTGCAGCTTGCACAGTTTAGTATAGAGGAGCCTTCTGAATCAACTTTGTTACATATTTGCTGTTATTGTAGGACACGCATGTAGAGAGCAGCAAGTCCTGTTCAGCCGTGCATGTAAATGTGATTCAGAAACTTTGAGAATATGTAAACATTACACTGTTATAATTTTCAAAATACTGTGTCTTGTAGTGTATCAGTACTGTTTTGTCTCAGTTTATAGCACAGTATGTTCACAATCAAACATAAGACCATAGTGATCTGTATTATTAAAATCATTAATTATTTGTATGGTGACAAAATTTATTTTCATGCAATACCACAATAAAATGATTGATAATTTTCGCTTTTAAAGTTGTAAGTTTAAGGTTGGCATAAATTGTTTTTTTTTTCTTTCATAAATCTAAAAAAGTGATTGGTCATTATAACTGCAATATTATTTTAGTATGACAAAGTTTATATTGAACTAAAACACTTATGTAAATTTTTGAACTAATCAATACATTTTCTTCAGTCTTAAAACATTGTTTATCGTACGTGTCATGGCCCATAACTCCTCCATATTACTTGTGTTTTTGTACTTGTCCTTTTTCATTTCACTGAAGAATAGGTAGAGGTATTGCACATCCATTTTTAGCATCCTAATTTTGTAAAGTGTTGTATGTAAGGTTTTCTCTAGGAATTATGTCTCATCTAAAGGTGGGAGAGGTATTAATTATGCCTTCTCGTCTATCCGCATTAAGCCTGTCTGGCTTAAAGAGGACAAGCTGCTGGCCAGATTTTGATGAAATTTCACAGGACTGATCAGTACCAAGCATAGTGTTGGCATATCGCTTGCATGTTTCGTTTTGATGCACTAAATTGCAGCCATAGCTAAAAATAGAAAAATCTTGTCGGCTTTCACAGGTTAAAACTACTTAACAGATTTTGATGAAACTTCACAGGAGTGATCAGTACCAAGTATTTTTTGCATATCACCAACACTTTCCATTTTGCTGCACAAAATAGCCGCCACAGCTAAAGGTATACATAGGTGGGAGACATGTTTTGTTATAAAAATACCTAAAGCACCTTCCACTTTGTTAATGAAAAATGTAACAAACATCTTACAATTGCAAACTGTAATAATTTGACATTAAATGCACTATCTATAGCTCCATAACTACATTTGGCTTTTTTCATAATTATTGCCCTTTTCTTACCATAGCAATATTTTGTGTAACATGTTACCTCATTAAGCATCATAAGATCAGAAAGTTCTATGACTCAGACATGTTGGCCCTTTTGTACTTGTCATGAGTATGTTTTCAGTATTTTAAATTGTCATTACTTTTTGTTGTGCCAGTTTGCGGAAATGAAGACTTAGTTGTCCAAATGGTGTGCCTGTGCCTGTCCTGATTTGTTTGTCTGGACAATATATTATTGATTAGTCTTCACGAAACTTTGCAGGTTAATTTCCTGAAGTTCCCTGTCAACTTGGATAGTGGCACGGTTACTTTAGAAACACTACAGTGATGTAACCTGAAACTGAAACTGAAACTGTTTTATTTGATTAAACGCCTATTTTTACGGAAAACATATTCAATGGCGTTCTACAAATACTTAAAAATACGACAAATAATTAAGATATTTAATGACATATAACATAAATGAGCATAAATATCATTGTGAATAAACTATTTAGTAAGCATTAAAAAAAAAAAAAATATTAGAACATTAAGATACGATAACCACTGTACTAGTCAAACGTTTTGTATTTCAGATTTTATATCACATTACAGGCTACTGGTCTTCAGCAGCCTCCATAAAACTTTCATTAAAGTTTCCAAAAATGTTGTATTTTGATTTGAACTGGCATTATTCAAACAGTAAGAAGTAGTACTATAAGGCAACATGTGACCTCTTTTCCAGTACTTTTTGATTTTCTCTGTTACTATGAAATTGCCTTTTTCTAGAAATTGGTTGGCTTATTTTTGATGATCTTATGTTTTTAATCAATTGTGGCTATGTTCTTTATCTCATGAAAAGTTCCATTTTTGTATAATTCATATTTTTTACTGTCAACAAAGTGCAATACCACATACTTATCACTTTCATTAACATACCTGTACTATTTTCATAAAACATTATATAAATCATTATATTTCATATAAACAGAATTAAATAAATATTTAAGAACATCAGTGTTTTCTTTGATTGCTACATGAAACAGACCATAGGTCAATTTAGGGTCAATTCTGACACTTTATATGCAAATTGATAAGGGAGATAACTAGTACTGTCTTAAGTAACCAATATTTAGTTACACAGTTACCTTTCCTTTACACAGGTAGGACTATCTGTTGTTGATCATCTTTTGAACATTATCCATTACTGATGACAGAACATTGAAAATAAAAGTTGTTGTATCATGCAATGACATCATATATGACAATATTTACTTTTTTATTCCATTTTTTAAATATTCTTTAAATTAGGTACAATGCCTAGATAATACCCCCAAAATATGGCCTTGTCACAGAACTAAGCCAATGTCAAAGCCGAACTTTCTTGACTTTTGACCTACAGACCTCAAAATCAATAGAGGACATCTGCTGGTCATGATCAACCTCCTTATGATGTTTCATGATCATCGGCCCAAGCATTCTCAAGTTATAGTCCAGAAAAGGTTTAAATGTTCTGGGTCACTCTGACCTTTGGAACTCAAAATCAATACGTATCATCTGCTGGACATGACCAACCTCCCTATTAAGTTTCTTGATCCTAGTCCCAAGCGTTAAGTTATTGTCCGAAAACCGTTTAAATGTTCCGGGTCACTGTGACCTTGACCTACTGACCTCAAAATCATTAGGAGTCATCTGCTGGTCATAATCAACCTCCCTATCAATTTTCACGATCCTAGGCCTAAGCGTTCTCAAGTTATCATCTGGAAACCGTTTAATTCTTTAGTGTTATTGTGACCTTGACCTTTGACCTACTAACCTCAAAGTGGAACATAACCTGTATTTTACCATTTTACACCTGTGTACAAAAATTTATGATCCTAGACCCAAGCGTTCTCAAGTTATCATCCGGAAACCGTTTAACTGATCCAAGTCAGTGACCTTGACCTTTGACTACTGATCTCAAAGTCGAACTTGACCTGTTTTTCATGATGTAACATCTGTGTACCAAAATTTATGATCCTAGGCCCAAACGTTCTCAAGTTATCATCCGGAAACCGTTTAACTGTTCAGGGTCACTGTGACCTTGATCTTTGACCTGTATTTTCTGAAGTTACACCTGTAAACCAAAAATTATTTAAATCTGTCAAGCCTTTCATGAGTTTTCATCCAGAAACCATGAAAACCAATAGACCAACCGACCGCCAAGCTCACTCCTTTATACCTCCCCCACCCTCCACAAAACTTCATTTTGTGGGGGTATAATTATAACATATTTTATCAGCATTTCTAGCCTTTCACTTTCTGTGAGGCTACCTTGCCTTGAAGATCTGTCTGGAATTAAAAAAAAACCCCAAAAATATGGGGTTGACCATAATGTAATGAAACCATGGTCACGTGACCGAAACATATGATGAAAACGCTAATTATTGCATAGGTAGACATCAAGAAATACCTACTTCACTTTCAGTTTACAAAACAGCTTCGACAAAACATTTGAAGCATATAACATAGCTGAAAGTTATTCACAGACATTCCTCTTTACAAACAAGCATCAATAAAGCTTATATCTGGCATGAAAATGGCTTTTGCTAGGTGGGAAAATTGCACTATGTATTAATATGGACTACATTCCAGTGGACCACAGAGGCCTATCCGGCAAATTAATACCTTCAAACCTTTATGATTTCTTTTTTTTTTGTTAACTTGATGGCCTTTACACTTCCTTACAGTACTGTTTAAAAACTGTTTTTCAGTGGCTGCTGCATATTATTATACAGGGCTTTTCATCCTTATATAACAGAAACCTATATTCAGCTATTTCCAAATAAAAGAAGTTAGTATTTTTTCCCAACTGTGGCAGAGACACTTCTAAAACTGCAAGTTAACTTCATGTTGATTATCTTTTCAAAAATGTCACATAACAGAAAATACTAGAGCTACAGTAAATCTATTAAACGTGTGACAGTATAAAAAAAATAAATCACTTGTCATTTTTCGACTGTTAAGTAAAAAATGTAAAATTGTGGGTTCTCGAGTAATAATAACACTGGAGAAATGGCTTATAAAACTAAATCATTATGGTACAATTTAGTGGCTACAGTGTAAAATTCACAAACCTAAAGCAAGGAATATAATTATGCTCAATTTGATATATATAGTGGCTGACAACATTCCCTTTTGAAAAATGAATGTTTTAAAATACATTAAATTGTGAATTTAATTTATAAACTAGTACCCATTTTCAATGCAAAGCTTTTTTCCCAAAATGGACAATTATCGCGCATAAATTTCCCCATTTGAAAGACCCAATTTCCGGATGAAAAGCTCTCATACACATTTTCAAATTAAAAAAAAAATAAAAGAAATTTGTTGGCCGTTTATGAACAGGGATTTTTTAAGGCTGATTTTGGGGACGAATTTAGGCCCCCATCCCAATTGCAACAAGAGCTGTCGGATGACAGCGCGCCCGACTATTCGAAGAATTGATTGAAGAATGGGGTCAAAATATTTCCATAGATTTTCAGACAAAAGAAAAAAATGGATTAAACAAAAAAATTTCCTGTATTTTTGGATTTTGATTAGTCTTGCACTAAGTGGCAATGTGTGGCCATGATGGCAAATATGTTATTAAGTTATATGTTAGGCAAAACATAGACTTGTATGAAAAGTATAACTAATTTCCAAGTCCAAAACGGGTCATAATTCTGTCAAAATAGTTGACAGAGTTATGTACACTTGCCTACAGATGGAAATCATGTTGATATACTAGTGTTAACAGTTTCAAAGCCACAGTTCAAATATTTTGACAAAAATTTCAAAGTCCAAAAAGGGCCATAATTCAGCCAAAATAGTTGTCAAGAGTTATGTACTCTTGCCTTAACAGTTTCAAAGCCACAGTTCAAATATTTTGACAAAAATTTCAAAGTCCAAAAAGGGCCATAATTCAGCCAAAATAGTTGTCAAGAGTTATGTACTCTTGCCTGCAGATGGAAATAATAATGATAAACAAGTGTTTAAAGTTTAAAAGCCATATGTCAAATAGTCTTGACAAAACATGGACATATACGAAAACAGAACCAATTTCCAAGTTCAAAAAGGGCCATTATTCAGCCAAAAAAGATGACAGAGTTATGTACTCTTGCCTATTGATAGAGACTATAATACTGAACAAGATATAAAAGTTTCAAAGCCATATGTCAAACACTTTACACAAAATATAAACTGGTACGAAAAACTTAACCAAGATTTCTAAGTCAGAAGGGGCCATAATTCAGCCAAAATGCTTGATGGAGTTATGTACTCTTGCCTACAACTGGATATGGTGATGGTAAACAAGTGTTGAAAGTTTCAAAGCTATATCTCAAAAGACTTTGTCAAAATGTAGACTGGTACGAAAAACTTAACCAAGATTTCTAAGTAAAAAAGAGGCAATAATTCAACCAAAATGCTTGATGGAGTTATGTACTCTTGCCTACAACTGCACATGGTGATGGTAAACAAGTGTTGAAAGTTTCAAAGCTTTATCTCAAAAGACTTTGCCAAAATATGAACTAGTACGAAAAACTTAACCAAGATTTCTAAGTCAAAAGGGGCCATAATTCAGTCAAAATGCTTGATAGAGTTATGTACTCTTGCCTATAACTGGACTTGGTGATGGTTAACAAGTGTTGAACGTTTCAAAGCTTTATCTCAAAAGACTTTGTCAAAATGTGGACTTGTACGAAAAACTTAACCAGGGTGTGACGCCGACGCCGTGGTGAGTAGGATAGCTCTACTTATTCTTCGAATAGTCGAGCTAAAAATAGAGATAAAGAAATAAAAGACTTGATGTGACATTCTGAACAAAGACAAGTCTGAAATAAAGGTTTTATGATGGTTAAACTTATTTTTAGAATTTCCCAATTTTTAGGTTTTACGTGCCATTTTTCCCATTTGAATGGTCCCTGGAGCCCAGGTTTAAAATGCTAAAAAAAAATCGCTGATGAATTTCTGGAACTGACTTGGGTTGCTCAGTTATATCATCTTATACAGTACAGTATAATGAGGGTTGTATCATTGTTAAAATATGTATTAAAGAACTACAATCAGTTAAATAGCTGATGCACTTATAATCATCATTATTAATTCAGCTAAATAAATGATTTGTTTAGTTGAGTAAATCACTTGCACAAGTCATTTGTCCAAATCTGGTAAATGAGGCTAGCTGAGATTATTTCAACATCCGAAAGTAACTACTTATATGGTATACAACTGTTATTCATTATAAATACAGCCATGTATATTCACTGTTAAAAGTGTTCAGTTAATAATATGTTGGAATAAGCATCAACTGCAATCACTTAAATAGGTGGTACATACATTCAATGTCATTTTTATTAAATTAGTTGAATAAATGATCAGCTTAGTTGATTAAATCACTTGCACAAGTGATTTGTCCAAATCTGATAAATGAGCCCAGTTGAGAATATACATGTATCAATATCCGAAAGTAACTACTTTTTTATGGTATACAACTGCTATTCATTATAAATACATGTATACTCACTGTTAAAGCTCTGCTCCGCGGCTATTAAAATTCTATTGAGTGTATGCAACCCATGATTACAATAGATAACAGTTAATGGCCACACGCCACACTTTAGCACCCAAAACCATGTATTTCATATAGAATTTTAAATAAAATATACTTTATTTTGACAGGCATCACTGTTCATAGTCGGAATTTTTATGCTTTTTCAGTGACAATTTAAGGTTAAATGGTAGGACTGGAGCAGGTCTTTAAAAGTGTTCAAAAGTGTTTGGGGATACATTCAAAATCATCACTGTTAAAACAGCTAAATAAATGATCAGTTTATCAAATCACTTGCACAAGTGATTTGTCCAAATCTGGTAAATTAGCCAAGTTGAGAATATATCAACATCTGAAAATAACTACATATAGGGTATACAAGGGCTATTCATTGTAAATAAATGTATACCATATCCCTAGTGAAAATGAACATCTTGAATACCACTGGAACATCAACTGGAATTCCATCTCAGTTCCACTGGTATTTTTCAATGGAATAGTGTTGGTATTCCACTGGAATAGCGCTTATTTTCCAGGGAATTCATTTGGAATACCAGTGGAATCCCACCAAAATACCATTGAAAAATACCTGTGGAATTCCACCAGAATACCAGTGGAATTCCACCAGATACCAGTGGAATTCCACCAGAATACCAGTGGAATTCCACCAGAATACCAGTGGAATTCCACTTAGAATACCAGTGGTATACCATCAAGATTCCAGTTGAATTCCATCAAGTTTCCAGTGGAATTCCATTTGAAATACTAGTGGTATACCATCAAGATTCCAGTAGAATTCCATCAGGTTTCCAGTGGAATTCCACTTTAAGTACCAGTGGTATACCATCAAGACTCCAGTAGAATTCCATCAAGTTTCCAGTGGAATTCCATCTGAATACAAGCAGAATATCATCTCAATACCAGTGAAATGCTGATGACCCCCACCCCTAAAGGCATTTGAAATCCTTTTTGTTCTAGTTAAATTACATCCACAACTCTCACCTGGAAGAATTCTAATGGAAAATAAATGGTATTTCAATGGGTAAGTTAATGAAAAAAAATGGTACTTTAATGATATCTAATGAAAATCAATGGTAAATCAATGAATATAAATGGTACTAATGATATCTAATGAAATTCAATGGTAAAAAATGCACTGCATGGACAGCATTTTTCCCACTGCAACTGGCAGGCATTCAAGGGACACTGGACAGATGATGATTCTGACAGATGGCCCTGTCTGTCAGTGGATATTCATTTATCATGTGACTTAAATCCTTGCATTAGGTAAATATATATCTTGCAATGTTGCTTTTAATTGGATGTTGGTGTCATCATCATGTGTAAAATAGGAGAAGTGCAAGTTTACATCATGATAAAGACTCATGCTAGTTTTTATCAATTTATATCAAATACATTATGAGCCAGGTGAGTCATTAGGTGAAAATGTGCATTTTGTCACTATTTTAGGGGCCATAGCTCTAGAAACAGGCGATGGCCATGAAACGTAGGAGGTGCCTGGAAGTTCATATCATGTTATAGATTCATGCAAGGTTTCATTAATCTATATGAAATTCTTTTTGAGGTAGGTGCATCATCACAAGATGAAAATGTGCATTTTTCACTGTTTCAGGGGCCATAACTCTGGAATTTGGGAGAGGGGTGCATTGCCAGCTGGAAAATAGAAATAGGAGGTGCACAAGGTCATATCATAATAATTTAGACTCATCAATTTATATCAAATACTTTTTGAGCTTGGTGCACCACAAGGTGAAAATGTGCTTTTTTGACTATTTCAGGGGCCATAACTCTAGAAATAGGGAGCAGAGACAGACGAAAAATAGGAGGTGCACACGTTCATATCATGTTAAAGACTTATGCAGCAGAGACAGACGAAAAATAGGAGGTGCACACGTTCATATCATGTTAAAGACTTATGCAATATTTCATCAATTTTTATTAAATACTTTTTGAGGTAGGTGCATCACATTTTTTTTTCCTACACACATACACACAAACAGATGGACGTACAGATGCATTGACAACACTAGACTAAAATTGTGGGGGCACAAAAACACATATTTTGACAAAGTAACAAGCATGGAAATCAAGAACTGATCAAAATATTTACATGTTTAAGAATAAAGTCATGAAAACCAATGACAAAAATATGACTACATCTGACTAGAATTATATGAATAAAAGAAACAGAAAAAATATCACATTTTATAATTGATTTAAACTTCTTTTGTTTTCAACATATATAAGGCACTTACTGTAGCTGATACCATGCTATTCACATAAATCTGGTCCAGAATTTCAAACTATATAAAAACCATCATTTTTCCGCCAAAACTGGTGCTATTTTATTCACAAATCATGAAATTCAGTTAAGTGGAATTCCACTTGTACTGGTATTCCAAATACAAATTCCAGTGGAATTCCACCTGTACTGGTATTTCAAATTCAAATTCCAGTGGAGTTCCACCTCTACTGGTATTTCAAATTCCAGTTCCAGTGGTATATTTGGCAATTCCACTGGTATTCCAGTAACATAGCAGATTCCAGTGGAATTTATGTAGCATTCCACTGGAATTCCATTGATTTTTTCACTAGGGAGAGCTCTAGATAAGCTGCGTATTTACGCAATTAAATGCACAAAACCCAGCTGAATTCATACAGTGTGCGTACTGAAACACAAGTCAAACTAGAAAATGCTTTTGTAAAAAAGCGCATGTCTCCCCCAATGCAAAGTCCTATAGGCAAGAAGTCAATAGGGGTCAGGAGCAAAAATCAACGAGACACTGATGGTTGGCTGCAATAGGGATCATCTACTTGGCATGTCCAGTCATCCCGCTAAATTTCAACACTCTTGGCCTAGTGGTTCTCAAGTCACTGTTCAGGCTCCTGTGACCTTGACCTTTGATCAAGTGACCTCAAAATAAATAGGGGTCATCTACTCTGCATGTCCAATCATCCTATTAAGTTTCAACATTGTAGGTCAAGTGGTTCTCAAGTTATTTCCAAAAAATGATTTTACATGAACAGGCCACTGTGACCTTGACCTTTAACAGACTGACCCCAAAATCAATAGGGGTCATCTACTCTGCATGTTCAATCATCCTATGAAGTTTTAACATTCTGGGTCGAGAGGTTCTCAAGTTATTGATTGGAAATGGTTTTCCATGTTCAGGCCCCTGTGGCCTTGACCTTTAACAGAGTGACCCTAAAATCGTTAGGGGTCATCTACTCTGCATGACCAATCATCCTATGAAGTTTCATCATTCTGGGTCAAGTGGTTCTCAAGTTATTGACCGGAAATGGTTTTCAATATTCAGGCCCCTGTGACCTTGACCTTTAATGGAGTGACCCCAAAATCGATAGGGGTCATTTACTTTGCATGTACAATCATCCTATGAAGTTTCAACATTCTGGGTCAAGTGGTTCTCTAGTTATTGATCGGAAATGGTTTTCCATGTTCAGGCCCCTGTGACCTTGACCTTCGATGGAGTGACCCCAAAATCAATAGGGGTCAATTACTCTTTATGATCAATCATCCTATGACGTTTCAACATTCTGGGTCAAGTGGTTCTCTAGTTATTGATTGGAAATGGTTTTCAATGTTCAGGCTCCTGTGACCTTGACCTTTGACGGAGTGACCCCAAAATCAATAGGGATCATCTACTCTTCATGACCAATCATCCTATGAAGTTTCATCATTCGGGGTCAAGTGGTTCTCTAGTTATTGATCGGAAATGGTTTTCAATGTTCAGGCCCCTGTGACCTTGACCTTTGACGGAGTGACCCCAAAATCAATAGGGGTCATCTACTCTTCATGATCAATCATCCTATGAAGTTTCAACATTCTGGGTCAAGTGGTTCTCTAGTTATTGATCGGAAATGGTTTTCAATGTTCAGGCCCCTGTGACCTTGACCTTTGACGGAGTGACCCCAAAAACAATAGGGGTCGTCTACTCCAGCAGCCCTACAATCCTATGAAGTTTGAAGGTTCTAGGTCAAATGGTTCTCCAGTTATTGCTCGGAAATGAAGTGTGACGTACGGACGGACAGACAGACGGACGGACGGACAGGGCAAAAACAATATGTCTCCTGGGGGAGACATAATTCCCAATACCCAATTCGTAAAAAATCGCTTGCGTATCGCATTTTCTTTATTAGAACGGGTACGAGACTTTAACGCTAGATTTGGCTGACTGGTTATACGTTACCGCAGAACAGGTTGCAATTTATGGGAAAAATCACAGGACCATTCAGTCTGCTGATCGGTGTTATTTGGACGCTTTGTAAACAAATTTACGCCGATAAATGTAAAAGAGAACGCAGAAAAAACATTGCTGCAGCACAAACAACTAAATTAGTTGGATATTTTGCTGTTCAACAAGGACCATTATCTGTTTGTGACGATGTAGTGTCACCAATACTGGATGACATCTTTTGGGAGAATGCATATTGCAGAGACCACATCATTCATGAACTGATCTCCGACTGCATTAAAAGTGAACAAGAGGGCCATGATGACCCTAAATCGCTCATCTGTTATCATTGCACTTGAGGATAAGAAGGTCCTCAGAAAAAATATCTAAGTCTAAAGGACAGGAACAACAAAGAAAAGAAATTTAACCAAAAAGAAAAAAAAAATCTCACAAGGTACAGATATGTCAAAATACACCTAAAAATTGGAGGTACCATCCATGTTGTACCACAGAAAAGTAGTCTCGGTTTTTCCCTACGGCCAATAATAAAAAAGTTACTAGAAATAAGCTATTTATATTAAAGTAAAAGGGAAGTAATTAAAAAGAAAATTATTGTAAGTGATCAAAAGAAGGATCTGCAAAATAAATCTGTTGACATAAATGGAATTTCAGATCAGTATCTTCATGAGTTACGGAGATATACCCATTTTAATTTGAAACAAGAGCTCGTCGAACACGAAATGCCCCCCTTGATGCATTCAGTAATTGCACTTAGGAAAAGAAATTATATGCTCACTGTAAACAAAAGTTCTACCATTCTGGTTTAATCTGACCTTGACCTTTAACCTATTAACCTAACAAGAGATTACAGAGTGATCTTGGCACCATCCACTGAGCCATTTTTGAATGTTCCAAATTTCAAGACTAGCTCAAGGTCAAAATCAATGTATAATTTCATTTCGGTACAAAACAATGTGTATGCAGTCCAAATTTGAAAGCTGTGGCTTGAGAAATGTGAAAGCAGGTCACTAGATCAATTTCAAGGTCAAAGTTCATTTCGGTAGACAGAACTATGCATGTGCTTCAAATTTGAAGGCTGTAGCTTGAGAAATGTGGAAGTAGGTAATAGGTAAAAATCAAGATCAAATTTTATTTCGGAACACAAAACTATGCAAGTGGTCCAAATTTGAAGCCTATACCTTCAGAAATGTGAAAGTAGGTCACTAGGTCAATCTCAAGGTCAAAGTTCATTTCAGTACACAAAACTATGCTTGTGGTTCAAATTTGAAGGCTGTAGCTTGAGAAATGTGAAAGTAGGTCACTAGGTCAATAACAAGGTCAAAAATATTTTTCGGTACGCAAACCTGTGCATGTGGTCCAAATTTGAAGGCTGTAGCTACAGAAATGTGAAAGTAGGTCACTAGGTCAAGATCAAGGTCAACTCATGTCAAGGTTCATCTTGCCACTCAAAACCATACATGTGGTCCAAATTTGAATGATGTAAGTTATGGACATGAAGGTTCTAAGTTTTTCCTTATATAAGTCTATATGAACCATATGACCCCTGGGGCAGGGCCATATTTGACCCTAGAGGGATAATTTGAACAAACTTGGTAGAGAACAACTAAATGATGCTACATTACAAAATATCAAAGCCATAGTCTTTGTGGTTTGGACAAGAAGATTTTCAAAGTTTTTTCCTATATACGTCTATGTAAACCATGTGAGCGGAGCCATATTTGACCCTAGGGGGATAATTTGAACAATCTTAGTAGAGGACCACTAGATGAGGTCATATACAAAATATCAAAGCCCTAGGCCCTGTGGTTTTGGACAAGAGGTTTTTCAAAGTTTTTTCCTATATAAGTCTATATAAACCATGTGACCCCCCGGGGTGGGGCCATATTTGACCCCAAGGAAATGATCTGAACAATCTTGGTAGAGGACCACTAGATTTTGCTACATACCAAATATCAAAGCCCTAGGCCCTATGGTTTTGGACAAGAAGATCAGAAACCGTTTTAACTGTTCCTGGCCAATGTGACCTTCACCTTTGACCTAATGACCCCAAAATCAATAGGGGTCATCTGCTGGTCATGGCCAACCTAACTATCAACTTTCCTGACACTAGGCCCAAGCGTTCTAAAGTTATTGCCTGGAAACCATTTTACAGCTCCTGGTCACTGTGACCTTGACCTTCGACATACTGACCTCAAAATCAATAGGGGTCATCTGCTGGTCATGACCAACCTCCCTATCAACTTTTGTGACCCTAGGCCTAAGCGTTCTTGAGTTATCATCCGGAAACCGTTTTACTGTTCAGGGTCACTGTGACCTTGACCTTTAACATACTGATCTCAAAATCAATAGGGGTCATCTGCTGGTCATTACCAACACTCCTATCAAATTTCCTGATCCTAGGCCCAAGTGTTTTTGAGTTATCATCCGGATACCGTTTTACTATTCATGGTCACTGTCACCTTGACCTTTGACATACAGACCTCAAAATCAATAGGGGTCATCTGCTGGTGATGATCAACCTCCCTATCAACTTTCATGATCCTAGGCCCAAGCGTTCTTGAGTTATCATCCGGAAACGGATTGGTCTACATTCCGACCGACCGACCGACCTACCGACCGACATCTGCAAAACAATATACCCCTCCTTCTTCGAAGGGGGGCATAATAAAGGGAGGTAATTTGACATAAAATCAGCCCATAGTTATCTACCCTGATTGGCTCAGTCCAACTAATAACAATAATGAAATTTCAAATAAGTCCTATAAGTACTTACTAATATAAATCCATTTTGACTACAATCAGGGGAGGTAATCAGATATAAAATAACTCTGGAACCTACGATTGGATCTGTTTGTCATGGAATCCAAGATTTATTGTTGCTGAAAATATTTTGGAAGTTTGTATCAAATAAAACCATAAATGAAGTTTCTATATGGCTGCAAAAGCCAAAATAGCCAATTTTGGACATTTAAGGGGCCATAACTCTGGAACCCATGATGGAATCTGGCCAGTTCAAGAAAGGCTTCAAGATCTTGTGGTGATACAAGTTGTGTGGAAGTTTGGTTAAAATCAAATTGTAAATGAAGTTGCTATTGTGCAGACAAGGTCAAAATAGCTAATTTTGGCCCTTTCAGGGGCCATAACTCTGGAACCCATTATGGGATCTGGCCGGTTCAACAAAGTAACTGAGATCTTATGGCAGCACAAGTTTTGTGCAAGTCTGATTAAATTCAAATCATAAATGAAGCTGCTATTGTGCAGACAAGGTCGAAATAGCTAATTCTGACCCTTTTAGGGGCCATAACTCTAGACCCTATGATGGAATCTAGCCAGTTCAAGAAAGGAACCAAGATCTTATAGTGATACAAGTTGTCTGCAAGTTTGGTTAAAATCAAATCATAAATGAAGCTGCTATTGTGCAGACAAGGTCAAAATAGCTAATTGTGGCCCTTTCAGGGGCCATAACTCTGGAACCCATAATGGGATCTGGCTGGTTCAACAAAAGGAACCAAGATCTTATGGTGATACAAGTTGTGTGCAAGATTGATTAAATTCAAATCATAAATGAAGCTGCTATTGTGCAGACAAGGTCAAAATAGCTAATTTTATGAAATACTGGAAAATAGCAGTGAGATATAAATCCATATCACTCACTGTGCCGAACTTCTTTTTTTCCGGATAAATTATCTCCCTTGAAATATATTCTTTAATTACCTCCCTTTGCTGCCTTTAAAATTACTGGATTATACCAATACTCAAGCCATACACGAGTCATGCACTGCTAGACAATCCTATATAGAACTGGCTAGCTATATAATTAAATTTGCAAAAGAAATAATGTTACCTTTGTCAGTCTGGTTGCTATATGATGTAGCTACAGATATGTGTTTCCTCTACTTTTTTCCATTGGTTCACTATCATGTGGTAGATTTTACTGGCGACAGCACATTTAGTTGGTTGTTGTCTTAGTTAATTATCACAAGACATCAACTCAACCTTACATAATATGCCAGCATTTTCGTCGAAGTACTTTCCCACTCCAACTCCAAGCCCAGCCAGTTGTGTTCCAACTTCCATCCATTCTGTTATGCTATGCAGCTCCTAGTCTAGATCAATATTTCTTGCTATTTCTATTGAATCCATTATGATATTTAATTCTGCAGCTTGATTTTCCAAGGACTTACGTATATTCCTCAGTTGTTTAGATTTTTCATGTTGTTTTTTAATCTGACCTTCAGCGTGTGTTTTGGTAAACAAAGCAAGCTTCCGGTTATTCAACGAACTGACAGATTGACCCGAAAAGTTTTAAATATGCTTCTACTTGCCAATGTCTCTGTTAGCCGCGGACTGTGTATTTTTACACAAAATATTTAAATGCAGTTTTTGTTTTTAAAAACAAAATGGCGTCGTGTTGATTTAATGAACCTAATCACCAATATTCGATATTAATGTGCCTAAGTGGCCATGGTAATTTAGCAGATGTATCATATGTAACACGGTAGCTTAAATAAATCCGAATTTCGTCATGAAATATTTGATTTATATGAACATTTATGCACGTAATAAACAGAAAATTCGTTGATCTTCACAAACTAGCATAAAATAAAAAGAAAATTTGTTTGTTTGCAGTGAGATATCGAAATATATCATCACCGATAAGGGAGACAATTCTGATATTTTCACTCAGGCTGGCGGAGCCTGAGTGAAAATATCAGAATTGTCTCCCTTATCGGTGATGATATATTTCGATATCTCACTGCAAACAAACAAATATCCTCTATATACACACTGTTAAAAGTGTTCAAGTGTTTGGTGATACATTCAAAATCATCATTATTTAATAAATCAGCTAAATAAATGATCAGCTTAGTTGATTACATCACTTGCACAAGTGATTTGTCCACATGTATCAGATAAATGAGCCGAGTTGAGAATATATATTTCAACATCCGGAAATAACGACTTATATGTCATACAAGGGCATTCATGATAAAACATGAATTTGTGTAGTAAGTGTTCAGTTAAATTAATACGCTGGAATAAGCATCAACTGCAATCACATAAATTGGTGATACATTTAAATTCATCACTATTAAATCAGCTAAATAAATGATCAGCTCAGTTGATTTAATCTCTTAAACAAGTGATTTGTCCAAATCAGGTAAATGAGCCAAGTTCAGAATATCTCAACATCTCAAAGAAATGGTCATTATTAAATCAGCTAAATAAATGATCAGCTTAAGACAAGTGATTTGTCCAAATCAGATAAATGCGACGAGTTCAGAATATTTCAACATCAGAAAGTAACTACTAAAAAATAATATTATGGTAAAATTGGTACACAAAGGGTTGTTCATTATCAATACATGTATACTCACTTTTAACAAGAGCTGTCTCCATAGGATGACACATGCCCCCGATGGCACTTTAAATGAATAGTTATGGCCGATGTTAGAGTTTAGGACCTTTGACCTACGGAGCTGGGTCTTGCGCGCGACACCTCATCTTACTGTGTCACACATTCATGCGTAGTTATTTTAAAATCCATGCATGAATGACAAAAATATGGACCGGACACGCCCATCAATGCACTATCATGAAAAATGATCTTTAACGTCTAAGTGTGACCTTGACCTTTGAGCTACGGACCTGGGTCTTGCGCGCGACACGTCGTCTTACTGTGGTACACATTCATGCCAAGTTATTTGAAAATCCATCCATCGATGACAAAGATATGGACCGGACACGCCCATCAATGCACTATCCTTTAATGTCTAAGTGTGACCTTGACCTTTGAGCTACGGGCCTGGGTCTTGCGCACGACACATTGTCTTACTGTGGTACACATTCATGCCAAGTTATTTGAAAATCCAACCATCGATGACAAAGATATGGACCGGACACGCCCATCAATGCACTATCCTTTAATGTTTAAGTGTGACCTTGACCTTTGAGCTACGGTATTCGTTATCATCAAAATTAAATCAGCTAAATAGATGATCAACTTAGTTGACTTAATCAGTTAAATGAGTGATATAATGAGTAGCTGGCAATATGCAGAAAAGCTTTATATGAAATCTATATTTTTTTGAAAAAAAAAAAAAAACAACAGCAGTTATCATGGTTTTGGTTATCTGTCCAACCTTATTTTTTCTTGCCGAATACAAAATGCAAGAAAGAATTCTTACAACCTCTGCATTTGCACATAATGAATCTTTGTAGAGCAACATAACTTGCAGCATAACTAGTCACATATATTTCATCAAGCTTAAATTACTAGTCAACTATTGCATCAAACTTATATAATTTACTTTATACATTTAACTGAAACACATTTCAATTCCATTCACATTTAATTTTTAGATGGCTGATTCTTTTTTTTTACTAACCAGTACCTACCAGCTATTACTTGCATTTTCTGCTTAAGGTTTGAGAAAATCCTCTTTGGTTTCACCCCGACTGGGGCTTAAACTAATTATCAGGAGGCGATGTCCACTCAACAAGGATTACAGATTATCACAAACAAGTTGCAGATGAACTCGAAACCTCAGCTTAAAGTGAAATCTTTCACAAATTGTATACATAGATTATAAATTCGATCACTTTAATCTTTTCATATTTTCAAATAATTCAAAGTCATCCGTATTCCATATTGGCTGAAAATCACAAATCAACTTCATTTGAGCATGCAATACTGGTATAGCACATAATTTGTTATGCAGCAGTTTTAAGTTAAATTGAAATGTCAACAGATTTAATTCATATACTGAAAATCTTTCAATTCATGATTTGTCTGTCTATTTACTGAATGCCCTGAAAATAAATTTTCTATTATGTTCCACCACCATACTAGCTCTAATACTGATCAAAGAGCTATAAAATTATTTTATTTTTATTATCTCTTTGTACTGAATTCGATAATGAAAACTTAATATTACACAAAATTTCTACTAAGTTTCAATGAGCAACAGAAGCTGAAGCCAACATCTCTATTGTAACAGTCTCAGGAAAAATGTG
Organism: Mercenaria mercenaria; assembly: GCF_021730395.1. NCBI lineage: Eukaryota > Metazoa > Mollusca > Bivalvia > Venerida > Veneridae > Mercenaria > Mercenaria mercenaria. The sequence continues at coordinate 69,858,859 of NC_069361.1, read as the reverse complement.
CAGCCTTGACCGGGATTCGAACCTCAGACCTTCGGCTCACCATGCCAATGCTCTACCAATTGAGCTACCGAGGCCACTCGATACGAGAACCGCTACACACCTCCCCTCTTATTGCCAGTGTTTGCCGCAGACTGTTAACCGAATTCAGATGCACACCCCAGCCAAACTGCTTCGCCCTGCATGCAAGGGTGAGCATCCTGGACGAGCCCCCAAATGTTTACAACAGTCTCAGGAAAAATGTGCAGCCACGACCGGGATTCGAACCTCGGACCTTCGGCTTATTGTGCCAACGCTCTACCAATTGAGCTAACGAGGCCACCCGATACGAGAACCGCTACACAATATTGAACTATATCACAATTTCATATTTAAAAAAAAATAATATCCCCAATTCCTGTATCTTCGTGCCTTCCTATATCTTCGTGCCTCTGTCATTTACACGCGCTCCTAGTTCTTGCAAAAGCTCTGACGTCACTAAATTGTGTTAACATAATAAGCACATGGTATTTTCGTAAACAAAGAAGGCAAAATGCATAAAAAACATGTAGTTTGCCTTTAATCCACATTAATTAAATATCTATCATTAAAAATGTGTAGTTTCTTACAAAGAAACCAAGTACAATGCAATTATTTTTAAAATATCCAAATTTTCATTTCCAAAACTTATGAAAGTTTCATTCCAAGGTCATTGCCAATTCTCCTAACCTAATTTCATCGAAGGGGAAAATTTCCATGCTTGAATGACATAAGCGACCCAAATAACGCACGTGGCACGATGATATAGGAAAATGGCAGCCATGACTCTGGTTGCTCACATGGTGGAAACATCTTGAGATTTCACAATGACTGTTTAGGATATCCAAACAAAAAAGTTTGCATGATAAAGATAAAAGGTTTATCTTTAATATCATATATACATTTTTGAATGTATTTTGCCTAACTTTGGGATTTAAATGGGGGAATACGTAGGGCGCACGAAGATACAGGAAAAGGGCATAATCAGGTAACTTATAAGATAAGTTAGCCTGTTTGCATCTATTTTCGCGGTACTAACAAAACAAATGAAAAATCGAATAAAAGAAAAACTTACCTTTATTTTATTTTGTTTTCAATTTATTCCTCTAAGTCTAGTATATGTTTTTCATTTTCAAAAAACTGATTTATTTAGCTGATTGACATATTGCGCCATTGTGTTTCAAGGTCGGTGACCTTCATTTGTGCCAAGGGAGTTAATTGTATTGTCGCGGTACCAAATCCTCTACCATACTGTTTACTATGTTTATGAGCAACGAACAAATCAACACTGAATTTTTTTAAACAAGTTCCTCTAGCACACTTTTGAATCATCCAATGTGAAAAATAACAAACAGTAACATGTTCATTCACACAAACATTCATACACCAGTTTTTTTTATATTTTATTCCTCAAGGGTACAATGAGGACATCTAAAAATAGATGCCCTTCTAAGTACCTTTACTGCAGTGCAGTACTTCAAATGGACCCAGTGTGGGCAAAAATCACATTTGCCCCATTTCACAAATGTAATACTGGTGCATCCTTTTAATTCAGTTGGAGACAACATATTACATACACAACACTTATCACCATCATCGACTTCAAAGTCAGAATCACTCTCATCAGTAAAAATTGGTGTCTCAAGGTTGATTGGACCTCCAGATTTTGATGTACCAGATGTACTTGGTTGTGGAGATTTTTGTTTCTTAACCTTTGATTGGCCATCATTTTTGCATTTTGTACTTTTCTTAGTTTCGTTGACTGGCTTGTTCTTCCTTGAAGAGGTCTGATTCTGAAGAATACCCATATTTGTTTCATTAGACAAATTTCCACAAATGTATGGTGGCTTAAAATGCTTCTTTGGCCTTTGTTTAACTGATGTGATAGTTTTACTGTCAAAAAAAGACGAAGATACATGTAATGGTACACCTTTTGCAGCCGACTGTGAAGAGTTAGACTCACGGTTATCACCAGAATTTTCAGGTTCTCTGATAACTTCTGGTGCTTCGACTTCATCGTTTACAGCACAAGTTGCTGACTGATCTTTTGGATATATAGATGCAGGTGCAGCATCCTCCACTGAAATACATCTGTCGTCAAACGGATAAATACCAGACTTTCTAAATGCAGATATGATATTTTCCGGACAAAATGCTTTCAAGTAGGGTCTGGAAGTTAAATGAGCCACTTCATATTTGGTAATAGAAATACCAGGATTCTTCTGTAGGTATTGCTGGCATTCTGAATAGTAATAGGACTTCAACGGTCCGAATACACCAACATCAAGGGGTTGGGTAAGGTGACTCGTATGTGGCGGCAATACGAACAGTACAACATTTCGCTTCTTAGCCCATTCTGTCAGTGTCAATGATATGTGGGACCTATGACCATCATAAAGGATCAAGGTTGCAGGTGTATCAATAGAAGTATTCAGAGAAGCGTGCTTTGCAAGATGTTCTATGACATACGTTTCAAAAATTTCTGAATTTGACCACCCGCTGTCTGACATTGCACCATCTGCGCCTTGTGGTGCGCCTTCAATGAACTTCTCATTCCAGCGTTTGCCCGGAAATACATAGAAGGGCGGTACAAAGTTACCCAGCGCATTTGCTCCACCTATTATTGTTACATTAGATGATTTAGGGGATGTCACTGCTTGCGGTTTCGTCTCCCTACCACATACAATATTTGGTGGTGTATGCTGTGTGCTGATACCAGTTTCATCTATATTAAAGATTCTTTCTGGGTGATTAAGAAGACCATTGTCACTCAAAATACCCCTAAGTTCATTGAAATAATTATCAATCTTTTCTTGAGATGCACCTTTGGCCCTTGGCCTTGATAAGTCTAGCTTCTGGGGCTGCACATTTTTCAGATCAGGATGCCTTCTTAAGAATGCATAGAACCAAACAGTACTTAAACCATCTTTAGCCTTAACCTCTTAGCTCAGTCTTACTGAACAGTGTTTCAGGGCCCATCTTACAGTCAAGAGTTACATTATTTCTGGTTCTGTCTCTTAAAGTGGATTCAGGTACACAGTATACTTTTGACGCTCTATAGACTGACATGCCTGACAAAGTTGCATCAAAAGCTCTTTTCAGATTTTCCCTGTCGTAAGGCTTTCTATCTCTTGAAGAGCGTTTGCCCTAGAAAATAAAAAAAAAAATACTTTTTAATTTAAGGATATGGTATGGTATAGGTTTTTGAAAATCATGTCAACAGTTTTTGACAGCAGACGCACGCAAATTTCAACCAAAAATATGGAGTAAATACAACACAATCAATGAGGTTATTGGAAGATATAGTGTTATTTTGATATAATTTCATTGTTTTTTATGAAACATTTACCCAAAGGCGATTCATCTTGCAGTTTTGTCCAGAAAAATAACCGGCGTGAAAACTAGGTCACGTATGTTTACTGTAGGTGGCGCTGCAACTCGTTGAGGTCACGAAAACAAAATACCGCGCGCGACACCGGATGTAACACGAAAATAGCGAAATAGCAGCAAACAGTATATGGGCAAAGTTCGATCATCCGAACCCTTCAACGGGGATAACAGCAAGCTATCTGTAGTCATCTCCCTTTAAAAAAATTTATTTAAAACTAAATCACTCACATGCGTCATCGAGATCAATTCTGATGATAAAATCACTCGAACAAGTATTTTTTTCAAACTGACCCTAAGATTTTCAAGCCACTGCGCGTAAGGGTTTTTACCCCGCGCGCAGTGAATTTTCTTTCCATTTTTGCAAAGTTAAAACATTGAACTCACTGGGAAAACCTCTACCAGTTGGCTCAAAACTTCAGAAGCATTTGAAAAATGTCAATGAAAATCGCTAAAAATACCGAAAAATACTCACTTTTTGCTATGATTTCCTTCGATTTCTCCGAAGTGCCACTTCTCTCCGCCATGTTTCTACTCTCGTTAATTCTCACGATACTTTGATGACGCAAAATAGCGCGGAATTCAAAAATAGTCACGTTTGATGAGCGAATTTGGGATGACTTGAGATTTAGTTATCAGCCGCAAATAATCACTTGGTTAAGTGATTTTTGTGATCACTTGTTTAAGTAACTCCCCTGACTGCTTATTCAGTACTTCAAGATCTGGGCAGTTGAAAGACAAAAGTAGTTACTGACCAACACGGAAGCGTACTAATAAACAGGTGGCCACACTGCCATGCCGTTCTGACCGTTTATGGAACCACACCCTCAAATACCTAGTTAATATCTTCCGGATACTATGTTACATAGTGCCGATTCGAGACTGCTGTCTCTATCTACATGTATATACAGATAGATCTAGTTCAATATCATTTGAATGAGTAAAAACACTTCATGAATAAATATGTTTTCTAACACAAAAAGCATGTAGAGACAGTTCAACTACCAATACTTATTACATACTTAAAATTAAATTATCTTACTTTTTTAGGTTTTCCAGATCTATAATTAGCTACCAAATATTCATTTATAACTGACCTTGTGCTAAAAATAGTCTATTTTGAACATGAACAGTAATGCACTGGTGATTCTCATTTCACCTGTTAAAGGTATATACCCATGTTTTTTTTGTATTTTGTCGCATACAGAATACTTATGATCATTTACAATTTATCATATGAACATGATTTTAAATATTTAAAGCGAGTTTAGTTTGTCAATAAAAAACAGATTTAACCGTAAATACCACATGTATTTTTTTAGCTGAGATGCGTCATAGGGCTAGTAGTAGCATTGGAAAAAAAATACAATACTGGACACTGTGCTACCTTTTATCAAACTAATTTCTCAAAACAAAAATACTACGTGTAATTCAATATTACGCAGTACAAAAAAAAAAAAAGAAGAGACAAACAGAAACAAAAAGAAGCTAGGTATAAAATGAATGAACATCCCTGTTTTCTATTTAATTCAATGTTAAAAGTAGTGGTGTGTTGGAAGAATAATTTATCAGTGGTGCATAAACGTAGGTCATATACTTTTAGAGCGATTGTGTTATTCTGTAAACATTACTGCCCTCAATATTTTGACAGTTGACATACCTCAAAATCAAGGGATGTCAGATTACGAAAGATCCACGTTTTGCCCTTTAATTCAGTTACCAAGCAAAGAAAAAACAAACGAAGGAATTGGTCGAAGAATAAATTTATAATTCCTGTATGTAAAACTAGTCTTTTTTAGTTAAAAATGCGAAAAGCGAAAGAAAAGACTTGTTTACAGGACTGTTTCATTTTTAAATGGTGCTATGCATTGAAACTTTTTACAGACTTGTCTTTTTATAAAATCCAAACCTATAAATATGCAGGACAGAATTTCAGTCTTAGACAATAAATGTTATTACATTGTAAAAAAGTATCATATCTGTACCCTTTTCAAAATATAATGTTATAACATTATAAAAAGTATCATATTTGTACCTTTTTCAAAATATAATGTCTACATATTAATACAATAGTTTCATGAATATGAGCAGTATAAATTATGTTTTAGTCTCATAAAAATATATCATTGTTATATGCTTGTTGACACATAACTCGTGTCATGGAACATTTAATAGTATATGTTTATGTTATAGTTCATATATGCACAATTTAATAAAATACTTTTCACTTTTTGTTTGTTTCCACATAAATTTCTCTTTTCATATAGTCGGTATAGCACTTAGAAATATTTTCACATGTAGGTATATTAAATAGTTTAATAAGTTTATACAAAATACACAGTTCATGTCATGATCAGTTCATGTTCTGATTTACACAGTTAGTATCTTCCAGAGCCAGAGGCATTCGCTCGGCGTTCTGGCCAGGGTGCACTTAACCACCATCCAAAATTTTTGTACTGTACTTGTTGTACAATGTCAAAGTGGTTCTTGTAGAATATCTTCCCATTCCTGAACCAAGCAGACTTCACAAGATCTGGTTTTTTGTATTTAACTGATTGGAATGCTTGGTAATTTTGGGATGTCATGTCATCCATAATGGAAATTGCTTTCGGGAACAGTGGGCGATTTCTCATTATTTTGTCTTTGGTCAGCCTGGACATGAATTGGACAATAATAGACCTAGGCCTATCACCTGACTTGGGCGGTTTGCCCGGCATCCGATGGCTAATACATATGTCCTCTCGTTTTAATTTAATCCCTGGAATATGCGAGTTGATCTTCTTGATAACGATGTCGGTGGTCTGTTCCGCGTTTTCATGTACAAGTTCATCAGCTTTTTTATTTTCATCAGCAGACTTTTGCGCGGCTTTTGCATAAGTTTTTGCTTTTTCATCTGTTCCTCTATTTTCAGTTTCATTTCTTTTTTCATCATTTTCAGTGTCGTTTTCTATATTTTTATATATGATTTTGGGGAATTTTTCCTCAGGTATACCGGTGATACGTATGTTGTTTATTCGACTGTACTGTTCGTGATTATTAAGAAACTCGTCGGTTTTGCGCTCACTGTATATCATGTCATTTCTCAGTTTCACTTGTTCAGCTTTTAATGTGTCCATGTTTTGTTGCATTTTTTTTCATATCTATCTTTAATTGCTCGTTCTCTTTATCCTTATCAAAGTTTTCTTTCTCTAAAATCTCTATACGTTTTATCACTGATTCCAACAGCTCATCTTTCATTTGTTTGATGTTGTCTTTGATTAATGTTTTTAATGTTGGATCATTTTTTGTCATAACGTTCGTCAGTTTTTCATTTATTTCTTTCAACTGTTTGTATATATCTTTCATTGCATTGTCTTCTTGTTTCAATTCATTTTGATGTGTGTTTGGTTTCTTTTGTGGTTGTTTTGTAGGTGTTGTATTTATGCTGGTGTCAGACTCACTCAAACTACTCAGTTCACTGTGGTTTCTTTTTGGTTTTCTGTTTTCACTATCTGCCATTTTAACAAGTTTTTACCTCAGTTTTTAATGACATATGGCAAATGCAGGCTCTGTTTATCAGATAACTAAAACTTCATGTATATAATCCAGTAAATCTATATGTATGTACCTGATATAATCCACAGCTATTTATAGTCTACTTATAGCCTTATAAATCCAATACACTTGACCACTGGTCACCCATCACTGACCTTTTCAAAACAGAAGTTTTTTACATGCTTTTATTCATTATTCCTTTCACTAAAACACAGGTTTTCTTATACCAAAAGTTCCAGAAATTATTCCTTTATCACTAGACACAAGGTCTTAATTCCAAAACTTTCAAAAATCACCATAAATTACTGTTTTTTTGAGAGCTGATAATTTTGCATACACACTCCCAAGGGACATCACTCCTATTTTTTACAGTTATCTTGCATATTAAGCCTTTTGATAAATAACAAAATAGTGTTTTTTCTGTCTTAGGCCCGTATAATAATATCATGTATCTGATAAACTTACAAAAGCTGAAAGAAAAGTTACGACCAGGTTACCCTAAACAAACAAGCTTTAATTTTATGCGAAACAACCCTTTCAATATTTAACTAAAACTGTAATTTGCCAGTATTTTACTCTCTAGCACACATGTCTTCAAAATGTCTTAGTACACAGGATTGGCTTGATGCATTTATATCTGACTTTGTATGTATTATTGTAGTTACATTGATGAGTTTCCTCCAACTTAATTATGAAGCATATTGCATAATTAAACCCAAGTACCAGTTTTCTTGACCATTTCCATTTGACAGGATTAGCAATGTCAATGTATGCTATAAATGCCTGTCTACAACCTGCTTGATATAATGTTATTTAATTTTGCTACATACGTGAACATCTCTCAGTGGGTTGCTTTCATTATGTCTAATTGCTTAAGAAAATATATTCTCTGGCTTCGTTTTGATATTACTTTGCAAGGTAGAACAACCTATCCTTCCAGCTGTCATGTGTGCTTCTTGAATCTTTTAAAACGGCATAACCATAAGTAAAGATATCCTATGCCTTGCAAACGTATTGAGACAGTATCACAAGATAATGCATTATAAAGAATGTTTACTTATCTTTAAGTCTACGTTCTTGGACGTGTCTTTTCCTGTTAGATTTTTGTCTTTGTTTTTATGCCAAAATGACGGCTTGCTGCGGAATTAGTCAGCATGCACCAGAACTGTTTGGAACAGCCAAACGAAGCTACAGCTTACAACTAGCAAACTGTTTTACTATAGAAAATACCAGTGTGTTCCTCGTAAGATTATCCACTTGTGGTTTTGTTTTTATGCATCTGCGGCAAACAAATGTGTACCCATCTGCGGCAAACAAATGTGTACCATGTCGCACGCATACCAGTTAGTGCACCATATGTTGTGACTTCAAACTTTTAGAACAATACAAGTCATGTTATAAACAAAGGTATCAAGCTGTAAGTCAGTAAATGGTGCCAGATACTATTCTAGTTCCAAAAGGAAATGGACAGCATGAAAACATCTAAATTACATGATGTTCACATTTCTAATATTTATATACGAAAATAGAAAAAGTGGAAACTCCACAGGTCGCTCAACACAACAAAAACGAAAATGTTGCAGGTTCGGTTTAATTGAGTCTGTTCATGGACGGTAGTTAAAATGCATGCTACCGTCTACGCCCTCTAGCCCCGGGTTGAGCAGAACTCAACATTTACACATGCTAAAAGTACAAATTTTTTTTTAGAGAAATCCGCTGATGTGTTCATACGGCGGTGCACATGGAACGAAGCCATGTTTGCGAAGAGTCATTAAGGTATGAACATACTAAATAGCTGGCCTTCTTTATTCTAGATAAAATTGACAAATTTCAAATGGCTACAGCACAGATCAGGACCCGTTTTAAATGTCTGTAGCTTACATTTTTACATTTTTAAAGAATATTGTCAGTGATGAAAAAAACATCAAAAGAAAATTGGGGCTCATGTACTTCATTCAAACAAACCAACTACAATATCAACTAAGATGATACCCAAAATTGTATGACCTACATTTCCATAACAAATCTGTCTTGCTATCCTAGTATTGCGAAAATGCTTCCTCTATGTCAAGCATAGATCTATTATGTGATTTCCGAAAAAAATGTAAAAAGGAAGGAAAAAAGCTCTACAAAGCAATGTAGGAGAACTTTTTGAATGCGCCACTTGCGACTACCATAATTTTTTTTCCGCGCCAGTTTTCTATCTAGTTTCTGTATACTTTAATTGTGATTCTTGCATTGCTTAATTCTGTTGAATCTGGAATGAACAGTTATGACACTTGACTTTCATTACTATGTAATCTTCATAGAACCTATCAAATGCCTATGCAATAACACATTCATGTAAATATAAATTTGTCAAACAAACGCATTTGAGAAGTACTGGAAAACCTATTACAACTCTGAGATATCTATTGAATGGGTGTAAATATAAGTTTCTTTTGTTTTATGGGTATTGGGATGAGTCATTTGATTTGAAAACGTGATTATTTCATATACTGTTATGTAACATAAAAAAAGGTCCATTGAAAGGCCACTCTTTTTTATATAAATCTATTGCCCTAATAAATCCAGATACCTCATGGACCTAAACATGTGAATATTTTTACTTTTTTGATATTTTATATATAAGATCCACGAATTCTGTTTCTTTACTTATGTTAAGTTCAATAATATGATATTGTAACGAATGAAATAATAATTTGACCTTAAAAATGTGATTTTAACAATTTTAACAATTTTCCTTTGAAGGACCTCGTATTATTTTTCTTGAGTCATGTATATTGAATGCGAATAAAATCTAATTGTATAAATTTTGTTTCACGGGTTATAATTGGTTAAGGTAATGAATTAACATTTTTGAAATTGTTCTAAATATATTTAATTGAAATAAATGAAAGATAGTTTCCCTTTGGATCCTCATGTTTTGGTCTATTCAAGCCAACAAATCGTATATGTAGCCCATTTCTGATCCAGTATACTTAATTATACTTAAATACAAAGTTTCATGCTTTCTTCATAAGAAACATCTTTTCACACGCAGTTTTGAAATTAAACATACAATAAAATCTGATTATCTCCCATTTTAGTATGTATTTTGAAAATAAGAGTATTTTGTGGTAAACTTTGTATATTTGTCAATACCAAATGGTTGTTTGTCAATGCTAGTGATATGTTATCCATGTTTAAATCATATGAAACATTACTTTGTAGATAAATTTAAATTTAAAGAAAAAAAATTGTCAAGACATTTTTACCTCCCTTTTTTAAAATGATTATAAAGAAGGTTCCAGGGCAGATATAGCGTGTCTCCTCCTCTTGTAGGATTTGGGATACCCTAAAGTAATTACAGCCGTGAATTACTTGATCAATGACCACTAAGTTTGTTGTGTGCGAGGTCGTAACCTGTTAGCGCATCAAATCACTAGTACATTAGGATCCCACCATATATCTAGCACAAAAATGACTTACCAGCTTTGAAGGGGTGAAGAAGTCAGGCAAAAAGTAACTGATTAAAATCAAACACTTCCGTGAAATATCCATTTTACATGTTAATTAAAAAACAAGTTCCGGAAAATGTCCACTATTCACTTTTAATGTCCCCTACTGTCATAGTCTGCTATCATCTCTATAAACTTCTCAAAACACTTTACCAGTAACACAAAGACATTTTTGGACCGAGTTTAAATCGGGTCAGTGTGTACAGCCAGTGTTTCTTAATTGCCGTATTTACTCAACTGAAAGTGGTAACGGATTTACTTTGTTGTTGGATTTAACAACTTATGTTAGCGTACATACTGTGGAAATAGCGGACTTGACATTTTTCAGGCATAGAAAACAACATAGATCTTTTTCAAAATTTTAGTGTTTTTTTTTTGTATTTTGGTGCAGAAATAAACGCCCCCTTGGTGCAAAATGTATCACCCCCTCCCCCGGGGCGCTTAAACGGGTGATACGGAATGTCAATAAGGTAGAATGATCTTGTCATTGCGTCCTATCCTAGGGTTCCACATATTTAAAACAGACATTGCAACCAAAATGTTACAAGATGATCATTATATATTGATATAGATGTGCCATACAAGGAACTTTTGCTATGCTTTAACTTGTGCCATATCTTACTCGCTATGGGACAGAAACCTGAACGTTTGTTAGATAAACTGCTCGCCGTTACATGACTGAAATACTGTCGAAAAACGGCGTTAAACACAAAATAAACAAACAAACAAATTAGATGCATAAAATATAAGGTTTTTATGCAACCATTTTAACCTATAAATTAACTTTTTATGACACGCACCTTATGTTTACAAATTACCTAATTTGCATATTGACAGAGGCGTGCGGTATTGCATTTACCTTGCGGAATCTGCCGTTACAGAAACTTCTGATAATATAAGGCAGACGTTCTTTAGTAAAAATAAAATGGTAGTGTTAGTTAAAAAGAAATAACAATCACCTTTCATTAGATAACCCACCAACAACAACGAAGCCAATGTCGCTGTCAAAAGTTCCCATATTTACTGCACGGTGCTATGTTAAAATATTGTTAGTGTGAGATAAGCGATATGCATTTCACTTTTGCCCTCGATTTGTTCCTGCTGTCGTTGAATGGAAGACCAAAAGACACGAACAATCACTAACATTTCTGAAATCATTTGGAAGGCTTAACGCCATTGTATCAATTCTAATAATATATGTTATACATACCTTTGTTCTCCTTTGTGATTCCACTTGAAGAGAGATCTTTGCAATTTTGCAATTCACGTTACTGTTCTCCGAGGTGACTCGTATGGGTAAAAATTGGAGCAATTTTCAAATTCACAAAATATGTGTCACACTTGGCATGAAACGCTCTGAGGTTAATTGTGTCTATTAACGTAACAAACGGACAGAATAATGAAAGAATTGACAACGAAATCCAGCTTTTGTTTCAAATGTAAATATATTAGCAAGAGACTTTCTAACCAAAGATCCACGATATGCTGCACTTATCAGCAACGCTTGTTATGAGATAGATGCTGAAAAATAGATAACAGGTAGTAATGAAACTGACATAAAATAAAATTAAAATGCATAATATTCTACCTGAATACATAAAGTGTTAGAAGCAAGTGAAAACATAGTTAACGAAAAACAGCATATCCAATATGTTAGTGAAATGCAAAACAAACTGATCAAGAGAATCGAAGTAATAAACAATATCAGTTTGGCTACTAGACTTTCTTTATTTCTTTTTTATTTTACAATCTTAGCATATTTACTTTTAGTAGTTCTGATTACATCTACACGCAAGAGATTAACTTCAACGTTTTGTAGCCTACATACAAAATGTAAGCTCTGGGAAATGCGTATCACCATTTCATTTTAAGAGCATTGTTCGTGTTTAACTCCCTGGGGCCGATATCGTAACATACCTGCTGCGGCGGGATAAGAATTACCACCTGACGTCGAAGAACATTATCTAATCTTATCACTAGCATACAGTCAGTTGAAATCATGCAGGGAAACATTATTAACTTGGGTGTAAAATTTAAATATACTTACAAAATATTCGAAGTTTGAACAAATAGTTTTATATCCAATTTCGTCCTTAGCTCATATCCAAATAGAACAAAATTTTCACTTCAAAGTATTCACAATTTTAACACACCTACTGCGTTTAATAGCTATTTGAACACTAAATCCCAATAAATAGAAATGCATCATTAACACTGAATATTTACATCAGCATTTACATAAATTTACACCCGTTTTTGTGTGAATATCAGTGATTTATTTTGATGTATAATCTAATTCTAAACATGTACACAAATGTTGTATGTCACGCGCTGAGACAGTTAAGTTGTAATATTTACATCCATCTTTGAATAATTATTAAATTTACAAACATGCGTTTATTTACATATACTTTTTTGTATTTGATGAAACATGCTTTGTTGTGTTATTTTTATCCATTTGTATCGTATGTGATGTAAGTGTACCAATATTTCAGCCTTTTAAAACATTTTCCGACCATTCATTTAATGGAATCGCATCGTCGGAATCATCATCCGACGGAACTGATATTTCAGAATCAGCATGATAATAAATAAATATTTTCTTCATTTTAAAAAAGATCTCTGGCCGACGACATTATTTTACTCTTTTGAAATACAATATGAACGAAACACAGCGGAGGTCGTCTTTTTATTTCATTTATATTACCGCATAGTTACAGACATTTATTTAAACAAGGGAACTAATTATTAGCACAACTAGTAATTATTACATCAAAGAAATAATACCCAGTATGCAAAGTAATTTTGCTTTTGTCAAGATTATCAAAAATTAACAAGTACTTATCGCAATCATCATGATCTCGGTGCCGTGACTATACTCGTCAATCGCCGTCCTGGGGAGTCCTGATAACGCGCATATAGTCGCATATCGACGCTACAGTGGTAGAAAATATAACGCCTATAGTCGCATTTCGACCCCAGGGAGTTAAAAACCTTAAATGAAACGTAACGTTGAAATTATGATTCTGTACATTTATGTGGAGCCTCCATGGCTGAGTGGTTAATGTCGTTGACTTCGAATGACTTGACCCTCACTAATGAGAATAGAGCTTTGCTCGGGGCGTTCATTTTTTTATGTGAGGAAGGCATCCAGCTGCCTCTGGTTTTTTTCAAATGCCCGCCCGTGATGGAATAATGTACGGAGTGGCACCTTGGGTCTTCCGCCACCATCAAAAGAAGGAAAGTCACACTATGACTTATAATTATAACGGTGTGACGTTCAATCCAACAACAAAAGTAAATTGATGTAAATTTACCATTGTTATCTAGAACGAAATCATGTTTCCTTAAAAATAGTGAACCCGTTAAGATAGATAGAAAGTTCTGTGCATTTACATATTCTTGAATGATACTTTGGATTTCGTAGGTTGTCACTAACGCTTACACGAATATATATTTTTCTGTATCAGACGGGGAATGCAAAAAATGACATAAGAAAAATAAGAAATCACCTTGCAGTTGCCGATTGTCAATACGGGCTCCCAATTTTCTGGAAGCATGTGCAGTGAAATAAGTTACTGTTCGACTTTTCGACTTTGTGTCAATTTCGGGATCGGTGATATTGTTTCGCATCACACCACAAGCAAGGGAATTAATCTGATACGTCAATTACCTAGATTATGTATTTTGAAATTTCCATCGCTTTAAAACAGACCCTGAGTTGTGATCTTGACTTTGAGCCGACATGACCAAGTTCTGTAATTATTTTGTTTATCAACTTTTGGCCTAACACATATGAAAATGATAAAAGGATCTCAGTAAATTTTAAGAAGTCTGCAAAGTTACACAAAGTCAAAATGTTAGACAAAATTGAACCTGTTTCATTCAGAGTTATATGGGATGAAATGATGGAGATCAGCACTAAACTTCTCAGTATATGGGAGAAATTTCCTTTGTAAAATTTGAGACAAAGTTTGGTTTTTGATGCAAGACTTTTATCTGACAGTAGGGAAGCAATCCCAGTTTTCAATCAAAATAATGAAATGTCCTGTTCTTCTAAGAGTCAAGAAAGATCTATGATTGATTCTGTGGTCCTATCAGCACATATAGTTGACTCTAAAGCTCAACCTTCCCTGATTTCAGGTGACGTATAAGTTCCCGAAGGCGCTGCTAGTCATGGATCAGCCACATCAACTGAAATTAATAGTAAAGAATTTGAACATTATGATTCAAGTGATGTACACCAGCTAGAAAAACAAATCTACCATACAAAAGACAATATTTGATGTCAAGAGGTTTAAAAGAATTTTACAAATTAAATGGAAAATAAGCCTATGTACACGTTGCTTGTTGATGTTTTGGATAAATATGTAGCTAACTTTATCATGTCATGCAAAACACAAAAGGTGAAGACTATGAACCTACAAGTCTTAGAAATAGGTTAAAGAGCTTGGACAGGGAACTGATAATCTAATCCACAGGAAATTAAACGGAATGGAAACTGTCATTCATCCATCCATCCAGATTTAGCTCAAATTTGTGAAAAAAAAACGGTTTTGAGGCACTTTTTTCCCAAGATTATTTACGTCTGGCCACAAATATTCATGCGTTAAAAATATCGTATATGTACCTTTTTCGTTAGACTAGCTCATAGACTATGATATATCTTTTTACATTTTTATGATTGAATGTAGTGAACTGAGCCAGTCTATATCCTATGTCCAATATCATAATTTCAACATCAGTCCTGTGTGAAAATCTTTAAAATAGACTCGCTTTTGTCTCTATGAAATTGAATTTGTCAAAAAGGGGAAAAATATAGAAATATAGTTATTATCAGTCTAGTGGCTAGTCTACTTTTTCGTGTCTGTTTTGCATGACCGTATGTACACTCAACAAAATTTCTAATTTATTTGGTCAGTTTATATTTTATTACTATTTTGTTGATAATGCATGTATTCACACGAAATTTCACATACCGACATTTGAATAGGTACTGCAGCTAGTTATTGATTTATTTTTGGCGACTCACAGCCAAAGTAACCGCATTAGGCGTTTTGACTAACATTGCATTTTTTGCACGTGCAGGGCATGTGCACCAACATGCACGTATTCGTTTACACTTTTGGCATTACTGACGAAAGTCCTCTTAGAAAAACACATATCATGGTGAAATTGACACAAAAGCAACACGATCAAGCTGTCAAAATATTGCTAGCCGGGACACATTTACGACACGTGTGTAATTATTTTTGCAATTTCAAAAGAATTTTGATACAATTTGTTTATAGCTGTTACTTTGATGGTTATTTCCATTTTTAACCTTATTTCCGTTTACAAGAACCTTCAATCGTTGATTATCTATCATCCGCGCTCTTTTGGCAAAATTTAACCCAAGGACAATTCATTGAAATGACCGATTTTGAGTTTTGTTGTAAAATTCCTACAGCCCGGGCGCGTTGCCCTTGTGTCAATTTCACAATAAAATGTGTTTTTTTTTCTAGTAGGACTTTCGTCAGTAATGCCAAAAATATGTTCACTAACAAGTGCATATTGGTGTGCATGCTCTGCATGTGCAAAATATGCAATATTGGTTAAAACGCCTAATGCGGTTACGCTGGTCGTGAGTCGGCGAAAAATAAATCAATAATCAACTGCAGTATCTATTCAAATGTCGGTATGTGAAATTTCGTGTAAATACATACATTAATAACGAAATAGTAATATAATATAAACTGACCAATTAGGAATTTTGTTAAGTGTATAAAATAACCTGCAACAATTCTCTAGGCGCTTGAGAAATTAATCTTCTGCAATTTATGCACAAGACAATAAGACTGCATATTTGAAATTCGCAGAAAATACAAGCCGGTTTAAAATTAATGAAACAATCGGTGAATACAGAACCGCAGAAATAGATCCCATCAACGTGAGAAGACAGACACCACAAAAGTAAGGTACGCTGAAATTTAATACCACCACATTTTTTGAAAAAAAAATCTGTATATTAAGCCCACAGAAGAAAGAACTTATACGATATACGTCTGTTTAGGTCAGTCATTTGTGAATAATATGGTACCGGTAGGACAAGGTGCCCTGAACCGGTGTTTTACTCGTTTTCATCATCATCATCATAGAAACAACGGATTTATCACGCTTAAAATGTCACACGATAAAGTGCTAAGAATATACAATATATTCGCTCAACACTTCCCTGGAATTTGTCAAAAAAGAATTTATTATCACTTTTTCTCCGCACTGGTATCAGCGCATAAAACATTAACCAACATACGAAACTGGCCCCTGCCACTTAAGTGTGGGGTCATTTTTTGCCCTCAAATTTTATGTCATGAAACTAATATTTTAATTTTTTCTCAGCAGTAATATAGTTAGCAGACTGAAGATGTTATTACTCGCAGACTGATCAAACCCAGCTTAGGGAACTATATGATTGCGCTTTTTTCGACCGTCATTTCGTTTTCAGGTCCGTCCGCCTTGTCCATATTTCATTCATCATGGGATTTCAATATTACTTGGCACAAATTACTCAATAATAAGACAATGTGTCATGCACATCTTTCAAACTCCTAACTTTAAATGGCCAAGATCACACTTGGCAGTATAATGCTAACATGGCATGAACAGGATCGGTTTCGTGCCCGGTCGACAGCTCTGCCGTCCATCAAGGGATAACAATATTACGATAATCAGACGACTTGTCATTTTAATTAAACAGAACCTATTTCATGTTCAATGTCAAAGATGGAATTCAAAAGTTTTTTTGCTTTCAATAACTTTGTAATATTACTTGGTACAAATGTTTCCCATAGGGTGTGATGCAACACCCTTATCCCTAACTCAGAGGTCAAGGTCACAGTCATAAAACAAACGTCATTGACCTGATATCAGAATTAAGCTTTTTTCTAAACAGATTATGTAATCTTAACAAATTTCCTTGAATATGGTTGTCTCTACTTTTACCACACATACAATAGCACTGAATGACGTGATTGTGAAACGTTCATGATGACATCACAAAATTTACATGGATCCATTCTTGGAAGGTTTACAATACACACAATACACTGTTTGATATACTTATTCTTGATTTATGCCAAATTTAAGGCATGCACATTTTATTAAGTTTAAGTCTAGGATTCACTTCAGTGAGATTTTTCTAGTTAGAAAAATGTTTTTCTAAGTGTTTGTGTAAATTATTATTCTCGGTTCAGTTAATTAAAATTCATGCATCAGTGTAAAGGAACATGTATCATAAGGCACAATTTTAGCCCCAAATTTCGAAGAAAAAGAAAGTAAAAATGCATCTCGATATGGATTATTTGAAAGAAAAAGGCTTAATCTTACATTTTTTGAAAATAAAATGTATTAGTTTTGCGTTAAAAGTCATGATCCATGGTCTAGTTTCATGTCATCAACACAGATTTTGTACATTTTTAGATGTTTTCATGCCCTTTATCAGCAAAGTACGATACGAGCGCAGGGGAGAACAATTTTAGTTTTTGGATGTGTTGAGGATTACAAAAACACGGTGAATAATACATGAAAGAAAATTGTTCTAAGGTGCGCTCGTAGTAAATTTTGAACAAATACGGTATTTTTTCCAAACATTTTTACTCTAAAAATAGCCATATAAAGGGACAAAACTCTTGCTTTACTTGAATAGCTTGGTGTAATGGTACTATAACATCTTGTGACGTCATGCGTAAGTCATTTCTTTTGAAACTGGGTCGCGTGCGATCAAAAACTAGGTCAATAGGTCTAAAAATAGAAAAACCTTGTGACTTCTCTAGAATCCATACTCAATAGATCTTTATGAAAATTGGTCAGAACGTTCACTTTGATGATATCTAGTTCAAGTTCAAAACGAGGTCACGTGCCTTCAAAAACTAGGTCAGTGGATCAAATAATAGAAAAACCTTGTGACCTCTCTAGAGGCGATATTTTTCATGTGATCTGTATGAAAGTTGGTCTGAATATCTATCTTGATGATATCTGGGTCAAATTCGAAACTGGGTCAACTGCGGTCAAAAACTAGGTCAGTAGGTCTACATCGCCCGTGTGTCCATGCGTAAACTTTTGCTTGTGTACAGTTTTGCACACCAATCTTTAAACTGTCTTTCATTGACCATAAATGTGACCTACTTTCTAATATTTTAGAATCAGTTTGAAACATGTGGTTCAATATACTCAGATGAGCGATACAGGGTCATCATGATGTTTTCTTTCTTTGTTGCTTCATAATTGATTAACAAACAAAAGGAAGTCCTTATTTATATTTTGTATGCAATAAATCTGGAAAACTGTTCTAAATTAGAAAGGCAGCGCTTTTGAAATGCCATACCCTACCGCCTCTTAACACAGTACTTTGGCAGATGTCCTTCAAAGTTTGGTTGATTGGTAAGAAGTCGGTTTCAGCCACGATAGTAAGAAGTATACTAATGGTCTAAAATAAGGATAACGTGTGATTTATTATTGATGCAATATGCTATCACAGAATGATGTCAGAGTAAAATAACAAAGTATGTAAAATCTCTTCATATATACATTGTACATGTAGATAACTTGTTGCCTGTAGAAAACATTTCACATTCCAAATGTTTGGCCATTAGGCATTCCATTGGCCATCAAGATACAGACATCGCTAAGATAGTTTCAAATGATTGAAAAACGAAATGATCGGTATTATAAAAATATATTTCAGGGCGTAACAGTTTAAACAAAAGTAAATGATATTATAAATAATCAAGTGGTGTCAGCAACAATTACACATTAGACTTTTAATAAGTATTTAACTAGTTTACTTCCGAAAATTCTTCTGCATCTTTATATCAGGAAATAAGATATTAAAATATTTTACAACATGCGATGTCTCAAGAGCCAATACGTTATTTAGAAGTCCCTTGTTCCGTTCAAGTGAAAACAATCATCTCAGATGACTTTAAATGATCGAGAACAATCCACTAAATTTAGATTTCTTCTTTCGAAGAATTCGTGATCATTAACTGGAAGTAAAGGCGTTTAAACACAATGCATCTCAAGTGCTGGTGTCCTGTCCCTATTTCAAAAGTCCGTATGGACTAATTGTCTTTAACTATGACAAATAGTAAAACAAGTGTGGTATTCTAAGAAGACGGCTTTTAAACACAAGGCATCTCAAGTGCTGGTGTCTATCCCTATGTCAAATGTCCGTATAGACTAATTGTCTGAAAGAATGACAAATAGTACAAGGAATATAAATGCATGTGGTATTCTAAAAAGAAGAAATTTGAACAATATATATACTTAAAAATAAATTGAAATACTTGCTCTTTGGGATGGGAATAAACATTTTCGTTTTATCTTTTACACACCATTAATTACTGAAATCCTAAATAATAGATTAAAGAATTAATACAATCCTGGTGGGATTCAATGTATGTCACTAACAACAAGGCCAGGTATCCAGTTAGATAAGCCTTTCAGCATAAAACAAAGTTTTCAAAAAGCATGTATATATGAAACTTAATCTGATCTTAATTGTTGATCATCAAATGAGTGAAACTGCTATATAAAAAGATAACTATATGAATTTTACCTAATTTTCATGAGTCAGTTCCTGAGTACAATAAAAATACAGAGTGACTTCTCTTGCGCACTTGAATAAAATGAAGACAATGCAGTATGTATTTACAGCAAGTCATCTAGTTTCAACCACTTATTTTAAACGTGAACTGCAACAGGAAGTAAATGGTAACGTATATAATTTTGCTCTTTTACACCACAAGCTGGGTCAAGTGTTTAAGTGTTGTGTTTCAATCTTATATTGTTTATGCATATTTCATAGTAAATTATTGAGTTACAATGTATAATAGACAGAAAACAAAATATATTTCGTACTTTGTTACTAATATTGTAAACCTTTCCTGTCTTATTTTTCATTTTATAAAACTACACAGCGCAAAGGGTTTGGATTGTTTAATTATGTCTCTTTTGAAAAGTTAAAATTGTTATGTAAGATCTTGTTGTACCCTTTGATTTGTGTTTTGAGCGAATTTGGGCTAAAGTCACATGAACTCCTTTCATATTTTTTGTCAGGTCCAGTTCTAACCGCTCATACAAACTATTTTCCGACACTATCTGTGTGTTCAATTTTGCAAACAGCGGCATTAAACTACTCAAGGGTTGGAAGGTAGGGAATGTCAGGTGGAAGATTATTCCACAGGACTATAGTCATGGGAAAAAGGAATATTCGAGGTTGCCAGTGGTGACAGAGATTACCCTGTAAGCCAGCTAATGATAATGGCGTTATTGCCTTGTTAAGGGGATGAGATAATCTTCCATGGCGAATGCATCCAGTTGATTTGAGATTTTATACATTAGAGAGGGTCGGGTGTAAAGGCGCCGGAGATGTAGCCTGTGCAATTTTAGACTGTATAGCATGTCAGTGACAGTGGAGTTGGGGCCAAAGTCAGACATAGCCCAACGTGCTGCCCGTCGTCGGACCGCTTCCGTTTTGGTCTATTTTGGTTTGTGTGTATAGAGACAAGACTTCGGAGCTATATTCCAGCTGTGGTCTGACGAGGGTCTGATATGCCATGGAGTTTGATTTGTCTTTTTGGTTGACCTATTTATATTGGCGTCCCACGACAGATCGTTTGAGATATCCACGACAAGGTATTCTGTTCAGGCGACATATTCTAAAAATGTATTATGCAGGTGGTATTATGAGGGAATAGGATATTTCCTTCTTTTGACGCAGATAACTTGACACTTGGAAGAATTGAATTCCTTGTCCAAGTCCAGCTGACACTTTTCTCATGGCTCACTTTATCAAATGCTTTGCTGAAAATCTTATAGTATCAGATCAACCTGCTGTTTGTTTTACCTTGATTTGACAAGGTCATTTACAAGCATTTGAGGAGAAATAATGGATCCTTTTAACAAACAATGCATAAAAAGTCAGTCTGTTACCATGGTAACAAGTAATTAGATTTGTAACCATGACAAGTTTTAAACTTACAAAATAAGATAAAATAGATATAAAACAATAAACATTTCTTGATGTGTCTTTATTTTGGAAAATTGAGAAAATACAACTTTTACCTTACTTTTCAGCTGTTTGGAGTAAAGAAGAGTTATCTCCCTTTTTATTGTTTTTCTTATTAAAGTATTAAATGTCAAAATGAATTGTACACTATATTAGCAATAAATGATCAGGTCAAGTTCTAATTTAAGTAAATAATAACTTCAGTATGGCACTTTTTAAGCATACCCCCTCATAAACCAAATATTCACACTCTTGGACGCATGTATATATAAATAAGTATTTTTTTTTTCTAAAAATACTGACTTTATTAAGATATTTGGCAACTAACTCAAGAAAATAGACATATTTTATAATCTAATGATGCATTAAAAAAACAGAATTGGATCGGGGGCCCAAAACACCCCTTATCATATATGGTCCTTTAGTGATTTTTAAAAACTTTAAAGTATCCCTGACCTGAGTCTGGATCAGGTCTCGGATGATAATGGGCGGAAGGGGTTTGGTTCTCTCACTGCTTCCAGCCCAAATCAACCTCGATCTGATAACATTGATATTAAAAGACATTAGCCTGTTATTCTCTATAAAACAATAATCAGCAACAAAATATAGAAAAGAAACGAGATATCAATACAATATGATATTATTAATGGGGTACACCGGTATTATGTACATTTTGTTCTGTTCTGTATACCATACATTAATGTTTGTATTGTGTGAGAAACACATGAGATAGCTTACATATAGAAATTGTATTAAAATAACTACTGCATAGAATGAGCTCTTTGAATTGAGTAACTACTGTCTAGAAAGATATCACAGAATGGAATAACTTCCGCATAGAAAGATTTAGATCACACTGAATTGAATTACTACAACATAAAAAGATCTCACTGAACTGATTAACTACTGCCTAGAAAGATATTACTTAAAGGAATAAAACATCATATAAAGATTTACATTACACTGAATTTGATATACTACTGCATAGAACGAGCTCACAGAATTGAATAACTATACTGCCTAGAAAGTTGTCACTGAATGGAATAAAAACCGCATAGAAAGATTAAGATCACACTGAATTTAATGTACCACTGCGTAGAAGGATCTCACTGAATTAGATAACGATTGTCTAGAAAGATATCACCGAATTGACTAACTACCGCATAGAAAGATCTAGATATCACTGAATTGAATTACTACAGCATAGAAATAACTTACTGCATAGAAATAGCTCATCGACTGGAATAATTACTGCCTAGAAAGATCTCACTGATCTGAATATCTACTGCACAATAAGAGCTCACTAAATTGAAAAAAATAATTACTCATCTCACTGAAGTGAATGATTACAGTCTAGAACGATCTAACCGAATTAAGTAACCAATGCATAAAAAAGCTCACTGAATTGAATATCTACTGCATGAAAATATTACTGAATTGGAAAAGTACTCTTTAGAAAGAGCTCACTGCTTTGTATTACTACTGCATAGAAGGAGCTCTCTCAATTAAATAACTACTGCCTAGAGAGAGCTCATTTAATTGCATAACTACTGCAAACAATAAACTCATTGAGTGGCTTCTTAATGTTGATAATCTGTTATTTGCAATTATAAAAACATTATACTGTTGTTTTCATGTGTAAGATACTCAAATAGATCAGGAAGTTTGTACATTTCCTTTTCCATGTTATCATTTGTGTTTAAATATGTATGATATAATGAACTTATTAAAGGTCTGAGATAAATAGTCTCAAATCCTTTCCTTTCGCCAGTGTGACGCCAAATAACAAAAACAGCATTGTCTTCTTTTGCATAATATTTGCATTAGTGTTTTGTCTGAAATGTTTTTTATTTGAAAATTAATGTTTCCCTTATAAACACGCTTTTCTATTAAAGTTACCTCGGGTTTCCCGAATTCATTTTTGTCTGTAGTTCACTTAATATAATATTGTACAATCTAGTCAGTCAATTTTATACAATGTTCGTTGCCAAAATACTAAACGTCTTTTCATCGTTCAGGTCAGTAAGGCAGAAATATATAAAACGATATATCATGGTCTAGGAGCTAGTCTATCACGGAGAGCATAGACTGGATCCATTCACTAGATTTAGATATAAAAGACAGTTGTCCTAAGCTACTCTACTCTGATAATCGAAACTTACCTTTTTCGAAATAATTGCCTTGCGTGTTTGAATGTTGATAATTCTTTATTGATTCTCCCCTGTATCAATAAATTTGTTTGTTTTTTTTTAAACTGAGTTCCGAGGAGCAATTATTAATTCTGAAGAATGACAAATTGACGCTATTAAAATCCTAAGACGTTTATATAATTGAATTGCAAAATAGAATCCACAATATCTTATCATGCACAGTAAGCACAGATGTGTTCATTCTGTTAATAGTTTAAAACGTATATACTATATGTGTTACACTAACAGGACCACTTGAAAACTCATGTCATATACTGCCCAGATAGCAGACATGCGTTGGCCCAACGTTGGGCCAACGGCAGACTCTTCGTTGGCCCAACGAAGATTTCAAACGTTGGCCCAATGCCATTTTGCTAACTGGCGCAACGTTGGCCCAACGGTTGGTACATCGTTGGTCCAACGACTGGAATCCTACACTTATCGTTGGCCCTCCATTGGGCCAACAACTTGTATCCTGCACTTATCGTTGGCCCTCCATTGGGCCAACAGCATTTTTTCGTCTATCATGGTTGGTCCAGCGTTGGGCCAACGCTATCCCAACGATTACGAAACTGAAAAAAGACTAAAACTAGCATTATTTATTACGTATTTTATTTTCAAATAGTTGTGATTTTGTTAAAGTTTAACAAAAAGTAATCTAATATTTATTTAAAGTTTGTTTGCAATTTTCCTGAAGAAATATAACAGAATATTTCATCACTACAACATGTCAAATATTGATCCCAGCCTTTTATAAATCTAAATATTTTTTCTTTTTTTCAGTCACTGATTAAATCCTACTAAGGTGAATTACTGTCTGTATATTAATTCATTATATATCCAAGTTCTGTTTGATTGTTTTTTTTTCTCACTGACGTTGCTGCTTTCTTTTGTTCTTCTTGTTTTTTCTTGTGCACCACAGTGCTAGGCACTCCATTATTACTCTCTTGAACAGCACCCTGTAAAAAAAAATTATAATGTTGATTAAACCATCTACGTCAAATTGATAACAATATAACTAAAGAAATGCACATAAACCTCTGGACATAAACTTGCGTAAAATGTATGAAATTTATTTTTGTCTGTATCTAACCGAGAAAAATATGTTAGAATTAAAGAGAATATGAGTTATTTTATTTAAAGAATTTAATACTCAACACAAGTGCCATCCGCTAGCTTTAGATAAAAGTATTTAACATATGTTCAAGAAACATGGATATTACTTGCATATAGGATAAAATTAAGAAATTCTCTGTTTACAAGATTCCACAACTTTATCAATAATATTCAAAAATTTCTACTTACAGTTTATAGCTGGTAGACCGGGTTTTTTAGTCTCTGATTTTTAAAAAAAATGATGAGTTATTGTCATCACTTGAGCGTTGTCGGCTCGGCGTTCACTCGGTCGTTGCCTGGTTAAGTTTTATGTTTAGGTCTCAGCTTTTCTCCTAAACTACAAAAGCTATTGCTTTGAAACGTTGGAATACTTGTTCACCATCATAAGCTGACCCTGTATAGCAAGAAACATAACTCCATCTTGCTTTTTGTAAGATTTATGGCCCCTTTTGTACTTAGAAAATATTCAGATTTTGTTAAGTTTTATGTTTAGGTCAACTTTCTCCTAAACTATCAAAGCTTTTGCTGTGAAAACTTGGAAAAACTTGTTCACCATCATAAGCAGCCTGTACATCAAAACATAATCCATCTTGCTATTTGCAAGAATTATTGCCCCTTTGGACTTAGAAAATTCAGTTTTCTTGGTTAAGTTGTATTTTAGGTCAGCTTTTATCCTAAACATCAAAGCTATTCCTTTAAAACTTGCAACACTTGTTCATACATCATAACTACCCTGTTTCAGCAAAAAACTAACTCCATCCTGCTTTTTGCAAGATTTATGCCTTTTGGACTTGAAAAATCATTTCTTAGTTGAATATTAGTTTAAGTCAACTTTTCTCATAAACTATCAAAGCTATTGCTTTTTAAAACTTGCAACAGTTTTCACCATCAAATGGACACTGTAACATCAAGAAACATAACTCTATCCTTTTTTGCAAGAGTGATGGCCCTTTTTAGACTTAGAAAATCATGGGTAGGACAATATTTCTATTATACAAAAAAAATCAGATGAGCGTCAGCACCGCAAGCGGTGCTCTTGTTGTAACTCTAGATCTATCAACATGTAAATAGTTTCCTTACTTCACATAATGCAGCTAGAAATCTGGCCTAAGAGTTAAATTAACCACATTTTTGGAATTTCTTACATAACCCGGTTATACAGAGTGTCATGTTCTGAATACTCAGCATATTTATTGTAAACTTTTATGACTTATTAAAAATTGATATTTGTTATAGGTTATAGTGAGTTTTTTTTTAAGGGTTTAATAGACCAAATTAACTGATTACGAATTGGTGCAGAAAAGTATTTAATTATTATTAAATATTGATTTATAACAAACACAAACGTGTATACCTGTAAGGCTCTCCTGTAAAATATGAATATTTATCTGAAAATCAATATTGCCAAATGTAAATATATCTGTGACTGAATTAAAGTTGGTTCAACGTTGGCCCAACGCTGTATTTAAATACTTATTAATCATTGTTGGGCCTATTCAGTGGTCCCAACCACGATTATCCTTTGACGGGTTTTCCGTCGTTGGCCCAATGATTCATGTTTACAGTATGCTTCTGGTCAACATTTTAGACGATTTCGGCCATATTATCATTAACCAGCTGGGACAGTACTTGAAAAATGTATGTTTGTTTTGGATGTTTTTTTCAGTTAGTTATTTTAATACCCTTTCACTAAAAAGATGGTTTTCTTACATATCAAGAGCAAGAAAGTGAAGTCAATTTAGATATCAATTAACAATTTGCGAAATATTAGTGAATATTCTATTATATAGTTTTCTCAATGTTGTTTTTCTTATGCTATCTAAACTTCATTCTTTACATGATGAACTAAAATCAACAGCTATCATCACACAGAAAACAGGTTTAAATATCAGAATGTAATAGCTTTAATTTCATTTCAAGGACATCTTTAATTGCATGTTACGTATAGATATACAAATCAATTTGTGATATCAAAAAATTGAACATGAAATATCACGTTAAGTCATGATATCATTAATGAGTGAACTATATGAAGACATCTAGATATCCCAGAAACCCAGAAGCAGACATGCATTGGCCCAACGTTGGCCCAACTGCAGACTCTCGTTGGCCAGGACAGTGTATTTCCAACGTTTGCCCAACGCCATTTTGCTAATTGGCGCAACGTTGGCCAACGGTTGGTACAACGTTGGCCCAACGACTGGCATCCTACACTTAAAGTTGGCCCTCCATTGGGCCAACTACTGTATTTACAAACTTATCGTTGGCCCTTCATTGGGCCAACAACATTTTTTCGTCTATTATGGTTGGTCCTACGTTGGCCAACTCTATCTCTTTGTTGGCCGAAATGAAGGATGCCAACGCTATTCCCAACGATAACGATTTGTAAAAAATAGACAAAACTAAAATCATTTAGTATACATTTTATTTTCAAATAATTGTGATTTAATTTAACATTTTAACAAGAAGAAATCTAACATTTATTTAAAGTTTGTTTGCAAGTTTCCTGAAGAAATATAACCGAATATTTCATCACTACAACATGTCAAATATTTATTCCAGCCATTTATAAATCTATTTTTCTTTTTTCAGTCACTGATAAAATGAATTACTGTCTGTATTTTAACTCATTATATATCCAAGTTCTGTCTGATTGTTTTCTTTTCTCACTGAAGTTGCAGCTTTCTATCTTTTCTTTTTTCCTGTGCCACACAGTGCTAGGCGCTCAATTATTATTCTCTTGAACAGCATCCTGTTAAAAACGAAAATCATAATGTTGATTAAACCATCTACGTCATATTGATAACAATAACTATACAGATGCACATAAACCTCTGGACATAAACTGTATGAAATTTATTTTTGTCTGTATTTAACCGAGAAAAATATGTTAAAATTAACGAGAATATGAGTTATTTTATTTATAGAATTAAATACTCAACACTAAGGCCATCCGCCAGTTTTAGATAAAAGTATTCAACATATTTCAAGTCACAAAGATACTACATGCATACAGGCTATAAAAAGAAATTCTCCATAAGATTCAACAACTTTATCAAAAATATTCAAAAACTTCTACTTACAGTTTATAGCTAGTAGACCGGGTTTTTGTTAACATGTATAATAGTTTCATTTACTTCACATGTCTATGCAGCTAGAAATCTCGCCTAGAAAGTAAAATTAACCACATTTTCTGGGATTTCTTACATAACACGGGTTAATGAGAGCTCATGTTCTGGAATATTCAACAGATTTATTGTAAACATTTTATGATTGTACAAAATTAGATATTTGTAATAGCAGTCTTTTTTTCTTCAATATTTTTTTCACAAATTAGATTCTTCAGGTAGAAGATTTGAAATAGTTTAAAATATCATTACGGCTGCAGATAAGTATTAAGTTTAATTAGTCCAAACTATCAGATTACGAATAAGTGCAGAAAAGTATTTGATTACTAATTAAATACTGCATGTTACACCTACACAATGTGTTTACCTGTAGGTGCTTGTGATAAAACAGTGACCTGTAAAATATATAATTATTATATTATTATTTCTAATGGGCCAACGTTGGGCCAACGATGTTTTCTGTGTAAGTCTTTCCCTGAAAATCAGTATTGGGCCAATGCAGAGGTATCTTTGACTGAAATCTAAAGTTGGTTCAACGTTGGCCCAACCGCTATATTTACAATACTTATTAATCATTGTTGGGCCAACAGTGGCCCAACAACGATTATCCTTTGACGGTTTTCCGTCGTTGGCCCGATGACTTCATGTTTACAGAGAATGATATCTTTCTCTGGTGTTTAGGCATATATGTTTTTTAATCTGTACGGGAAATCAGACAACTACAATAAATTCAATAATATTCACATATAATTAATACAACCGATGAGAAAAGAAAAGTATTAAGTATTAAGATTTTTAACATAATTATGTTAATCAGTTTCTACTTTCCTGCTGATAGCAGAATCAAGAACAGGAATTTGATATAAGTGTTGTATTTATATGATTCTGTTTTTGAAGAATCTGAGAAGATATACAACTATTTGCAGTCTGCCAGAACACTTCGCTTTAGTTGGCCTAAGTTGGGTTGCATGTATAGGTAGCAACCATCTTAAGTGTTTTCATCAGCGTGGTTTCAACTTTCACAATCGAACTTTCAACTTTCATCCTTGTAGTTTCGAATTTCAACATCGTTGTTTCGACTTGAAAATCGAAATTAAGATGTTGAAAATCGAAACTTCGATAACGAAAGTCGAAAGCACGATGATGGAAACATGAAACCACGATAGTCAAAACGAGAAAAGTTATCGACTTTCACTATCGTAGTTTTGAGTTTTCAAAGTAGTGATTCGACTGTTATTATCATCTCATCGTAGTGTCGTGATTTCGGCTTTCGAGATATGCGGCTAAGTAATAAAAAATGATGGTCCAAACCGAACACAGTAAAACAATTTGACTGAATAACAAATGTAAAAAAGCTAGCACATAATGTTTTAAAAACAAGTTAACGCGGTAAAGGCCTAAAACTACGTTCATGTGATTATTAGCTTTTGGTTGGTCTTAAAGGTTAAGGAGTAAATAGTCTATCAAACAAAGAAATATTTGATAAACAAACAACAGCTTTACCGACAGTCTACATTACATGTACTGCAGTGCTGTCCCGTACGATGGATCCTTGAAATATTCTGAAAAAGTTATTCCCCTTTAAAACTAAATGGCATGGGTTAACTAATAAAACTTAATAACTGTTGAGTATGGTGGCACATTTTTAACATGAGATGATAGGTAGCTACACTAGCCACTAGACTGGTAATAAATATATTTCTACATTATTCCCTTTTTGTATAAATCGATTTCATACGGACAAAATCCAGTACATTTAAGAAAATTACACAGAGGAATGGTGTTTCAATTATCATATTAAATTATGATACTGGACATAGGATATAGACTGGCTCAGTTCACTACATTCAATCATAAAAATGTAAAAAGATATATCATAGTCTAGGAACTAGTCTAATAAGTAGCCAGCGCAATACTTTTAAGAAGTTATCTTGATAAAACGAAGTTATCTTAAAAGATTATCTCAATAGTCTATATCAATGCAATAATTTAAATTAGTATCTCGATTTTGTGTGTGTGTGTGTGTGTTAGTGCCCACAGTTGCCATTACTTAGCAAGACAGCTATGTCGATACTTTCAGCAATTATCTTGATATTTCGAGCTTTCCTGAAAACATCTCTCAATAGTCTAATTTCCTAAAAAATGAAAAGAATATCTTAAAAAGTAATTTATTACGATAATGTTTTCATGAAATTGCACAACATTTTTGGAAAGTTTAGAATATTATCATGATAGCTACCAGGTATCTCGTGGCAGTTCCAAGAACTAACACGGCATTTTTGCGCTAAAACATTTTCAAAAATGATGCTGGAAAGGTAACATATATTAGCAGAAACGTAAGTAGTCTGGTTGATTATGTCATATGTAGTCCGTCAATTGTGGACTTATTTCAGAGTTTTAATGTTCAGGGACCATGTATCTGGTCCGATCATTGTGTTTAGAATTTTACTTTACATTGTGTTATCTCTACAGATGAAAACAGAAAAACCGATACCTCTTATAAATGGGATACTAATAAAACTGAAAAATATGAAGAAAAATAAACAGCGAGAATTTCATCTCAGAATTAAATAATTTAACAAGCTGTTTAAGTGATGAAAGTATTCCATCTTCAATCGATAGAAATCTTTTCCATTTTTCAAACATTATGCACATTGTAAGCGCACCACATTTTAAAAAAGATTATAAAATCGGAGTTACGTAAACCTTCCGCCACGGATTTAAAATAAAACATAGTTTGATGAAGAATGTTCATTAAAAAGAGACAGATTTTATTGTGATTGAAATAGGTTTTGAGAAAAAAGGTCAGATAGTAACAGAGTAAAACTTATTAAATCAATGTCGGATTATGAAAAGACTATAAGACAGAAACAATTTAATGAACGTAGGCGTAATACAAACAAATAGTTAAGAAGAAAATCATTTCAGCGTTTTATTCAGAGTTTAGAATATATGAATGTTAATAATTTGATATATAATGATTAAGTGACCTTGTGAAATCGATCAGATACAAGCTCTTGAAACTCTACTGAAATAAGATCTAAAATTCTGATAATTTGCAAACATCTTTTTCTGTAGGTACTTTTTTACATTATAAGATATATTATTATTAAACTTTGCTAAAGATATGTTTATATGTATTAACAAGCTAGTGTTTAGAGTTTTGGATGTAATGATAAGAACATAATTATTGGGATGCATTAAGTCCTCCATAGGTAGATCAAATTTACAAATGGTCTTACAATTCTCTTTATCAGCAATATCAGAACCACATGTTTGTATTTATAAACAGAACTACTGGCCCCTTAAAACTCAAAATAATCTTCTCACAGATAACATCAGCATCAAAATGCATAATGAGTGGCTGAGGTTATCTACATGTAACATAGTAACAGTTCAGTCAATCATTCTGTAGTAACCGCCTACTATGCACTTGCCGATGTTATTATCTAGGAAATGGCACAAGATTCGCCGAGGAAAAATGTCTAAATCTAATACACGTAGAGTTTTCTAACAGTTTGCAAAATACATGTGACGGAATTAACGAGTAATTTTAACTCAATAAATGATGTTTTATATGATACTACGTTTTGAATTTACTGGGAGAAGCCAATAAAAAAGGTATTCAATTATTATCTTCTAAGATATGGATTCATAAAGAATATTGCATATGCTTGTTTGAATGTAAATAGTTCTTATATAAGTTAGCATATAAAACTCATTAATAGTTCTTACAGATTGTGTTACAATTAATAGTTTGCATATTTATTTATAGAAATAAAGAACAGTAGCAATTAAAAGAAATAAATACATTACCGCGCATATAGTGCAGTTACATGTTATGAGCGTGGCTTATTCCTCACATAACACAATAACATAATGAATCATATCTTCTGCTTTAAATATGTCCAAATTAAAAAGTGTAGGAAAAGACAAAGTCTGGTTATTGTCAGCAAATTATCAGTATTTTTTATTTCTATTATTGAATATAAATAATGTTGATTAGATCCATGAACCATATTTTCTTAGTATTTTTCCATCACATATAATGTAAGCTTTGTTTGTAGTATATTCATTAAATTTTATGTAATACACTTATTAAATACGTTTCACATAGTTGTATAACTTTTAACTTTCAGGTTGATGTTGAACCTTCATATATGGCTACCTGACAGGATGGGAAAAGATCTGGTAGACTGGCAAAAGAAGAATGTGAATATCTGACTATGACGAATCATGAACTATTTTCTCTAAAAGAGGAATAACGTTATGCTTAATTGTTTTACCATTTGCCAATTAAAGGACAGAAACATGTAGATACTTAATAATATTACAACAATATATTGTTGAGTAAGATCAAAGCTCATATGAAATAAATATATATTAAACTTTATTTCACATAGACATGCAAACATTTTCATAAAGCGATCATTCATAACATGTTTTGTTTCATCTTGTGTCACGTCATTTATTTTGCCTGCTCTTCCCAATACCGTAGCTTATAAAAATTTCGCCAATGACAACTTCCAGATTTTCTTATACTGAATGAGCTTATAAGAATTCGGATAGTAACAACATTACAAAGGTTTTTTCTCTATCCAAATTCAGATCGCAAACATTGTCTCATTGCACGGCCCATCAGGGCCGGGCATATAGAGGTGGTTTAAGAATGTGCCATGGGTTCGGTTTTGACAATTTTTTCCCTTCAAGTCATATTTTCTGTTAAAATTTCGTTTGGCACTCGGAAAGTGAATATTCTAACGTGTAATCGCAACAATAATGGAATTGATATTATTTGATACTGTTCCTTCAGGTTAATATTTTGCAATATTTGTAGAATTTGCATTATATTGAATCGGATTTGATCATTTTCAGCCTTTCAAGTTATACGCGCACAGCTATTCGTGCATGCGCAGTGAAAACTATGTCATTCTTGCTGTACATGTCAGTGTGACGTCTTTTTTTATTAAAATATTTTGAAGTGGATTTTGTCAAGAACAAGGTAAGTTACCAACAATTTTGTTTTTGGCAACATTGCATTTTGAGTGCCAATTCACATGCGTTGATCTAAATTGTAGAATAAACCAAACTCCAAGCGAGTCACCCCAAGTGATGACCTACTTACACTATCAATAGAAAACATAAATGAATAGCATGCTTTAGAAGACTTTTTGCTTAGTTACGCATTTTAATAGGTTTATAGAGGTGAGCTGCAGTCAAAGTAACATTTTTAATGCGTATAAATGTGAAGTTTTTGAAGACGGAATAGTGCAAACAATAGACCACGTGACGTTTGGCGCGAATTTACTACACATACATGTACATATGCTACTTTTGGCAGGTGGCGCTGTGTAAGGTTTTTCCAATTATTAAACGAAGCTATTTATAAATATATCCCAATGTCCTGCAGTTACTGAAACATTAGGCATTTTAATTTATTAATTTGAGACCGCCTCTGTGTCAGAGAGAATTTGTACATGCCAAATATCAGAAATTAAAAAAGCAGCCACTCAGCGACAGTAAGCTTGTCTAAAGAGATAGATAAATTAACAGGTCTAGGATTTCATATGTTCTGTAAAATTATAGACTGAAAAATCTTTGAATTCATGGATTGTCCATATATGTACTGTATATATTTTAAAACCTAGACCTGTTTCGCAGACATTCTGCCAATATGGATCACTCAGAATTTTCGGAAAATATGAAAAAATTAGTGATTTTCCTATTTGTTTTATCTATGCATGTTATAACTGGAAGATATCCATTTTAACCTGTGATTTTTGATTTCATAAAACAAGTCATTCCGGTATATAAAGCCAAAGAAGTAATTTAAGGCTAGTCCAATGACAATACATACAGGTTTTAAGTTTTTAGTGCATTTTTAGTGCCAGTTGAATATTCATGTGTGGAACTAAATTGTAGAATAAACCGAAGTCCTAGCAAGTCACCCAAAGTGATGACCTAGTTTAAATAAACTTTAATATTAAATAAATAACATGGATTTTGCATAGGTTTATAGAGGTGAGTTGCAGTCAGAGTAGCATTTTGATGTAAGTTTTTTACTTTTTATGAGTATAAATTTGAAGTTTTTTGAAGACGGAAAAGTGTAAACAATAGACTATGTGACTTATGGCACGAATTTACTACACATGTACATACGTTACACTCGGCAGGTGGCGCTGTTCAAGGTTTTTCCAATTTATTATTAAAGCGAGCTATTTTTAAACATATTCCAATGTCCTGCACAAGGGGGCATTTCATCTTATTATAAAGTCCAATGATAGTCCAGATAATGGGCGATTTGAGACCTCGTGATCAATTTTGACTCTCAGTCTTCTGGTACATACTTCCTGATGATAAATAACAACCACTACTTTTCTGCTAGTTTTGATTACAAGACAAAAATTGTGTTTTGGACACTTGTATGTGTATGAATGACAAATCAATTGTGCTTTTGACATAGAATTTAAATGATGAAGATTTATAGGGTATTAAAGTCAATGTCCTGGATTATGACATTAATACATTTTTCAGGTTTTTCTGCTAAAGAGACCGCAGCTAATTGCATATTTTGTGCTACATTTATTATGCCCCCCTTCGAAGAAGGAGGGGTATATTCTTTTGCAGATGTCGGTCGGTCGGTCGGTCGGAATGTAGACCAATCCGTTTCCGGATGATAACTCAAGAACGCTTGGGCCTAGGATCATGAAAGTAGATAGGGAGGTTGGTCATCACCAGCAGATGACCCCTATTGATTTTGAGGTCTGTATGTCAAAGGTCAAGGTCACAGTGACCCTGAATAGTAAGACGGTTTCCGGATGATAACTCAAGAACACTTGGGCCTAGGATCATGAAAGTTGATAGGGAGGTTGGTCATGACCAGCAGATGACCCCTAATGATTTTGAGGTCTGTATTTCAGAGGTCAAGGTCACAGTGACCCTGAATAGTAAAACGGTTTCCAGATGATAACTCAAGAACGCTTGGGCCTAGGATCATGAAAGTTGATAGGGAGGTTGGTCATGACCAGCAGATGACCCCTATTGATTTTGAGATCTGTTTGTCAAAGGTCAAGGTCACAGTGACCCTGAATAGTAAAACGGTTTCCGGATGATAACTCAAGAACGCTTGGGCCTAGGATCATGAAAGTTGATAGGGAGGTTGGTCATGACCAGCAGATGACCCCTATTGATTTTGAGGTCAGTATGTTAAAGGGCAAGGTCACAGTGACCCTGAATAGTAAAACGGTTTCCGGATGATAACTCGAGAACGCTTGGGCCTAGGATCATGAAAGTTGATAGGGAGGTTGGTCATGACCAGCAGATGACCCCTGTCGATCTTGAGGTCAATATGTTAAAGGTCAAGGTCACAGTGACCCTGAACATTTAAACGGTTTCCGGATGATAACTCAAGAACGCATATGCCTAGGGTCACAAAAGTTGATAGGGAGGTTGGTCATGACCAGCAGATGACCCCTATTGATTTTGAGGTCAGTATGTTAAAGGTGAAGGTCACAGTGACCAGGAACAGTAAAACAGTTTCCGGGCAGTAACTCAAGAACGCTTGGGCCTAGTTTCAGGAAAATTGATAGTTAGGTTGGTCATGATCAGCAGATGACAGCAGATGACCCCTATTGATTTTGAGGTCATTAGGTCAAGGTCACATTGGCCAGGAACAGTTAAAGCAGTTTCTGATCTTCTTGTATAAAACCACAGAGCCTAGGGCTTTGAAATTTAGTATGAATTATCATCTAGTGGTCCTATACCAATATGATTCAAATTATTGCACTGGGATCTAACCCCGGGGGTCACATGGTTTATATACACTTATATAGGGAAAAGCTTTTAAAATCTTCTTGTCAATAACCTACAACATTCAAATTTTGACCATATGTATGGTTTTGAGTGGCAAGATGAACCGTGACATGAGTTGACCTTGACCTTGACCTAGTGACCTACTTTCACATTTCTGTAGCTACAGCCTTCAAATTTGGACCACATGCATAGTTTTGTGCACCGAAAAAATTTTTGACCTTGACATTGACCTAGTGACCTACTTTCACATTTTTGAAGGTACAGGCTTCAAATTTGGACCACATGCATAGTTATGTGTTCCGAAATGAACTTTGACCTTGATTTTGACCTAGTGACCTACTTTCACATTTCTCAAGCTACAGCCTTCAAATTTGGACCACATTGCATAGTTTTGTGTACCGAAAAAAAGTTCTCAAGCTACAGCCTGCAAATTTTGAAGCACTTGCATATTTCTGTCTGGCTAAATGAACTTTGACTTTGATATTGATCTAGTGACCTACTTTAACATTTCTCAAGCCAGAGCTTTCAAATTTGGACCACATACACATATTGTACCAAAATGAAATTTGACCTTGATTTTGACCTTGAGCTAGTCTTGAAATTTGAAACATTCAAAAATGGCTCAGTGGATGGCACCAATATCACTTTGTAATCTCTTGTTAGGTTAAAGGTCAAAGTCAGATTAAAACAGAATGGTAGAACTTTAATTTACAGTGAGCATATAATTTCTGTTCCTTGTGCAATTACTAAATGCATCAAGGGGGGCATTTCGTGTTCGACGAGCTCTTGTTTATTTGAAGATTTCTCTAGTTTTTAACAACTGCCCCGACCTCCCAGTTATGATCAGAAATTGATTGTTGGGAGTATTCCCGTAGATATAGATTTATAGAGAGATTACACACCCATTCAATAGAAAAAATGAAAATGTAATTTTAGTCCCATTCAAATACATGATACTTTCACTTTGAAAAACAGTGTATGATTTCCAATCTGCACACTTTCCTGTTTAAGATACCCTATATGACTACAATTTAGCTAGTATACATGTACTGTAAGGCCTAAAAAATTTTGTTTCCAGTAACATGCTCAAGAAAAATAGGTAGGTAGGTCAGTAATATATTTTTTGATTTTATTATTAAGTGGGACCTTTCGGAAACTATTTCTTTGTGTACAAAAAATACGAATAAGGGGGTTATTCCTTTAGAGCATCAGTAACAGGGATATAAATTAGCTATTTTAATTTAGAGGCCCAGACTGTCAAAAAATAACTGTAACATTAGGTATAAGGGCATGTTCTCCAACAATTTAGGGACCTAGCGCAAAATCTAGGAACCAAGGGCTACTTGGCCCCTGCTAGAGGTGTAAAGATACGCTAGCCTCACAATACAATATGCATCGTGATACAGATGCAACGATACGGTACATATCGCGATACGAATTGAGTACTGTAAGTAAACATTCATGTGACAAAATGAAAAATAATCAATGTCTCTACTCTTGGCAAGTACTTGAAATTTTGCTTTAAAGTTTAAGAAACTGTAATAAATGATACGTTTCTTTAGTTACTATCTTTAACACTGATTGTGTGAAAGATATCATACAATATTTCTAGTTTTCACTTATCGTTTACGTATTGTGAAACAGGCCTGTGATACGATATGCGTATCGCCAAACTAATGTATCATGATAAAATGAATTTCGATATATTGTTACACCCTTAGCCCCTGCTAATTTATCCCTGAGTAAGTTGATTTCTAACATCACTGACCATGTCTAAAACATAAAAAGTGCGGTTTTTCAACTTTTTGTTAAAACATTTGAACAAACCCTTCTCCAAAGGCAATGAAAAAGAATTAGGGTCTGGCCAGAAGGTAGGTTGGGACACCGGAAACAAACCTTTTATCTAACCTAATTTGTATTTATATGTGACAATGATTGTTTTAAATATTAAAAGAGGATTTTAATTAATTTTTTTGGAGAGAATTTCAGCAGGTTCAATAGCAAAAGGTGGTAAATCAGCTTATATACAGAGTTGACTTGGTAGAAAGCTTGGATGATTACTAAAATCCCCATTTAATACCATTTTTTTCCACATTTTAGTGCTCCCTTTCAGCTTTAAAAACCAGAAATCGAAAATTTATCTTGAGTGATATTGATAGGATATTGCAGTTCCACTGGCCAGATAGCTCAATTGGCAGAGCAACCCAAAACTGAGGAAATTACGTATGGTAATTTGTGTTTTAGGGAGGTTCCAGGTTCGAATCCTGGTCTGGCTGTGCAAACTGTCGCGCTGTGAAGTTAACTTTTTCAAGTTTTTATAGAAGATCTACAGATAAAATATGAAAGTGCATTTTATTTACTTATATTGCTGTAATACTGTATTTACCTTGAAATAAATTTATTCCACACTATTTTGTTTACTCTTGGGGGCATATTTGTACTCTTTGATTTTTAGCTCTTGTGATCACTCGACGTCCGGCGTCTGTCTGTCAATAGTTAGCTTGTGTATGCGATAGAGGCTGTATTTTTCAACTGATCTTCATGAAATTTTGTCAGAATGATTACCTTGATAAAATCTAGGCTGAAGATGGGTCATCTGGGGTCAAAAAGTGGGTCATAGGTCAAATCAAAGAAAAACCTTGTGTATGCGATAGAGACTGTATTTTTCAATTGATCTTCATGAAATTTGGTCAGAATAATTGCCTTGATAAAATCTAGGTCAAGTTTGAATATGGGTCATCTTGGGACAAAAACTAGGTCATTAGCGCATATCTAAGAAAATACTTGTTTAAACTCAAGAGACCACATTTTCGGTCCAATATTAATCAAAATTGGCCAGAATATTTGTTTCCATGAAATCACTAGGTCAAACATGTTTACACTGTTATGGTGTGTTTCTCAGGTGAGCGACCTAGGACCATCTTGGCCCTCTTGTTTTTAATTTTCTCAGGTGACAAGTTTTTAAATCGGGGATGAGTAGCAGTGTGCCACATTTACAGATCTAGCAACTGCAGTTTCTGCTTGTTCTGTTTTATTCTCTATCATTCCACTTTCACTATCATCTTGGGTGAAATATGCCTTCGCTGATAAGAAGACTATTACAAACCCTTTGTTTTTTTGGGGGGCCGTGCGACCATCTATTTGCTGCATCTTGCAGCAATTTTTTACTTGTTGTAATACATTTAACTTTAGTCAACGCTCATTCTTTTTATAGCTAATTGTTAGGTCTTATCTAAATTCGGATAGCAACGCCATCAGTTAGTTTTGATTCATTCGATTTCAGATAGGACATTGTTGAAGCTTATCTGAATTTATATAGTAACGAAAAAACTCAAGTTTTTCTTTAGTACGATTTTAGATAGTTAAATGTTTTTGGCTTATCTGAATTCGGATAACCACTCAAACAGATTATCTGAATTCGGATAGCCACTCAAACACACCGTATTTATTTTTGCCATTTGATACACATGTTCAAAAATCATTTTATCTTAACTACCAAAATTCGTAGTGTGCATTTGTTACGGATGGTAAAACAGAACGAAAGTATGCGCATTATCCGATTTCGGATAGAGCAGTTCTAATATATATAGAAAGACATAAGTAAATTATGTTTTATGAATGAATGTTTCCCGATCAAGATATTTCTTGAATTTTATTAATGCTTATCAAATATACGACACATCTGCTTGTTCTTTTGAATTTTCCGATAAATTCTTGATAAATTAAGCATTTTGACAGTTTGGAAACTGTCAAATACAAATGGATCGTGTTAGCAATATGTATGTATCTCTTCTAGGGACCGCTACTGATACGGAAATGACGTCATCAATATGGCGACCGAACACGAAAATAATACTGCTGAATAATGTTTATAATTAAGCACTGTTTGATCCACATTCTTTGCAACAAGATTTTTTTTCCAAGATGTCTCTTTAAGGTAGTGGATTCACTATGACTGTCGGCAAGTTACGTATCCTCCCTTTTTCTTACGGTGAACCATATACGCTATATTAACGTCCAGAGAAAGCCAAATTGTCTACCGAGTTATTACGATTTCACTACCTTAAGAAGGAGACACTACTGTGATTCTTATGAGGCACCATTCTATAAACTCCGAATAGGAACGTCTTCAATTTTCATTATGTATCTATGACCTCGATTATTTACAAAACGGTATTGATAAGGTATTTTCAATTACACAAGGTCGTTTTTGCCTTAATTTGGTGAATTTGTCCGTATTCCATTGGGCGTCAGGCAATAGCTTTAAATATTGACCGGCAAGACATGCTGAATGTTCAAATTAAAGTAGTAGTTATCTTATTTTTTAATTTTAAGCTTTATATACCACTATGAATCATATATATCAAATTATTATACCTCACTTTTGTCTATAATGGTAAACTCCCATTACCCGAAAAGGAGATATTTTGACTATCAGAAACCTTTTCAACCTTTTTGACACGTGACCAAGCGAAAGTGACTGTCAGGTCATGTGACCGCGCTGATATTTTGAATGTCATATAAGGGCAAATAACTGCTTCAGTTTTTAGCCACATGATTGCCTCCCTCGTACACAATATCATATTGTAATGACGTCGCTATTCAATGTGTACACAACTGATTACCGCGCTAAAGATGAAAGTATTGAATTAATTGAACCAAAAACATTTTAAAAACTTTTTTTATGTGTTTAGTTTATTCGGTATAATAAAATAAATACCATATGGCAGCGTGTGTGACATTGATATTGTCAACCCTCGGAACAGAATGTCACCACTCGGCTTTCGCCTCGGGTGACATTCTGCCCTCGGGTTGACAATATCAATGTCACACACGCTGCCATATGGTATTTATATATTATCACATGACTCCTTATACACATGTCTGATTCATAGTATGTGTTATTTGATCTGTCTATATCCTCCACAATTTTACTTGAATAATTAATCAAAAGTTTAATTAAAAATGTGAAAATTGATTTTTCATATCAGTTAATAAAATCTTATTGAAAGGATTTCCAGCCAGTAGGCAAAACCCCCTGCTCTCTTCTGAATCCGGGCAATAATTTTGACTATTGACTTTTGACCGGCAGGACATTAAGTGAGTGTATATTGTCTAAAAGTAGAGAATATAACTTTCTTCTTAAGACTGCGTTTTGCTACGAATTTAATTATTGTCTCTGTAACATATTTCTTTAGGTTCACCGGAAGTTGCAAATAATGTAAAACATGTATATCCTATTTTAAAAAACAAAAAAAAACTTTGAAATTAAATTTTGGAATTCAGTTCTTCGTAGGCAATATACCATATTTGACGAATTTGTATGCAGTCTAGATTTCTAAAATGAAAAATAACTAAAGGGGAGGTGGTAGCTACTTTACATGAACATTTGACTTGACCAAAGTGTTGCCACATCATTACATGATAACATTGCTACGTACTCAATCGTCTTAACCATTACGGGTAGTTGATAATCATTTGCTCCGGAATATTTATTTAAATCAACTGTATCTCAAGGTTTATCGCACACATGTGGAGTGCGGTACGATGCTTCTTCGTTAAAGTCCGTATATTTCCATTATTTGATCAAACTTTTACAATTTAGGCGAAAGGAAAAGAATCCAAGTGATACAGCCATGACACTCAGAATACTTCCACTCGCACCAGCAAAACACTGCCAATGAACAAAAATAAAACAAATGTGTTGACAACGTCAAACCAGCAAACAGAAAAAAAAACAAATTTGTTTCTAAAAGGAATAAAGATTTAAAAACAAGCACGTCTACTCACATAAAGATAACAGAAACACAAATAAAAGACAGAAATCCTCTGAAAAGAAAAAAGGGCGGTTCGTGTTTGTGGGAAATAAGAATAAAAAGATGGAAACCGAGCAAGCAAAGAGCTTAGAATCCATTTCAAAAATCACTATTCCTAAATCTGGAATTGCTACAATTTTCAAATTAAAGAGACTAAAGCAATTCGATGAGTGCCGCTTAGTGTGATATTGGGCTATTTAACATTCAAATAAAATATTCACAGTGGTGTGATAAAGCAAACAGAAGTAAATTCGTAACCTTAACACAAATTAATTCATAGACGGTGTTGTTACTTTAATCATTACTTCTTCCTCGAATATAACAGAGGGAATGAACGTCTAAACCATATTTGTTTGCAAAGTGCCGCTAACAAAATTATCGAAGCAAAATACAAAGAAATAAAAAAAAGTATGCACACAAAAGCAATCCCGGTCGCTTCAAAGCCCGATTTTGTTTTTTGATCAGTACTAAAATATATAAAACCATTAAAAAAGTTGTTAAATCTTATTTGAAAGATTACATTCCCTTTAAATATAAAATGTATCAAAGTGAATATAGTAACAAATTTCAATAACATATATTAAGGCTACCATAACATTTTATAATTCCATTCAGTTTTAAGAAAAAATAATATAAAACACGAGCGTATTGACTTCTAACACACAAATAGCAGTCATGATATGTTCAGTAGCACTATAATGTGGAAGCTAAAAAGAAAAGTTACCTTTCTGAGCATAGTTTGTATGCTTGTATTAAACTTTGACCAAAACGTTTTCAATTATTACTGTGGAAATTGTCGTATACGTGTAGTCTGATGAAGACAGTATCCTGTATCCTCGAATCTGAAAAAATAATAAAATCCCGGTATAAGTACTTGTCAAACAAACCCACATAATATTACTACTAGTAATAATAAAATATAATAAATACATGAATAATGATAAAAAGTTATTTATCCTCTAAAAGTGGTTTAGGGATAAGAGACTACAATTCATAACTATCAGAAGTTAATACTGGAAAAATAATTATAGTGTTAGAAGATTTGGAAAGTGTATGTGCTTGAAACTTCACAGATATCCCTGTAGGAATCAGGCTTTTCTATGTATCACAAATGGAGTCCGACAGTATCACACCCTTTGTTTCTTTCAGATGCGCAATACTTCCAGTCGACCGGAATATGAAAACTCCATATATGAAATACATTAATCCAGGAATGTGTCCATCCTGTGAAATTAAAAATAACGAAGCAATTCCCTTGTAATTAGATTCATTCACAAGAGTATGCGATTTTAAACATACATATTTACAGGCAGTTTAAACCCATTTTATAATGCCAGTGACCAATGAAAGACCTACAATCACCAAAATCAAATATGCAATTTTAAGACGTAGCATATTTTAACATACAACATGTAGAAGCAATCTAGTAAAGTGAATTATGTCTCAAAACAATGGCGATCAGCAGGTGTCGAAAATGTTTAAATACTTCTAAAGGAAACCAAAAACATTTTCTTCAATTGACTGTGAATCTTTTCTTGAAACTATGTAAAATGTATTTTCTTGTTTTGGTTAATGCAATGTTGTAACAGTTTTGTGTACATTTCGAGCCCGATCGCTTTGCTCAGTAGAGAGAGCTACGGATCGTGGGACCCCCATTGTGATTCCTTGGCCGATAGTATCTGTGATGATTTGACAGAAGACGTGTGTATGAAATCATTTGCCCTCCACCTCAGATTCATATAAGTTGGCAGTTACTTGCAGACAATATATTAGTAATGGCAAAGAATCCAAGAAGACTTAAACACCTTTGAGAAACAGCGCTAAACTAAAAAAATAACAAATAAACAAACAACACATATAAATTGCATGTTGACATTTCTCCGCGGTTATATAATTATGTAGCCGAATTAGACAGTGAGAAATATTTAAAGGTCTTGTATTT
Source organism: Mercenaria mercenaria (assembly GCF_021730395.1). Lineage (NCBI taxonomy): Eukaryota > Metazoa > Mollusca > Bivalvia > Venerida > Veneridae > Mercenaria > Mercenaria mercenaria. The sequence goes on along the minus strand of NC_069361.1, from coordinate 69,815,373 downwards.
TTTTTGATAATGAACTGTAAGTAGTAACTTCTTTAAATGCCCCGAAGTTTGTTCGTTGCATAAGTCATATGAATATGTTGCCCTTGTATTTGTTAGGTTCCTTGCCATATATTTTTCGTTTATATTAGGTATCCGTTTTATCGAACAAAATGATTAAACATGTTTTTCTATGCCTAGTATTTTCCCTTTTCTCATTTGTCATGAACTTACCACATGGAAGAGATACTTACCGCAAAAAGAGATAATCTTGAAAACGGACCGTCGCGGTATGCTAAACAAAGATTTATTTCACATTAAGGTAGTTCTGCACGTTTGATAAACCAGAAGTGATGGCGTAACGTCATTTATCCGGAAAACGTAGAGTAAAGCCTGGATTCGGCGTGCGGAAATGAAAATCATTTTATGAATTAATTGAAATATGTGAGTAAATTTATTACAATGGCACTGTTGCTATATTTCTAAAGTCAAAATATGATATTAAAACATATCACAAGTTAAAATAATCAAACAATGTCTTAAAATTAGCGTGAAATTTCCGGTTCACTTTAATCATGGTCAAATATCTCAAAAAGAAGCACACGGACCTATACATTTTGTTTGACCAAATTATAGGCCATGTGTTTATTTACAACTCTGAGAAGTTTCATCAAAATCTACATTGTAAAAACATTTCTATTCGCAAAAATGCTATGAAAGTAATGATTTTCCCATAGACTCCCATTATGAAATATTGCGTGAGGTCCAAACTTTTCAAATCAGTCTAACAAAAAATCAAGCACACGACCCTATCTTTTTTATTTGCTGAATGTACTATGTATATTCCGAAGTTTTGAAAAATCAGAGTTTTATCAAATTCTACATTGTAGAAAAAATTTAGATCCAAACTTGCAGAACTACCTTAAATCATATGTGACATATACGGATTAAAGACATCTCTTAGCAGAATGATAAAATCTTGACAATACCCTAGTACTTCTGACAACTGCTTAAGGATCATCCGACAAAATGATGATAAGTTTGTTTTCTGAAAGTGATATTTTGATTTATATACAGAGAGCAATTTAATAAAAAACCGATGCTACGAAATTATGCTAACATACCTATGTAAAATAGACCTAGTATTAATTTGGTGCACGTGCAAATTTTACATAGTAAACGATTTGCAACGTGCTGATTGACCAATGTTCACACAACCCTAGCTAAAAACAAGGATTAATATCCAATAAGAAAAGCTTAGCTGCAAGAGCTCACCCTCCTTCAAACTGGATACCGACAGGAGTGTATGTATTGTAGAGTATCGGATTAAACATACGCATGTAGGAAGAGAGGGAGGACGAAATAAACAAATGGGTCCTCTTGCAAATATATTTATTTACAATAGTACGTTTATTTCATTTAAAGTATTATATTAATCAGTAAAATTCTGATACTGAAGAATGGATTTTAAAAGTTTCTTACAGCATGTCGTTATCAAAAGCACATTTTAAAAGATATGTAGTTCTCAAGTTTATTCCTACAATAAAGAAACTGCTTTGAATTATATGTTGCAAAAAGAAGATTAGGATTGCTATCATATAAAAAAGGTGTTAATAAAACCGAAACTTGTTGTCCCATTTGAAAGTCAGTTTACAGTTCATGTAGGAACTTTCACAGACATTTTTGCACTAAGCTGTCTAAACTCATGCATAGAGACAAAATTATGAGAAAGCTGTACCAAAATTGAAAGAAACACACAGAAGTTCCAGCAAAAACTGATTTCTATTCAATGACCTCCCAGCACCTTACTGCAGTCTATATATTTTATTACTGATCAAAAAACAAAATCGGGCTTTGAAGCGACCGGGATTGCTTTTGTGTGCATACTTTTTTTTATTTCTTTGTATTTTGCTTCGATAATTTTGTTAGCGGCACTTTGCAAACAAAATATGGTTTAGACGTTCATTCTCTCTGTTATATTCGAGGAAGAAGTAATGATTAAAGTAACAACACCGTCTATGAATTAATTTATGTTAAGGTTACAAATTTACTTCTGTTTGCTTTATCACACCACTGTGAATATTTTATTTGAATGTTAAATATCCCAATATCACACTAAGCGGCACTCATCGAATTGCTTTAGTTTCTTTAATTTGAAAATGATAGCAATTCCAGATTTAGGAATAGTGATTTTGAAACGGATTCTAAGCTCTTTGCTTGCTCGGTTTCCATCTTTTTATTCTTATTTCCCACAAACACGAACCGCATTTTTTCTTTTCAGAGGATTTCTGTCTTTTATTTGTGTTTCTGTTATCTTTATATGAGTAGACGTGTTTGTTTTTAGATCTTTATTCCTTTTAGAAACAAATTTGTTTTTTTCTGTTTGCTGGTTTGACGTTGTCAACACATTTGTTTTATTTTTGTTCATTGGCAGTGTTTTGCTGGTGCGAGTGGAAGTATTCTGGGTGTCATGGCTTTATCATTTGGATTCTTTTCCTTTCGCCTAAATTGTAAAAGTTTGATCAAATAATGGAAATATACGGACTTTAACGAAGACGCATCGTACCGCACTCCACATGCGTGCGATAAACCTTGAGATACAGTTGATTTAAATAAATATTCCGGAGCAAATGATTATCAACTACCCGTAATGGTTAAGACGATTGAGTACGTAGCAATGTTATCATGTAATGATGTGGCAACACTTTGGTCAAGTCAAATGTTCATGTAAAGTAGCTACCACCTCCCCTTTAGTTATTTTTCACTTTAGAAATCTAGACTGCATACAAATTTGTCAATTATGATATACATGTATTGTCTACGAAGAACTGAATTCCAAAATTTAATTTCAAAGATTTTTTTTTTTTTTTTTTTTTTTTTTTTAAATTAGGATATACATGTTTTACATTATTTGCAACTTCCGGAAAAGCTGAAGAAATATGTTACATACACAATAATTAAATTCGTAGCAAAACTCAGTCTTAAGAAGAAAGTTATATTCTCTACTTTTAGACAATATACACTCACTTAAAGATTTTATTAACTGATATGCAAAATCATTTTTCACATTTTTTATTAAACTTTTGATTAATTATTCAAGTAAAAATGTGGAGGATATAGACATATCAAATAACACATACTATGAACCAGCCATTTGTAAAGGAGTCATGTGATAATTAGATATATATGATTCATAGTGGAATATAAAGCTTAAAATTACCAAATAAGGTAACTACTTTAATTTGAACATTCATCATGTCTTGCCGGTCAATATTTAAAGCTATTGCCTGATGCCCAATGGAATATTAATACACACAAATTCACCAAATTAAGACAAGAACGTTCTTTTGTAATTGAAAATACCTCATCAATACCGTTTTGTTAATAATCGAGATCATAGATAAATATAGAAAATTGAAGACGTTCCTATTTGGGGTTTATAGAATGGTGCACCATATGAATCACAGTAGTGTCTCCTACTTAATGTAGTGAAATCGTAATGACTCGTTAGACAATTTTGCTTTCTCTGGACGTTAATATAGCGTACATGGTTCCCCGTAAGACAAACGGAGAATACGTAACTTGTTGACTGTCGACTTTATCATTTTCATATGTGTTAGGCCAAAAGTTGATAAACAAAATAATTACAGAACTTGGCCATGTCATTTTTGGCATTCCCCGTCTGATACAGAAAAAATTATATTCGTGTGAGCGTTAGTGACAACCTACGAAATCCAAAGTGTCATTCAAGAATATGTAAATGCACAGAACTTTCTATCTATCTTAACAGGTTCACTATTTTAAAGGAAACATGATTTCGTTCTTGATAACTATGGTAAATTTGCATCAATTTATTTTTGTTGTTGGATTAAACGTCACACCGTTATAATTATAAGTCATAGCGTTACTTTCCTTCTTTTGATGGTGGCGGAAGACCCAATGTGCCACTCCGTACATTATTACAATACGGGCGGGCATTTGAAAAAAAAAAACAGACGCAGCTGGATGCCTTCCTCACATGAAGAAATGAAAGCCCCGAGCAAAGCTCAATTCTCATTAGTGAGAGTCAAGTCATTCGAAGTCAACGACATTAACCACTCAGCCATGGAGGTTCCACATAAATGTACAGAATCATAATTTCAACGTTACGTTTCATTTAAAGTTTATAAACACGAACAATGCTCTTCTTAAAATGAAATGATGATACTCATTTCCCAGAGCTTACATTTTATATGCAGGCTACAAACGTTGAAGTTAATCTCTTGCGTGTAGATGTAATCAGAACTAATAAAAATTATGCTAAGATTGTAAAATATAAAAGAAATAAAGTCTAGTAGACAAACTGATATTGTTTATTACTTCGATTCATTTGATCAGTTTGTTTTACATTTCACTACCATATTGGATATGCTATTTGTCGTTAAATATGTTTTCATGTGCTTCTAACACTTTATGTATTCAGGTAGAATATTATGCATTTTAATTTTATTTTATGTCACTTTCATTACTAACTGTTATCTATAACACGCAATGATTAGAATTTTCAGCATTTATCTCATAACAAGCGTTGCTGATAAGTGCATCATATCGTGGATATTTAGTTAGAAGATCTCTTGCTAATATATTTACATTTTAAACAAAAACTGGATGTCGGTGTCAATTCTTTCATTATTCTGTCCGTTTGTTACGTTAATAGATACAATTAACCTCAGAGCGTTTCATGCCAAGTGTGACACATATTTTGTGAATTTGAAAATTGCTCCAATCTTTACCCATACGAGTCACCTCGGGGAACAGTAACGTGAATTGCAAAATTGCAAAGATCTCTCTTCAAGTGGAATCACAAAGGAGAAAAAAGGTATGTATAACATATATTATTAGAATTGATACAATTGCGTTAAGCCTTCCAAATGATTTCAGAAATGTTAGTGATATCATCCAGGTGTTTGTTCGTGTGTTTGGTCTTCCATTGAACTTGTCAGAACATTTATCAACTTTCAGCGCTACAGAACATATAGTCTGGTGGTTTTAGCCTATGAAAAAAGTTTATGAGGGCCGGAATGTTAATGCTTGGAGGCAAAGACTTTATTAAAGTTTAAACATCCCTGGTTCATCTGGGTGCTGTCTCCAAAAATATATGACCATTATCTGCAAATTATAGAGGTCAAAAGGTCATGCGTTAAAACTGATATTTTCACATAATTTTCGGCACTGATGCAATGATTCATGACTATTTTCACATTATACAGGATTTGATTTACAATTATAGGTTTAAATAAACCATACACTTGTATCCAATTAATAAATTATGACTCGCACTCGAAACCGCATTGTATGCTCATATATAAAGGTTAAAGGTCATAGGGTATACATACAGAACAAAATAGCTAACCGCATTTGCTAATTTTCCAATATCTTTGCAAATTCTGTAAATACAATTTTGAAATTTAGCATACTTTTAGAACAAAGTGTTGTTTAATACATAATAAAATTTCAAAAATATTAAGTGACGCCAACATATAATTTTATTCAATTTACTAACTCGCCCAATTTGTCAAAATGTCACAAAAACACATAAAAGCTGTGTTTTAGTAAACAAGTGAATACCATTTGTAAGTTACTAATATTTTTTTCTAGCGAATGGTTAAATATGACATGAATGATGAATGCTGCTTTTAGAAAAAGCAAGTGAACGAAGTTATTTCATTATTTCCCAAAATACGTTTTCGTTTTTAGTATGTACATGCACATTGTAAACATTTTTGTTTACTTTCTGTGACCTGTCAAAAATTCGTTGAAATCGTAAAATGAATGAATATCATATCTGAAGTCGTGTTTTGGTTTTGTTGAAAAATTCGGCATTTTATCAATAATATATTGTTCTGAGAGTACACCACATTTCAAGAAATAGTTTATGTTATTTTTGAAGATATTGGCAAACAAATAGGGTGGGGTGGGGGGCACTTAGCTATTTTGTTCAGTATGTATTAGTTATATACAACTTTTAATATGTTTCACAGCTAAATTCACTTTGAACAGCAAGAAATTACTTATCAAATGAAAATTTTCCACTTTTGGAAAATCAAATAAATCAATAATACCTCTTGAAAGAAGTAAAATCTTACTAGAAAAAAGGAAAATAAAGAAAAATAAATTTGGTCCCAGTGGGGCTTGAACCTAAGCCCCCTGAAAATTGCAGCTAAAGTAGGTTTAAGGGAGGAATTGAATACTCTTCAAAAAGGAGGTACTCTATTACGGGTCTAATACCTTAACACACAACATTAAGTACAGTATATACTGCTACATTTATTTTATAATATATTTTGGCATTTAACACATTGTCTTGACCTTAAACATGTCCCTTTGAATGTGCCACTATGTACATGTATTTCTCTATTTTTTCCCATACAAATCAATTACAATCCAGCAAACAAAACACGTATTGAAGACGTCTTCATTTGGTTGTTTTACGACCACGACCTAAAATAGACGTCGTTTTACATACAAAATAAAGACAATTTTAAAAGACATTTTAAAGCCGTCATAAAATCATCTTTGTCTATGAGAAAGTGCAAGTTTTCATTCCTCTAAGCTGCAATAACTTTACAACATAAACTGTTAGAAAGAAACTATGATATTAAATAATATTTGTTCCTTATTTCATAATAGAATTGACGGGTATAGCATTTTTATTCTCTATTCAAATTACAATGTTCAATAGCGTTCTAAAACTCGTGAAAATGGACTTAAACTTGAAATGATACTTTTTGCACTTCCGAAAATGTTCATAATTGTTATTCAAATTGGGCTGTTGTCTAGCTTTTATCAAAATAGTATAATTCCTTTTAATATTCATACATATCAAAATATTCAGGAAAGCGATAGTATAGTGATTAAACTGGGATTCATTTGGAACATTTAGAACACATGTTTGTAATTATGGTAACAAAGGGTATGTCTCTCTACATATGTTATCTACATGTAATAGTCACGCCTGTATCCTGGTATTCGTTTACACAATATTCAGTGGATTAGATAGAAGTTTAATTAAGCTGTAAGACAGAAAAGTTGATGCATTGTTGCAGCGTTAAATGTCACTCCACCTTTAAATATAGCAACCACCGTTAAATGTCGCAAGGTTGACGTGAAATGTCGCAACAACCGATAAATGTAGCAAAACTATCTACTGCTATATGTCGCACCTGTAACACTAAATGTCGCAAGAATCTGTTCATCGTTATATGTCGCAACTCCAACGCTAAATGTCACACAGTGAAAGAAGAATAAGTAAAAGGTATATTCAATAGTCATTACATCTTAAAATATTACTTTCAGTAATTATATGTTCGAAGAGACGTATTATATCATACCCCCGTTGTCCGTCCGTCCGTCTGTCAATCCTTCCGTTAGCAATTCCGTGTCTGCTCTGTAACTCTTGAACCCTTTAAGGATTTCAAAGAAATTTGACACTAATGTTCACCACACTGAGACGACGTGCAGAGCGCATGTTTTGAATGACTCGATTCAAAGTCAAGGTCACAATTAGAGGTCAAAGTTCATACCAGTTTGTTTCGTGTCCGCTCTGTAGCTCTTGAACTGCTTGAATGGTTCACCATACCGAGACAACATACGGAGCGCATGTTTTAAATGGCTCGCTTCAAGGTCAAGGTCACACTTACGGGTCAAAGTTCATATATGACTTTGCTTTGTGTATATTGCTCTGCTCTGCACTGCACTGCTTTTATTTTTTTATTTTTTTTATTTGGCAGATCCTTTTTTTTTTTGTTCACTTACAATAAAAACAAATTGAATTACTTCCTTTTTATGTTACTATACACAACTTGTTTTGAAACTTTTTTTATCATTAGCCGTAGGGAAAAACCGAGACCACTTTTTACGTGTATTTTGACATCTAGTTAGGATTGATTTTTTTGTGAATCTTGTAGAGTCCTGTCTCTTGTCTAGAGAGCAAAAATCATATTTCGATCGCTCAAAATCTTATCTCAAGCGAAAGAAATCTTATTTCGATCGCATGGCAACGAGAGCAAGGCATCTTATGTCGAGTTTGCGACATCTAATCGCCATGAGAGCAGTCGGTATTTTATCACGAGTGCTTGACATCTTATTTAGATCGCACGACATCTTATATCGAAAGCAAAACATGATCTTTAGTGCACGACATCTTATCGCCATCGCTCGACATATTTTTTCGACCACACGTCATCTTACATCGAACGCACGACTTATTATCTCGATCACCCGATATCTTATTTCGAACTCACTATATTCTATTTTGATCGTACAACATCTTATTGCGATCGCTTTAGATAAATTTGATAAGTAAGCCTTGCAACCGAAGGATCGATCCCAAATTTCCTGAAAGACAAATTAATGCGCATGCGAGTAATGCAAAGGAGTGCACACGAGAGACTTAAACCTGTTCGGCTATATTATAATATACCCGCAGCTAGGTAACCTAAATGGTTTTCCTCTGTTTTGTATCAGTGCACATGCAAAAAACGAATGATTTCCCTATTAATTGGTCATGGGTTCTATTTCCTTGTTTGAATTTTACAGTTATGGTAATAAGGTAACTATCAAACTTAAATGGCGGAGGAACATCCTATGTGTCCATCTGTGATTTTTCTTTCGAGTTTTCACACTTTGTTTCTTAAAAGTGTCATTTAATACCTACAGTCATCCTCGTTCTCCCTACCTTGATTATCTCTCCTCACTCCTCCATCTTGATCCAAAAACATTAACCCACCTCCGCCAAAAAATATAAAGAAAATGATTTTACTATTTGTTGGTATTTAGTCTAATATTCCTTTGTCAAAACTCAACACTTTCCCGTAGCCTACCTCATCCTACCCCCACAAACACAATGTCCTTGGGAGCCCGTATTTGTTAACTGGAAACTCTAAAATCTTCCTGTGTGAAAACACTAACCCTATTTCGAAGTAATTTCTCAAATATATGTACCTAAGACATCTATGATATTTTATGTACCAGCAATTAGTATTTTTTTATAGCATTAATATAACTGCTGCCCTCGAAAAAAAAGTATACAAGAATGTATTAGTATGACTTTCGTCGTACTTAAATCTACCAATACAAAACTTTTACTATTGAAGATTTAAGTGTATTACATAATGTGAATTTTTAGAAAATACACAATGAATTAGTTTAAACATATTTTATTTCAAACATATGTGCATAATACAATTTACAATATTGTTATCATAGATGTTGAAAAAGGTTTAGATTCGAAAGCTAAGCTTATAAAGGTCTTCTCCCATATGGGATAACTTACAGTAAATTTTGCAGTATAACATAATTTGTTTGAAATGTGTTATCAAACAAAAATTTATTTGATATGCATTGAATCGAAAAAATGACATGAAACATTAGTATCAAGTTAGGACAAAGTTTTGAAAAGAATCGAGATTAGAAAATAGAAGTTTATTGTAATTATTATTGTAATTAGTAATTATAACATTAAAATGTATATTAAGACGATTCCGTCCGCTGATATGATCTGCATAGACAAATAATAATATAAATAGTGAAGTAAAAGGCGTCCAATAGAAATGAAAGGAAAAAGAAATAAATGTATGAGGTTTGGTTTGGATTGATGGAGGTTTGGGGCAAAATGAAATGTTTCTTAATGTAGTTAAGCTGTCTGAAATTGTAAAAATTAGTATCGTGGCATGTAAGAGTAATGTGCATTTCCACGGGCACATATAAGACTGCATGATCGACGTGGAAAAAGTGTATTTCATTATGTTACTGATGTATTAACATCGAGAGCCATGTAACCAAGATCATGCAATTACACGAAGTGTACAATGTCCAGTTTCTACCGTTCATACAAATCCAAACCAAAAAATCGAAACAAATGGTGGAGGGAAATCGAGAAAGCAGAGAATTCAGGAAGTTCAAAAAGAAAAGAAATTAGAAATATATAATGAAGTTGAGCGCAATGGTATAAAAATGAGGAAGTGAAATATGAAGTTAACTAACGTGTGAAGCATTATTTCGAAAGAAACTATAAAGAGCATTCTTAATCAGACAAACGAAGTACATGTATATGATTCTAGAGTCTTCGTTGTCCTGTTCATCGATAGGCGCCATTAAGGAACCGGCTTTACATTTTTTAAAGTCTTTTGGTCATTGGGAGAAGACAAGTTTCTCTTCCTTACAAGTTTCTCAGTTAGTGGGGTAGCGTCAGTCATTATTGTTCCGTTACTTTTATGTGCAGTATACGAAATGTCCACACTCATATATAGTTGGCCGAATATCTTGAAATCTCCATACCGTGACACAGGTAAGAAAAATCAGGTGATTCACTTAAAAATGCAGTTTTCTCAAAATTAACTATAGGAAAATGTCACCTTGGCAATCCTTCATAAAGAATGATACCTCCTAATAGTCCATTTATATTACCATTGCACTCACACTCGCAAAAAATACAGAATTTTAATTTCTTCCTTCCCACGAAATGACCATCAACCTGCCATAACAGGGGAGATTACTGAATTGATGAATTGTTAATATATGTCTCAGTTTAGAATAGGTAGTAAGGCATTTAGCGTTGGTGTTTCGACATAAAAGGGTGGACCAATTCTTGTGATATCTAGCATTAAAGGTACAACATATAGCGGCAAATGATTTTGCGAATTCTAGCGGTGAGATTGACCTTTAACGTCAAGCTTGCGACATTCAACGATGGTTGCGACATTTAGCGATGGTGCGACATTTAACGGCGCCACATGCATCATGTACAGAAGGGTGATGCAGAAGAGGTAAGTATAACACTTTACACATTGTTATAACTTAGTAATTCTATTCGTCAGTAATGTTATTTCTAAAAGACTGATGTATATAATAACTACTTTAATATCAATAGTGATTTTAATCTGTATTTTCGTTAAAAAAATATCTCATACAAAGTCGGAGAGGATATCTTAATTAATGTTGATAATATTTTAAATGCTTCCAGTAATTATGTTATCAATACTTTATTTATCAGACCTGTTTTTGCATTTATAAATGACTTGAACGCACCATTAAAAACATCCATGAAAGATGTCATAAAGACGTCTCATAGAGACGACGTAACAACTAAAAAGACGGTTTTTGTTTTCTGGGAATTATCATCAGGAAGATACAAAAGAATACAGTTATTTTGTGGCGCGTCTTTAATAAAAATAAATTGGTCAACCAATCAAAACCTTCTATATTCTTTGGTAGATTAATAATAATAACTTTATAATGGTAGTCTCAACAAACACATTACAATGACAATGAAATAATCACCTTGCAAAAATAATTTCTACTATTTACGATCAGTTAGAAGCTCGCTATTCTAATACTTTAATTGATAATCATTATAATAATGAAGTAGATAAAGACCAAACACGCTGTTAATTTCAAAATTTACTATAGTTCCAATGTTTCAGCTATATGCCTTCATCAGGGAATAACAATAGTAATAAACAACGGAAATAACGTCATACATAGTGTAGAGATTTACCCTAAGCCTTCTGTACACAAGGGAAACAATCCGTTTATATAGTGAAATTGTTGAGTGAACACCGTTTCTTAATCCTAATCCTGCCCATGTTTTATCAGTGCAAAGGAAAAGTAACCTATCTATAATAATTGCCATGTATCATTACACAGTTATGCATCTAACAGTCTCGAAATTTATTTCTTCGATTTCCTCACATTTCTAAATATTTTTCCCATACTTTGACGCATATGTATAGGTAGTTGAGATTGTTCTCTTTCCAGCAGTAGCCTTTTCAATATATTTCACCTTGTGAAATTCTGTGGGTTTTGACTTTTTTCAAAAAATCGTCTGTTTGTTGACAAATTTCACCACAAAATTTGTCCTACTTTCCCCAGGGCAATCAATTATTTGATCGTTACATAGTTTTGTATTCAGGTTGCTAATCCATGTGGCAAGTATGCATGCTTTTTTCATGATTAGAGGTAAAAAGTAGGTAGTTTGCACCAGGTTCGAGGTCAATAATCACCTAAGCCTATCATAAAGTCTTTGCGGAGTTGTCTCCATTTTTTCCAAATATTTCATCCGGGATCATTTTTTCAGCTCAAATAACTCTTTTTCGGGAAATGGTATTTTAAGTCCTTGTATTTTGATGCAGTTAACTTCACATACGTCTAATATAGATAGCTCCTACTTGAAGTTTGTATTTTTAGTTACAATGCCTACATAGTGCGTTACGTTTCGCTAAAATAGCGGGAAACAGACGACAGTAAAATCGTGACGGACGTCACATGTATTACTTTTAACGTGGTATAATGAAAAATACATGTACATGTAAATAATTGATACCTATAATTAAGTAAATAAATACGTATAGCAACAATAATGCAGCGTAATATAAATTATTATCGGATCACAAAGATACACATGTTCCTATAAAAATATGGAAAAAAGGAAGAATAGGAACAAACGACTCTTAACAATGAATGATTACATGTACAATGTATTTAAATTACTGTATGTCATATAATAGTTTTGCATTGAGCCCTTTTGGATACATAGTTTGTAATTTGTGTATCCAAAACGTTTCTTTACACAAACGACTAAACTCATTACCAACAATATCAAAAGTCATAAACGAAAAATCACTAATTGAATGTCCAGGCGAATTAAAGTACGCCGCCACGTGAGAAGAGTAAGTCGGGTCTAAGAAGTTTTTTATATCAAAACGATGGGTTTTCATACGTTTTGAAACATTTTGATTAGTCTGACCGACATATTGTTTCTAACATTTTTTACAAGTAATTAGATATATCACATTCTTTGAAGTACAGTCAGTATTACAGCGTATATCAAATTGCTCACCAGTAAGCGAACTGGAAATCAATGATTTTTCGACAATGTTACTACAATGGGAACATCTACGTCTATTACATTTAAAGGAACTGAAACTGTCAATGCTGTGTTTTGAAAATTTAGATTTAACTAACATATGTCTTTTATGTTCGGTGGACGTTCGAACGCAACAATAGGTTTGTAAGTATGCAAATTTTTGACACTTTTACTGTTCGATAAATGTAACAGATCCCAGTACTTATGCACAATACCGCCTATATTAGGCAATAGTGGGTTGTAACTTATAGTAAACGGTACACAAACACTGTCACTGTTTCCACTCTGGATTAGGGCATCAGTCTGTGACACTGATGAAAACTTACTCAAAGCATTGTCAACAATAACAGCGGGATAGTTTCTGTCAATAAAATATTGCCGTAAATCAGGCAAACTATTTTCGAATTGTGTATTATTAGAAATAATACGTCTATATCTTTTAGCCTGGCTAAATGGTATTCCACGCTAACATGAGTTAGGATGTGACGAAGAAAATTCTAAGTATTGGTGAACATTCGTGTCCTTCACAAAAACGTCTGTGACAATATCTGATGAATTACCTTTTGAAACTTTTACATCCAGAAAGGTAACTGAAGTTTGCAATATGCTGTACGTAAAATTAATGGAAGGATGGAAGCTGTTAATTTTTTCAATAAAAATCTTTAAATTATCCAGTGAGTCATTCCATACCATGAAAATGTCATCAAGAAACCGTAACCATACCTCTGGTTTAATGGTTTAATTGGTACAGATTGCATGAAGTCCTCTTCAAGTTTTCCCATGAACAAAGAGGCGTTCTTTTTTCTCCTTTTTATATAATTATTATAATGAAATACGTGTGTTAAACACTTTTGTGTAAAATCAAACAACTATTGTTGCACATTTAAAATCAAGTCATTAGCCGTGACACTGTCTTCTAACTAGCTAAGGATATTATGCCAGCTCGAATATCGAAATTCAATTTTACAGCTTTGCAAAATTTCGAATCCCACGCTACAGTTATAGGACAAGGGTAGAGAGGGAATTTCTCCTAGATTGCTAAGATGATGCATATAATTAATATTAACCCCCGAAGTCAATAAAATGGACATTAACACTCAGCAGTGGGGCTATAGATTACGACAGTGGTCAAATCTGGACAATGTGTGAAATGATAAGAAGGAATGTGTAAAACAAAAAAACTACACATGTATATGGCAACAGCACTGACTCTTTAAGTCCACAATTTTGATGGCTGAGCTTTCTATTTCTAGTCTCAATGTTGCATAATTTTATTAATGTATAAAATGCAGTGAGATACATTTTTCTATCAAAAATATGTGTCGCATCTCAGCTATGTTTACAATGTAACTATATACAGCAAAAGTACTGATTTGTTTTTATAATTAATGAAAATCACACCGCTCTTTTTCAACAAGTTCAGTGTCTGATTTCCTGAATTATTCCTTTGAATTTACATGTTTGTGGAGGTAAATATCATATACTACACTTAGCTGAGAGTTCTTCTTTGCACTGAAAGCAGTTTGCACTGTCTTCTCATCTTTAGACAGACAACTGCTATACACTTTGTCATTGTATGGTCGACAGACTTTTATTTACCAAACTTCACAGAAGAATTATTCTTTGCACTGAAAATTAGTCTCATTTTTATCAGTCATCCATGAAAGACATTCTGAGTTAAGGTAGGTTTTTCTGCAAAACTGTCATAGTCATTCTGGATTAATTCTGAATGTCTAATGTCACTATCATTGTAGTTACGTGATTCAAAGTCATTCTGAATAAAGGTCACCGTTATTCTGACTTGTGATCGCAGTCATTTTGACTTAAGGGCATAGGCATTCTGAACTTGATTCAAAGATATTCTGAATAAAGGTCACAGTTTTTCTGTCTTGTGATTGCAGTCATTTTGACTTAAGGGCATAGGCATTGTGAACTTGATTCAATGACATTCTGAATAAAGGTCACAGTTATTCTGACTTGTGATTGCAGTCATTTTGACTTAAGGGCATAGGTATTCTAAACTTGATTCAAAGACATTCTGAATAAAGGTCACAGTTATTCTGACTTGTGATCCAGTCATTTTGACTTAAGAGCATAGGCATTCTGAACTTGATTCAAAGACATTCTGAATAAAGGTCACAGTTATTTTGACTTGTGATTGCAGTCATTTTGACTTAAGGAATAGGCATTTTGAACTTGATTCAAAGACATTCTGAATAAAGGTCACAGTCATTCTGACTTGTGATCGCATTCATTTTAACTTAAGGGCATAGGCATTCTGAACTTGATTCAAAGACATTCTGAATAAAGGTCACGTCATTCTGACTTGTGATCGCAGTCATTCTAACGTAAGGGCATAGGCTTTCTGAAATTATTAGTCCCAGTTATTCTGAATAAAGGTCAGACAATCTGACTGAAGGTCTCTCAGGCATTCTGACTTAAAATTGTAATCATTGACTTAAGAGCATAGGTATTATGAATTATTGTCAGGTAGAGTCAACAAAAAGTAATATTTTGTAAATAAATTCGAAAGACCTTTAAATATTTACTTATTGTACATAATGTTGAAATATAAATTGAATATTAAAGGACTAATGATATTTCTTCACTAAATGTACACGCAGTTTTATAGAAAAAAAGGGAAATATATATGTGTACTAAATAAACATTGGCGTATTTAATTTTGAAAAGAAGCAGTGCGAAAAATATATCAATATTATACACTGGCCATGCATTCCCTTTCCAGTGTTTTAGTCTTTTAGCATCGACGATTTAAACACCGGAAAGGTTACAAAATGCGCCAAAACGCACCATTTTGCATTTAAGAATAAACTAAGAATGTAAAAATGTTCCAGGGGAGCATGCCCCCTAACCCCTAGAACAATTGCTTACACTTCTATTTTGGCCCAGCTACATTGACACGGGTGTACATTCTTTGAAGTACAGTAATTGCTCCCCACCCACACTTCATTAGGAAAAATTTTAACGTCTGATATATACACCAAAACATGCACCATTTTGTAAGAATTCTACATGGAACATGCTCCCAAACCCTCCTAGGACAGTGGCTTACACTTCCATTTTGGCCTAGCTACGTCCCTGAATTATGAATGTCGCCAGGAAGCACTATATTTTGCATTTAGAGTGTTAAAAGCTTCCAGGGGGGGGGGGGCATGATTGACCCTCCCCCACTAAACACCCTAAAACAGTGGCTTACACTTCCATTTTTGCAATGCTACCCACTTGACACTGGTGTACTTTCTATAAGGTACAGTAGTTTCCTCGGGCCTACACTTTATGACCAGATATAGGTACACTATAAACGCACCAATTTGCATCTATAATGTGCAATTTTTCCTGACCCCCCCCCCCCCCACCCCTAGGACAGTGGCCTTGCTAAAATCTGATAATCGGACAGTGGCATATACTTCCATTTTAGCCTAGCAACGCCCCTGAATTATGAATTTTGCTAAAACACATCATGTTTTAGGCTAGAACTTCGTGTAAGACCACACCAAATTTAAGCTTGCCCTATATATGTTTCATCCCCATCCCAAACTTAGTTTTGATGTTCATATAATATCTATAGTTAGAACATGAGATATTTAACAGTAGATATCCTAATCACTGTTATAAATAGATCCACTTATGGAGTATTTCTATATACCTTGCAATATAGGGTCCCCATGTCCCCAGATCTGATCATCTAAGTTCTCTTTTAATTTCTATTTATTTAGTATCTATAGTTAGTATATAATTCACTTTTTGATATATTAGGTACCTTTTAATTCACTCTATTATAAATACTTCTAGAACAAATTTTCTGTTAACCTTGCAAAGCAGGGTCCCCAGGTGACCAGAAGCATGCTATTTATAACTCTCTCTCTGACTCTTTCTGACAGTTTTTTCTGTATTTCATGTAAATGGGGTCCCCAGGTCCCCAGCAGCAGAAAATATGAAGAACTGCAAGACTTTCAATTTTCCTTTAGTTCTCTGTGAAGTAGCATACAATTATATTTCCTGATTTTTACAGTTTAGAATTTGTCAGATATATTCAATAAAGTGTATTAAATTTCATTGAAAGCATATAAGTTCAATATTAAACTATACTGATTTGCATATTAATGTCCTGTCATTATTTTATCAACAATTATTTAATTTAGAATCTTTGAAAGTTTTGTCTACATATGCAATAATACAAATATAATGCACCAATATATTCTCCGCAAATATTGACCTAGCACTCATGAATACTCTGTATGTTTCAATAAGTTAATTTTTAGTGCTTAAACCTATTAAATAGAAATATATCTATCGAAAAATAATGCAAGGTAATAATTATTAATTATGCTGTGACCTAAATGTAAATAAATAAATAAATCATCACCAAGTCGCATGTGCATAGGCAAAAACGTTCATCTACCTATCTCTGGGTTGTGGGTTCGAGACCTTTATCTGGCAGTGTACTCAAACCTCATCTACTAATTATGTTCTGAATAATTGTATAATTCTTTTATCTCTAGAATACAGTATCAGTATTTAATATGACAATTAACTCCCTGGGGCCGAAATGCGACTATAGGCGTTATATTTGCAACCCCTGTAGCGTCGATATGCGACTATACGCGCGTTATCAGGACTCCCCAGGACCGTTAAACGAGTAAAGTCCGGCACCGTGATCATATATTGCGATAAGTACTTGTTAAATTTTGATAATTGACAAAAGCAAATTACTTTCATACGGCTATTATTTCTTTGATGTAATAATACAGTTATGTAATAATAATAGTACCCTTGTTAAAATAAATGTCTGTAACTATGCGGTAATGTAAATGAAATAAAAAGACGATCTCCGCTGTGTTTCGTTCATACTGTATTTCAAAAGAGTAAAATAATGTCGTCGGCCAGAGATCTTTCTTAAAATGAAGAAAATATTTATTTATTATCATGCTGATTCTGAAATATCAGTTCCGTCGGATGATGATTCCGACGATGCGATTCCATTATCAGACAAATGAATGGTCGGAAAATGTTAAGTTTTAGAAGGCTGAAATATTGGTACACTTACATCATATACGATATAAATGGATAAAAAATAACACCACAAAGCATGTTTCATAAAATACAAAAAAAATATATGTAAATAAACGCATGTTTGTAAATTTAATAATTATTCAAAGATGGATGTAAATATTACAACTTAACTGTCTCAGCGCGTGACACACAACATTTGTGTACGTGTTTAGAGATAGATTATACATCAAAATAAACCATTGATACTCACACAAAAACGGGTGTAAATTTCGAGTAATGCTGATGTAAATATTCATTGTTAATGATGCATTTCTATTTATTGGAATTTAATGTTCAAATATCTATTAAACGCAGTAGGTGTGTTAAAATTATGAATATTTTGAAGTGAAAATTTTGTTCTATTTGGATATAAGCTACGGACGAAATTGGATTTAAAAAATATTTGTTCAAACTTCGAATATTTTGTAAGTATATTTTAATTTACACCCAAGTTAATAATGTTTCCCTGCATGATTTCAATTGAATGTATGCGAGTGTGATTATGTTAAGGTTAGATAATGTTCTTCAACGTCAGGTGGTAATTCTTACCTCGCCGCAGCAGGTATGTTACGATATCGGCCTCAGGGAGTTAAGGGGATTTAATGTAAGTATGCAATCATAGAGTTTGATTCGTCTGGAAACCATCATATATCCTTTCTCCAGTATAACTGTGACAAAACACAGAAAAAATAGAAACTGGTGTCAGTGTTAGGTCAAAACGTGTTATATTACTGTCAAAAAAATATGACAGAACAGAGGACAGAACAGAACATAACGTATATTTTTAAGCTTTCAAGTTCCTGAGTTGTACAAATAAAATTGCCAACGGATAACAATTTCAAAGTAGCAAATAACTGGAAAAAATTTACTCTGACCAAATGATAAAATTATGGTAAATAAGATTGTGTAATACATGTCTGTAAAATGTTTATAACATTCATTACAACACGACTCCTTATATAAATCACTGGTCAATATTTTTTTATATTACAGTTTGACCGTCACAATATAAAACAAACTGTATGCATCAGAATAGTTCGACTACTAACATGTTGATGGTGGCAACAATTTAATTGCCAATTTGTTTTCAAAATACGGGTAATGATTTTCGAGTAATAGATCAGGGTAATGTTTCAACAAGAGCACCGCCTTGCGGGTGCTGACGCTCATCTGATTTTTTTTGTATAAAAGAAAAATTGTACTACCCATGATTTTCTAAGTCCAAAAAGGGCCATAATTCTTGCAAAAAGCAGGATGGAGTTATGTTTCTTGACGTACATAGTCAGCTTATGATGGTGAACAACTGTTGCAAGTTTCAAAGCAATAGCTTGAATAGTTTAGGAGAAAAGCTGACCTAAACATAAAACTTAACCAATAAACCTGATATTTTCTAAGTCCAAAAGGGGCCTAATGTCTTGCAAAAAGCAGGACACAGTTATGTTTCTTGCTGTACATGGTCAGCTTATGATGGTGAACAAGTGTTGCAAGTTTATAAGCAATAGCTTTGATAGTTTATGAGAAAAGCTGACTTAAACATATTACTCAACCAAGAAAAATGATTTTCTAAGTCTAAAAGGGGCAATAATTCTTGAAAAAAGCAGGATGGAGTTATGTTTCTTTATGTACAGGGTCAGCTTATGATGGTGAACAAGTGTTGCAAGTTTCAAAGCAATAGCTTTGATAGTTTAAGAGAAAACGTTAACCTAAACATAAAACTTAGCCAAGAAATCTGATATTTTCTAAGTTCAAAAGGGGCCATAAATCTTGCAAAAAGCAGGATGGAGTTATGTTTCTTGCTGTTCAGGGTCAGCTTATGATGGTGAACAAGTGTTGCAAGTTTTAAAGCAATGGCTTTGATAGTTTAGGAGAAAACGTTGACCTTAACATAAAACTTAACCAAGAAAACTGACATTTTAAGTCCAAAAGGGGCAATAATTCTTGAAAAAAGCAGGATGGAGTTATGTTTCTTGATGTACTGGGTCAGCTTATGATGGTGAACAAGTGTTGCAAGTTTCAAAGCAATAGCTTTGATAGTTTAGGAGAAAAGATGACCTAAACATAAAACTTAACCAAGAAATCTGATATTTTCTCAGTACAAAGGGGACCATAAATCTTGTAATAAGCAGGATGGAGTTATGTTTCTTTCTGTACAGGGTCAGCTTATGATGGTAAACAAGTGTTGCAAGTTTCAAAGCAATAGCTTTGATAGTTTAGGAGAAAAGCTGACCTAAACATAAAACTTAACCGGGCAACGCCGACGCCGACGCCGATCAAGTGATGACAATAACTCATCATTTCTTTTACAAAAATCAGATGAGCTAAAAACAGGGGAAATTAAACTACATAGGATACATTTCCGACTCCCGTCTCAATGGATCTTCTGCCTGCTTAGCTCAATAGGGAAAACACGAGTTGCAGGGTCATAAGTTCAGTCCTCAGGCGCGATGTATGTTCTCCGTGATGAAAAAAAGCATTGTGTCTCATCATCCTCCACCTCTAATTCATGTGGGGAAGTTGACAGTTTAATACTTTCGGAGAACAGGTTTGTACTGGTACATAATCTAAAACACTGGTTAGGTTAACTGTCCGCCGTTACAAATCTGAAATACTGTTTAAAAAACAGTGTTAAAATCCAAAACAACAACAACAACGTCTCAACGGGACAGCGTTATAATAAACATTCTGTATTGAAAATTGCATATCTTGGTCAGGCATCTGGCTTTCCAGCTTCTTTTTCGAAAACACGTGTCGCTCAAGTTTTTCTCATAAATATTGTCAATCTTTTACACGAAAAACACTATCGTTTGTTTTTCTTGAAGATATTGTCAGACCTATTTCACAAAACGGAACCGTTCTGTTTTCTAGTAAATGTATATATATTCATTTTTGTTTAAATGATAATAAAGTTTGTTTAAAAAGAAACCTATTTAATCAAGGAGTGATATGATATGAATAACATTTAGAAGCTACAGTACGGTCCAATGATTATTAGTTAAAGTTTATTAAAATAAGACAAGATGAGTCTCATTTTTACTCTTGCGTTATTTTCTTATAGAACTGATACTAGACCAGTCACTACAGACTGATAATAAACTTAGTTTTTCTCGAATTCATCAGGAATATATAAATGTATTATTTAAGTCCAGATAATTTAAAGTATCTACATAGTGAAGTTGGGATAGGGATGAAACACATATAGTGTAAGCTTAAATTTGGTGTAGTCTTACACGAAGTTCTTGCCATGTTTTATCTAGAATGTATTTTTTTCTGGGGAAACATCCCCCCTATCACCCTTAGAAAAGTGACTTATACTTCCATTACGGTCCAGCTACGCCTTTGACACTGATGTACATTCTAAATTGTACAATAGCTATCCAGGGTCTACACTTCAGATATAAACCTAAAAGCACCATTTTGCATCTATAATGTGAACATATTCTGTGAAAGCATGCCATACCCTCCTTGGACAGTGGCCTACAATTCCATTTTAGCCTAACTACACCCCTGAATTATAAATTTGAAGCTTTAGGTCTTGTAAAACAGTTTCAATAAAGATTTTTAATTAAGCACATCTCAAAATAAAACAACTATTAAGTTATCACATTTATTCTTGTTGTGAGACACAAAATTTAACATTGACTAAAGTTTTACAATCATTAAACATGTTCTAAAATTCTCAAACCACCATTAGAACATATTTCAAGCTTATCAAATTGGTCAGTGCCATTAATTCACATTATCTATAATGGGACATCATGCTGACAAGACAACAAGCCTGAAAGTTCCAAATCAAAATTGATTCTCCGGCTACCCCTTGTCCTAGAACTGGCTAACCATGAACTACAGATCGAAATTTAAATTTTCAAAATGTCTAATTTCGACAGACTCAATACTGGCTTGAATTTTTCACTGAAAATTTTACTTCAATTCAGATCGAGAGTCGAAGCGAACTCGAATTCTTTTTAAGTTTCGATCCTCAATCTCTTAAAAATATGCTATTGATTGTAAACAAAATCATACATGTAATATTGAGCATCTACTAATTGATGAATCCGTACTACACTCGTCTACAAAACGCTTAAAAAGACCATTTTCTTTTTCACATAGAAAAGTAAAGTTAATATGAAAAACTAGCTAAATAAATATAGCTCACCAAACCGTTTGCAGTGGTCTTAAAGGGCAAATAATAAACTATTTATTTTTTGTCAAACGGAAGTAATTTCAGCATAATAGAGAGTTTGAGATTTCAACCTTCGCCTTCCCCTTCAACGTCTCTTGCGAAGTTAACGTATGAAGTTGAAGTTCGATTAAAATTCCTTGAGATTTCAAACTTTAGAATGAACCTTACTTCTTTTAATCCGCCCATTCAATTTATCCGTAATTATGATCGTTTTGTTTTTTTCGTGCATTTTGATATCAATTGTCCGAAAGGGCAGGACTTTTACAAGAGGTTTTAAAAAAGAAAATTAGATAAAAACTTTTCAATTAATATAATCATCGCATGGATATTAGTGCGATTACGATAAAAAACAAAACAATGTGAACAATGTAAAAACTCGTTGGTGTTGCTCCGAACATTTAGGTTTTATTTAAAATGATGCCAGTATACAATGCACGATTGTAAATCATACATGAGAGGAAATAAAAATGACAAGAGCTGTCCGTAAGACAACTTGTCGATTTTTCTCAGTGCTTGACTGAATTAGAGCTTTGCCAATGAAAAAAATTCAAGTTAGAAAGGGACATAACTCTGTCAAAATTCAAATCAGAGTTATGGGAATTGTGTCACCTGGTGTAGACTTTGATAGTAAATAACTATTTTGAGTTTCAAGTCAAAAGTTTTAATAGAAACAGAGATATTTGACTTTATCAAAAAAATAACAAAATATTTTAAGTTAAAAAGGGGCATTATTCTGTCAAAATTCAAATCAGAGTTATGGGGATTGTTTCTCCTGGTGTAGACTTTGATAGTAAATAACCATTTTAAGTTTCAAGTCAATAGCTTTGATAGTAACAGTGTTATTTGACTTTATCAGAAACTTTAACCAATGCCGACACCGACGCCAACACCGAGGCGAGTGCAATAGCTCTACTTTTTCTTCGAAAAGTCGAGCTAATAATCATATCAACGTATTCTATTGTTGATGGTGTTCTTGAAAGATAATACAGTTAATATTTTTTAAACAAAAACATGACACACCAACTATTACAAATGCCTTTATCGATATACTTTGGAGTTAAGTTAAATATATGCGATAAAGCAAACACAAAAGGCATTCTCATAAAATATAAAGGACAGATTCATCCGTCATGCTGTTGACTAATACTTCATAGTTTTTCTTAAAGTTTTTTTTTTCACTTTGAATTGGTACTTTGTACATCGAATTCCTTAAAAGACGCGTTTTACTTGTAGACTCTCATAAACAATGTACCTGATGAAAATCTAACCTTTAAAAAGAGTATGTTGATAACATGAGCCAATATACACAATTTATGAATACATTTAACAAACGATTTGAAACAAATGTAAGATACGCTCGTGATATCATACGTTTTGGCATCATGACACTCTTTGACTCTGTATGATGCCAAACTCTCAGACATCACAATATAATCGTGCTAAGTCACCAATTGTCTAGCGAAACAGTCAAGAAATGTTAGGTGGAGATGAAAATTGCCGCACAAAATAACATGTGGGCATATACACGTATTTGTTTCAATATACTATTTCATAAGTAAAGCATGTGCAGATCCAGGAATTTTGGTTAGAGGGACACCACACTTAAAGAGGGGGTCACCCATTTAAAGGTGTGTGTGTGTGGGGTGGGGTGGGTGGGTGTGTGTAGGGGGGGGGGGGGGGGGGGCGGGTCACACCGAGATTCAAGACCCGATTTTCTTTGTAAAATGTAAGAATCAAAAGGGGATTGACCCACAATGCTCCGCTGCCAGGCTCTGGGTCCGTGCATGTAAAGAGTGGAGTTATCCCATACGGCTAACAGGAAACTTCTCGCATCATGATAATTATCATAGATCTGAAATTGTCTGATACTTCAAAGAATTTCCGTCTTTCTAGTACCATTTTATGTTTATAATTAAAACGCAATTGTCGTATTAAGTGTCCGACAGAAACGGATTGATTTTATTTGGAAGTGAAAATAAAATATTCCACCAAATGATAATTGCCCGTTATTATTCATCTTTCAAGTAAAATGACTGTCATGCCATGTGCCTCCATCCAGATTTTAGTCTTTGATGTCAAATATGTGGACAGAGTAGATGTAAAAAGTCTGAAGTTTTGACTTTCGTGATATCACATCTTCGGACGTTCAAAACTTCATTTCATACGTCAAAAAGGCCCATCTACTATAATCGATACCGCCTGGGGACACAAATATGCCGTAGAAGTTAAAGTTTGAACAAAATCTCAAAGTTTCTCAAAATCAGTTGATAACTTCATACTTCCAGGTTCAATTCAATGTATTTAGTTAAAATCATTAGCCATACAAAACTTCATTATTCTTATACTTATTGATAGTATTTCGCATCAAATTTAGTCTAATTACACATATGGATAATCGAATAACATAATAAGCAGAAATCCTGAAAGTAAGCTTTTTATTTCACATAGTAATAAAGAGAAGTCTTAGGCTTACTTGATATTACATGGAAAACTTTAGTAGCAACGTCTGATATAAATAAAATACACGCATATCGGTGACGTTTTACCCCAAATATATATGAGAGACGTTGAAGGTGAAGGCGAAGGTTGAAATCTCAAACTCTCTTTTATCCGTATTTTACTACGTATCAAATTATAGATATGCAGACATAAAGTATACCCTAAAAAGACCATTTTCTTTGAAAAAGTTAATTTATTTTATTTACTTGGTTGGGTTTAACGTCGCACTGACACAATTATAGGTCATTTAGCGATTTTCTAGCTTTGATTGTGGAGGAAGACACTAGGTGCCCCTCCATGCAGTATTTCATCACGAGCAGGCACCTGGGTAGAACCACCGACCTTCCATAAACCAGCTGGATAGCTTTCTCACATGAATAATTCAACGCCCCGAGTAAGGCTTGAACCTACATCGCTGAGGGGCAAGTAATTTCAAGTCAGCAACCTAAACCACTCGGCCACGGAGACCTCTTTGAAAAGTTAAATATTCCTTACAAACACAATTAAGATATTTGAATATTATCACAAAGCTATAATACTTATGCCTTAAAATATAATTAGTAATAAGCAAATCGATACTTGTTAACTGAAAAGAACGTTTTACAAAAACAATCTGACAGATGTGAGATCACGGTTAATCAAAAATAAACGTCAATAGGCGTTTTTGAAGCTTGTAGAAGAAGAAGTTACAAAAAATCAAACAATTAAAATATGCATGAAATGAGTAATATAGTGAATTTTATTTTCAACGAAATGTCGAAAGGCTGTCTTTAACTTCGACTTAGGTGCATTCCACAGTAAGTAGAGGCTGATATAAATACACAAACATGCAGCAACTTCTGCTATGCAGTACGTGATGCAATTGAATATAAAAGACTAAGAAATAAAATCATCCATTCTTTTAATGAAAAATTTGATCAATAACATATATAGATACACATATGCTTTCTCAGTTAACGAATAGGTCGTTCCAGTTGGACTGAATTTTCAGTGTGAACAAGGATTAACTTAACTGAAAAAGAAAATTTGTCTGAAGAGAATACCGTACGAGTACGTATTACATACTAGACGTCGGACACTGTATTGGGTCCAAGACCATAGTATTACATGGAAAATTCACACGAAAAGTTGCAAGACGAAAATGTCACTAAGCCGGATATTCGCTATAAAGTCGGCAGCCCTGTGTCTACGTCTGAAAACATGGACGAGGCGTCTCAGCGTAACCTGATGAATGGAAAGCGCATTATAGTAGTTGGAGGTGGCAGTTATAGCCTGAGGAACATATGGCAGGATGCAGCAAAATATGGAATAGAGGTAAGGTACGTTAAGCATAATGAAATAAGTAAATGGATAGATCTACTAGTAAATCCATTTGTATTCTCAATCACATGATTGTTTAAGTATAGTCCTTAATTATCAGCATAACACTAATAATCAAAATTCAAGAATTTATTGTTTATATTTATTTCTCGAATTTATCAGTAAAACACGGACACACACGATTCCAGAAAAATACATTAATTGAATAACTAGAAGACTGAGATGCTTTGTTTCATACGTTCTGTGCGACTAAATGGTCTTCTTTTAATTTATATTCATTTATTAAAAACTGATGGCAAGCAATGCCTCTTATCAATATTTTCAAATTACAAAATATTCTGGAAATATAACCAGGTAATTCTTGTGGAAGCAGATTGTCAGCATATTGCCAAAGATCTTGTATCTCGTTTTATCCACTACGACTTCTCTGATCATAAAATCGACGGTGTGCATGCGGCCGAAATCGTCAATTTAATACATGGCTGCGGAATCAAGGCGGATGGATGTCTTTCCTTCTGGGATGAATGTGTACCTTTGGCAGCTTTGATTAATGAAAAGTTAGGAACAAAAGGTGTGCTCAAAAAGTAAATCCAATCACATCTCTCTTGTGTACAAAATCTATTTATGCTGAAGGTACCTTTTGAATTTTTTTTAACCCTTTGTTTTTAAGCCAGGCCGACATTAGTATCAACCAGTTTCCTTCAAATGGAATCACAATATAATTATACATTACTTCTGGATAGACGGTGTACCTGCAAAGAAATGCAGACTAAATAACGACAAGCCAATTTGGTAGCGACCCCATATTGGACAGGTAATCTAAATAGGAAATTGTCCGAGTTCCTTTTCCTACGGGCAGAATATGAATTTTAATTTGATTCTCTGTCTGTAAAAAAGTTAAAAGAAGAAAATTTGTCTGTGAGAAAACTTGAAGGGGTCCGTACAAAAAACGTACCTATCTCCATTTTTTGACATTTGCGGCAAAGAAAACAACCCTGGTTATCTCCCCCGCCCCCCCCCCCCCCCCCCCCCCCGCCCCACACACACACAACAGCGTATTTTTCTGTTTAAGAGTAAAACAATGGTATTTCACGTGGAAATAGGTACCTTTTAGCATGAAACCCTTCAATTTTGCCCAATGTCATTATTATAGAGACTGTTGCAAAAATGTCCTTCACTATGAACATGACAAAATGATACATCAAAACCTTAGTCTTTTTCATGGACCAAATTTCTTTAAACTTTGTATAATGACTGCAAATGAAGTCTGAGACAGAAATAAAAATTAAAATGTATGGTTCTCTTGCCTTGATCTTGAATTATCTGCCCTTGAAAATTGGAGTATAAGTATTTTCTGATTTTCAAGGGCAGATAATACAAGATCAAGCTTGGGTATCAATGTTTTTAATACATATATCCGTTTTAAACTTGATTCTCATTCAGTACACTAAGTTTAAAGAAATTCTTCCCGTAGGAAAACTTTTGCCCTATATACATATAGGCAACTGTGACATTTACCTTTAAGCAGCATTTTTATTGGATTTAAAAAAGAAATAAAGTGGAATTGAATTTGTTTAGAAAGTAAATTGTTGCTGTTAACGTAAATGTTATAGAGACAAGAAAGATAACCCATGCGCAACGCAATAAAGTACTTGTAAATAGTTCATTTGTCCGTGGATGGCATAAGCCTCTGTGACGCAATCGATACGCACGACGGCTCATACAAAATTTTATGACAGGTATCAGGGATATCAGGGGTGGGCGAGATCGATTCCCGACATATCCGATACTCCTTTTTCTGTCGAGAACGACATAACATACTTTTTTTGATAATAAACATTTTAATGGTTGATTTCCAATCCATATTTAGAATTTTTAGCCCTGACTTCAAATATTTTAAACAATTTAATCGCGTTATTTCTATAATTATTCAAATTATTCTTTTACTGTATGTCTGAGATAAGCTACAAACATGTGTTTTGTACTTCTCTTATTTTACCTTTATGTTCACGTATGAAAATTAGTAAGTCCATAACTCTGAGCCAAAATACAGAGATGTTTTAAGAACTGTCAACTTCTGATTCAGTCAATAACTAAGTCGTTCCTTCTACTGTTTAGTTGTGTGGCAGTAATATGCCGCTGATGTAGATTTTGTGTAAGCATGTTGTACCCAATCTTGGTATATTGCTCAATTCAGGGATCCATAAAATGCGTCTGCAATCTCAAAGTTGCACACAGTGGGATAAGCCTGAAGCCCATCGTTCAGTAATTAGCAATATATGCATACATATGAACAAATAATTATCTTTATTTGTGCCAGATCAATCGTCTTGTGAATTATAGATAGTTAGTTTTTAACTGTTTCGTAAAATAAAATTAAATTTTCTTTGACTAATTTACGTTTCTTCTCAATAAAGTACTATATGTATTGGAATAATATAAGTTCGTATGTATTACGATTGCGTTGTAAACGGATTTATTTTATATTTTGCCAAAAGACAAATTCAAAAGTGAAACCGTATGCCTCGCTGAAGTAAATAAAATCAAATAACTTCTGTTCAATTGGTGAAGTTCCGAATTAGGCTATTTACTTTAAATATAAAAACATTTATGCAAAGCGTTTTAATTATACTGATTTCTATGTTAAAACAACTCTTACAAGAACATAAACCAGTTTTAAGTCTTTAAAAGATATAAAGGTATAGTCAAATGCAAAACAAACAAACAAACAAAGAAAAAAAAACATCAACAACAGTGAAACGAAATACTTTTAATACGTTCTACATTTGGAGAAAATAATTAATTTTTGACTTATTTTATGGCGTGTAATGTGTTAATATTATATCTTCTATAATTATTGTCTATCTTTATATATTTATTCAATGTCTTAAAATATCTATTGTAAAACAGAAATAAGTTTTCAATGTTTTCATAATTTTTTTCTATGTTTTGAAATAATTATTGTTGTAAAACTAAAAAAAGTCTGCAATGTGACAAAATATTTATTCAATGTTTTCAATTTATTTATTCGATCCTACAACATATTTTTTGGCAAAAAAAAAATAAATCATGTATATCACAAAATATTTATTCTAAAATTTAATATTTTTATTCAATCCTACAAAATTTTTGTCCGCTGCAACAGTAATTATTTTGTGTAAAACGTAAATATTTGTTCGAAAGAATTCTGAGTAAATTGCTATATTGCGGCCAATCTGCGGAAAACTGCGGCGCATTTGGAAAAAAACGGACGTATTAGCCTATGTGCAGGTGCGTGCGTCCGTCTATTCGTCCGTCTGTCTGTCCGTCCGTTATAATTCCTGTCCGGAGCATAACTTTATAACCATTGACTTTAAACTTGGCATATAGATGGAATTATAGAGCACTTAAATCGGCTCTTTAAGTGAAAGGTCACAAACTGAGCTAAAAGGTCAAAACTGACCATCATATTTCGTGTCCGGAGCGTGTCCGGAGCGTAGCTAAATAACCATGCAAGGTATTGACTTCAAATTTGGCACGTTCTTAGGTGGCGATGAGACAATATACAGAGCACTTAAACCGGCTCTAAAGATCAAAGGTCAAGGTCACAAATTGAGCTCAAAGATAAAATTTGTAAGTTTAATTTCATGTCCTAAAAAAAACAACAACTTATTAACCATCCAAGGCATCGACTTCAAACTAGGGGTGTAGTTATGTGGTGATGAGACGATGTGCAGAGTGCTGAAACCAGGGTGGACGGTCAAAGGTCAAGGTCAAAGCAAGGTCAAATCTCACCATCACAGTTCATGTCCAGAGCATATACATCCCCGGCACACAAAAATCATATTTATTTTCATTTACACCCCCATCCCCATCTACATTGTACCATCGCTCCCTGCCCCACCAACCCCAGGCCCCACAAATTATTTTTTCTCTTTCTTCCCCTTTTTTCATTTAGCTTCTTGCCCTTTAGTATTATGTCACATCCAAACCCCAAACACTCCCGCACCCTGCATTTTTTATTTAGTTTCTAGCTCTTTAGTAAACTGTCTCCTGTCACCAGCACCGCACAAACACACGCACACATCCTTCTCCCCCTCCCCTCCCAATCCCTCACATGCCCCGCCAAAAAACTTTAGATATGTGTCTTCTTTAAATTGTGCTTCCCTCCTTCTCTAAAAACCTTTCGGGCGTATATTGCCCCGCTAGGCGAAGCTCTTGTTTGGTATAGTTCTGTTATCGATGATATGATCTATACCCTCTAGCGTTTTTTACTGATCAAACCAGTGATAAGCATAAAATACATGTTATTGTTTTATCACCGAGGTAATAAAATTTGGCCGCATGACCGCAGAATAGGGATGTCAGCAAAATAGCAATTTACCCAGAATTCTTTCGAACAAATATTTTAAGCAGATAGAATGAATATTTACGTTTTACACACAATTATTATCGTTGCATCGAATAAAATTTGTGTAGGATTGAAAAAATAATTTGAAAACATTGAATAAATATTTTGTCACATTGCATATTTTATTTTAGTTTTACAATAAATATTTCAAAAGATAGAAAAAAAGTAATGAAACATTGAAAAAAATATTTCTGTTTTACAATAAATATTTTAAGACATTGAATGAATATATAGAGATACACAATAATTATAGAAGATATAATATTGCAACACATTACACGCCATATTACTTATATATTTACAACTTTTAAAGGTCCATTACTAAGGGAAAGTGAGTTAGCAATTTTTTTCATAGCCAGTGTATAGACTTCTGCAAGACACTAAATAATGAAGATTGGCAGGTCAAAATTTACAGAAGGTCTTTGGAACTCAAAGAAATGTATGTGTATTATGTTGACATTTCAATGAATCGACAGAATGACCCCCCAGGTCTTTTTAACTTTCTTCATACTTCATAGAAAAATAATTGTACATATACTGCGATTTATTTCGAATTTCTACATATCAACTTTCATTTTCCAATAAAATGAAATAGTTTCTGTGCTTTTTAAAAGAAATTAAAATGTTCACTTTCCTTAGTATTGGACCTTTAAACTGAATATAATTTCTTTTGGTATCTTTGAGTTCGTGACGTTATTCCAAAGTTTGATTTTAATTTCTAAAGTACTATACTCATAACGTCTTGTAAATGTTTAGTTTCCAGCAACATTATGCACATCTGTCTACAAAAAATGAACGGTATAACACTGACACAACGTTATAAAGCATACATTCAAAGAAATACCCGACATTATAGCGGTTCGTTTGATATATAATATTTTTTAAGATTGAATTAGTTACACGGCTGTTTGTTTAATCGGATCAATTATCATAATATTTATAATACTTTAAAATGCTTTCAACGTAATATTTTCATTGCTGTATATAAATTTTGATATCGGCTTTCTTTTATATCATTATTTCTCCGTTTAAAGTTAGGTCTGATCTACCCAAAAACAAATCCAAGGAGACTACGTAGAAAACAGTGGCATGTTCAAATAAAAATGTATTAAAACAATCTAATCAGTAGAAAATGTGTTAACGATCATAGTAATCGAACTTTGGCCCTTACACAATATTGAACTATTGCATGTGTATGAAAATATTTCACAGTGTAGCTCAAAACATAAAGCATTATTAGAAAATTATGCCAACAACCGTTTGAATATGGAATTAGGAAACTATATTTACGTTACTTTTTGTGATATTGACCGGTTTAATGTTTAACACAGGCTTGCTGCGCTAAAGTCAAAACTTGAGTAAAAAATGAATTGACCGGTTTAATGTTTAACACAGGCTTGCTGCGCTAAAGTCAAAACTTCTGTAAAAAATGAATTGATCGGTTTAATGTTTAACACAGGCTTGCTGCGCTAAAGTCAAAACTTGAGTAAAAATGAATTGACCGGTTTAATGTTTAACACAGGCTTGCTGCGCTAAAGTCAAAACTTGAGTAAAAATGAATTGACCGGTTTAATGTTTAACACAGGCTTGCTGCGCTAAAGTCAAAATAATACTTGAGGTATAAAAAATTGAATATTGACCGGTTTAATGTTTAACCAGGCTTGCTGCGCTAAAGTCAAAACTTGAGTAAAAATGAATTGACCGGTTTAATGTTTAACACAGGCTTGCTGCGCTAAAGACGAAACTTTAGTAAAAGATGAAATTTGCAAAATAATGCTATTTAATGACTTGTGGGGGTTAAGCGTGAATGCAAGTTTCTCTACTATAAATTTTTAGAAAATGTCAATTAAAAATGTAAGACGACCTTCTTCAAAGATTGATAATCACATTTAAGCCGAATTCGTAACTGTACAATTGCCGGGCTTATTTTCTCGGTCAAATATTACAGGTTAAAGATTTTGAATAACTGATCTATCAATTTCTGGAATTCACTTGGCTTATATAATTGTCTTAAAATTGTTTTAGGCTCAAGTAAGCAGATTTTCTTGCTTATAATTATTTCGTAGATGTATTTAGAGCACTTTTGATCAGAATGAGCATGCATTTGTAATAAAGAATTCTTTCTGTGTTCAAATGTGCATTTACTTTGACTGACGTAACAACATTCTGTATAAAACCATTGCGGTATGGGAGGTCACATTAAAGTATCTGGTAAAATCTGATTTCTGGCTGTTAAATAGAGCTGCTTAAAGTGGTTGCGTAAACCACCACATGTAATCGCTAGTACGGTACGACTTACCAACTACAATCATTACTATACACCATTCAAATGAATCGGTGATAGCCGACGAAGAGTAATCAAGTGTACTATTGTGGTGCATTTATATACACGTTTTGACGATTTTTTAAATGAAATCACTACTTATAACTTAAAAGAAGTGACGAAAATGATGTCTATTTGTTTTCAATAAAAATGCAAAATTTTACCTAAATGTATTGCAATGTTATTAAAACTCAGCTACATTTTTAAGTATCGTAAACTTTAAACAAATCTCATTGATAGTTTGAAAGCGGTTTATAAAACCTCATATTTGTAAAAACAATAGTAAGACGATTACAAAGTTACAAAACAACATTGTATTAAATCATGTGTAATAATCGATAGATTACTGTCAGTGGAGGGGCTCTTGGTTTCATAAAAAATGATTTTCATTAAAGAGTCTCGCCAATACTTTATCAGTGAACATATTTTTTTGTTTATTTTTAACAGAGAATCCGTAATCTAATATGTTGGCTTTTGTAATAAAAATATGTAGACACTAAATATAGAAAAGGCGTGAAGAAATGAAACTTGCATAATGGTAGCTTCAAATAGTTCTCATCAGTTTTTGCTTTCGTCTTACTGAAATCACATTTAAAGTCTTTGCTGGACATTTAGGTAGCATTATCATCATACAGTGATGAAAAAAAAATCCGGATAAACCTAGAAATCCGGATCTAAATGCTCTAATGGTAAGCTTTGAGATCGATGTAAATCTGTTGCGTTTTCGTTTATGGGAGTGGGGTTGGGGAAGAGAGGTCGATAATACCAAGTGCAGTCCTGGAAGTTTGGAATCCGGGACTTAAAAGACATCATTCATGAAGTGTTATCTTCAATTTTGGTTGCGACCGATTATACAAATGGTAACTGTGTATGCTTTTCGGAACCATTATCAGATATTATTGCCCTGCGATCAACGATATCTAAGCCGAAAGTGCGATAAACATCTTGAAAACTCGTCGCCAAAATCAGTACAAAATATGTCACAGGGATAAGAATTTTTACTTAAGATCTTTGTGTGTTGATTCTGTGCATTTGTTTATATTTAGTAACTGTGTATGCTTTTCGGAACCATTAGCAGATATTATTGCCCTGCGATCAACGATATATAAGCCGAAAGTGCGATAAACATCTTGAAAACTCGGCGCCAAAATCAGTACAAAATGTATCACAGGGATAAGAATTTTTACTTAAGATCTTTGTGTGTTGATTCTGTGCATTTTGATAGATAAAACTATAAGCAATACAGTCGTCCGCAGATGGAAACATCAAGTAAACATTTCTATTATGGAATTGTGATGTAAACTTGGTGAAAAGAAAATATTGCGCTGTTGAAACCTAATTATGTATCAAAACGTAAAAATAACACATCCCTTAAATATAAATCAAAAAAAGTCTGTGAATACGCCGTACATAATACAATTTACATGAATATATGTTACTATAAATGGTAATATAAAGCCGTTGAAAACGGACATTATGGCCGCCGTTGACGGACCTATAACGGCGCAGTGTGCCTTACGCGCCATGATCGTAATGGCTCCAGGTAACCAGAATGTCCGCGCGCGTTATGACGTTATCGCCATATAGCAACATTATTATGGAGGATGAAAATGTGTTGAACCATTTCCTGAACGATTCTCAAATACTAATGGTATTGTTTATGAAACAGCAATACAAATGAAATTTAAAGTCGAAAATATTAACAATGAAACTACCAAGAGACACATGAAGAGAAGGTATATATTAAAATGGTCTACTAGCCATAAAGGCACTTTAGGAAACCCGAAAACCAACGTACCGCTGGCAAATGCATTTACAGTGTTGCGCTCAAAATGGACATG
The DNA here is from genome assembly GCF_021730395.1 of Mercenaria mercenaria. Classification (NCBI taxonomy): domain Eukaryota; kingdom Metazoa; phylum Mollusca; class Bivalvia; order Venerida; family Veneridae; genus Mercenaria; species Mercenaria mercenaria. The sequence continues at coordinate 69,780,867 of NC_069361.1, read as the reverse complement.
ATTTGTCTTTACGAGGCAAACAAAAATGTTGTAAATATTTTTTATTTCCTAACGTTAAAAAAATTAAGTCTTTTGAACAAAATACTAGAAAAAAACAACACGCGGCAATTTGGCAACATACAAAACATAAACCAAGTATACATATGTTACTTTCAAAGTGCAATCAACAAAGGATAATTTTAAAATATGCATAAATAATTCAGATGTGGATTACGAATAGCCTTGTGGAGGTAATTGTCCTGAGTAATTGATTATCTCCAGAAACTACGCTTGAGCTGACCGTGTCGACGCTTAAGCTATTTAGATTTAAACCATTTTACTGACATCATTCTATTGCTGTTAGAGATAATTCTTTGTTCATTAATACATTTATCCACATGGCTCGAACCCATGAATTACAGTTTGTACTCAGCGTCTTTTACTTAACCTACCACGCTAATAAGGCGGTTAACAAAAAAATGAAATAATGTATTATAAATTTTATCTATATACTATATACGATGAATCTCGGTAACTGATTTTTATCCCGAAATGGCATTAACAAAGATTAATAAATACCAATCAAATAATTCAGCTTGTTTTACAAACATGTTATTAAAGCTTCTCAATTGTATTTTTAGGTTAAGATATAAATGACCTTGTCCTGCGTCGACCTTTGCACGACGTGCGACAATAGGATCCGACATGACTCATCACAATGCGATTCGACGCGCGTCAATAACATCGCGTTGTCGTGTCGTATTATTGTCGCCCGTGGTGTTATGTGTCGAGCGTCGTATCACATTGTCGCGCTTCGTGTTTCTTTCCACCGTCTACTCTAGGTTGAGCTACGACATGAGATACGATACGCGACAATATGAAAGGACACGCGCCATACGATTAATGTTGCAAGTCGTGTCGCATTGTCGGGCGTCGTGTCGTATTGTCGTGTTGTAAATTCTATTAAGTTGACGCACGGCAATACACGACAACACACGACAATACAACATTACACATGACTTGATTCAAAATAATGTGACACTACGCGCGATACTGATATCGCGATGTCGTGTCGTAGGTTTCATTCTGTATATAGCCAACGGACGATATTTTTATTCAAAAGTATTGAATTATTTATCAATTCCAGTTAAGTATTTAATCTGTGTTTTTCATTTTGGTTTAAACATATTTTATTTTGCAATATTTTTACAACATGATAACAAATATCCCAGGAAGCACAATAACGTTGTGACAATGTTGTTACAACGTTGTGCTGTACGTTGTGACAACGTTAGAAACAACGTTGTGACAACGTAAAAGTGTGGAGTCGTGTCAACGTTGCCACAACGTTGTGGCATAACGTTGTGTTGCGGTCAGATACAACGTTGTGACAACGTAAAAATGTGGAGTCGTATCAACGTTGTGACAACGTTGTTGGTTAACGTTGTGAAACCACCAAAATACAACCTACTTTTGACAGCTCATGTTTAAATAAATAAGCAAAACAAAATTTCAATTACATATTTTAATTCAAGATCTAATTATAAAATTTACTAAAATATTCGTTAAGTTCAGAAACAACGAAAGTAATCCCTTAAGCAGTATATGGGAATACTGCACCCCTTGATAATACAATACAGTTTAAAGCATACGTAACAATTATTTAAATCCATCAAATACAAAAAACTTATGTAGTTTAACAATAACGATAATTCAAGTCCAAAATTATAAAAAGATTATGTAGTTTAACGATAACGATAATTCAATTTAATTAAATACAAAAAAGCTTATGTAGTTTAACGATAACAAAATCTAATACAATGACATGCCCACAGGAACAAGGTAAATACGGACTTCATGAGCGGCAAGTTCAGCAAAGGTGAACTAGAAGATGATTTTGAAGAAAAATGCATGTCTCCCCAAATGCATAGTCGTATAGGCAAGAAGTCAATAGGGAAAAGGAGCAAAAGTCAAAGAGACAATGATGGTTGGCTGCAAAAGGGATCATCTACTTGGCATGTCCAATCATCCGACTAAGTTTCAAAATTCTGGGCCTAGTGGTTCTTTTAAAAGTTATGAAATGGAAATTGTTTCTCATGTTCAGGTCCAGTGACCCCCAAAATAAATAGGGGTCATAAACTCTGCATGTGCAATCATCCTATTAAGTTTTAACATTTTGGGTAAAGTGGTTCTCAAGTTACTGATTGAAAAAAACATCTATGTTGTATACCACATAAAAGTGGTCTTGGTTTTTCCATAATTATGGTCAATTATAAAAAAGTTACAATGTAAGTTATTTATAGTAACAACTAAGGGAAGTTAATCTTTATACCCCCCCCCCCCCACCCCCAAAAAAGTTGCAAGTCCACACAAAAATCTTAACAGGCAGAGACAGGTCAAAATACATCTCAGAATTGGATGTATCATGCATGTTGCATTACAGAAAAGTGATCTCGATTTTTCCCTACGACTAGTAACGAAAAAGTTGCAATATAAGCTATTTATAGTAACAACAAAGGGAAGTAATTCTAAAGAAGGGACCTGCGCATAACACTCCGTCTCATGATGGTGTACAATTGTGCCAAGTTACATCAAAATCCCTCTATGCATGAAGAAGAAATGCTTCGGACAGTTATTCTTGTATCTGAACTTTAGCCTCTGTGACCTTGACCTTAGACCTAGGGACCTGGTTCTTGCGCATGACACTCCGTCTCGTGGTGGTTAACATTTGTGCCAAGTAATATCAAAATCCCTCCATGCATGAAGAAGAAATGCTCCGAACAGTTTTCATTCTTGTATCCTTTGACCTCTAATTGTGACCTTGACCTTAGACCTAGGGACCTGGTTTTTGCGCCTGACACTCCCTCTCATGATGGCGGGCAATTGTGCCAAGTTTCATCAAAATCCCTCCATGCATGAAGAAGATATGCTCCGGACGTCACCTGCCGGCCCGCCAGGGGCGTTCCCATAATACGTCCAATTTTTCAAACGGGCATATAAAAAGGACAATAATTCTTAGAAAATGATCCTTGATAGAGTTACCTCCTCTTGTCTAACAAATTGGGTCATCACAATAAATTATGTCTAGTATCATGTCAATACCTATGATAAGATATTGGGTAATTGGATTGAAAAAAAAAAAACAACTGAAAATTCAAGGTCGAAAAAGGGCAATAGCTCAACAAAAATATCATTGAAAGTCACCTAGTCAACAGAATGAGGTCACCACTGTAAAGAAGAAAAATACCTTGTTACACTGTATTGAGAAATTGGAGACTGACGGACAGTAAGAGGTATTTACTCTGTAAAAACAAATCACAGGGTTACCTGCATTGCAATGAATATAAGAGCGCCGCCAAGCGGGGCAATATACACCCGAAGGGTTACATCAGAGGATGGGCGCAAAATTTAAAGAACTTGACTGTTGAAGCCCAAAGGACAGGAACAAAAAAAAGGAGAAAATCCAGAAAAAAATTCCAAGTCCACAAAAAAATTCTTACCAGGTAAAGTTATGTCAAAATACATCTAAAAATTGGAGGTACCATCCATGTTGTACCACAGAAAAGTGGTCTCGGTTTTTCCCTATGGCAAATAATAAAAAGTTTCAAAATAAGCTATTTATAGTAACAAAAAAGGGAAGTAATACAAAAAAATTGTTGTAAGAGAACAAAAAAGGGATCTGCCAAATAAAAACAAGAGCACTGCAATGCAGAGCAATATACACAAAGCAAAGTCATATATGACATCTGACCCCCAAGTGTGACCTTGACCTTGAAGCGAGTCATCTAAAACATGCCCTCTGCACGTCGCCTCAGTGTGGTGAACATTTGTGCCAAGTTTCTTTGGAATCCTCTAAGCAGTTCAAGAGTTACAGAGCGGACACGAAACACACTTATATGACCTTAAACCCCTAAGTGTGACCTTGACCTTGAACCTAGTCATCCAAAACAAGCGCTCTGCACGTCGTCTCCATGTGGTGAATATTTGTGTCAAGTTTCTTTGAAATCCTTCAAGGGGTCCAAGAGTTACAGAGCAGACATGAAATTGCTAACGGATGGACAGACGGACACCGGTGTCATAACATTATACGTCCTTTTGGGCGTATAAAAATGTGTAAAAGTGAACAAGTTTTTCAAGTTTCAAATGGTTACCTTTGACAGTTTTTGAGAAAAACAAAATTTAAGTAACGCAGACGATCAATAATTTGATTTTCTGATAAAAAATAGTAAAAGAATAAACAAAGAATGTGTTAGAATAAACTCTCTTTTGACCTTTGACCAAAGTGTGACCTTGACCATGGTTATATGGATGCGACTTGTGTGCAACACATCAGAGTGAAGATATGCGACAACAAATTTGAAATTCTCTAAGGGTCTCAACAACAAGAGCTGTCCGTAAGACAGCGCGCTCCACTATTCGGTGATTTGACAGTAAAATGAACATATGTCTCAACAGGAGACCTCTACTTTAAAAGGAAGACACATCAAGGGGCATAATTCTGTCAAGAACACATATTAGAGTTATTGGGATTGCTACCACACATGCAGATGATGATGATAAAGTGGTCACTATCTATTTAAAGTACCAAAGGTATGTCTATAAACGAAGCTTTCCAAAAAATTTAACATGAAAATAATTCCAAGTATAACAAGTTTGTGACCTTAACCTAAGTATAACACCTTGGTGACCTTGACCTTGGGTATAATGGACCGACCCCCTGTACATACTTTGTTTGTATGCTGGACAATGTTTATGTAAAGTTACAGAAAGATATAAGAAATAGTAACAAAGCTATGACAGAAGAACAAAGGTTGCCGAAAAACTTTAACCTTAAAAATAACCAAAGACGTCACTGTAACACCTTGGTGACATTGACCTTGGCGCGTTATATTATTTCAAAGTGTTTGCCGATTTGATCAGTCTTGATCAAATCAACAGATGCTTACTGAAGTATTAAACTGGCGGTACAGCCGGTGTAACATTAAATATTGACCCCATTGATCAAAATTTAATGTTGAAATGTTGGTGGGGCCATTTCTCAATGTTGAAAAAGGATCTTTTGATCAAAATTTAATGCTGAAATGTTGACGGGGTCAATTCTCAACGTTGAAAAAGGACCCTTTGATCAAAATTTGATGTTGAAATGTTGACGGGGTCAATTCTCAACGTTGAAAAGGATCTATGGGGTCAATTTTCAACGTGGTCAGTATTTAATGTTACACTGGCGCGTAATAAACCGAATCGAGTCCATTTTTCAACAACTGTTGATTTCTCAGACTTCCAATCAAAAATTCATTGCTTTCCTGTGTAGAAAATACTAGTAACATTATTACAAAGGTACCATTAGCATTATACACAATCAAGTTTTCTTATTTCAAAGCATTTGCTGACTTGATCAATTGTGATCAAATATGCTTACTAAAAGGAGGCCTCATTCAGTTGCCATGTGATGTTGGCGAGATTTGCTCTATACGCCTTTCAAGTTGCCAATCTATTTTTCTTTGGTATAATATACAAGTTTGGAGTCATGCTGTGAAATATTTAAAGAGCGTGAAAAGTTTTTGACTTGACTGTTCAAAGAATATTAAGTTCTAGATAATTTTTTTTACTAAGATCCTTTATGAATACTGGCCCAGATCTAGTTTAACAATATCAATAATTCAAATCACTACTGTATGTTTTTATTTTATGCCTTCTTTTGGTTCATAAATATCATTCAGAGATCAGGCTATATGACTATCTGTAATTAGCAGTGAACTTGTTCACTTTCTACAGTATATAATCATGGGCCTATATCACCAATACTGGTATTAAACAAGAGATCACAGAGTGATCTTGGCGCCCACCAATGTGTCATTTTTGTGTGTTCCAAATTTCAAGACTTACTGACTAACTCAAGGTCAAATTTCATTTCCGTACACAACACTGTGCATGTGGTCTAAATTCGAAAGCTGTAACTTGAGAAATGTGAAAGTAGGTCACTAGGTCAAAATCAAGGTCAAATTTTATTTCGGAATACAAAACTATGCATGTGGTCCAAATTTGAAGCATGTACCTTCAAAAATGTGAAAGTAGGTCACTAGGTCAATATCAAGGTCAAAGTTTATTTCAGTACACAAAACTATGCATGTGGTCCAAATTTGAAGGCTGTAGCTACAGAAATTGCAAAGTAGGTCACTAGGTCAAAATCAAGGTCCACTCATGTCAAGGTTCATCTTGCCACTCAAAACCATACATGTGGTCCAAATCTGAATGTTGTAGGTTATTGACAAGAAGTTTTTATATAAGCTTTTCCCTATTAAGTCTATATGAACCATGTGACCCCAGGGCGGGGCCATATTTGACCCAGGGGATAATTTCAACAACTTGGTAGAAGAACCACTAGACGATGCTACATTTCAAATATCAAAGCCCTAGGCTTTGTGGTTTCGGGACAAGAAGATTTGCAAAGTTTTTCCCTATATAAGTCTATGTAAATCAGTGACCCCGGCGGGGCCATATTGACCTAGGGATAATTTGAACAATCTTAGTTGAAGACCACTATGATGTCCACATACAAAATATCAAAGCCCTAGGCCTGTGTTTCGGACAAGAGGTTTCAAAATTTTTCCTATGAAGTCGATATACGAACCATGTGACCCCGGGCGGGCCATTATTACCACCCAGGGGAAATAATTTGAATCATATTGAGTAGAAGACCACTAATTGAATGCTTCATACCAAATATCAAAGCCCTAGGCTCTGTGGTTTGGGGCAAGAAGATTTTCAAAGTTTTTCTCTATATAAATCTATGTAAATTATAGAAATAAACGAAGGGCCATAACTTACTAAAAATTTGTTGAACCAGTCTGATTTTCAGGGGGACACAACTATGGTACCAATACATCATTCTGACAAAGTTTGGTCAAAATCGCCCTGGTAGTTTCTGAGGAGATGCGATAACGAGAAATTGTTAACGGAAGGACGGACAGACGGACGGACGGAAGGACGACGGACCACGGACGCAGAGTGATTTGAATAGCCCACCATCTGATGATGGTGGGCTAACAAAAGCTCATGACGTCAACAAGACCGCTTCAAAGTTCTTTGAGTTATGTAGTTTGAGCAAATTGACATAGCTCAATTTTGAAAACTGACATACTTTCACACACACTAAAACCCTTGTGAAAACTTAAATCACACGCAAGTCCACATTAAAGACATTACAGTATATCTCCAAATCCTCTGGCTGACCGTCAAATCCTCCCTGCCTGCAGCAGACGCAACCGTCACACCTTTCTGTAATAATATTGAATGTTTTGTTTTAATATAATTCATTAATATTAAGTACTTGTGTAAAACAATGTCAATGATAGAATGATTCTGGAGCAAAGACACATTATTTGTTTAAATTGTTTCTGAAACTTAAATTTATGTTTTAAGCAAAATTTAAGGATGAAGATCTGGTTCTTTAATTTTATATCAGTTCAACCATCCTGAATCCTGCAGTAAAACCTGAATCAAATTATGCTGACCTTTTTAGTGCAACACCAAAAACAAAGAAGTAAAGCTGAAGATTATCAAGAGCTCAAGTTACATTTAATGTTGTAAATTTTCTGACTTATCCAAAAAGCATCAACACTGAACAATAGAAAAGCAATAGAATCTAAGCCTACCTTAAATTTCAATCCACCTTTTTTGAATGGAGCATGTTTTAAAAACAGCATCCTCAGCTTCTTTTTTTTTTTGTTATTGTCTTATGAGTTTTCATAAGAGCATCTGAAAAGAAATCATTACAGTGGTGTAAAAGTTGTAATCAAATTGCCGTTATCACAAAAGAGGCATCCACATTAGGCGCCATGCTCACATGTTAATTTAAATCTTATATTATATAATGAAACAACAAATGAAATTTAAAACTATCTAAAATAGCTATTTAAATGGATTCCCGCTTGATTATGATGTTTTAGATAAAACAACAAATGAGACTGAAACATGGTTTGAGAACATGAGGCCCAGCTGAGCTTTTTCTTTTCTGAATTGTCCCCAAAAAATACCTGTCAGTGATGATGATTTATGTTATCAATATTCTAAACATGTTGTTTTTTTTTAATTACAAAGCTACCTATCCTCTTTCTCTGGACATGTTAAAAACAAATTTACTCCACACTGTAACAGTACACAGAACTTACTCAATATTGACCTGCAGCCAGCATTGGCCTGCAGATAGCCAGGTCTTCCAGTTCCTTTTCTCCTCTCATTCCTTTCAGGGAATACAATGACCAAACCTTATTCGATCCGTAAAAGTCATCATCAGACGACATGTGGTGTCAACATCTTTGCTACCGAATGCGCAATAATATTGGGACTGTAAAAAGGAAACAGAACAACAGTTAAACTATTGTAAATATGTAGGTCCAATCAGTTCTACAGCAATCGTATTGACAAAAGTAGATCGCATTATAAGAACAAGACAGTACTCATTGAATAAACTTTTTATGCCATTAATGGTATCAAATGATTCAATTTCAGTCATTAAACCTTTAAAATTTAAATAACTAGAGCTATCACTGAAGGTGATGAATACCTCCATATCGTACGGCACCTAAATTGCTTATTTTCTGAAGACACTGACTTTAAAAAGTATCTCAAGTCAAGGTGAAGGTCAAAGTAACATGTAAATGCACGTGTTCCTTGCGCTCATGATGGTGATGTGCATGTAAAATTATTTGAAAATTTAGAGAGCAGTTTAGGAGACATAACTGTACGTTAAGAATTTAACTTAAGAATTTACATCATGCAAAGCTTGGTATCTACATGCATTTATACCATTTCTCATGTCTCACTTGACATGAGGATCATACCAATTAAGGTATTCGCCACCTCTCCGTGTGAACAGGCCTGAAGACTGACAAAGAAACATGAGATAGCTTTCAGATTTGAACTGGTTTTACTATGTATGACATACTTAAATATTTACATCATGCAAGTCTTGGTATCTACATGCATTTGTACCACCTCTCCTAATCTATCCTACTTGGCACGAGGATCGTAACATTTAAGGTATTCGCCACCTCTCCATGTAAACAGGCCTGAGGATTGACAAAGAAACAGGAGATTTGAACTGGTTTTTACTACGTATGACAAACTTAGGTATTTACATCCTGCAAGTCTTGGTATCTACATGCATTTGTACCACCTCTCCTGTCCTACTTGGCATGAGGATCGGACCAATTAAGGTATTCGCCACCTCTCCATGTAAACAGGCCTGAGGATTGACAAAGAAACACGAGATCTGAACTGGGTTTTTTACTACGTATGAACAAAACTTAGTGTATATTTACATCCTGCAAGTCTTGGTATCTACATGCATTTGTACCACCTCTCTGTCCTACTTGGCATGAGGATCGAACCATTTAAGGTATTTGCCACCTCTCCATGTAAACAGGCCGAGGATTGACAAAAGAAACATGAATATGCTTTCAGTTTGAATTGAATGGTTTTTTAACTATACTGTGTTGGTGTGCTGTAAAACCCAATAAATTATTAGTTTCACTTTATGTATGAAGTACTTTGAGTATTTACATCATCAAGTCTTGGTATCTACATGCATTTGTACCACCTCTCTTAGTTCTACTTGCACAAGGATCATACCATTTAAGGTACATTGATTCGCCACCTCTCCATGTAAACAGGCCTGAGGATTGACAAGAAAGAAACATTAATGGCTTTCAGACTTGAATTAGTTTACTATGACATATAAGTAGTGACTGAATCTTGGTATCTACATGCATTTGTACCACCTCTCCTGTCCTACTTGGCATGAGGATCGGACCAATTAAGGTATTCGCCACCTCTCCATGTAAAAGGCCTGAGGATTGACAAGAAACACGGATATCTTCCAGATTGAATTGGTTCTACTATATGCTTGTCAGACTTGAATTATTACAGGACATACTAAGTAGTGACAGCAAATCTTGATCTACATGATTGTACACTCTCCTGTCTACTTGGCATGAGGATCGACCAATAAGTATTCGCACCAGATTTGAATGGATTTTTACTGTAGCTTTCAGACTTGGAATTAGTTTACAATGGGTCACACATTAAACCGGAATCCACCTAAAAAACGGAATACACCGGAATACACTTCTATAACCGGAAAACACCTGTATTTTTAATAAAGGATTTGAAGGTTTGATATAATCAATCTATATATCATAAATATCACATACCAAGAAAATCAATACGTTCACGCAAACGATTTATAAGAGATTGAAATTCGGCGACCGCGCGGGAAATTACCATAACCGAAATACACCCGTATTTCTTCAACAAATGCTATTTTTGAAGTGGTTTATGATTGAATTCAATAATATATATCATAAATAATTAATTTTCAAAATGAAATTAAAATACTTTTGCGCATTACGTTTTGTACATGATTGAAAATCGGCGAAGGCACTGGAAATTTGCGTATTCGTAAATGAATTTCCGTGCCCTAAAATTCTCTAATGTACACCCGTATTCTTAAATAAATCGTATTTTTAGGGTTTATGATAGAATTCAATCATATCTAAAATAAATAATTAATTTACAAAAGGAAATTAAAATGCGCGTAACGTTTTATACGAGGTTGCAAATTTGTTGAGCGCACGGGAAATTTGCGCACTCGTGGATGAACCACAATCGCCATAATTTTGTTAGATTTTAACTTAGGTAGGTAAATTTCTTTCAAGTTTCGATATTTTGGGTCAAATTATTTCAAAATAGCCTTTTTATGCTATAATATAATATTCCTTTATGAAATATAGTGTAACCATATCAGCTTCTTTAATTTGTTATTAAAAGCGAATGTGCATAAACTGACAGGTCAATGTGTCAAACGATAATAGCGGATATCCTACCTCTATGACCTATCTGCCCTTAAGGAATTTACATTATTGTTTAAGAAGAATATCTTAAAAGTAAAGTGTCTTGTCGCGCTGTTTGATGTTTTACAAATAATTATGTGAAAATTTGACCGTTTTTATAGAATTTTCCCTACATTACTGTCGATATCTTATTAAAATCGTTATAGAATCCAAATTGTATTACTTCTTAAGCGGTGTTGAAAACTTGAAGTGATAATATTAAAAAATGAATGCAGTACGCGCGTTTTTTTGTACGTGTTGATTAACAAAAGTAACGTCGAGCGATGTAAATTAGATATTACGATAGGTCGCACGTGCTCGTGGAAATCGAAATTACCGGCATGATGTTTTGTATCTTAACGATTCCCGGGTAAATTCCAGTCAATCCAAATAATAAGTTTTTTGACGTTTTTCACGATGTAATTTCTGAATTTTGGTAAAGTTACGACGTAAAAACACTTTTCCTAAATCTCCGGAGTGGACTGGAATTAATAAAACTGATTTTAACAAAATAAGGAATTCTGTAAATGAAACACTGAACAATTATTTATAGGAAAACGACTACGATACCCGAGACACTATGATCGAGACTTAGTGCATCCTGGAGAGAAGGAAGGAGGAATGAAAATGTTTAAATCTACAATACATCGCTGTTTAAGCAAAACATTGAATTAGTATTGATACGTTAAAGTACATGAAAATTAAAAAAAAATATACTGAATGTACCTGTTTTTCTTCAATTTTTCAATTTGCAATTATAACGACAAGTATGAAATTAAATAAAAGCTTATCATATTTAACTGCACATACCTTGTCAGACATTATTTGTCACATGTCGCATGTGTGTGCTTACAAATATACTGATTAATTGATATAATCAATAGGTGTGATGTCGTGTTTGTCACGCTGCACATATTCAAAGGATATTAATTGTGCTTTGGAAATAAGCGCAGTAAACGTTTTTATATTTATATATTAAACATAATAATTCATTTAAAAATTGAACATTGATATTTTTTCTTAATTATTATTTTTTTTTATTTGTTAAACGAAATGCGAAATATGAAGAAATAATTAAATAATTTCCAATTATAAACATGTGACATGCCCTTTCCGATCATGTTATGTCCTTTCCGATCAGCGTGTTTATGCCACTCGTATTTTGTCTATAATTCATTTAAAAATCAAAAATTGCTATTTTATCATTCATAGTTTATTTTCTTTTTTGTTAAATGAAATATGAAGAAACAATTAAATAGGTTTCAATAATAAACATGTGACATGCCCTTTCCGACCATGTTAACCCCTTTCCGATCCGCGCGGTTTATGTCGGGACCCGTATTTTGTTTATGATTCATTTAAAATCAAATATTGATATTTTTTTATCTTAAATTATTTTCTTATTATTTGAAGAAACATTTAAATTTTAATGATCAACATTCCGGTATCTAGTCATAGCGACGTAAGCGTAAAACATTTCCGTAAGATCGTAAAGTTATAATCTCGTATACAGAATTAACTTTTAATAAACTTCTCTCAAATATTCATTCATATTTAATCTGATTAAACATGGTTCTACAACTTACAAAAAAATGATAAAAAGTGTTTAAGAGAATACTATTTATTTTTTTAAAAAAGGACGATTGCATTTATGTAATGGAAACTTCCCGTGCGCTCGCCAAATTCAAATCTCGTATAAAATCGTTTTGCGTTAAAGTATTTTATTTTCCTTTTGTAAACTTATTATTTATATTATACACGAATGATTTTTGCAATAAACCCTACAAAAATACCATTTATTAATAAAATACGGGTGTATTTCGGTTATGGAAATTTCCCGCGCGGTCGCCGAACTTCATTCTCGTATAAAATCATTTTGCGTAAATGTATTTTATTTTCCTTTCGTATGTTAATTACTTATGTTATATATGATTGAATTATATCAAAAACCCTTCAGAAATACCTTAAACTTAAAAATACGGGTGTATTCCGGTTTTGGAAAAAAGTGTATTCCGGTGTATTCCGGTTTTTAGGTGGATTCCGAAACACGAGATATCTTCCAGATTTGAATTGGTTCTACTATAGCTTTCAGACTTGAATTAGTTTACTATGACATACTAAGTAGTGACATGCAAATCTTGTTATCTACATGCATTTGTACCACCTCTCCTGTCCTACTTGGCATGAGGATCGGACCAATTAAGGTATTCGCCACCTCTACATGTAAACAGGCCTGAGGATTGACAAAGAAACACGAGATATCTTCCAGATTTGAATTGGTTTTACTGTAGCTTTCAGACTTGAATTAGTTTACAATGACATACTAAGTAGTGACATGCAAATCTTGGTATCTACATGCATTTGTACCACCTCTCCTGTCCTACTTGGCATGAGGATTGGACCAATTAAGATATTCGCCACCTCTCCATGTAAACAGGCTTGAGGATTGACAAAGAAACATGAGATATCTTCCAGATTTGAATTGGTTTTACTATGTATGACGTACTTAGGTATTTACATTATAAATGCAAGTCTTGGTATCTACATGCATATGTACCACCTCTCCTGTCCTACTTGGCATGAGGATCGAACCATTTAAGGTATCTGCCACCTCTCCATGTAAACAGGTCTGAGAATTGACAAAGGAACATGAGATAGCTTTCAGACTTTAGTTAGTTTACTATGTTTGATGCACCTAGAATTGACATGCAAGTTTCGGTATTTACATGCATTTGTATGACCTCTCCTGTCCCACTTGGCATGAGGATCATACCATTTAAGTTAATCGCCACCTCTCCATGTAAAAAGTCCTGAAGATTTACAAAGAAACCTGACTTAGCTTTCACACTAGAATGAGTTTATAATATGACCTCAGTACTGACATGCAAGTCTTCGTATCTACATGCACGATTAAAAGTAAATCTGTAGTATGTATTCACACAAAGTTTTGTTTGCAGACAAGTATCGACATCTGTATTTTTTCAGTAAATAACAGGTATCATTACTTATTCATTAGGAAATCTATTACTGGATGGTTAGAAAATCCTTGAGGATTCGCTGGCCGTCTGGTAAAGGGATCTCAGATCGGCTAAATCTCAGACTAGGCATTCGGTAACCCAGACGGCTAGATACATCCTTGTGTTAATTTTATTAATTCAATCAGGTTTTCTGAAAATTTATTTTCGTAAGTACGCAGCTTATCTGAAGCTCTGATTTAATACTTATATAGTTAAAAATATAAATATAATCTGAAAAGTAGATCCCTTGGAAGCACCGAGAACAAAACAACTTTAACAAACAGTGAAAATTGCAGACTCAGTTTGATTGAGTCTGTTCATGAACAGTTATGGATAATGTAACACTGCCCACGCCCCCTATCACCGGCTTAAGCAGTAATCAATCTTCAAATCTAAATGAGTTGATATCAATGATCCCGAAGGACCAGAAAATACATCAACACTGAGATGAAGTCGGGGCGACTTTTATGGCCGCCACACAGCACTTAACATCCGCTGTTGTGCTGTAAATATAATCTGAAAAGTAGATCCCGTGAACAGGCTGGGCACATCTCCCAATCGGGGTAAATTACCTCGTTCTGGGTAATATACCCCGATCGGGGTACAACTAGAACAACAGAAAAGCACAAAAAAATTGATATTTCTTTTTTCTTTAAAGTGCTAACATAAATATTTTTACTAAAGCTTTATATCATCATTACAAACATGCCCAAGTACCATTTTATTAATTTTGAATATGTTAAAAAAGGGTGAAAATCTGAATTTTTTACAACAAAAATCTGTTAAAAAATTATCATATTGTCAACTGTTTATATCATATGAAGTTGACCCGAGAACATGAGCATTAGCACTTCCTTAATAAAAAAGTTATCCAAAATTTTGTACTTTTCTATTGTTCTTGTTTGACCCCGATCGGGGTATATTACCCAAAACGAGGTAATTTACCCCGATTGGGAGATGTGCCCAGCCTGGTGAAAGCACTGAAAGACTTCGAAACAGAAATTAAATAGTTGCGGACACACTGGTCGAGAGGGCTAAGACGCTTTCCTACGGAGGCGAAGGCCCCTGGTTCGAATCCTGGCTACTCCCACTGCGGTGTGTCCTTGGGCAAGGCACTTTATCATGACTGCCTCAGTCGACCCAGCTGTAAATGGGTACCAGCAAATTGCAGGGGGTGAGGTATAATTGGTTTTAACTGTTCTTAATATAGGGTCGCAGAAAAGCTCTAGAGAGCTTATGTTAATTGTTTCACCAAGCGATGGTAAATAAAACTTACCTTTACCAGTGCTGAATATTATATGGAAAGTTTCTTGTTTAACAGAAGTGGGTGGGGTATGGCAGCAATTTGCATTCGTTTTTTTTTCTTTACAGAAACTTTAGGGTTTTTACTGAATAAATTTCATGTTGCTGTTAACAAACGCATATGTAGGCTATTTGATCTGCAACAAAATCTTGACTTGGCCCAAATCTTGGGATAACTTTGCGCCAAAATGAATTCAAGAATAATCTGGAGTATATAAGTATTAATTTATATGTACTTACCTCAGTCTTACGTAAAACACCAGATATATCGATAGTTAACTGAAAGGAGATTTTATTCAGTTGTTCTAATGTGTAACAGTATCGCCGAGAGACACCAAAAATACTAACGGACTTAGTAAACATTCGGCGCGCATGCAGATATTCAGGTGTCAGTAGGCCTACATCCGAATCAACGTTTCTTTTTAAGAAGGAGATACTCGAAGTAAATTTACGAAAAAATATTTATGTTCAATGATGTTACAGTATATTCGACAACTTAAATTGAAATAAACGAAATTATAATGGCAAAATATAGATTCGAACCTATCGCTACGAAATCAGCTTTACATAATGAAATACTACAACAACAACAACAACAACAAAATATTGACACTAAAATAGATCTAACCTAATTTATTTCAAGAAACAAGCTTATTTTTCAGAAGTTTGAAGTTCAGGTCATCAGTATTTCTGATGTACCCTCATAAATACATAATTTGCTTAAGCGTAGGTCCCAGGTATGATCGGGCGGGGGTAGGGTGGGGGGCAGGGGGCATATTATCCTTCTAAAAATTGGTCAAAACTGCAGGGTTAAACTTAGAATGCATAAGAAGGGGTATTTTTGTGTGATTTTCTGTCAATATTGACAACTTTGAATTTTGGAAAATGTGAAAAAAATAAAGTGATCCATCTGTATGAAATAATTTCTATGTTTTTAATCTACATTGTAATGAGTGAAAAATTTCATTTTAACTTGCAGTTATGATTTAAATTGTAATTTTAACAGATCTCATACAACCAGTCTATAAATTTATACTGAAAAATCTTCAGATTTATGGATTGTAAATATATTTACAGAATGTCCATAAAAAAAAGAGAAAATTCTAGACCTGCATACAGCATATGCTGTACAAATTACCTATATAACTGCAATGTTTTGCGGCAGAAGGGGAGTGTTGGTGTTGGAGATAAGGTGTCGGCTGCTTACCACGGAGACGTGGGTTTGAACCCTAATAATGGGTCATGGCAGTTAACGTCCTCATTAAACGCCATTCCAAGGTTTTCCCGGATTCGGACTCGAGCTTTATTCTTCACAATCGAGCGAAAAAAATTAGTATATAAGGGAGTAGCAAAGCAGTTCACATATGAGGCAGTTGACAGCTGCTGAGCAGGCGACGTCGGTAGCTCCGCAAGTAGGCAGGCTTTTCTAGGCAACTGTCGGTTTTGAATATACTTTCATAACTACTCTTTCACTGAAAATTGGCAACATTGTTAAAACGTTAATATAACGTTACCTTAACAACGTTGTGATTCAAACTTGAGTAAAACGTTGTGACAACGTTACTTTACAACGTTGTGACAACGTTACAGCACTGTTACATACACAACGTTGTAGCTCAACGTTTGCACAACGTTGTACTAACGTTGTAGATTTTACAAGATTCAGATAAAAACTCAGTGTGTCTTTTTATAGGGTCTTTTCAGTACATTCGCACATTGCTTGCATAGGACTTTCTCCTATACATTTCTAATCACTATTTTGAATAGTTCTCAACGTTGTTACAACGTTGTCACAACGTTGTAAAATAACACAACTAACATACAACTAAAACACAACGTTGTCTTAACGTTGTGTGTTTGCTGGGATACAATAAAGGATTGGACAGGAAGCTTTATAAGGTTAAGGTTGTCCTCTCCCTATTACAACAATGTGCATACAAAGTTCATGGCAATATAAAAACTTCGATTGTATTGGAAAAAATACAAACGTTTACTAACGAATATAACATGGTTGTAAAGTAACTATCTATAAAGATATCCGTAGTTGGAAATACTAGATAAGTATAAAAAGAAAGAAAAAGAAACAGAAATAGTAAGAAATTGACAACAAAACTAGAGGCAATTACATGTTTGCAGTTACTGTCACTTAACACAGTTAAAGGGGTTTGAAATGCTATTTTTCACGTAAGCTATTTCTGGTATGTGCACTTCTTGTAGATCAAAATCTTTTGGATTTAACAATGTAACACTGAACAGCAGTAAATATTTCTACGTTGGATTCATATGATAGGGCAGGATTACTTGTAAGATAACATTTAATGTTGGAGTGCAAAACTGGGATATGATATTGAACAATTATATTCTTAAGTGAGAATACCTCAGACATATGAAAAAATAGTGATAAAGCGTTTCTACATCCCCGCAGTCACAATTTGGGAGACTCAATAATGTTTTTGGCATAGAGTTCAGAAGATAGAGAGCTGCATTGCGTACGTAGCCTTGTATGGAGTATTTGAGATTTTCTTACTCCTGTCAGAAAGAACTTTGGAACAGTAGGAATATCATTGTTTAACATACGCTTAAAGGACACTAGAGAACAAGCATTACGTATTTCGTCTGGAAGAGCTTTGAAGTCCCACATGACTGATGGAAGGAATGAATTATCTCTTTACCAGAATCAATAGCTTGTGAAAATAAGTTGTGGATATATGTTATTTGGTTTACTGTACAGTCACCCGGGACAAAACCAGACTACAGGGGAGAGAGGATATTATGTTCATGAAGAAAATTGAAAGTATGTTTGAACACGATTTTTTTTAAACACTTTATTGACAGTACTTATAAGAGAAATACGACTGTAGTTATTTACAAGAGAAGGATCTCCAGACTTAAAGATAGGTGCAACGTTAGCGTTTTTCCAACTGTTTGGAACTGTAGAAATATGCAATGAGTAATTAAAGAGGTCACACAAGGATACGATTATTAATACCATCAGTGCTTGCAGCTTTACCTAGTTGAAGAAATTGTAAAACAGATATTACTTCATCTTGAGAAATAGTAATACTAACAAGGAGGTCGTGATCAATAGTTTGGGTGTGGTAGTTGGGGTGCTGAGTTTTTATCTATACGTGTTTGACCAACAAAAATTCATTCAACTAGTTGGCTTTACCAGGCAAATCTTCAATAAATTCATCATCATATGACAGGGGATGAATAGAGGAAGATGTACATGGTTTTATGATAGATTTCAAACAAGACCACCAACTTTTGTTGGTTTGAGATTCTGATTTTAACTGTTTAGAAAGAAGATCCAACTGTTGACCTCTTGCAACACGGATTTTATTAACTATACGGTTGCGGAGGTTTCGAAATTTTTCCCAGTGATATGGAGTGTTTCTTTGTCTTGCCTTTCTATAGTAACGTTTACGTTTCCTAATTAATAATCTGATTTTATTCGTGAACCAAGACGGTATTTTTCTGTTCGGGATACATATTGTGGCATTCTCGATAATTTCATTTGCAATGTTTTCCGTGTACTTATCAATACCCTCATGTTTGAGAGAGTCCCAGTCAAATGCTGATGTTATTTGCCCAAGTCTGTCTTAGTTACCCTTATCGAATATCCAAACGTGACGGTAAAATGGTGGAAATTTTGCCTTTTTAACGTTTAAAAGTCCATAAACTGGGCAATGGTATCTAACGTTTTGAGGAAGAAATGGGTCACCAGCGCCACTTACTAGTATGTGTATTAAGTTTTTATTTGAGGTAAAAATGGGATGATGCCTCAGTGAAATGTGTAGGTGTATCAATTTACTGCTCAAGGAGAACTGGTCACATATACTACTGACATTTTTATTAGAAACCTGGTTGGCTATGTTAAGATTAAAGTCACCAGCAATAATGATGTTTTCAATACCTGTATCAAAAGCAAGGTGAATACAGTCTAATATCAAAAAGTGTTGAAAGACATCAGTATTTGGTGGCCTATAGAATGTACCGAAAAGAATATGTTTGTTAGAAACTACTATTTCAATCCAAAGACATTCCACACCGTTGATTTCAAGATCATGCCTTCTTATATAATATAGATACTGTTTGAGATAACGAATAACACCTCCATATCCGCCTGCTCCGTCCTTTCTCTCAGGAAGTGAAAAAGACTCCATAATTAATTCGTCGTTTGGAAAATCTCTATGTAACCATGTTTCAGAAAAAGCTAAGATGTCGAAGTCCTTTAGCTCTGCATAAAGTTAATCTTACTTTAAAGCTATACTTTGAACATTGTAGTGGATAAAGGAGATGTGTTTGGGGAGATCAATATGCTCCGTGAAGGAAGGTCGATAGTGAGGATGATGACGATATGGAATCATTCGACCCAGGTCTGGGTTTAGATGCACATCGCCTGATAAAAGTATAAGTGAATAAATATTCCAAATTTGAACGTATACAAACAGTATTGCAATATAGCCAAAAAGTAAGGATGAGAAATACATGTTCTTAATCTGCGTTTGGCTGAATGGGTATCTGCAACTGTTCAATTGAACCTTAAGGTTGTGTAATGTTGTATAGGAGAAGAAAAGATCCGAAATGATAGCAAATGGCAGATAACTATCACAGCAAGAATAAAACAATATCCATACCAGAAAGAGAAATCTGAATTTTACAGGCAGATAAATTCCTCTCAAGGTGGCAGATGACTTACGTTTCATAATTACGTTACTGCAGAACACAGTAGAAGAAACAATAGGAAAGCCACCATGAAAGAGAAAGTCCTGGTAAAAACTTTAGGATAACATATCAAGTGGTAGTACAATACAACACAATTCTGAGTTGTTGTCAAAACAAAGGAGAAAAGAAACCAAAACGAAAAACAAAAGAAAAGTAAAGTCATATTTGTAGAGAAGGAAGATAGATTATACAGGAATCAATGTAGTAGACTGATACATTTAAGGAATAGGATTGATTTTGTATAAATTAAGGATATGATGTGTTGTTCAGCCGCTCCAGGGCTGTAATGTATGGTGTTTTGTATGGTGTTTAAGTTTTAGTTATGAAGTAAAAGTAGTAAATAGAAAGTATTGCTTCTGTTCTGTTAGACCATATGATTAACGTTGACAATTAAAAGGAAATCGGCTTGAAACTGTAGAATTAGCCTCAAAAACTAAAAGAAAACGTACCATACATGGCCTCGTAGTTTATGCGGTAGGCCATTTTTTTTTGAGTTACAGGGAATATTACTTTATGTGATCAAGTAATTATTGAAGTCTTAATTTAGTGATGAAGTATACCTTTTGTGAACAATACTAAACAAAAAATGACAAAATTGGAGTTCTAAATAGGAAGTAAAGCGTATATAGTTTTCTATAATAAGTAATAATTGAGAATAAAAAGAAAACATCTTGAAACAAGTTTGTGCCATAACAGAAACATACACAACATATGGTCCCGTGAAATGTGCTGTTAGTCAACAATAAAGGGTACAAATAGTTTTTACAGTTACAAGGGATATTACTTTTTGTATTCTAGTATTTATATAAACCTTGTTTTGTAGAGAGATATAATTTTTGCGAAAAAAAAATTATTTTGACACAAGTGGGGGGGATTACTAAGAAGTACGGTTATATAATGTTGTGTCATGCAATTAGCATCTGATGATAAAAGGAGAAAAAGGAAAAACTTTGATACAGACTTGATACAGCCACGAGGGAAACACAGTAGACCTGGCCTCGTGGGACACGCTGTAAGACAACAATTTAAAGGTATAAAAAGTTTTTTTCCGAGTTTCAGAAAATATTACCCTATTGTAGTCTAGCAGTTGCTGAAACCGTGATTTTGTAGTGAAATGTCAAACTATCGCGAGCAAGAACATATTTTTACAAAAGTCAAGTACAGAAAAGAAAGTACGTAAAACATTTGATAATACAAAGAATTAAAACCCTCTTGAAACGGACTAAGCCACATGAGAAACACAATATACATTGACAAGCGGGGTTAGCGGTAAGATCACAATTTTAAAGTACCAATATAGTTTTCCAAGTTACAAAGAATGTAACTTTATGTAACCTAGATATTGAAACTTTAATTTTGTAATAATATATATCTATTGCGAACAAAAGTGATGAAATTACTAGGAAGTATTTCAAACTGCTTGAAACTTGTGACCAAGTCTTAATTTTATAACGATATATACTTTTTCATTTTCTTGCTGATATATTTTAAAGGCAAACTTGTAATTTCCGCAATTTTTCCGGACGGGAAATTTATTTTCATTTTCTTTATAAAGGAATAGTGTTTTCATGATTTATGATTTAGACCATAAAGTCGGCTACATTTTACACACAATTACAGCCGGGTATCTTATTCTCATCGCATTCTACAATTACTTGAATGTAATTGACTGAGACTTTTAAGACCCGTTGTACAGCTCCGAGAAACATGTAGTACATAAATCGTGGTAATTACGGAATACTGTTTTGTTCATATCCTGCAGCTGCCCATTGCCTAATTATCCAAGCGCGATGGTAGGAAAGTAGGATGATTAGATGGTAGGATTGTAGGATTGGAATGGTAGTATGGTAGGATGACAATGATAGGATGATAGGATGGCGATGGTAGGATGCTAGGACGGCGAATCTTAATTCTGACGGAATTTTGTGGTAGGATGGCAAGATAGTAGATATGGTTGGATGGACTGATGACGATGGTAGGATAGTAGAACATCGATATTAAGATGATAAGATAGAGATGGTATCCTACTATCCTACCAGCGCTATCCTATCATCATACCGTACTACTATTCCACCTTCCTGTTATATAAACATCACTATCATACAACTGTACTATCCCACAATCGTACTATCCTAACATCTTATCATGGCAGTTTGAAAATTAGGTGTTGCATGTATCAATAAGGCTTTAGAGCTTTCAATATAAAAAAACAAATAAATAAATATACACTCAGATTTAAAACACTCAAAAGGGCAAATATGCAGCAAATAAATAGAGTGATATGTATTTATATATTTTTATTATATAAGGTGAAATACTAGTAGTGAGTTTCAGATTAGTAAATGTACATAACAAACTGTTTTATCTACATATCAAATTATAATTTGTACCGAATATATTGGAAAATGCACATGACAAACTATTATTTGTACAGAATAATGCGTTAAAAACAAGAACAATAAGGGAAAAGTTTGTCCAAGAGCGGAGTGTTAATGCCATTTCTAAATTAGATAGTTATTGTAAATATAAAACTGCATTATAATAATTTTGAGAAAGAATTAGGAAGATATGTTAATGTAGAAAGGGATAACATGTTGACTGTGTAAATTATGTAATCAAAATGCCATCGAGTCAGAATATCATTTCATATTATGTTATACAAGTTACAGTTGCATAAGATCCAAATACCTGGACCGATGCTCATGTCCAACTGTGCAAAAGTTTAATGCATTAATGTCATCCAGTAGTAAAATATGTATGTATAGTCTTGCAAAATTTATTAAAGAAGCATTATGTGTACGAAAAAATACTCTTGAAAATGTACTTAAAAAAGACTTTGAATTAAAACCAAAGTATCAAATCAATTGAATATTCAAATGGAACTTTCAAGATTCGTAGTTTGTTGCACATGTTTAAAAACAACTGATTGATGTGAAACTTTGTTCCTTGTTACATATAACTAAATCTAGGACCGATAACCTCAAAGTTATAATAGAGAATCCGGCATAATTATCTTATCTATTGAGCAATCTCGAGATTGCGTACGCTAATTGAGGATCCCTAAATTTGAACTGTCAATCTTGAGATTGTGCATGTCCCTAGATTGGGTACAATAAGCACACAATAACTCTGTAGTTCACCGTAATATTCGATAAGTACTTATTTCATTAACTATTGAATCCATGTCATGTAATGTTTCATGTTTACTTGACCGTGTTAAATTTAAACGCTATAACAAAATGAAACATACAGATCTATCCTGATAATAATATATACCGTTGCCACATTGTCTAAAGCAACGATATGGACGAGAAGAACATACAGGAATTAAAATACAGTTTTGGCCCAAACATATTTTTTCATCAATTTTACAATAGTCTGTTTCAGCGTACAAAGTTTCACAAATAAGCGTATGTACAGAGTAATATAATGCCGCTGACATATCATTTCTGGTGTGAAATATTTTATTTATGAATAAAAGATAAAATCCTTATAGAAGCATTTTTTAAAACTCGATATGTTGTACCTTTATATTTAACATACAGAAAGACGTGTCATCTTATTATCTAGTAAATTGAATCACATTAGATTATACTAGTTTATTTCAGTTTGATTGTGATCCGTCTTGTTTTGCGTTTTAATGCTGTTTTTTTTCAACAGTATTTCAGTTATGTAACGGCGGGCAGTTAACCTAACCAGTGTTTCTGGTTCTGTACCAGAACAAATTAGTTGTCCGGAAGTAATTGCGAACTTCCCCACATGAATCAGAGGCGGAGAACAAATGATTTTAGACACAAAGTCTTTTATCAAATCGTCACGGAAAACGTTCGCCTCGTCCGGGGATCAAACTAACTACCCAACGATCCGTGAATCTGCGCTCTCCTTATTGAGGTTGTGAAGCAAGTTCTACAACTTAAATAAATCAATATCGATATCTCATTCATGATGAATCCATCGTCACGAGGAGGTACATCGATGATAAAAAGATCGTAGGTGTTTTACATTTTTCTCCCTCTCTCTTCCAGAATAACAGTAATGACTTTAAAACATTAGGGGAATGTATATAGTTACGTTAGAGGAAACATGTGATTTTTATACTAAAACGTACGCACGTATTACTGCGTGCGCTCGTAATATCTAATACGTGCGCGCTAAACAAGTATTACATGCGCAAGTATAAGAATATCTGTTCTATAAATTTTGATTTTCATTTATAATAACCACTTGCCACTTCGATTAATGAAAAAAAAATATTACAATGTTCCTTTGGCCTTCTACGTACAACTACCTGACGTACATATTGATGTTAATAAATATTTACGTAATAAATGAGCACAACATTTACTAATATGTATTATCAGGTCCAAGCTTCAACGCAATGATGACAGCTAATTCGAAAACAAGAACTCAAAATGTTTTGAGCATGCGCGGAGCAGATATTTCTCAGTGGCCTCGGACGGACATGTATTCAACAAAGGCCGTACATCTGACGACAGAAATGGACTGCGACAAATTGCCTGATAGGTGAAATGTGTTTTCACGCTTTTCTTCACATGTCATATTCCTCTAACCTTTCACAGTTATGACTTTCACAGTCGAAGCATATCATATCCAAAGCCCATACTGTAAGTTAATACACCATGGTTGTTGTGAAAAATCTTTGACTACAGTTTGATGACGTGTGTAGAGGGTTTAATTAAAACCTTAAGTATAAGTTGAAGGCAGGTGACTGCTAAAGACAATTAGAACAAAATGTCACTCGAGATATTGGTTGCCTAATGCAAGCGGATGCCTAATACAGGTGAACTCTCAAAAAGATTTAACAGTATTTGTAAAATATACTTTCTCACTTTGTTCGGATTATGTAATTCCTTGGTATTTGCAATATTTAATTTTGTATATTCGAAATTAGTTTACTTGAAATGTTTATTCCTCTAAGCTTTAGGTTTCCTGCAATATTGAAACTAGATAACGGCTCGGGTGCAACTGGTGCTTGTGTTGTCGAAAGCAGGGTTGAATTAAAGAGGGAATTCTGTCAGATAACCAGTTCACTTCGGAATGATTCGGACTTTCCCGGAATTGGGCTAAGTCATGGCAATTCAATGATGACAATGGAGTTTTACGGCGGAACTGAGCATAATGTTGACGTTATCATATACGACAACAAGCTTATTGCTGCTTTTATCACAGACAGTGGTATAACAAGACGACCCTATTTCATTGGTGAATACATCTTTGATTTCTTTGATTTAACGCACAGTCATTTGTCAAACTTGTTTGGTCAGTAAAGACGCTATATGGAACATAAAGTGACTCATACGCGTTCCAAAACAAAAACTGATCTAGCGAAAATTTTATATGTATTCATTAAAGAACGGTTTGATCTGTCATTTTTAACCTAACAAAATATTACCAAAACTCTATACGCCCAAATAATATCTACATCAGTTCCCGGGCAAATCATTCATTTTAACAAATGGATTCGCCGTACAAAAATGTCTCTAAATATATATATCAAAGTGATTTATTTATTTTTTCCTGAATGTGTGGACGGTCCTATATCACATAAATATCATTTTCGACCAAGCAAATGTGTTTTGACTAAACGCTTACTTTTTTGCATATGTTATTTACTTAGATTAAGGTTGTGGAAATAGAACATTGTGCTGAATACATGTAAATATTCTGATTACCATATATGAAACGTGTATTTTTCACCAAAATGTACGCCAAGTGTATTTTTAAACTTTTAATGAAGACAATCCTCATTAAATGAGTTTAGCTGGACTAATTATTTAATAGTTACAAGTGTAGGAAATCTTATTAGTTTTACATATTTAAAATTGTGTATATGTTGCAGCAACAGCTAGGCGTATGCCGTCATTCCTTTCTGAGGACAAACAAGCACGGCTTATTGAAGCGGCCTATAGATGTTGTTTACAGATAGGTAATATCACCTTTTTTCAATTATCTTGAATTTGCATTCTTGTACTTTTGTGTATCTGCAAACTATTATGTTTTGATGACTGTAAATATGCTCACTTAAAGTTAAATCAAAGCTAAAACAATAAATTTAGCTGAAATACAATTGAACATATCATTTTGTTGAAAAAAATATTAATTTCAACTCCTGCATAACCACAATACTTATGTTTGAGTAATTCTGTCCTTTTTGCCTTAATCTTTTTCATTCTTGTTGTGTTAAATCCGTTGGAATTCATATATTAAGTAGAATATGGCCTCATTTATACATATAGGTACATTTTGTGTTATTATTTCTTCAACATTTAATATAAAAATGTGGGCGATGTCTGCATTGTAAATGTAAGTAGAGGTTTCGATTTTATGTCTTAACGTTGTTTCAGTAGCTCGTTTAAGAATGAATCTGTATTTTGTGCTTGAAATCTGGACTTTGTCAATACCGAACGTTTTTAAATACAGGACAAAAGCTCTAGTCAGGAGCGGACATTATCAGTATCACGAAACGTATAAACTCGTACCTAATGCTTGCATTTTACAGTCTATGTGAGTTCCATGTGGAACAGATTTAAGCATACCGAATTTTACCATATATTTGCTTTGTTTACGACTTCAGGACTGTCCGATGGTACATTTAATGTCGAGTTTAAGCTGACCGAAAATGGACCAAAGCTACTGGAAATCAATTCGAGGATGGGCGGATATTGCTTACGGGCTTGGTTGAGGAAATTATATGGTATAGACATGATGCTATACTCTATGATGATTGCAAGTGGTATTTCTCCCTATGTACGTACACATCCTGTAGATAAAATACTTATTGGTGTTATGGTCATACCAGCATTGCATGCGAAAATATTAAAAGAAGAGCCTCTAAGAACCCTGCTGTATAGCATGATAGAGAAAGAGGAGATTGTTTTTCTACAGTTTTACAAACTGAGTGAGAATTTGCCTCCTTATGACGACCCTTTCGGCAATATTGCTGTTTCTGGTTCCACATCACAAGAAGCAAAACTAAAATTGATGGAAGTTTGCAAAGTGCTGGACATTGATCAACCAAACTATCAAGTGGAGCAGTTTATACAAAATTTTTAGATGAAAAACACATAAACTGTTATCTGGTAATAAACGCTTTATATAATCAATCCCTTTGCACATTATATATATTTATATTAGACTTGTACGGAAACCTTCATTTATAAACTGTTCTTTAATAATGATATTTTCCTGAAATATCCTTGTATTTATCAAATTATGAAATAGAGCCATGTATCCAATGCACCTTGTTAAATTACACACTTCTCTTACACACACTACATACATGAAACGTAAATTAAAAAATATGTTCTTCTCGAACGCTGTTTTCGAAAAGTATTTCAGTCAGCTAACTTAACCAGTGTTCCTTGATTTTATACCGGTAATACCTGTTCTCCACAAGTAACTGCCAACTTCCCCACATAAATCTGAGGTGGATGTCGAATGAATTCAGACAATAGCTTCTGTAAAAATTGTAACGGCGAACATATGCCCCACCCAGGGATCGAATTCACAACTCCGCAATACATACTGCGTTCTCCCTGTAGAGCTAAGCAGGCGGGCTTCTTCTCAATATATTTCAAAGAAAAGTGTAATATGCATATAAGTAGCATTTTTGACGCCGCTTATATTTGTAGAAGGGTAAAATAAGCTTCGCTCTTTTTGAAATAATGGAAACGCACAATCGATGAAAATAAACTTTGAATATTTTCTAGAATATCTTACAAAGTTATTCCTACCTAGAAAATGAATATAGTTACTAACATATAATGATGTATGGTTTTTCTCGGTCAAATGTTCATGAGAGAGGAAATTGCTAGGGTCGTAATTCCGCTGGATCGGCAGTCTATTTCTTCTAATAGATAGTGTGTCACCCTACAAAAAGGCTTTAGGCTTCAGCCCCGCTGAGACCGTAAGTGTGACAGGATGGTCGAACCGGGGACAGAAACTACAGGAGCAATTTAACACTCATTACAATATTTACAAGTTTATTTACAGAAAAATGATTATTTAATTTAACAATGAATGATAAAAAGACTAAATAGAAGAAAAGAAAAACACTGAGCTCAAAGTCAGATTTCTGAAGTATATTCGGTTCTATTAATTACTGTTGATTGTCCTCGTGACGATTTAACAGATGTTTACTATTACTAAAAACTTAAAGTAGCACCACTAAACTCTGGTATGATAAAGTCCCACTAAATCGCGAAGTTGGCTACAAAAGTCAGCGGCTTGGCGGTTAAGGCAAAACCATGGGACGAAATATCTCTGCGCTGGGAAATTCACATCCAGACGAGTAAAGTAAAGCAAACCACGGGTATAGGACTTCCGGATCGTGACATCACCGGGTAAAAGTCGTCTGGTTGAAGAAGCTAAAATATATAACATATGGTAAGCATCATAGCAAATACAAATAAAGGCATAAAACTGCTCCTTGTGGTGCACCATACCTCCGTAGGCTCCCATAAATAATACGTGCTACTTATACAAAATATACGTGCTACTAAATTCATACGTCACGTGAATACAATGCGTCACTTATTACTTCCATTATTTCCCAAATTAATTACTTATTAGTCTAAAGGTGAAGTATGATAAAGATATGAAAAGATTATGATGTAAACTTATAGATAAGATGATGATTAACTGCAGCTATTATTTACAAACACAAATTAACAAAAATGCAATGCAAATCAAACGTAACACAACAACTGGTATGAATGTATAACCCTATCAACTACCATACAACAAAACGGACATCTTATAGATATGAAATATACTGGCACACGATAAATTTAAATTGCAAGTGCATATCAAGTGCACGGTACTAGACTTTTCAACACATATATTTATACATAACAATGAAACGCAATACCGACGTTCCATAATTTACAACGAAAAGATTGACATATACGTTTTATGACAAAAAGTGTTTTCTAACTACAATGTTACACAAATTTCGATATGAATTTTACAACTTATACAAACGAAACATTTTAGATTCCTCTTTCGAAATACATAATTTACAGAAGTCAGAAAAATTAATAAATTAGCCTGACATACCGAAACTAACTAACCTCTTGCCGAAAAGTAAATATTTTACAAAATTCTGTAGAATGAACAAAATTTTGCTAAATAAAATGGTAATTCAAAAATCATCCACAAATCTAACAAATAAATTTCTTACCTCGATCGAGCAAAATTTTATTGCTACCCAGAGTAGAAGAGTGACATAATGTCGTCTCAAGACTGTAATGGGGTGTGCACAAAAGATATCTAGTCCAGCCGATTTGTATGCTTATGTCCCGCCAAGTATTGGATTTTCACGGGAATCACGACATAGCCGTGAACTCTGACTATATGGATTTTCACAGGAATTACGACAGAGCCGTGTTCTCCGACTACTTTCGCGCGAATGTGAATTGGACAATTTAAAGCCCGTTATAGTGGTTTTGGGGATAAAAACATAAATCACTGAAGTTTAGAAAATTAAGAAACTTAATATCAGGTCATTGTATCGATAAAATGAGATGGACTGTGGTGAACACAGTAAAATAGCAATTGAAATGTTTAAGTTTATATTTCAACTCACAACATTTTTACGGAATATACCTTATGAACGCTGTAGACGTATCAAATCTATTCCCTTTGATGTAGTTTAATGTGCGCAGTATCACGGCTGATGAAGACACAGTCAGAAAAACTACCGAAAAATGAATGTGAAAGAAGTAATATGGCAATGAATGCATAATTGAGGTATATGAAATGTCAAATTTATTCTCTTGTGATTGTGTTTTGAAGAAGAGCAATATCACAGGTGTCACAATGACTACCGATAATCAGTTACACTGCGCGTTCTTCCATCAGATTGTGAACCCTTATTAACAATTAGAAATCTCTGTCAGTGTGTAATTATTTTTTTTTCTTAGGCAATTTTCTGCATCCCACGTCTGATACAGAAAACTCGTATGAGCTTTTAGTGATGACCTAGGAAATCGGAAGTATCATACAATAACACGTAATTGCATGGACATTTCTGTCTGTCTTGAAAAGTCCTCTACCTAAAGTAAATATGGCATTCAGATAAAAGATAGCTAGATATCGTTAGTTAATTTGCATAAATTACTTTTTGCTGGATTTAACGTCACGCCGAAGATATGTCATATAACGACTTTTCAGCATTTGATGATGCATTATTTTATCACGGGCAGGCACTTGGGCAGAACAAGAGCATGCGGGATGGCTTCCTCGTGTAGGAATTTAACGCCCAGAGGAAGATTCTAAATCTCGTTGGTAAGGGCAAGTGAACTGAAGTCAATGCTTTAACCACACAGCCATGTAACCTCCAACCAACAACCCTTCTCCCTACCCCCCTGCCACCAATTTCATTTAGAATAAGTATACACAAACATTGGTCTTCTGAAAATGTTCTAATGATATTGACCAATAGCTGTCCAAAACTACTCTGTATAGGTTTATCTTGTCAGTATTTAAAGCCTTCGTTTTGTCAATGTCCTACGCACTGGTGTACCCATACAGAAAAGAGAGGTCTGCCATCACAAACGTTTTTATCAAGATTTTGAAAAAATGTTTAATTGATCATTTGTTATTGAAATTGTTTTTAGTATATTTCAAAAAGTAAAGAGTAAACTAATGTGGTTGGTAAAATGAAAACAAAAACAGAGTCAGAAATAAGAAAGTAATATTTGAATGTCTTTTCATTCATAGTCCCATGGTATTTATGACGACAGGGATTAATGTAGCACTAGTCGAGGTAGCAATTTATGGGAGTTTGATGCGTTGTGTGTAAGACAGAACTACTAAAGTCAATCTCCCCAAAGCATGTATAATTAGAACTAACGTAAAAATATGTTGAAGTAGTTTTATGCAAGCAAACATATAAAGAGCACTGAAGATAGTCTAATAGATAACGAGACACGGTTTGATAATTTAATTTACATGTATGTAACAAATGTTGTCCATATAACATATGCTATTTCCCTTCATATAATTTTTGCTTTAGGCGGTCGTATAATTTATGTACACTCATAGACATTGATAATTCGTCACCTATGATTTTCATATATTTCCTTAAGAATACGTTCAAAATAAAAGAATAATGTATACCATCAATTTATTCAATATCTTAATAATAATATGGGCTGTTTCATTTCATATGAACATTTGAGATTCGGTAACAACAACAGTTTGAATAACAACACTCACACTTTTCAAAGTAACACTTTATATATTTTATGTATTGAACTCATTTTTATTAGTTACCGTTTTCCGCACCTTGCGTTTGAATCTCTTTAAAGGCGATGGAAAGGTACATTGATCATTCTAATATGCTTGTGTCTGTTAAATAACGCTTACGCTAGAATGACATCACGTTGACGTGCGGTTACGTCAAAGTTTTTGTTGTGACCAAGAGAGTGCGCTATTATATCTTATCTACTGTTTTAGATTAAAGGTATATTAGAGTCGAAATCATTTATAGAAAACCTGTGTTTGAACACTATTTATACACTCGGGCGGTAATACGTCGTACTGCGCCCGACGTGTCACCGCCCGTCGTGAATAAATAGTGTTAATTGCTATACTGGTTTCCCTGTAGTTTCCGGACCCAAGTAGTTTTCCGGACCTTTAACATTTCGTGCTGTATAGACTTTTTTCCGTCGTGAAGCATCTGGGTAACAATATTATTTCATCTGGACCGTTGTTGCCTTTACATAGCAGCGAAAACCTAGCATTACCAACTTATTTATTATTTGAATATCCCGGTTGTTTAAACTTACTTCGATGTAATTGTTTACACAAGCGATTGTCAACTGCAGGGCAATTCCAGTTACAGTGCGCATGCGCAGAAATTGAGGCTCCTTGAAGGTAAAATTGATGCTCCCATTTGCAGGCGATACAGTAAAAACATTCAGATATTATTAAAATGAAACAAAGAAAGTCAGAAAAATAGGCTTATTCACTATACTACGGCATTAAATTATCGATTAAAATAGGAACCAAAATAGACGGGTATTTACTTATGATACCGTAGCTCAATCAAATGTTTAGCAGCAGTGCCCGAGTGGTCAGGACGTTAGACTACCAATTCTGAGACCGTTCTTGTTCTTTTTTTTAAGTTGTTAACTATATCAAAAGTTCTTAATTTCTTTTTTTTTGTAATATTACCAGCCCACTCAATACGTTCCGTCATTTTTAGTGTGACGTTGCAAACGTCATTCAAACGTAATTAGACGTAATTGCAATGAGCGTATTACAAATCTAGTATTTGTTTAATTCTTAAAATATACTTTTCAAATCATAATCACGCCTTAGAATTATGTTTTAATTTTGAATATTTATAATGAAATCGGAAATGTTTGCTTTTACAGAAAGGTTACAACTGTTACAATGAAAGGTCCGGAAAACTACTCGGAATAACTGGGATATTAATAGAATTGATTGCCCCTTTTGAGGCCTCGTCTACATTTGTGTTAATGAACGAAAGTGTAATACGACTTCTGCATGGTGTTTAAGAAGAACCTAGCTTTATTCTGTGAAAATTTCATGTTTCTACTATGTTTTGTTTGAAAGTTGCTGGCTAAACATGGCGATTTCGGTCCGGAAACTACTGGGAAACCAGTACATTATTATTTCTTAAATAAGAGGCGATAAGTTAGCTTTTTCATCATTTATTTTATAACATGTATATATGACACGTTAAAAATACAAAATAATGTCTAAAACTAGTTGAAATATTCGGTTCACTTTAATCATGGTCAAATATCTCAAAAACAAGCACATGGACCTATACATTTTGTTTCACCATATTATAGGCCATTTGTTTATTTACAACTGTGAGAAGTTTCATTAAAATCTACATTGTAGAAAAAATCATTCATGAAACTATTATGAAAGTTATGGTTTAACCTAGACTTCCATGACTATAAAAAATTGTCTGAGGTCCAAATTTTTCAAAGTCTAGCAAAAAATCTAGCACATGACCCTTACCTTTTTATTTGCTGAATTTTCTTGGTATATCCTGAAATATCGGAGTTTTATAAAAATTTTACATTGTAGAAAAGAATTCGGTCCAAACATGTAGAACTACATGTACCTTAAACCGATATTTTACGCACTCTTTTTGTAGTAACAATTAAACGAAAATAAGAAAAATGAAATGCAGCGAAGTGACATGAATGTATAATATACTGGCTCTACTCGTCCTTGAAATTTTCAGAGTTACTTATTCTATATTATATCTCACGCTTGTGTCAATGTGTTTTTCGAAAGTATCGGTTTTAGTGTTTTCAGACCTCAATAGAGGGTGATGCTGCAATAGTAAAAATAATACAATTATTTAAAAAACACAATAAGGTTTAGTACAATTAATGTTTAAGAAATAATATATCTCATCCAATGATTTGTCGTTGAATAAATCATTGTTTGGAGTTCAGATGCGAAAAATTATATCACGAGGGCGCAGCCGGAGTGATATAATAATTCGCATCTGAACTCCAAACAATGATTTATTCAAGAGCAAATCACTAAATGAGATATATTATTTCGATTCTAACACGTTACCAAGGATTTTTAAGTACATCCTTGAAGACATTCATTAAAAATTTGCCCATTTTCAATCGGTTTCTTTTCCAGCGCGCCGCTATGCCGTTTGACGCCATGACGTAATAATTGTGACGTCAGAACAGCGATTTGTTGTATAATAATTCACTGTTTTCTGCCTTCTTTGTTTAATAGGAAAATGAATCGGATCGTGTTAGAATTTATTATAAAACTGTGTGAGTATATCCACTTCATTGAATATTACATGTACATTGATGGAAAAATGATATGCAGCTTGTCCGGTTTAAAATGTTCATTATGAGCGTAACTCCCTTTTGGGCCTCCTGATTCAACAAAAATGAAATGTCATATTTTTTGTATTCCTACTGGATATTATAGAGGATAAACATGCATTTCTTAATCACATGTTAATACGAATGCAACGTAAATTAGGGGCTGAGTCAGATCATCATGTAATCTCGTCTGATGGTGAACCAAAAAATTTGGGTATTCAAGTCTTTAATTTCACTTGAAAAGTACATTTATACCTTACAAATAAATTATATAGTTGAATTTTTCCACTCTTATTTAAGTCAGTTTACCTTAAGGGGACGCATATTGCTACATTTACAGTTCATACAGAAATGAGGAAGGGGTGCATATTCAAGAAATTGATGGTGGGAAGATAAAAAACATATTCCTAAACTGATATAATATTGATGGACACCTGTAATATTCAGTACTTTGTGGATAAAGATGTAGTACTATGAATGTAATAGGAAAACAGAGGTCTTTGTAAAAGTACATTCAACACAAAATAGTAAGCTTTTGTATATTAAAGAAAAAACAGGTTTTTTACAATACCAGTGTTACAAATAATGTTGAAGGGATGAGATTTTCTTTCTAACGCACCAGGTTTGCTTTAACATGTAAAAATTTAACGCCACGTCATTTCAGCTCGGGATGGACGCCATCTTTCTCATTGATAAAAAATGTAAACAAAGAAAAATCATAGTGGGATTAGCATTGCAAGGGTATAACATGATATTCTACACAATGAATCCCTTAGAACAGATATGTAAGATGCTACACAGGTCTGGTGGGTTAAATGCATAACGTCGATCACTTAAAATTGATCTTGAAAAAGTGGTTAATTTTAGTTTATTTACATGGTTTTTAATTTTCCCACGACTTCTCGGCGATTCACTGCAAAAAGTATTACTGCGCCGGACGAACGGTAACTCTAATAAACAACGGGAGACAACTTAGGTGTCAGCACGTGTATGATTTTTAAAAAAACATGTCGATGATTATAATTTCTTATCAGAAAACGAATCCTATTCAGATATTCGTCTTTAACATCAGAAAATTATTAATTTCTATGGACATTTATCAAAACATATTACTTACAGTGGACTACTTTGCGCATCAAACTGGTTTTCGCTTCAGTTGTAAGGCACTTCCGATATACTTTTTGACAACAGTAACAAAACACAAAATTTATCAATAAAGTCACTTATAAACCGACTGCTATTTAGATCAGTGAAGGTATAGTTGTTGTTACAACATTATAGTTGTTCATTACGTTATGAGATAAAGTTTTTCTTGAACTGCATAATCCATTAATTACGTTTAGATGATATTGCATTTACGACTTCTCTGACCCCGTTTTTTACATGAATGACAGCAGTCTCGTGCAACTCGTGCAAACAGAGTTATGAAAAGTATGGTGGAGAAATCAAGTACAAATTATAAGTGATATTAAAGTAAGGATAACTGTATATTCGTCCAGTTTTGATCAATGACATTCCTGCTGTGTATTAGTAAGTTTTGTGGATAAGATTAAAATGTTACTTTTTGCACATATACACATTGATTGGACATCACAACCAAATTTCATACCATATTTTAGGGATTTTTAAGACAATACATTTTCAAAAGTTTGTTGAATGTGTTTTGATATTTAAGTGCATTGTAGTTCATGTATACCAAGTTAAAAATCAAAAATGGAACCATTTTTAGGCCCTTATTGTAAGCCACTCAACTTCCGTAACGATAAATGTTTAATGTATTAAGGGGAATATACTCTTTTAGTTTTTGGAACGTGGCATTCCTTGACCACCATATCTTTCTTATGCACTACTTTGTAAACAAACTAAATCATGTGTTTTAGCTTACATATGCAAAATAAAAAGAAAGACAGTGAACTTATTTCACTTTTTTACTTTAAATTAGAATCTGTAGGATATTGATAAATGTTTGGACAAGGTAAAGCACTATTATTTTCGCACAAAAATATTAATTGTTGACTTTGAATGTACACAATAATTTGTATGTAATTCAACAATAACTTTCTTGTTTCAGTTTTTCTCATTTTTATTTTAGTGAGCAATCCTTTGTGTACTTATAACAGTTGAAACAATATCCATTTCATGTACCAAAACTTTGTATTTTTTGCAGGTAAATTTTATCATACCCCACCCACTTTTTTTCTAATTTCAAAGTATGCGTCCCCTTTATCTGTAATTTCAAAAAAAGAATAAATAAAAACAAAAAAAAAAACAATGTCACATTCATTATTATTTTTTTTATCACGTGTCCCACTTTTGGGGCCTCCAAAAAAACTTGAGTAAGGATATTTGAGTATGAAATCAACCCTGACTGAACTCCATGTACCCAAACGAACATTTTGATGTATGATACTGTATTGTACTAAAAATGCCTACGGATATTTTTACTCGGGGCTTTCGCCAACTGTCTGTTAGTAACTCACAATTTCGAGTAAATAAAAAACACACCCGCACTAATGCTCTTCCGTACATAGTTCATAAAGTTATGTGATATTAAAACTTAGAAGTGTGTCCAAAAACTACGGAAGAGAATAAGTGCCAGGTGCTTTTTTATTTACTCGAAATTTCGAGTTAATAACTCGAAATTTCGACTTACGTAACTCTAAATTTCGAGTTAGTAATTCGAAATTTTGACTTAATAAGTTGAAATTTCGAGTTAATAAGTCGAAATTTCGAATTATGTAAGACGAAATTTCGACTTATTAACTCGAGACTTACGTAACTAGAAATTAATATCTTGTCCTTTTATCCGCAAAATTTGGACGTCTGTCCTTCTGTCAAAGGCCAAAAATGTAATGGACGACTTTTGACTCTTCGAAGTGGAATCATCTATCTACACATCCATATATTGTACCGAACATGTAGGGACTTGAACATATACTACCATACATCAATGTATGCCCTACCATATCCTCTAGAGCTACTCCAGATTTCCTACTGTATTTAACACTAAAGTCAGCTTCCTGACAATTCGGTTCACCAGACGCAACAACAGCGACGTCATCTAAGGATCGTTCACCCTGACTATACGCGGATGTCTTCAAAGCAACGGTCCGTTATCACTAAACAGCGTTGACGTAACTTTCGTGCCTTACCTTTTGTTGTTCATACGAAATAACTTTCAATGGAAAAGAAAAGGGCGAATGTAAATATTATTTTTTGTTGATATAGTTTTAGTAGCGAATGTTTACTGTATGTGTTACAAATTTTTCCGTTAAGAGTGCTTAAATTACCTATTTTTGCCAAATGGGGTAGACCCTGATCATCTGAATAAAATGAAGCCAGCTGATCAGTCTATGCTGTTCAATTGTCAAACAATAAAACATTGCCTGCTGAGTTAGGAGAAACAGTGTAGACTCTGATCTGCCGGCAAGGTTGGGTGCTATTTCCCATTCTGAATAGAGATACAATCCATAGAAACCCAGTATGTATCGTAAACTACAAAAAGGTGAATGAAGTATTGCCATGCAATACAAAGTCCCCTGCTTGAAGGCACCTAAGTTTCTCTACTGCAGTATAACATAATCAAGGGTTATGTGTGTGAATGCCCATTGCATAGTTATTTTATCATGAACGTTTCAGATAAAAAGTTAGAACCATTTTTAAAAAAATAACAGAAATTGTGTTTTTGGCTGGTCACATGTCAGATTACCCCACCTACTTTAAATGTGAATATTAGTTAATGAAACTTAATCGTACATTTAGGTATATTACCACAAAGTATAAATAAAATCAAAAAGCATTTTGCGCAGACACCTAACTGGGACCCCACCCCCCAACTTTGCATAATAAATATTTTCCCTCAGTTTAACATCAGCAATAGAACTGCATTGTATGTTTTTTAATAAACTTAATTTACACTTGGAAGGTGCAGCACTGTGGAGTTTTCTGCTACAAAAAGAAGCAAGAGTATTTATATACTGGTTTTCTTTCAACCATGAATTGATTTTAAGTTCTTTCTATGGCTGAGGCCGGATATCTAACATTTGTCTCAGTGTATGCACAAGGATTAGGTGACAGATGAAAATGGAAAGATGTTATTAATTACATAATGAGAAAAAAATACAATCAATATCTATTTTTTTCCAAGATACACATTTTACAGAAAATGAAATTAAGTATATCCGCGCACAACAGGGCTATTAATATAATTTTAGCAGCTTTAATAGTCAGTACAGGGGGTAGCAATATTTATAAAAATAACTTTAATTATAATAAATTCTCTTGTATGGAAATTGACCAAAATGATAACCTTCTTATATTTGATGCATGCGTAGCAAAATGATAATCTCTCTAAATTTTGTATTTATGGCCCAACAAAGGATGACCCTGAATTTTATAATTATACTGAAAGAAAAGCGGTAGAAACTGAAACTCATAGCTTAATAGTTGAAGATTAAAATACAGTGGTAAACCCAGACATTGACTGTTTCAATTATATATATGTAAATAAACGTAAAACAAGAGACACAGTTCTTCAAATGATGAATGGGCGTAACAAAATATAGAAGAATAGATGTATACATGGTTCAAATGAAAACCTATTAAATAGCAAAACTAGATTTTTCTGGTAATTTATAAACAGTTCTGAATGAAGCGTTAATTTTAACAGGTAAAAGACGACTCAATGATTTTGTTTAGTTTTGAACTCGGAAAGGTCTAAAAGAAACACTGGAAATTCAACAATTCTTCTAGTTAAGAACAAATTAAGAAATTCATAATCAAATCGAAAGACAATATGCTTCAGAAGAACACTCTTCACAAGAACAAGTAGGAAATATATACAATGAAGACATACCTTAATGATAAATTATTTTGAGGTACTGTCATATATATATATCATATCATGGAAGAAGTTGTTAAATCTATTTCATAAAATTACATTCCTCTTGAAATATTTAAAGTATCAATGGTACAAGGGATAGTTTTTAACTTTAAGCCACATTGTTATCTGCGTTTGTAACGAAGTGTTTAGATATTTTTGAGAAAACAATTTAGACACTAACACATAATGACTATTCTAATTCAAAGAATGTTAGAAATAATTTTTCGTTGATATTTTAATAATTTCCTCATGTTTTATAGTTCGCAAACTTTGTAGTTTAAGGCCAAGGTCTGCATTTGTCAGTTTCCAATTTATTTCCAGGACACAACATTTTCCTTGGCAATTCAGCAATAGTTCATTGTCTTGGAAATCACATCTACAAATGCCTCAACTGTAGCATTATTTTTGTCTGACTTTATTTCACAATGATACAAAGACTTATAACGATGAAAATACAATCTACTTAGTATATTTTTGATTATGTAATATAATTTAATGATCTACATAGACATTAACTTGATCATGTTAATAAACCTTCTAATGTGACATCTTTTTGCCAAAGTCTTCGACGTGACATGATGTACATTTCTGCAACTTGGTAAAATTTTATACAATCATAATGTGAATATCCTAAGAAATTTCAATAAAATAAATCAAGGCTGTCATATAAAACAATTTTACAACTCCATCCAATTTGAAAAAGTCGAATTAAAAAAATGAAACGTTCAGTAGCACCATTATGTGAAAGCTAGTAAGAAAAGAAATCCTTTTGAGCATAGTTTTTGTCCATTTTGAGCTATTCCCATTTATTTCAATTACTATTGTGGAAATGTTCGTATACTTTTGGTCTGATATAGAGGGTCTTTGAATTAAAAAAATAACAAACCCTTGGTATAACTAATTGTCAAACATACCCACACGTTGGTTTTATACATCCTCTCGTGTTTTAGGAATGAGCTACTGCCCTTTATAACTATTTTAACCTTAAAGAAATAGTTATTTTAGGAGAACTATTAGTGCGTTAGAAGATTTGTAGTAGGCTCAAAATTTTCACGGATATCTCTGAAGGGATCAAGTATTACTTTGTATCGGAAATGGAGTCTGGCAGTGTCACACCTTTTGTTTCTTTCAGACGCGCAATACTTCCGGCCGACAGGAATATTAAAACTCCACACGTGAAATACATTAATCCGGGAATGCGTCCATCCTGTGAATTTAAAGAAAAACGAATGCAGCTTTCATGTGATCAGTTTCGTGTACAGGAGTACTCGATGTTAAACACAGATATTTACAAGCAGTTACGACGCACTTGTATATAATGACAATTACAAACTCAAAAGCTACAATCATAAAAAACAGATATGTAATTTTATGATGTGGCATATTTTAACATCCGTTGTACAAAGTGTAGGACCAATCTAGTCAAGTCTAATTAAGTCTAAAAGCAATAGCGATAAGCGGGTGACGAAAATGTTTAAATACTTTAAAAGGAAACCAGGACATATCATGATGCAAATTTTTCTTCAATTTCCTGTGAATCCTTTTGAAACAATGTAAAATGTATTTTCTTTTATTTGGTTATTGTGATGTTATATATACTTTACAGGCCCGCCCGCTTGACTCAGTAGAGAGAGCGCAGATCTACAGATCGTAGGACCCCTAGTTCGATCCCTTGGTGGGGAGTATGTTCTCTGTGACGCCTTGACCTAAGACTGAGTTTGAAATCATTAGCCCTATTTATCAGATTCATGTGGGGAAGTTTGCAGTTGCTTGCGAATAACAGGTTAGTAATCCTTTAAAATTGTTGAAAAACAGAGCTCATATCAAAAACAAACAAGCAACATATATAGACTGCAAGGTGACATTGTAGTGCTTCGCCGGAAACCCCTCCGCGGTCGATATAATTATATAGCAAAACTAAACAGAAACGTTTATCTGTGTTGCAAAATCGTTTCAAGCTCAACTGAAATTATTATACCTCATGTAAAACACCAAATGCAAACTCCCTGTCTCTCAAAATGTATTAATTTTAATGGATCTAACGCCGAAAAATCCGCGGATAATAATGCGCAGAGGTGTCCTTTGCGCATCAATGGATAGTATTTCAACAAGTTTAAGTGGATTGCATATAGACTTTTCATTATCCACGTTGTTAAACGCTTATAAAAATTCGTTGATATGCAAGCAGCCTATCGGCTCGGGTGTTAATACATTTTTATTGACAATATCAATAACACCCACACTGCCATGTGTTATTTGTATCATATCAACTTTCTTAAATGATTTAAATTAACTAAATATTTATATTTGTTGTTCACTAAAGTCACATGACTATGTCTCCCTTGTATTTGTTAGATTCCTTGTCTTATATTTTTGATTTATATTAGGTATACGTTGTATCTTACATAAAGTTTGACACTAGACATTTTATGACTCATAAATTCCCTTTCTTTCATTGGACAGCAAATGATCACATGAAAGTCCATTGAAAGTGATATTCGACGCAAAAAGATATATCCTTGCAAACGGATACACGCAGTATCTAAACATAAATTTATTTCACATTAAATAATATAGGGGCTAAAGACATATCTTTGCGGAATAATATAATCTTTGCATTTTAATGGCATTTTATTAGATTATATATCTGAACAGGTTTGACCGTCTGTAAATAGAAAATTTAGCATTATACTTTAGATACTAACCACAATACCTTGTTCAGTGCTGTCATGAAATGAAACACAGATTGTATGATAATATCAGCGGATAATTTAAAGTGTATCACCCTGGCCAGGGCTTATCGGCCATGGTGAATATCCCTTAGTCCGTTTTATAAACTCGATTTATCATCATACAATAACTGTTTACTAGACATTATTAATCTTTATGACGAACATTTACATACATCTTTTAATCCGTATTTTACATACTATTAAGGAACAGTACGGAAATATTCTATAAGTCTAAGCATGTAAAAGTATTTGTTTCCGCCGAACCATCAACTTACCAGATGAATCAGCAATGGAGCAGCAACCGCACCAAGTCTTCCAACAGTTGACTGAAAACCATAACCTATTGACCTGAAAAGCGTTATTTTAGATTTACGAGAAACTGATACCCGTCTATTATCCTATCAGAAAGACCGAATGGTTAAAAGCTTGTGTCATGTTTGTTACGGTTGTTACTAAAGCTTGTTAAAGAAGACGTATTTTATCCCGAAAACTTGCAGTCGGCTAGAAATATCAGGAATTTCGGACATTCGTATACTTGATTTTGCTGATAAAGTATAAAAATACATTTAAAACTCTTTGATACAACCATGCATTGAAGGTATATTAATACCATTCCCTTTAAGACTCTGGCTTAAAGCTTTGGTTTACCTCACTACTGTAGGATATATCTCCGTTGTGTAAATAATAAGTGCAATGCTTGCTGTTGTAACAGTCATTTTCGCCAGCAATGAAACAGCCAAAGCTGCAACTGCAAGTGACATCGAAGGCCTGGATATCTTATCTGAAATGAAATACACAATACGTTTATAATTGTTAATTGTAAAACAAAGATATTGTGCATTGGCATTATATGTCTTTATCTAAACTGGGTGTTTGCTTTTCCTTGATTTCATATGAAAGCGTGTTACCAGCAATGATTAGTCGCCCCTTCCTCGGTACGATAGTACGATAGTACGATATCAGAACACAAAACACGAAACCACCGCGAACGAAGCGATGGCGGATTCGAGATCACAACGGCTTACACCAACTACGTCGACTTTGTGCCAGCAGCGCCGTATCGTACCGCGTTTATCCTTTATCTAGTTCGTTATTGGGATAACAATGAGAACAATAACATGTTGAGATACAGTTTG
The DNA here is from genome assembly GCF_021730395.1 of Mercenaria mercenaria. Lineage (NCBI taxonomy): Eukaryota > Metazoa > Mollusca > Bivalvia > Venerida > Veneridae > Mercenaria > Mercenaria mercenaria. The sequence continues at coordinate 69,738,331 of NC_069361.1, read as the reverse complement.
TCTATTTTGCGTGACAGAAACACTATAAAGTGTTTTCCTTTAAGCATGTTTTTTATAAAGCTGTTAGCAAATAATACTTCCTAACAACATTACATGATATCCAGGATAAAGAATTATTCTTTTTGGTAAAATTCTGAATAGAGGTATAATTCGCAAACAAGGTTTTATAAAAAGTGTCTGTCTCACAATCTCCACATAACTTACCAAAATGTTGCAATATTCCCGAAACACACATGAGTATACTTGACACACCACATACAACAAAACAATACTTCTTTCTACCAAATCTGAAAAGAATGGAACCGTGAATTCAGTGAGTAATTTAAAAGCTGAGAAGTTTTGCAGTGCTGAGGGGAAACGTAGGAGGAATAAGCAGATCGGAAACTGGTGGATGCAAAGACGGAAGGATGAATCCTTATGATATAGTTAGATAAAAACCAAGGGTAAAGTTGGATGATACATTCGGCTGCTTTCAGGGCGCGGCTGACTAGACTGACTCGTGCAATATTTCTTTTTGAATTGATTAAAGATGTTGTGTCTCTTTGAAACAAACTGTAAGAAAATACGATTGAAGTAAACGCGTAGGACAACGGTAGCTGAAAGATTTCGCCACTAATGACTTAAGGGGATGAAACGTATGACCTATTAAAGACAAATCAAATACAGAGCTAAATAACTGTTGTTACGGTGACTGACGTAGAATCACTTGCTCTTCACCGCTGTGGTTTCGTCTGGGATGCAAAATTCAGCCAGCCAGCAGGTGTACGCTCTTGCTTCTGGCTTGAAATAAGGCGTGCAGAAACATAGCGGGATCAAATGCAGGAAAGTCGCCATATGACCTGTGTCGGTGTGTTGTTAAAAGTCTTTAACATATAAACAATAGCAGATGCGCAGGTATGACTGTCATCATAAAGGAAGTGACAGACGAACGCTATTAGCGAAAACAAATTATTTTATCGAATGCCAGTTTGTTGAGCAATTATTTCAGTCTACTTTTGTATAATTAAGCAAACTGGTGGTGTAAGACGTGGGTCTTTATTTTGTCCTCATTTACATCGTATAAGTTATATATTTGTCAAATGTATCAACCATATTTTCACCGTTTTCATCATAATATGAACACATACAGCATGAATTATTCTTACTTTTACCTGTTCACTAAAGGTCCTGTTACTGAAAATGCAGGTAAATCCACGAGGTTAATGAGGAATATGGTCAGATAAATGTCGACAGAAATGCTCTCCATTCCGAGGGACATACAATACCAAGCAGTATACATAGCAAACCTTAGAACGAATAGAACGAATATGATTTCATTAACATATATATCAATATGGAAGATATACATGTACTAGTATGCGCGCGCACTTGCTTCTGTCGCTTTTCGTTGTTTTTGTTTCGATTGTTGATCATATGGCGCCTTAATGCTACTTTGGTTAAAAAAGACTTAGTTTTATCACCTTTTCATCATGTTTAACTCTTTAAGCTGTAGTCTTATTACTCCAGGTATAAAAGCAGTAAATGAGCCGTGCCATGAGAAAACCAACATAGTGGGTTTGCGACCAGCATGGATCCAGACCTGCCTGCGCATCCGCGCAGTCTGGTCAGGATCCATGCTGTTCGCTAACAGTTTCTCTAATTGCAATAGGCTTTGAAAGCGAACAGCATGGATCCTGGCCAGACTGCGCGGATGCGCAGGCTGGTCTGGATCCATGCTGGTCGCAAACCCACTATGTTGGTTTTGTCATGGCACGGCTCAAATAGGCAAATGGTGCGGAAAAAAGGTAGTCTCATAATTTTGGACTCAAATTGTTGTCAGGAATATTTTACTCTTTGAAGCATTTGATATTAAACTCCATTAGAATATCTTGCTGAAATTACATGTAAGGTTTACTCTTGACCCTTTTCTGTAATATTTTACCATGAAATAATTGCACTTCAGAATTCATCACGCAAACTTTGTTCATATTTGGGATACCGGATTTTACAGTGTGCTTGTTTGACTAGAACATTTTTCTTGCATCTGTTTTTTTTTATTTTTATTTAGGACTATATGTTTAGAGAAGTATACGTTTTTACATTGTAGACGCATAGTCCTTGGAAGTTTGCAATTTTAAATATAATTAAAAAGGCCAACTATTTAGTGTGGACAAGAAAACAACCTAGGGGGTAATTCACATGAAATTTTATGAGTTAAAAATGAATACATGTATACATATAGATATACAGAAAATATCAGTTGCTCTCAGGGGGCGGGAGGGTCTTAAAACCAATATAATACCACAGATGCATAACTCCAAATATCTTGATTCCTGCATAATTGTAGGACTCTGCGTCAAACATATTTTGAGATATGAGCAACGCGAACGTTTAGGACCTACATGCATAGTCAAGGGATATAACTCTTGTGGTCTAAGGAGTGAAATTCAAAACAAAACTCAAAGAGTACAACGTCTTATGCTGAGTAAAATTTCTATAATATTTGACGACTCTAGGTCAAATACTCTTTGAGATATTCATTAAACAGATTTTGTCGAAGCAGTTGGACGGACAGGCAATGGTACATCTTAGAACTCCCAGTAATATGTTTGGGAAGGTGTTGGGGTGGTATCTGAAATCCAAATATGTTACATATTACTTGCCAAAGTATTGACAAAGACAAAGTCACATTTCGCAGCTCTTTCGACGTCCACAACGTTACGATAGTATACACTGTAGTGGCTTTTGAAGTTTTGTTTATATCTGTTGCCGCAGTATCGAATATTTCCTTCACGTCTGGCTTAGGCACTCCGTTAACAGTTGCTAAGGAGCTGATAGATCTTTCAGCGTGCTCAAACTTCTTCTTAGAAATCAGCCATCTAAAACTTTCAGGAACAAAGCTGTAATACGTTGTCAGAAGAAATTTGAAGTGTGGAAATAATATTTAGGAATGTAAATTCAAACGTTACCACTAACAAAACACACCGAGTCGAAACTAGCAAAAATATATAAGCACCTTTGTCAGCTACCATATATATGCAGACTTAATATTTATAGAGGGAATTCGACTAGGAATTGTAACCTGCTACAACTGTTACAAATGAGTTGTATTTAGATTTATATAATATTACTGACAATAATTTCAAAATGGCGCTTTTAACGTATTAATGGCGCTAAATGTATTATTAAACATATTTCTTAAGGTCAAAACATTAGACAGAACAGGTCGATTTTTGACATGAACAGTTTGTACTTACCATAAAGTCGTTAGAATGAATACGCCAATGAGTGTCTTCAACAGATGTATTCTTTTCCAGTCATGTAACCACCATGAGACGAGCGCATAAAGCATAGACGAGAGAGGCTCTGAAGGGAAACACACAACGAACGGTCGCCACGGGGACGGCACAAATTCTATCATCTGCGTAAATTGTACTGTAAAACTAATTCCAACTCCTACACCAATGAAGAAACGAACAACGGAATATATTTGCCACGACTGAGTAAAATAACCGACGAAATTAAAGAGGACCATTGCAGTAATCCCTGTGAGCATAGCTGGTTTGCGACCAGCCGCGTCAGCCATTTGACCAGCAACGATCGCTCCTACAGCATCACCTACCATCTGAATTGATGTGATAAACGCCACAATCCATCGCCTGTCACACACAAGGTTCCACTGAAAATGTAAAAGAAAAGAAACAGTGAGTTAGATATGTTAAAAAAGAAAAGACTCTAATGAGGAAAAAGAAACAAGGACAAAAATCCAATAAAACAACCATGCTCCAAGAATGCATCCCCTTCATACCATGATAACGCCATGCCATAAAGCGGTGTGTGTATTATGTGTAAATTATGAAAAAAATGCACATAAAATAATAGACAGACAGGTTATAAAAATAAACATAGAAAAGAACACAATAGGGCACTCCCAAGGAACGGCCAATATGCAAAAACACACCTGGGGAATTAACACCGGTTAATCGTACACCAAACCGCGATTTTAACCCCCTAATAAGTTGGTTACACTGCTTGTGGCATGATACAGGATATACGATGTCGAGGAAATCCTGTCACCAACAACCTGGTTAACGATTTTATCTTGCCGACTACATATACTTCCATACTGTAATCGACACATTTTGTAAATTAACAAAGCTACTTACAGTACAGACTGGAATCTTTTTATCATTTGTTCGGTCATCATGTTTTGTTCATAGTTGATTAACACCAGCCATAAAATGCAAACTGAACTGTATTTTGACCGAATGACGAAACACAAAAGCAGTTAATATGAAATTAAATCTTAATGTAATGCATATTTGATTTCGAATGACATCATGTGTCTGATAGTAAATAGGGTATGAGCAAGCAACAATAACAACACAGAAAATTAGTATATGTATTCTCGCATTTGTGAGAGCAAAGTATTATCACGAATGCTTTGTACGGACAATATGAAAACTTAGTCATTTACGGTTTATCTTTACAGAGTTTTAATATCTAATAACTAGAAGTGATTTATAATGTCCATCAAGGTTTGTTTCAATTCGCCAGTAGATTCCAGCACATCAGATTAATCTATGGTGCAGCCAACGGTAGTTATAAGTTCATGATTACAAAGTATTACACAAAATATACCTCAGATACGGCGGTATTCATTTTATCATGAAATGCGTAAGCACTGCACGTTGCATTTCGTCCGACCGAGCAAAGTCGATTTGTAGACATTTCACTCAGGTTTAATACTGAAAGCGAAGAAAACTTAACGTCCAGTATGTGGCATTTAAATCCAGGATCGTAGCCTATAAACGACATTGCCAGCACGCTCCAGACGATCACGATAGTCGAAGAGTGAATAATTATACATATAAGTTTCTGCATAAGTCCACATCCACCAAGTCCTTCAATCAGATGCTCAAGTTTAGAACTGTAAGACATTTCTGAAATTCATAAGAAGTTCCGTGCCAGAAAACCAAGTCAATGTGATACATTTTATAGAAGGTGAGGTGAGAATAAAACAAATGTTCTATAACCCAACTTTATTTGTTCCCCATCCTTTCCCGTCACCAATATATCTTGTCCATTTAGTATTAAAACATAGAAAAAGCATCGCATTTCCAAACGCGATATAAGCACATATAACCGATATAAGCACATATATGTCATTTTTTTTTATTTTTAATATTGCTTCTGGTCAGTTGAACTTCTTTATCTCAGATTTTTCACGTAATTTACAAAACTGAACGTTGTTCTTACTTTAATTTCGTCAGCTGGGATTTCTTAAATCATTTAAAGAAGTGAAAGAATTTTCAAAATCAGAGTCAAAATGATAAAGCTATTTAAATATTGGTCAAATTTGCGGCCATTTTGTTTCCATGGCAACAAAAAACAAAATGGAGGAATTATTAAATTTTTAGATACACATTTGAACTGTATTTACTTATTTCTGTAAAACAATTTCACTACTTTTTCCAGCTATACTGAAAGAAATTATCATGTTTTACACCTTACACACAAGAAACAAATATAAATAGATCTATTCAAAATGTTATTTGCTAAATAAAAATTCAGCAGTGTGTAAATGACGTCATAAACACACTAAAATGGCTCCATGATCAGCCATTTTCTTAAATTTCAAACTGCCATATCTTTTTCAATAGTGGTCCGATGTTAAAAATTCTGTCAGCGTTATGAAAGGCTTGAGGATGTCTTTCATTAAGAACTAACTTATTGTCAGGCTTTCCGTACTCTTTAATTCTACGACTTGCTGTTTAATACAAATTATGAAAATAGATTATGTACCGATGTAATTACTTCGATAAATCGAATATCGGAATTCCTTAGGAAAAAAACAACATTTACTAATATATAAATGTTACAGACCATGGTATTTTTAATTGCAAAAGTGTGGCAGTTTCCGATAAAATTATCCAAGTTAAAGTCCGATAACAGCTGCTATTTAACGTAAAAAGAGAGGCTTGTTTAAAAGAGGATAAAATTATCAATTTTGTCACTTTGGCACATTTTAAAGAAGGTGAGGCGTGAATAAAACAACGGTTCTATAACCCCACTTTATCTCTCCCCACCCATTCCCCGTCACCAATATATCTTGTCCATTTATTATTGGAAAACATTTCAAAAAGCGATATAAGCTTATTTTTTTTTACTTTTAATATGCCTCTAGTTAAATTAATTCCTGTATCTCATATTCTTCTCGTAATTTACAAAACTGATTAAAATGTTTAAGTCTGCGGCTTGCTGTTAAAAAATTATGAAAATAAATTAAGTAACGATGTAATTACTTCGATAAATCAAATACACTGAACAGCAAAAGAAACTATCCAGTTTAATTACGGGGGTATTATTTATTTAAAAACTTTAATTTATAAAACACTTGTGTTTTTCATATCACATTACACTTGAAGAACTTAACATGTAAAATTTTAAAAAATCAATCAACCGTGAAGTCAGGAGTCACACAATAGCCGTTTTGCATGAAATTCACTTGCGCCTGTAATTAACAATTTTCTTTTTGAAATTTTATTGTCATTGGAAATATTGATAATTGGCTAACTCGAAAAACAGCATAAAGTTTAAATAATAGTGTTGGTTGTACCGCACGACTTAATCAAATTTATCGCGAGCGCCCAATTGGGATGTTACAATGCAACTGACGCCCAGAAGATATAGCCTTTCAAACGGCTATTGTGGGACTACTGACCTCACGGTTGATTGATTTTTAAAAAATATCACATGAAGATCTTCAGGTGTATTTTTAATACGAAGAAACCATTCAAATTTGAAAAATTATTTATTTTATTTCAAAATATACCAGTTACACATCTGGGTAGTTTCTTTTGCTGTTCAGTATATCTAAATTTCCTGGGAAAAAACTTATGAATTTATAAATGTTTACGGACTATGGTATTTTAATTGCAAATGTGATAGAGTTTTGGCCACATTACCAATTCTGTGGCAGTTTCCGATGAGATCAACCAAGTGAAAGTTCGATAACGTCTGCTATTTAACGTAAAAATGAAGATTTTTGAAAAGATAAGAAAATTATCAAAATATCCCTACCTAGACTTTGTTTAAACAGGCAAGGAAATATCCACTCAGACTGAAGGTATGTTATTGTACTTCGACACTGATTCATACCAACCAACAAATGAACCAATATTCATAAATTGGACTTGCTTGTTACATAATAATTACATTTACATATTACAGCTTAAGCAGCAGTTGATGTTTGCGTGCTTAGACTCACCTATTTTGATATGAAATCAATACAATATATACAGTGTAGGGTTTTCTTTCTTAATTTAATGTTTATACATTTCTTAAGGTATCATAAGTCCTGATTCACAAACAATTCAAACCCAAAGAAGTGGGGCCTGAGACTACAGACCTAGATGTCGAGAGTTCGATCTCCGAACTAGGCAATTTGTCTTGTAGAAGATTTCACAGGTGACATTTTTTTCTGAAGCCATTAGTCTACCACATCTGATTCATATGAAGCTATTTTTTAGTTTCTTGAGAGAAGCAAGTCAGTACTCTTACGGACTCTGAAATACTGTTGTAAATAAGCGTTTTAAAAATGATCACATTTATTAGGAAAATAATGAGTGTTACTTCCTTTGGATTGTTAAGCTCGTTATTTACTTCTTGCTTTTAAAACAAAAACTGTTGAATGCATTTTCTTTTGTTTCAATGCAACTGTCTGTTTCAGTAAGCAGACTGGATACCAGGATAGAACCACTATCTTTCCATAGCTAGCCATCTGGTAATACAAAATGTACATGTATAAACAGCAGATTAGTAAGTAAGTAATTAAGTAAGTAATTAACGACTTTATTTAATGAGGCTACGCACTGGGTGTTCTCATCTACCATGTGGGCCTCAAAATATATATATATATACACATACAATTTAAAACAGTGATATAACAATAGTAAATACAATGCAAATAGTAATTTGTCAGAAGTACTGCTTCGTTATATTTCAATAATCGGCTGACAATTATGTACTTTCTGTAGGCAAAGTTCTCAATTGAACACCAGATATTTCCAATAACATTGCGGAAATCGACATCTCATGTTTAACATGTAGGTATACCGGTGAGTGTTAACTTTATACAGATGATTTCATCCGCCGGTCTTAAATATACAGACATGAAAACTGAGAACGCAATCCATTGTTCAAAATGATATCTATTGTAGTGTAAATGGTATAGAAAAAATCATATATACATGTATCATGTTCTTTGTTTTTGGACTGGCGAGAGGTGATAAGTGATACATAAAGTACCTCTAAACCACAAAGACCCCAGTAGCAGTTCGTCTTATTATTGACAATGATGTGTCAATTTCAACGAAATTTTCGTCTGCTACTGGTATATTGATGTTATGGTATAGGTAACCTGTCTGTAGCTAATGTTGTTCCTGTTATATCCAAGAAATCATTAAGTGTCTAGACAGTTCAAAATTTAATTTAGACATTGAACATTTTTGTCAAAAGCAAAGTCGAGATCTATTGATCAATGCGAGAAAGGAAATTTCATATTTGCAGAGTTATTTTGTTAATGCCAGCATTTTCATATTGATTTATATGGCGGATAATGTATTATTATTATTATCATTATTATTACATCATTTTTTGTATCTTTATATTTGACATTTTCATGTTTATATACACGTTCAGAAGTGCTTTACAAAAAACATTCCAAAAATAACTAACAAAAATCCTAAAAGAAACAGACAAAAATATAAAAGTAAAGTTTGGATTTTGTAAGCTAGTAGAACCTAACATCACACATAGGGTAAACACATTTAGTTGACGTACTGAACAATCGGATATACTATATAAAGGTATATAATAAGAATTTGGTTTAATTGCCCGGTCCTTACACTTGCCCAATACGCTATGGACATATGTGCCATTTATTGATTTAATTTGTACGTGCCAGACTGTTATTGCAAATTCTAATCACAGTGTATACATTATAATGAAAATTAATATTTAGATGTGATTAATAGGTTTAGACGCCATGTATCAGTTTAGGATTAGAATCAAAAACATTCAGTGCGGATGATTCCTTGCTTGTATAGACGAAATCCAGGTTTGGATATATAATTTTTTCTTTCCTATACATTTTGAAATTAATTTTAATTCCAAGTACTACTTTGGTGCCTTTTGTATTAAGTTTAGGTTCACAACGATATAATCATGTGGCGACTTTTCTAGCTTTTTCATGATAGTGGAAGATCCCAGGTGTCCCTAAGGGCATATTTCAGATATCTTCGGACACCTAGGTAAAACCATCGACCTGCCGTAAGCCAGCTTATTTGCTTCATCACATGAAAGATTTCTACATCCCAAACAAGGTTTCGAACCCACCGATTCGAAGGGCAAGCGATTCAGTGACAGCTGTGAAGGGCAAGCGATCAGTCACAGCCGTGAAGGGCAAGTGATACAGTGACAGCAACCTTAACCATCCGACCACAGAGGCACTATTTTTTAATTTGTTTACTTTTTCGACTACTTATAGAGTACGTTTTTCACCAAATGGTGCGGTAAGTAGCCCATATTCCAGTAGAGCAATGAAAGTTCGTACATGTCATATTCAGGTCTTTTGTACCAAAGAGAGATGATTCTTATCTTTAAACTTAAAAACTGTTTAAAAAACGAAAGTAATAGAAAATGGCAAGAAATAATAGTGGAAAATAAGTAAAAACATGCTCTAATCGAAACTTCTCGATAAACCCTCTTTAATTATTGCAATATCTTTCACGATACTGTATTAAATAAACCATTTAAGAAATGTCTAAAATATTTGTATGAATCTGTTATTAAGGGCATATAACAATTTTATCATAGCCAAAAGTGCAAAACAAATCATTTGAAACTACACCTGCATGTTGGTTTTTTTTTTTTTTTTGTTTTTTGGTTTTTTTTTTGGTTGTTTTTTTAACGAGCTCTTACTATTTACAAGGATACTATGTTTAGATATCGAATTTTCACTGATATATTGTTATTAAATATCACACCAATTTAAATTTGTTTTGAGGATATGACTGTCAGAATAAAAAATGTTATTTTGTTTTTGTAATAGTTTTCCTTTCATGACGAAATCTACTCATTTGTAAATTTATTAACATTTATGTATATTTTAATGTTTGTTTAAAAATGTGCCGAGGTCGTAAAATGCATAATATGACATCATAGAATTAACTTGATTTTGTTCAAATGTTAATATTTCATTAATAACATAATTTTCTAAAAGTTTGAGAAATTCAATAAGTGTATTCCTAGTATTATGAAAGATAATGCAAATATGCCAAAAGGGTGATTAGTATGTAATACTTACTGTCATGATAATTGCGAGAGGTATATCTTTGAGTGTGCAACAAGAACTGTATAAAGGTAGTAGTTTCTAAAATCACGCATAAGTTCCAACTGCTTACAGGATGCTTTTTAAATTGGTTTATATTAAGATTTAACTGAGCATGAAAAAAATGTACAAGAATTTGAATAAGAGATATTGTTCAATCACGCATACGCAATATTGTTCCATCTTTCGATGCCAATTTATTGAGTTTACAAGTGAGCTAATTACCTGGATTAACACAATTTATATGTTTTATTTTATAAAACAAGGTATTTTGTCTTAACTGGAAGCTATTTTATAAATAATGTCTTGTCCTACATTTGTGTATAAGAATATGTGAGTATGACAGCCGGTGTACCATTTATCTACATATTTATATCCTTGCATATTCATTGTTTTATCTGGGGTCTTGCATTTTCTAAATAAGCTATCCCTCACTCTTTCATATCATTATAACAGAAATATATCTGGTTGATTAGTATTTGAAGACTCCCTCTGCTATTATATCTTTCCACTACGGACTGTTTTGTGGTATGTAGCTGTGATAATGTTTGGTTTGTAGCTTCAGAAACAGCTAGTACAACAGTAAAGAATCTATAGCAAAGAAATATTACCAATGTAGGGATAATGCGTTTATATCGATGACCCTCATATAGATTTGTCATTGAGCTTCTTAATATTTAATCTTTGTTCCCCATGTTTGTAATCAGAAATTGTCCATGTGTTATTCAGAAATGCAAAATGAATTGGTTAGGTATGTTGTTTCGGGGCTCAATGATTGGCGTTATACGAAGGGTCTTAAAATGATGAAAGCGTCTTGCTGATTGACCTGTTTTGATATTTAATGTGTGCTTGTAACTTGCTCACAAAACCTTTCATAAACGATCCAGCTGACTTCCTCTTATGAAGAATGAACATCCCGAGCTAGGTTTCGTACCAATAGTGGTAATGGGCATGTGCTTCGAAATCAGCGAACTTAACCACTGGTCTACGGTAATACAATAGATATGATATCATACGACCTCAGAACAAGAAAAGCTTTTAATACACTCAAAGAATAGTTCTATTATAGTTAGTTTTTGTCTAGGTAAATATTTGGAACAGTTGCTTCTAATTTTTTTTAAGTATTTCAGAATGGCATCTTACAATTCACAACTTGAGCATCTTATCAATGATCTTGGAGGATGTGGACTCTTGCAAAAACTTCTATGTGCAATCATACTTACTTCGCGCACTGTAATATCCTGGAGCACACTAGCAATGGCGTTTATCGGCTATGTTCCCGGCTGTATCTGTCACACACTGAACGTGAAGCTTTCCTCACTTTCTGCCTTAAACCTTAGTAGCCTACCCACCAACCGACTATGCTCTATTGGACCAGATGCAATATGCACTTCCTACATATTTCCACAGAACTTGCATACAGTCGTATCAGAGGTACTGTTTCATTTGATATACCTTCAAAAGTAAAGTTACGCAAATGCATGCAAATTAGACTTTCTTTCGATTCAGTGTATTCTGTTCTTGTGCACATGTGTCACAAAAAGTCGTTTAGACACTAGTTATTAAAACTATTTGTCATTTACACCGTATAAACGTATAGGAGTCAGGAAGGCGCACTTAAATTTGTATTGTAGTTCGTATTTATATTAGATACTTTGGTTTGCACTTTTGTTTATGAATTAATTCTACTTTTATGAAAACGTTTTTGCAATTTTTTTGGCTATCATATCGTAATCATTGGTTTAGTCATTTTACTGCCTTTGTGGTTATGTAACAGCAAATAACATACGAGGTCAAAGGACAAAATCGCAATCTTGACTATGTTGCGTTTGGTTTTGTTTTGTTGAGATTAAGGTCACATCAGTATAGGGTCGGTCATAAGGAGACTTTCGACATGTTGATGGTAGGTGACCCTCAGGGAATCATTTCAGGCAGAATCAGACACTATGGTAGAAGTTATTTACTCATATAAAAGCATCTTATGTCCAGAGCTGATTTTCGAACCTGCAACCGTGCAAAGCAAGGGATTTGAAGACCAAGACCTTAACCATATACTAGTAGTCAAGGAGGCCCCCTTATACAGTGTTCTGTTCTTCCTTAAAAACTAAAGATTTTTATATGATTTTATATGTTGCGTTATATATATCTTTGACTGTTACATTTGCAGTGGAACCTTGTGTGTGACAGACGATGGATTGTTGCCTTTATTACATCGATCCAGATGGCAGGATTTCTTGTTGGATCGATCACCGCTGGTCAGATGGCTGACTTGACTGGCCACAAGACAACTATGATAGCTTTGCTGGCGTTTTTGCCCAGTCTTGGGAGGCGTACTCAGCTATTCGTTTCTTTATTGGTACTGGAGCTGGACGGTTTGGTACAGAACAATATACGCATATGATAGAATTTGTACCATCGCTATGGCGGCCGTTAGTAGTATGTATCCGTTCCGGACCAGTCGTTTTAATGCTTTTTTCACTGGTGTCATGCTGGTTACATGACTTGAAAAGAATACATCTGCTGAAGACACTCCTTGGCTTATTTTTTTAATGATTCTATGGTATGTCATCGTTAGCGTTAGCTTAGGTAATAAACACAGTACATTAACGAGAAATATGGACATATTTTTTTCTTATTATTCTATGTTAAGGCAACGTCGCTTTGTCTATGAACATCAATAATCCGTATGTTCTGTCCTGCTAAACAAACAATCATATATTTTACTGAGATTTAAACACAATGTTAAAATGATATTGTGGCTTGTCAGGATTCTTTGTTCCGATGACTTTAAAATAAAACGAATATACAACTTTCCATGCCCAGTTGTGAATGTATTACATAATACTTCTGTCCACAGAAAACTATGTTTAGTACATTCGGTTCAGTTTCCAATTGTATAAATTGATTCTATCTGCCTGATATAGGATTCACACGCACAGTGTAAAGTTATGAGTCGTTGTGGCGTCCATATCAATCCCTTAATTGGCATGGGAAATGCACAAAAGACAGTCTCAGGGAGACAGTTGCATTCGTTTCCTATTCCTTACTAAAATGGCTTCGCAAAAAGCATAAGATTACCTCCCAATCCATATCATTTGAAATTCTAGGACATCCTTACATCTCATAATGTGGAACTGCTGAACAACTTATACTTTTCGGACGAATTTAATATATAAAATCTACAAAGCTCCGATCGTAACAACCACTGAAGGACCAAATACAATCAGGGATAAGTGGTTAAGGTGTCTGACTTAGAATCATTTGCCCCTCACCGGTGCGGGTTAGAAACCACGCTTGTGGTGCAAATCAATGAATCGCGCTAGCGAATCTTGATTGATTTGCCAATACCCTGAGTTTCCAAATTATACTGATCCGTCAAAAACATGGCCGCCAGAGTTACAAATAGAAAAATCTCTAAACAATATATCTTCATATGCTTAAATCATTTCACAGAAATGTTCCTTGGGTGTCTTTGTACTAACTTGTTTATGCAACAATGTACATCATACAAATATCATATTATATATAACATTATGATAACTTTGTGATAGTGAAAGAGCTCATATACCTGCACGGGTACGTTGTCTTTTACTTTACAGAACATCTGTGACAATCAAAACACCAGTTTGATTGTTTTACGGATTTGTACTCAAAAGTTTTCCAAAAAGCCTCGGTAGCCGTGTGGTAGCACGTCCACTTCGAGTGCGGGAGGTAATAGATTCGATCCCTTGTCGCGTCATACCAAAGACGTAAAAATGGTATTAGTAGCTTCCTCGTTTGGCGCTCAGCATTAAAAGGAACACACACACTCAATAGTTTTCCACTACTGTTTTCAAATTCAATTTGCTATTTCAGTTTCTGTACTTTTTCTTTCGTGTTGCAGCTTTGATCCTGAAAGTGTTAGATGGTTGGTGTCGAAGCTATAACTTAAACGTGCTGAGAGGACAATCGAGTTTGTGGCAAATTTAAACGGAGTGCATAAACCTGATCTGAAGAATATGTTCGAGACAGTGGTGGATGTACCTTCTAGATCGCTTACCGGACCTTTAATAAACAGGTAAAGTAAGAATTCTTCAAGCATATACGTTATAAATTGATCGGCACTTATAACGCATTCTCGATATTTTGGGAATTAACTTTCATATTTATGAAAAAGCGCACATGTTTAGAACTTTGTTGACAATATTTTAGTAAAAGTTCAATGTCATGATATCATTTTATTCATTTTAAGAATTCGACATGCTTTATAAATATCACAAAAATGCATACCAATGTCTAAAAGTTACAAGCAAATTAATTCTGATATATGACACAATAATCATGAATAAAAGCAAAATTTCTTCTTTATTTTGCCATATTTTAGAGAAAAACTAAGTTGGTTTGATCTTTGATCTCAGAATCATTCTTATTGGTAGTTTTTCACATTTGATAAAAACCAAACTATTCATGAGCATTTTGTAGCAGAGGTTGTAAAATGAACAAAATAATGTCATTGCATAACTCTACTGTACTGACATTTAAAACATTGATTAACAATAGACCTGTCTTTGTAAGCGAAATATACAAAACAATGTACTTTATGAAAAAGATATTGCCAGATGAACTTCATGGCGCTGTACTCCTAACAAGATCCTACACAATAGGGACGTACGCAGTTGACTTTCGTCCTACATTTCTCTTAAAGTTTCAGAAATTTATTCAGAACATTGGTTCAATATTTCCTCAGATAATAAGCATATTATCTAATTCACATAGGGTTAACAAGATTTTTCACAATAGATTATAATACACACCGTCCTTTTAGCTTTCGATAATAGCATTATTTCATTGTGCCTTGATATGTGGAATGCTGTTCTGATTTCGTTTTAAATGCACGGTGCTTTCAAAGATTGATATGTTTGTGGCTGATTATATAGCACTGAAGATGACAAATGTCCGATGTATATCGCTGTATATTACATGTTGTATATATAGTCTACATACTTGACACATCTTCAGCCAATACCGGCATTGGATGAACCTTTCAGCAAAATCATAGTGGATTGTATGGATCTCATGTCTAAAACTAAATCAAGGAACCAATAGATTTTAACAGTTAAATGTGTGCTTATACAAGATATTAGTAATTCCTTTAGGAAGCATTAAAGACAAATCCTGTATCAGGCTTCAACTATTTTTTTCACATGTTTTTGTCTTTCAAAATCTGTACAGTCTGACCAAGGTTCTAATTTAATGTTTAACATATTTCAACATGTATTACATGACTTAAGCATAAACAGTACAAATTTTCAGCCTATCGTACAGACAGTTTAGGTGCCTTAAAAAGATTTCATCAAACATTGAAAAGTGCTATTAGAAAACACTGTTTTGATACAAAGGACTAGGATGAGGGTATTCATTTATTGCTATATGCGGTCAGGTATGACGTACAAGAACCACTTGGCTTCAGTCCATTTGTATTAGTGTTGTTCACACTGTCCATGGATCTTTAAAATTGCTGAAAGAGAAATTTCTTTTAAAAGATTACAGTTCTAAATTTGTGACAATATGTTTCTGATTTCAGAAATAAGTCTTGAATTGGCACGTTCAAATATACAATCTGCTGAAAACAAAATGAAACCAAGAAATGATCAATGTGCCGAAGAAGAAGATTAAAACTAAGTGATAGTGTTTTTGGCACTTTTACCTATCCCTGGTAAACCATTACAAGCTAGATATTATGGTACATACTGTTAAAAGAAGTCAGGTGAACAGAATTATATTATAAACAATCTGGAAGGCGCAAGCAAAAACAGTTTTGTCATATGAAAAGTAACTCTGTCCCACAACCTGTTAGTATTATTTTACCTGTCGTACTCTAGTCCCACATACGGCGCGGATAGCTACGTCTAGCCACGGATAGAAACGTAGTAATCCGTATCGATCCGTACCTGAGCCGTACGGATTGGTACGGATTGATACTACTTTAACGTACGGCTCAGATACGGATCGATACGGGTTACTACGTTTCTATCCGTGGCTAGACGTAGCTATCCGCGCCGTATGTGTGACTGGGGTGTTAGTGAGACAATTGAAAATTCAAGTCTATGAGATATTTAACATGGTAACAGCACTGCCCGTGGTCAAATAAAATTTTAGAATTCAGACATTCTACAACACCTGGGTGAAAAACTTTCTCATTTGGAACCTCAACAAGGAAAACAGCTGAAACAACTTATCCATGAATATGAACAGTTGAACCTACTAGAACTGGTAAAAAATTTCATTACATTGAACTTACAGTTTCTACTCCGATCAAACAACATCCATACTGAATGAACCCTAAAAAACAGTAACATTCAAAAGAAGAAATTGAATATGTGTTGGACAATGATTTCATTGAAGTAAGTAACAGTAATTGGAGTTCTCTATGTATTCCTTTTCCAAAACCTGACAAATCTTACCGGTGTGTGTACAGATTACAGGTAAGTTTACAGCGTCACAAAAACTGATTCATTTCCAATACCTAGTGTAGACGACTATATTGATAAACTTGGACAGGCAAAGTTTGTAACGAAATTTAATCTTTTTAAAGGATTTTAGTAAGTTTCACTCAAAGATAGAGCTAAACAAGTTTCAGCAATGGTTACACCTGGAGGATTATTTCAGTACAAAGTCATGCCATTTAGAATGAAAAATTCACCTGCATCTTTTCAACGGCTTAAAAATTACATTATTATTTGTGGACTTGTGAGGGATTCATTGATGATGTCATCATATACCACGACCTTGGCCAAGTCATCTGCAGACAAGGATTTTTTCAAAAGAGTCAGCTAGGCAAAGTTAACAATAAATTTATCAAAAACTGAACTTTGTAAAGCTTGTGTTAGTTTTTTATTTTTAAGGTCAAGTTGCGGGACAGGCAGGGTCAAGTAAAACCGACTGATGCTAAGGTTAAATCAGTCTATTACTTCCAGTTCCAATTAATGAAAGAAAAAGTCAAAATTTATCTGGAGTGATAAATGTTGAAAATCATTTGAAAAAGTGAAGGCTATACTTAAGAGTGCATACTTAAGAGTGAACCAGTTCGTTTTTGCACCAAATTTTGAAAAACAACATTTAAGTAAGCAGTAGATGCTAGTGATATTGATTCGGGTGGTGTATTGCTACAAGAAGATAACTCTTAATCATCCTGTCTGTTATTTCTCAAAGAAGTTCAATAGACTTCAGAGAAATTAAACTACTGTTGAAAATGAGTGCCTAGCATCTTTGCGGCACTTTGAAGTATGTTTAAGTGCGGCCGCGAATCCTGTTATTGTTCTCAGTGACCATAATCCTCTAACCTTAATTAACAAAGTGAAAAATGAAAGTCAGAGATTGTTGAGGTGGAGTCTTTTACTCCAAGAGTATAACTTAGATATCCAGCAAAGATAACTTTATACCAGATACCCTATCCATGATTTGAACCAAGGGCTCTGCACTTTCTAAAAATGAATGTTATTTAGTATATATGTTATAATTGTAAATATGATATATTGAAGCATTCAATTTCTTTTTCATGCATTATGTATGTCTCAGCTTTATTATATTGTAAAATTAACATAAAACTTCCTTTATTCAGGTGGGGAGATGTCATGCATGTGTCATTCTCCCTTTAAGCTCTGCTTTATTAATGAGTCATTGTTTATTGACCTACTTTTGAGACATCATGTAAACAAGTTCTTTTTATTCTTTGGCGTTCAAGAATGTTCAACCATAATACTGATTAACAGGATGTTACAATTATTTTTAAAGCCTGCATTGTTCTGGCTTTTTTCTAGAATATTCTTTATATTATTAGTTTTACATGAAAGTTCTTCCATGACACATTAATAGGAAGCAGGCTGAAGACAGGACAGAACCTACAGTTAAAGATATCATTAAAAACTTTCCTGTATTTCTTTCAACAAAATATTACCAGTTTCGATATTTAATATTTGAAGCAATCACATTAACATTGTGGACTTAAAAAGTTATCTTTGAAGAAAGGATTTATCATCTTTGGATATACTAAATTCAATTTTGAAATATTTTGGAATTTATACTGATTGGATTTGAAGTTGACCAGGATATGATTTCGACTATTTTTGCACATTAGAATATGTTTTACTGCTATTTGACATTTTTAAGGTATCTAAATGGTTACTTTTGAGAAAAGAATGTTATTGTTAATAGTTGCTTTACTTTTACTTACTGTAACAAGCAATTGTTACCCTTTGACGTAACAATATGTAGACCGAAGTCCAATACAGTTTGTAAGAACTGAATTCATTTAATGAACTGACGTCCCCTGACATATGTAAATAAATCCATTTTAATTCTCGATTAGCGTCTTACCAGTTTTAATTTACCATATTTATTTCTTGACATTTCGGTGATTTGATGTGTGGAAGTCCAGATGAATTCATCCGTCGTTGAGAACTAAATTCCACCTATTAATTATTTTTCCTACATGGCCATCGTTACATAAATCGAAACCTCTTCATTAGTATTTCTGACGAGACTAAGTATTTATATAATAATAATAATAGTATACATTAATTTGCATTATTTAAGAGAGGACTGTGTAACGAAATGTTAATCGGTTTCCATTTTTTTCATATATATATTTGTGTGTTCGTCTTTTTAGGTTTGGTAGAAGTATTGTTACGTCACAGCTGGTATCTCCAGTATACTAAGTTGTGTTTCCAGAATTTTACAACAATTTAGTAAGAAAGATTGAGTTCATTTTCAGAAATACATTTATTCAATTAAGTAGGTCATTCAAAGCAGAGAACGCAACAAAACACATTAATAGCAGATTCTGTTAGATTACAATGTTCATTCGCCCATTGGCATCGGCGTATTAATATGCGAAAACTGTATATGAACATTGAATGGACTCAAGGATCAAAAAGAACCAGAAATATTACAAGTATTGACTCAATATCAGCGCAGAAATTTAATAATAAATATCCGCATATAGTCTCAACAGATATCTTATTTACAAAAATAAAAAAACTGAAATCTTTATATAGATCCATCGGAAACATAGATTGCAAACAAGCACACCTTGTATGGTATGAGAAAAGAAGTAAATATTATGCATTTTTTATTAAATGATAGAAGAATACTCTTCAATGTTGATAGAAATATCTTTAGGAAACGATTATAGTTAGCTATCTATCTTTACAACATCTAGATAAAACAATCACATTGAAACGACCAATGATGGAGCCAAACAAATTGCGTCAATAAGTTGTTTAACTAAAAGCCAGTCCTAGATGCATGAACACACAGCTGCCACCATTGAAAAAAAGATAAGCAAACGGAGGCTAAACAGCCAAAGGAAACTAAAACTCTATGTGATAAACGAAGGTAAAAGAAACACAGGACGTATTAGTGAAAATGTAAGTTTATGTCTATTGACAAAATTAAAGCCATTGAACCATTTGTTTCATATCAATTTAAACATTTCATTGGATATCTAAAATTTTCCTAGAAAAGATACTAAAACAATTTACTGATTGTTGCTAAGTTTGAGGTCGAATGTTGTTACTTTAATCACTATTCCAGTATCTCTTATATTTTAAAAACAAAAATGGTTCAAATATAAGAGATAAGAGAATCATTATTATTATCATACCATATCTGTATATGATAAACACGTTCAAAGGCGATTTACAGACAGCAAACGCAGTCACACAGGACACAAACTTCTTCCTCTGCTAGTACAGACACAGAGCAATCTGACTAGAAGGACATGAGTGATATAAAGCCCCCAGAACAGATAGAGAGAAATCGTATTTAGTTACAGGACTGCCCGGCTAACGTAGCCTAGCTCTTTGTGAATAGACAGTCCGGTGTATAGCAGCAATACACGCAAAGCCGTCTCCCCTTGGAAGAACCAGTACAGGCCTCTTAGTTAGGTGGGAGACACTCAAAAGCCTTTCAGCAATTTCCAGTGTCTGGACCGGGATTCGAAACCCGGACCTCTGGATTGATATTTGTTTATACATATTTTTATTTCCCAGTATGTGCATTTTAGACAATAAGATACTTACATGAATGTTAGATTAGACCGGAAGCAAGTAGGCTATTTGAAGTCCTCTTCTCTGGATAGACATTCAAGCGTTCAACACTAGATCACCGGCATTAAAAGTTTAAATCCTATTTTGCTTGCAGAGTGCCAGAGTGCCACTTTTAAAAGTTTCAAAGCAAAATAAAAAGGCCTGCGAAAGGAATTCCAGCCGTTTCAAAGACTGATTCCTTTTTAGCTCATCTGATTTTTTGAAAAATAAAAGATCAGTTATTGTCATCACTTGATCGGCGTCGCCGTTGCCTGGTTAAGTTGCCTTTGTTTGTAACGATGTATTTAGACATTTTTGAGAGAAAAAAATTAGACACTAACACATGATGACAATTCTAATTCAAAGAATGTTACAAATGAATTTTCGTTGGTATTTTTATGATTTCCTTATCATGTGGTACAGTTCTCAAACTTTGTCCTTTAAAAAGGTTAAGGTCTGCATTTGTCAGTTTCCAATTTATTTATATTCGAGGACACAACATTTTCGTTGGTAATCCATTAATACTTCATTGTCTTGGTGATCACGTCTACAAAAGTCTCAAATGTAGCACCTTTTTTGTCTGATTTTATTTCAAAATGATACAAAGATTTATAAAGATAAATATACAGTCTACTTAGTATATTTTTGGTTATGTGATACAATTTAATGATCTATATAGACATTAACTTGATCATGTTAAAGGGAAATCCTATAGCTTTTTGTGCGCATCTTACTGCGCAGCCGGCACTGTCTATGGGAAATGAAAGTGGTCAGCATTTGTTGAAACATATGACAGACAATCTTACATATGAGGAATCTTGAATAAAATAACATTTTTAAACTCTAGGTATAAATTACAGTCAAAAATACCCACACGTTGGTTTTATACATCCTCTCAAAAGTGTTTTAGAAATAAGCTGCTGTCCTTTATAACTAGTTTAACCTTCCAGAAATAGTTAATTTAGGAGTATTATTATTGCGTTAGAAGATTTGTAGTATGCTCGAAATTTTCACGGATATGTCTGAAGGAATCAAGTATTTCTATGTATCAGAAATGGAGTCAGGCAGTGTCACACCTTTTGTTTCTTTCAGACGTGCAATACTTCCGGCTGACAGGAAAACTAAAACTCCACACGTGCAATACATTAATCCGGGAAAGCGTCCATCCTGTGAATTAAAAGAAAAACGAATTCACCTTCCATGTGATCAGTTTCGTTTACAGGAGTACGCGATTTTAAACACAGATATTTATAAGCAGTTACGACGCACTTGTATATAATGCCAGGTACAAACGCAAAAGTTACAATCATAAAAAAAAACAAATATGCAATTGTATGACGTAGCATATTTCAACATACTTTGTTGAACGTGTTTGGCCAATCTGGTTAAGTCTGATAAAGTTTCAAAGCAATTGCAATAAGCAGGTGACGAAAATGTTTAAATACTTTTCAAGGAAACCAAGACATACCATTATGCAAATTTTTCTTCAATTTCCTGTGAATCCATTCAAAGCTATGTAAAATGTATTTTCTTTTATTTGGTTATTGTAATGTTATATATACTTTTCAAGCCCGCCCGCTTGGCTCGGTAGAAAGAGCGCAGATCTACAGATCGTTACAGACCGCTAATTCGATCCCTTGGTGGGGAGTATGTTCTCCGTGACACCTTGACAAAAGACTGGGTTTGAAATCATTCGCCCTCCACCTCAGATTTATGTGGGGAAGTTTGCAGTTGCTTGCGAATAAGATGTTAGTAATGACTTAAAATTGTTGAAAACACAGCTAATCTCAAAAACAAACAAACAACAAAATTATATAGACTGCAGGGTGCTTCGCGGGAAACCCCTCCGTGGTCGATATAATTATATAGCAAAACTATACAGAAACGTTTAACTGTGTTGTAAAATCTTTTCATGCTTAGCTGAAATTATTATACCTCATGTAAAACACGTAATGCAAATTCCCTATATCTCAATATGCATTAATTTTTATGGCTCTCTTGCCGATCCACGTTTTCGAATAATCCCCGGGTAATAACGCGCAGAGGTGTCCTTAGCGCATCTCACTCCACTGATGGTATTTCAACAAGTTTCAGTGCATATAGACTTTTCATCATCCGCGTTGTTAAACGCTTGTAAAAATTCGTTCATATGCCAGTAGCCTATCGGCTTGGATGTTAATACATTTTATATGTTAGATTCCTTGTCTTATATCTTTCGTTTTATATTAGGTATACGTTTTATCTAACAAAAGTTTTGCACCAGACATTTTATGACTAAATAATTCACTTTTTTATTGGCTATCAACTGATGGAAGTCCATAGAAGGCGATACTCACCGCAAAAAGATATATATTCTTGCAAACGGACACACGCGGTATACTAACATAGTTTTTCTTCACATTAAATGATATTTGCATATGTATACGTATTAAAGACATCTCTTTGCGGAATGATAAAATCTTTTGACAACACACTTTGCATTTTACTGGCATTTTAGTACATTCTACATCTGAACAGGATTGACTGTAAACAATATTTTATGGACAAAATTTCGCATAGATACTAACCACAATACCTTGTTCAGTGTTGTCATGAAATGAAATACATACTGTATGAAAATATCAGTGAATATTTTAAAGCGTATGAACAGGACCAGGGCCTATCGGACATGGTGAATTTCCCTTAGTCAGTTCCGGAAACTCGGATATTCGGTACATCATCATACAATGACTGTTTACTAGACATTATTAATTTTTGTGACAAAAATTTATATGCATCTTTTAATCCGTATTTTACATACTATTAGGAAACAGTATTGAAATTATTTGCTTCCGCCAAACCATCAACTTACGAGATGAATCAGCAATGAAGCAGCAACTGCACCAAGTCTTCCAACATTTGACTGAAAACCATAACCTATTGACCTGAAATACGTTATTTTAGATTTACGAGATACTGATACCCGTCTACTATTCTGTCAGAAAGACCGAATGGTTAAAAGCTCGTGTTGTGTTTGATAAGGTTATTACTACAGCTTTTTATAAAGAAGACATCCTTTATCCCGAAAACTTGCAATTGGCTAAAAATGGCAAGAATTTTGAATATCCGTATACTTTATTTTGCTAGTAAAGAAAACAATTACCTTTAAAACATTATTGAAACAATTATTCATTGCATGTATGCTAATATCATTTCCTTTAAGATACTGACATAAAGCTTTGGTTTACCTCAATACTGTAGGATATAGCTCCGTTGTGTAAATAATAAGTGCAATGCTTGCTGTTGTAACAGTCATTTTTGCCATCAATGAAACAACTAAAACTGCAACTGCAAGAGACATCGAAGGCCTGGATATCTTATCTGAAATGAAATACACGATGCGTTTATAATTGTTAATTGAAAAACAAAGATATTGTGCATTGGCATGTATGTCTTTATCTAAACAGGATGTTTGCTTTTCCTTGATTTCATACAGAAGTGTGTTACCAGCAATAATTAGTCGCCCCTTCCTCGGTTCGACAGTATGATAGTACGATAACAGATCACGAAACACGAAACCAACGCAAACGAAGTGATGGCGGGTTTGATACACAAAGTCTTACACAAAGTACGACGACGTTGCGCCAGCAGCCCCGTATCGTACCGCGTTTATCCTTCGTCTAGTTTGTTATTGGGATAACAATGAAAACAATAACATGTTTGAATACATTTTGTCGATTTTGCGTGACGGAAACGCTGTGCTTTCCTTTAAGCATGGTATTTGTTACGCGGTTAACAAATAATACTTCCTAACAAAATGAAATAATATCCAGACTAAAAAACCAAATGATAAAAAATGTTCTGTTTGGTATAATATATTTTGAATAATATGATGACTGATTCCTGCCATTTCATGTGTTCGTGTCGGCGAGGCGAAATGTCGAAGTAACGAAAACAAGAAAGGTAAAAATAATGCTTATTTTTCGTGTGTTTGCCTTAAAACTTCGTGTTGTCGCCCTTTTTTTATCTTTTCTTCGTGTATTTGCCTCGGAAGGCAAACACACGACAATTGAGCTGTTTTCGACCTTTCGATACTTCGACCCGCGACAAATGTTTGTGGAGGGTCTGCCTTAATAGAGTAATGTACAGCAATGTAGCAAAATGATGCATAATGGTGCAAAATGGGGCGTAATGTATATATAAATTTAATACCAGAACTAAAATACATAAAGAGAGACATATGTTATTGCATATGAAACATTTCCTATCATATATTGAAAAGATTTTTTGTATAAATGGTAAAACACATCATCTAGATAGCATTCAAAGCTCAGGACGGCGTAATGATGCCTCGTAAAACTGGTAGAAGCATATTGTGTATGTATAAATTTCCAGGTATAAAATACTTGCACAATGAAATCTTTTATGAAATACAAGTCATTACCTTTCATAAATTGTTGAGATATCTTTTTATAAATGGTAAAACACATTACCTAGATAGCATTCAAAGGTCAGGTCGGCATAATGATCCTCCGTAAGACTGGTGAGTATAAATTTAATACCAGCGATCAAATACTTGCGCATTGACATCTTATGGAATATAAATAATTATGTAATTGGTATGCGCCTACCTACATACAAGAACAGTGAAAGATACAAAAGTTCGTGTGTTCGCCCCGGAATTTTCTTTATTTCGCCTTCAATGTTTTGTGTCGTCGTGTGCTCTTCTCGAAAGTCAAAAGGCAAGCGCACAACAAATAAGCAGTTTTCGACATTTTGACCGGCCGACACAAACAAATAAGCATTTTATCGACCTTTCGTGTTCTCGTTACTTAGACATTTCGCTTCGCCGACACGAACACACGAAATGCCATAAATCAGCCACCATAGAATACAGGTATCATTCGCAAACAAGGTTTTATAAAAAGTGTCAATCTCAGAATCTCCACATAACTTACCAAAATGTTGTAATATTCCCGAAACACAACTGAGTAAACTTGACACACATACGACAAAACAATATTTCTTTCTACCAAATCTGAAAGGAACGAAACCGTAAATTCAGTGCGTAACTTTGAAGCTGAACAGTCTCGCTGTGCCGAGGAGAAATGGAGGAGGAATAAGCAGATCGGAAACTGGTGGATGCAAAGACAGAAGGATGAACATTTATGATATGGTAAGGTAAAAACAAAGGGAATAGGTGGCTGATACATACGGCTGATATCAGGGCGCGGCTGACTAAACTGACTTGTGCAATATTTCTTTTTGTAACTGAAGACTTGATTAAAGATGTTGTGTCTCTTTGAAACATAGTGTAATAAAATACGATTGAAGTAAACGCGTAGGACAATGGTAGCTGACAGATTTCGCCACTAATGACTCAAGGGGATGAAACGTATGACCTATTAAAGACAAACTAAATATTGAGCTAAATAACTCTGTAGGGTCCTCCATGGCTGAGTTGTTAAGGTGACTGACGTAGAATCACTTGCTCTTCACCGCTGTGGTTTCGTCTGGGATGCAGAATTCAGCCAGCCAGCCGGTGTACGCTCTTGCTTCTGGCTTGAAATAAGGCATGTAGAGACACAGCGGGATCAAATGCGGGAAAGTCGCCATATGACCTATAATGTGTTTGTGTATCGTTAACACTCTGTAACATATAGACAATAGCAGATGCGCAGGTATGACTGTCATCAAAAATGAAGTGACAAACGGAAGCTATAAGCGAAAACAAATTATTTTATCGAATGCCAGTTTGTTGAGCAATTATTTCAGTCTACCTTTGTATAATTAAGCAAACTGGTGATGTTAGACATGGGTCTTTATTTTGTCCACATTTACATCATACATGTTATATATTTGTCAAACGTATCAACCATATTTGTACCATCTTCATGATAATAGAAACACATGCAGCATGAAGTGTTTTTACTTTTACTTGTTCACTAAAGGTCCAATTTCTGAAAATACTGGTAAATCCACAAGGTGAATGAGGAATATGGTCAGATAAATGTCGACAGAAATGCTTACCATTCCGAGGGACAAACAATACCAAGCAGTACACATAGCAAACCTTAGAACGAATAGAAAGAATATGATTTCATTAACATACAAACCAATATGGTAGATATACATGTACTAGCATGTGCGTATGCTTGCTTCTGTCGCCTTTCGTTTCTTTCCATTGTTGATCATATGGCGACTTTAGACTACTTTGGTTTAAAACACTTAGTTTTACCACCTTTACATCATTTTCAACTCTTTAAGCTGCAGTTTTATTTCGTCAGGTATAAAAAAGTAAATAGGCAAATCGTGCGGCTAAATGGTAGTTTCATAATTTTGGATTCAAATGGTGAATCTGTGAAGCATTTGATATTAAACTCCATAAGAATATATTGCTGAAATTACATGTAAGGTTTACTCTTGACCCTTTTCTGTAGCATTTTTACCATGAATAATTGCACTTCAGAATTCATCACGCAAACTTTGTTCTTATTTGGGATACCTGATTTAACAATGTGCTTGTTTGACAAGAACATTTTTCTTGCATCTATTTTTTTTATTTTATTTACGACTATGTTTTTAAAGATGTATACGTTTTCATCTTGTAAACGCATAGTCCTTGGAAGTGTGCAATTTTAAATATAATTAAGGCCAACTATTTAGTGTGGATAAGAAAACAACCTAGAGAGCAATTCACATGAAACTTTATGAGTCTTTGAGATATTCATTTAAAAATTTTGTCGAAGCAGTTGGACGGATAGAAAGTGGTACTTCTTAGAGCTCCCAGTAAAATGTTTGGAAAGGGGTTGGGGTGGTACATGTATTGGAAATCCAATATGTTACATATTACTTGCTAAAGTAGTGACAAAGGTAAAGTCACATTTCGCAGCTCTTTCGACGTCCACAACGTTACGATAGTATACACTGTAGTGGCGTTTGAAGTTATGATTATATCTGTTGCTGCAGTATCGAATATTTCCTTCACGTCTGGTTTAGGCACTCCGTTAACAGTTGCTAAGAAGCTGATCGATCTTTCAGCGCGCTCAAACTTCTTCTTAGAAATCAGCCATCTAAAACTTTCAGGAACAAAGCTGTTATACATTTTCAGAAGAAAAGTTGGAAATAGCATTAAGAAATGTAAATTCGAAATTTACCACTAACAAAACACACCGAGTCAAAATCAGCAGAAGGTGTTCAGTTGAACAATTTAAACACATTGGTATAAAAAACACCATTGTCAACTAGAATATATATGCAAAATAAGAAATGAAGACTTAATACTTATAGAAGGAATTTGACTAGGAATTGTAACCTGTTACAATTGTTACAAATGAATTGTATTAGATTTATATAATATTACAGGAAATAATTTCAAAATGTTGCTAAACGTATTAATGGCGCTAAATAAATTATCAAACATATTGCTTAAGATCGAAACATTAGGTAGAACAGGTCGTTTTTTGCCATGAACAGTTTGTACTTACTATAAAGTCGTTAAAATGAGTATGCCAATGAGTGTCTTCAGCAGATGTATTATTTTCCAGTCATGTAACCACCATGAGACGACAGCATAAAGCATAGGAGGCTCCAAAGGGAAGCATACAACGAACGCTCGCCACAGGGACGGTACAACTTCTGTCATCTGCGTAAATTGTACTGTAAAACTAAGCTCCTACACCAATAAAGAAACGAACAGCGGAGTACATCTGCTACCACTGATTAAAATAACCAACGAAATTAAAGAGAACCATTGCAGTAACCCTTGTGAGCATAGCATGGTTTGCGACAGCGAGTCACCATGACCACAACGATCGCTCAAAGAACCACATCTGAATTTGATGTGAAAACCTAAGTCCATCGCCTATACTCACAAGTGTCACTGAAAATGTAACCAAATTAAGAAACAGTGAGTTATATATGATTAAGATTAGCTTTCCTGAGGGAATAAAGTCAACTACAAAATCCAATAAAACAGCCATGTTCCAAGAATGCACCCCCTCATGCCATATACGGTATTATGGATTTACTCCGAAAAACAATACACAAAATAATAGCGGACGTAGAGAGAATCAATACAACATTACAAGAGCAGTGGTGCACTTCACAGAACGGCCATGGAATCAAACCTGAAAGTCTAAATGGTACCAAAGCCGCGACCTTTAAACCCAAGATAAAGCTAAAAATCTTAACTTGACTATTTATTACATTATCACAAGGGAAGACGACAAACTATTGATAAAATAATTTGAATAACATTTATCTAATTATGAATTTAAAACTTCAATGTATAACTGATTACAATGACTAATATATATGATAGTGAAGGTATGTGCAAACAACATTAAACACTGACTTTATCTCATTTTACGATGATATCCGATATGTTAGAATACAGTATAATCACGAATACTATGTAGGGAAAATATGAATACTTACTCAGTTATGGTTTATCTTTAGATTATAAATTATACTGAAATGTGATAGTAATGATTTATTATTCGTCCAGTTTGTCTAATAGGAGCTTTCATTCGCGTTAGATTCCAGCACATCAGATAAATCTACGTTCAGCAACTTGTGTTAATGTTCAATGATTACAAAGTATACAAAAATTTATCTCGGAACGGTGTATTGTTTTATAACGTAGCATTGTCGATGACAAGCGTTTGTGACAATCACTCGGTTAAAACACAAGGAGAAATTAACGTCAGTATAGACATGAACCAGGATTGTAGCTTAAATGACATGACGGTTACAAGTCAAGGTTCTTCATAGAGTACAACGATCTAAGAGCGTTTACGATCAATCTAGAAGTTCTATAAATAAACACTGTCGATGTCACATTCTATAGGAGGTGATGATGAATAAACAATGTACTATAACCACTTTATCTGTCCCATCCATTTCCTCATAATATATATGTTATTTTTACGTATTCTATGAAACATTTCGTAAGATATATGTTAGCTTCAAATTTATGTTTACTTAATCCTTATCCAGATTTTTCTCGCAGTTCTAACAAAATGTTTAAGAAGCTTTATCTCTGTACGGAACTGCGTTCACAAACGAGCAATCAAATAGCACGTTTCAGATCCGCTAATCTAATATCGTAATAGAATTGATACATTAAGTCAGACTAGCATTTGGAAATACAAAAGGTTCAGTTAAGTGCTATGTTGTATTATGAAAGGTGCAAGACAATAGCCACAGCTAACCGTGACATTTTAAGTGATAAGTAAAATATATGTAACTCAAGTTTTGAGCTCAAGCAGAAGTCTATTGATAACAAACGCAGTTTGTCATGAATGTCTGACATTTCGATTGAGTCTGCAAATTTTATGCAGAATAGTTACGTTATGACAATTTTGTCGAATAAAGAAAATAATTTCCTTTTGACAGAGTAACCATTTACGATTGAGCTAGGTCTAGTCTTGAACAGACACATAAATTCAAAGTAAACATTGTGACAAGTACGTTTCGATTGGTATTTGGCAAGCCGTTATGACTGTGAAAGAGCACATAAATGTTGCCTTTTAACTAAAGTTTGGACTTCAAACAGAGATTTTGAACTGGTCATACACCTTATTTTATAGATAGGGACGTTTTATGTGCCATGTAATTTTTTTTAAATTTTTTTCACCGTACGGAATAGGTATGGAACTGACAAAACTGACATAAAGAACACACCATGTAAACCGTTAACCTCTAAATGTGACAGCGATCGTGGAGCTAGCGGTCTGGTTGTTATGCACGACACGTTTTCTCGTTATCGGGAATATTTTTAATGTTTTCATTTTCATTCCCATATTTTGTTTCTTTCTTTGGTGGTTTGTATTTGTATGTATGCCTTTATATAAAACAACAGTATGTTTATAATTTGCATGGCTTAAATGCATGTATTTAGTCAATATTATCTTTGATATAATGGTAAACTTTTCTGATCTGCCATATCGGCTTATGATACTTCTCTGTTGTGTTGTCACATAGTTCATGAAGGAATCTAAATGTTTACGAGAAAAAAAAAATAATGTCGATGGTGAGATTCGAACCCACACGGTAAAAGATCTGTTTAACATGGACTGTATGCTTTACCACTGAGCTAATTTGCAATTGGTACAAAATCTTAAAATATTTAGATTGTAACATGATTAATGACAGAGTTACGATTCGGATATGAAACAGACCCTCTTAACCTTTCACTTGACTTCTAAGTGTAAACTTGATCTTGGAGCTAGGGGTCTGGGTCTTGCGCGTAACACATTGCCTCCTTATGGTAAACATTTATGCCAAGTTGTTTCAAAACCCCCTCATGGATAACAGAGTTATATATCGGACACGTAAAGATCTATTATGATATGACTTCTAAATATGACACTGACCTATGAGCAAGGGATCTGGGTCTTGCGCGTGACACATTGTCTGATTATAGTTACCATTTATGCCAAGATATTTCAAAATCTCTCCATGGATAGCAGAAATATGGATCGGACACAAAAATAACCCTGTTAACACCTTGACCTTGGAGCTAGGGTTCTCATTTGATAAATATTTATGCTAAGTACTTTAAAACCTCTTGATGAATGGCAAAGTTACGATCCGGACACAAAACAGACTGTTTGACTTCTAAGTGTGACCTTGACAGTGTAGAAAGGGTCTGAGTGTTACACATGAAACGTCGTCTCATAAAGGTTAATATATTTATGCCAAACTATTTCAAAATTCCTTCATGGATAACAGAATTACAGCCCGGACAAGAATTTACAAAGTTACGGTCGGCATTAAAATCAAAGAACATACTGAGTGGTAAATAAAAGGTTATTTGCTGAAACATCTTTAAATGATGTAAGGATGTTATCATTAAATAAAATCCTAAAATTATCTAATGTTTTTGCTTTTATTTATTTTTTTTCTTGAAATAGATATCATGTGATATATACTTAATCACTTAATAACAACATCATATATTAGGCCCTAACAAAATCTGAAAAATAGATCCCTCAGAAGCAATGAGGACAAAACAAATAGTAAATATTGCAGACTCGATTTGTCTGATAGTTGGTTTAATTTGTACGCAAGTTAGCAGTGTACATGTATTTAGATAATTTACAATTATGCTTTGCACGGAATGAATTTGCAACCATGCTTTGCACGGAATGTCATGGATAGACTGGCTATATTAATCACTAAAACCCAGCAAACTGTATGAAATCTAAAGTGGTAGGATATTCATGGCATGTGGTTTGCGACCAGCCGAGTCAGCCATTTGACCAGCAACGATCGCTTCTACAAGAGCACCTACCATCTGAATTGATGTGATAAACGCTACAGTCCATCGCCTTTCTCACACAAGGTTCCACTGAAAATGTACCAGAAAAAGAAACAGTGAGTTATATATGATATAAAAGATTAGTCTTTCCTGAGGGAAAAAGTCAACTACAAAAATCCAATAAAACAGCCATGTTCCAAGAATGCACCCCCCTCATGCCATATAGCGGTGTATGTATGGATGTGTACTCTATGGAAAAACAATACACACAAAATAATAGACGGACAGGAGAGAGAAAATAAACATACAAAGGAAGCAGTGGTGCACTTCCACAGAACGGCCAATGGGAAGACAAACCTGAGAAGTCTAAATGGTACACAAAGCCGCGACCTTTAACCCCCAAGATAAAGCTGAAAAGATCTTGTACCTTGACTATTTATCTAACATTATCACAAGGCAATGACGACAAACTTATTGATAAAATTAATTTTTGAAATTAACATTTATCTAAGTATGAATTTAAAACTTCAATGTATAACTGATTACAAATGACATAATATATATGATAGTGAAAAGGGGATGAGCAAACAACAATTACAACACAGACATTTATCATTTTTACGATGTATTCTCGTATATGTTAGAAAACAGTATAATCACGAATACTATGTAGGGAAAATATGAATACTTATCAGTTATGGTTTATCTTTACAGATTATAAATATATAACAGCAGGAAGTGATAAGTAATGATTTATTATGTCGTCCAGGTTTGTCGTAAATAGGAGCTTTCCATTCGCCGGTAGATTCCAGCACATCAGATAAATCTACGTTGCAGCCAACGGTAGTTATAAGTTCATGATTACAAAGTATTACACAAAATTTATCTCGGATACGGTGGTATTTGTTTTATAACGTAGCATTTGGTCCGACTGAACAAAGCCGATTTGTAGACAATTCACTCAGGTTAAAAACACAAAGTGAAGAAAATTTAACGTTCAGTATATGACAATTGAAGCCAGGATTGTAGCCTATAAATGACATTGACGGATACGATGTTCGAAGAGTGAATAATTATATAGGTAAGTTTCTGCATAATTCCACATCCACCGAGTTCTTCAATCAGATGTTCAAGTTAAGACTTGTAAGACATTTCTGAAATTCATAAGAAGTTCCTTATAAATAAACACATGTCGATGTGACACATTCTATAGGAGGTGAAGTGAGAATAAAACAACTGTTCTATAACCCCACTTTATCTGTCCCCCATCCATTTCCCATCACTAATATATCATGTTCATTTATTACCGTATCTATTGGAAACATTTCAGTAAGATATATTAGCTTAAACATTTTATGTTTACTTAAATCCTTTATCTCAGACTTTTTCTCGCAGTTTACAAAACTGATTAAAATGTTTATTTCTACGACTTGCTGTTTAATAAAATACGAAAATAAATTAAGTACCGATTTAATTGCTATCTAAATTTCGTGGGAAAAACTTTGAAACAAAATAAATGTTTACGGACTATGGCAGTTTGTGTTAAATTCAACAAAGTCTGATTAAAGCTGCTATTTAAATGATTCATCGAAACATTTTGTGCGCAACACAATCGCGCAGCAAGCGATAACTACCGTGAGCATTTTT